>NC_086226.1:413823-1613823 GCF_035770615.1 Melospiza melodia melodia
TTTTTTTCCCATGTTATTCTCATTTTTCCTCAATTTTCCCCATTTTATTTTCATTTTATTCCCATTTTTTCTCAATTTTTCCCCCAATTTTATTCTCAATTTTCCCCCATTTTATTCCCATTTTTCCTCCATTTTTTCCCAATTTTTTCCCATTTTGCCTCAATTTTTTCCCTTGTTTTTCATTTTTTTTTAATTTTAGGATTTTTTTTTTGGGAATTTTGGGGGATTTTTTGGGCTCTCACCTTTGGATTTTTGCTGTCCCTTTGTCCCCGCCAGCAGCACCAGGAGCCAAATCCAGGAGATTTCCATTCTGTGCCCACCTGAAAATGCCAAAAAAACCCAAAAAATTCATTAAAAAACCTTTTAGGGTTAATAACTTAACGTTTGGGAGTTAAAAATTGGGAATTTTGGGTGAAAAAATTGGGAATTTTTGGAAAAAAATGGGAATTTTAGGGGTTAAAACCCGGCCAGTTTGGGTCTTGGAAGGGGAAAACATGGGAATCGTGAGGGGAAAAAATCCGGAATTTTTGGGGTTTAAAATCCGGGAGTTTTAGGGTTAAAAATTTAAGGTTTAAGGGATTAAAACTGGGAATTTTGGGGTAAAAATCGCAATTCTGGGGGTAAAAAAAAATTAATTTTTAGCTCTTTTATCCCCTCGCGCCGCGCCGCTCGATCCCTCCCCTCACGCGAACAAAACCCTCCCAAACCTTGGAAAAACAAAGAAAAATCCGATAAAAACCTGGAAGTTTTGCGTTTAAATCCTTCCTCGCTTCATCTCCTGGGCGTTCCGGGCAATTTTAGCGAAAATTTGAGGGAAAAAAAGGGGAAAATGGACAAAAAAAAGAGAAAAATTGGGAATAAAAAAGGGGCGGGAGCCGCTCGCCGGCGCCCTCAGAGGCCTCTGAGGGGAAGGGGGGGGGAAAGGGGGAGTGGTCGAATTAATTCCGATTTTTGGGGGGTTTTTAATAAAAACCTGGAAATTTTTACCTTTTAATCCTTCCTCGCTTCATCTTCGGGGTGTTCCGGGCAATTTTAGCGAAAATTTGAGGGAAAAAAGAGGAAAAATGGGCAAAAAAAAAGAGAAAAATTTGGAATAAAAAGGGGCTGGAGCCGCTCGCCGGCGCCTCTGAGGGGAAGGGGTGGGGGGGAAGGGGGCGTGGTCGAATTAATTCCGATTTTTCGGGGGGTTTTTAATAAAAACCTGGAAATTTTTACCTTTTAATCCTTCCTCGCTTCATCTCCTGGGTGTTCCGGGCAATTTTAGCGAAAATTTGAGGGAAAAAAAGAGAAAAATGGACAAAAAAAAGGAGAAAAATAAAAGGGGGCGGGAGCCGCTCGCGGGCGCCTCAAGATTCCCAGCAAAAAAATCCACCAAAAAAATCCCGAAAAAATCCCCAAAAATCAAAAAAATAAAAAAAAAATCTCCCAAAAATCCCAGAAACTGGATTAAAATAAAAATAAAATAAAATAAAACCCTGGAACCGCAGCTCCGACCCCGGCCCTCACGAACTCGCCTCCCCAAACCTCAACGAAACAACAGAGCCCAGACCGGAATTTTTTCCTTTTTTTAATCAAAAACCATAACTCTGAATTACAGAATTTCAGCAAATTTAGCTACATTATATTTTGTGAAAATTATATTTTTCACCGACTAGCTCCTAATGAAACCAAAAAAACCAAAAAAACGTACAGGAAGCTACAAAAAAAAACTACCGGGAATTCCGTTGAGCGCTTATCAAAAGGAGATAAGAAAAGGCCGAGCTGGGCGCCGCCATCTTGTTGTTGCCGGAAGTCGCCGCTGGGCGCCGCCATCTTGTTGCCGGAAAGCGCGGGAAAACGTGGGCGCCGCCATCTTGTTGCGGAATGCGCGGGAAAGCCTGGGCGCCGCCATCTTGGAAAAGCATCACGTGACGACACGGGGGCCGCCATCTTGGATGGCGGGGAGTCGGAATAATTAAATGTAATGATAAATTGCGATGATTAATTGGAATTATAATTGCAATGATTAATTTTAATGATTAATTGGGAATAATTAGGGTTGTTCTCGCGGTGAGGGCGGAAATTCGCTGGGGCGGGGCGGCGGCAGAAGGGGCGGAGACCTGAGGGGACACAAGGCCCAAAGGCGCGGCCGGGGGCACTCAGGGTGGGCACAGCTGTGATGTGGGCACAGGGACGGCAGAGTTGTGCCCCACAGCCCACGGTGGGCACAGCTGGGATGCGACGACTCCGGCGCAGTTCCAAATCCTGCAAATTTGGGAAATTCTTCCAAATCCTGCGCGTTTTGCTCCGAGCAAAGTGGGCAAACGGCGACGCGACGATGCAGGAAATGCGCCGGCTCAATCCAGCGGCTGCGGGTCGGCGATGGGCATGGTGTGCAGCACTTCATCCAAAAGTTGCAACGCTCGGTGCAGGTGGATCTCGATCCAGCACGGCGTCTCCTTGATGCTTTGGCGCGGGTAATCGGGGCCCCAGCCCTTGACGAAGCTCATGCGCAAAATGCAGAGGCGCCGCAGGTCGTCCACGCCGATGCCGGCGGCGGCGGAGAGGCCTGCATGTGAGAGATGCATTTATTGCAAGCATTCTGTGCATTCAATGCAGCCATTCCTGTGCATTCACTGCACCCAGTGTCCCTGTCCCTGTGCCCACTCACTGATGGCGGGCGCGATGCCACCCACGGAGCCGGGCCCGGGGATGTTTCCTGCCACGGCTGCCGCCTGCGCCGCTGCCGCCGCCTGCGCCGTGGCCGCCTGCTGCTGCATCTGCGGTGGCACTGCCGCAGGTCGAAAACCTGCGACGGGGAAAAAATTCCAAAAATTCCAATCCTGCCATTTCAACATTTCCATTTCCAACATTTCCAGTCCCCATCCCATTTCCAACATTTCCATTTCCAACATTTCCAGTCCCGATCCCATTTCCAACATTTCCATTTCCAACATTTCCAGCCCCGATCCCATTTCCAACATTTCCATTCCAACATTTCCAGTCCCGATCCCATTTCCAACATTTCCATTTCCAACATTTCCAATCCCGATCCCATTTCCAGTCCCGATCCCATTTCCAACATTTCCATTTCCAACATTTCCAGTCCCGATCCCATTTCCAACATTTCCAGTCCCGATCCCATTTCCAACATTTCCATTTCCAACATTTCCAGTCCCCATCCCATTTCCAACATTTCCATTTCCAACATTTCCAGTCCCCGATCCCATTCCCAACATTTCCAGCCCCGATCCCATTTCCAACATTTCCATTTCCAACATTTCCAGTCCCGATCCCATTTCCAACATTTCCAATCCCGATCCCATTTCCAACATTTCCATTTCCAACATTTCCAGTCCCGATCCCATTTCCAACATTTCCAGTTCTGATCCCATTTCCAACATTTCCATTTCCAACATTTCCAATCCCGATCCCATTTCCAACATTTCCATTTCCAACATTTCCAGTCCCGATCCCATTTCCAACATTTCCATTCCAACATTTCCAGTCCCGATCCCATTTCCAACATTTCCATTTCCAACATTTCCAGCCCCGATCCCATTTCCAACATTTCCAATCCCGATCCCATTTCCAACATTTCCATTTCAACATTTCCAGTCCCCGATCCCATTTCCAACATTTCCATTTCCAACATTTCCAGTCCCGATCCCATTTCCAACATTTCCAATCCCGATCCCATTTCCAACATTTCCAGTCCTGATCCCATTTCCAACATTTCCAATCCCGATCCCATTTCCAACATTTCCATTTCCAACATTTCCAGCCCCGATCCCATTTCCAACATTTCCAGTCCCGATCCCATTTCCAACATTTCCAGTCCTGATCCCATTTCCAACATTTCCATTTCCAACATTTCCAGTCCCGATCCCATTTCCAACATTTCCATTTCCAACATTTCCAATCCCGATCCCATTTCCAACATTTCCAGTCCTGATCCCATTCCAGTCCTGATCCCATTCCAGTCCTGATCCCATTCCACTCCTGATCCCATTCCACTCCTGATCCCATTCCAGTCCCGATCCCATTCCAGTCCTGATCCCATTCCAGTCCCGATCCCATTCCAGTCCCCATCCCATTCCAGTCCCGATCCCATTCCAGTCCTGATCCCATTCCTTCACTTCCAGTCCCGATCCCATTCCTTCCTCAACACTTCCAGTCCTGATCCCATTCCTGTCCTGATCCCATTCCTTCCCCATTTCCAACACTTCCAGTCCCGATCCCATTTCTTCCCCAGTCCTGATCCCATTCCTTCCCCATTTCCAACACTTCCAGTCCCGATCCCATTTCTTCCCCAGTCCTGATCCCATTCCTTCCCCATTTCCAACACTTCCAGTCCCGAGCCCATTCCTTCCCTTCCACTCCCGATCCCATTCCTTCCCCAGCCCCGATCCCATTCCAATCCCGATGCCATTCCTTCCCAGCCCCAATCCCATTCCTTCCCCACTTCCCCATCCCATTCCCTCCCCACCCCGCCATTCCCAACACTTCCACTCCTTTACCCTGAACCCCCATTCTAAAACCCCCCCCCAAAAAAATCTGTTTTTCCGCCCGGTGCCAACTTTGCCCGCCCCGGTGCCCACCTTGATGTAGGCGCTGGGGTAGATTTTGTGCACGGCGTCGCCGGGCGCTCGGCCGGCCTCGCGGTCCAGGTAGTAGCTCTGCACGAAGACGGCGTGGTCGCTCAGGCAGCGCACCCAGACGTCGCCCTCGCCCTTGCACTCCAGCTGCACGCCCCTTGCCGATGTGCAACCTGCGGGGGAGAGAGGGGGATGGGGTGTGGGCAGCAATGCATGCGTTGCGGTGAGGGGGGAGGGGTGTTGCAGGAAATGCAAACGCTGAAGGGGGATGGGGTGTGGGCAGCAATGCATGTGATGCGGTGAGGGGGGAGGGGTGTTGCAGGAAATGCAGGTGGCGGAGTGAGGGTGGAGAGGCGTTGCAGGAAATGCACACGTGTGGCAGCAAGGCTTGTAGGGGGGTGGGAGGGATGGGTAGAGGTGGTGACAGCCGGCACATACACACAGAGAGACACAGACAGACATACAGAGGACATACGGAAACATACACGCGTAAACATACATAGAGCACACACAGACACACACACAAACATACACACACACACACACACACACATAGAGATGATCACACACACACACACACATAGAGATGATCACACACACACACACACACACATGGAGATGATCACACACACACACACATAGAGATGATCACACACACACACACACAGAGATGATCACACACACACACACATAGAGATGATCACACACACACACACACACATAGAGATGATCACACCCAGCACACACACAGAGACACAAACACACACACAGAGCACACTCAGGTCACTCACACACACCCAGCACACACACGAACATACACACACCCAGCACACACACACGCAGCACACACACAGAGCTGATCACACTCAGCACACACACACACACACACACACACAGAGCACACACACACAAACACACACACACACCCAGCACACACACACACACACACACCGAGCACACACACACACACACACACCAGGGCACACTCAGGTCACTCACACAAACACACACATAGAGCTGATCACACCCAACACACACACACACCCACACATAGAGCACGCACACACACACACACAGAGCTGATAACACACACCCGGCACACACACACACACAAACACACACACAGAGCTGATCACACCCAGCACACACACACACACAGCACACACACAGAGCACACACACACACACAGAGCTGATCACACCCAGCACACACACAGAGACACAAACACACACACAGAGCACACTCAGGTCACTCACACACACCCAGCACACACACAAACATACACACACCCAGCACACACACACGCAGCACACACACAGAGCTGATCACACTCAGCACACACACACACACAGCACACACACAGAGCACACACACACACACAGAGCTGATCACACCCAGCACACACACAGAGACACAAACACACACACAGAGCACACTCAGGTCACTCACACACACCCAGCACACACACAAACATACACACACGCAGCACACACACAGAGCTGATCACACTCAGCACACACACACACACACAGAGCTGATAACACACACCCAGCACACGCACACACACACACATAGAGCACGCACACGCACACACACAGAGCTGATAACACACACCCAGCACACACACACACAAACACACACACAGAGATGATCACACTCAGCACACACACACACACAGCACACACACAGAGCACACACACACACACAGAGCTGATCACACCCAGCACACACACAGAGACACAAACACACACACAGAGCACACTCAGGTCACTCACACACACCCAGCACACACACAAACATACACACACCCAGCACACACACACGCAGCACACACACAGAGCTGATCACACCCAACACACACACACACACACACACACACACAGAGCACACACACACACACACACAGAGCTGATCACACCCAGCACACACACAGAGACACAAACACACACACAGAGCACACTCAGGTCACTCACACACACCCAGCACACACACAAACATACACACACCCAGCACACACACACGCAGCACACACACACAGAGCACACACACACACAGACACACAGACAGACACACGGACACACACAATACCTCGCTCGCTCGATGGCCTCCGTCCGGTGCACGTTGGACAGCTGGGCCCAAGCAGAACCTGTGCCCTGCACACACACACACACACACACACACAGACACACAGACACACGGACACACAGACACACAGACACACGGACACACAGACGGCACCTTGCTCGCTCGATGGCCTCCGTCCGGTGCACGTTGGACAACTGGCCCAGGCAGAAGCGGTCGCCGCCGGAGGGGTCGACGTAGCCGTCGACGGTGACGATGGGGCAGCTGGAAGGAACCTTGAAGGTCTCGCCCACCTGCACGTCCATCTCGAAGTAGGCGATGGAGCACCAGTACTCGGGAGCTGCGGGGAATATGTAGGGTGTTGTTTATAATATATAATGGATGATGTATAATGTATTATATGTGATGTGTAGTGTATAATGTGGAATGTGGAATGTGTAATGTGTAATGTGTAATGTATAAAATACAATATATATTACATAATGCGTAATATATAAGGTGTTATATATGATGTATAATGTATAATGTATAATGTAAATATATAATGTATAATGTATATTATATAATGTATAATGTATAATGTAAAATGTATAATATATAATGTATAATGTATAATGTAAAATGTATCATGTATAATGTGTAATGTAAAATGCATAATGTATAATGTATAATATGTAATGTATAATGTAAAATGTATAATGTATAATGTATAATGTATAATGTATAATGTATAATATATAATGTAAAATGTAAAATGTATAATGTATATTGTATAGTGTATAATGTATAATATATAATGTATAATGTATAATGTGTAATGTGTAATGTATAATGTATAATGTATAATGTATAATGTATAATGTAAAATGTATAATATATAATATATAATATATAATGTATAATGTATAATTTATAATGTAAAATGTATAATGTATAATGTATAATTTATAATGTATAGTGTATAATAAATAATGTATAATGTATAATGCATAATGTAAAATGTAAAATGTATAATGTAAAATGTATAATGTAAAATGTATAATGTATAATATATAATGTATAATGTATAATGTATAATGTATAATGTATAATGTATAATGTATAATGTATAATGTATAATGTAAAATGTATAATGTATAATATATAATGTATAATGTATAATGTATAATGTATAATGTAAAATGTATAATGTATAATGTATAATATATAATGTATAATGTATAATATATAATATATAATGTATAATATATAATGTATAATGTAAAATGTATAATTTATAATGTATAATTTATAATATATAATGTATAATGTATAATGTATAATGTATAATGCATAATATATAATGTATAATGTATAATATATAATGTATAATGTATAATATATAATGTATAATGTATAATGTATAATGTATAATGTATAATGTGTAATGTGTAATATATAATATACAATGTATAATGTATAATATATAATGTATAATGTATAATGTATAATATGTAATGTATAATGTAAAATGTATAATGTATAATATATAATGTATAATGTATAATATATAATGTATAATGTCTAATATATAATGTATAATGTAAAATGTATAATGTATAATGTATAATGTATAATGTATAATGTAAAATGTATCATGTATAATGTATAATGTAAAATGTATAATGTATAATGTAAAATGTATAATGTATAATGTATAATGTATAATGTATAATATATAATGTATAATATATAATGTATAATGTATAATGTATAATATATAATGTATAATGTAAAATGTATAATGTATAATGTATATTGTATAGTGTATAATGTATAATGTATAATATATAATGTATAATGTATAATGTATAATATATAATGTATAATGTATAATGTATAATATGTAATGTATAATGTATAATGTATAATGTATAATGTAAAATGTATAATGTATAATGTAAAATGTATAATGTATAATGTGTAATATATAATATGTAATGTATAATGCATAATATATAATGTATAATGTATAATGTATAATGTAAAATGTATAATGTATAATGTATAATGTATAATGTATAATGTATAATTTATAATGTATAATGCATAATATATAATGTATAATGTATAATATATAATGTATAATGTATAATGTATAATGTATAATGTATAATATATAATGTATAATGTATAATGTAAAATGTATAATGTATAATGTATAATTTATAATGTATAATGTATAATGTATAATGTATAATGTATAATGTATAATATGTAATGTATAATGTATAATGTATAATATAGAATATAGAATATAGAATATATAATACATAACATATAACATATAATATATAACATAAAATATATAATATATAACATATAACATATAATGGAGCACCAGTCCTCCGGAGCTGCACGACAACACGCACGCACACACACTCAGCACACACACACACACATATAAATAAATTAATATAAATATAAATATAAATAAATAAATCAATAAATATAAATAAATATATAAATAAATAAATATAAATAAACAAATAAATAAATAAATATATATATATATATATATATATATATATATACATATATATATATATATAAAATCAGGATTCTATAATATATAAACAGTAATTTTATAAGAATATCTTTCCATAATAGAGATATTATTGCGTATTTATGCAAAAATATATAATATATAAGGTATAATGTGTTACATATAATGTGTAATGTATAATGTAAAATGTATAATGTATAATGTATAATATATAATATATATAATATATAATATATAATATATATAATATATAACATATAACATATAACATATAACATATAACATATAACATATAACATACTATACACACACAGGGGCGCCAGGATCAGGGAGGAGGTGAGAATCCTGACTCTGTGCCTCAGAAGGCTGATTTGATGGTATTCATTTATTCTATATTATTAGAATTATTATAATTATGATAATTATTATGATATCACATTAAGCATGACAAGGATTCTAGAATATGTAAATCGCGATTTTATAATAATAATAAATTTGCATATTATATATCATTGCCTATTTCTACAATAATGTCTAATATATAAGGTGTTATAGATCATGTGACTGAATATTATAATTATGAGAATGATTATGATGTCATATTAAGTATAATTAACATTCCGGAATATGCAAATCGCGATTTTATAAGAATAAATTTGCATATTATAATTATATATTTATATAATAATGTATAATACATAATACATAATATATAATAAATAATATCACACGCCTGGGCACAGCCTGGCACACCTGGGCACAGCCCCAGACACACCTGGGCACACCTGGGCACAGCCCCAGACACACCTGGGCACGGCCCCAGACACACTCAGACACTCCTGGGCACACCCTGGCACACTCAGACACACCCGGGCACACCCTGGCACACTGGGCACACCATCAGTGCCACGATGCCCGCCGTGCCCGCCGTGCCCGCCGGGCATAACTCACCAGGATGGTTGGAGATGGGCGGCTGGAATGCCAACTCGTTATGGACCGGCCCTGGAATCAAGGGAGACAAAAGGGACAAGTGAGAAAAGCAGGAGAAGCTCGCTGTGAGGGGGCCATGAGGGGTTCACGAGCAGAAATTTGGGGTTCAGGGGCAGAAATGAGGGGTTCAAAGCAGAAATTTGGGGTTCAGGGGCAGAAATTTGGGGTTAAGGGGCAGAAATTTGGGGTTCAGGGGCAGAAATTTGGGGGTTCAGGGGCAGAAATGAGGGGTTCAGGGGCAGAAATTTGGGGTTCAGGAGCAGAAATGAGGGGTTCAGGGGCAGAAATTTGGGGTTCAGGGGCAGAAATTTGGGGTTCAAAGCAGAAATTTGGGGGTTCAGGGGCAGAAATTTGGGGTTCAGGGGAAGAAATTTGGGGGTGCTGTGAGGGGGCAGAGCAGAAACGAGGGGTTTCCCGAGCAGAAATGAAGGGGCCGTGAGGGGATTCAGAGGCAGAAATTTGGGGTTCAGGAGCAGAAATGAGGGGTTCAAAGCAGAAATTTGGGGTTCAGGAGCAGAAATTTGGGGTTCAGGGGCAGAAATTTGGGGTTCAGGGGCAGAAATTTGGGGGTGCTGTGAGGGGGCAGAGCAGAAACGAGGGGTTTCCCGAGCAGAAATGAAGGGGCCGTGAGGGGATTCAGGGGCAGAAATTTGGGGGTTCAGGGGCAGAAATGAGGGGTTCAAAGCAGAAATTTGGGGTTCAGGAGCAGAAATTTGGGGTTCAGGGGCAGAAATTTGGGGTTCAGGGGCAGAAATTTGGGGCTGCTGTGAGGGGGCAGAGCAGAAACGAGGGGTTTCCCGAGCAGAAACGAAGGGGCCCGTGAGGGCCTCAAAGCAGAAATGAGGGGTTCAAAGCAGAAATTTGGGGTTCAGGGGCAGAAATGAGGGGTTCAGGAGCAGAAATTTGGGGGTTCAGGAGCAGAAATTTGGGGTTCAGGGGCAGAAATGAGGGGTTCAGGGGCAGAAATTCGGGGTTCAGAAGCAGAAATTTGGGGGTGCTGTGAGGGGGCAGAGCAGTAACGAGGGGTTTCCCGAGCAGAAATGAAGGGGCCGTGAGGGCTTCAAAGCAGAAATGAGGGGTTCAGGAGGAGAAATTTGGGGTTCAGGGGCAGAAATTTGGGGTTCAGGAGCAGAAATTTGGGGTTCAGGAGGAGAAATGAGGGTTTCAAAGCAGAAATTTGGGGTTCAGAAGCAGAAATTTGGGGTTCAGGAGCAGAAATTTGGGGGTGCTGTGAGGGGGCAGAGCAGAAACGAGGGGTTTCCCGAGCAGAAATGAAGGGGCCGTGAGGGGATTCAGGGGCAGAAATTTGGGGTTCAGGGGCAGAAATTTGGGGTTCAGGAGCAGAAATGAGGGGTTCAAAGCAGAAATTTGGGGTTCAGGGGCAGAAATTTGGGGTTCAGGGGCAGAAATTTGGGGTTCAGGGGCAGAAATTTGGGGGTGCTGTGAGGGGGCAGAGCAGAAATGAGGGGTTCAGGGGCAGAAATTTGGGGTTCAAGGGCAGAAATTTGGAGGTTCAGGGGCAGAAATGAGGGGTTCAGGAGCAGAAATTTGGGGGTGCTGTGAGGGGGCAGAGCAGAAACGAGGGGTTTCCCGAGCAGAAATGAAGGGGCCGTGAGGGGGTTCAGGGGCAGAAATTTGGGGTTCAAAGCAGAAATTTGGGGGTTCAGGGGCAGAAATTTGGGGTTCAGGGGCAGAAATTTGGGGTTCAGGAGCAGAAATTTGGGGTTCAGGGGCAGAAATTTGGGGGTGCTGTGAGGGGGCAGAGCAGAAACGAGGGGTTTCCCGAGCAGAAATGAAGGGGCCGTGAGGGGTTCAAAGCAGAAATTTGGGGTTCAAAGCAGAAATTTGGGGTTCAGGGGCAGAAATTTGGGGTTCAAAGCAGAAATTTGGGGTTCAGGGGCAGAAATTTGGGGTTCAAAGCAGAAATTTGGGGTTCAAAGCAGAAATTTGGGGTTCAGGGGCAGAAATTTGGGGGTGCTGTGAGGGGGCAGAGCAGAAATGAGGGGTTTCCCGAGCAGAAATGAAGGGGCCGTGAGGGCTTCAAAGCAGAAATGAGGGGTTCAGGAGCAGAAATTTGGGGTTCAAAGCAGAAATTTGGGGGTTCAGGGGCAGAAATGAGGGGTTCAAAGCAGAAATTTGGGGGTTCAGGGGCAGAAATGAGGGGTTCAAAGCAGAAATTTGGGGGTTCAGGGGCAGAAATTTGGGGGTGCTGTGAGGGGGCAGAGCAGAAATGAGGGGTTTCCCGAGCAGAAATGAAGGGGCCGTGAGGGCTTCAAAGCAGAAATTTGGGGGTTCAGGAGCAGAAATTTGGGGGTTCAGGGGCAGAAATTTGGGGGTTCAGGAGCAGAAATTGGGGTTCAGGGGCAGAAATTTGGGGGTTCAGGGGCAGAAATTTGGGGTTCAGGGGCAGAAATTTGGGGGTTCAGGGGCAGAAATTTGGGGGTGCTGTGAGGGGGCAGAGCAGAAACGAGGGGTTTCCCGAGCAGAAATGAAGGGGCCGTGAGGGCTTCAAAGCAGCCATGAGGGGTTTCCCGAGCCGAAATGAAGGGGCCGTGAGGGCACACACGGGCAGACTGGCACACGGCCAGACTGGCACACGGCCAGACTGGCACCGTTCTCTTACAGTAATGCCCGGGGTGCATGGGCGGGTGGTGCTGCAGGTGCCCGTTTTGATGGTGTGCCATGCTGGGCGTGTAGGCGGCCGTGCGGCTTCCGGTCCAGCTGGTGGTACTGTCTGTAAAAAGATACAGGTTGGCATCAGTGCCAGCTTGGCATCAATGCCAACATGGCATCAGCGCCAACATGGCATCAATGCCAGCATGGCATCGGTGCCAACCTGGCAGGGGCACTGCTGGTCCGTAAGTTTGACTGGGTAAGGCATCTGGAAAGCCTCAGGGTGCTGGCAGTGGGTGCCAGCTGTGGGAGTGGGTGCCAGCCCTCAGCCTCAGGGTGCCCATGGTGGGTGGCACCATTTTGGGGTGCTCATATTGGGCGAAACCATTCAGATTTAGGGGTGGGTGAAACCATTTTGGGTGCTGATATTGGGCGAAACCATTCAGATTTAGGGGTGCTCATATTGGGTGAAACCATTCAGATTTAGGGGTGGGTGAAACCATTTTGGGGGCTCGTATTGGGCGAAACCATTCCGACTTAGGGGTGCTCATATTGGGCGAAACCATTCAGATTTAGGGGTGGGCGAAACCATTTTGGGTGCTCGTATTGGGTGAAACCATTCAGATTTAGGGGTGCTGATATTGGGTGAAACCATTCAGATTTAGGGGTGCTCCTATTGGGCGAAACCATTCAGATTTAGGGGTGGGTGAAACCATTTTGGGTGCTCGTATTGGGCGAAACCATTCAGATTTAGGGGTGCTCACATTGGGCGAAACCATTCAGATTTAGGGCTGCTCATGTTGGACGAAACCACTCAGACTCAGCGCATCTCTTGCCATCAACCCCCCTTTGCAATGCCCACCAAGGTGCCCACCCCGATGCCAACCACCCCTTGTGCCAACCCCCAGCTCACTTGTGGATGCCACGGGAATGTTGGGGAAGTTGGTGCCGCCGCCGCCGCCGCTGGTGGTGCCCTCGGGTGGTGCCAACATGGCGGGGTTGGCACTGAAAGGTTCGGAGTTGGCACGGTTGGCAGGCGGGTGTTGGATGGTTTGCACCGAGTGCCCGTCGGCCGATGCCAAGGGCGGCTGCCCGTCGTAGTCGGGCACGTATTCGTCCTTGACCAGCAGGCTGGGCGGGGCTGTGCGGGCATGGAACGGGCATTGAAGGGGGCACGGAGAGAGGGCACGGATGGGCACGGATAGAGGGCACAGATGGGCACGGAATGGGCACTGAGGGGGCATGGAAAGGGCACACACAGGGGGATAGAAGTGGCACAGAGGGGGCATGGAAAGGGCACAGATGGGCACAGACAGAGGGCACAGATGGGCACAGAACTGGCACACACATGGGCACAGAATGGGCACTGAGGGGGCATGGAAAGGGCACGGATGGGCACAGACAGAGGGCACAGATGGGCACAGAGCTGGCACACAGAGGGCACGGACAGAGGGCACACATGGGCACAGAATGGGCATGGAAAGGGCACAGATGGGCACAGAATGGGCACTGAGGGGGCATGGAAAGGGCACACAGATGGGCACAGAATGGGCATGGAAAGGGCACGGAATGGGCACTGAGGGGGCATGGAAAGGGCACAGAATGGGCACGGACAGAGGGCACAGATGGGCACAGAACGGGCACACACAGGGCATGGACAGAGGGCACAGATGGGCACAGAATGGGCACAGATGGGCACAGAATGGGCACACAGAGGGCATGGACAGAGGGCACGGATGGGCACAGACAGAGGGCACAGATATGGGCACAGAATGGGCACTGAGGGGGCATGGAAAGGGCACGGAATGGGCACTGAGGGGGCACGGACAGAGGGCACACATGGGCACAGAACTGGCACACACATTGGCACAGACAGAGGGCACACATGGGCACAGAATGGGCACTGAGGGGGCACGGACAGAGGGCACAGATGGGCACAGAATGGGCACACACAGGGCATGGACAGAGGGCACGGATGGGCACAGACTGAGGGCACACATGGGCACAGAGCTGGCACACACAGGGCACAGATGGGCACACACATGGGCACAGACAGAGGGCACACATGGGCACAGAACTGGCACACACATGGGCACAGATGGGCACAGAACTGGCACAGATGGGCACAGACAGAGGGCACAGATGGGCACAGAATGGGCACAGATGGGGACAGAACTGGCACACACAGGGCACAGACAGAGGGCACAGATGGGCACAGAACTGGCACACACAGGGCATGGACAGAGGGCACGGAGGGGCACAGACAGAGGGCACAGATGGGCACAGAACTGGCACAGATGGGCACAGACAGAGGGCACAGATGGGCACAGAATGGGCACACACAGGGCATGGAAAGGGCACGGATGGGCACAGACAGAGGGCACAGAGGGGGCATGGAAAGGGCACAGATATGGGCACAGAATGGGCACTGAGGGGGCATGGAAAGGGCACACAGATGGGCACAGAATGGGCATGGAAAGGGCACGGAATGGGCACAGACAGAGGGCACAGATGGGCACAGAATGGGCACACACAGGGCATGGAAAGGGCACGGATGGGCACAGACAGAGGGCACAGAGGGGGCATGGAAAGGGCACGGATATGGGCACTGAGGGGGCACGGACAGAGGGCACAGATGGGCACAGAATGGGCACAGAATGGGCACTGAGGGGGCACGGAAAGAGCACAGAATGGGCACTGAGGGGGCATGGAAAGGGCACACAGATGGGCACAGAATGGGCACACACAGGGCACAGACAGAGGGCACAGATGGGGACAGAACTGGCACACACAGGGCACAGACAGAGGGCACAGATGGGCACAGAATGGGCACTGAGGGGGCACAGAAAGGGCACAGATATGGGCACAGAATGGGCACTGAGGGGGCATGGAAAGGGCACGGAATGGGCACTGAGGGGGCACGGACAGAGGGCACAGATGGGCACAGAGCTGGCACACACAGGGCATGGACAGAGGGCACGGATGGGCACAGAACTGGCACAGATGGGCACAGACAGAGGGCACAGATGGGCACAGACAGAGGGCACAGATGGGCACAGATGGGCACACACATGGGCACAAAACTGGCACACACATGGGCACAGAGCTGGCACACACAGGGCACACATGGGCACACACATGGGCACAGAACTGGCACACATGGCATGCATTTCTTCCTCCTTGCCCCCATGCCAAGGCTGCGGGCACCTTTGTGCCAGCCCAAAAACGCCGCCAGGGCACAGCCTGGCACCTCGCCTGGCATCGGTACCCACCTGAGCTCTGCAGCGTCAGCCCCGACAGATCTGCCAAGGGAGAAAAATTCATTTGTAGAGATTTGAAAAAGTGGCACTGAAGGTGCCACCCCAATGCCAACCCCGATGCCAACCTGTGCCAACCACCCCTAGGCTGGCACCGCCACAAACCCCAAAAAATTTCCCAAGGGGGAAAATTCATTCTTCAAAATTTCACAACTCATTCATCAAAATTTCAAACTCATTCTTAAAAATTTCAAACTCATTCTTAAAAATTTCAGAACTCATTCATCCAAATTTCAAAACCCATTCATCAAAATTTCAAAACCCATTCATCAAAATTTCAAACTCATTCTTAAAAATTTCAAACTCATTCATCCAAATTTCAAAACTCATTCATCAAAATTTCGAAACTCATTCTTAAAAATTTCAAACCCATTCATCAAAATTTCAAACTCATTCTTAAAAATTTCAAACTCATTCATCAAAATTTCAAAACTCATTCATCCAAATTTCAAACTCATTCTTAAAAATTTCAAAACTCATTCATCAAAATTTCAAAACCCATTCATCAAAATTTCAAACCCATTCATCAAAATTTCAAAACTCATTCATCAAAATTTCAAAACTCATTCATCAAAATTTCAAAACTCATTCTTAAAAATTTCAAAACCCATTCATCAAAATTTCAAATCAAACAACAGTGCGGCTTCCAAACATAGACCCAATGCCAACCTGTTTTCCAGCCCGATGCCAACCTGTGCCAACCCAATACCCAACCCATTCCACCCCAATGCTTACCTGTACCAACTTGATGCCAACCTGTGCCACCCACCCCTACCCTGGCACCACCCAAACCCCAAAAAATCCCAAAAAATCTCCCTCCATACCCAACAATTTCCATTGCCAAACACAACACCAAAATTAGTGGTGCCAACTCAAACCTGCGCCCAAAACCCGTGACATCTCGGCCGGTTGGCACCTTGGCGGGCACTCACCGATGCCAGGCGACACCACGCGCTCGTAGTGGTAGGGGTTGACGCAGACGCTGTCGCACTTGAGGTCGAAGGCGAACTGGCAATACTTGACGTGCTTCAGCTCGTTCTTGTGCAGGTCGGGCCAGCGCCACAGGCGGGCGTAGATGACGTGCGGGAATCCCTTGCGGCCTGCCACCTGCGGAACGGGCACCGGGGTTGGCATCACGGGCATGGTTGGCATGAAGGGCACACAATGGAAGTGTGCCAATCAGGCAAACCCAAGGGAAACAGGTTTGGTGCCAGCTGTGAGTCTCACTCGATGCCCTGGCACAGTGGACTCAATGTCCTGTGATTCTCACTCAATGCCTGGCACAGTTTGGTCAATGCCATGGGGTTGGCATCATGGGCATGGTTGGCATGAAGGGCACCAGCAACAATGCCAAATGGAGGTGCCAATCAGGCAAACCCAATGCCAACAGGTTTGGTGCCAGGTCTGTGATTCTCAATGCCCTGGCACAGTTCAGTCGATGCCCTGTGATTCTCACTCAATGCTTGGCACAGTTTGAGTCAATGGCACAAGGTTGGCACCACGGTCAGGGTTGGCACCAGCAACAATGCCAAATGGAGGTGCCAATCAGGAAAACACAATGCCAACAGGTTTGGTGCCAGGTCTGTGATTCTCAATGCCCTGGCACAGTGATTCTCAATCAATGCCCTGGCACAGTTGACTTGATACCATGGGGTTGGCATCATGGGCATGGTTGGCATGAACAGCACCCAATTGAGGTGGGCAGATCAGGCAATGCCAAGGGAAAGAGGTTTGGTGCCAGCTGTGGGATTATTATTGCCAGGCAATGCCTTGGCACAGTTCAGTCAATGCCCTGGCACAGTTGAGTCAATGCCATGGGGTTGGCATGGCGGGCACGGTTGGCATGAAGGGCACCAGCAACAATGCCAAATGGAGGTGCCAATCAGGGAAACACAATGCCAACAGGTTTGGTGCCAGCTCTGTGATTCTCCATGCCCTGGCACAGTTTGGTCAATGGCACGGGATTGGCACCATGGTTGGGGTTGGCACCAGCACCAACACAAAATGGAGGTTGGCACCTCAGCCAATGCCAACACCTTTGTGTGCCCGCTCTGGGATTCTCACTCGATGCCCTGGCACAGTTGAGTCGATGCCCAGTGATTCTCACTCAATGCCCTGGCACAGTTTGGTCAATGCCATGGGGTTGGCATCACGGGCATGGTTGGCATCAACAACACCAAATTGAGGTGTGCCAATCAGGCAATGCCAAGGGAAACAGGTTTGGTGTGCCAGGTCTGGGATTCTCGATGCCCTGGCACAGTCGAGTCGATGCCCTGTGATTCTCACTCAATGCTTGGCACAGTTGAGTCGATGCCATGGGGTTGGCATCATGGGCATGGTTGGCATGAGTTCCATCACCAAATGGAGGTGGGCACCTCAGCCATGCCCAAGGGAAACAGGTTTGGTGCCAGTCCTGCCATTCTCACTTGATGCCCTGTGATTCTCACTCAATGCCTGGCACAGTTGACTTGATGCCATGGGGTTGGCACCACGGGCAAGGCTGGCATGAAGGGCACCAGCAACAATGGCAAATGGAGGTGCCAATCAGGCAAACCCAATGCCAACAGGTTTGGTGCCAGCTCTGTGATTCTCGATGCCCTGGCACAGTTTGGTCAATGCCATGGGGTTGGCATCATGGGCACGGTTGGCATGAAGGGCACACAATGGAAGTGTGCCAATCAGGCCAAGCCAATGCCAACAGGTTTGGTGCCAGCTCTGTGATTCTCCATGCCCTGGCACAGTTGAGTCGATGCCACAGGGTTGGCACCACGGGCAAGGTTGGCACGGTTGGCACCAGCTCCAACACAAAATGGAGGTTGGCACCTCAGCCAATGCCAACGCCTTCGGTGCCCGCTCTGGGATTCTCACTCGATGCCCTGGCACAAGGTTGGCACCGCGGGCAAGGTTGGCACCAAAAGCTCCGGTGCCCGCGGTGTCCAGATTTGGATTTTTCTCCAAATTTGGAAATTTCTCCAAATTTCAAAATTTGATTTTTCCAAATTTCGAAATTTTTCCAAATTTCGAAATTTTATTTTTCCAGATTTGGAAATTTCTCCAAATTTCGAAATTTGATTTCTCCAAATTTTGGAAATTTGATTTCTCCAAATTTCGAAATTTTATTTCTCCAAATTTGGAAATTTTATTTCTCCAAATTTGGAAATTTGATTTTTCCAAATTTTCGAAATTTTATTTCTCCAAATTTCGAAATTTCTCCAAATTTTGAAATTTTGTTTCTCCAAATTTCGAAATTTTGTTTCTCCAAATTTTGAAATTTTATTTCTCCAAATTTGGAGATTTCTCTAAATTTTGGAAATTTTGTTTCTCCAAATTTGGAAATTTCTCCAAATTTTGAAATTTTAGTTCTCCAAATTTCGAAATTTCTCCAAATTTTGAAATTTTATTTCTCCAAATTTCGAAATTTGATTTCTCCAAATTTCGAAATTTCTCCAAATTTCGAAATTTTATTTCTCCAAAATTAAAAATTTTATTTCTCCAGATTTTGGAAATTTTATTTCTCCAAATTTTGGAAATTTTATTTCTCCAAATTTCGAAATTTCTCCAAATTTGGAAATTTTATTTTTCCAAATTTCGAAATTTTTATTTCTCCAAATTTTGAAATTTCTCCAAATTTTGAAATTTGATTTCTCCAAATTTCGAAATTGTATTTCTCCAAATTTTAGAAATTTTATTTCTCCAAATTTTGGAAATTTTATTTCTCCAAATTTTGAAATTTTATTTCTCCAAATTTTGGAAATTTGATTTCTCCAAATTTCAAAATTTCTCCAAATTTGGAAATTTTATTTCTCCAGATTTCGAAATTTCTCCAAATTTCGAAATTTGATTTCTCCAAATTTTTAAATTTTATTTCTCCAAATTTTGAAATTTTATTTCTCCAGATTTGGAAATTTCTCCAAATTTTGAAATTTGATTTCTCCAAATTTCGAAATTTTATTTCTCCAAATTTGGAAATTTCTCCAAATTTCGGAATTTTATTTCTCCAAATTTTGAAATTTCTTCAAATTTCGAAATTTTATTTCTCCAAATTTCGAAATTTTGATTTCTCCAAATTTTGAAATTTGATTTCTCCAAATTTTGAAATTTCTCCAAATTTGGATATTTTATTTCTCCAAATTTCGAGATTTCTCCAAATTTTGGAAATTTGATTTCTCCCAATTTGGAAATTTGATTTCTCCAAATTTGGAAATTTTATTTCTCCAAATTTCGAAATTTTATTTCTCCAAATTTGGAAATTTTATTTCTCCAGATTTGGAGATTTCTCCAAATTTCGAAATTTTATTTCTCCAAATTTCGAAATTTTATTTCTCCAAATTTGAATATTTCTCGAAATTTCGAAATTTTATTTCTCCAAATTTTGGAAATTTTATTTCTCCAAATTTCAAAATTTTATTTCTCCAAATTTCAAAATTTTATTTCTCCAAATTTCGAAATTTCTTCAAATTTTGAAATTTTATTTCTCCAAATTTCGAAATTTGATTTCTCCAAATTTGGATGTTTCATTTCTACAAATTTCGAAATTTGTCCAAATTTCGAAATTTTATTTCTCCAGATTTGGAAATTTCTCCAAATTTTGAAATTTGATTTCTCCAATTTTCGACATTTTTTTTCTCCAAATTTCGAAATTTTATTTCTCCAAATTTTGGAAATTTTATTTCTCCAAATTTCGAAATTTTATTTCTCCAAATTTGGAGATTTCTCCAAATTTCGAAATTTCTCCAAATTTCGAATTTTTGATTTCTCCAAATTTCGAAATTTCTCCAAATTTCGAAATTTTATGTCTCCAAATTTTGAAATTTCTCCAAATTTCGAAATTTTATTTCTCCAAATTTGGAGATTTCTCCAACTTTCAATCTTTTATTTCTCCAACTTTCCATATTTTATTTCTCCAACTTCCAATCTTTTATTTCTCCAAATTTCGATCTTTTATTTCTCCAACTTTCAATCTTTTATTTCTCCAACTTTCAATCTTTTATTTCTCCAAATTTCAATCTTTTATTTCTCCAAATTTCCATATTTCATTTCTCTAAATTTCCAAATTTTACCTCTTTTTTTTCCATTTTCCACCAAAATTTCAATTTTTATTTCTTTGTCCCCACCCTCAACACCTCCCAAATTTCAAATTTTTTTGCATTTTCTCCCAAATTTTTTCCATTTTCTCCCAAATTTTTGCATTTTTTCCACCCAATTTTTTGGATTTTCTCCCAAATTTTTTGGCATTTTCTCCACCCTCAACCACCGAAATTTTTTCGAATTTTTTCACCCACCTGCAGCCTCCCGTCCAGCGTCCTCTGGATGGTCACGCACTTGCTGGGATGCGCTCCGTTGGTCGTTATCGCCGTAATTAACGAATCCAACTCGTCTTTTTTCTCTTTTAATTTTTTAACCAAGCTCTCGATGGCGCGCTTGGCGAAGGTCTCGCTCTCGCCGCCCTGCCGGTGGCACATCAGGCTGTGCACGATGCTCAGGCAGGCGTCGTTGCTGGTGGGCGTGGCGGGCATGGACATGGCGTCCGTCTGTCCGTCCGTGCGTCCGTCCCGGTCAAAATTTTGATTTTATTTGGGATTTTGGAGGTGGTGAAGTCGAGAAGATCCGAGCAAAATCGAATTTTTGGGGTTATTTTGGGGATTTTTGAGGTGATGATCAAGAGATGATAAGAGTAAAATCAAATTTTGGCGTCTGTCTGTCCGTCCGTCCGTCCGTCGAGATCAAAATCTTGATTTTATTTGGGATTTTGGAGGTGAGGAACACGAGAAAATCCGAGCGAAATCAAATTTTTGTGGTGTTTTTTTTGGGGATTTTTGAGGTGATGATCAACAGATGATCCAACTGAAATCAAATTTTGGCGTCTGTCCGTCCGTCCGTCCGTCCGTCCCGATCAAAATTTTGGTTTTATTTGGGATTTTTGAGGTGGTGAAGTCGAGAAGATCCCAGGGAAATCAAAATTTTGGGATTTTTTTTGTGTGATTTTCCAGGTGATGATCCCAGTGAAAGTCTTCCAGATCAAATTTTTGGATTTTTTGGGGGGATTTTCCAGGTGATGATCGGAGCGAAATCAAAATTTTGGATTTTTTTTTGCGATTTTCCAGGTGAGGAACAGGAGAAGATCCGAGTCAAACTCTTTCAGATCAAAATTTTTGATTTTTTTTTGTGATTTTCGAAGTGATGAACACGAGAAGATCCAAGTGAAATCAAAATTTTCGATTTTTTGGGGGATTTTTCCAGGTGGTGAATACCAGAAGATTGGAGAGAAATCAAAATTTCGATTTTTTTTTGGGATTTTCCAGGTGAGGAACACGAGAAAATCCGAGCAAAATCAAAATTTTGGATTTTTTGTTGCAATTTTTGAGGTGGTGAAGTCAAGAAGATCCAAGCGAAATCAAAATTTTTGGAATTTTTTTTGGGATTTTCCAGGCGATGATCGGAGTGAAATCAAAATTTTTGATTTTTTTTTGGGATTTTTGAGGTGAGGAACACGAGAAGATCTGAATGAAATCAAAATTTTTGGAATTTTTTTGGGATTTTCCAGGTGAAGATCAGAGCGAAAATCAAATTTTGGATTTTTTGTTGCGATTTTCGTCGCGATTTTCCAGCTGATGATCCCAATGAAACTCTCTCAGATCAAAATTTGGAATTTTTTTTGTGATTTTTGAGGTGAGGAACACGAGAAAATCCAAATGAAATCAAAATTTTGGAATTTTTTTTGTGATTTTTGAGGTGGTGAACACGAGAAAATCCGAGCGAAATCAAAATTTGGATTTTTTTTCACGATTTTCCAGCCGACGACGCCACCGAAACCTCGAGGTAAAAGCTAGGAGAGGGAAAAAAAAAAAATCAACATTAAAATTATTTCGAAATTTTGAAATTTGGGTTTTTCGACATGAAAATTATTTGGAAATTTTGAAATTTTGATTTTTTGACATGAAAATTATTTCAAAATTTTGAAATTTTAATTTTTTGACATGTAATTATTTTGAAATTTTGATTTTTCGACATGAAAATAATTTTGAAATTTTGAAATTTGGATTTTTCGACATGCAAATGATTTTGAAATTTTGAAATTTGGATTTTCCGACATGAAATTAATTTTGAAATTTTGAAATTTTGATTTTTCGACATTAAATTATTAAATTTTTCGACATTAAAATTATTTCGAAATTTTGATTTTTCGACACGAAAATAATTTTGAAATTTTAATTTTAATTTTCCGACATGAAAATAATTTTGAAATTTTGATTTTTCGACATTAAAATAATTTTGAAATTTTGAAATTTTGATTTTTTGACCTGAAAATAATTTTGAAATTTTAATTTTTCGACATTAAAATTATTTTGAAATTTTGAAATTTGGGTTTTTCGACATGAAAATTATTTCATAATTTTGAAATTTTAATTTTTTGACATGAAATTATTTTGAAATTTGGATTTTCCGACATGAAAATAATTTCAAAATTTTGAAATTTGGATTTTTCGACATGAAAATGATTTTGAAATTTTGAAATTTTGATTTTTCGACATGAAAATGATTTGGAAATTTTGAAATTTTAATTTTTTGACATGTAATTATTTTGAAATTTTAATTTTTCGACATGAAATTATTTTGAAATTTGGATTTTTCGACATGAAAATAATTTTGAAATTTTGAAATTTTGAAATTTGGATTTTTCGACATGAAAATAATTTTGAAATTTTGAAATTTGGATTTTTCGACATGAAAATTATTTGGAAATTTTGAAATTTAAATTTTTCGACATGAAAATAATTTTGAAATTTTGGGGTTTTTTCTCCTTTTTATGCTCAGGATGTGAAAAGAAAATGGCAAAAAAAATTGAATTTTAAAAATGAATTAATTAATTAATGAAAAAAAAATATTAAAAAAATAAATTATTTCTAAAATTGGGAGCATGGATTTGAATTCTGCAATTAATTTTCCAAATTAATGAATTAATTAATGAAAAAAAATATTAAAAAAATAAATTATTTCTAAAATTGGGAGCATGGATTTGAATTCTGCAATTAATTTTCCAAATTAATGAATTAATTAATTAAAAAAAATTAAAATTAACAAATTATTTCTAAAATTGGGAGCATGGATTTTAATTAATTAATTGATTTTAAAAATAAATAAATTAATTAATTAATTTAAAAAAATTAAAATTCATAAATTATTATTAAATTGGAATCATGGATTTTAAGGAAAAAATTAAAATTTCACCCTGTGGGCACCAAAATGGGCACCAAAATGGGCACCATGGGGCACCCAGACAGCACCCAAAAGGTGCCCAAAAAATGCCCAAAAGGTGCCCAAAAAAATGCCCAAAAAATGCCCAAAAGGTGCCCAAAAAGTGCCCAAAATGTGCCCAAAAAAATGCCCAAAAAATGCCCACAAGGTGCCCTAAAAATGCCCAAAAGGTGCCCAAAAAATGCCCAAAAAGTGCCCAAAAGGTGCCCAAAAAATGCCCAAAAGGTGCCCAAAAAATGCCCAAAAAATGCCCCAAAAATGCCCAAAAAATGCCCAAGAAATGCCCAAATGGTGCCCAAAAAATGCCCACAAGGTGCCCAAAAAATGCCCAAAAAGTGCCCAAAAAGTGCCCACAAGGTGCCCAAAAAATGCCCAAAAAATGCCCAAAAGGTGCCCAAAAAATGCCCAAAAAATGCCCACAAGGTGCCCAAAAAATGCCCAAAAAAATGCCCAAAAGGTGCCCAAAAATGCCCAAAAGGTGCCCAAAAAATGCCCAAAAAATGCCCAAAAGGTGCCCAAAAAATGCCCACAAGGTGCCCAAAAAGTGCCCAAAAAATGCCCAAAAAAATGCCCCAAAAAATGCCCAAAAGGTGCCCAAAAAGTGCCCAAAAGGTGCCCAAAAAATGCCCAAAAAATGCCCACAAGGTGCCCAAAAAATGCCCAAGAAATGCCCACAAGGTGCCCAAAAAATGCCCAAAAGGTGCCCAAAAAATGCCCCAAAAAATGCCCAAAAAAATGCCCAAAAAATGCCCAAAAGGTGCCCAAAAAGTGCCCAAGAAATGCCCACTAGGTGCCCAAAAGGTGCCCAAAAAATGCCCAAAAAAATGCCCACAGGGTGCCCAAAAAAATGCCCACAAGGTGTCCAAAAAATGCCCAAAAAATGCCCAAAAAATGCCCAAAAGGTGCCCAAAAAGTGCCCACAAGGTGCCCAAGAAATGCCCACAAAATGCCCAAAAGGTGCCCAAAAGGTGCCCAAAAAATGCCCAAAAGGTGCCCAAAAAATGCCCAAAAAATGCCCAAAAGGTGCCCAAAAAATGCCCAAAAGGTGCCCAAAAAATGCCCCAAAAAATGCCCAAAAAATGCCCAAAAAATGCCCAAAAGGTGCCCAAAAAATGCCCAAAAAGTGCCCACAAGGTGCCCAAAAAATGCCCAAAAAATGCCCAAAAAGTGCCCAAAAAGTGCCCAAAAAATGCCCCAAAAATGCCCAAAAAAATGCCCAAAAAATGCCCAAAAGGTGCCCAAAAAATGCCCAAAAAATGCCCACAAGGTGGCCAAAAAGTGCCCAAAAAATGCCCAAAAAATGCCCAAAAAATGCCCACAAGGTGCCCAAAAAATGCCCAAAAAAATGCCCAAAAAATGCCCAAAAAATGCCGAAAAGGTGCCCAAATAATGCCCAAAAAGTGCCCAAAAGGTGCCCAAAAAATGCCCACAAGGTGCCCAAAAAATGCCCAAAAAATGCCCAAAAGGTGCCCAAAAAATACCCAAAAATTGCCCAAAAAGTGCCCAAAAGGTGCCCAAAAAATGCCCACAAGGTGGCCAAAAAATGCCCAAAAAGTGCCCAAAAAATGCCCACAAGGTGCCCAAAAAATGCCCAAAAAATGCCCACGAGGTGCCCAAAAAATGCCCAGAAGGTGCCCAAAAAATGCCCAAAAAATGCCCAAAAAATGCCCAAAAGGTGCCCTAAAAATGCCCAAAAAAATGCCCACAAGGTGCCCAAAAAGTGCCCAAAAAATGCCCACAAGGTGCCCAAAAAATGCCCAAAAGGTGCCCTAAAAATGCCCAAAAGGTGCCCAAAAAATGCCCAAAAGGTGCCCAGGAAATGCCCAAAAAATGCCCAAAAAGTGCCCAAAAAATGCCCAAAAGGTTCTCAAAAAGTGCCCAAAAAATGCCCAAAAATGCCCAAAAGGTGCCCAAAAAATGCCCACAAGGTGCCCAAAAAGTGCCCAAAAAATGCCCAAAAAATGCCCAAAAAATGCCCAAAAGGTGCCCAAAAAATGCCCAAAAAATGCCCAAAAAATGCCCAAAAGGTGCCCAAAAAATGCCCACAAGGTGCCCAAAAAATGCCCAAAAAATGCCCACAAGGTTGGCACAGGGGTTGGCACAGGGGCTGGCACAGGGGCTGGCACAGGGGTTGGCACAGGGGTTGGCACAGGGGCTGGCACAGGGGTTGGCACAGGGGTTGGCACAGGGGTTGGCACAGGGCCTGGCACAGGGGTTGGCACAGGGGTTGACACAGGGGTTGGCACAGGGGCTGGCACAGGGGCTGGCACAGGGGTTGGCACAGGGGTTGGCACAGGGGCTGGCACAGGGGCTGGCACAGGGGTTGGCACAGGGGCTGGCACAGGGGTTGGCACAGGGGTTGGCACAGGGGTTGGCACAGGGGCTGGCACAGGGGTTGGCACAGGGGTTGGCACAGGGGTTGGCACAGGGGTTGGCACAGGGGTTGGCACACGCCAAGGGGGCACGGCGGGTGCCCGGCCTGCAGAGCTCGCGGTGGAAAGTTTGGCAGCGGGACGGGAGGGGGCAGGGAGGGGAGGCGGCGGTGAGGCCGGCTCAGGGGCCGTGAGGGAGGGGAGGCGCGCAGGGAGCCCGGGCAGGAGGGGAAGGCAGCGGGGAGGAGCCCGCCGCGGCCCGGGGCAGGCGCCCGGCAAGCTGGGGAAGTGCCCCGGGAAGCGGCGGGCAGGGGCGGGGAGGGAGCCCGGGCGGGGAGCGGAGGGAGCCCATGGAGCGGGCGGAGCGGAGTTACCTGGGTCGCTGTCCGGGCGCGGCCCGAGGCCGCCGTGAGGGGCGGCGGCGGTGGCGGCGGGGGAAGGCCCGGGCCTCCGCCCCCTCTGCTCGGCGCGGCGTGGCGGGGCGGCGCTGGCGGGCTCCGGGGTCAGCGGCCGCCCGCTGCCGGCTCCCCGCCGCCTGCTGCCCGCGGTCCGCGCTGCCCGCGCCCTCGCCGCTCGTTTGTTGTCGCTGTCGCTGTCGCGGCCGCCGCCGACACGTCCGGGCCGCCGCCGCCGCGCATGCGCCACATCCGGGTCCCGCGGCGCCTGCGCGGCGTAGAGAGGGGCGCGGGCGGGCGCGTTGTGTTTGTGGTTGGCGGGCGGCGCTGCGGCGGCGCGGGGAGCGGGCGGGCGCGGGATGCGCGGGGCCCCGGTGTGAGGAATGAAACCCTGGGGACGAGAGCTCTGTGTCAGAGCAGTAATTGGCGCCTGGTGTTAATGACGTTGATAAGGTCTTAATTGGAAGTGTTGGTCTGTTGTTAAACATTGAATGTTAGAATTCTAAGACTTGCCTTTAGCTGCCGCTGTTGGATGTTGCTATTTTACCCTGCATTTGTGTCTCTCCCCGTCACACTCTGTATTTGTACCCCGGATTTGTACCCATTCCTGTCGGGAACCGCTCCCCGCTCCCCTGCTCCCAGGAGGATTTCGCCCGGGCTGGATTGAAATGCGAGGCTGTGGGAACTGTATGAACCCTCTCAAAACAACAAACCAGCACACAAACTTTGACTTTAACGCACCAGCACCACACTAAGTCACCCACTTTTGACCAGAGCCAGATCCCATCCTGTCACCATAACTTTGATTGAAAGGAGCCTCAAAGCCCCTCCAGTGCCACCCCTGCCATGGGCAGGGACAGCTCCCACTGTCCCAGGCTGCTCCCAGCCCCATCCAGCCTGGCCTGGGGCACTGCCAGGGATCCAGGGGCAGCCACAGCTGCTCTGGGCACCCTGGGCCAGGGCCTGCCCACCCTCCCAGCCAGCAATTCCTAATTCCCAATGTGCCAGAATCTGTCCCTGCCCTCTGGCAGTGGGAGCCATTGCCTGGGTGCTGTCCCTGCCTGCCTTGTCCCCAGGGGCTGTGCAGCTCTCCTGGAGCCCCTGGAGGCCCTGGCAGGGGCTCTGAGGTGTCCCTGGAGCTTCTCTGGTGCAGCTGAGCAGCCCCAGCTGTGCCAGGCTGGCTCCAGAGCAGAGGGGCTCCAGCCCTGGCAGCAGCTCCGTGGCCTCCTCTGCACTGGCTGCAGCAGCTCCAGCTCCTTGTGCTGCTGGAGCCGGGGCTGGGGCAGCTCTGCAGGTGGGCTCTCACCTGAGCCCAGGGGCACAGGGGCAGGATCCCCCTGCCCTGCTGCCCACGCCGGGGATCAGCCCAGGCCGGGCTGTGCTCCTGCAGCAGTGCCAGCCCCAGCAGTGCCAGCAGTGCCAGCCCCGCACCCCAGCAGTGCCAGCCCCAGCAGTGCCAGCCCCAGCAGTGCCAGCCCCGCAGCCCCAGCAGTGCCAGCCCCGCAGCCCAGCAGTGCCAGCCCCAGCAGTGCCAGCCCCAGCAGTGCCACCCCAGCAGTGCCAGCCCCAGCAGTGCCAGCCCCGCAGCCCAGCAGTGCCAGCCCCAGCAGTGCCAGCCCCAGCAGTGCCAGCCCCAGCAGTGCCAGCCCCGCAGCCCCAGCAGTGCCAGCCCCAGCAGTGCCAGCCCCGCAGCCCCAGCAGTGCCAGCCCCGCAGCCCCAGCAGTGCCAGCCCTGCTGCCCTCAGCGCTGCTGCCCCTCCAGCTCCTCACCAGCACAAGCAAACTGCCCAGAGCAGCTCAGCTGAGAAGGAAAAATGTTTTAGAACTGGAATGTTGCACCTTCCTGCCTGCGTGGTGTTGAGCCACCGTTTGAATGCAGAACAGAATGGAAAAAGGTGTGCAAAGTACCTCATCTCCTGGGAAATGCAATGCATTTTTTCTGAATACAAGGGGATTTTGGCAAGGTGCTGTCACAGCCACTCTAATAAGAACAAAGAATAATGGGAATTTTTAAAATTTCTTCAAAATTTGCTGCTCACAGTGTTCAGCCATTTATAGTCAGTTCCACGTGCTGAGGCTGAAGACCTTGTGTTGAAAAGCAAGACATGATGCTCCTGTATTTGTCATCTCCTCCTGGGCAGATGCAACTGAAGTCTCTCCATGCCTGGATTTGCCGAGTGTGGTGCAAATTACACATTTCTGTAACTCTGGGGGCAAAACACCCATTTCTGTAATAATATTATAATATTGTATATAATGTATATAATATTGTATTTAATGTATGTAATATTATAATATAATATATGATATACGATATATTATATATTATATATATTGTATAATATATAATATATAATAATATAGAATATATTATTCTATATTCTATATTCTATATTCTATATTCTATATGATATATTTATATGATATAATGATACAAAATAATAATGATAATGATGATGATGATGATGATAATGATAATAATAATAATAATAATAAAAATTCAGATGAATAATAAAAATGGACTAAGCTGCCCCCCGTGCCAAACCAGGGTTTTCAGGGAGACCTGGGCCAGCCCTGCCAGCTGGCCAGAACACACATTTCTAGAACCAAACCACCCCGGGTAAATAATTAATGTGCTGTTCCTCACAAACAAACACAGCTCAGTCAGAGACAACTCTTTTTATAGTCTGTTAAAAAAAAAATACAAAAAATACAACAAAAACAACAACAACAAAAAAACCCAAACAAACAAAGCAAAGAACCCCCAAAAATCCCACGGAAACCAAACAAAGAAAAACACAATAAAAACCCATAACAAAAACCAAAACCAACAAAACCCCCAAAAACAAACCCCAAAAAACCATAAACAAAACAAAACAAAACCAACAAAAGACACCCAAAAAACTCACCAAACAAACAACAAAAAAAGAAGATCATGTTTCTTTTTCTGCCCTGGCAGCTGCAGATTCCCACCCGGGCCATGGGGAGCAGCTGACAGCAAGGCTGGGATGCCCACAGCTGGATTTCACAGCTGGATTTAGCACCCACAGCTGCATTTCCTGTCTGGATTTCACACCCACAGCTGCATTTCTCAGTTGGGTTTCCCTTCCCAGCTGGATTCAGCACCCACAGCTGGATTTAGTACCCACAGCTGGATTTCCCAGCTGGTTTCAGCACCCACAGCTGGATTTAGCACCCACAGCTGGATTTCCCTTCCCAGCTGGATTCAGCACCCACAGCTGGATTTCCCAGCTGGATTCAGCTCCCACAGCTGGGTTTTCCTGCCCAGCTGGATTCCCTTTCCCAGCTGGCTTTAGCTCCCACAGCTGGATTCAGCACCCACAGCTGGATTCCCTTTCCCGGCTGGCTTTCCCGGAGCACAGCTGCTGCCTCTCGGTGCTGCAGGGCCCCTGCCCAGCTGTCCCCCCGTGCTGCCCCCAGAGCAGGGCGTGTGCAGCTCCCTGCCCTGCCCTGCCCTGCCCTGCCCTGCCCTGCTGGTGGGCTGTGCTGCCCCAGGAACACCCCTGCTCTCTCACAGCTCCCATGTCTCCTTCCTCCCCTCCCTTCCTCTTCCCCGCAGCATGAAACGCCCCCTCTGCAGTTCTGCCCGGCCCTTCTGCTGGTGACAGCTGAAAAAAGGGGAACCAAACTAGAGGGGCTCCTCCAGGAAGGCAGAAGGATGTTTAAAATGAGCTATTCGGACCCTAAACGTGACTTTAGAAACTCTCCCTTTACGGCCCCAGCAGCTGTCACAGCTCCCTCACGGCGCAGAGCAGAGTCCTTGCCTGCTGTCAGGGGAACCCTCAGGCACATCTGCTGGAATGCAGGGGAATTCTGCTCCCCGGCAACCCACAGATGATTAATGGGAAGATAAACTCACCGGGAACACAGACAACTGATGGTCAAGCCTCTCCTGACCGGCACGCACGTTCCTGCTAATTTAATCCGGGTTTCATTAGCAGTCAGGATCACCAGGTAATTTGTACCCAGGCTTTGAGGAGAGGGGAGCAGGCTGAGCAAGGACACAGGGTCTGATGGAAAAGAGGCAGCTATAGTTGGTTCTGAAATGCTAAAATGCACTAAATGGGAAGTGCAGCAGTTCTGCACAACCCAGCGCTGGGTGTGTGATGTGCCCAAGAGCAATCTGTGTTTGAATGCACAGCAGTGACCTGGCCTTGAGTGCAGACCCAGCAGCCCTCAGCTGTTCCTCCCAGGTCAGGGAAAGCGGCATTCCCTCCCTCGGCTCTCCCCGTGGAATAAATGGCATGAGAATTGCACGGATGACTCGGCTGTGCGGCCGATCCCCAGGCCCGTTACCTGGGGAGGCCCTGGCTGCTGCTGCAGTGGGATGCTCTCTGCCCTCGCCGCCCTTTGCCCAAAATCACCCATTCTGAGCCCGGGTTCCCATCCCAAATCAAAGGCCTGAAGCCGTGCCCTGGGCTGCCAGTCACAGCTGTGCATAGACAGGTGTAAACGCGGGGGTTTGGGGTTGTCCCCGTCACAAGCAGGCGCGGCAGGGCGGGTCAGGACAGCAAAGCTGTTCTGTCCCTGTGTGAAACCCGGCACGGCTCGGCTCCTGAGCGCCCAAAACTGGGTGTGGCACCACGGCCCCTGCACGGGACACTGCTTCTGTCAGAGAGAACAGAGTACAGCGTGCGGGGAGACAGAACATGCCTGCACGATCCACAGTCTGCCTGTATCGCACGGCACTTCTGAGAGACAAACAGAGAGATCTGCAGGCTCCAGGTCCTTCACGCCTGCCACTCCTCCCAGCATTATTGCTTTAAGAAATCAAAGAATCCCGTGGGAATCTATAAAATTAAGAGGGTTTTGGGAATGCTGCAAAAGGGAGACTTCAGAGAGAGCAGAACTGTGATTGGACCAAAGCAGTAGCCATTGGACTGATTAGCAAAAAAATTATGTGAGAAGTAAAAAAGTAAAGACAAATGGAACAATGGTCTGTGTTAATGCTTGTCTAGAATAACTCATTAGGCTGCAGGACAGTACATTTAGTGAGGTATTAGGATATTAATACTGGAGCTCTGTGCGTTGTGTTTAAGGCTCACAAGCAGGTATTGCATTCGAAATAAGCAAGCACTGTTTAACCAAAGGCACCTGTGCTTATAGTGGTTGGATGGAACTGCTGTCAATGTGCTTTTGCTTTGTGTGATTGCTCAAAAAACTTTTAAGGTGAGTTGTAGCATTTTTAGTTTCCTACCTAAAATGTGAGCTAATACCATCTTTTCATTGTCACAACTGCGCAATGAAACCCATGCTGGAAAATAAAACAGCTCAAGAAGCGTTTCTAGCCATTCAGTCTCGTTCCCAATTTGTACACAGCCCCCAGCCAGCAATAAATCCCTGCACATCTGCAGCGTGAGTGAAGGCAAAACGTGCATGTTGGTGTGAGCCAGTTCTGATTTGCTGCCAGCACAGGCAAGACAGAGGCTGGGCAGGGTGGGAATAGCCACGGAACTCACCCTGCTCCACGTGGCCAGAGGCCGGGAATGTCACCCTGCTCCTCTCTCTGCCTGTGCTGCATTTCAGCCCAGCACAGGCACTGCACTGGTAAAGTTTAGAATTTTTAAAATAAAGTTTAGAAATTTTCAGAATTTTTCGGTAAGTTAAAGTATTCGATTTGATTTTTTGGAAAGGGTTTCTAAACTTAAGTGTTTACAATCAAACTTTAGAAACTCAACTTAGAAGTGAGAATGTGGATGTATAGTTTAAAGCAGACACACATTAAGCTAAGTAAAGGAAACCTCAGGCTTTTAAAACTTAAAATATAGAAAAAAAGTAGTTATAAAAGTAATTAGAAATTTAAAATACGGTGCTGTAAGTTTGTGTGTTATAATATAATTAACTAAAAAAACTTACATTGTCACATGAATCTATAAGATAAAATATTTAAAGATGAAGTTCTTGTTGACAATGTTTTATTGGCTAATAAATCTTTACAAGGTTTTGTAACCAGAAGTCTTGTGACATTCTGAGCTGTGCTATGAAGATGTGAGCTCAACTCACCTTTCTTACTTATGTAAAGATAAAAAAATAAACCGCATCATCAAAAATAATTCAAAAGTCTCGTCTCAATTCAAAATTCCTCACAGCGTCAGATCAGCAAATTCAGGTAAAACTTGGGGAAGCCCAGCTTCTGGTTTGGGGTGGGGAGGACAGGAGATGGAAGCAGCTCTGTGCGTCCCTCCAGGTCACTGCAGAAACGGGCTGAGCTCGTGCAGGTGACGTTCCCCACACTGCTGCAGACACAGAGGTGCCTCGGTCAGGATAATCCATCCTTCAAATGCTTTGGAGGGACAGTTAAATGAGGAGCACTGCCACCCTCCTGGAGGCTTCCAGAGCGTGCTTCCCGAACGTTACTGGGTGTGAAAATGCAGTGCCGGTGCTCCAGAGCGTTAACGGATCAAACCGTGAATTCCCTTCTGACAGGAAGCCTGAACTCTCTTTATTTATGAGCAAACTTCATCTGCAGGTGTGGCACGAGAAGAGCTCCTGCACTGAGCCCAGCAATGCCCCCAAAATGGTGTTTGTTTGTGTTTTTCAGTCACACCCACTCTGTGGTCACAAACATTTTCACTGTTCAGCTGGGATCTTGTTATGAAGTCTTTGGTTTTTACTGTTTCACTGGGATCTCTGTGGTCACAAATCCTGAGTTCTCACTTTTTAATTGGGATCTCTATTGTCACAAAGTCCTTTGTTTTCATTTTTTAGTTGGGATCTTGTCATGAAGTCCTGAGTTTTCACTTTTTCATTGAGATCTCTGTGGTCATGAAGTCCTTGTTTTTCACTGTTTCACTGGGATCTCATGATGAAGTCCTTGGTTTTCATTGGGATCTCTGTGTCAGAAAGTCCTTGTTTTTCCGTTTTTCATTGGGATCTCATTATGATGTCCATGTTTTTCACTGTTTCACTGGGATCTCATGATGAAGTCCTTGGTTTGGGTTGTTTCATTGGGATCTCTGTGGTCACAAAGTCCTTGGTTTTCACTGTTTCATTGGGATCTTGTCATGAAGTTCTCAGTTCTCACTGTTTCATTGGGATCTCTGTGGTCACAAATTTTCACTATTTCACAAGTTTTCACTATTTCATTGGGATCTTGTCATGAAGTCCTCAGTTCTCACTGTTTCATTGGGATCTCTGTTGTCACAAAGTCCTTGTTTTTCATTGTTTCATTGGGTTCCCTCTGGTCACAAAGTTCTCATTTTTAACGGTTTCATTGGGACCTCATGATGAAGTCCTCAGTTCTCACTGTTTCACTGGGATCTCATAATGAAGTCCTTGTTTTAAACTGTTTAATTGGGATTGTTTTAAACTGTTTAATTGGGATCTCATGATGAAGTCCTCGTTTTTCAGTTTTTCATTGGGATCTCATGACGAAGTTGTCGTTCTCACTGTTTCATTGGGTTCCCTGTGGTCACAAAGTCCTTGTTTTTGTTTTTCATTGGGATCTCATGATGAAGTCCTTGTTTTAAACTGTTTCATTGGGATCTCATGATGAAGTCCTCGTTCTCACTGTTTCATTGGGTTCTCTGTGATCACAAAGTCCTGGGTTTTGTTTTTCATTGGGATCTCATGATGAAGTCCTCAGTTTTCACTGTTTCATTGGGATCTCATGATGAAGTCCTCGTTCTCACTGGTTCATTGGGTTCTCTGTGGTCACGAAGTCCTCGGTTTTGTTTTTCATGGGTATCTCGATGGTCATGAAGTCCTCGGCCAGCGTCACCTCCTGGCCGCCCATCGCGGCCTCGGCCTCCCTCCTGAGGGTGTCGATGTCGCTGCGGCCGTCGCCGCGGCGCTGGTACCGCTGGCTGAAGTGGGTCAGCACCAGCCTCCTGGCGCGGCACTCCAGGGCGAAGCGTGCGGCCAGGCCGGGCGTGCTGTGCCCGCGCTGGCGCGCCGCGTCCTGCTGGCCGTCGCCCAGCGTGGCCTCGTGCACCAGCAGGTCGGCGTGGCCGCAGAGGCGCCGCGCGCCCGGCCCCACGGGCCCTGCGCAGTCGCCCAGCACGCAGACCTTCCTGCCGGGCACGGGCGGGCTCAGCACGTCCCGCGGCCGCACCGTCACGCCGCCGCTCAGCTCCACGGCGCGGCCGCGCTTCAGCTCCCCGTACAGGGCACCGGGCGGCACTCCTGCCAGGGAGAGGAAAACAGCCCTAAGCGCTGCACCCGCCGTGCTGTCGCAGCTGTGTTAGCTTCAAAACACACCCCCTGAGGTGCGCTAGGCAGAAAGCTGGCTCACTGGGAAAAAACACGGCCTCACTATTAAAATCAGCCAATATTTCAGATTTTTCATACAAATTAAGAGCTTGTAACCTTAGCAGGATATGACTTTCAGACAACACGTTATTTAAAAGCAGAGATTTCCTTCTTATGTCCTGGAAGATTGCAAACACACAGCCCAAGCACAAGGAAGTGCGTTTGAAGAAAATCATGGAATCCTAGAATAGCTTGGGTTGGAAGGCACCTCCAAGTTCATCCTGCTATGGGCAGGGACACCCTCCACTGTCTCAGGGTTGGACACCTCCAGGGATGGGGCAGCCACAAGGAAACTGTTCAGGGAAACTACATTAAAAAACCCCAGTTATATTGCTCGTATTAAAGTCAAGAAAATCATGCAAATACACTGGCCGTGTGTTTTCCTGAAAGCCACGCTGAGCTGTTTAACCTTTGGCTAAACCTGAGCTTGTCAGCTGTTGCCAGCATGGAAGTGGTCTGTGGCATTCCCTGGCACCAGCGTCACACACCGGATCACAACGCAGCCTGGAGGTCAGGTGCCAGACAGAAAATGGAAAATTGGGTTAAAACGGGCTACGGAGAGAGACAGCAGCTCGGGTTTGCTAGAACACATAGGAAGGTGGCCATAAAAGAAGTAAAAAGAAGAAAAATAAGTCGAAGTAGGTACCAAGTTCTTGCAGCAAGTGCACTTTGAGCTTCCCAGGCCGCGGCTTCTCCTCCATGACGAAGCCGAAGGAGGGCACGCGGTGGAAGAGGCGGAAGGCCCTCACGGACAGCTCCTCGTCCTCCAGCAGCAGGTACGAGTCTGTTTCTGCATCCAGGTGCAGGACCGTCCCCGGAGGCGCCTGGGCGAGCGCCGCGCCCCGGTCCAGGCCCGAGAAGTCGCGGAATTCCCCGGCGGGGCACTGGTCCTGCGTGGGCACCAGCTCGTGCACGCGGCAGGGCAGCACGGGCTGCGAGTGCGACAGCTCCAGGCTCCTCCACAGGAAGCTCCGCAGCCCCAGCGGCCCGTAAATATCGATGGGCGCCGCGCTGGCTTCGGGGCTCCTCTGCAGGGTCAGCATGCACAGCAGCCCAGGGAGACCAAACATGTGGTCGCCGTGAAGGTGAGTGATGAAAATCTTGGTGATTTTGGCTGTTGAACAGAACAGGAATAGACAAAGACAGGAAAACAGACAATGTAACCACTCCTGTTTGGCGAGATGCTTGAAACAAGATGTCTGAAACAAGTGAGGAGGGAAATTAAAACCAGTGCTTAATGGACAAATCCCAGCCCAAAAGGTGTTTCTTTCCCCATCCCTTTCACACAAGGCAGATTTTGGCCTGATAGCCAAGAAGAGGCTGCAGAGATGCACGGTTTAGCTCCTTCTAAGCCAAGCATTCCACAAGCATGGAATGGGCCTGGCTGGTGACATCTGCCATGTGAAATGCAAGGACGTGCTGGGAAGCATTTGAGCTTCCATCTTACAGAAAATCTGCAGACTAACCAGGAACACAATGAGGAATTTGTGTTGCTCCTTCCAGCCCATGGAACAAACAAAATAAAAAATAACCAAAAGCAAACCAGCACGCAGTGTTGATTTCATAGTTTTTTAAGAGGCAAGAACCCCACCGTTGCTGACTGGTTTGTTTAAAACAAGATAAAAAATGGCTCTGTAAATGTCTGGGCTTTCTTTGGTGCCTGGGCTGCCTGGCCCCAGCCGGGCCCTGCCCAGAAGAGCCCAGAACTCTCTCATTGCACACACAAGTCCTTTAACCAGGCTGCCTCTGTCTCTGCTGAACTCCCAATTCCACACAGCCAGGCATTTCCTCCAGCACCTGCTGGGACTGAGCCACAGGAATGACAGAATCTCCTGCTTTTGTTTGAAGATGATTTCAGTAAACAATTTCATAGAAGTCACTCCATCTACCTGACATTAAATTCCCTGATAGGTTTTGGAGGAGCAGGAGCCTGTATTTCTGTTTGTAACTGACAATTCATCGTCATTCTTTGGGGTAGAGAACTCAGCTTGGCCACTGAGGACTGTGGAAGCACAGCGGCTGTGACAGTGAGGTGAGCTTTATTCCTGGTTCGTTTGCCAAAAGGTGAAAGTTACCCCCGACACACAGAGCCTCGCTTGAAAAGAGACATTTACCCACAGGAAGGCTCACCGCAGGTTTGCCCTCCAGGGAGCTGCCTCCAGACAAACAACAACCAAACCGTTCCTGTTTCAAGCTGCTTCAGGCCGCCTTTGACATTGCTAAGCGCGATGAATTAATTCCCATTGTCTCTGTGCCCAGGGGCGGCCAGAGATGGCTGTGGAGCAGGTTGGGCAGCCCCGCCCAAGGCAGCCCAGCCCTTCCCTTCCCTTCCCTTCCCTTCCCTTCCCTTCCCTTCCCTTCCCTTCCCTTCCCTTCCCTTCCCTTCCCTTCCCTTCCCTTCCCTTCCCTTCCCTTCCCTTCCCTTCCCTTCCCTTCCCTTCCCTTCCCTTCCCTTCCCTTCCCTTCCCTTCCCTTCCCTTCCCTTCCCTTCCCTTCCCTTCCCTTCCCTTCCCTTCCCTTCCCTTCCCTTCCCTTCCCTTCCCTTCCCTTCCCCAGCCATCGGGTGCCTCCCGGAGCTGTCCCGCAGCCGAGGGCACACACCTGCCCGCAGGTGGCTCCTCATGAGCTGTGTCTGTGTCCCCTCACCGCAGTCGAAGAGCCAGCACTGCCCTGCCCGGCGCAGCACCAGCGCCGAGGCCCCGCGGGCCGGGCTCGGGAAGCTCGCGCCCGTGCCCAGGAAGGTGACATCCAGCGACATCCCGGGACAGCGGCACCGGCAACACCGAGCGGCCGCCGGCTGGGACACGGAACACAGAGCGGGCGCCTGCTGGAACACAGAGCAGGTACCTGTTCAAACACAGAGCAGTTACCTGTTCAAACACAGAACACGGAACACAGAGCACAGAGCAGTTACCTGTTCAAACACAGAACACAGAACACAGAACACAGAACACAGAGCAGTTACCTGTTCAAACACAGAACACGTGTGCCAGGCTCCGGGACAGGAACAGCTCCCAGGGCACAGCTGGAGCTGTTCCAGGAGGTTTAGTTTGGATGTCAGGGAAAGGCTGTTCCCCAGAGGGTGCTGGCCCTGCCCAGGCTCCCCAGGGATGGGCACAGCCCCGAGGCTGCCAGAGCTCCAGGAGCCTTTGGACAGCGCTGCCAGGGATGCCCAGGGTGGGATTGCTGGGGTCTGTGCAGGGCAGGGGATGGGCTGGGTGATCCTGGTGGGTCCCTTCCAGCTTGGGGTATTCTGTGATTTGATGTATTTGTGCAGGGAAAACAACAAACATTTTAGTTTTAAGTTAAGGCATCTTCCCTCCACAGTTTGGTGTGAGGATAAAATTCCCTTTCCCTTAAAACATGTAAGTAAAACCTGCCTAGAGCAGGATATGACTTTCAGATAACGCATTGTTTAAAAGCAGAGATTTCCTTCTTATGTCCTGGAAGATTGCAAACACACAGCCCAAACACAAATCCTGTGTGGATTCCCAGAGAAAACAGTCCCATCCAGTTGGAACAGCTCTAAGCTCTAACCCCACCCAATAAATGAATGAATAAATTATTTATTTCCTCTGAGCTCTGTTTAAATGTTGAGTTTCCCTGTGTGAGCGTTCCCTCTAGGAGTGTTTCAGGATGAGTTTCTCTGAGCAGTCTCTGCTGACATTTAAACACCATTCCTGGGTTTCAGGAGCGGGCAGCGCAGAGATGCAGAGGGGAAGGGTCCCTTGCCCCCGAGCAGCTTCAGAGAGGCAGGGGTGACCTGAGGGCACAGGCGGGGGAATACCTGCTTCACCCCAGATACTGTGCCCAGCCGTGGATGTGTCTGTGAGGGTGTCTGCAGGAGGAGCCTGGCTGGCTGGCAGGGCCCATGTGGACAGCACACTGCTCTCCCACCTCACGGAGCGGGATTCCTCCAGCCCTAGTCCTCCAGAATTTGCTCCCACATTCTTTTCAGAAGGATTTAAAATTTCAGGCACCTTAACGGCTTCAGATGGTTTTCAAAATAATTTCTGAAGTTCAGTTGTTTTTAGATGAGTTTCCACAGCCTCCCAGGTTTTGTTCCCTGGGAGGGCGGGCAGGCCCTGGCCCAGGGTGCCCAGAGCAGCTGTGGCTGCCCCTGGATCCCTGGCAGTGCCCCAGGCCAGGCTGGATGGGGCTGGGAGCAGCCTGGGACAGTGGGAGCTGTCCCTGCCCATGGCAGGGGTGGCACTGGATGGGCTTTGAGGACCCTCTAACTCAAAGCATTCCAGGATTCTGGAATTCCAGAAGAAAGCTCTCTCTTCCCCGGTGGGCTTGCAGGGTCCTCCCACACAGACCAAGGTACAACCTGGCCTTGGGGGGCTCGGGGTGAGCCATGATTCATGTCCATCTCAGACCAAATGCAGAAATAAACACTTTGCAAATGCAAATATTTGTATTTTCCTTTTCCTCTGTGTGAAATCATGGGATCATACAAGAATTGAATGGTTTGGGTAGGAAGGAAATACTTGAAAATATTTGTATTGAAAATACTTGTACTCCCTGCCAGGGGCAGGGACAGCTCCCACTGTCCCAGGCTGCTCCAAGCCCCATCCAGCCTGGCCTGGGGCACTGCCAGGGATCCAGGGGCAGCCACAGCTGCTCTGGGCACCCTGGGCCAGGGCCTGCCCACCCTCCCAGCCAGCAATTCCTCATTCCCAATGTGCCAGAATCTGTGCCTGCCCTCTGGCAGTGGGAGCCATTGCCTGGGTGCTGTCCCTTGTCCCCAGGGGCCGTGCAGCTCTCCGGGAGGCCCTGGCAGGGCTCCGAGCTCTCCTTTCGGCACCCCGGGCCGGGCTCCCTCAGCCGCCGCCGCTCCGCCCGCGCTCCCGGCCCGGGCTCGGGGCTCGGGGCACGCGGTGGGGCCGGGGCGGACACGGGGACACCGGGATGGGCTGGGGGGGCCCGGCCCCGCTCCCGATTCGCCCCAGCCCCGGTTCCAGCCCTGGCCCTGTCCCGGTTCCAGCCCAGGCCCGGTCCCGGCCTTACCTCGCGGGCGGCGCCAGGCGGGGCGGGCGGGCCGTGAGGAGAGCCCGCCCTGCGCCTGAGGGAGCGGGGGCGGATCGCGCCCTCGGACCGAGTGTGGCGGAAAGAACGAGCGCTGGAGCGGCACCGGGTCAGGGCAATCCCGGGATAAACCCCGGCTGGGGATGAGCAGAGGGAGCAGCCCTGGGAGAAGGAGCTGGGGGCGCTGTGGGTGAGAGCCGGACCTGCCCCAGCCTGAACCCCCTGCCCGGTTGCCCTCGCTGAGGGATCAGCCCAGGCAATATAACAAATTTTTTAAATTCCGTTATTCTTTGTTCTTATTAGAGTGGCTGTGACAGCACCTTGCCAAAATCCCCTTGTATTCAGAAAAAATGCATTGCATTTCCCAGGAGATGAGGTACTTTGCACACCTTTTTCCATTCTGTTCTGCATTCAAACGGTGGCTCAACACCACGCAGGCAGGAAGGTGCAACATTCCAGTTCTAAAACATTTTTCCTTCTCAGCTGAGCTGCTCTGGGCAGTTTGCTTGTGCTGGTGAGGAGCTGGAGGGGCAGCAGCGCTGAGGGCAGCAGGGCTGGCACTGCTGGGGCTGCGGGGCTGGCACTGCTGGGGTGCGGGGCTGGCACTGCTGGGGCTGCGGGGCTGGCACTGCTGGGGCTGGCACTGCTGGGGCTGCGGGGCTGGAACTGCTGGGGCTGGCACTGCTGGCACTGCTGGGGCTGGCACTGCTGGGGCTGGCACTGCTGGGGCTGGCACTGCTGGCACTGCTGGGGCTGGCACTGCTGGGGCTGCAGGGCTGGCACTGCTGGGGCTGGCACTGCTGGGGCTGGCACTGCTGGGGCTGGCACTGCTGCAGGAGCACAGCCCGGCCTGGGCTGATCCCCGGCGTGGGCAGCAGGGCAGGGGGATCCTGCCCCTGTGCCTCTGGGCTCAGGTGAGAGCCCACCTGCAGAGCTGCCCCAGCCCTGGCTCCAGCAGCACAAGGAGCTGGAGCTGCTGCAGCCAGTGCAGAGGAGGCCACGGAGCTGCTGCCAGGGCTGGAGCCCCTCTGCTCTGGAGCCAGCCTGGCCCAGCTGGGGCTGTTCAGCTGCACCAGAGAAGCTCCAGGGACACCTCAGAGCCCCTGCCAGGGCCTCCAGGGGCTCCAGGAGAGCTGCACAGCCCCTGGGGACAAGGCAGGCAGGGACAGCACCCAGGCAATGGCTCCCACTGCCAGAGGGCAGGCACAGATTCTGGCACATTGGGAATGAGGAATTGCTGGCTGGGAGGGTGGGCAGGCCCTGGCCCAGGGTGCCCAGAGCAGCTGTGGCTGCCCCTGGATCCCTGGCAGGGCCCCAGGCCAGGCTGGATGGGGCTTGGAGCAGCCTGGGACAGTGGGAGCTGTCCCTGCCCATGGCAGGGGGTGGACTGGATGGTCGTTTAGGTTCCCTTCCAACTCAAACCATCCTCTGATTGCATGATTCTAGGAAAAGACCTTAAAGATCATCACATGCAACCATTTACAGAGACCTTTGGCAAAGGGACTTTTCCCAGTCCTGAATAGATCCAGCATTTTTGAGTTTTGTTTTGTTTTTTCTCAGAATAAAAAACATCAGGTACGACTTAGGCAAAGGGAATGCATTTTACTAAGAAAATAGAAGACTAGAACACACATTTCAATAGAGTTACAACGTTATAAAGTAGGAAGAAACCCCAACCACTTCACATTTTACATACAGTTTTAGTTTCAGCTGAGCAATGACCCTCCCAGGCACAGCCAACCCCGCACAGACCAGGCTGGAACTGTTCTCACAGGCGCCCCAGCAGGCTCACATTGATTTCCATAAGGTAGATATGTTTCAGATAGCAGTAAATGCAGGTTATTTCGCTTTGTTGACAAGGCAGCCATCTTTAGTAGTCCTAAGAGTATATTTATTCCTGTTAGGAAGGATCTGGCTGAAGAATGGATGAGCCGAAGCCGATGGCAGGCGGAGAGCTGAGCTCAGTCTGGGAGCACCAGCAGCCAGCAGGACACGGCGACAGAAGCTGCTCCTCCAGCCGCAGCCGTGGGGCCCCGGGTGAGTCCTGCCATCCCCACGGAGAGCCAGAGGCACGGGGAAGCGCTCGGAGCCGTGCTGGATCGTCCCAGGGAGCAGGCAGGGCAGGCAGGCCCACACACAGCGAGTCAGATGCGCCTTCAGCGGCGGCAGCTGAGCGGCTTGGCCCAAACCCAGCTGCCAGGCCAGCGCAGCAGAGCTTTGCTCTGCATCTCCTCCTGCCGTGCAGCACCGGTCCCTGCCCGCCGCCCCTGGCTGTGACGCGGCGGGGCAGCCCTCGGATCGCCCCGAGAGCAGCAACCACAGCGGCTTACCCAGAAATGACAGTGGCTTATCCAGTGAGACTGCAGCCCCGGCTGCTCTCACGCTGCTCTGAGAGCTGCAGAGGGGCTCAGCTCTGGGGGGTGGCAGAGGGGCTCAGCTGTGCCCCTCCGCAGCCAAACAAAACCAGCCGGGACCGCCGGGGCCGGAGTCAGCTGAACTGAAACCTGGGTGGGAGCTGTACAATAGTGATCCCCACTCTCCCACAGGAACAGTCACCACGCAGGGGAGGGCTGCTAACGAGAAACTAAAAGGTGTATCGTTCATCTGGGCAGGTACTACCAGAGGAGTGTGACAGAGTTACTTTATCCCCGTAAAACAGCGTGCTGGAAACAACAGTACAAGAGGAAGACACGCACCGACCACAGGAAACCTGTTACACACCACTCTGCAGGTAAAAAAGTGTCACTTGGTTTGAAGCTTGGAAAACAAACACAACAGATCAGGATGCATCACTGTCCACAAATGTAACTGAGAACTCGCACTGGGGGTTTAAAATGTATCAGACACAACATTTTAATCGTCTCCTTCTACATGTCACGTTGGCAGCTGGGCAGAGGGTTCAGGGACACACAAACCTTTGCAACAGCTTTGAACAAACCCACAGGTATTTTATAAAGAAAGGCTGTGCTTCATCAGACACCTTTACTCTCCCCTAAACACTCCTACACGTTGCTGCCAAGAGGCCCAGTCCTGCTGATTTTAAGGAAGCAAGGATTGGACAAATCCTGGAAGACTGGCCTCAGCCAAGCTCCTGATCCTCTCAGAAGGGTTCTGCATAGCCCAAGGAGACATGGAAGACAGTCCTTTACAAAATCATTTGGAGGGCAAGTCACGGGGGCTGTGTGACAAGCCACAACACTGGTGGTCCTTTAGGTGACATTTTTTTAACTTACACTATGTAACATGACAAAATGCATCCTGGTGACACCTGTTTCCCTTTGCATACTGTCTAAGAAAATTTTCTGTACAGATAAAGACCAGTAAATATTTTGAATAAACCAGCAAACAGAAAAAATCGTGTTAAGTAGAATATGAAAAAAGGAAACTGGTTCCTTGCTAGCCAGCAAGATTAGCAGTTGCAATTAGTTCAAGGATTAATTGTACCTGAAAGAAAACTGAACATGAATCTATGTATCTTAAAATCCTATGTATGAAAAAAAATTAATTCTGGAGAAGACGAAAGAGAGAGTGAAATGGACTTAAAACTCTGTGAGCTGACAGGTTACCTGCTGCCAACAGGAAACAAAGGCTGCGCATCGAAGGGAAACCCCACCATGTCCACAGTGCAAGCTGCAGGGGATGCTCAGGGCCTGGCACACAGGAACGGGATCTCCATCCCTCTGGGAATGGGATCTCCATCCCTCTGGGAGCAGGACGTCTCTCTGAGAATGGCATCTCCCTCCCTCTGGGAATGGCATCTCCATCCCTCTGGGAACGGGACCGCTCCTGCCCAAAGCAGGGCCCTGCAGCCTCCCCAAGCCACAGCTCCTCCTGAGCCACAGCTGCAACCCTTGGGAACAAACCATCAGCCTGAAGGGACATGGGATCGGTGCATTTTGTGTGCTTTTGTCACTCATGTGCCTAACTGGCTGCTGGCAGGACGGAGGAAGCTGTGTGTTCCCAGCACTCCGGAATCCAGTGGTGCAGAACTCCACTGGCACAGTACAACAGGCTTCAGATAGAGCTGGATTTTCAGAAGGCAAAAACAATTCATACATTGAATAAATAATTTCTTTCTCAGTAAGATCACTAATTTAAATACGATACAAACAAGGCATAGCAAAAATAGATGAAAAAAGCACTCTTTGTAAAAACATCCTACGTGTGTGTGTGTGTGTTGGTGTCTTTTGTACATTCACTTGCAAGTGCAAGCTCCTGCCCATGTGCATCTCAGCACTCAGCAGTGAAGCACTTCCAGCCCCACCACACAACACTTTACCACAGCTTGAACACCACAGTTTTTTCCCCACATCACTCTTTTCTGTGTTTATATAATCAGTCCTCTTTGCCCACGCAGGCAGCACCTTCCCAAAGTTTACTGTTCTTTGTGTGAATACAATTTTGGAGCCAGAGATCAGGCTGTAGGTGCCTGAGGGGGTGCTGAGACCATTTTCCCTGCTCTGTTCTGGCCTGTTCTGTGGAGACTGCATTTTCCTGTGTAGCTGAGGACACAGGAGCAGTGCTGGCCACGGGTAAATCCTGAGCAAGCTCTGCTTTATCTCTTTGGATGGCGTCTGCCAGTGCAGCACTGCTGGCACACCCATGTGTTTATTTACTCCTGCCCCTGTCCTGCCTTGCTGCAGCAAACTGGAGCAGCCTGGTATCTCTGTTTCTGCTCCTGGCAGGTGCCTGTTCTCGGGGCAGGGAGCACAATGGGGCAGCCACAGGCTGTGGCCACCCCTGCCTGTCCCTGCCTGTCCCCGTGCAGTGACCAGGGCCCTGCGGCCCCGCTCCAGGGGAATCGGTGAGTGTACACTGTGGCATCAGCAGCAAACCTGCAGCACTACCCTGGCAAGGAAAAACTCAGCTGGGACCTCCTGCTGTCACACGAGGACCCTGACAAACCGCGCCTGTAAGGGCAGGAAGCCGGAGGGATCAGTGCAGGGCTTGTAGCACTGCAGCTTTTGGGGCCAGGACTCACAGTGACAGAGCAGGCGGGACCGAGGCCGCAGGGAACATCCAGCAGACTCACTGGTGTGAACAGCATTCCTGCTCCAGCCCTGCCAGCACCTGGAACCAGCACTGCCTACCGAGTGCTGCCTCCAGCTGAGTCTGCTTTGGAGCTTTCGAGTCAGCAGCGTCATAAAGCATCACACACAAGTCTTGTTGTGAGAACGAGGGAGAAAACAATCCGGCTTAAATAAAACAGAAACTTGAAAAAATTAAAAAATTCAGTAAAGATCCTTTGGTAAACCACTTTGCAGTCCATTGCTTAAAATCTCCTAGTAAAATCTTTAAAAAGATTTCCATAAATTACTTCAGGTCCTACCTCTACCCAATAAAATTTAATCTGTGACAGCACGGCTTTGTTTTTAAAAGCTATTAAGTGATCAGTATTATTTTCAGGACTTCCCAAGGACAATTTGAACTAGCTCACATTTTTCCTGAGAACAGATTTCATGGAGTGATGAAAACAAAGCTGCAAACTTTGCTGCAGACGCCACACATGTACATCTCGCTGCTCCTCAAGGAGACAGCAGCCAATGCCACAAGGATGTCTGGACATGGGCATCTTTAAACACTAAACAAAACACAAGGCCCATCAGACTCTCTAAGTTGTCTTTAACTGCCCTTTTGTTTTTTCTAGGACAAGAGGTCTCCCTTGATGTCACAGCTAATGCAGTGTGACAAGACTAGGACAATTAGAAGACTGATTATTAAAGGCAGAAATAAGTAATTCTGGATATCAGCAGTGATGAGAGAGCTACAGTTTATCATCAAATGCATGTAGCTAAAATATCATTAATGGAATTTTTCGGTGTGGTGCTGGCTCTAAGCTAGAAATACAATGTTATTGTTTAAATTAATTCTGGAGGGCTCTCTCATCCCTGTGGCAGATGCCGTTTTCCGTACAGTTTACCAGGTACTTGGGAGAAATCAGGTGAAAAACAGGGCGTAAGGGGGGAAAACAAAAAAAAGGCAACGAAACGAGCACAAATAAATTAGAGGAGTGAAAGCTCATGATTGTAGTTGGTCTGAGGAGGGAGGGAGGGGATCCCTGCAGAGTGGCGGCGCTGCCTGAGGCGCGGCGCGGGGCTGGTCAGTGCACCTTGGACTCGGGCCAGTCGTACACGTCCGGCATGAAGGACTCGTACTCGTAGCTCCACACCTTGGAGCGGATGTAGCGGTTCTTGTCGGCCGGCTCGGGGTAGTGGAAGGCCATGTTGTTGGCGTACAGGAACTCCATCACCTGCGGAGGGGAACAGCACGGCTCGGAGCCCGCGGCACCGCGCGGCACGGCCGGGAAACGCACACTGCACAGACACAGCCTCGCGAGCAGAGAGGGGGCATCCCGGGCACGGAAAGGGACTGCAAGCACAGACAGGAGGCACAAAGCTGCTGACAGGCAAAGCGGTGCCAGCCCCAGTAAATGACGCTCACAGCTTCTGTCAATTGGATTAATAAAAAGATGCCTGCTTGCCTCGTGGGCAAAGCAGAGATACCAGTCTTAGATGCATGGACAAAGCAGAGCTACCCATCAAACAATGCATGGGCAAACAGAGCTACCAACCAAACAATGCATGGGCAAACAGAGCTACCAACCAAACCATGCATGGACAAACAGAGCTACCAACCAAACCATGCACGGGCAAACAGAGCTACCAACCAAACCATGCATGGACAAACAGAGCTACCAATGAAACCATGCATGGACAAACAGAGCTACCAACCAAACCATGCACAGACAAACAGAGCTACCAACCAAACCATGCACAGACAAACAGAGCTACCCATCAAACAATGCATGGACAAACAGAGCTACCCATCAAACAATGCATGGACAAACAGAGCTACCCATCAAACAATGCATGGACAAACAGAGCTACCCATCAAACAATGCATGGACAAACAGAGCTACCAACCAAACCATGCACAGACAAACAGAGCTACCAACCAAACCATGCAGGGACAAACAGAGCTACCAACCAAACCATGCAGGGACAAACAGAGCTACCAACCAAACCATGCACAGACAAACAGAGCTACCAACCAAACCATGCATGGGCAAACAGAGCTACCAACCAAACCATGCACAGACAAACAGAGCTACCAACCAAACCATGCAGGGACAAACAGAGCTACCAACCAAACCATGCATGGACAAACAGAGCTACCAACCAAACCATGCACAGACAAACAGAGCTACCCATCAAACCATGCATGGGCAAACAGAGCTACCAACCAAACCATGCAGGGACAAACAGAGCTACCCATCAAACCATGCATGGGCAAACAGAGCTACCAACCAAACCATGCATGGGCAAACAGAGCTACCAACCAAACCATGCACAGACAAACAGAGCTACCAACCAAACCATGCACAGACAAACAGAGCTACCAACCAAACCATGCACAGACAAACAGAGCTACCAACCAAACAATGCACGGGCAAACAGAGCTACCAACCAAACCATGCACAGACAAACAGAGCTACCAACCAAACCATGCACAGACAAACAGAGCTACCAACCAAACCATGCACAGACAAACAGAGCTACCAACCAAACCATGCAGGGACAAACAGAGCTACCAATGAAACCATGCATGGACAAACAGAGCTACCAACCAAACCATGCATGGACAAACAGAGCTACCAATGAAACCATGCATGGACAAACAGAGCTACCCATCAAACAATGCATGGACAAACAGAGCTACCCATCAAACAATGCATGGACAAACAGAGCTACCAACCAAACCATGCATGGACAAACAGAGCTACCAATGAAAAAAATTCTCATCTTGTGTAGGCCAAGATGAGAAGTAAATATAAACAATGTTTAGAAGCACAATAAACTGCTTTTGCTTAATTCACAGTGAATCATGCAGTGTCCTTTGTCGTCTCTCCTGAGCACCTCAGTGTCTTTACATCCCCACCGCCTTAGCTGGGATCTCTAAACTGAATTTCTGGAATCAGAGGGGATCAATTTTGGCCCATCGTGGCTGCCAAGCTGAAGCATCCAACAAAGGGAACGTTTTTATACATTTCTCTTATTGCAGGCACAAAGAACCGGGTGTTGCCCAAGCACCTCATATTCAAGGGTCACACTCTGTGCAACTCAGCAGGTTAATGTACACATAAACCACTTTTACTGCAGTGCAATTTTATATTTCATACTCACCTTGACAGCAATATAAATAGAAACTTCCCTGATATTGGACAGTGGAGGATAAAGTCTTCCTTGTGCAAGCTCTTCATCTGTCAACTGCTCTGCCAATGCCTGAGTCAGAGAAACAAACACTTTTCATTTACTAATGTGACTTTATTTACCAAATGTGACTAATAACGTGCCAGAACACCTGAGAGAACCAAGCTGCAGTGCTCTTAGCACAGTGCTCCCAAAGCACTGCAGCGAGGCACTCAGGATTTGAGGAACTGAGAATCAGCACACTCACTGCAAGCATTTAGCAAAACGAGCTCTGGAACTTTGGGGGATGAATCCCTCCCCCAGAGCCACAGAAAGCCCTGGCCACAGAGCCAGCTGCAGAACCCACGGCAGGGCAGGGGACAGCCCTGCTGCCACAGTAGCTCACACAGGACTTGCTACCTCATCACAACCACAATGGAACCTGATTCTTGCCAAAAAGCAACTTTGTTTGGTCAAAACAATTTTTTTTTCTCATTGTGGAGGGACAAGCCAACAGAATCCAAACAGGAAACCACTGTGTTTTACCAGGGTTTGAGAGGAGCGCCCATCAAGCCATCCCTGTCTGTCAGAAGCCACAGCCTGCTCTGCTGCCAGACTCACCTTGGCAGCCTCCAGGAAAACCTTATCACTGATGTGCCTGACGCTGCTGAGGATCACAGCCAGAGCCACGCCTGCAAGAAACCACTGCCAGTTAGGGACACTTCACTGTAAACGTGCACTTTAAATTGCAGCCTGCTGCCAGGAGCTGCCACTTATCCCAGTGTTATCCCTGAAAACCCTACTGCAGCTTTCTGCACACACTGGTGGCTCGGGCTGAAGATGACCGTGTCCCACCCCCTGCCCCACACTCACAGCACTGCTACCACCCACGGGAGCAGCCACGGCCACAGTAGGTGGCTTCTGGAAGGGCTGGAGCTTTGCAGCTCAGGGAGGGAAGGGCAAGGCACAGGAATACCCTCAGTGCTACTTTTCTACACCACTTGTGCAGATACAACTTCAAGAACTATTAACTCTGAGAGTTATTAACATAACTGCAAGTGCGTATCAACATTTATTTTCTCATTCCTCCCCAAACGAGCAGCAGCTCCCAAAGCCTTTAATAGCACCCTTCTGTTTTCTCAGCCACATCCAGCTGGGTTTGCTCCTTGTGGATGCATGTGCCCCACATCCAGCCCGGACTGCCTGTCTGCCATCCAGCCACTCATTCGCCCAAGCTCTCAAACGCTGGCACCACCTCTGCACGCTGCTTCACTGATGTGCCTCTGCAGCAAGGGAGCCCAAGGGTGACAGTTCCATTGATTACCTGGGAAGATGTAGGCGTTGTTTCCTTGGCCTGGTTTGAAGGTCCTCCCATCCCTCAGAGTGACCAGCTCAAAGGGGCTGCCGCTGGCAAACAGGCACCGGCCCTGGCAGGAGCAAGGGAGGGAGGGAGGAAGGGTCAGTGGGGCAGCTGGGCACAGACAGAGCCTGGAGCCAGCGGGAGCTGGGCACAGACAGAGCCTGGAGCCAGCAGGAGCTGGGCACCGACAGAGCCTGGAGCCAGCAGGAGCTGGGCACAGACAGAGCCTGGAGCCATCGGGAGCGGGGCACAGACAGAGCCTGGAGCCACCAGGAGCTGGGCACAGACAGAGCCTGGAGCCAGCAGGAGCTGGGCACAGACAGAGCCTGGAGCCAGCGGGAGCGGGGCACCGACAGAGCCTGGAGCCAGCAGGAGCGGGGCACAGACAGAGCCTGGAGCCATCGGGAGCGGGGCACAGACAGAGCCTGGAGCCACCAGGAGCTGGGCACAGACAGAGCCTGGAGCCACCAGGAGCTGGGCACAGACAGAGCCTGGAGCCAGCAGGAGCTGGGCACCGACAGAGCCTGGAGCCAGCAGGAGCTGGGCACGGACAGAGCCTGGAGCCACCAGGAGCTGGGCACAGACAGAGCCTGGAGCCAGCGGGAGCGGGGCACAGACAGAGCCTGGAGCCATCGGGAGCGGGGCACAGACAGAGCCTGGAGCCAGCAGGAGTGGGGCACAGACAGAGCCTGGAGCCAGCGGGAGCGGGGCACAGACAGAGCCTGGAGCCAGCAGGAGCGGGGCACAGACAGAGCCTGGAGCCAGCAGGAGCGGGGCACAGACAGAGCCTGGAGCCAGCAGGAGCTGGGCACAGACAGAGCCTGGAGCCACCAGGAGCTGGGCACAGACAGAGCCTGGAGCCATCGGGAGCCGGGCGCCACAGGGAACACGGGGCACTGATCACCCTGCCCTGAGCAGGACACGGGGCACTGATCACCCTGCCCTGAGCAGGGGACATCGGGCACAACCGGATGCTTGGAGGGACTGACACATGAAGCCCTGCTGTGTTAAGCCTTTCCAGCACCACTGCGGGGTGCCGCTGTGTTAACCCTTTCCAGCACCCTGCGCAGGATGCAGTGCTGCTGTGTTAACCCGTTCCAGCACCACTGCCGTGCTGCTGTGTTAACCCGTTCCAGCACCACAGCCACAGGGACTCTGCAATGAGCAATGGGCACTGCCAGAGCAGGCTGGAGCACAATAAAAGGTCACTTTCTTACTGGAGGGTGTGGGGTTAGAGGGAGGAACCGCTGTGTCAGACTGCTGCTGCTGCTGCTGCTGCTGAGAGCAATCAGAGCAGTGAATAACGTGGTTTGCTTATCCTTCCTTTGGAAACGATTTCAATGTGCACAAAATAGCAAAACGTCACCGAGTGTGAACCACACCCTCTAGACAAATGAGCCCCTTCTCAAGCAGTAAAGCCAGTGAAAGTAAAAAAAAAATCTTGACTTTCTTTTGAGTAACAGGTTTAGGAACATGAGTTTAAAACCTTTAAGGCTCTCAGGACTACTGTGTTTGAAAACAAATTACCAAAGAGGCTGGAGGCTCTGGAACTGCGTTTGGGTGTCAGGGCATACCCACGACAAGAGCCTTTTTGTGCAGGGAGCAAAGCAGATGGGTGCAGGAGGGGACAGGACCAAAAGAAAAAGCAATTAAAAGGCAGCAGAAGCCCTCAGAACACACAGGGGCATCGACAGCCTTTTACAGGTGCCATCTAGCGGGAAAAAACGAGGAAGGAAAGGTTAGGGGGGCGTCTTTGTTTCCTTGCTGCCTCTGGTGCAGCCTGAGACGCCCCCCAGGCAGGATGAGGCTGTCCCCGAGGCCTGGGGACACGCGGGGTGACAGCTCTGATCCCCGACAGCCTGACAGACTGCATTAGCTGCAGAGTTCCACAGAGCCACACAGCAGTCAGGGCTCTGGAGCCCGTTCCCAGGTAATCACTGCATCTCCAAGGGAAAACACATTCTGAGGGGCAAGCTGAGGGCATCTCAGAGAACCAAAGAGCACCGTGGAAACAGACAGCTGGGGGGGCTGCAGGAAAGATCAGAGACATAAACATTGCAGAATTTATGAGTAAGGACTGGAACAAAGCTACACCAGCTCGTTGACAGTGCTCAGTTGTCCAAATAACCCATATGCACAAGTAACTGGGAACACGGAAAATCATTAATAAAAGAGCATACAGATCCAATACAGGAAAAACCCAAACGTCTCCTCTCCACTGGGCTCAAAGTTTGCAAACAGCACTGTGCTCTTCCAGCTCCTGACTCAGGGAGCCCCTGCCCCTGACAGGGACAGCCAGGGTGAGGGCCAGCTCCTCAGGCACAGCACTCAGCATGGCACACTCTGCCTCCTGCCCTAAAACACCTCTTCATCTGCTGGTATTCCATCATAATGCAGGCAAAAACCAGGCTGGCTCCCCCTCTAACTGTGCTCCTGGCCTCCTGCAGCTAGAGATGGCAGCAGTTTTTACATTTATTTATGCCAACTGAAGTCTTGCCTGCACAACTAGCTCCTGTTTACCTTCTATCCAAGATACTGGAATTTATTTATTTACTGGAAACTGAAACACTGCCCAGCTCACTGCTCTGGTTAATTCAAGATATCTGAGAGATATTAAACCACCTTAATTTACAAGTGTGGCAGGGAACGGAGCTGGGAAGGGGCTGGAGCCCCAGGAGAGGCTGAGGGAGCTGGGCAGGGGCTGAGCCTGGAGCAAAGGAGGCTCAGGGGGGCCCTTGTGGCTCTGCACAGCTCCTGACAGGAGGGGACAGCCGGGGGGAACAGGGACAGGAGCAGAGGAACAGCCAGGGCAGGCTCAGGGTGGACAGTAGGGAAAATTTCTTTACCTAAAGCTCTGTCAATTCCTGGCCCAGCTGCCCAGGGCAGTGGTGCAGTCCCCCTCCCTGTAGGGGTTTAAAAGCCATGTGCATGTGGCACTTGGGGACATGGGACAGTGGTGGCCTTGGCCGAGCTGGGCAATGGTTGGACTCGATGGCCTTGGAGGGCTTTTCCAGCCCAGATGATCCTACTGATAAGAGATAAGATGCAGACTTTGCTCAGAGGCTGCTACAGCAGGGCTCCTGGAGCAGCAATTCCCTGAGCTGGCAGCCCCAGGAGTGCGGGACAGAGTCCGGGTGCCACACGGGGACAGCAGAGGGCCACCCTGGCAGGGGAACGCTGCCGCTGCCGGGGCTGCCTGTGACGCTGAGCCCCGTGGGCAGCGCAAGGCAGGAGCTCAGTCTGCAGCAGCAGACAAGGAGAGCTCTCCACCCACCCATTTTCACACACCACTCACTTGGTTTGGGGCTGCATCAAAATAAGAGAAAGAGAAAAGAATGAGAGCCCCCAGAAGCCGCAAGACAGGACCAGCACAGGGATCCCAGCAGCTGCTCAGAGCCCCAGGGTGCTGCTGTGTCTGCCCCACCTCCCTCCCCGTGGGCTCTCTGCAGAGCCTCCCAGCCTGGCACAAAAACCAAAATACTGGCTTCACAAGGCTGGGATGGGCTGTTGGGATAACGGTAGAGCTATTAAGGAAAAGCACCCCAAACCCCTGAGTGCCAGCCCTGCAGGATGCAGTGGCCCAGGGCAGGGTGCAGAACCAGGAGTGTTTGCTCCTGGCTGACTCATTCCAGCACCTGCTGGTGCCAGGGTGCCAGACACAGCCGCTGTGGCAGGGACACGGGCCACCCCTACCCGGGGACACGAGGGGACAGAGGCCACCCTGCCTGGGGACATGAGAGCCCCAGGGCCACTGCTGGTGGCACCTGCGGGACTGGTGCAAGCCCCACTCCTGCCCTGCTCCTTGTCCAAGGACTCTATCAGCCATTGCATGGCAAAGCTTGCACTGAGTCCCTACTGCGAGGCCAACAGGCTTCATTAAAACAAAAACTAATTAAAAATAGCCGTGAGAAACAAGAGTTAATTGATCACAGCCATGTAACAGTAACGATGCTCCTTCTCTAAAAAAAGCAGTAACAAGACTCAGGCTACTTTAAGCTTTGCAAAAGCTAAATACTACCTAAAAGTTACCTACAAATCCAGACCTCTTTTCCCACCAGCCCCATTGACTGTTGCCAGAAGGGGAGGAAGAGCTGCGTCCTCACAGCCCTGAGCCCAGGCAGCGAGAGAACAATGCAAGCCCTGGTGCTCAGGCAGTCCCCAGCAGGGCAATCCCAGCGGGGCAGAGCAGCCCCAGCCCGGGCTCACCCACCTCTGTCAGCGTGTAGGCCTCCTCTGCCGTGCACTCGGCCTTGGCCGTGGGGTTGCTCAGGGCAAATATGATGGGCCGCTCGTTGATGGAAGCCATGGCTTTGAGCACGTCCGGGGTGAAGAGACGCCCTGCCCCAGCCACGCCTGGGGAGAGGGGACACACAAAGCCACAGTCACGGCTGGCTGCCCCGGGCAGGGACAGCCAGCCCACCCCGCGCCCAGGGCAGCCCTCAGCCTCCCCCAGGCACAGCTGCTCTGGCACGGAGATGGAGCCAGGCACGGCTCCTGCCTGGCTGGCACCCACCATTTCCACAGCAACATCTCCTCAGTGTGCTCCAGAAGCCTACTTCACCCTATTTTTTGGTATTGATGACTACAAGGAACACGGTCCTGGATAAGCAAGAGGGAATTCCAGGTGCTGTGTGGATGATTCATCCCTGCAATGCACACCTGGAACCGGTGCTCCTGACCACACCCAAACCCAGAGGTACAAACACACAGCTATGATGTATTTGTGCACTGCCTAAAAACCCCTCTCCTTTTCCAAATAAATCACGTGCCAGGAAACTGCAGTCACAGCAGGAAATACCTGTAATCCTCTCTGCTCTCTGCAGATAGCCATAGCTGTGAATACCCACAGATGCCAGTGACCCCAGAGGTGCTGGTGATCTGCAGCATGGAACTGCTGCTTCCAGCTGAGCTGCTGGCAGAGCCTGACCACAGTGGGGACTGCAGAGGGTCAGAAAACACCCACACAACTCCAGTTAGGGAACTCCTGAGGGATGGTTGTGGCTGCTCTCTGTCACTAAGGACACAAGGCTCAGAAGGAGCACCACAGCCCAGTGTATGTTCAAGTAGAAAATTGACCTCACATTTCCATGTTTTTTACATCAGCAGAAATGCAGCTGGCTGTCACCAAGCTGCCCAGAACCCTGATAACAAATTAAAGGCAGTAAAAAGCCAGATTAGAGAAAACTAAGCTCACTCACCGATGATAGCTGAAGGCCGAAGTACATTCACTGCCTCTACAAATGTCTTTGGTATGGCTATGTCCTTTGGAGCCCTGTGGGCAAACGGCTCCTGGTGGGGATCCGCCTTCTGCTCCCGGCCCTGCAGGAGAGCAGAGGTTCCTCTGTGAGGGGAGGGCAAGGCAGGGCTCACCCGTGCTGGGCATCCCAGGCGTGCTGCAGCCCTACCTGCACCAGCAGGCCATGCTTGTCAAACATCCACACTCTCCTGGAGGCCTCCTCGTGGGAAACACCCCTTTCCATCATGGCCATCACAATGAGGTTGGCGATTCCCAGGGCGGCCTGGCGGCGAAAGGACTCGGGTTGGTGACAGGGCACACGAGAGGTCAGCCCTCAGAGCCCACAGAGCCCCTCGGGGAGCTGCTCCGAGGCACAGCAAGCGTCTCCCAGTGTGGGGCAGCCCCCTGGCAGCCCTGCAGGCAGGACAGCAGGCACAGCTCGCCCAGGGTGTGAGCTGTGCCGGCCCAGCCTGGCAGGGACAGGGTGCCCAGCCCTCCTGCCACCCTACCAACCCGTGCTGCGTGCCCCGTGCTCCCAGCCTGGCTCCTGCCCCTGGCAGGGCTGGCAGAGGGCAGCAGGAGGCTGGGCTGGCCCCCGTCCCCTCCCTGGCAGGAGAAATGAGGCACAGCAGGCCAATTACTGCCACCAGCGCCGTTCCCAGATGGAGAACTTCTCAGATAATTAAGTCATTTTGTCAGCACCACAGGAGCAATTGCGCTGATGCACCGAGAAGCACAGGGCTGCTCCTGGCACTGCAGCACCAGTAACTGGTGCCTGCTGCAATCTGAATCAATCACCTTGCTGAGAAGAACTCCCTGTACTTCCCTCCGGTGCTATAAAAATCAACAACATGGTCTCACCACACCATGATTTTATGGTGAGTTTCCCTTCAAATACACAGAATCCCTGGTGCTTCCTTCGAGGCCGTGCAGGGAAATGAAGAATGTGAGTCCCTGCAAACACCTTTCATACAGCCCTGTTTAGGGCTTTCTGCTAATGCATTTCAGCCGGCCTTGCATGAAAAGCTCTGCAATGGAGTTCAGAGAAGGCAAAACTCCATGATGAGAAAACACACATTTTAAATGTCTCTTGCTGCTCTGGGCCCTTAAGAGGACTCACCTCTCCTGCTCCAAGGAACAGCACTTTCTGGTCTGTGAGTGGTTTCCCAGTGGCTCTCTGGGCTGCCAGCAGTCCTGCCAAGGCCACTGAGGCTGTCCCTGTGAGAGCAGAGCAAATCTGAGGGCAGCTGAACACGCCTCCATGGCAGGCTGTGGCTCTGGGAAGAGTTCCTGCAGGGATGTTCGGGAACACAAACAAAGGGTGTACCTTGGATGTCGTCGTTGAAGGTGCAGTACTTCTCCCTGTACTTCCTCAGGAACCGGAAAGCATTGTGGTTTCCAAAGTCCTCAAACTGGATGAGCGTGTTCTGGCCATACCTACAGGGGATGGCAAACACCCCAACGCTGCACAGAGGCAGGGGAGAGCAGCAGGGCCCGCACGCCATCCCTTGTCCGCGCAGCAGGCTGTCCTCAGGAGAGCCCAGCAGCGCTGTCCCTGCTCCGTGCCTCGCACAGATAACCCAGGCAGCCCCAGGGTCACCGGGGAGGGACAGCCACACAGCAGGGACGGACACGCAGCCTGCCCCGGCCTCTGGTGGCTGACGAAGGACAGCTGCGAGGGCCGCTCTGTGCCCTACCTGTCCGTGATGGCCTCCATGAACTCGTCGATCAGGTCATCGTAGACCTGCGAGCGGTCCCTCTTCTGGTAGAGCCCCATGTAGAAGGGATCCTTCAGCAGGGTCTGCAGGAGCGAGCCAGGGAGAGGGCAGGTGAGTGCCCTCGCCAGGGCACAGCCAGCACAGCCCTCACCCGGGATGCTGCAGGCACACAGCACCACAGCAGGGCCCTGTGATCTCAGCCGGCTGCATCAATACTGTGAGCAATAAACTGCTTCAATAAATCTAATTCCCATTCCCAGCTTCTTAAAAGTCAGGTCAAAACTGACTGCCTATTTTGCAGCAGTGTTCCAGCACTCCAATTACTTCCAGATGCGCCCTTTCATGGACAAATCAATGGGCACTTTTAAATCACTGTACAGTGAACTCCAAACCTTTTACCCTTTGCATAAAATATTTGGGTTTATCTTAAGTAGCAATGCTCAAAAAAAAGAGAAAAACCCTAGAATCCTGTAACTCCCTTTTCCAGGAACTCTTCCACTGCACCCTTTTCTCCAGGCAGGGTTGGGCTGTGTTTGCCCCAATCCTGGGGTTCTCCTCCCTTTTTGGGGGCATTCCTTTTGAGCACATTCCTCAGTTATAGTAGGGAACTTTTTTAAAAAATACCCCATTTTCACAGAGGTAACTCACTGTGTTATCAGTCCCAACGTCGATGCACACAGGCAGGCATTTATCTGGGTGTATCCCTGCACAGGCTGTGTACAAACACAGCTTTCCCACTGGAATCCCCATCCCGTACACCCCCAGGTCTCCAAGACCCAATATTCTTTCTCCATCAGTGACCACAACAGCCTGATGGAAAAAAAAAGCAAAAAAAAAAAAAAAAAGGCAGGTCAAATCATACACGAACACTGAAATTTATGAAGATCAGATCAATAGCAGCTGTGTTTTTTCCCCAGGTGAAAATTGAGGTAAGTTTGCACAGTCAAACAAAGAACAGATCATGAGGAATATTTTCCTCAACCCATAAATCTCACATTTAGGGTGAAACATTTATCTTCAAGATGTGCATTACCTCAATGAGCTGCATTCTGCCAGCATCACTAAAGAGCCAGAATGCATTACTTAATATTTATGTTTCCATCAGATACTAGTAAATCTCAAAAGACTCAGCTGAGATGGAATAACAATTAGAAACTAAATCACACCATGACCGTACCTTGACGTCGTTCTCTGGCCAGTTGTTCACAATTGACCTTATGTGGCCTCTGTCTGAGATGGAAATAAATAATCCCCTGAAAGAAAAAAAAAAAAAAAAAAACACAAATCAGAAATATTTTGTGGGTGACAATTAGAAATATGACCTTGCTTTTGTAAAACTAAATACCAAACAGGACGATTTAAAATTCAAAGCCTTACAGCTGCTGAAATAAATGGCTCTAAGGACAATATCTGTTCCTGTCCCAGGGCAGGGACCTGAGGAACCCACCTGAAGCAGCCCTGCACAGCAGAGCTGAGGGTGATGTCCATAAAGCCCTTTCAATCTACACTCCCTTCCAGAGGCCCTGTCCTGACACACATCCTCAGAGCCACAGAAGGGACCCTGATAGCTGAAGAGATAACCCTGGAATTACAGAGCTGTGTGGCACTTGGAAGAGCTGGAAATGGTGCTGAAGCTCTGCACTTGGGAATATTTATGCGACCCATCTCCATGTCTGCTTCCAAACATTCTGTTTCTCAATACACACTGCGTCCTGAGATAGATTTTAGCAAACGTTTACTGCCCTGACGCGGCACTAGCTGCACCAGGATGAAAATGACACAAACCACTTCTAAGTCTCGGGTGAGAAGGCAGAGGAAAGGACAAAAGCAGCGTGTGTGGCCTCACTTTGGTCTCCTGAAGATGTGTCCGTACTGGGAGCAGGCCAGCCCCACGGTGGGCGTGTACACGATGGGCATCAGCCGCTCGATGTCGTCCTGCAGCACCCTGTAGAAGAGCTTCTCGTTCCTCTCCTGGATGCCCATGATGTAGATGTACCTGCAATTAACCAGCACAAGGAGAAACACCCCTGGCTGTGTCCCGCTCTGCGTTCCCTCAGAAAGGCCCTGTCCCGGAGTCAGGCTGGGAGCGCTAGGGGAAGCTGGGAAGAGAGCAGCAGCGAGATGGAGGCGCTGGAGGGACACCCTGTGTGTGTGCTGGCAAGGGAACAATGACAAATGTGACTAAACACAGAGCAGGGATTTACTGGATTTACTGCAGGGAGTCTCAGCACCCTTGTACACAAAATTACAGTGAAGTAATTTTCCATCCAGAAGATGTGAATCCCAGCACCAACACACACGTGCAGCAAACTGAGCCCTACCACAAGGCTCACTCTGAAGGACTTACGTGGGGGTGTAAATTAAATCTGAATTTCTGCAAGTTCACCCACCAATCTGCTGTGTATCAACCCATACCCTGTCCTGCTGACCCAACAACATGAAGATAATGAATTTGCAATCTGCCTCAGGCCACAGCAGCTGGGCACTCGGCCAATACACATGACAGGACTGCTTTGGACCAGCAAGCGACATGCTGTGGATTTAAGAGCCATCTCTCAGTTCTGATGAGAACAAAAGAGCTTTGATGTGGTCCAGCGAGCCCCAAGCCATCCCAGTTCTCCTCCTGCCTGTGGGAGACTGTATTTTCACAGGCAGAGATACACAAAGATTATGTGAAAACAGTAACGGGATGCTAAAAACATGGCATCCAAAAAATAAAACACAGTTCACCAAACCAGTGTGTTAAGTAATAAAATACATTAAAAAAATACACATTATGAGACTTAAAATTCTACTCTCGTAGTTCCCTTTTAGCAGTAACTACTGCGTATGTTAAACACTGTTTTTGGTATCTCAAACGCTCAGTTTACCTTCATTATCACATATTTTTACAGACTGGGCAGAATGCCACCTGCTGTGCTCTAACCACCTGCCACTCCATCTTACCCATCACAGAAATACGTGCGACAGGCTGCAGGCAGGTTTGCAGCTTTGTTACTGATTTTCACACGCTCTCTTTTGCTGCTTTACGAACATGGAATATTAAAAAAAAAAGGTAAAATAAAAAAAGCTTCCCAACCTCATTTGGCTGCGGGATGAAAGCAAATGAAAGCAACAGCCAAGAACTGAAACCCCAGCGGAGGCACTGGAAAGTTTGGTTACCCCCAGACAGTATTTTCCCATTTCCATCCCATTTCCAGCCCCTCGCTCGCACCACGGGACACAGCGCTTACTTCTCCAGGGGGTCAGTCATTTTTGCCAGGTTCTTGTGGAAGCGCAAGGCCTGGATGTCCTGTGTCTCTATCTTGGGAGGCAGGAGTCCCTGCAGGCCCAGCATCTGCCGCTCGTGCAGGGTGAAGGCCATGCCCTGGAAGGAGAGGCCAGCACAACCATCATTCCTGCCCAGGAGCGCCGACGCTGCCCCCTGCGCTGCCTGCCCCTCCTGGGGCTCTCCTCACCCTCGGGGCCACTCCTCTCCACCCACACTGCCACACCTTGCCAGATCTGAATCTGACTGTCCTCTGTGGGGCTGGAGAGCAGCACAGGGGTGCTGCTGCTAAGGGGTTAAAAGCGAAATAACAGCTGCTCTTGCAATTGTTCCACTGTCACCCAGGCTGGTCCCTGCAGTCACACACAGTTCCTGCAGCTCAGATTTTTATCTCAATTGCTCCATTTGCTGCTTTTCTCAGTAACACAGCCTGATGCCCAAGTCACCGAATTGCCCTAATGCTCCTATTAAGATCACAGTCCAACCCAAATACTTCATTTTCACTTAGGGGTGGATCTAATCCATTTGTCTGCTACCAAAAGCCTCATTGGTAGGAAATTAGAAGAGTTCACCTGCAAAAACCTCCCTCTCTTCTCCATTCGGGAGAGCGGTCAGAGTTTGAATTTATTGCTATTTAAATACTAATTCGAACTGTTTCTCAACCTTCAGATTCTAACTGCCAAGCTAAAAAAAAAAAAAAAAAAAAAAAAAAAAAAAGAGCTTTCTAAGGTTTATGCCTTGTAATTACACTCCAAATTCCTCCTGCCCTCAGAAAGGTCAGAGAATCAGATGATCCTTGTGGAGGGGTCCCACAAAGATCATCCGTGTTCAGCTCCTCAACTGACAAGAAATAAAAATCAGTACTTTTCCCTTGACAGTAAAGGCATTCATTCAGATTAGAATACAAATTTAGAATACAAATATTTTCACCTCTGCTTATATGAGAACCGACTCTTCACAGGTGTCTGTAGAACCCATACCCATTAACAAAAATTTCTAAAAATAGTCCAGTTGTAGTGTAATTCATCATAGCCAAATAGTTTCTAAACAAAACTCCTTAGAGAAAAAAACCCCATCGTTAAATAATTACTATTTTTACATTATTTTCCTCTTTCCTGTTTAGGTCATATTTAATATTGGTTGTTTTGACTACATTGACCAAAGCAATCCACCTGCTCTTCTGTACTGATTCTACACTATGCTCTACAGTAATAAAATACTTGAAGAGCTAGAAAGCAAGAAAAAACAACAACACAAACCCAAAACCTTCAGTGTTTTGCCCTCTTGCAGAAAATATCAAGTATTTAACCGTAAAATGAATCTGTTTTTCTCTGTATTTATTTTCATGTCTGCCAACCTTTCATGCAATAGATTTGACACTAAATACTGATTTCAATTTAACCCTTCACTACTAGAACAGCAGAGCTTTTCCACAAGTAGTCAGGAGTCACTTACAAACCACTGTTTTCTTTCCCAGTCTGTTATTCTTCAATATTCTTCCAATACTAAATACATTTCAGATGACGTTTCATTCTTTAAGTTTTTAACATTGCTGCTGGTTTTTTGATTTCTAATTTTGATTTCTAATTTTTGTTTGGTTGCTTATTTTTGGTGGGGCGCAGCTTTAGCCACTTCAGTGGTATTTTTTTTCCAAACACTGATCTGAACAACCCAACATTTCCACAAAGAACACAAGCATGTAAAGAGAGAGAAACTGTCACAAGAGAAGAACCCACAGAATCACACTCTGGGTGCCACAGAGGTTTTTCCTGTGTTGCAAAGGATTAGTTCCACTCCTGCGTCCTTCACGAGAAATATTTATTCTCTGCGAGCAGAAACGCAAGCTCCACACAAACTCCTCTCAGCCATCTTCCCTTTTCCTCGACAGCCCTGGCGTGCTGCCATCAGCAGTTTAATGCCTTTAAAAGCAGTTAAATGCCCCCAAAAGCAGCCCTTTCCCACACAAACTGCTGGCAGTGCCGGTGGCTCGGCCCCGAGGCCGAGCAGGGCTGGCAAACATTTGCAGGATGTTGACTTTTACTCTAGACAACACAGAAACACAAACGGTGCCAAACATTTACAGTGCTTAGAGGAAGAAGAAGAGGAAGGGAAGAAGGAGTTCAGTCTCTGGCCAGCAAGGCCACTGGGGTTTGCAGCCTGGGGAAGTGACCCTGGCTGCACTGACATCTCACTGTGACCCCAGAGAAACAGCTCACTGCCAAACCTACATGCTCCCCTGCAGAAAGCCTCGAGTCCTGAAAAACCACACCCACCAAAGCTACAATCTCTGCTATTACCACGACACCAGAATGTGGCTTTCCCCACTTCCCTGCAGAGGGGAACCCGTGTCCTTACAACACCTGGGCCCCCAGTAACGCCCGGGAGCCCTGAGCTTAGCTCCACGCAGAACAGAGACCCATCTTTATTCAGTTTATTCTCACTCTTTCCTGTCTGCAGGGATCTAGCTGGGCAATGTCTCTGGAGTTACAATAACATCAAACAGGATGAATTTTTAAGCGACACTAAGTACTTTCAGCTGTTGATTTACATGACAATTACATCTTACCATGCTGAAAGAGGCTTTAATTTCTGCCTAGGCCTAAATCAGGAATCAGAATGACATCAGCCTTCACACAGAAAATCAGCCCTTGCTCCAACTGCGTAAGAACAAGTTTAGTCCAGAGCAGAGAGATAAAACCCCTGAGTCCTTCTAACACTTGCAGTATCTTTGTCCATGACCATGAGCTTGTTTTGGACTTGGATTTGGATGTGGATTTGGGATTGCCCTGCAGCATCTCCCAGGATGGAGCTGCAATATCAAACACCCAGCAAAATTCCAGCCAGCCCCAAAAGATCAGGGGGCACAGCCAGACCCAAAAGATCAGGGGGCACAGCCCAGGGGATCAGGGGCACAGCCAGAGCCAGGGATCAGGGGGCACAGCCCAGGGGATCAGGGGCACAGCCCAGGGGATCAGGGGGCACAGCCCAGGGGATCAGGGGCACAGCCAGAGCCAGGGATCAGGGGCACAGCCCAGGGGATCAGGGGGCACAGCCAGAGCCAGGGATCAGGGGCACAGCCCAGGGGATCAGGGGCACAGCCAGAGCCAGGGGATCAGGGGGCACAGCCCAGGGGATCAGGGGCACAGCCCAGGGGATCAGGGGGCACAGCCCAGGGGATCAGGGGCACAGCCCAGGGGATCAGGGGGCACAGCCCAGGGGATCAGGGGCACAGCCCAGGGGATCAGGGGCACAGCCCAGGGGATCAGGGGACACAGCCCAGGGGATCAGGGGCACAGCCCAGGGGATCAGGGGGCACAGCCAGAGCCAGGGATCAGGGGCACAGCCCAGGGGATCAGGGGCACAGCCCAGGGGATCAGGGGACACAGCCCAGGGGATCAGGGGCACAGCCCAGGGGATCAGGGGACACAGCCCAGGGGATCAGGGGCACAGCCAGAGCCAGGGATCAGGGGCACAGCCCAGGGGATCAGGGGCACAGCCAGAGCCAGGGATCAGGGGGCACAGCCCAGGGGATCAGGGGCACAGCCCAGGGGATCAGGGGCACAGCCCAGGGGATCAGGGGGCACAGCCCAGGGGATCAGGGGGCACAGCCAGAGCCAGGGATCAGGGGCACAGGGGATCAGGAAGCACATCCAGAGCCAGGGATATGAGGGAGATGTCTCAGCCCAGGCAGCCGGCACCGATTGCTCAAAGGCACACAGGAACCCACACCTAAGGCCCAAGCTCACCCAGCTTTCCCCGGGATTAAGAGCTTAAGCACTCCCACAGTCTGGGTGTAAGCAGCAGGATCACTGTTTGCAGGCTGGTGTCCTCTCCCCAGGTGCTGCGTGCTGACTTTCACTGCCATCAGCCTCCTTAATCCCCTTCTCAGCTCAGGACAAGCAGGGGTCATCCCCAGGCCAGCACAGAGGAAGCAGGGAGCGCATCCAGGAGGGAGCCCAGCACTCCTCAAAGCCCACAGATTAATTAATTAACACTCCACGGACAAATTCACTGCCATGAAAACAACCTTCTGCTGGGAGGGGGAGTGAAAAATGCTACTGGAGTGAAACGTTGATGCTATTTTAGTTAAGACAAGCTCACGCTGAGCCACCATGAACTTCAGTCCACAAACTCTGGCACTGGGACTTCGCAGCAACTGGGCTCCATCACACAAAGCCCCTGCTGCTATAAATACCAGCACACACAAATGCCAGCTGCGTGCCTTGCCTGGAGCAGCCCGGATGCTGCAAGATGGATTTTTATAGCACCACTGAGTAAGTAATTCTGAGGGGTTTCCAAGCAGAGAAGTAGTAGTGGTGGTAAGTCTTCCCCGCCTGCAGTCTTGCAGCCACATCTATGAGAGTGTACTTTTAACCAACCATAAATGCCCTCACAGACAGCAAAAACCCCATCCAGGGATCCTGACAAAGATGTACATACAGTTTATATCCAAACACGGCACTGCCTGGAAAATTAGTTATTCATGAGATTTAAAAAATGCTTTCCTTGTAACTCCTAGTAATTGTTTGAACAGATTCAGCAGGGAGCCCAGCCTTTGAAGCAGCATCATAAACATCTTGAAAACAAAGTAGATCTTATGTTGGATTGTGAGCTGCTTCCCTTGACTTTGCTCCCTTGGGCTAAACACGAAGTTCACTATTGCACAAGATGCCTTTAGTGGAAATTAATAAAGTTCATTCATAAAGTTCATTGTATAAGAATCAAAGGTGTCTTTGCTATCTCTAGCAGAGAATAAAAGTTTATGAGAACAGAAAACCTCTCCTGATTCCTTTCCTCCTTCATTTTTAAACTGGATTCTCTCCCTTTGTCCTCCCAGAGCAGCAGTCTGTACCCCGGTGGGTGTCTGGCACAGCAGGGCAACGCACAGTGACACGGTGCAGATCCCATGGGATTGCCAGCACAGGCGCCACCAGGCAATGCACAGTGACAGTGACACGGTGCAGATCCCATGGCATCTCCAGGCACAGGTGCCACCAGGCAATGCCCTGTGACACAGTGCAGATCCCATGGCATCTCCAGGCACAGGCGCCACCAGGCAACGCACAGTGACACAGCCCGGATCCCATGGCATCTCCAGGCACAGGCGCCACCAGGCAATGCACAGTGACACAGCCTGGATCCCATGGGATTGCCAGCACAGGCGCCACCAGGCAATGCACAGTGACACAGCCCGGATCCCATGGCATCTCCAGGCACAGGTGCCACCAGGCAATGCACAGTGACACAGTGCAGATCCCATGGCATCTCCAGGCACAGGCGCCACCAGGCAATGCACAGTGACACAGCCTGGATCCCATGGCATCTCCAGGCACAGGTGCCACCAGGCAATGCACAGTGACACAGTGCAGATCCCATGGCATCTCCAGGCACAGGTGCCACCAGGCAATGCACAGTGACACAGTGCAGATCCCATGGCATCTCCAGGCACAGGCGCCACCAGGCAATGCACAGTGACACAGCCTGGATCCCATGGCATCTCCAGGCACAGGTGCCACCAGGCAATGCACAGTGACACAGTGCAGATCCCATGGCATCTCCAGGCACAGGTGCCACCAGGCAATGCACAGTGACACAGTGCAGATCCCATGGCATCTCCAGGCACAGGTGCCACCAGGCAATGCACAGTGACACAGTGCAGATCCCGTGGCATCTCCAAGCCTTTTCCCACCCCTTCTCTCCCCAGGCAAAGGTGGCCCCAGCTCCTGGACCCCTCTGCACGGCAGAACAGCCACCACTGCGGGCTGGCTGATGACCCACGCTGAGCCAGCCCACAGCAGCTGGGGCAGCTGGAAGCACTCCCCAGCAGGAGAGGGGAAAGCCAGGAGCAGACAGGCTCCACTCCCTGCCAAGGAAGGGGCCCAGCCCCTCCCGGAGCTGCCCACTGCAAGTCCTGAGCACTGTGATTGCAATGGCATCCCTGGGGACATCTCTTCAACTGCTGCTTTTCCAGCTGAGCAGATGTGGAGAGCTGCTCCTGCTCTCCCCAGGGCCATTGATCCCACAATGGTGTAACACCCCCGGGCAGTGCCCTTCCTCCATCCCCCAGCCCAGCACAACACCTGGGCCAAGGTAAATGAGGCTGGATATCCTCCCACCACCTTTGGCACCTGGTTACAGATTAAACAGCTCCGTGTGCCCAGGTGGAACTCCTCCTGACAGCACACAGATCTCAGGGGAGCTGATAAAACCTGCAGGTGCGTGCAGCCCCTCTGTATCCAAACCGCCTGGGCGGGACACAGACCTGCAGTGGGACTTTTGGGCTGGGGGCGTGTGCTCAGTTTCTGTCATTTTCCTGCCTTCTGGGGTCTTTCCTCCTCACTGATCACAAACTGACAGCAATGTACTGATAGCACTGCACTTCTTAGCAGCCATCACCATCTGCATTCCCTCCCCACATCCTGTTCATCCTGGCTTCTCCAGGAAGGCACAGGGGCGCTGCGTATTCCATGCCCCGGCTGCTCAACACAGCTGGATAAGCCAAAATCTAAAATGTATTAAAATAAATTAAATGTGTCAAACCAGCACGGTGAGAAAGGGCAGCGCAAGGGAGCATCTGCTTTTACATCTTCAAGCTCATACAATCCTTTGTTTACACTCTCTTGTGCTATCCTTTTTATTTTGTCAAAATAGCTTTGACTTTGGCTGAGTTTTTTTCTGTTTATTTTTTATTCTGAATTGGAAATGTACTGTTAGGGTATTTCCTACAAGTCAGTGAGGTGATGTTTACAAGTTTGCTAAAAAAAATCGTCTCCTTATGCAAAGGGAAATTTATCACAGTTTCTGGAAGTAGTCTGAAAGCCATGCACGAAAACAAATTGGGCTGAAAAAGCTGTGAATGAACACAGATGAAACTGTGAGCAAAATATAACATATGAGAAGATGACCACCTGCATGAAAGATAAGAAACTGGTAAAATTCCTCAGGATCAGTCTGGGATTATTAACCTGCCACCAGTGAATGTTTCTTTAATATTTATCATGCATTTTCATGTACATATCTATTGCCATTCCAGGCAGACACATGCACACAAATATGTGCACATATAAATCCTAAAGGTACCTGCTGAAGCCAGAATTGTGAGAGGCACTGTCGGTGCAGGGGGAGTTTTTGGACACCATCAGGAATTTCTCCATGGAAAGGGAGGTCAGGAACTGGAACTGCCCAGGGAGGGTTGGAGTGCCCATCCCTGGAGGTGCGCAAGGAGGGCCTGGACGAGGCACTGAGTGCTCTGGGCTGGGTGACAAGGTGGGGATCGGGTGACAGGCTGGACTCGATGGCTGGGAGGGCTTTTCCTACCCCAGGGATTCTGTGATAACCTAACAATCCCGAGGAAGAGTCACGGAAAACTGGGTAATGGGACCCACAGTACAAAATACCATCACCCTTCTTCACCAAAATAACCAACCGAAATAACCAACTGAAGTACAGAAAGTGTCGCCAACTATGCAGTGACAAATTTTCTGCGAGGCACAGAAAACAAACACACAGATAACATTACAGGTCATGTATTTCCAGTGGAGACAGGAACACTCTGACGGCACTCCACGTGGCAGAGCATGGAAGAACAAGCCCTGCCCCATCTGAAGCCCTGCACCATATCAGTAACGATTTAATTGCCCGCACTAAACCACGGAGATTGTCCTCACAGTGCTCCAAGCAAGCTGGAAATGCTGCCTGGGCACAGCAGGGACCCCCAGCAGAACTGAATACGCTGGAGCCAATTAACTGCACTGGGAACCCTGTCGGGGAGCAGCAGCCACACAGCACAGGGCTCTGATGCAGGAGCGTGCCACAGCAGCTGCTGGCCCAGAGATGCTGCTCACTGCCTCTCTGAGCCACCCTGGCAATCAACACCTCCAATCACCTTCAAACACCTTCAAACACCAAAACCCAAACCAGCTGGGGTGGCTGCGCGTCCACCTGCAACACACAGCCCAGGGTGGGCAAGAAAGGAAACACACACAGCCCAACACACAGCTCAACACACAGCCCAACACACAGCTCAGGGTGGGCAAGAAAGGAAACACACACAGCCCAACACACAGCTAAGGATGGGCAAGAAAGGAAACACACAGAGCCCAACACACAGCTCAACACACAGAGCCCAACACACAGCTCAGGGTGGACAAGAAAGGAAACACACACAGCTACACACACAGCTCAACACACAGCTCAGGGTGGGCAAGAAAGGAAACACACACAGCCCAACACACAGCTCAACACACAGCCCAACACACAGCCCAACACACAGCTCAGGGTGGGCAAGAAAGGAAACACACACAGCCCAACACACAGCTCAGGGTGGGCAAGAAAGGAAACACACACAGCTACACACACAGCTCAACACACAGCCCAACACATATCTCAGGGTGGGCAAGAAAAGAAAAGCACACAGCTCAACACACAGCTCCACACACAGCTCAGGGTGGGCAAGAAAGGAAACACACACAGAGCCCAACACACAGCTCCACACACAGCCCAACACACAGCTCAGGGTGGGCAAGAAAAGAAAAGCACGCAGCTCCACACACAGCCAAGGACTGGCAAGAAAAGAAAAACAATTGTAAGAGAAAAACCTGCTCCAGTGGCAAAGAGCAACAGATAAGTTTGCACAAGGGTGAGGGCTGGTTCCTGCCCCTGATGCTGTCCTTCTGCAGCTCTTGCTTTAGGGACACGTGCCTTAGGGGAGGCCAAACGTTCTGCAGGGTTGATAGAGGATGTAAAAATTAAATCTAATCAAGTAAAGCATGATAACCTCAACAAGCTGACAGCAAGAAATAACACCCTTTATCTGTTTCTGTACATAGATAATATATGTATCTATCTATACACAAGTGAGGCACAAGGGGTAAAGTACTCGGTGTGTTTAATAAATCATTTATATCTTTGCTGAATATCCAAAATGCATTTCCATACAGATACTGCATCCAGCAGTATCACTCAGTGAGCTTTCTGATCCATTCCAACAGGCGTCAGCAGGAAGGACAGGCTGACACAGCAGAGACAAACTAATGCAGAATGGGGTTCCCTCTCACCAGTGTAACTTCTTGGAGGCATTAAAATATTCACAAAATCAATTGCCATTAACCAGAAGCTCCCTACTCCCTTCTACTCCTCAAAAAAAATTGCATTGTGCTCAGTCCAGCTGAGAATTCCAGGGTTAAAAAAATGGAAGGATATTACCACTAGAAAAACAGTAAGAAATTACCTATTGTTCTTGTTTCAGAATACTATTGCATAATCAGCATTTGGAAAAGCTTACAGGGGTTGAAGTAATTTCCATGGCCATGTCAAAGTCTCCAGAGCTCAGAAAGTCTCAAGACAATCTGATCTTGACAAATCACCCCAATCTACTCTTTTCTCTTTCCCTGACACAGCAATCTCAACTTCAGTTTTGCAGTCAGCCAGTCTGCACCTTCCACAGCTCTCTGTCCCTCTCTAGGCAGCCTGGGTTCATGCAGGATTGAGGCATCTTGCACTCTGCTGTCCAGGGCAGAAAGGGAAGGGTAAAATAACCCAGCTCTGCTCAGAAAATGCCCTGAGTAGAGATAGGACAAATGTCAGATTCAGGCAGACTTGCCACCTTTCTTGACCACTTCAGACACCTTGGACAACCACCTCACCTGATTTCTTACCAGTGTTAATTTACACATTAATGGCTGCAAGATTCCTGAAGGCCACTACAACTCCAGTGGGGAAAAAAAAAAAGAGCTTGAGGATAGACTTGTGCAAACAGGAACAGTTTTGTGAAGGGAATAAAATGCTACTTTCTTAGAAGTCTGCCTAAAAGCACAGAATTAACGTGATACCTGTACCTCCCAGTCAGCTCCCATCAAGGTTTATTTTTAGATGCTCTTTCAGACTCTGCAGAGGGATATTCCCTAGGTGATGTGGCTCAGCCCTAGCTCTCGGTGTCCCAGGAAAGGGCCAGGGCTAGGACAGAGAGGCTAACACTTCCAATGGTTAACGAATTCAGAGTTAACTCTTGCAAACTCTCAGGTAAGATCCTCCTGTCCCTGCTAAGGCTCTCCCTGGGCTCAGCAGCCCCTTGAGTGCAGCAGTGGCAGTGAGGACAGAGCCAGGCTGGCCGGAGCAGCCAGGGCAGGAGCTGCTGCCTGCCTCGCCGCCCCGCCCTGGCTGTGTCAGAGCACGGGCTAGGACAGAGAGGCTGTGTCACAGCACGGGCTAGAATCCACTTCCTACGGTGAGTGAATTCAGAGTTAACTCTTGCTCACTCTCAGGTCAGTCCCTCCTCTCCCTGCTAAGGCTCTCCCTGGGCTCAGCAGCCCCTTGAGTGCCCAGGCAGCAGTGGCAGTGAGGACAGAGCCAGGCTGGCAGGGGCAGGAGCTGCTGCCAGCCCTGCCGCTCCGCTCTGGCTGTGTCAGAGCACAGGGGGCACAGGACCCTCAGCAGACACAGGTGAGACAGACAGACAGGACACGGACCCACCTTGTTGGTGCGCGGGTTGAGCATGAGCGGCTTGCCCTTCTCCTTGGTGTGCAGGCTGCGCCGCGCCATCGCGCAGGGCGCCGCGGCCACGCGCAGTCGGGACAGCATCCTCCTCCTCCTCCTCCTCCTCCGGAGCACCTGGAGAGGCAAAGGCAGCGCTGAGGCACCCACAGAGCCAGCAGAGCCCCCCACACACCCACAGCGGGCAAGGGCAGCACCCAGGCACACACAGAGCCAGCAGAGCCCCCCCCCACACACACCCAAGGGCAGCACTCGGGCACACACAGAGCCCCACACACCCAAGGGCAGCACTGAGGCACACAGAGCCCCACAGACACCCACAGTGGGCAGCACTGAGGCACCCAGAGAGCCCCACAGACACCCAAGGGCAGCACTGAGGCACACACAGAGCCCCACACACACCCAAGGGCAGCACTCGGGCACACACAGAGCCCCACACACACCCAAGGGCAGCACTCGGGCACACACAGAGCCCCACACACACCCAAGGGCAGCACTCGGGCACACACAGAGCCCCACACACACCCAAGGGCAGCACTCGGGCACACACAGAGCCCCACACACCCAAGGGCAGCACTGAGGCACACACAGAGCCCCACAGACACCCAAGGGCAGCACTGAGGCACACACAGAGCCCCACACACACCTACAGTGGGCAAGGGCAGCACTCGGGCACACACAGAGCCCCACACACACCCAAGGGCAGCGCTGAGGCACACACAGAGCCCCACACACACCCAAGGGCAGCACTGAGGCACCCACAGAGCCCCACACACACCCAAGGGCAGCACTGAGGCACACACAGAGCCCCCACACACACCTACAGTGGGCAAGGGCAGCACTCGGGCACACACAGAGCCCCACACACACCCAAGGGCAGCGCTGAGGCACACACAGAGCCCCACACACACCCAAGGGCAGCACTGAGGCACCCACAGAGCCCCACACACACCCAAGGGCAGCACTGAGGCACCCACAGAGCCCCACACACACCCAAGGGCAGCACTCGGGCACACACAGAGCCCCACACACACCCACAGTGGGCAAGGGCAGCACTGAGGCACACACAGAGCCCCACACACACCCACAGCGGGCAAGGGCAGCACTCGGGCACACACAGAGCCCCACACACCCACAGCAGGCTCCTGCTGCCACGGGGAAGCAGTGCAGCGTGAGACCCCTTTTAACACCATGAAGGAACAGCCCAAAAGCGCCAGGAGGAGGGAAGGGAAGGAAGGGCTTGGAGTGCTGAGAGCACAGAGCGCAGGGACGCAGGGATCCTCCGGCAGCACAGAAATGCCAGCAGGGAGCTCAGCTGTCCCTGGTGACCTGTGGAACCGGCACTGGCCCAAATGCCAGCCCGGACAGCACAGCCTGGGCAGGTCAGCCACAAAATCCCCACTGAGAGCCTCCGGAGCTCTCCAACAACGAGACCTCCTGGCCTGGACAACAGGAGATTCTCTCCTGGCCTGCAGAGAAACCGTGTCTGCCAGCATATTGAAACCCTGCTACAACAACATGTGGAATTAACATGGCCAAGAACTCCACTGATCTGTGGATTCCAGGCTTAGATTTTTACAATTCCAAACTTCAAAAATAGTTTTAAAAAAGTTTATTTTCAGAGAGACTATATCCTTTAAAGTAAAGGATGTTCCCCTAAAAGAATTAAAAAGTGTTAATATAACTCAAGTTCTAATCCTGACAGGCGTTAGCAACTCTTGAACTCACTTTACTCCGTTATTGATCACACGCTCTTTGGAGCAGAAATTACCATTTATCACGTGCTCATATACGGCGGGACCAGCAGGGAATGTGCAGTGGAGATCTCTGGAATCCCAAAGATTATTTCGCTGAGCCAGAGAGACAATGGAAGCAGGGCAGGACCTCCCCAGGACCAGGGTCTGTGTGGTGACACAGCGAGGGGACAGGAGAGGGGACCTGTCACCCCCAGCCCAGCTACACACAGCCCAGGCAGGCAGGGACAGTGAAACAGCACATGAGATATTTTTAAGGAATGAAATGATGCATGGCTTGCATTTTTGATTTCTTCCAGATGGGAGACAAAATTGAATTAAAGAACAAAACTTCATTATCTTAAATATCGCCTGAATACTTTAGAAGACCTGCTCTAATCAAATTCGCACATAATCAGCTTTTAAGATGGCAGACTGGTCTTACAAGTCACAATCTGAGGATTTTCTTGAAAATCTCTCCAAGCATTAAAAAAATACACAAACATCTAATATTTTTTATCAAAGTTTCTCTTCTACCCACTACCAAGCGTAGAGGGAAGCTGCTCTGCATGCAGAACCATCCCTTGCCCTCAACCTTCACTTGTTTGTTGAGGCCTGTGAACGACAAAACTCCCCTCAAACCCGCTGTGTTGGTTTGTTTTGGGGTAAAGACCATAAATTTGCTGTGTGGAGTGGGACAGGAGGCAGGGGAGGAAGCCCTGCCAGCAGCACAAACAAATGTAGCCTGAGACGCGCTCATTCCTCCCCAAACCTGCTGGTGGTGGAGCGAGCCCTCGCTCGGGAAATCAGGACCAGACTCGGGACATTAACTCTGAGCTGCAGAACACATTAACTGTGCTGCCCTTAGGATCACCAGATTCAGTTCTAGCCGGTTTCAGCTCTGGATGCTCACTGCCGTGCCCCCACGGCCGCAGGGGCATCTGCCCTTTGTGGCAGGGAGCCCAAACAGGGTCTGTGACTCCAGAGCCACAGCAAAGCCATCCCAGGGTCCCACCGGCCTGGGGCCACCGCGGCGTCAACCTGCCACCAGCAACGACCTTAAACAAGGAATTAAAAACTAGCACAGGCACCACACCCTACCACACTCTAATTACACTGAAATTACTTTGTTGCAATTAATGAGCATTTAAGAACCAAACAAGACTGCGGCCCAGATTCACCCGAACTTGTCAATTAACTCTAATCAAGCGGGCAGAGTGGAAAAAGCTTTTCAGAGGTGATACAAATCTTGTTTTCTTCCCGGACGTGTGAGAGAGGAGACTTGCTCCTCTCCAAGGTGTCACACCAGCACCTAAAATTATTCTCTTGATGGAAGTATCTGGATTCATAAAAGGGGAGAATCAAGCTTCATTTTCCACCGAGCCCTCTGTTTAGATCCAAGAGATATGATCCCAGTTAATTTATATCCATCACAAAACCTGACTGGCCACTCAGCTCTGAGCTCTCCCTGCCCTGCTCTTTTCATTGTTCCTTGTTTATTTCCTCTCCCATGCTGTACATCTCATCCAACTCCTTTTGTCACAGACTTCTGAATGTGGTTCAGCCAGGGCTTGCCTCCCAAACCCACCCTAACACGGCCTGCCCTGGCCCCACAAAGCAGGAAATCCTCTCCCATGCCCGTCCCTATTGCCGTGCAGGGCTGCCAGCAGCTCTGCCCGCATGGCCGCGGCCCCCTGTGACCCACCCAGCCCTGCCGGCCACCAGCCTCGCGCCCTGCTCCCTGGGGAAGCACACAGGGACACGGAGCCTCACGGCTGCTGGGGGGCCACAGGAACACGCCTGGGGAAAGGTCCCCAAAAGGTCCCGAGCCACCACCTGGTTTCAAGGAGATGGAAGGGCTGCACTGTGCTGCTGTCTGGGGAGGCTTTAACGTGGCTTGTGATGGGCTTGTAGGAGAGAGGCCTCAGAGGGCGGCAGTTAAACCATAAAAACAGGAGAGATCATTTTGGCAGTAGAGGCTGACAGAGAATCCCACAGTGGTTTGGGTGGGAAGAGACCTCAAAGCCCCTCCAGTGCCACCCCTGCCATGTGCAGGGACAGCTCCCACTGTCCCAGGCTGCTCCCAGCCCCATCCAGCCTGGCCTGGGGCACTGCCAGGGATCCAGGGGCAGCCACAGCTGCTCTGGGCACCCTGGGCCAGGGCCTGCCCACCCTCCCAGCCAGCAATTCCTAATTCCCAATGTGCCAGAATCTGTGCCTGCCCTCTGGCAGTGGGAGCCATTGCCTGGGTGCTGTCCCTGCCTGCCTTGTCCCCAGGGGCTGTGCAGCTCTCCTGGAGCCCCTGGAGGCCCTGGCAGGGGCTCTGAGGTGTCCCTGGAGCTTCTCTGGTGCAGCTGAACAGCCCCAGCTGGGCCAGGCTGGCTCCAGAGCAGAGGGGCTCCAGCCCTGGCAGCAGCTCCGTGGGGAAGGGATGAGAACTGGGGGAAAGAGCAGCACCTGCCCCGATGTGAAAAAACACGGAGAGGACTGAGGCTGTGCAATGTCCTGTGAGGAGGAATTAGGAGGAAAGCAGCAGAATGGAAAGAGGAATAAATTCCTGCCCAAACCTGTGTCAGCATAACCAGGATCTCAGCTCTCCCTTCAGTGCCTGACAGTGGTGAGAACTACACAAGACTGCGGAGCACCTCTAGGCTGAGTCCAGCGCAGCTGAGAATTTTTGAGTTGCTGTGTCACAAATTAAGGGGATTAAATCCTTCAGCACAGCAGAGGACAGCTCCCTGCTGTGCCTTATCAGGAGGCATCTGCCCAGGTCAAACTAATTACCAATATGCACAAGCGCCCTTATCTGGGAGCAAATGTTCTGCTGCTCCAATTATGGATTTGTTAAATGGCAAAACCTACTTTTAAGGGAAAGGTTCATCACGTTCTCAAAAGGCAGAATTAGGCTGGCCAGAGAGTCGGGAAGCTGAGAGCCAATTAAAGCAAAGCCAGCTTCAATTAGTGCCCGGGCTGCCTGACCTGTGGGTCTGCCCTCAGCACCAGCAGTGCCTGTCCCTGCCCGGCAGCTCCTGCCGCGTGACTCTGCACCTGCCTTCAGCTGGAGGCGTGGGGAAACACAAACGCATCTCCAGCGCTCCCAAAATCCCGTGTCAGGTTTGAGGCACGGGGAAACACAAATGCATCTCCAGTGCACCCAAAATCCTGTGTCAGGTTTGAGGCGTGGGGAAACACAAATGCATTTCCAGTGCTCCTGAAATCCTGTGTCAAGTTTTTGAGGGCTGGAGAAACACAAATGCACGTCCAGTGCACCCAAAATCCTGTGTCAAGTTTGAGGCATGGGGAAACACAAATGCATTTCCAGTGCCCCCGAAATCATGTGTCAGGTTTGAGGCGTGGGGAAACACAAATGCATTTCCAGTGCCCCTCAAATCCTGTGTCAGTGATTTTCCAGCCCGTCTTTCGTGTACAGAAACTGACCCGTGTTGAGGAGCTTTTCTGCACTGACAAGCTGAAATCATTAATTCAAGGCCATGGAGGCCCCACAGAATTTCCAATCTTTAGGGCCTCAACCATTTCTAAGCCAACAGACATTGTCTCCTGTGCCCCCACAGCCATCCTTCTGAGCCTGCACCACCACAGGGCTGGAGTGGATGCACCATACACTCCATTCTCTTTTATTATTTTTTTTTTCATTAATAAACAGCCCAGCCTGGCCCACCCAAGCATGACACAAACCAGGCACGCACTAGCTGGCTTCATCACCTCAGTAATGATAAAGCAGTCTAAAGTTATTACATCAGGCGAGCACGGGCTCTAAGCGTGTCTCCCCACGGACTTCCACCTAAAGAAAGCAGCTCTCCCTGCACCCACCACCCCTCAGCAGGACACGGAGACGCTTTTGCTCCAGAACAGGGGCATCCCAGGAGGAAGGAGCACGCGGCTCTGCACAGCAGCTCGGCACCTCTGCCTCCCCGAGCCGGCCAAGATGCTGCTGCTGAGGAAAGCCAGCAGCAAACAGCGGCAAAACTACCTCAGGCTCCCTCCAGCAAAGTCCTGGGCCACCACTCTAAAGGGCATTTCTAAGGCACCTTGAGATCTGCCGATTAACAGGAGCAGTCATGGGCAGAAATCACTAATGAAGCGTTTGGCAGAGGCAGGCGGGTTATTTTGGAAGCAGGTCTTTAGCATACTGGAATTGCTTTTCTTCCCGCTCGTTCTGAGGCAGCCAGTTCAACAGGAAGAGAAGTCAGGCGTGGAGCACTCAGGCAGAGCGAGCAAGCTCACCACTTGAGGCTGGAAACATTCCCTGAACAAAGCACACTTCTGTGAACTCGGATGGGAGCGATTTCAGAACTTTCCTAAAAAGAGTACTTGTCAATTACTGCAATTTACAATACCATCAGCCTTCTTGCAGCACGAGCAGAAAGCAGGCCTGAATTGTTTGGTATTGGGATCTTGGTTGGTAGCAGCTCTTACCAGACAACATTCTTATACACTTACTGACCTAAATATTCTGATTCTTAAGCACCAGAAAGTCCATTATCTTTTACTGTGGAAACTGCAGAAGCAGTATTTTTGGCCAGGTCTGACAAGATGTATTGACATCCTTGATTTATTTTAATTTGTGCAACTAGGAGGGCTGCTGGTGGTAAAGGTGAGGACAAAGACCTCATCCTGAACCCCCTCATAAATACTCCAGGAATAGCAGAAAGGTACCCATGCTCTGCTCTGGAGAGCTGGCACATCCCTCTGCTGGAGCAGCTCAACTCAGAAACACTGATACTGATTTTTTTTGGATACAGGCTGAGAGGTGGACAAGGATGTTCCCAACATCTGCTGCACTTACAAATGGGAGTTCTTCATGGGAAAGCAGCTCAGCCCCGAGCACAGAGAAGCCGAGCTGCTGGGAGATCCGTGCAGGTGAAGTGTACGCCCGCCAACCTCTTACAAACCTCAAAAAATAAACACCCCACCTAAACCACAGAAGAACCTGAGAACCATGCACCACGGGCTACCAGAGCTGCTTCAGCTGCAGGGAAGGCGCTGGCACCACCCGTGAAGATGAGCATTCAATTAGTGCTCACTCAACCACGGCGTTCCACCACGCACTTTGACAGCCTCTGCCTTAGTTTGCAGAGCAAAAAGCTCCAAATCTTGCCTGCGCTCAAGCTGCTGACTCACAAGCCACCGCACAGGATTATCAGAACTTCCCTCCTGTGACTGTAACACGCAGTTTCTTCTAAAATACAGGCTCGGGTTAAATTTCTACAGATGTTATAGCGTCTAATAGGGCATTAGACACTGCTGGCTGCGCACACACATGGGCCACCTGCAGAGCTGCACACTTCTGCCCAGCTCTTTCATTTGCCCATATGAAAATTACAGGTACATAGAAAACCTCCCTTTGATGTTCACTAATTTTTGGAATTACCAACACAAACACACCAAATAATCAGCACTTGGTGGTTTTGATCTTGCTTGGCTGCAAGACTGTCCTGTTTCACCAACCCTTTATCAATGTGCTGTACGTTTGGTTTGCTTTTTCTCCTGTTAATTATGCGATTCTTGCCATGACACAACACCCCGGGCTGCTCAGACAACTCCCCTTAGTCAGTATTTTTTAGCGGAGCGTGGAGCCAGCGACGGCGGCGTGTCAGCCACAGCCGCTCCGCCGAAGGAGCAGCCAGGAGGCCGAACCCGAACAGCGACTCCGGAGCGCCGGGCGGCGCTTCCTGCTCCAAGGCCGCGCCAGTTGCTCCGCTCCTTCCCAACTTTCACTCTCTAGGGCCACGGGGAAGTTGAGGGCAGGTCGGGCCCGGCGCGGGGGGGCGGCAGCAGCGGCTGGGCCCGCTCGGTGGGCGCTCCCCGGGCCTCGGGCAGCTCCCGGCGGGCGGGCTGGCAGCTCCATTTGTCACCGTCCTGACAGGGGTAAACACGCACGGGCGCAGCCGGGGCTGCTTCCCCCGGCTCCTCGCGGGCACCTCCGCACCTGCCGCAGGGCCCGGCGCTGCCTCCGCGGCAGGCCGAGTCGCGGGGCCTCGCACCGCCGTGCTGCTGCTTCGGCACTACCCCCCGCGGGGCCGGGCCGGGGACACGGAGCATCCCAGGCGGGCTCCATCCCCTCCCCGCGCCCGGGCGGCCTCCAGCCCCTCAGAACGCCCCGTAGACACGGGTTTATAAAGAGAGAGAGAGAGGCCTGTGGTGCGCCGCCGCAGTTGTATAATTGTTACCAGAACGGGATCTACCTCCTCCTGCGGCTGCTGCCCGCTGAGCGATGCCGGCCGAGGACCTGTTCCTACTGAGCGAGAACAGCGCCCGCCCGCCGGAGCTGCGTCCACCGCAGAACCCGCCACTGACTGAAGCCTACACCGAGGCGCCGGGGAGGGACACCCCGGGAGGCGGGTGTTGGCCGTGACTGGCAACTCAAGCAGCCAATAGAAGGGAAGGGAGCTCGCCGGCTGCCGTGCCGTTTGACCAATGAACGTTTTATCCCGCCCCGGCAGAGGGGAAAAGGGGACAGGCACGGCGAGGTGGGATCTGTCACAGGTTAATTGGACTGGCGAGACAGCCAATCAGCGCTGGGGGGCGGGGAGAGGGGCGGGGCTGGGGATGGGAGTGTGAGGGTCGGGGAACATGAGGGGAACGTGAGGGGACGGAAACGGCGATGGGGAACGGGGAACGTGAGGGGACGGCAATGGGGAACGGGGAACGTGAGGGAATGGGAATGGGAATGGGCAACAGGGAACGTGAGGGAATGGGAATGGGGATCAGGAAACGTGGAACGTGAGGGGACGGCAATGGCAATGGGGAACGGGGAACGTGGAACGTGAGGGGACAGCAATGGCAATGGGGAGCGGGGAATGTGAGGGGACGGGAATGGCTATGGCAGTGGGGAACGTGAGGGGATAGCAGTGGCAATGGAGAACGTGGAACGTGAGGGGACAGGAATGGCAATGGAGAACGGGGAACGTGAGGGGATGGCAATGGCAATCAGGGAATGTGAGGGGACGGGAATGGCAATGGGGAACGGGGAACATGAAGGGAACGTGAGGGAGCAGGAATGGCAATAGGGAACAGGGAATGCAAGGGAACGGGAAACATGAGGGGAGCATGAGGGGATGGGAATGGCAGTGGGGAATGGGGAATGTGAGGGGATGGCAATGGGGAATGTGAGGGGATGGGAATGGCAATGGGGTATGAAGAATGTGAGGGGATGGGAATGGCAATGGGGAATGGGGAATGTGAGGGAAATGTGAGGGAAATGTGAGGGAACAGGAATGGCAATGGGGAACGGGGAATGTGAGGGGAGCGCGAAGGGACAGGAATGGCAGCAGGGAATGGGGAATGCGAGGGCACGGGGATGGCAATGGCAGTGGGGAACAGGGAACGTGAGGGGATGGGAATGGGAACAGCAATGGCAATGGGGGACAGGAACGTGAGGCAATGGGAATGGTAATGGGAAACAGGTAACGTGAGGGGACGGGAATGGCAATGGGGAATGGGGAATGTGAGGGGATGGCAATGGGGAACCAGGAACCTGAGGGAATGGGAACAGGGACGGTAATGCCAAAGGTGAACGGGGAACCTGAAGGGATGGAAATAGGAACAGCAATGGCAATGGGGAATGGGGAATGTGAGGGAATGGGAATGGTAATGGGGAACCGGGAATGTGAGGGGATGGGAATGGGGAATGGGAAATGGGAAGGGATGAGAATGGTAATGAGGGATGTGAGGGAATGGGAATGGGGAATGGGAATAGGGAATGGGAGGGGATGGGCATGACAATGGCAATGTCAGTGGGAATGGGGAATGTGAGGGGATGGGGAATGGGGAACGTAAGGGCATGGGAAATGGTAACGGGGAACGTGAGGGGATAGGATCCATGAGGGATTGGAAGACATAAGAAGATGGAGATCTGTGAGGGGACGGGGCTGTGAGGAGCTGGGGTCCATGAGGGGACGGGGCTGTGAGGAGCTGGGGTCCATGAGGGGACGGGGCTGTGAGTGCCGTGTGGCCCCCAGCACGCTGGGGACCGTGGCTCCACAGGGGCATCCTGCTGTGGAGGAGGCTGAGGGGGAAGGGCAAAGCAGGAGGAAGGAGCAGAGAGCGGTGGCAGGGAATGTGTTCACTCCACACAGAGTTCCTTGTGGCTACATGGAAGCTGCTCCCCGTGGCCAGGGCCACCGTGCTGGATGCCCTGCATGGAACAGGGCTCTTCAAAACATGCAGGGCCACAGTGCTGAGGTAAGCCCTGCCTGGTCTGCTGCCTCACAGGGCCTGGAGGGCTGAGGAGCCTTGGACTCAAACAGAGGGCTTGGCAGAAGTCGTCGAAGCAGCTAATACTGCAGGTCAGCACTGAAATTGCAGGAGAAAAGAGCAAACCCATCACTTTTCACAATAACACTTGGCTGTTTGTCCACACAATGGTCGGTGGAAGTGACACCCATCCCCAGCTCAGCCTCCACAGAGTTTAGAGAGAGAAAGTACAGGGGTGTGAAACACAGCAGCTCAGCTCATCCCAGACTTTGTCTGCCTCCTCTCCAGCCCAAACTCAGATGTTTTCCAATGCTGCAGGTTTTGAGACTTAATCACAGAATCCAGGAATGGTTTGGGTTGGAAAGGACCTTAAATCTCACCCATGTGCAGGGACAGCTCCCACTGTCCCAGGCTGCTCCCAGCCCCATCCAGCCTGGCCTGGGGCACTGCCAGGGATCCAGGGGCAGCCACAGCTGCTCTGGGCACCCTGGGCCAGGGCCTGCCCACCCTCCCAGCCAGCAATTCCTAATTCCCAATAGCCCATCTCATGCTCCCCCTTTCAGTTAAAAAGAGAAATTTTTCTTTTAACAAGAACTTTTATTAAGTAAGAATTTTGATTCTCTGCCACCGGCACCGAACACGATTTGAATAGTTTGATGTACAAGGAGCACGGTGCAGTTAAAAGAAGCAGAGTCACTATAGTAACAGTATCAGATATGTAAACCTACTTAATCAAAGCCCCCTCTCCTAATTATGATTTTGAGGCCTGTCATGAGGAGCACATTCGGCTGCTTTCCCCCTCCTCCCCTCCCCGACAGCATGACTGTGGCAGGTATGAGACGTTTCTGAATAATGCTGCCCTGCTCCTATAAACAAAAGAGATTGCGAAAATAACCTGCAAGGTCATGCCTTTGTGCCAGGCTAAAAATAGCCCAAATTGGAGGCATTTAAAAACGCCTGGCTTCCTACCCAAATTGCACAAACCCCTTCTGCTGTAAACCCGTGGCCTGTGGAGGATATTCCCCAGGATCACCTAACGAGCAGCTGGGCCCTGCCGAAACACGCTGTGCGGCCCTTTGCTGTGGAAGAAGGGCAGCCTGCAGAGCCGGGCTGTGATCAGTCACACCGAGGAGGGAGAACCCGCGCCCCGGGGGCTGCGCTCTGCGGCCCAGAGCTCCCAGCAGCGGCGGGGCCGCAGGCAGGAGAGCTGCCAGCGCCAGGGAGCCCCGGCTGCCCTCCCGCCCCGCGGCACTGCTCTGGGTCACTCCCAAATCCAGGCTGCCAGCCTTCCCCGGGCACAGGTCACTGTGCAGAGGGGCCTGGCCTGTGCTCTGTGCCCCAGCACGGCGCCAGCTGCCTCGGGGGACAGCGGGACATGGAGCCACAGAGCCATTTGGGTTGGAAAAGCCCTCACACCCTCAGTCCAGCCACTCCCCCGGCACTGCCAGGGCCACCACTGACCCATGTCCCCAAGTGCCACATGCCCATCAGGGGATGGGGACTCAGCACTGCCCTGGGCACTGTGCCAGGGCTGGACAGCCCTTTCCATGGGGAAATTCCTGCTGTGCCCACCCTGAGCCTGCCCTGGCCCAGCCTGAGGCCGTTCCCTCTGCTCCTGTCCCTGTTCCCCCCGGCTGTCCCCTCCTGTCAGGAGCTGTGCAGAGCCACAAGGGCCCCCTGAGTCTCCTTTGCTCCAGGCTCAGCCCCTTCCCAGCTCCCTCAGCCTCTCCTGGGGCTCCATTCCCTTCCCAGCTCCAGCCCGTCAGTGTCTCTCTCGGTGAGCCTCAGAACCAGAGCAGCAGCTGCTCCTCCCTCCTCCGCAGGGCTTTTATCGCCGTATTTGGTGCTCTCTCGGAAGTTTCCCCGGGCACACGGAGCTCTGCCGCTCTGCCGCCGCCCGGAGAGCAGCCGTGAGCCCCGGAGCTCCCGGGCTCTGTGAATCCAGCCAGCTCCGAGCTGCCGCCCCGCCTGGAGCAGCCTCCGCGAGGGTCACGGCTCGCCCACTGCGGGGTGGGAATTCATTCAGAAATTCCAAATGCAGCAGATGGCTATTTCATGATCACTCCACATTTCTCGTGTGCACACAAGAATTGCATTTTACTGGGGTTCCCTTCCAGCGGGAGCCAGTGGTTTGTGCTAAATTAAAACTCCCCAAAATCGGCTCTGTTTGAAGGTAGTTCTCTTAAATCACACCAAGGTGGTTTCTCAAGTCACTTCCACCGTCCTAAAACTGTATTCTATTTCTCTTTGTGGTCTTCCTAGACTTCTGGTCATCTTCTGTTTGTTTTTTGTTGTTTTTTTTGTTTTTTGTTTTTTTTTTTTTCTTTGTTGGAAGAGAATTTCCTTTTTTTCTCCACTTTTCTCGTGATAAACCACAGCGGTTTTAACCACTTCATGCCTAATAAAGTACACAGAAGACTTTTGTTCCCCATCCTTGAGATAGTTTTGACTCTCCTTTCCATAACATTTTCAGCTTTTCAAGTATCTTATTTAAAGTATCACCACCAGCACTGGACCCTGTGTTCTTGTTTTTCCTGTCACTGATCCTTGATGCAAATAATTAAGCTAAAATAATCTGTTCTAGTTGCCTAGATCTGTCCTTCCATTCCTTCCACGGTGCCTCACTGTCACTCCCATAAACCCACTGATAATGTAGCTGTGTGTGTACAGCTGATACAGAACAAATAATTATTTAAGCAGTGATACTGGCTTTTATCTCACTCCAGTCTCACAAGGTTTTGCAGCGTGGACTAGCAGAACAAGCCATCCCTCAGAAGGCCCCCGTGGTTTGATGAAAACTGGCCTCTTGGCCTTCTGCTCTTTATTTCTGTTAAAAAGCAGTGCTGATTGTTCACTCTGACACGCCTGATGCAGAGAGATGACCCTGCTGACTCTTCACATTTACATGAGGAAGTAGAGATGAGGGCTGCCCCGAGGCAAGGTTTGTGAAGAAAAATAATGTCTTTTATTACACCAATTCCACTAAAAGATATTACTGCTCTCCACCAGCCTTGCCCCTTTTGCTTCTTTAGAGCAACAACAGGGCTAAGTGTGTTTACACTGTTTCCGTTCTTTGCATTCAGTTTCTGACTGCTAATTTCATTCTGTTTTAAAGCATTTCTGTGTAAAATTTCTCATTTAGCCTTTTTGGGTGCGCAGAAGAGTGTCAGGCCTTGAGACCAGCTCACATGGGAGCGGCCCACAGTGGTGCTGGGTGACAAATTCCTTTGTCAGTGACTCTCACTGTAGGTTAACAGGTTTGTCTTTTGCTGCTTTTCAATTTACGTTTCACTTTCTCTTCTTGTGACCCGCAGCCTCTTTTCAGGCCAGTCTGACCTCAGGACAGGCCTGATCTGCTGAAGTGCTGGACAGCCAGGTGAGAAATCCTGAGATGGGCTGATCAGGAGAAATTCAGGCTAGATAGAAGGACAAAGCTCTTTATGGTGAGGATGGTGAATTTAATGAGGTAAATGACGATGAGGGTGATGAGTTTGGCCTGGGTTGCCCAGAGGGGTGACAGATGTCCCGTCGCTGGAAGCATTCAGGGCCAGCTGTGTCGGGGCTCTGGAGGCGCCGCAGCGAGTGGCTCTGGCAGCGGGAGGCTGGGCCATTTCAGTGCTTTCATCCCCTAACAATCCTGCTTTTCTGCTGGGAATGGCGGTGAGCCCCTTCCCCTGGGAGCCGGCTGTACCCTCTGCACTGAGGGCAGGCGCGTTTGTTCATCGGCGCTGCGCCGCCGCAGACACACGGGGACCTCTCCCTACCCCGCCCTCATCACCGGGAGCCTCCTGCCTTAAGTCACCCCGCAGCAGCAGCGCCTCTGAGCCGTGTCCCCGGGCTCCGTGTGCCCCGTCTCGGCTGACGGGGGCCCGGGCGCGGCGTCCCTCCCGTCCCGAGCAGCGCCCCGGAGACGGAGCGGAGCGCGGAGCCGAGCGGAGCAGTGGGCCGGCACCGCCCTCTTCTGATCGCTCCGGGCGTGCCGAGCCGCGGCCGGCGGCCTTTGCCCGACCGCAGCGGGCTTGAAAAGCACCCAAACAGCGAATTTCACCGCGGGTTTGCGAGTCCGCAAGTCTCGCTGACCTCAGACACCTCAGGAGGGAGTCTAACCCCATCGCAGGGTCTGGTGACACTGCGCTCGGGTTTACAATCTTGAAATCAGCGCTTTTTTGTCTCTCTTACCTCACAGGCTGTGGATCTCGCTGCAGGATGAGGGTGGACTTGCAGAGACTGCTCAGAGCCAGAATGAGCTGGGGTGTGAAAGAATCAGTCCCGTCAGCCCATGCAAACTCGAGGAGCTGTTTCTGCCCTTGTCTGACGGACACCTCACTCTGAGCCTGGGCTCCCAGGCACTCAGTCTCTGCTGAGGACACTCTGCTTTTGTCTCCATGCCGCAGCAATTGACGAAAATAACAGGGAAACCTCCCAGAAAAGATCCATTAACCTTCACAGGTGTCAAATTGCACTGGCTGGAGACGCTATAAAGCGCGTTTTCTGTACTTGTTAGCACGGTGTCATAGAGTCAGCCCTGACTTTTCTGTGTCTAGCGAAGGATTGGCATCCCAACCACTGCAAAACGACTTCATTTCCTACAAAGTGAGGAGAGAGCTGATAGGCAGAGTGCCATCCTGGCAGTAGTGAGAAATGGCTTTTCTCTTTGAGTCATCATTCCCCCGCTGGGCTGCTGAAGCAGTGTCACAGCTGCTGGCCCACAGCGTTCCCTCTGTGTCCTGCTTGAACCCCTCGGGGTTTCATCCTACACATGCTCTCACGGGACATGTGCTGCTGGCTGAACCTTAAACTTCAGCTTCCCCCGTGGGAAAGGGCTGATGTTAGAACACTGAAACATTTAGGCTTTAGGAAAATACCTGATCGAGGGTATATCATGGTGAGTTTTTGTATCTCACACAAAGAGTAAAGGACAGAAATCCCTTACATCAATTGTACATTTTGTCACATCACAGAAGGCACAGATTTGGGACAGATCTGGGTTTGGGACAGTGTCAGATGTCTCAGTTATGAGGCATCTGGGTAGGGAGATATGAGAGTTACAAAAGCTCTGTTATAAGGTGAGCTTTGGCGCTTATTCAGAAGCCCTTCTGTAGTTTAAATTACAGAGAACCTAACTCAATCAAGAGTTCATCAACGATGTTGTGAAAGGAAGTCTCCAATTCCCGACAACTTCACAAACAGGATTTTTCTCTTTCCTGAGAGCAAGGGAACTTGAGCCTCTTAGAAATCCAGCCCTACTTAGCTAACTTGTTTTGTTTCTTTTTCCCCTCCTGGTTGAAGCTTGTTTTCCTCGCTGCAAGGATCGGGTGGGCTGAGGCTGAAGGGAACCAACACCTGAAGGTGTGTGAGGATTGAAGGGGCAGGACAGAGCTGCAGGAGGACCCATGGCCCTGCTCTGAGGTCTAAGGCAGGAAGCAAGCCACCAGACAGTGAATATTAGGAACAACTTACGCTCCCGTGCCTGTTCCTGACCCCTTCATGTTCCTGTTGTGAATAAGAAGCTTGACTAGGCCAATATTCAAGCAGCAATCAATTTATTATTTAATATGGTAAAGTATGAGCAATAATACAGCGCTGGGTACAGTGGGGGAAGTTTTCCCTCCAACTGCACACCGATACTTGAGGGTTACAGGTATTTATAGGGGTACTCATCAGTTTTTTCAGCAGTTTCTATTTCCAATCTTTTACTCATCAGCAATTTTTATTCCAAATTATTACATCACAATTCTATACACTATTGTGATTTTAATTTCTCAGGATGTATGTCAAAGGAGTATCCCCAGATGGTGACGGTCTAGTTTCCGAAAGAAGAAAGAGGAATCCCATCTGGTGGGGTCAAGCTCCCCAGATGTGTGTCCACCTTTTAATTGCAGAGACTCTAAATCTCCTAACAGTGATGTCCCGCTTCCCTTTGCTCGAAACCATAAACCCTTGAGGTGATGTTCATCTTCCTTTCTCAAGCTGTTTTTCTCTGCTTCAATAAGGCATGAGATAAGCATATTTCCTTTATATATATTCCAAAGCTACAGTTTCAAGGATACAAGTAATATTCTAAAATTATCCTTCAAAAGGTTCTTATTGCAGAGCTTTTTATGGATTAAATCAAGCAAAAAGCAACATCCTTAACACCTTAATTCCAATGCTCCTAAATCAACCAGGGTTAATTGCAAACAAAAGATAGGTTCAAAGGCCTTTTTCCATGCTTTATTCTCCTCAGTTATTATTAGAATTCACAGCTCTCCCATTGTCGGGGTCCACACATTTTGCATTCACAAGTACACACGTCGCCTGTTTGTGCCTGACACGAAACACAGCTGTGCATCTCACAGTCCCCAAAGCGTGTCCCAGGAAGATTTGCTGTTCCCTCTCCTTTGCAGCCCTCGGCTGAGGCTGTGTGCCTGGCAGGGTCGGTCACCCCTGCTGTCCCTGGGTGGGTTTTGGGCACTCCTGGCATCTCTGCTGCGATTGAACAGTGCTGGGCTCCCCATGGGACACTGCTAGCAGAGCCTGCGGGGGCTGCCACGACCCCCAGCCCCACCACGGCCACCCCTGAGCCCCCGGCGCGGCCAGGCCCTGCTGGAATCCAAAACGCAGGAGCTCTCCAAAGCCCAGAATCAAACACAGGATTTGATCTGGGACTCGGAAAAGCTCCCAAACTGAGGTGCAGGAAGCGAGAATGTGGATTTATGGTTTAAGGCAGAGACACGTAGATCTAAGTGGAGGAAAGTTTAGAGTTTTAGAGTTTAAGATATAGAAAAAATAGAAGTGGTTACAGAGGTGAACAAGGAGTTTAGGATGCAGTGCTGTAGGTAAGATATAGAAAAAATAAAAGTGGTTACAGAGGTGAACAAGGAGTTCAGGATGCAGTGCTGTAAGTAAGATACAGAAAAAATACAAATGGGCTCCTCAGAGTCCATCTATCACAGCTGATGGTGAATGGCCATTAAGCTAAAACAATTCACATGGAACAAATAAAAGAGGCACCTGTTGGTAAATGATCTCCAGACCACATCCCAAAGCAATCGGATAATTATTGTTTTCGCTATTTTCTGAGGCTTCTTAGCTTCCCAGGAGAAGAAATCCTGGCAAAGGGGTTTTTCAGAAAATACGACAGCGACACATCCCTTCTGCCACCCTTGTCAGAGGGGACACTGAACGAGCTGTCCAAGCTGAGGATGGGAACTTGTGTGTTTCAGCCTCACTGACACAACCCAGCAGGCCTGGCCAGTGTGGGCTGGGTCTCCAGAAACAGCAAAATTTCCTTTTCTGTTCTAGCACCTGCTGCCAAAATGCCAGCCCAAGCAAGCGCAGTGCGCAGCCTCTCGCAGGCAGGCCACAGAGCTGGCTCGAATGACCTTGCCCACCTTTCTGGGGATGGCGTGCTGAAATGCTTGGCTGGATGAAACCTGCCAGACACAATTCAGCAGGACCTAACGCCTCCTGGCTTTCTTATGGGAGCGGGGAGCCCTGCAAACCCAGGCCTACACCTGCTCCTCGCAGCTCACACCTATCCCAGCAGCTGTGATCCCATTATTTTTCCCAGCAGGGGGAAAAGCTTGGTGCGAAACCATGGACCAGCCCTGCACCTCCCTGGAAATTTTCTGCGCGTCACGGGCACTGGAAATGGAGATCTGCTGGAGGATGTGAGGTGAGAGCAGGGCTCTGGCCCTGGGGTGGCACAAGGTCGATCTGTGGGGATAACCCAGGCAGTGGATGGGGAAAGCCAGAACCCAAGTTCGATGAATTTCCCTGCAGAGGGCAGCCTGTCCTTGCCTAAGACGGCTCGCGGCCTCAAGAGCTGTGCGACTCTGAAATTAAAATCAAACATAAATCAAACTGTTTTAGGCAAGAAACACAGCTATTCCCACCTTCCAGCAGCTGGGGAAGAGCTGCCTTGCAGAGTGCCAGGCCTGCCCCGAGGGCATCGCCCAAAAGGAGAGTTTTGTCTGGCCGCAGTTCTGCACCCTGACACTCCAGCTGGAGAGAGGCTCCAGCTGGCACTCCTTGGGCTCACCACTCTGCTCTGCCATGGCTTCCCCCTGAGGGTTTCTCCCTTCCCCCGCTCTTTTCCCTGTCCTCAGAGAGCAGACCCTGGCTGTTCCATGGGGGTGGTGAGCAGGGAGCTCGGTGTGCCCAGAGCTGGTGAGCCGAGCAGCTGGAAGCAGTGGGCTCCGTGCCTGCCCTTCCCCGGACCAGCTGCTGTAGGTGGTGGGTGCCCGGCAGGCTGCCACTTGTTCTGACTTCAGTCCCCTGAGCCAGGCGCCCTCCCACCCAAACCATTCCATGTTCTGTAAAAGCTTCACCGTTGGAAAAGAAAACCAGATCACACCTCACTCTTTTAATCAGTCGGCCTCAAAGCATTTTTTTTTCACCCCCTCCCTGGTATTTTGCAAGTGAGATGGAGGACACGCACACAGAGCTCCGCAGACCTCAGGGAGGAGCAGGCTGCAGAGCAAGTCCCAGGGCAGCTCTGCCTGGCTGCAAATCACAGGCTGGGAGCCCCGGGGCTGGCTGACAGAGGCTGGGTGTGAGCACAGCGACGCTCCTGTGGAAATCCAGCAGCACAGAGAGACCCTGTCGCTCCTGGGGGAGCGGCTCAAAGTGGCAGACGAGAGGAGGGAGCAGCTTGGCCTTTACTGACAGCTCCTGTGCTCCAGGGATGCAGTTTGGAGCAACTGCTGTGGGAGCAGCCCCTTGCCCGGTGCAGAGGGGACAAACAGGTCTGCCCACGTCTGGCTCAGTGGGTGCGAAATGTCACTCGGTGCCTCTGGAGACACAGGGTCACAGCCACTGTGAAATGTCACTTGGTGCCTCTGGAGACACAGGAGTCACAGCCAGAGGAGGACACCAGGGCTCCTGCTGTTCAGCTCCTCTGCCAATGCCTCCCTGGTTAAATATTTCAGCGTGCTGCCCAGCAGCTCACAGGCTGGCATTTCTGCCACCGCGGCCTTTGGTTCCCCGTTAGTTTATCCATCAGAGGCTGAGGGACAGCACGGCCTGTCTGAGGAGGAAGAGGTGACACAGGGACTGCCACGCAGACACCACTGCCACATCCGTGTCCCCAGCAGGCCCCTGCTGCTGCCTGGGCCATGGGGCAGCTCCCCCAGGCTCCGGGGCACTCAGGGGGTGCTGGGGCACCGCTCTGGGGTGAGATGGACATGGCTCAGAAATGGCACGGGCCATGCAGAGGCAGCGAGAGCCTCTGATCTGCTAATAATTTTGGGCAGAAAAGCTGATTCCTCTGCATCCTTTGGAAGGAAGGCAGTGAGCTGTCTGGGCTGTGGGACACAGAGCAGGCTGAGTATGTGGCAGGAGCACCCCAGTGTGGGGCCTTGTTTTGCTGCAGTGACAGACTTCTGAGCCTGTAATGAATAAACATCATACCATCTTCTCTGGAGAGAGGATTTTCTTCTTCCTTCCTTTCACAGAGGACACTTCCACGGCACACACAAGGAAAATATGGAGGCCCCTCCAATTGGTGTTTAACTGCTCCCAGGAGGGTTCTCTCTGGTTTATGGACTCCCTGAGGTGCCTACAGCGGACAGACAGCAGCAGCACAAGCATCCCTCCTGCCTTGCCCAGCCCTGCCCAGCCCAGCTGTGCCCAAGGGCTGACTCTGGGGCCTGACGGGGTGCCCTCAGGTGAGGCTGTGCTGTGCCCTGCAGGGACTGCCCTGGGCACTGGGGAGTGCTCCTTGGTAGGACACTGTGCTGCACATCCACGCACATCCGTGCACCCAGCCCTGCAAAAACGGGGGCTGCTTGCTCAGGGGTGCAGTAACTCCAGCATCAACCACCTCCAGCAGGCTGGAAAAGCTGATGTCATGTGCGAGGAGAGCTGGGGTGCTCTGTGCGTTTCACCTGCAGTCTGCTGGCCTCTGCCAGTTGTACCCCTGCACCAGCACAGAGAAGTTAAGCTCTCCTGAGGGATGAATTCCCACCTCCTTGGGGGAAGGAGGGTGAGGAGGTGAGGCTGACCTTTGCCGTGAGAAGGCAAGGTGGAGCTGTGAGGTTGGAAACAAACACGTGTGTTTATGTGCACGCAAAACATGTGTGTTTATGTGCACTGGAAACACGTGTGTCTATGTGCACACAGAACACGTGTGTTTATAGGCACTGGAAACACGTGTTTATGTGCACACAGAACACGTGTGTTTATAGGCACTGGAAACACATCTGTTTATATGCACACGAAGCATGTGTGTTTACGTGCGCACGAAGCACATATATGTATGTGCACACGGAACACATGTGTTTATAAGCACATGGAACACGTGTGTTTATGTGCACTGGAAACACGTGTGTTTATGAGCACATGGAATACGTGTGTTTATGAGCACACGAAGCACGTGTGTTTATGAGCACATGGAACACATGTGTTTATGTGCACATGGAACATGTGTGTTTATGTGTACTGGAAACACATGTGTTTATGTGCACACAAAGCACATGTGTTTATAGGCACTGGAAGCACATGTGTTTATGTGCGCACAGAACACGTGTGTTTATGTGCACTGGAAACACGTGTGTTTATGTGCGCACAGAACACGTGTGTTTATGTGCACACGGAACACGTGTGTTTATGTGCACTGGAAACACATGTGTTTATGTGCACACAAAGCACATGTGTTTATGTGCACACGGAACACGTGTGTTTATGTGCACACAAAGCACATGTGTTTATGTGCACACGGAACACGTGTGTTTATGTGCACACGAAGCACATGTGTTTATGTGCACTGGGAACACGTGTGTTTATGTGCACACGGAACACGTGTGTTTATGTGCACACGAAGCACATGTGTTTATGTGCACACGGAACACGTGTGTTTATGTGCACAGGAAACGCGCATGTTTATGTGCACACAAAGCACATTTGTGTATGTGCACATGGAACACGTGTTTATGTGCACATGGAACACGTGTGTTTATGTGCACACAGAACACGTGTGTTTATGTGCACTGGGAACATGTGTGTTTATGTGCACACGAAGCACATGTCTTTATGTGCACACGAAGCACATGTGTTTATGTGCACTGGGAACATGTGTGTTTATGTGCACACGAAGCACATGTGTTTATGTGCACACGGAACACGTGTGTTTATGTGCACACGGAACACGTGTGTTTATGTGCAGAGGAAACACGTGTGTTTATGTGCACACAAAGCACATTTGTGTATGAGCACACGGAACACGTGTTTATGTGCACACAGAACATGTGTTTATGTGCACATGGAACACGTGTGTTTATGTGCACACAGAACACGTGTGTTTATGTGCACAAGGAACGCGTGTGTGTATGTGCACTGGAAACACGTGTGTTTATATGCACACGAAGCACGTGTGTTTATGTGCACAGGAAGAACATGTGTTTATATGCACAGTAAGCCCGTGTGTTTATGTGCTGAAGCTGCCCTTGCCACAGCCTGGCCAGGTGCAGGCTGTTCCTCTGGCCCCCTCTTCCCTCCTGAAACGCCTGATGGACGAGCAGGAATGTCCCAGGGGTTGGAAATCTCTGGTGGACACAAGCGCTTCATGTAGCATTGACATACGCAGGAATTAACTCTGTTTTTCAGAGTTAATTCCTGCGTATGTCAACAGGAATTTTTATGAAGCTTTGGAGAGGGTATACCCAAGGCCATCTTTGATAGCGCAGATGGCCTTGGGTATATTCTCAAAGATGGCTATCAAAGATGGCCTTGGGTATATTCTCTCCAAAGCTTCATAAAAATTCATATAAACGTCCTAAAACACCTAATTTTCACTGCAACATTAATGAAAGCAACCATTCAGAGACCCTTTTGTTACACCTTATTCTGCCACAACCCAAGACCAGGCAGCAAAGACGGTGTGAAAAGGTTGTGTTTGTTAAGGCAGAATATTTTTATTTTAACAAATAAAAACATACTCTGAATTTAGCAATATGATTGTATAAACCAGCTTCCCCAGTGCCTAGATGGCAGTTTGAAATACCGGGGTGAGCACAGCTTCAGAAAGTGAAGATGCTCTTTGAGAGGACTCCATTCACCCGGATATTGTACAGGATCAGACTCTGCCTTTCAAAATGTCAAAGGCAGCAGTTCACAAGCAAACACCATATGGTGTGTTTGTTCTCTTCAATTCCTCTTAGAACCAGCTGAAAGAGAAAGAACATTTCAGAGCTGAAATGTCTGCATGCCACACTGTACAGGGTTCTCACTGCAAGCTCTCAAAAACTGTAGATGATGGCATGAAATTGCTCCGAGGGACAGAACTGATCATTTGCAGTCCAGTCTCCAAAAAGCCCACTTGTAAAATGCACTGACACCATGTTGTGGCTTTGCTCTGGGATCTGGGAGGGACTTGCACAGGACAGAGCTCCCAGGATGTCCCCGAAGCCCCTTTGAAAGGCAGCTGAAGCGGGTGTTTCTGTCACTGCCGTGGTGGAGCTCTGAAGGCCTGGTTAGTGCAGCTCTGTGACGGTGTAACAGCTGCTGAGTCCCAGCACGATTAAAAATAAACTGCAGCAAAAATAGTCACAGATTTGTGACTGAGGAAGAACAACCACTGGGGCAGCACAGAACCATTGGAGGCATCCCTCTGACGTTTAAGGGGGTTTTTAAATCACATTCCTGACGGGTTCCCAGGCTGCAGCCCATGGCCAGTGGGCGGAGGAGCAGATGCTGGTGAGAGGCCACCAGGAGCAGCTCCTGCAGTTTCAGGGAGGGATTTTCTGCTCCCCCTGTTGCTCTTTAATTTAAACCCAGAACAGCTGGGGCCCACATCTCTGAGCCCAGGGTGTCACCCATCCCAGGGCCACGTGGGCTCGGGGGCCCCCGCAGTGTCACCAGTAACAGCAGTGCTCTGTGTTTCTTTCAATGAATGCCCTCTGCAAATTTACTGAAATACCCTGCGGGTGATCTTGTACCCATCAAGAAATGATTCTTTAAATTGCATGAGACACAGATGGTGACCAATCCTAAATTCCCTCCCTGCGACCCTGAGTGCTCAGACAGCCTGAACCTGCCAAAGCAAAGCTGGGTTAGAAGCATCCCAACACCAAAAATGCAAATATTCCTGTGGTGCAGGTCTTTGTGGTCACTCTTAAGCATGGTCACTCACTTTTCCAACCTGAGTGAATCCTATGATTTGCAGAATTCTGTGGATTTTTGCTTCAGTACTGGAGTAAACATTTCAGAATAAACATAATAATAATTTATAAAATAATTACACACAGCCACACAAGGAAGGCTCAGGCCTTACATTTTATTTCTGCAAATGAGAGACAAATCTGGCTTGTGATCAGCTAAGCACACTCAGGTAACAAATTAAAGCCATCCCTCTTATCCCCTTTTCCCAGCATGTGATGCTGAGGTTTTAGAACAACATTAAATAAGAGCTCACAAAGCGAGATGGAAAATCCAGAGTGGCAGCAACACGCTCTGTTTGCTTGCTACCGAGTCCGTTTTACACCTTAATTGTGGGCCCACAAGACAATACTCGAAAGCAAAACTGTTTCTTTCATGTCCACAATAAATAGTCCTGCAGGCCTCTGGAGGAGAAGAGACAGCCCATGGGAAATGGCTTCTGGTTCCAGGGGACGTGGCCGCTGCTGCCCGGCCGGGAGAGCGCGGTTTGTGCGGGCCGAGTCCTCGTGCTCAGAGGCCCCACGGCAGCACGGGCTGCTCCACCTCCAGAGGAGTTTCCAGGGTCACCGAGCTGCTCTCCTCCTGCGGCCCTGGCTCTGCTGGCCCTGGGTGCTGACCCCAGCTGGCTGCAGCTCCGTGCCTCTCCGTCCAGAACCCCGGGACACAGCTATCCTCAGGTGCTGACCCCAGCTGGCTGCAGCTCCGTGCCTCTCCGTCCAGAACCCCGGGACACAGCTATCCTCAGGTGCTGACCCCAGCTGGCCGCAGCTCCGTGCCTCTCCCACTGGGATGGGCTCCAGCCAGAGCCCCGGGACACAGCCGAGCCCCTCTGCCTGCTCCGAGCCCGGCAGGCCAGCTCCAAACTCTGCTGGCTGCTGCCAGTGCGGTGCCACAGGGCCCGGCTGCACCGAGGGCAGTGGGACATGGGCAGTGGGATTGTGGGCGGTGGAATATGGGGAGCAGGGCTGTGGGCAGTGGGACATGGGCAGTGGGATTGTGGGCAGTGGGATATGGGGAATGGGACTGTAGGCAATGGGACCATGGGCAGTAGGACATGGGGAGCAGGGCTGTGGGCAGTGGGACTGTGGGCAGTGGGACACGGGGAGTGGGACTGTGAGGAGCAGGACCGTGGACAGTGGGACAGTGAACAGTGGAACTGTAGGGAGCAGGACTGTGGGCAGTGGGACTGTGGGCAGTGGGACTGTGGGCAGTGGGACTGTGGTCACCCAGCCATGGTCACCCAGCTATGGTCAGCCAGCTGTGGTCAGCCAGCTGTGACTGCCAGGCTGGTTGGATCTGCTCCAGCTTGGGGGCAGCTGCTCCTGGCGTTGGAATGTCCCCCCACCAGCAGTGAAAGTGCTGAGCTTTAGTTGAGGTATATCAATCATCTGCAACACACCAGAAACCAAACCTCTGTCTCTGTCCTGTTTCCCCTTTCTAAACCACTCTGGGGGATGTCCAAACACCCAAAGCAAAGACCAGAAACAAATGGCTTTGCCTTTCTGAGCCCTTCTCCATCAGCTTCGCCTTCCAAATGCCTTCCCCACCCCTGCACCCGGGCTGGCAGCCCATCCCATCCTGGCAGCTGGCTGCCTTCACACCAGTGCTGCTGACTGGCTGCAGCAGTGGCGTTTCCATCACCCCAGTGTGAGATCTTCACAGTAGGAACACGATTTTGGGCTTGTCAAGGCCTGCTGCAGCTAAACCTGCTCCTGGTCCCAGCAAGGACAGACCCCAGGGCTAATACAGGAAACACTGTTGTTAGGTATCTGAGCCTCACACCAGCTTCTTCACAGCTCAGAGCATTTAGCAGGTTGCTTGTTAAAAGGGTGGAAATAATGAATATGGGAGTAGTTAAATATGGGCCTGGCAGTACTAAATACAGCAGTTTCTGTTGTACAGATGCAAGCAGCGCCGCTGTGCCGGGCAGCAGAGCAGCAGGACGCTGAGGAAAGCAGAGGCTGTCTCGTGTGGCACTATTTACACATCTCCATTTAAAAAGCTGCCGAGTTGGGTTAAATATAAGTATAGAACATTTCTTCCATATACAAACTCTTGTTAGCTGATTAATCATTAAGGTGCTCAGAAGTGTGGATGAAAACAGAAGGTACAGTAGATCAGCTGTGTCTTCACCTATGTACACACAGTTGCCTGCTGGCACCAGCCTCTCCCACAGAAGCTGGGAGCCAAGCGGCCGGTCACGAATCGCGAGCCACAGGAGCTGTTGTTCTCTTCATGAGATCTTTGTCGGGAGGACAGCCAGTGGTGCTGTGGTTCCTCGCTCACAGCAGAGTGTCTGGGAGCCCTTGCTGGTCGGCGTGGCTGGCGGTGCCGGGCGGTGTCACCCGTGGGACGCGCCGCTCCCAGCCCTCCCTGCTGGGATGCTGCTGGTCTCGTGGCAGCTCTCCGAGGCAGGACCCACCGGGGTGCGTCCCGCAGGCCCTCCCGAGTGCTCGGAAAGCTCAGATCCCCGTGCATCCCCTGCTGCGCCCCGTGCAGCCACAGGGGAGATTTTGGCGTGAGAAACCACAAACCAGCAAAATGCACTTAGCAAAAATTTTGTCTTCTCCTCAGAAAAAAATAAAACAAATCCCCAATGGCCCATACTTTGTAGGTCAAATTTCTTGTCCATTAACACTCTCAGAGAGTTTTTTGTTTTTTGTCTGATGGCCAAACTCTACCTGTAGTTCCATTCAGTGCTGACTGATGGCTGGCATCACTTTATTCCATACCTGTGCTCACACAGGCGCCCTCAGAGAGACTCAAAGTTTGGCATTTTGGGAACCTGTCCAAACAGGAGGGTATGTGACCACACTGAAAATGTTAATTTTTGTCCTTGTCCTTTCAAGTTACCATACAAAAAGAGAGGAAAAGAAGTCTATTTCACTACTGTTTGCAAACCTACCATGTACCGTCGTTCTCCCCCTCGTACATTTAAGTTTCAAACAGGTCCCAGAGATCGCAAGGCAAGATTGTTAAGGCAGTGTAAGGAACTCAGTATTTCACTCGCACCTCTCGATCCCCTTAGAAGCACTTCTAAGGCATCCAGGGGGGCGTGTGGTTTGTGCTTGCCTTTCCTGGCAAAGGCGTTTGGTACGGCGCGGGCAGGGGACGCGGCGGGGCTGGGGCCCTCACCACCGCTCCTTCTGGAACACCTCTGCCTGCACCATGTCCCCGGGGTGCTCCGAGATGCACGCCCCGTTGATCTCGTTGAGCTTGTTGTCGGGCAGGTCCTCGGGCTTTGTGCAAAGCTTCAGCGCCCTGGAGATGAAGACGTCCAGGTCGAAGTCGGGGTTGGCGTCGCCGCTGACGGCAGCGGGCTCCTTGTGCAGGCGGTGAGGAGAGGAGGGCAGGCTCCGCTCCTGCATCTCGGGCAGGGAGCCGGGGCACTCCAGCCCCACCTGAGTGCTCTTCACCCACTGCGCAATCTCCAGGAACAGGTTGGAGGGCTCCTCTTCCAGCGACAGCTCAGCCGCGGGCGCTATGGTGGCCCTTTTCCAGTGGGATAAATCCAGGATGAGCTTGGGCTCTGAGTAGTGGTGGGGCTTGCTGTCCCTCCACAGCAGCTTGTCCAGGTAGGAGGGCGATCCCACCTTGTAATCGCACGACTTCCCGCAGTCGGCATCGAACACGCGGTCCATGGAGGAGTGGGAGAGCTCCAGGAAGCGCTCCGAGCTGCTCTGCGAGTACTTCCGTGGGTCCACCTGCGCCTCCTCCGCCGCGGGCTCCGAGCCCGCCCGCGGGTCCCGCTGCACCTCGTCCATGTCGTGCTGCTTGTCGTGCCTCCAGTCCAGGTCGGAGGAGAGGCTGATGTGGTACCTGCCAAAGACACGCTGCTGTCAGACACGGGCAGCAGCACGGCCCGAGCCGCCCGAGTGCTCCTGCGGCTCCTTGCCCTTCTGCTAGCTGGGTTAACCTCTTACTGGCAGCACAGAGAGCCTTCCTCTGCCTCAAAATGCCAGGGGACCAGTAATTGTTATTTATCAACAGCCTGAGATGCAGGAAATAGAGCCCAACAACCAAACCGAGTGGTCCCTTCCTTTAGATATTGATCACCTCCCCTCCACTTGGGACTAAAACATGATTAACAGCAATAATTACCAATCTGCCCCTCCACTCAGGACTAAAACATGATTAACAGCAATAATTACCAATCTGCCCCTCAGCCAACAGACAGGAACCTCAGCTGTGCCCTTCCTGTTTGGTGACAGAACAGTAAAAGACATGAATTAAAACTGACCGAACCAGAGGACACAGTCTCAAGCCACGCCAAGGGAAATGTAGGTTGGATATTAGGAAAAAGTTTTTCACAGAGAGAATTATAAAGTTCTGGAATGGCCTGTCTGAGGAGGTGGTGGAGTCCCCATCCCTGGGTGTGTTTAACAAAGCCTGGATGTGGCACTGGGTGCCAGGGTTCAGTTGAGGTGCTGGGGCTGGGTTGGACTCGACGGTCTTGAAGGTCTCTTCCAACCCAGTGATTCTGTGAATTCTGTGAATTCTGTGAACAACCCCACTGAGGCTGGGCATCACCAGTTTGCTCTGATGTCAAGGGCCCAGAGCATCCCTGGAGGGTCACCTTGCTCAGTGACAGCTTCTCCTGAAGTCCTGACAGCACCCAGGGCTCTCCCAGTGCCCCCTGATTCCCTGGCTCCTGGCTGAGCTGCCTGTGGAATGTGCTATCCCAGCCGCTGGGGCCCTGCCACAGCACCCAGCCGCTCCTCAGGTGTCCCACAGCACACAGCCAAAGTCACCCGCTGTCCCCAGAACGGCTGGCTCGTGCTGCAGAGCCCCCAGCCTGGCATGGGTGTCCCCACCTGGGGGCAGGACAGCCTCAGCCCCTTGTGTCACAGCAAGGAGAAGGTGACAGGGAGCCTCCAGCCCTGAGCTGCTGCTCTGGGGCAGGGATGCTGGGGCTGTGGGTGTAAGAGCTGAAATGAGAGATGTGGGGCTCCAGGGGCTCTCCAAAATGCAGTTTATTGTATCCAAGAGGTCACAGCAGCCCCGGGTAGTGGGTGACAGAGCTGTGCCTACAGCTGTCAGCTCCAGCTGCAGGCAGGCCTGGAGCCCCTTTGGTTTTGGTTACACTGCATTATAGACTTTTCTTTGCTGAGCATCTTAATAGAGTAGAACCAATCTATACCTGAACTGTTATCTATAGCCCATCATAACTACTGTAATTACCATATTCATGTTACTGTTCTCCAATCACTCAAAGTTAGTACATTACTTCTAGTTTAAGCTAGAAGTTGTTTTTCAGTTTTCTTTCAATGGAAAATTCTGAGACCTTTTTTCTCCTTGCCACATTTGCTGCCTTGTTTGTCTGTGCCATCTTTCTGCTTGGTAAAAACATCTTCTTGTTTGGGGTGGGTTTATCCATTGCTCTAAGCCATAAAAACCCCTTCTAACTAACACACCCTTTGCCTCCTTGGTTATCCAGTAAGACTGACTCAGCAATTCTTTTCTTTTATATCAAAACTTGCTTCCATCTCTATTCCTTCACCAGACTCCACATTTAAAAATCTTTCTGCCAAGCATCCATATCTGTGAGACTTTCTTGTCAAACTTTCGTCCTTCCCAACGTGTGGGGATGCACTGAGGGTGGGTATCCTGCTGCCAGCCCTCCTCCCCGCCTGAGTGAGCCCCCAGACCCCACTCTGATGACCTTGCCCTGGCTGTCTCCCACATCTGCTCGCTCAGGCACAGACACTGCAGGCCAGGGGAGGGAGGGGTGCCTTCAGGTAATTTTTCAGTGCTGGTGGAACCCAGTGAATCAGTAGGGTGAGGAGATTTAACTGCTCTGCAGAGGGGAGAAATGTTAGAGCATCCTCAGCCAGTTCGTCCCCCACAGCCTGAAGGGGCTGTAGAGAAAACTGAACCTTTTAAATTAATTCTTATCTGCTTATTTTGTCCTGCCTGTCCCAGTGCTGGGACTGGCCCAGTGACTGGGGTAATCACCTGGAATGTGAGAGACCTCAGCTCAAGGCTTGGAGCCGTTCTAAACTTCCAGTGCAGCTTCCAGCAAGCCATTTAAACGTCAGCTCAACTCAGGGTTTTGTACAAGGCCCCCAGATATGTGTTCTTTGGGGTGATGCACCTTGAAAAGTGGTGAATATAGCACTCCAAATCAGGCCCTGTGCCCAAAAGGTACAAGAATCAAATTATTTTGTACCTGTACTGCAGGGACAGAGGGCAGAGGAAGGGGCTGCAGAGCCACTTTGACCCACATGAAGACAACCTAGGCTGAAAATCAAGAGCAGAAAGGCACTCAGTGATGTACAGGGATGTGCAGGCTCAGCTTCTGGTCCCTGTGGAATCCAGGAGGAGCCTCTGGGCAGCTTCAGCGAGGCTCCAGCTTGGGCTGGAATTATAGCATGGCACAAAGAGGGAAAAGCAGGCATCTTTCAGGGGTGAACAGGCATGGTGGAACGCAGCCACACCAGAGGCGTTGGGGAAGGTGAAACAGGAAAGCCTTATCAATATGATTGCTTGGCAAAAGATTTTGAGAATAGGGAAAGTGAGATTGAAATGAAATCAAGCTTTGAGATCCCTCAGTTACTGAACAACTGCAAAACAATGGTGTGGCTGGCTGAAGGTAATCCCCTTTTGATGGAACAACACCCTCTGCTTGCAGACAGGCCCAAGGGGCAGAGCAGACCCTACAGCTTGGCAGAAGGGGCCCAAAGAGGAGTTTTTAGGGTTTAAAATGTAACAGAGTATGGTAATGTAATGATTCCTATAGGCTGTTTGTAAATGCCATAGGATTTGCATGTTGTACTAGATTGATTAGTGAGAATTAGAATATTCAGCACAGAAGAAGATTTATTGTATTGTAACGGGAACCTCACTCTCTTATTCTCTTATCCTCTTATCCTTTCTCTCTCTCACATCCTCTTTATCACTCTCTTTACTTCTCTCAGGCCTGCTCTGAGCTGTGGCTGGCAGCTCCCAGCAGGGCCCTGCACCCAGGCCCTTTGCAATAAACCCCAAATCCCAGCAGGCCCCTGCACCCAGGCCCTTGGCAATAAACCCCAAATCCCAGCAGGGCCCTGCACCCAGGCCCTTGGCGATAAACCCCAAATCCCAGCAGGGCCCTGCACCCAGGCCCTGTGCAATAAACCCCAAATCCCAGCAGGGCCCTGCACCCAGGCCCTGTGCAATGAACCCCAAATCCCAGCAGGGCCCTGCACCCAGGCCCTGTGCAATAAACCCCAAATCCCAGCAGGGCCCTGCACCCAGGCCCTGTGCAATAAACCCCAAATCCCAGCAGGGCCCTGCACCCAGGCCCTGTGCAATAAACCCCAAATCCCAGCAGGGCTCTGCACCCAGGCCCTGTGCAATAAACCCCAAATCCCAGCAGGGTCCTGCACCCAGGCCCTGTGCAGTAAACCCCAAATCCCAGCAGGGCCCTGCACCCAGGCCCTGTGCAGTAAACCCCAAATCCCAGCAGGGTCCTGCACCCAGGCCCTTTGCAATAAACCCCAAATTCCAAATGGCCCCTGCAACCAAACCCTTTGCAATAAACCCCAAATCCCAAAAGGCCCCTGCACCCAGGCCCTGTGCAATAAACCACAAGTTCCAAAAGGCCTCGGCAGCCCAGCCCAGCCGTGGTACCTGTCCCAGTTGGACATCTGGCTCTGGTTGGCCTCCATGAGCAGGATGTCATCGATCTCATCCTCGATGCGGAACGGGTGCTGCGACACCGGCTCATCCTCGGGGCAGGAGTAGGGGCTCATGTAGGGGTGCTGCAGGCCCATCTCGGCCGTCAGCCGGTCCATGGGGTTAAATGTCAGAATTTTCTCCAGAAAATCAATGGCTGTGAGGCAGAGACACACAAGCTCACCATTCCTCAAAAGCAAAAACAGTTCTCTTGCCAGGACGAGCCTCGCAGAGCCCCCTGGCAAATCCCCGTGGACCCAAACGAGGCACTTCTGTCCTTGCTGGGGTCCCCTGCCCCTCACAGAGCTGTGAGCTTGCAGGGGAGCCACCTGCAGCCCCCAGGTGTCACCTCCTGTCACCTCCTGCAGCATGGCCAGGGAATGACTGCGAGAGCACCCTCGGAGCTGTGCAGGGGTCACACACACAGAGCTACAGCCCCAGATCTCAGCACAGAGCTGAGATAACATCCCAGCCCAGCACAGAGCTGAGATCCCAGCCCAGCACAGAGCTGAGATCCCAGCACAGAGCTGGCACCCCAAACCAGCACAGAGCTGAGATACCACCCCAAAAAGGCCTTTGGAAGGTGCTGGGATCTGACTCCACACCCTCAGATACACTTGACAAGCACACTGTGTTTCAGACAGCTGATTTCACCTCTTAGGCCCCACTGGAGTGGATTAGATTTACTGCAACTTTTAAAAGCCTTTGGTGTGACCGATGCCATGAAATTATTTTACCCATTAATGTTTGAAGAATTCTGAGTGGCTAAAATAATTTTAGGAAGACTGTGCTGCATGCACTCTTTCTGTGATGAATTTTAAGTGCAATTAAACCCAAACGTAGAGGGCTGGCTATGATTGATTTGGTGATTCCACTTACTGAGGTTATGTGAAAAGGTAAAATCCTGCCACTGAAGTTGTTGCTTATCCAGTTGATCCTTTCATGGGAAAGTCCCTTTGAGTTCAGGCAACAAAAATAGGAATAATGCCTTTCTTCAGATACAGCTTCGTACTGAAACTTCCAGGAACATCCCACTGAAGGTGCAATTGTGTGAATGGGATGGTTTCTGTAGAGGCAGAACCCCTCAGCAGGAAGGACAGCCACACGTGTTGCCCCAGAGCTCAAACATTAACCAATTTCTGGCTGTCTCCCGTGAGATTACCTCATGGCTCAGACTAATTAAGCAGGAAGGAGTCAATTGCTCTGTAAGGTCACAAAAACCCATTATGGGTTATATATTGTGATGCACCACGGGTCAGAGAGGCAGGGAAATGACAGTGAATAATGTGAGGGGCAGGGCTGACCTTTCCTCCTGCAGCCACGGCAGGGAATAAATCTGCTGCTGCTCGCTGGAGGCTGACACAGCCCTGGGCCCATGGATATTGTGTCACCAAGGCCAGGCTCGGCGCCTCTCACACGGAGAGTCACTCCTGAACATGAGATGAGCCTGCTCCTGAGCTCTTCCCAAAAGCAGGCCTGGTTTAACCCTCAGAAGGAGCTCAGGGGAGCACTGGTCAGCTCCTGTCTGTAACATCTATCTCAGGAGTGGGGTGTTTGTGAGGAAAGCCTGTCCTGCAGTGCTGCACAGCTGTGCTCAGGCCAGAGGCATGGGGCTGGGAAAGAGCCTCTGGGCTGAGCCAGGCCTGGCACCTCTCACATGGAGAGTCACTCCAGGATGTGAGCTGGGCCTGCTCCTGAGCTCTTCCCAAAAGCAGGCCTGGTTTAACCCTCAGAAGGAGCTCAGGGAAGCACTGATTCATATTCCTGTCTGTAACACCTATCTCAGGAGTGGGATGTTTGTGAGGAAGAGCCTGTCCCTCGCTGTGCTGCACAGCTGCAGACTGGAAAAGAGCCTCTGGGCTGAGCCCTCGCTCACAGCTCGGGGAGACACATGGGATGTACCCCCAAAGGGCCCTGGAAGTGTGTTTTACCCTTAGGAGACACCTGTGAGCAAGCCACAGCATCACAGCCCGGGGACAGGCCACCTGTGAGGGGACAGCACTGGGGACAGCATCTGAGCTACAGCCAGGACCCCCGGGGATGTGCATCCCCTTCCCCAGAGCTCAGGCCCTGGGCCTTGCAGGGCAGCAACCCTGGCACCCCAGAAGCAGCTCTGGGGACACGGCTGGTGTAGTGTGTGGTTTTATTTGTCATGTTTACTGTTTAATTTCTGGTTCATAATCCCTCTGTATTTTTCTCCCCCTGTCTTTGGTGTGGCACAGACTTGCTTTTTGATAATTCAGTTTAGTTAAGTGTGGTTTCTCTGTAACCTAGTTACTCCCTGCCAAGTTTCAAACCCCCTCCCATATCCAGGTGTTAACCTCTACTGTCCCAAGCCATTCCCCTCCCTTGAAATCCTCCATTGGCTTGCACGTTGTATTCCCTGCCTTCTGTTCCACCCCCAGCTCTCCTGATTACCTTGAGACTGTAAGAATTCCCCCAGTTTAAGAGCTGTTGTTTTCCCTCAGTTCAGGGCCTGGGACCCTGGGATCGGGGAGTTTTACCATCAAATAAAGTTACCCCAGTTCCACCCCTGGCCTGTGCTGCTGCCTTTGTTTCTGTGCCGGTTTCTGTGAACCTCCCTGGTAACTGGGATTCTGCAGAGCTCAAAAGGGGGGTCTGTCACGCCCCTGTATCACCTGGCCAGGACTAACACACACCACAGCAGTTTTGGGGCGCACAGCAGCCGGGGAAGCCCCGGGGGCACCGCGGTACCTTCACTGTCCACCTCGGGCAGCAGCTTGCGCAGCGGCTTCCGCACCTCCCACGTGCTGTTGATGAACATGGGCATCACCTTCAGCAGCTCCTCCTTGTCCTCCTGGTGGATCACGGGGATGGTCTCCAGGATCAGCTGCATCTGCTCCAGCTCGTGGCCCCCTGAGCAGGGAGAAGAAGGAGAGAGCAGTGAGACCAGGGGTCCCCAGGCTCCACCTCTAAAGGATTGCAGGTGTCCAACCCCAAGAGGAAAGGTGTTTTCTGACCATATTCCAGGCACCAAGTCATGGCTCTGGTGGTGGCAATGCCCACGGCTGCCCTGTGCCATTTCATGTTCTCAGTCCTTTTCCCTCAGGACATATTTATCCATAAAACCCCAAGCCCCGCTCAGGGCTGGCTGCCCGTCACTGAGAGGAGAGCAGCAGCAGAGCCAAGCAGAGCACCCCATCAGTGAGCACCATTCCCACTCTCCACGCTCTCCTGGATGCCACCAAGAGGTGACATCCGTGGGGATTTCCAGCCTTCCGTGCAGGCAGAGGAGCCTGGCAGGAATGTGGAGCTGCGCCACTGGATTTCTGCCTGCCAGGAATGGTTAGAAAATTCATATAGTTAGGAATGGTCAGAAATGCCCTGTCCACAGAGGCAGGACCAGCACGGAGCAGCCTGGGGCAGCCAAAACAATAAGCATTTTCAGGTGTCCTAGGTTGACTACATCAGGCTACCAAGCCCCTGCTGGCCCAGCCGTGGATTTCAGTGGTGAGCAGTGCCCATCCCATCCACAAGGAGAGCCAGCCCCAGGGATGGGCAGCACTGCTGATCAGCCAGCAGGGAGGGAAGGGAGGCCCCTCTCATGACAGGGGGACTGAATGCCCTGAGGCAGCCCTGTTCCTGTGGAGGTCCCTGGCATTTGCAGGGTCCCCCCTCCACAGCCCAGAGCTCCAGTAGATCAGCACGAGTTTTCCAGACTCACACCCGTGGAGCTTGCTGGAACGCAGGACACAGGAAATATTTCTCTGCCTGCTCTGTGGGGTCCTGACCCCCAGGGAAGCACTGCCTCAACCTTCGCCCATGGAGAAGGCTCCCAAGGCTTTGGATGGATTGGTGTCCAAAAGTGTGTGAAACAGACAATAGTGTAGTTTATCACAGGGTGAGAAATTTAGAGTTTTGGGGTTTTAGTATAGAGGTAGATAGGAGGCAAGATGGAGGATCTTGGCTGTTGTCTGAGCTCCTTCTCCTTCTCCTTCTCCTCCTCCTCCTCCTCCTTATTCCTCTGCAGTGCTGGTGGCACAGGGTGATTGGGTGAGGGAAGCCTCAGTGCAGAGGTTACGTGGACAGATGAAGGATTAGTGATGGTAGAAAGGTGGAAATAAAGTATGTTTTAAGAGTTTATTAGATAAAACAGCTTTAGAAGACCTTGAAACTGCACATCTTGTGACCAGTTTTGCTGAACTTTCTTGCGCGCTAAGTCTGGTGCAGACGGTGTGTTGGACTTCTGATAAGATAACAATTAACAGCAACCTGAAGACCAAAAAAAGTCTCTCAATCCTGGCACAGAGCTGTTGAAAGGAGGTTTTCCCCCATCAGGGGGCCCAACGAGAGCAGCACACACAGCGCTGACCCCAGCACAGCCCCTTGGGGACAGTCAGTGATGTTGGCAGACTCTCTCCCATCCAGCCCAGAGAGGTGGCCACGGCCACAGCCAGGCCACATGGCACAGCTCAGTGGCACAGCAGTGACCTCAGCAGCCCCAAATGCTGCTGACAGAGCCCAGCTGGTCACCACCACCACACACAGCTGCTCAATCAGCGAGGCAGAGCAAGGGGAAAAGCAGAGGAGACAAAGGGAGGGACGCCCTTGCCCTGTCAGTCCTGGCAGATTAATCCACTTTCCTACACAAGGACTAATTTTAGGTCACTCAGAGATTCGCAGCGTGACTCCAGGGGAAACTGAAGATATCTAGCAGGAAATGAGCACCTTGTTAGCCAGGCTAATTCCCCAGCTGTGATCCAAATTACAGGGTGATAAAAGTCACAAAGCCTCAGCGGCTTTTCCCTCAGCGCAGCCCCAGCCGAAGATACCTGGCAGCCAAGAGACACCGCGTTCAGTCACACAAAGGAGCTGCTAATGCAGCGCTGGAAGCCTTGAATTATGGCTCCCAAGAAACCCCATTCTCTTACATTATCCTCTATTTATGGAATTCCCAGGGACCTTTTTCTGAAGGTATTAACTCCTGAAAAGGAGAACACGAATCAGGGGCAGAATAAAGGCAGCAGGCTGTGGTTACCCAGGGAGAGAAGGAGCTCTGCACCACATCTTGAGGAGAGAGCCTTCTCCAGGGAGCACCCAAGCCCTGGCAGTGAGCCCTGATCCCACGGGAAAAGCCCCTGTGCCATCTCTGGCTCTTGGCCACAGCACAGCCCCACTGGTGAACCCCACGGAGATTTGCAAGGACAGATCTCTTTTCCTTTTTCCTCCTTTTTCCCCTCTTTTTTTTTCCTTTTTTCTCCTCTTTTCTCCTTTTCCCTCCTTTTTTCTCTTTTTTCCTCCTCTTTCCCCATTTACTGCTGCTTCCACGGCTGCTGCTTTGGGTGGAAGGGACACTGGAGGGAGCTGCAGCTCCTCAGCCAGGGACACTTTTCCCCGTTTTCTGTGCTGCGGCAGGGGAGCTCTGCCAGGCCTGCAATCCAGGCTCCAGCTGCTGGGAATGTCCTGCTCTCCATGAGCTGTGACACAGCCAGAAAATCCCTGTGGGAGAATGGAAGCAGTGAGCGACATCTACCCCGAATCACCAATCACCTTCGCTTACCTGCCTTGCTCAAGCACCGCGGATAGACTGCCGAGTTAATTATATTGATTTATGCTAAGCACTCAATTTAAACTGCACTCTCTGGAAACCATTTACCCAGGGCAAGGCGCTGCTGCAGGATGGAGCTTCCTCGGGACCACACTGCTCTCATTTCTCCCATTTCTCATTTCTGCCCACCCAGGGCTCTGCGCAGGGCTCGCCCTGCAGGCAGTGTGAAAAGTGCATATTGTATGGCTCTATGCAGATATTTACTATGTGTATTTTGATGTATTGATTAGTAGTGCTGTATTAACATTTTAATAATATGATAAACGGAATCTCGTAGTTAAAAGGTAACTTTTGTAGTTAAAATAAGTGGGATATATTTTTTTTAAGAAAGGAATGAGGCACTCGCAGCAGATAGCAGCCCCAGGACACCTCAGTCTTTCAGAGAAAAAGAATCTACTGCTCTCTTATCAGAAGAAATGAACTTCTTCCTGCCTCGAAGGTGCTGTTAAGATTAAGAGGAAGAAGTTAACACTGCCCAGACAGAATCCTGTATTTGAATGGAATTTATGCATCATGGATGAGCTGTATGAATATGCAACAGGCTGTTGTTTTAAGGGTTAATCCTTTGTTAACGGGTGGTTTTTTTTGGGTTCATGCTGCCCAGAAAAAGGTACCCAGACATCCATAACTCTTTGTCTCTATTGTCTCATATTGTCCTAATTCAAATTGTCAAAATTATTATTACTCTAATTATATTACTATTTTATAACCATTTGATTAATATTAAACTTTTAAAATCCTAAAAAGAAGTGACTGGAGTTTTTCACAGGGAGGGAAGGGAGGCTGCAGCTCTGGGATGGTCTCACCCCGCAGGAACAGAGGCTGCAGCTGGCTGCTCTGAGCTCCTTCTCCCCAGCCAAGAGCAGCAGAGCTGCAGCAAAGGCAAATCCTTTTGGTGTTTGTGAGTTTTATCTGCTCTGGGGCTGGGCTTTGCTCTCCTCCAGCAGCAGATGAAGGACCCCAGGGCACCCTGTGCCAGCCCTGCCCTGGCACTGCTCTGCTGGCACAGGAGGAGGCAGGAAAAAGGGGCAGGGGGCCAGAGCCTCCCAGGACAATGACATATCTTCAAAGCCACCCAAAAGGAGCTGGTATTTTGAGCTTGGTTTTGATCCCCACCCACTAACCAAGCACCCTGGGGATTATTGAGAGATTTCATTGGGCTGGGAGGCAGAGAACAAGGGATGCACACAGCGTGTGCCCAGCCTGTGGTGTGACAAACCCCTCCTCTGGTCACCAAATCACCTCAAATCACCCCAAATGAATCACCTCTGGTCTGCACCTGCTGGGGGCTCGCAGGATCCAGCCCGGGGAGGCTCGTGTGTGGCTGCTCTGCTCAGCTCACCCAGACAGAGGACACATCCATCACATCCCAGGGCTACTTCTGCCCCTGCCTTACCACAAAACGAGCTTAAAGCACCACCTTGGAAACCTCAGTGGTGCCAGGCAATGTCACTTATACCCTGGGATCCACAAAGAGCAAAAAGGAACCCAGGCTGGGGCTGAGAGAGGGGTCAAGCACAGCGTGAAGAGCCAGAAACGCTTGGCAGCTGTGCTGGGTGGCCAGGGCAGCTCAACAGGCAGCTCTTGTTTTGCTGTTTGACCTGAGGAGTGAGAGACGGCAGCACCTCCCAGCAAGATCAGACAATGCCCTGCCCCTAGAACGTATCCCAAGGAAGCACCAGGAGCAGACAGGTTAAAGGCACAATTTTCACAGCTGAAACCTCTGGACTGGAAAGCTTTGGAGAAATTGAGGAAGAAAATAAGGAAGGAAAGGGAGGCAATTTAAATGATCTCCTCTGAAGGGTACTGACTGCTTATTTTTAAGCTTCCACAAAAGAATTATGGAAGCTGTGAGCAGGAGTGGGGAGGCAGCAGCAGAGCAGCTGCAGCTGAGGCTGTGGAGCTCAGTGGTGCCGAGATACCCGAGAGGGAAACCTCCTCCTGCTCCGTTATTAATGGGGCTGGTTATTTATTTACACAACTCTGCGAGCAGCTGCTCACCAAATGTGTTAAACCTCATCACCCAGAGAACAGACAGGCACGAGAGACAGCCCAGGGGAGCTGTGCTGTGCCGTGCTGGGCTGGGCTGGGCTGGACTGTGCTGTGCTGTGCTGTGCTGTGCTGTGCTGTGCTGTGTGTGCTGGGCTGTGCTGGGCTGTGCTGTGCTGTGCTGGGCTGTGCTGTGCTGTGCCGTGCTGGGCTGTGTGTGCTGTGTGTGCTGTGTGTGCTGTGTGTGCTGTGCTGTGCTGTGTGTGCTGTGTGTGCTGTGTGTGCTGTGTGTGCTGTGCTGTGTGTGCTGTGCTGTGTGTGCTGGGCTGTGTGTGCTGTGTGTGCTGTGTGTGCTGTGTGTGTTGTGCTGTGTGTGCTGTGCTGTGTGTGCTGTGTGTGCTGTGCTGTGTGTGCTGTGCTGTGTGTGCTGTGCTGTGTGTGCTGTGTGTGCTGTGTGTGCTGTGTGTGCTGTGCTGTGCTGTGTGTGCTGTGTGTGCTGTGCTGTGTGTGCTGTGTGTGCTGTGTGTGCTGTGTGTGTTGTGCTGTGTGTGCTGTGCTGTGTGTGCTGTGTGTGTTGTGCTGTGTGTGCTGTGTGTGCTGTGCTGTGTGTGCTGTGTGTGCTGTGTGTGCTGTGTGTGCTGTGCTGTGTGTGCTGTGTGTGCTGTGTGTGCTGTGTGTGCTGTGCTGTGTGTGCTGTGCTGTGTGTGCTGTGCTGTGTGTGTTGTGCTGTGTGTGCTGTGTGTGCTGTGCTGTGTGTGCTGTGTGTGCTGTGTGTGCTGTGTGTGCTGTGTGTGCTGTGCTGTGCTGTGTGTGCTGTGTGTGCTGTGCTGTGTGTGCTGTGTGTGCTGGGCTGTGCTGTGCTGTGTGTGCTGTGTGTGCTGTGCTGTGTGTGCTGTGCTGTGTGTGCTGTGTGTGCTGTGTGTGCTGTGCTGTGTGTGCTGTGTGTGCTGTGCTGTGCTGTGCTGTGTGTGCTGTGTGTGCTGTGCTGTGTGTGCTGTGTGTGCTGTGCTGTGTGTGCTGTGTGTGCTGTGTGTGCTGTGTGTGCTGTGCTGTGTGTGCTGTGTGTGCTGTGTGTGCTGTGTGTGCTGTGTGTGCTGTGCTGTGTGTGCTGTGTGTGCTGTGTGTGCTGTGCTGTGTGTGCTGTGTGTGCTGTGTGTGCTGTGTGTGCTGTGCTGTGTGTGCTGTGCTGTGTGTGCTGTGCTGTGCTGGGCTGTGCTGTGTGTGCTGTGTGTGCTGTGTGTGCTGTGTGTGCTGTGTGTGCTGTGCTGTGTGTGCTGTGCTGTGTGTGCTGTGCTGTGCTGTGTGTGCTGTGCTGTGCTGTGCTGTGTGTGCTGTGCTGTGTGTGCTGTGCTGTGTGTGCTGTGTGTGCTGTGTGTGCTGTGCTGTGTGTGCTGTGCTGTGTGTGCTGTATGTGCTGTGTGTGCTGTGTGTGCTGTGTGTGCTGTGCTGTGTGTGCTGTGTGTGCTGTGCTGTGTGTGCTGTGTGTGCTGTGCTGTGCTGTGTGTGCTGTGTGTGCTGTGCTGTGTGTGCTGTGTGTGCTGTGTGTGCTGTGCTGTGCTGTGCTGTGCTGTGTGTGCTGTGCTGTGTGTGCTGTGCTGTGCTGTGTGTGCTGTGCTGTGCGTGCTGTGTGTGCTGTGTGTGCTGTGCTGTGTGTGCTGTGTGTGCTGTGTGTGCTGTGTGTGCTGTGTGTGCTGTGCTGTGTGTGCTGTGCTGTGTGTGCTGTGTGTGCTGTGCTGTGCTGTGTGTGCTGTGCTGTGTGTGCTGTGCTGTGCTGTGCTGTGTGTGCTGTGCTGTGTGTGCTGTGTGTGCTGTGCTGTGTGTGCTGTGCTGTGCTGTGTGTGCTGTGTGTGCTGTGTGTGCTGTGTGTGCTGTGCTGGGCTGTGCTGTGTGTGCTGTGCTGTGTGTGCTGTGTGTGCTGTGCTGTGTGTGCTGTGCTGTGTGTGCTGTGCTGTGTGTGCTGTGTGTGCTGTGTGTGCTGTGTGTGCTGTGCTGTGTGTGCTGTGTGTGCTGTGTGTGCTGTGTGTGCTGTGCTGTGCTGTGCTGTGCTGTGCTGGGCTGTGCTGTGCTGTGTGTGCTGTGTGTGCTGTTCTGTGTGTGCTGTGCTGTGCTGTGTGTGCTGTGCTGTGTGTGCTGTGTGTGCTGTGTGTGCTGTGCTGTGCTGTGCTGTGCTGTGTGTGCTGTGTGTGCTGTGTGTGCTGTGCTGTGCTGTGTGTGCTGTGCTGTGTGTGCTGTGCTGTGCTGTGCTGTGTGTGCTGTGCTGTGTGTGCTGTGTGTGCTGTGCTGTGTGTGCTGTGCTGTGCTGTGTGTGCTGTGTGTGCTGTGTGTGCTGTGTGTGCTGTGCTGGGCTGTGCTGTGTGTGCTGTGCTGTGTGTGCTGTGTGTGCTGTGCTGTGTGTGCTGTGCTGTGTGTGCTGTGCTGTGTGTGCTGTGTGTGCTGTGTGTGCTGTGTGTGCTGTGCTGTGTGTGCTGTGTGTGCTGTGTGTGCTGTGTGTGCTGTGCTGTGCTGTGCTGTGCTGTGCTGGGCTGTGCTGTGCTGTGTGTGCTGTGCTGTGCTGTGCTGTGTGTGCTGTGTGTGCTGTGTGTGCTGTGCTGTGTGTGCTGTGTGTGCTGTGCTGTGCTGTGCTGTGCTGTGTGTGCTGTGCTGTGTGTGCTGTGTGTGCTGTGCTGTGTGTGCTGTGCTGTGCTGTACTGTGTGTGCTGTGCTGTGCTGTGTGTGCTGGGCTGTGCTGTGTGTGCTGTGTGTGCTGTGTGTGCTGTGTGTGCTGTGTGTGCTGTGCTGTGTGTGCTGTGCTCTGTGTGCTGTGCTGTGCTGTGTGTGCTGTGTGTGCTGTGTGTGCTGTGTGTGCTGTGCTGTGTGTGCTGTGCTGTGTGTGCTGTGTGCTGTGCTGTGTGTGCTGTTCTGTGTGTGCTGTGTGTGCTGTGTGTGCTGTGTGTGCTGTGTGTGCTGTGTGTGCTGTGCTGTGTGTGCTGTGTGTGCTGTGTGTGCTGTGCTGTGTGTGCTGTGTGTGCTGTGCTGTGTGTGCTGTGTGTGCTGTGCTGTGTGTGCTGTGCTGTGCTGTGCTGTGTGTGCTGTGTGTGCTGTGCTGTGTGTGCTGTGCTGTGCTGTGTGTGCTGTGCTGTGCTGTGCTGTGTGTGCTGTGTGTGCTGTGCTGTGCTGTGTGTGCTGTGCTGTGCTGTGTGTGCTGTGTGTGCTGTGCTGTGTGTGCTGTGTGTGCTGTGCTGTGTGTGCTGTGTGTGCTGTGCTGTGTGTGCTGTGTGTGCTGTGCTGTGCTGTGTGTGCTGTGCTGTGCTGTGTGTGCTGTGTGTGCTGTGCTGTGTGTGCTGTGTGTGCTGTGCTGTGCTGTGTGTGCTGTGCTGTGTGTGCTGTGTGTGCTGTGTGTGCTGTGCTGTGTGTGCTGTGTGTGCTGTGTGTGCTGTGTGTGCTGTGTGTGCTGTGTGTGCTGTGTGTGCTGTGTGTGCTGTGCTGTGTGTGCTGTGCTGTGCTGTGTGTGCTGTGTGTGCTGTGCTGTGTGTGCTGTGCTGTGCTGTGTGTGCTGTGCTGTGCTGTGTGTGCTGTGCTGTGCTGGGCTGTGCTGTGTGTGCTGGGCTGTGCTGTGTGTGCTGTGTGTGCTGTGCTGTGTGTGCTGTGCTGTGTGTGCTGTGTGTGCTGTGTGTGCTGTGTGTGCTGTGCTGTGCTGTGCTGGGCTGGGCTGGGCTGGGCTGTGCTGTGCTGGGCTGTGCTCGGCTGTGCTGTGTGTGCTGTGTGTGCTGTGCTGGGCTGTGCTGTGCTGTGCTGGGCTGTATTGTGCTGCCCTGCCAGGGCTGCAGCTCCTGCAGCAGGCACAGGGCAGCTGTGCCCCAGCTTGGGAATCAGCACAGCTTACCTCCCAATACAGCATTTTAGGACTCTATTAAATACATATTTTCTTATCAATAGCATCAGAGCTCAGCTTCAAATGCTGCACTGATAACTCCTTGCTGTGCCTGTGTTGTCTTCTCTTCTTGCACATCACTTTTGCAGTGGCAATTCGTGCTTACAGGTAAATCCTAAAGATGGGTGGTGGCATTCATGTCCTCCCTCAAAGGAAAGAAACAGCTTGGAGACAGCAATCACGATCCAAATCCACGGCATGGAGCACAAACCTCCTGGGACAGGGCACGAGCATCTCCCCTCCTCGCACAGGGGAATTCCCTCGGCCGGGCTAGAATGCCTGGGAATGGGTAGCAAGGAAAGGGGAAGGAGAACAGGGAATCAACGTGAGACAGAAACCTACCAGCGAAGAGCATCCTCCCGGTCAGCATCTCGGCCAGGATGCAGCCGGCTGCCCACATGTCGATGGCTTTGGTGTAGTTGTTGGGAGACAGCAGGAGGCGCGGGGAGCGGTACCACTTGGTCACCAGGCCTTCGGAGAGGTACCCCTGGAACGGCAGGGACAGGGATCAGGACAGGGATCAGGACAGGAACAGAGCTCCTCCAGTGTGAACAGGGACAGGGAGCAGGACAGGGAACAGGACAGGAACAGAGCTCCTTCAGCCCGGGCAGGGACGGGGATCAGGACAGGGAACAGGACAGGAACAGAGCTCCTCCAGTGTGGGCAGGGACAGGGAGCAGGACGGGGAACAGAGCTCCTCCAGCCTGGGCAGAGACAGGGAGCAGCACAGGGAGCAGGACAGGAAGAGAGCTCCTCCAGCCTGGGCAGGGACAGGGATCAGGACAGGGAACAGGCAGCAGAGAGGGCTCAGGACAGGAACAGGCAGCAGAGCTCCTCTGCCTGTCCTGGTCCATCCCGGCTGCAGCCCCACCTCAGGCATCCTGCCGCCATGCCCTCCTGCTGCTGTGGCTGGCTGGAGCTGCCTGCCCCTCGGCAAAGAGGGATCTGGGTCACACCAGGGGGGACAGAGGCACCCCAGGGCTCCGCCAGGGAGGGCACTCGCTGTTTGTCACTGCTTGTCACCATGGTACTGCAGCACCGCCGGCCAAGGACAGATGGCTCCGGCAGCACAGACCTGCGGATCACACCTGCCCGAGGCACTCCAGGTCAGCGCTGGAGGGCTTGGATGTATCCCGCAGATCCCAGTCCCTCTTCACGAGAGACCTTGCCCAGGAGAACACAAGGGTCAGGGAGGATTGCTGGCACGGCGTGGAAGGAAAGCCTCCCGCACCAGCGGCTGCGTGCTTGCGGAGCAGAGCTGCCAAGGGCTCTCAGCCAAGGCTCCTAAAACAGGATCCCATGGGAAACGTGGGAATGCCCTTCTGGGAACACCTAGCTGAGGCAGGGATGGGAAACCCTGCTCTTCCTGCCTGAGCCTGACTGAGCCTTGGCCAACAAATCACCTGTGTCCCCTGTCACAGGCTGCTGGGGGCTGGCATGGCCAGGGCAGCTCCTCGCCCCATCCCAGTGAGGATGATGAGGGGCAGCTCCTCACCCCAGCCCCACTCTGTCACGCTGAGGATGATGAAGGGCAGCTCCTCACCCCACCCCGCTGTGCTCACACTGAGGATGATGAAGGGCAGCTCCTCAGCCCATCCCACTGTGCTCACACTGAGGATGATGAAGGGCAGCTCCTCACCCCAGCCCCACTCTGTCACACTGAGGATGATGAAGGACAGCTCCTCACCCCATCCCACTGTGCTCACACTGAGGATGATGAAGGGCAGCTCCTCACCCCATCCCACTGTGCTGGCAGTGAGGATGATGAGGGGCAGCTCCTCAGCCCATCCCACTGTGCTCACACTGAGGATGATGAGGGGCAGCTCCTCACCCCATCCCACTGTGCTCACACTGAGGATGATGAGGGGCAGCTCCTCAGCCCATCCCACTGTGCTCACACTGAGGATGATGAGGGGCAGCTCCTCACCCCAGCCCCACTCTGTCACACTGAGGATGATGAGGGGCAGCTCCTCACCCCACCCCGCTGTGCTCACACTGAGGATGATGAGGGGCAGCTCCTCACCCCACCCCACTGTGCTCACACTGAGGATGATGAAGGGCAGCTCCTCACCCCAGCCCCACTCTGTCACGCTGAGGATGTCATTTGGGATGCTTTACCTGGTTCCACAGAAGCTCTCAGCATTTTCTGTGGGACAAAGGCCATCACCTCCCTGCAGCAGGGCCCTCCTGCTCCTGAGCCCACCAGCAGATCTGTCACCAGAGCCAGGTGCTCACGGCCCTGCTGTGTCCCAGCAGCCTGGGAATGACCCTGGCACCTCCAGGGACCCCTCACTGCCACACAGGCTGGGCATGGATGGTTATTGCACCGGGATAACGTTGGAATATTCATAAGCAGACCTTTCTATATTAAATATAACACATTAACAGAAGGAGTTAGATGGAAATGCAGCAGGAGCAGCAAAATAAAATTAAATTATAAAGCCGAATTGCATTTAAATGCCACAAAGCATTTGGAGAATGTAAAAATGCAATGACAGTGTGAACACAGTTCACATAAAAGTGTATTTGAGAGCTCCATCCCTGCTGATTCAGTTCCAGAGATCATTTTCAGCTGCACTGTAGCTGGAGTGGTGCTGTGCAGCATCTCCTGGGATGCTGTAGGATGCATCTCTCCCCCAAACACGAGAGCAGTGCACACCACAAACACCACGAGGCTGATCACTCATCACACTCCTCCTCTTCCCCCAGCTCCCAAATGTGCGAGTCACCAAGCTTTTAACCATGAAGGGCTTGCTCTTAAAAGAACGTTTTAATTTTGGCCTCCTCGCGGTAAGTTGTAACGGAGACTGATTAGCTGAGAAGTTTCCTTTAATGCTGTTGCATTTCTGCTAATGCTGCTCAATCAGAACCAGCACAAAAGCCCGCAGGCATTATCCCATCAAACCAACACTTCTCAGCTACTGCAATTATTCCCAGCAATGGAGACCATGGTGTTTACTGGAGAATCCCAGGAAAATGAGCTCTGAGGGTAGCGATCCAGGGCAGTTCTTATCTGGAGCCCTCTCCTCCCTCTCCTGGGGAAGGAGTGCCACCCTCCTGGTGGATGTGACACTGCTCATGAGTTTCTCCTCCCTGACAGCAAGGAGGATCCGAGTTCTCGGGGGTGTCTGCACCATGCAGGACGCATGAGCAATACCCTGCAAATATCTCAAAGTCACAACAACCCAAACATTTTCCTCCCCTCACATCTTGGAGAAAATTCCCTGCAAAGCTCGCCAAATGGACACATCTGTGACCTTCCTGCTGCCATGTGAGGCTCCTGGTGGTGGTGGTTCATCCTCACCGTGCTCCCCTCTCCTGCTGCCCTCACCCCAGGTGTGACTGCCATCTCCCTGATCCATCTGCTGGGAAACCTTGGATCGCCCCAGCGCGCCCAGGAAGGACCCACAGGGAGGAGGAACCTGCAGCTGCTCTGCGTCCTTCACTCATGGTCCTTGGAGCTAAAACCCCCAGCACTGAGGTTTCCACCTCATGGATCCCAGCACTGAGTCCCCACCTGATGGACCCCACCATGGAGGTCCTCACCTCGTGCACCCCATCATGAAAGTTCCCACCTCATGCACTCCACCACTGAGGTCCCCACCTCATGCACCCCACCATAGAGGTTCCCACCTCATGGATCCCACCAGTGAGGTCCCCACCTCATGCACCCCACCATTGGGGTCCCCACCTTGTGGACCCACCACTGAGGTCCCCATCTCATGAACCCCAGCATGGAGGTCCCCATCTCACGGACCCCAGCACTGAGGTCCCCACCTCATGCACCCCACCATAGAGGTTCCCACCTCATGGATCCCACCATGAAGGTCCTCACCTCGTAGACCCCACCATTGAGGTCCTCACCTCACACACCCCACCATGGAGGCCCCCATGTCATGGACCCCACCATTGGGGTCCCCACCCTGTGGACCCCAGCATGGAGGTCCCCATCTCATGCACCCCACCAATGAAGTCCCCACCTCATGGACCCCACCAATGAGGTCCCCTCCTTGTCGACCCCTAGCACTGAGGTCCCCTCCTCATGGATCCCACCATGGAGGTCCTCACCTCGTGCATCCCATCATGAAAGTCCGCACCTCACGGACCCCAGCATTGAGGTCCCCACCTCATAGACTCCACCACTGAGGTCCCCACCTTGTGGACCCCACCATGGAGGTCCCCACCATGTGCACCCCACCACTGATGCCCCCACCACTGAGTTCCCCACCTGATGGACCCACCATGGAGGTATGCACCTCACGGACCCCACCACGGAGGTCTCCACCTGATGGACCCCAGCACTGCCTCCTGGGGCATTCCACACCAGGCTCTGCGTTATCGCTCCCCTTCCTCAGGTGGGGAACACAGGGAGGAGCAATTGGAGGTTTGGGAATCCAGACTTTTCCGACCTGGCTCGAGGTCCTGCCATGGGCAGCACAGCCTCGAGCAGCTGATAGAGCCCCAGCACCTTCCCCTGGCTAAAACCTGGGCTAGATCCCTCGGTGTTTCAGAGGATACCAAGCTCCTGTCCTGCTGCCTGGAGGAAGGCACTGCCGTGCCCTGGACTAAGAGGCGCTATCATCTCTGAATGATGGATGGATGGATGGATGGATGGATGGATGGATGGATGGATGGATGGATGGATGGATGGGGGATGGATGGATGGATGGATGATGGATGGATGGATGATGGATGGATGATGGATGGATGGATGGATGGATGGATGGAGGGATGGATGGATGGATGGATGGATGGATGATGGATGGATGGATGGATGATGGATGGATGAATGGATGGATGATGGATGGAGAAATGGCACGGCAGCTCTGGGATGCAGGACCATGAAGTCACTGCCATGGGACCTGAGCAGGGACTCAGCCCCAGCCTGAGGGGCCAGGCTGGGGAGCCCAGGCTGTGCTGAGGCTCCAGCACAAGGATTTCACTGTTTATGCAGATTCAACCTGACAGAACGACCGAGAGCCGAAGCATATTAATTAGTTCTAATTAAGATGGAACATACATCTTTGTGACAATATTCTGTGGATTCAGCACTGAAGAATCTCTTTAAGAAGAAAGATAATGGAGTTAATTGAAAAATGGAAGGAGTTTCAAGCCTAAGCCCTTCCATGCTATATTTTGGTTTTTTCCTTGCGATTTTCAAGTATCTTTTTCCTGCTTCTCCTCTTGTCCCCCTGCATGTGTGGCAACAGCTCAGGCAATCTATAAAGGTGATGAATTCACTACAGGTAGGATAAGCATCAAGTGGTCTCTACGAGCGCAGCAAGGGAACTGGAAAGCAAAGGGAAATGGATGTTTTGTCAAATTCTTTACACAACACATATTTTAAACACCAGAAGGAGAAACAATTCTGGGCAGGTGCGGGTGCACCCAGTGTGGCCCTGGGGACAGCACACTGAACCCGCCCTCCAGGGCACAGCAGGGCAGCACATGGGGGGCACAGAGCTGCTGGTGATGCACAGCCACCTCCATCCACCCCTGGTGCTCCACAGCCACCTTCATCCAACCCCGGTGATCCACAGCCACCTCCATCCAACCCCGGTGCTCCACAGCCACCTCCATCCACCCCTGGGGCTCCAGGATCACCTCCATCCACCCCCGGGGCTCCACAGCCACCTCCATCCAACCCCGGGGCTCCACAACCACCTCCATCCACTCCCAGGGCTCCACAGCCACCTCCATCCACCCCCGGGGCTCCACAACCACCTCCATCCAACCCCGGGGCTCCACAACCACCTCCATCCAACCCCGGGGCTCCACAACCACCTCCATCCACTCCCAGGGCTCCACAGCCACCTCCATCCACCCCCGGGGCTCCACAACCACCTCCATCCAACCCCGGTGCTCCACAGCCACCTCCATCCACCCCTGGGGCTCCAGGATCACCTCCATCCACCCCCGGGGCTCCACAGCCACCTCCATCCAACCCCGGGGCTCCACAGCCACCTCCATCCACCCCTGGGGCTCCACAACCACCTCCATCCAACCCCGGGGCTCCACAGCCACCTCCATCCACCCCTGGGGCTCCAGGATCACCTCCATCCAACCCCAGGACTCCAGGATCACCTCCATCCACCCCTGGGGCTCCACAGCCACCTCCATCCACCCCTGGGGCTCCAGGATCACCTCCATCCAACCCCAGGGCTCCAGGATCACCTCCATCCACTCCCAGGGCTCCACCCAGAGCTGAAGGAATCCAGGAACCGTGGGAGTTCAGGATTCACCTGCTGCAAACTGAGCATCCCCCACGCCACAGCCCAGGGATTCTACAGGTGTGTTCCACACCAGAATCCGCCTTCCTGCAGCCAGAAATCTGCAGAGGTGCAGACCAGGTGCTCTCAAGCTGGAGATCCATCAAGATCCAAGCACAGCCTGTGCCTCCAGCCACAAACACGGTGGGGATTTCTGCTGCTGCACCCGTGGGTGCCGGATCAGCTCCTGGTGCAGAAGGGGGGCTCAAAATAGCAACAAGCCCAAGCTTTTGGAATAATCCAGGAGCAGCAGCAAGCATCTGCCTGCTCACAGCAGGGTTTTTAACCTCATTTTATAAAATGCAGGTCGGGCAGCTCTAGGAGGGGCTGTGGGAGATGCTGGGTTTGTGGGAATGTTGCTCCACAGGAGAACAGCAGATGGGCTGTGGTTCGTGCCACAGCAAGGTGACAGCTCTGTTTTGGGAGGGCAGAGGGCGTTCATCCAGGATCATGGGGCTCATCACAGGCAAGGGCAGGACAAACGAGCTGGGCTCACAGCAGGGAGGTCAGGAGGGTGGCCGCACAGGCTGGACACGGAGGGTGGTCCTGGCCACAGGTGCACACAGCCCCACAGCCTCAGCTCCTCTGAACTCCTCCCCACCACCCGAACTGGGAATTCTGTCTTTCCACTGGATGGACTGGAAGCTATTATGCTTGTGCTGAATGGCAAGTACGGAACTAAAGGAGGACTTCAAAGCTTTGAGGATGGTCTGTGAAGTATTTCCCACAGTAACTCCCCCAAAAGGGCTGACACGCCTCCATGGGGTGGAGTTTCTGCTAGTAAATGGTGTAATGAATGCTGCCGACAGGCAGAGGGCGAGCAGGTCCTTTGGGAGCACCGTGCTGACGTCCCCAGGTGCTTTTGGGCACTCAGAAGGGACAATCTCTCTTGCACAACACAGGGAGGGTGAGGGTTGTTTTGGTCCATGGCCGTGTCAGCCAGGGATGACGAGTCTCTGTGTCCCTGTCAGCAGGAATGTTCTGTCCTTCCCAAACAGGACCAACCCGGTGCTGGGGATCCAACTCCCCATGCGGGATGCACTGCTGGGGATGGGCCTGCCCTGCAAAACATTGATAAGCCTGCCCTACAAAGCATTAATTATTTTACACTCCTGACCTCCACTAGCTGTTCGTGCCAATATTTAATGTGTGACTCTGCTGTGTCCCTGCTATGCCACGAGCCGAGGGAGCTCAGGAGGGGAGAGCAGAGATAGAGCATCTCCCTTGTACAGCTCTGCCCTGCCAGACCGGGAACAGAGGGATCTGAGCTAGCCTGGAGAGCCCAGGGAGATTATCCAGGCAGGAATGGTGGGGATGGATGGGTGGATGGATGGATGGATGGATGGATGGATGGATGGATGGATGGATGGATGGATGGATGGATGGATGGATGGATGGATGGATGAGGGATGGATGGATGGATGGATGGATGGATGGATGGATGGATGGATGGATGGATGGATGAGGGATGGATGGATGGATGGATGGATGGATGGATGGATGGATGGATGGATGGAGGGATGGAGGGATGGATGGATGATGGATGGATGGATGGATGGATGGATGGATGGATGGATGGATGGATGGATGGATGGATGGATGGATGGATGGATGGACGGACAGATGGATGGATGGATGGATGGATGGATGGATGGATGGATGGATGGATGGATGGATGGATGGATGGATGGATGGATGGATGGATGATGGATGGATGATGGATGGATGATGGATGGATGGATGGATGGATGGATGGATGGATGGATGGATGGATGGATGGATGGATGGACGGATGGATGGATGGGAGATGGGCAGCAGTCCCAGGAGCCTCTGCAGATGCACAGGCTGGGACAGACAGAGTTTCAGACACAGAGATGCTACTGTCCCCTTACTTCTCTTTACACGAAGAAAGGTACGAGCAGCAAAAACAGACAAATGGTGGGAAAGAGAGAGCCAAAGCTGCTCTGCTTCACATCTGGGGAGGGCAGCCCCTCAGTGTGCCTCAGGGCATCCCCCGGGGCTGGGGAGCTCTCCCCTTCCACCACGTTATTCCAGCTCAGCATCCCCAGGGCTGGGGAGCTCTCCCAATCATCTATTCCCAGTTCAGCATCCCCCAGGGCTGGGGAACTCTCCCCTTCCACCATGTTATCCCAGCTCAATATCCCCCAGGGCTGGGCAGCTCTCCCCTTCCACCACCTTATCCCAGTTCAGCATTTCCCAGGGCTGGGGAGCTCTCCCAACCATGTATTCCCAATTCAGCATCCTCCAGGACTGGGGAGCTCTCCCCTTCCACCACATTATCCCAACTCAGCATCCCTGGGGTTGGGGAGCTCTCCTCACCACATTATCCCAGTCCAGCATCCCCAGGGCTGGGGAGCTCTCCCCACCACATTATCCCAATCCAGCATCCCCGGGGCTGGGGAGCTCTCCCTTTCCCACCACGTTATCCCAACTCAGTGTCTGGCTGAGCAAAGTCACATAAACAAGACACCCTGCCAGGCAAGGGCTCTTTGTCAGGTGGTATGTGTATTCCAGGCTGTGTTTAAAATTCTGCTCACAATCCAGCGTGGCTCCTATTTGCCATTTTAACACTCAGCAAGGCAGTTTGGGGTTTGAGAAACATCAGGTCAGAAGAGATGTGACCTTTGAGACAAATAAGACCACAACCTGCAATTGTTTGTGTTAGCAGAGCCCTGCCATTAGTGTAAGCGTATTCCAGACACACAAAACATGCTAAGAGGAAAAAAATCCATGTGCTCAAGACAACAAGGAGCTCTCAGGAAAGGCTCTCAGGAAACCATGAGGACAGAGCTGGTTTAGACAGAGGTTTGGATCTGCTGGGCCTTTGGGGTGGTTAACTGCCCAAAGAGTGCAGATTGCCCTCAGGCAGGGCTGTGAGGGTCCCTGCTTTGCTCAGGCCGATGCCTTGGGGTGCCTGCCTGGAACAGAGGCTAGGCAAGACTGAGAGAATAAAGTGGGGGTTTATTAAAGGCCCTCCCAGAGGCCTCACCCAAGGTGGATGAGGGTGACATCATGGTTTTTCACACAATTATAAGTTTTGTCTATTTACATATCAGGGGTTAATCCCACAATTACAGCTTCAGGTAATGAAGTCACACACCCCCAGTTTGCTCCCCTCCCCCAGTTTACTTTTGTTTGTACTTTTCAGGCCCTGAGCCTGTAGGGCATCCTTGGATCTCAGGGCAGAGGGATTGTTCTGCCTGCCCAAAATGTGAAGCCAGCACCTAACACTGTATGGAGTTTAGAGCAATGCACTAAAGCAGTATAGGATTTGAAAAATATAAAAGATAAAATCCTGGGGCATCAGGGGGGCCCCGGGGTGGAGGCCCCAGAGCCTCAGACTCGGGATGCTCCACTGCTCTGCCTCCTGCTGCTGCCTCCTGCCAGAGCACGGAGCTCATCAATCTGAGGAAACCTTGTGGGAGAGAGGAGCTTGAAAGAGAAGCAGCGAAGGAATTGATTTCTCTGAGCCATTTCTGAAGCGCTGGACATCAAAGGCAGGGCTGACCCACACCCCATCCTGCTGCAGCCCGGCCTCTGTGGGCCCTGGCACACCCAGCCCTGCCACTGCAGGGATCCCCAAGAGCTGACATTATTGCTGCTCCCTGAGCAGCATCCAGCTTGCTCTGCACACTCAGATGGGCTTCTTTGCACTGATGCTCCAGCCTCCCACCCGTGAGGAACTGGAGATGCAGTGGCATCTGGCAGAGTTAAACACCAACACGGAGCTGCAGCCCTTGACAGCTCCTTCCACTGCACTGGCTGCTATTGAGGCAACAGGGAATTGCTTAGAAATAACAATAATTCTGCAGCAGACACAAACAGATGACTCCTACCCTGATCCCACAGTCCTTGACAGCACCATGTTCCTTAAATCAGAGACTTCCTGTGTTCATGTAGCCTGCCTCCTTTGCAGGAGTTTTCTCCGGGAGTTACCTGACTTTAAACAAACAAATCACACATTTGAAGCGCCGGGAGCCTCTTCCTGAGCTGGGCCATAAATAATGAGTGAGGAAGGGAGCACAGAAAGGGCAGGCAGAATGAGAGGGACTCTGAGCTTGCTTCCTGCAGCCTCATTCCTTCTCCCCAGGCTCTGTTTCTCCCCACAGCCCAGACTGATATCCAGAATAAATCAGCTCAGGATCACAGGATTGTCTTTTTGCCATTCTCTGCTGCCTCCCCTTCCACACCTCCCATCCCAGAGCGACGGGCAGGAGCCCACTGGGAACTGCAAAGTGCATTTAAACCTGTTAAATCTGCTGTACAACAACAGATCCATGGGGCCCACGGACACATCCAGCTCTAGAAAACAGATTCTGTCTCATCTCACCACACCACACAGTGGCTTTAACCAGAATCCAGCTGCAGACCACACCGTGGTTTTGTGTTCTCCCAGGCTGATGGAGGCTCCCCCACGTTCCTGCACTGGTCAGGAGCTCCAGCCTGGAGGGCAACCTGCCCTTCACATCTGCAGCTCTGTTCAGGATCCACAGGCACCAGGGCTGTGTGTCACAGAGCCTTCTCACCCCTTATCCCTCCCTCCCTCCCTTGCACACTGTCAGCACTGCCCCGGCTGCTCATGTTATTGTTCCTCCCTGATACACTGAGTGCCAAACAGCAGAGAACTCCGTGTGTCATTTGGATCCAGACCTCAGATAAAGGGTTTGGCTGAGCCTCAAAGACCCACTGCTCTCCCTCTATGTTAAATGAATGTAATTCAAAGGAAATTGGGTTTTTGAGAAGCTGGTTGGTACTGAAGCGAGGACAGAGCCCAGCAGAGTGGGGGTGGACGTGCCAGGTCCCCTCTCCGTGTGCTCCCACCAGCTTGTGCTTTTCAGCAGCAGCAGAGCAAGAAACACAGAGCTTAGTCACTTGGGTAAAGCAAGCAAACACACGCCTCCCCACAGTCCACTGCTGAGACAGAGCAAAGTACCTGAGCTTGTGTTTGATACACACAGAATAATGCAATGCAAGGCAGCTGAGGGCACCCAAACCCTTCCTGTGCCCTCTTCGCAGAGCCCTGGGCACTCTGGCAGAGCTCAGCACATGGTCTGTGTCCAGAAAACACAGAATGCCAGGCTGGACAGGTCTCTGAGCAACCCCTTCCAGTGGAAGGTGTCCCTGCTCATTGCTGGGGGTTGGACTGAATGAGTTTTAAAAGTCCCTTCCCACCCAAACTGTGACTCCCTGGACACGTGTCATGGCTCAGGGCAGAGTGGCCAGCAGCAGTGATCACCCAGCAGGCCTCACAGCTGCCCAAGGAGGCTCCAGGACCAGTTCCCCTGGAGGATCCAACACAGCCCAGCCATGTCACCCCACAGGTGCTGCCCCCTGCCCTGGCCAGCCCTGCGCTGCCCACCTTGTGCGAGTAGTGCTGATCCACGATCCTGGCCAGGCCGAAGTCGCCGATCTTCAGCACCAGGTCCTCAGTGCTGATGAAGATGTTGGCCGGCTTGAGGTCGCGGTGCAGCACGTTGGCCGAGTGGATGTACTTGAGCCCGCGCAGCAGCTGGTACATGAAGAGCTTGGCGTGCTCCTCGGCCAGCTTGCCCTGCTCCAGCAGCCGCGCCAGGTCCGTCTCCATGTACTCCTGCACGATGTACACCACGTTGAACTTGAAGAAGTCGCCGCGCAGGCGGGCGCCCTTGGGGCCCAGCACCTCGTAGACCTTGACGATGTTGTCGTGCTCGAGGCGGCGGATGATCTTGATCTCACGGAAGGCGTGCTTCACGCTGCGCGCGTCGCCCAGCGTCAGCTTCTTGACGGCCACCTTGCGGCAGCTGCGGCTGTCCAGCGCCGACAGCACCAGCCCGTTGGCCCCGAAGCCCAGCGGGCGGAAGTTGACGAAGCGGCAGCCCAGGTCGTAGCCGTACATGCTGGCCAGGCAGTCGCACTTCTCGGCCATCGCGCTCCTCCCGCTCCTCTGCCCCTGTCACTGGAAAAGCCGGGAATGCCCCAGGGGCTCCGGGTTGGAAACGCGGCTTTGGGAGACCAGGCGCCTCATGGTTACCCACTGGAGACCGGGGAGGGGGCTCGCTCTGAGCCCGGTGCTTCAGCACGACACAGGGTGGAAATAAACCTGAGGACACAGAGAGAGAGAGAGAATGAAATATTTTAAACGGGTTGAGAAATCAGTGGACTTTCCAAGAGGGCTTGCTCTGAGCTTCAAAATGACACAAGGAGGAAATAAACCTCAGGGCACAAACAGACGGAGAAATGAAATGTTTTAAATGGGGTGAGAAGTCAATGGACTTTCCAAGGGGGTCAGAAATCAACAGACTTTCCAAGGGGGCTCCCTCTGAGCCCAGCGCTTCAGCACAACACAGGGTGGAAATAAACCTGGCCTGGTGCTTCAACACAACACAGGGTGGAAATAAACCTGAGGACACACACAGACGGAGAAATAAAATTGTGGATTCCATGGGACAGAGAGAGAGAAACGGCAAAAGTGTTTCTCACAGCGGCTTGTGAGGAAGATGTGATAACCTGTTGACTATAAACAATTTGCAGGTGGTGTTTTTCTACTTTATTTTTCTGTTCCTCTCAAGGACAGCGTGCAAGAAAGATAATTCTGTTAGTTAGCCAACATCCTGCCTCTCGCCTGTTCCTGCCTTGACCCTGGTGCACGGATGACATAAAATGTTTTAAACTGGGTGAGAAATCAACAGACTTTCTAAGAGGACTCGCTCTGAGTCTGGCGCTTCAGCACAACACAGGGTGGAAATAAACCTGAGGATGAAATAAAATACAGACGGAGAAATAAAATGTTTTAAACAGGCTGAGAAATCAATGCCTTTCCAAGCAGCATAGAGAAGCACAGCCCAGAGATGTCTATCAAAGCAGAAGGGCTTTTTTTCTTGAGATTAAAAAATTATCACTGCTACATTTTTCAGCCCCTGCCTCGCTTCCTTTCCACAGCATCCTGAGACAATGCTGAAGGGCAGGGCTGGTGGCACTGCCCCGTGTCCCCTGCTGTCCCAGCACCAGGACAGGCTGTGGGGCAGAGCCTGAGTGCCCCACGGCCCTGCCCTGCCCCACACCTGCCAGAGGAGAGGAGAGGAGAGGAGAGGAGAGGAGAGGAGAGGAGAGGAGAGGAGAGGAGAGGAGAGGAGAGGAGAGGAGAGGAGAGGAGAGGAGAGGAGAGGAGAGGAGAGGAGAGGAGAGGAGAGGAGAGGAGAGGAGAGGAGAGGAGAGGAGAGGAGAGGAGAGGAGAGGAGAGGAGAGGAGAGGAGAGGAGAGGAGAGGAGAGGAGAGGAGAGGAGAGGAGAGGAGAGGAGAGGAGAGGAGAGGATCTATTTGATGCCGGTGCTGCCCGTGCCTTGCCCACGTAACAGCTTACTGAAGGCTGATCATGAGCGAAACTGTGACCTTTCAGAGGATCATCAGTTATCCCCTCCCAAGGCACGCAGCACCACCAGCATTTTTCAGCTGCTTAATTTTCCCTTTTCCATTTGTAAGACATAGAGAGCTGTACCTTTTCCCCCTTTGCCCCATTTTTTTTCTTTTAAAGGATTTTCTTGAAAACATTACGGAGCAATTTGCAGTGGCTGTACAGCGTGTTGCATCAGTGATTGCCCAGGTAAAGCACACAGCAAAACCAGCAGAGAAACGAGGGTGCAAACCCTCCCTGACAGGCAGCTGAGAGAGCCACGGAGCTTTCCAGGGTATAGCAACCAGAGTTATACCCTTTCCAGGGCATAACAACCAGAGCTGCTCAGGCAAAAAGGATTTTTGCAAAAGTGTCACGGACACTTCAGAAGTGTCCGTGAGGATGTGGCACCCCCTGAATTTGGGTCGCACAGCAAATGCTGGCAGCAGCCCCAGGATGCCATCCTGGGCTCCCTGAAATTACAGCTGACCAGGTAAATATACATATTTACATATGAAGGATATAAAGTTTGTATTCTCCCCCACTAAGGCATTAAGAACCTGTAACTAGTGCGTGTGGACCCAAGAGCAGCTGGGTGAGCAGTGGCAGCAGGCTGAGCCATCTCCGGAGCCCAGATCCCAGATCGCAGAGCTCCCTGGAGCCCAGGCCCAGATCCCAGAGCTCTCTGGAGCCCAGATCCCGGAGCTCCCTGGAGCCCAGGCCCAGATCCCAGAGCTCTCTGGAGCCCAGATCCCGGAGCTCCCTGGAGCCCAGGCCCAGATCCCAGAGCTCTCTGGAGCCCAGATCCCAGAGCTCCCTGGAGCCCAGGCCCAGATCCCAGAGCTCTCTGGAGCCCAGATCCCAGAGCTCCCTGGAGCCCAGGCCCAGATCCCAGAGCTCTCTGGAGCCCAGATCCCAGAGCTCCCTGGAGCCCAGGCCCAGATCCCAGAGCTCTCTGGAGCCCAGATCCCAGAGCTCTCTGGAGCCCAGATCCCAGAGCTCCCTGGAGCCCAGGCCCAGATCCCAGAGCTCTCTGGAGCTCAGATCCCAGATCCCAGATCTCTCTGGAGCTCAGATCCCAGAGCTCTCTGGAGCCCAGGCCCAGATCCCAGATCCCAGATCCCAGAGCTCTCTGGAGCCCAGGCCCAGATCCCAGATCCCAGAGCTCTCTGGAGCCCAGGCCCAGATCCCAGAGCTTTCTGGAGCCCAGGCCCAGATCCCAGATCTCAGATCCCAGAGCTCTCTGGAGCCCAGGGCCAGCCCCCAGAGCTCTCTGGAGCTCAGATCCCAGATCCCAGATCTCTCTGGAGCTCAGATCCCAGAGCTCTCTGGAGCCCAGGCCCAGCTCCCAGAGCTCTCTGGAGCTCAGCTCCCAGCTCCCACATCCCAGAGCTCTCTGCCCTTGGGCTGTGCCCACAGCTCCCTGAGCAGCCCCAGAGGAGTCCCTCAGGAGCTTCAGGGGCTCAGGAAGGAGCTGCTGGCAGCTCGGAGGGGCAGAGCCTCGTCTCTGTGGGCAAAACACTGCTGGGCCCAGGGTGTGCCCCAGCCAGAGGAGCCCAGTGCTGGGCATCTCCCTGACAGTGTCCTTGTCTGGCGGCAGGTGGCCGTGCAGAGGAGACCATGGCCAAGGGACCATTTCTCACAGCTGCTCCAGCTGGGGAATGACAGCTCAGGGACCTCAAAGCACTTCAGTTTCCCACTGTGGTTTTCACCTCATTTGGGAGCAGAACGGAACAAAAGGTCTGAAGCAGGAGGGAACAGCCAGGCTGATCCTCCCAGATATCAGCACAGGGTTCTCAGTGCACTCAGTCTCCCTGAGGCTGTTGGTGAGTCTAGAGGAGCAAGGACACTTCTCCTGCCCGAGCCTGGCCCCCATCCTGCCCTCAACACCCCTGACCCCTTGATGCACCCCATTTTCACCCTTGTGCCACCCCCTGAGGGTCCTTCCAGGCCAGGGGGACCTGTGGGACCACCCGGCTGCACAGGGGCCATGACCTTGCACAGGGAGGCCCCAGGTTACCCGCTGGGCCCAGCACTGCACAGAGGAGGAACACTGAAATAAATAAAATAAAATAAAATAAAATAAAATAAAATAAAATAAAATAAAATAAAATAAAATAAAATAAAATAAAATAAAATAAAATAAAATAAAATAAAACAATTAAAATGAAAAAATAGCATAAAATAATAATTTAAATGAAATAAATTTTAAAAATTTATAAAGTAAATTAAAATAAAAAATAAATTAAACAAAAAATTAAAATAACATAATAATTACAATTAAATTATAAAATAAAATAAAATAAAAATAAAATAAAAAAGTAATAATTAAGACAAAACAAATTAAAATATAATAATTAAAATGAAATAATAAATCAAAATAAAATAAAGTAAAATACAATAAAGTAAAAATTAAAACAAACCCAAAACCAAAATAGAAATAAAAATTAAAAAAAATCATTAAAATGAAATAATAGTATAAAATAATAGTTAAATTAAATTAAAATAAAATAAATAATGTAAATTAAAACAAAAGAAATTAAAATAAGATAATAATGAAAATGAAATAGTAAAATAAAAAATTAAAACAAAATAAATAAAAATAAAATAATAATTAAAATCAAATAATAGTACAAAATAATAATTAAAATTAAATAAAGTAAAATAAAACAACTGTGGATCTGCTCGCGTTGTGTTCTTCATGCCAGAACGATGTCTCTGATAGAGCCCCTGATCAGCAGAGCTGCTCCATTGACCTGGCAGAGGGTTCACAGCCTGGTCCTGTGCCCTGTGCTCCCCAGGCAGCACTGCTGGGACCCTCCTGCTCCCTGGCAGAAGTCACCAGGAACAACAAAATAGCAGGGAAAAGACTGAATAAAGAAATAGCAGGGAAAAGATTGAAGGCTGAGCAATCACCCTTTGCTGAGGGCGGATGAGAACGGCGGCGCTGCAGGGCAGCAGCGCTGAGGGGATGAGGGGAGGGAGCCAGCTCGCAGCTGAAGCGAAGGCACAGCAGAGGGAGGATGTGGGCAGGGCAGGGATACCCTCCGAGAGCATCTGCCAGCAGCTACCGAGCCGCTTGGCAAGCGCTGCCTGCTCCTCCAGTCGGGAAACAGAAATAATTACAGCCTCTGTGCAACCCAGCAATTATCCAATGCTGGCTTTGGCATGCAAGGACCGAGCAGGGAGAGCTGCTGGTGCTGTCAGGGAGCGGGGCAGGCACCAGAGGGGCAAACCAGGAGGCAGAACCGGGTGAGGAGCAAGGGGAGGAAGGGAATAGGGACGCGGACAAATCCTGGGGCTCTGCAAGGAAGGAGCAGGAAGGTGCCCCAGTGTGGGGCCCCAGCTGTGAGGCCATGGAAAAGGAGCAGGTGCTGCTGAAGCCACTGGACATGCTGGGGGCTCTGAGGATCACAGCAAGGCTCAAGGGCAGCCTAGGACCCGCTGAGCAATCAGGGGCAGCAGCAACACTGGGGCTTTTCTCCTGCACTGCAGACCTGGGTCTCTGCAGAACTCTCTGGGAGAGAGCCCTATGAGAAAAAAAAACAAATAAAAGTAACCAAAACCAATGAAAGTAACCAAAATCTGCTGATGGCAAGGGGAACTATGTGAAATAGGGCTGGGATTGGTGTGCTTTAATATGGTGCCATGGTGGCTGTGAGAGCCATCTTGGCACCTCACGGTGGTACAACATCCAGCCCACAGCCCCAGCCCCAGCATCAAAACTCAGCCTGAGCCCCAAAACTCAGCCCCAGCACCCAGCCCCAAAACCCAGCCCAAGCCCCAAAACTCAGTCCCAACCCCAAAAACCCAGCCCCAGCCCCAAAACCCAGCTGCCTGCTCAGCTTTCTGCTACTCCAGGCTCATGGTGGTGGGACTGGATGGTCCCGGGGACCCTTTCCATCAAACCCTCTGCTCAGCTCCCTGCCACTCAGTCTCATGGGAAGTGGGGCTGGGTGGTCCTGGGGACCCTTCCCAGCCAACCCTGCTGTGGTTCTGCCAGCAGAAAACCCCCGGGGTGCTGAGCCCAGGTGGGGCTGGGCAGGACCCAGGGCGAGCTCCCACGCCGAGCTCCTTGGCTCACTGCAGACGCAGTGGAAAGAAACCAAGTTCTGCCTCGTCAGCCTAATTATTAATAATTAGTACAGCTCTCGAAGCGTTGGAAGGGAAAACGCAACATATGAGGGGGAGAAAAGAGAAGAAAGAGCCCTGTTTTTCCTCACAAGAAGAGCGAGGGCCTTTGTGGTGCTCCGGGCTGTGCCTCATCCCCGAGCTGAGCCAGGATCCTACAAGATCCCATGGGATGGGAGAGAGGCAGGAAAAGGGAGGGGATCCTGCCCCTGTGTCCCTGTGCTCAGGTGAGAGCCCACCTGCAGAGCTGCCCCAGCCCCGGCTCCAGCAGCACAAGGAGCTGGAGCTGCTGCAGCCAGTGCAGAGGAGGCCACGGAGCTGCTGCCAGGGCTGGAGCCCCTCTGCTCTGGAGCCAGCCTGGCACAGCTGGGGCTGCTCAGCTGCACCAGAGAAGCTCCAGAGACACCTCAGAGCCCCTGCCAGGGCCTCCAGGGGCTCCAGGAGAGCTGCACAGCCCCTGGGGACAAGGCAGGCAGGGACAGCACCCAGGCAATGGCTCCCACTGCCAGAGGGCAGGCACAGATTCTGGCACATTGGGAATTAGGAATTGCTGGCTGGGAGGGTGGGCAGGCCCTGGCCCAGGGTGCCCAGAGCAGCTGTGGCTGCCCCTGGATCCCTGGCAGTGCCCCAGGCCAGGCTGGATGGGGCTGGGAGCAGCCTGGGACAGTGGGAGCTGTCCCTGCCCATGGCAGGGGGTGGGATAAGATGACCCTAAAGTCCCTTCCTACCCAATCCTGAGACTCAGTGACCTCTGCCTGCATCAGTTCTTATCTCTGCTTCCTCCCCACCCGAGACAGCAGCAAACCCCTCAGACCAGGCAGAGCAGCCCCCTGGGAAGGCCACAGAGGTGGCTTCCCTGCCTTCCCCATTCTCCCGAGCACACCTGGCTCCTGACTGTCCTCAGCAGCCCCAGGGAAATGCCACCAGCAGCCCCATCTCTGCTGTGCTGGCCCTGGCTGCTCTAATGAACAAGCGTTAATTTCCTAATGAGCACTGCTGCCGCTCCCAGCCGTGCTCGGTGTGGCACGGGGAAGGTGTTGAGCTGCTGTGGGGCTGCAGAGCCCAGGGAAAGGGCTCGGCTCCAGTGGGGCTGTAGAGCAGAGCCCAGGAGCTGTCAGGCTGCTCAGCCCGGGCTCTGGTATCCACCCAGGGAGCCAGATCCAGCGGGAGCCTCCGGGGAGCTGCAGCGGAGCAGGGCCAGCAGCTCCTGCAGCACAGCGGGCAGGGAGACAGCACTGACAGGGTGTGGGAGCACCAGAGGGGTGTGCAGGGAGCAAACCCAGCCTGGTGACACAAACCCAGGCTGCTCTGTGTGCCCCACAGAGGGACAGCAGGGATCAAATTCGACCTGCTCACACCCAGCCTGCTCACACACTGAGCCCGCTCTCTCTGCTCCACAGGGACAGCGAAGAGAGACCCAACACAGGGACACCAGCTCCAGGGATCAAACCCCAACCCAACCTGCCCTCTGTGCTCCAGAGGGACAGCAGAACACAGGGACACCAGCTCCAGGCATCAAACCTGACCTGCTGACACCAACCCAGCCTGCTCTGTGTGTCCCACAGAGGGACAGCAGAACAAAGGGACGCCAGGGATCAAACCCATCCTCCTCACACACCCATCCTGCTGACACAAACCCAGGCTGCTCTGTGTGCCACAGAGAGAGCAGAACACAGGGACACCAGGGAACAAACTCACCCTGCTCACACCAACCCAGCCTGCCCTGTGTGCCCCACGGGGACAGCAAAGAGAGACCCAGCAAAGGGACACCAGCTCCAGGAATCAAACCCACCCTGTTCACTCACATCCAGGCTGCTCCGTGCCCCACAGGGACAGCAGAACACAGGAATACCAGCTCCAGGGATCTAACCCACCCTGCTCACACAAACCCACCCTGCTCTGTGTGCCCCAGAGGGACAGCAGAACACAGGGACACCAGGGATAAAACCCAGCCTGCTAACACCCAGCCTACTCTGTGTGCCCCACAGGGGCAGCAAAGAGAGACCCAACACAGGGACACCAGGGATCAAACCCACCCTGCTCACTCACACCCAGGCTGCTCTGTGCACTCCACAGGGACAGCAGAGCAAAGGGACACAAGCCCCAGGGATCAAACTCCACCTCCTGCTGACACCAACCCAGCCTGCTCTCTGTGCCACAGAGGGACAGGAGAACACAGGGACACCAGGGATCAAATTCAACCTGCTCACACCCAGCCTGCTCACCAACCCAGTCTGCGCTGTGTGGCACAGAGGGACAGCAGAGACCAAACACAGGGACACCAGCTCCAGGGAACAAACCCACCCTGCTCAGACAAACCCAGCCTGCTCTGTGTGCCACACAGGGACAGCAGAACGCAGGCACCCCAGCTCCAGGGCTCTGAGGGAGTGCTTGCTTCACTCGCAGCCCCTGTCCCAGCTGCTGTCAGTCCCAGCTGGAAGAGAGGGAGGTTCTGGTTGCCCCCAGGAGGCTCACACCAACGGTGCAGGCCATGGATCCCCTGATTAATAAATAAATAAATTATTATATAAATATCTGTGATGGCCATCACCAAACCACAGCTGAGGGAACTGAGCCCCGTGGTGCCAGCACCTGCCCTGCAGCCACCAGGCACGAGGGGACACGGCAGGGACCAGGAGAGGATGGGCGAGAGTTAAACCACCCAATTTAAACACCAAACCACTCTGCATTTGAGAATAATGCAGAGATGTGGAGCTGTTCCCCCCAAATGAGCACACAGTGCATTTCACAGGTTCAATTCACCCCTCACTCGCTTTTTCACTTTTTCAGCTCCAGCAGCTGCCACAGAGGCAGAGATCTGATGATGAGTACCCTTATTTCCATGAAATACAGACATGGGAGAAGAATTTAGAACTTTTCTTCCATTCTTCCATCCTTCCTGTCTCTCTCCTGTGCGCCAGGGCAGCGTTTGCTCTGATGGTGCTGCTGAGGCTTGGGGGCCTCTGGGTGCCCTCACAGGGCTCTGGGTGCCCTCACAGGGCTCTGGGTGCCCTTGGTGGGGCTCTGGGGCTGTGTCAGAGCCAGCTGTGCCCTGCAAACAGCCCCCAGGCTGCCCAGGGGGATGGTGCTCCTGCTCCCCTGAAAACACCACTTATCAAAATGCCTTTGCTGCCAGAAGCCACACAGGAAATCATCAGCAGAACGAGCTGCCAGCCAAAAGCCAGCTTCTGGATCAAGCAGCACTGTCACAGGAGGGCAAAATCCTCATTTCGGGGGAAAAGGGATACTCCCAAACCCAAGGGAAACAGCACAAAACCACCCCAAATCCTGGCGTGACCAGCAGTGAAACACACGTGGGAAACCATGCACTGAACAAGCATCACCCAGCCCTGCAAAGCCAGCTCTGCTGCCCAAACCTGACTCAGGGAAACAGGAATTCTCCCCCTCCTGAACAGCCAGGGCAATTGTGGGCAGGCCAAAATACACTGAGAGGAAAAAAAATAAAAGGAGAAGGGAAAATCAGAGAATGCTCATTAGCTCAGTGAAAGAACAGAAAACAAAGGAGAACTTGCTGACACTCGCAGGGGCCTGGGGCAGTGTGGGAAAGCCATTGCTGTGTCCCGAGCAGGGGCCAGCCTGGCCACTGAGCCGTGCAGGGCCGAGCAGGGCCAGGACAGGGACAGGCCCTGCTGCCTGTGGGGCACAGCACTGAGGCTGCAGACAGACACACGGACGGACAGAGCCTGAACAAACACAGCCAGGCCTGCCCGGGGACAGCGGGGCTGCCCCACTGCCCCTGGCCATGGGGCACCCACTGTGCCACAGACACAGCTGCACGGCCCTGTGGCTCTCACACAGACCCTGGGCACACACAGACCCTGCCCCTGTGGCTCACACACAGACCCTGGGCACACACAGACCCTGCCCCTGGTCACACAGACCCTGGGCACACACAGACCCTGCCCCTGGTCAGCCTTAGTCCCTTGGCAGGTCCTGTCCCTCTCCCTGGTCAGCCCCAGCCCCAATCTCTCATCATTCCCAGCCCCAGTCCCTGGTCAGTCTCAGCTCTGAGTCAGTCCCAGTCTCAGTCCCTTGTCAGACCCACACCCTTATCCCTGGTCAGCCCCAGCCCCTGGTCAGTCCCAGCCCCAGCTCCAGTCTCTGGTCAGCCCTGGCCCCAGTCCCTGTCTCTGGTCATGCCCAGCCCCAGTCCCTGGTCATCCCCTGCCCCAGTCTCTGGTCAGCCCCAGTCCTTGTCTCTGGTCAGTTCCTGTCCCTGGTCATCCCCGGCCCCAGTCCTTGATCATCCCTGTCCCTAGTAAGCCCCAGTCCCTGTCCCTGGTCAGCTCCAGCCCCAATCCCTGAGCAGCCCCAGTTCCTGGGCAGCCCCAGCCCCAATCCATGGTCAGCTCCAGTCTCTGCCCCTGGTCAGCCCCAGTTCCTGGTCAGCCCCAGCCCCAGTCCCTGGTCAGCCCCAGGCCCTGGTCAGTCCCTGTCTCTGATGATTCCCTGTCCCTGGTCAGTCCCAGTCCCTATCTCTGTTCAGTCCCAATCCCCGGTCAGCCCCTGTCCCTGTCCCTGGTCAGTCCCAGACCAGGGTCAGTCCCACTCCCTCATCAGTCCCTGTCCCTTGTCCCTGGTCAGCCCCACTCCCTGTCCCTGGTCAATCCCCGTTCCTGTCCTTGGTCAGCCCCAGCCCCTGGTCAGCCCCAGCACCATCCCAGCTCCTGGTCAGCACCAGTCCCTTGGCAGCCCCATTCTCTCTCCCTGGTCAGTCTCAGCCCCAGCCCCAGTCCCAGGTCAACCCCAGCCCCAGTCCCGGGTCTGTCCCTGTCTGTGGTCAGCCCCAATCCCTGTCCCTGGTCAGTCCTTGTCCCTGGTAATCCCCTAGCCCCAGTCGCTGGTCAGTCCCAGCCCCTGTCTCTGGTCAGTCAGAGTCCCCGACCCCAGCCCCAGTGCCTGGTCAGTCCCTGTCCCCTGTCACACCTAGTCCCTGTCCCTGGTCAGTCCCAGCCCCAGTACCTCATCAGTCCCAATCCCTGATCATTCCCAGTCCCAGTCCCTGGTCAGTCCCTGTCCCTGGTCATCCCCAATCTCTGATCATTCCCAGTCCCAGTCCCTGGTCATTCCCAGCCTCAGTCCCTGTCCCTGGTCATCCCCAATCCCTGATCATTCCCAGTCCCAATCCCTGATCATTCCCAGTCCCAGTCCCTGGTTATTCCCAGCCTCAGTCCCTGTCCCTGGTCATCCCCAATCCCTGATCATTCCCAGTCCCTGTCCCTGGTCAGCCGCAGCCCTGCCAGCTGTGGTTCCCATCCCACACTTTTGCTGACTGACACCACATTGATTAAAAACCAGCAGAATTATCTCCGTTACCAAAATAAAGCAGTTCCTGGAACGGATGACTCAGAAGCCTCTCCCCTTGCCATAATTCAGAGCAGAAACATGATACCTCACGGGGGCAAATCACTTTGCCCTTTTGGTTTGGCACCTACAGCCTTTTCTTCTAGAAAAAAAGAGATTAAAATCCACTCTGAGCCGGCGCTGTGTCAGAGAGCTGAGCCTTTCCTCCCCAGGATGCCACGGTCAGGGCTGAGCCTCTGTTATCACTGGAGGGGCTGGACCAAGATAAGCAAAAGCAGGATGGATATTAAAAAAATAATTTTTTGAAAAACACACAGAAACAGCCCTAGAGGGTTTTCTTACTGTCTCTGAGAAGCCTGTGTGAGGAATTTGCCCCAGAGGAGGTATGTGCAGCATGTGCCAGCAAGGCAGAGCCATGGCAGAGCGGTTCCTCCAACCCTCCATGGGCCCCAGAGATAGGTATCTGTGCAGAGAGAGCTCTGTCCTCTCCAAACACGGCTCTGGGATTGCTCAGGAGCCCTGCACCGCCGGGCTGTGCCTCCCGTCTAATCCTGCTGGCTGACAAATTTCACCCAGCTTGCTCCAGGGCTCTTTGCTCACAGATCTGCATGCTCAGTGTGGGCAAACAGGAAAGAGGGGCTTCAGGGAGAGGGGGACAACACACATTTGTCTGCTCAAACTGTCTGGAAAAGGGGTTCCACCCTGCTGCTTGTTGTGGTGTGATTGCAAGGTTTACCCCTGAACCTGGGTCCCTACCCTGAAGATTCCCCCCGGGTGTGTCAGTCACCTCTCCTTTCCCCTCCCAGCACTGTCTATCAGTCCTGGAATTCCAGAAGGGCATTGAGTGATTGCAGATTCAAAGGATGCCCTCTACCCCTGGGGGCCATTGGGCCATCCAGGTGTCCTTTGTCCCTCTGTCCCTCCCCTCCTGTCCCTGCTTGGTGGCTCCCTGCCCCTTCCCTGCCCCTCTCCCCGGGTTCAAAGGAGCAGCAACCACGGGCTCAGGGAGTTCTGTTATGGTGGTGCTGCATTCAGAGGCCTGTGGGCCAGAATAAAGCTCTGCATCCAAACCCTCCATCAGAACCGACTCCTTTCCTTCACCATCACCTTAAAGCTTCTCTGCCAGCGGGAAACCTGAGGAGCAGCCCCTGTTATGGGGGGAAGCTCCATCCCAGCCCCACCAGAGCTCCTGCAGGCCTGGACTTGTCCCCATGGGCCCAACTGCAGCACCCAGCCAGCCCAAAGTGTCTGTGGGGTGAAACACCAACACCCAGGCAGCCCAAAGTGTCTGTGGGGTGAAACACCACACACCCAGCTGGCCAAAAGTGTCTGTGGGGTGAAACACCACACACCCACCAGCCCAAAGTGTCTGTGGGGTGAAACACCACACACCCAGGCAGCCCAAAGTGTCTGTGGGGTGAAACACCACACACCCAGCCAGCCAAAGTGTTTGTGGGGTGAAACACCACACACCCACAGCCCAAAGTGTCTGTGGGGTGAAACACCACACACCCACAGCCCAAAGTGTCTGTGGGGTGAAACACCACACACCCAGCCGGCCAAAAATGTCTGTGGGGTGAAACACCACACACCCAGGCAGCCCAAAGTGTCTGTGGGGTGAAACACCACACACCCAGCCAGCCCAAAGTGTCTGTGGGGTGAAACACCACACACCCAGCCAGCCCAAAGTGTCTGTGGGGTGAAACACCACACACCTACCAGCCCAAAGTGTCTGTGGATGAAACACCACACACCCAGGCAGCCCAAAGTGTCTGTGGGGTGAAACACCACACACCCAGCCAGCCCAAAGTGTCTGTGGGGTGAAACACCACACACCTACCAGCCCAAAGTGTCTGTGGATGAAACACCACACACCCAGGCAGCCCAAAGTGTCTGTGGGGTGAAACACCACACACCCAGAGCCCAAAGTGTCTGTGGGCTGAAACACCACACACCCAGGCAGCCCAAAGTGTCTGTGGGGTGAAACACCACACACCCAGGCAGCCCAAAGTGTCTGTGGGGTGAAACACCACACACCCAGCCGGCCCAAAGTGTCTGTGGGGTGAAACACCACGCATCCTGATCAGACACTGATCTGCCTTCAGGGGTGACAGGGACAGGACCCAGGGCACGGCTGGAGCTGTTCCAGGAGGTTTAGGTTGGATCTCAGGGAAAGGCTGTTCCCCAGAGGGTGCTGGCCCTGCCCAGGCTCCCCAGGGATGGGCACAGCCCCGAGGCTGCCAGAGCTCCAGGAGCCTTTGGACAGCGCTGCCAGGGATGCACAGGGTGGGATTGCTGGGGGTCTGTGCAGGGCAGGGGCTGGACCTCCTGTCCAGCTGGTGATCCAGCTCATTGTTCCTCCACAGGGAAAAATGAGCTTCCCAAACTTTGGGATGGGCACAGGCACCAACCCAGGCTCCTCCACAGGGAACAATGAGCTTCCCAAAGCTCATTGCTGTGGCGTTCTCCTCCCTGTCTACTCGGCCACGGCGCTGATCCACACCCAAGGGTGATCCTGTTGGGTCCCTTCCAGCTCAGGGTATTCTGTGATTTGATGATGATGGGGCAAGGGCACCAAGCAGAACCAGAACCAAGCACAGCCAGACCCAAGCACAGCCAGAACCAAGCAGAACATGAACCAAGCAGAGCCAGACACAAGCAGAGCCAGAACCGAGCAGAACCAGAACTCAGCAGAGCCAGAACCCAGCAGAGGCAGAACCCAGCAGAGGCAGACCCAAGAACAGCCAGAACCAAGCAGAGCCAGAACCGAGCACAGCCAGACCCAAGCACAGCCAGAACCAAGAACAGCCAGAACCAAGAACAGCCAGAACCGAGCAGAGGCAGAACCGAGCAGAACCAGACCCAAGCAGAGCCAGCACCAAGCAGAGCCAGAACCAAGCAGAGCCAGGACTGAGCAGAATCAGACCCAAGCAGAGCCAGACCAAGTAGAGCCAGAACCAAGCAAAGCCAGACCCAAGGAGAGTCAGCACCAAGCAGAGCCAGAACCAAGCAGAGCCAGAACCAAGCAGAGCCTGACCCAAGCAGAATCAGACCTAAGCACAGCCAGACCCAAGCAGAGCCAGGACCAAGCACAGCCAGCACCAAGCAGAGCCAGACCCAAGCAGAACCAGCACCAAGCAGAGCCAGAACAAAGCACAGCCCAGGACCAAGCAGAGCCAGAGCCAAGCAGAGCCAGGACTGAGCAGAATCAGAGCCAAGCAGAGCCAGCACAGAGAACACAGAGCCCTGCACCCCACGCTGCCCAGCCAAGGCTGCCCAGGCCCTGGGGAGCATCAGCAGGACCCCAGCACTGCCCAGATGCAGCAGGCACAGGAAGAACAGCAGGGCTTGGCAACTTCAGCTAGCCCTTGACCTGAGCACATGGAGCCTCTCCTGGGATGTGCCCTCTCCCTGGAGCCGCCTTCCCAGCCCAGACTCCTGCTGCTCCTCACTCTACACAGCCAGCTTTCTACACATCCAGCCTGCCTGGTGAGGCTGGGCAGGTCCTCCCATTGTGGGGAGGCATCACTCAGCACCCCAAAATCCACCTTTTCCTCGGGCTGACTCCCTAGGGAGAGGGGCTGCACACACAGCTGGAATCCCACAGCACACGTGGCAAAGCTCCCCCTCATGTACTCTGCTGCCAGAAACCATCCCTGCTGCTTTAATGCTGCCCAGTGATTTTGGGAGACCCTGCTACACACCCCTGGGGTGCCAGCAGCCAGCAAGGCTGAGGAACAGGGGCAAAAACATGCTGGCACCATCACAAACAACACAGGACATCTCCTAGGGAATCAAAACAAAAATATTGCAGGTCCTGCCCCTAAAATACACCGACCAAACCCAAAACATGCTCCCAGCGACTTTTAGCCACCCACAGAACAGACAGGGAATAAAGGGCTTTGCTGGAGCACTGCTAAGGCTTGCTGTCAGTATAATCACCTACTACTATAATGGGATTACATGGATTAGCTGCATTTTAAGGAAACATCAATGAGCCAGGCTGCCTTTCTAGGCAGGATCTTGGGGCTGCACGGGATAATACCGGAAAAACCAGGAGCTGGCTGGTTTTAGAAAGCATTTCTCCAAATAACCTGGGAGGGGGGATCACAAGGCAGCAGAGGTGTGTTAATGCGGGCGGGAGCTGAATGAATGGACTCTGCAGAGGGAAACAGACCAACCCCTGGCCTCCCTTGGCTGAGCTGCACCAGGAATTCATTGAGGCCTGCATTTCCCCCGTGCTGAGCTGCAGGATGGGCTCAGGGCTGGAGGGGAGCGGGAGCACAGGATGCACTGTGGAAGGGATGCCAAAGCCAGGCTGACCCGGGATAAACAGCCTGTGCTGGGTCCCCATTGGGGCACCTGCACTCCCAAGCCCTCTCTCTGCCTGCACACAGGAAAATGTCCCCAAAAACAAGTCTGAAATCAGACTTCTGGCCCCCATCACAGGGTGGGACCTGCAGCTCTGTTCCACGGAGGGCAGGGGTGCCAGCCTTCACCTGGAGGGACAGAGCTCCAGGAAAATGTCCCCAAAAACAAGTCTGGAATTAGACTTCCTGGCCCCATCCATTGCCAGGTGGGATCTGTGGCTCTGTCCCACGCAGAGCAGGGTGCCAGCCTGCACCTGGAGGGACAGGGCTGCTCTGCAGGCATCACATCCTCACCCAGGACATCCCACACCCTCACACCCACCCTCATCTTCTCCCAGCAGCCCTCAGGATTTGAGAGGAACTCTCAGGCAAGCAGGTTTATTTTTGATTGCTTTTTGCCCTTGGACCATCCAAAACAAACTGTGCACTTCATTTTCCAAAGTCCTGTACTCTTCCTCTCCAGGATGGATCCAGCCTGGAAGCCTTGGGGAGCTGCAGCCTGGACATTTTGCGCCCCATGTTCCATCCAGCACCTTCTCCCTCTCGTTGTGCCTCAGCCAGGGCTGGTGAATAAAACCCAATTAGGGATCACACATCAGAGCAGCACAGCAAAGGGATGGTCCCTACCCTAGGCAGCGCACAGCCTGGGATCTTCAGCTCCCACCATGGGGAAGCGACAAAAATAACCCATTAAAAAGCCACTTTAATTGCCTTGCCAGCGGTTTGCACAAACTCCAGCTAAAGCTGGAGGTAAAAATGAATTAAAAGCTTTAAATAGAAAATTCTCTTTCACTACTCCCACTTTAACCCTTAAATTTTAATGGGGTCGTGGTGAGGGAGGAAGCACACCCAGCCAGTCCTCCAGCTCCCCTGCAACAGGGACCAGGCTGGGCTCTGCTGGGTTTGGTCCACCACAGGGTCTTGTGCAGGCACCCAGCCTGTCCTGGGACAGACCGACAGGCTGTCCTAAACACCCAGGCTTTCCTGGGATAGACACCCAGGCTCTTCTAAACACCCAGGCTGCTTTGGGACACCCAGGCTGCTACCAGGCACAGCTCAGGCCGCCCTCAAGCTCACATTCCTCAGGCCAAGAGAGCCTTAAAACCAGGACAACAAAATTCAGAGGGTGACCCCCGCACCAGAGTCCCCCAGAGCCCTGGAGTTCTGTCCCACTGTGGTTTGTGCTCCTCAGCCACTGCCAGGGCAGAATCCCAGCAGGTGAGGGGCTAATGTGCATGTCCCAAACACCAACCACTGCATGGTGTGGAGCCAACCAAGGGTTTTTGGGAATTACAAGCAAGGACTTGGCAGAAACACACCAGAGGAAGACCAGGATGTGGCTGGAGAAGGGGCCATGTGGGAGCAGGGCAGCATTTTAGGGACAAACCTCCTGGTTGTGGCTCCTGCAGGAAAGCACAGCCTGGCACAGGGACAGGGCCAGAAGGGCCGGGCACTGCAGGGGGAACTCTGAGCCCATCCAAGGGCCCAAAGCCCCAAACCATCTCCAGAAAGGCCTGAAGGAACCACTGTGAATGAGAACTGACTTGCTCAAAAGGTGGGAAACTTCTCCCCAGCGAGTGGAAGATTTAAATGTGCCCCACAAAGCCCAGGGCCCCAGGACATCCCATCAGCTGGATCCACACTGGAGTCAGGACTGGTGATCTCTCTCTTTTCTTCTTTAATCCATCTCTTTGTTTCTCTCTTCCCTTCACCCAAGCCCCTCTGCTGTGTGCTTGCACTGGAGATCAAGTCCTAGCACACCAATTCCCACGCTGAGGGTGCAACCCACCAAAAATCTCTGCCAGCTTCTGCCGCTGCTTTCAGCCTGTCAGTCCCAGGTGCTCCCTCACTCCTGCACACACAGCACTGCGTGTCCGGGCCGCATCAGGTGGAAAAGCATTCCACCACAACCCTTTTGGTGAAGAGCAGGAGCCAAGCATGAGGTGGGCAGAGGTCTCAGAGCCCAAAGATCCCTCAGGGAATCATAGCCCAGTGTTGGGGAAGATGGAACAGGAAATTCTTATAAATATGATTGTCTGGCAAAAGATTTTGAGAATATGGAAACTATGAGTGAGATTGAAATGAAGGCAAGCTTTGAGATCCCTCAGTTACTGAACAACTGGAAAACAATGGTGTGGCCAGCTGAAGGTAATCCCCTTTTGATGGAACAACACCCTCTGCTTGCAGACAGGCCCAAGGGTCAGAGCAGACCCTACAGCTTGGCAGAAGGGGCCCAAAGAGGAGTTTTTAGGGTCTGAAATGTAACAGAGTATGGTAATGTAGTGATTCTTATAGGCTGTATGCTATAGGATTTGTATCTTGTACTAGATTGGTTAGTGAGAATCAGAATGTTCCACACAGAAGATGATTTATTGTACTGTAACAGGAACTTCACTCTCTTACTTTTCTATGCTCTTAGCTCTTACCTCTTGTCTCTTACCTCTTGCCTTTTACTCTTACCCCTTTTACTCCTACTCTCTCACCCTCTCACCCTCTCTCCCCCTCTCTTCTCTCAGGCCTGCTCTGAGCTGTGGCTCCCAGCAGGGCCCTGCATCCAGGCCCTTGGCAATGAACCCCAAATCCCAGCAGGGCCCTGCATCCAGGCCCTTGGCAATGAACCCCAAATCCCAGCAGGGCCCTGCACCCAGGCCCTTGGCAATGAACCCCAAATCCCAGCAGGGCCCTGCACCCAGGCCCTTTGCAATAAACCCCAAATCCCAGCAGGGCCCTGCACCCAGGCCCTGTGCAATAAACCCCAAATCCCAGCAGGGCCCTGCACCCAGGCCCTTTGCAATAAACCCCAAATCCCAGCAGGGCCCTGCACCCAGGCCCTTTGCAATAAACCCCAAATCCCAGCAGGGCCCTGCACCCAGGCCCTGTGCAATGAACCCCAAATCCCAGCAGGGCCCTGCACCCAGGCCCTTTGCAATAAACCCCAAATCCCAGCCCTGGCTTCAGAGATCTCTCGTGTCCATCTGTCCTGACCATCCTGCCCCCATTGCTCCTACAGTCCAGCACTGCGTGCCCGCTGCCAGCCTCACCAGGATCACCTGAGCCAGGTGTGATCCCACTGCAGCCCAGACTGCAGCCCAGAAGGGAGGATGGAGGGGGCAGCACTCACAGCACAGCTGGGAGGGAGCTGCTGGAGGTTTTTTTTGGGAGCTGCTCTGCTCCCAAACCCAGTGGTTTAATTGCAGGCTTGGAGCATGGCCTCGCCGAGAGCAATGCAATCAGGCTCCAGACCCCACGGTGCCCAGCATTTATTTAGCTAAATATTGCCCTGAAATGTCCCTTCTGCTCTGCCCAGGACTGTGACAGAGGCATCAGGACGGAGCAGTCTCACAGTTTTAATCCCTTCCTTCCCATTTGGCTCCAGTGGGCAGCAGCAAGGCCATTTTGCAAAAGGAATCAAGCCAGGGAAATCTGGCTGAGGGGTTTGGTTTCTAAGTCCCAGAGACTCACATTTTCCCCCCTCCCCTTTCAATCTCTGTTTCTCAAAAAAGTCCTCATGTTTCCAAAGCATTTTGCAGCTCTTACAGCACTTTTCTGGGATGAGGAAAAGCTGACACACATATCACAGCAGCAGCAAAGATTATTTTTGCTGTCTGAGTAGTAGCAGGCACGTGAGATTTATTCGGATAAAGGAGGTCAGAGTCGGAAATGAGCTTGGATTCCAGGCTGTGAGGCAAAACCCTTGGGAGATTTGGGGTCTCCAGGGAGAGCCCAAGGTGGTGTCCTGTGTCAGCATCACCCCACAGCCTCTGTGGGGTCAGTGGGACTGCCTGGCACCCTCAGCCTCAGGAGAAAGGTGGGATGGGCACGAGTACCAGCCCAGGCTCCTCCACAGGGAAAAATGAGCTTCCCAAACTTTGGGATGAGTACAGGCACCAACCCAGACTTGTCCAAAGAGGAAAACGAGCTTCCTGAACTTTGTGATGAGTACAAACATACCAGCCCAGGCTCCTCCACGGGGAAAAATCTTCCCAAACTCTGGGATGAGTACAAACACACCAGCCTAGGCTCCTCCACAGGGAAAAATGAGCTTCCCAAACTTTGGGATGAACACAAACACCAACCCAGGCTCCCCCACAGGGAGCAACAAGATTCCTAAACTTTGGGATGAGCATGAGCACTAACCCAGGCTCCTCCACAGGGAGCAATGAGCTTCCCAAACTTTGCTGTGGCGTTCTCCTCCCACTCTGCTCAGCCACAGCATGGATCCTGGCAGATCCTGGGATCTGCTGGGACACACAGCACCCTCATGTCCTGAAATGATCCTGTGAGTGTTATTACAATCGGGAATTCCTCCCAGCTGCTTCTCTTTTCTACAACACGGCCTGTGTTTGAAGCAGACAGCAATTTGCTTTCCAGCTCAGAGATTTGTGATTTTTTTTAACCTTAGACCCATATTTAGCAGAAGAGATTGGGGAGGGTGCTGCTAATGACTCAGAGAGACAAAGACTCAAATGCCTTTCCAGAGAGCAGGATAACACAGGAGATAAAGAGCTGCTGGAGTGCTGTGATCCAGCTGGGATTTTGGGAGCAGGTGTGGCCAGCAGGGATTTTGGGGGCAGGGATTTTGGGGGCAGGTGAGGCTGCCTTCTCACCCTTGGTGATTTTGTGTCCTTGTCAAACAGGTGGGACAAGCCTCTGACTGACAAGGTTCAGAATCCCTCAGTCAGGAAAATAAAAAATGGCATTTTCTGGCAAGTGTAAAGCCCATCAAGATGCCCTTTGTGACTTCCCTGCCCCTTGTTCAATCAGAATGGAGATGACCCAGAGACGGCACCGTGCTCATCCCGATCCCTTCATGGCCACCACCGATCACCCCAACTTTGTTTTCCCAAAGGAATCTCACCCAATTTCACATTTCCTTGGCTCTCCCACCAAAGCACCCAAAGCTGGCATCAGCTGTAGAGTGAGCCCGGGGGAGAAAAAGGAGAAATGACAATTTTGCACTGAAATGTAGCTCACTGGAGTTCAGGATTTGGTGGCACAGGGGTGAGGGAGAGAGGAGCACACCCCAGCCCTGTGCTAGCACAGCTGGACACACAGCTGCAGCACAGCTGGACACACTTCAGCACAATTGCATGCACAGCAGCAGCACAGCTGGATGCACAGCTAGATGTACAGCTGGCCCCAGAGCTTCAGCACAGCTGGATGCACAGCTGGCCCCAGAGCCGCAGCACAGCTGGACACAAAGCCAGCCCCAAAGCTGCAGCACGGCTGGATACACAACTGGACACACAGCTGGATGCACAGCTGTGCCCAGAGCCCCTTTCAGCCCAGCAGTGACTCCAGGAGCCACAGGACCCCTCTCCATCCCACAGGCATTCCTGCTTCCCAGGAGTTCCCTCTCTGGTTCCCCCAGGAACGGCTCCCTGGCCACCATTCCTGGCTCCCAGCTCTCCTGGGCACGAGGACAGCCCTTGCCTGCTCACTGCCTCTCTCAGAACATGTCATTATTTCTAATTTATTGTATTTCTGTACTCGGCCTGGGAGGTTGTGTGGAAGGGAGCTAAGCCTGGCCTGCTCATTGCAAGCTCTGCATAAAGCCTTTCTCAAGCTGATACAACCTCGCACTGAAAAAAATAAAAATAAAAAAAAAAAAAAGCCAAACGAAAAACTACGGAGAAAGGAGAATTCCCAGAGAGCAAAGAACTGCAGTTCTAAAACGATCTGAAAAATAGTCTCCTGGGTACAGGTGCCTGAACACAGGTCAGATCCAATGCTTGAAAGAGAAATGCAAACCAGTGACAGAATTCCAGAATGGCTTAGGGTGGAACAGACCTCAAAGCTCATCCTGTTCCAGGCCCTGCCATGGCAGGGACACCTCCCACTGTCCCAGGCTGCTCCCAGCCCCATCCAGCCTGGCCTGGGACACTGCCAGGGATCCAGGGGCAGCCACAGCTGCTCTGGGCACCCTGGGCCAGGGCCTGCCCACCCTCCCAGCCAGCAATTCCTAATTCCCAATGTGCCAGAATCTGTGCCTGCCCTCTGGCAGTGGGAGCCATTGCCTGGGTGCTGTCCCTGCCTGCCTTGTCCCCAGGGGCTGTGCAGCTCTCCTGGAGCCCCTGGAGGCCCTGGCAGGGGCTCTGAGGTGTCCCTGGAGCTTCTCTGGTGCAGTTGAACAGCCCCAGCTGGGCCAGCCATCCTCTGGCCAGCATTCCCCCTGGCTCAGGCCCGAGGAGCTCCAGCACATCCATGACCTGGTGAATTTCACTGGCCCAGGGGCCCAGCTCAGGTCCCAGGACCACAGCTCTGACCCCCAGAGGTGCAGCCCCTTCCTCACCCGCCCATCCCAGCACCACTCCTGGGATGCAGGGTGGGAATTACATCAACCTGGAGCAAACCAACCTTTCTGGGCATCGTGGGGAGTGGGAGAGGAGCCCAGCACTGAGCCCAGCCCAAGGCTTCACGCTGCAATCCCCACAGAAACGCACAGATATCTGCCTGTTTTTTCCCTCGTCCCATTCTCCTTGATCTCATTTTAGCTGGAAGCGGTCCCAGATGGATCCCATCCCAAGGAGCCCAGCACCTACCCTCTGTCCTTGCAGTCATTTTGAGCCGGGACCTATTTCCACGCCAGCATTCCCAGCCCTGCCACCTCGCAGCAGGGAAAGGGTTTAATTTACCTTTAATTTACCTTTACCCAAAGGCACTTTGAGATGATGGCTCAGGACTTCCCGTGCCCACTCAGTGGAGCACAGAGCGTGCTGACACAGCACAGGGGCATTTCCAGCCTGGCTCAAACCTGGTCCTGCCCCCAGAGCACCCGACCAGGGCTGGGAACACCCCTGGGCATCACACCAGAGCCAAAGGTGGGCAGGGGGAGCAGCCTTGTCCCAAAGGCTCAGCCTCCCTTGCTAATTGCTGCATTCCCCAGCCCCATTTCAAGGCGCAGCCTCCCTGGCTCATTCCCTCATTCCCCAGGCCCATTTCGCTCATTTCACAGAGGAACAAGCTTCAATTGGGGCTGGGAACACCCCCAGGCATCACAGAGGTGGGCAGGGGGTGCAGCCTTGTCCCCAAGGCTCAGCCTCCCTGAACATTGCAGCATTCCCGTTTCGCTCATTTCACAGAGGAACAAGCCTCGCTCGGGGCTGGAGATGACCTGCAGAGCCTCCTCTGGGGAGGGATTTCCAAAGGGCTCAGGAAGCCTCCAGCTGGAAGCAGCCTGCACGCCAAACCATGAAATTTGATTGGCCTTTTATCTCGGTTTACATAGCTAATTGTTGCAGGTGTATCAGTTGCCATGAAATTAATCCCGTTGTAAAACCAGGTGTAGCCAAGAATTAAATTGTGCAAATAACCCAGACCGCTGTAACAGATGGACACCAACACAGGGCTCAGCTCGGGGAGGGGGGGTTGGTTTTCTGCTCCCCGAATCCAGAGGGGATGTAAGGTGATGCTGAAAGACGGCCAAGCCACTCCCACGGGAGACCACAGGGACCTGGAGTGCCCGTGGAGCAGAGCCAGGCTTGGGCAGCTGGAGATTGGTGTTCACCTGGTGGTTCAGGGCAGGTGAGGCTCGGGGCTGGGGGCAGCAGGAGCTGTGTGTTCACCTGGCGGGTCAGGGCAGGTGAGGCGAGGCAGGGTGGCCTCAGGACACAAGGGCAGCGTGTGTGACACACGGTGGCCGGTCCAGGAGGGGACAGCCGTGCCCCGAGGAGCGTGGGGCACACACGAGGCACTCTGCAGAGCTCCCTGCTCCCTCCTGCCTCCGGGAACGCCCCGGGAGCCGGGAAGAGCCGGGAAGAGCTCCGGGCTGCGGCAGCGGCGTGGGCTGCCCGGCCTCCTACGGAGATGAGCGCTGTGTATGGAAATATAGAAACCGAGCTGCCTGTTCCAAGCACAACCACGCCGGCTGCTTTTTAAAGACAGGCTGGGCTCGCGTGGAAAGTGCTGCAGGAAGGAGCGGCGTTAGTTCCCCCCGCAGCCTCCCTGCCAGGGGAAGCTCTCAGTGGAGAGCTGGTCCCGCTCCTGATGCAGCCCCGGGGACAGGGAGTGATGGCAAGGTCACCCTGGCACCTTTCAGCCGGGCTGAAATCGGCTCCTGTAAATCCTCCCTGCCTGGAAAGCCCTGGAAGGTGATCAGTGTTTAATCTCAGCCCGGCGCTGGGCAGGGGGAGCCCTCAGTGGGCCCAGCCCGGGCTGCACCGCCAGCACCACAGCCTGCCTGGCAGCACCTGGCCAGGTCTGAGGGGTGCCATGGTCACCCGGGAGAGCAGCAGGAGGCGCAAATTAAGAGTTCAGCATGCCAAAATATTTCTACCGCGTGGAGGATGTGATTTCCCTCCTCAGCGGTGTCAGACACTCAAACACCACAAGCACCGAGTTTCACTTGTCTCCGTGCACAGGGACACCTTGCCACCATCCATCACATCCACACAACCAAGGGGTGCAAATAAAAATGCCACCATGCAAACAACCATGTGAGCAACCGCTACCAGGCCCAGAGAGCTCACAAATCTTTGGGATGAGAAGTGGCTGCCGGCACAAGGAGCGGGTCACGTTCCAGCGTTAATTGCCCATGGAGTGGCAGCAGGTCTGCGTGACAGGGACGAGGCCAAAATGAACTGCCATGCCTAATGCAAGTCTTCTTCTATTATAGTTTCTCTCTGCTTCTCTGCTGCTCACGGGAACAGCGAGCCCAAAATAACGGCGGCAGCGTATGACTTTAAAAGGGCAAATTTTAAAAAGCCCAGAGCAGTCACTGGCATCAGTGAAAGCAAGGAACCTGCTTAAAGCTTCTACCAAAGACCCCAAAAGTCACAAACCTGGAAAAGCAGCAGGATTTAAATAATGAAAAAGCCATCCTGGCAAGAATGAGACGTGGAAAATGCGTGGGAACGTGATCTTTCTAGGCACAGGGAAGGAGAGAGGAACGGCACTGGAAAAGAAACGTCCGGTGTCGGTGACTGATGGGGACCTCTAAAGGAATCCATTAAATCCGTACAGCTAACAGAATTAATTGAAAAATAAGGCACTTTTTAAGCATGCCAGGAATAGAGAATTGGATATCTGCCAGATTCACTATTAGGTACCGTCAGTAAAACTGATGGAACAGCTGCCAAAGAGGAGCAGGGGAGCCCCCAGACCAAGCACCATGTGCACCCCCTGTGCCAAGGCAGGGCTTTTCCACCAACCCCCTGTGCAGCCTCTTTAAAACCCCTCAATGACCCCTTAAGGCCCCTTGATGACAGAAATTTCAGTATTGCCAGACATCTGCCAAAATAAAGCATTTTCAGACCAACTGGTGGAACTCGGAAACTTTGTGCAGTCAGAGTATTTGGGTAAAAGGCAGGAGCAGCAGGCAACCCGGGGTCAGCTCCAGCTAGAACAGCAGGACAGAAATCTCAGGTAAATACACGAACCAGAGACTAAAAATACAATTCCAATCAGCCAGCTGAGTTTCCTGGAATTAGATCTATTTAGGAGCCTTATTATCTACCCAAAGACATTATTGTTGCCTCAACGCAGTGTTTGCCTACATTTCTCCAGAGCACAGAATACCCCGAGGATGGATCTCACAGCAGGTGCAACCAACTCCACACAGCATCAGGTGTGGCTGCTCCCTGTGCAGAAACGACATCCCAGCACCTTCCTCGGGGATTTGTGTCACTGCCTATCCCATCCCCATCCCATACATTATATCAAATGTACATCTCTAACACGGAAAGCCGCAGTAACTCATGGATGGATGGTTGGTTTGTTGGTTGGTTGGTTGGTTGGTGGCCCAGATCACCTCAGAGAGGTCACAGTGGGACAGAGCACGGGGTTGTGTGGCAGGGAGATGGACAGAGAGCTCTGTCAGGGCCAGGAAAGGTTTGGGATGAGCACGGAGCCTCTCCCGCCTAAGGCACAGCACAAAGCATGCGTTCCCTGAGGGGACAGTGGGAACGCGTCCCTAAGGATCAGAAAAGCGAGCTCACACCCACGGCTGCACCCAGATGGGCACCTGGCCACACAGCCACGTCCCCAGGGTGCCACATGAGAGGGGACAGCACCCTGGGGCTCCGGAGCAGCGGGGATGGAGGGGACAAGGAGCAGGCAGTGACCTCTGCGATAAGGACACGGCAGCATCCCCCACCTTGCAAGTCAAAACTAGATAAGTTCAACCTTGAAATGAGATAGCGTCTCTCCAGAGTGAGAGCAATTAAATGTTGGCACAAGGTAGGGAGGAAGGGGGTGGCGGAGGGAGGCGGGGGGACTCGGCGTTGCTCAGAGCCATTAACACAAAATTAACAGGCTGCTTGTTTAACCCGGGCTTCTGCAAGGAGGATGAGCTGCAAATGCTTCCCTGCAGTTGCATTTCTGCAACACCTCCCACCTGGGGGGGGTGGAAACTTTCAGAAGCATTTTCTGTGCCTGGGAAGAGTCCTGAGCGGTAGGAGAACAGCAGGGTCGTGCTAAAAAAAGGAAAGATCAAGGCGAAAAGTCTGAAAAGCAAGGTTTGCAAGCACCGGGTGAGATTCATCTCGCTTAAATTTAGACCTTTCAAGCTCAGCTATCCAAATCAGAACCAGCATCCTGAAAGGCATTTGCCTGGTCTGCATGCGAGGCTTTCCGAGGAGGGAAACAAGCCTCATTTGGAAGCGCCTGTCCCCCCTTTTTGTTGGGGGACAGCTCGGAACAGACCCTTTTAGGGCCCTCAGCAAGGGCAAACAAACAGCATCCACTAGAGCAGCTCCAAGTGCAAGCGAGGTGGGTCCCGCAGCCTGCAGATCTGAGGGGTAATTCCAGCCCTGAATGCCCGCTCTAGAGATTTTGGCAGCCCAGGGGGCAGGAGCGGGGCAGGAGCTAATCCAGCTCCTTCAGGACTCTGTTCTGGGCAGAAGGAAGGGACAAACACGACCCTCTGCCTGGAGGACTCGGCCTGCAGAGCGGAATGTTCCCAGATCATTGTCGTTCTTTGCAAACACGGGTCATTGGATTGCGATTGCAGGTTTTATCAGTCCTTGCTAACAGCCAGGGCTCAGCTGCAGGAGGGAAAGGACTGCGATGAATCACAACCAGAGGCTCGTTTAGGTTGGAAAAGCCCTCCAAGATCACCGACCATTAACCCCGCGCTGATGAACCCACCTCTGACTCCTGTCCTCAAGTGAGCCCGACTCCGCTCGGCTGTGCCTCCAAGGGGTACGCACTGACTGACGGCTCTCCCAAGCACAAGGGCATCAGTGGAACAGGGATTATTATCGTGTCCCTTTGCCCCCTCCTCTTCTGTAGGGATGGGGAATGCTGATGCTCCCCGTCTGGGTGTAACATTTATCCACAAAAGTCCAGCTCTGGTCCTTATTCCTGCAATATCCTCATTACAGTCCTGACCTCGGTCTCCCTGCAAACCTTCACGGGGTTTGTCACCTTCCCCCTGACTGCCACCTGTCCAGCCCTGCAAGGTGAGGGCACTGCAGGTCTGAGCTGCCACCCCTGATCACATCCACGGGGCTCCAAACGATGTCCCTGTCCCCAGGCCCCGCTCTGCCCGAGGCTGGGATCCTGCTCAGACCAGGACAGGGAAAAGCACTCTGGTTTACTGGGACGTTCCCAGCGCCAGACAGGATTAGTCGTGTCTAATTAACTGTGAGCAGCACAGAGCTGGCTGCAGAGACCCCATCCCTCAGCAGCAGCCAGGCTCTGTGTGTCCACTACCGAGCCAGCTGCTTGGACAGGGGGACCCTGCACATCCCCTCCTGTGGGCACCATGTCCCAAGGCACGCAGCCAGGCTGGCAGAGGTGCCCCAGCACCTCTGACACCCAGCAAAGGCCCAGCTCTGAGCTCTGCAGCCCGGGGAGCCTCTCCCCTGCCCGCCCCAAGCCTCGGGGAGGAGGGAGGGATCCTCTGTGTGGGGACAGCCCAGCAGAGCCACTGCCACACCAGGGTCGGGTCTGCCTCCCTCTTTCTGCTCCTCACAGCACAGCAGCCCGGGATGAATGTCCCCAGCCAAACTCGCCTTCCCCACACGCCAGGCATGTCCCAGTGCCATCAAACCTGGACTGTCACCACCTGCCACCTGCCCCCGAGGCTCCGGCCCAGGTGAGAGGAGATAAACCTGACCCAGAGCAAACGCAGCCTGCCCTGGAGCAGGGCAGAGGGAGAGGAGCAACCTTCTCTCTCTGGACACAGGGAAGGGCTCCAGGGACCCACCAGGCAGTGACAGCGGGTTTGTCTGGGTGAACACACGGGTGTGCACAGAGGGGCACACGTGGCACGAGTGGGAAACTCATGGGACCTGCACAGAGGGGCACACGTGGCACGAGTGGGACACACGAGACCTGCACGAGTGGCACACATGGGACGTGCACAGCCATGGGGCACAAGTGGGACACACAGGACCTGCACAGAGGGGCACACGTGGCACGACTGGGACACCCATGGGACCTGCACAGCCATGGGGCACGGGTGGCACACACAGAGCCCGTTCACAGGGCACGAGTGGGCACACGGGGCGGGTACAGCCCATTACGGCACCCATGGATGGACGGATACAGCTCACAGGAACACCCCGGGGCACGCACGGACTCACAGGGCAGGTACAGAGCCATGGATGGATGGATACAGCTCAGGGCACACGCAGGGACGCACAGGGCAGGTACGGACCCATGGGGACCGTGGGCACACACAGCACGCGTGGGCTCGGGGAGCACGTACGGACACACAGGGACCGTGTGAGCAAATGGGGCACGTACGGACACACACTGCCCGGACAGACAGACAGACAGACAGGCACATACAGACACACACACCGCCTGGACAGACAGACAGGGCACACACGGACAGACAGACAGGGCACATTCAGACACACACCGCCCAGACTGACAGACAGACAGGGCACATAGAGACATACATGGCCAGGACAGACAGACAGGGCACATACAGACACACATGGCCAGGACAGACAGGGCGCGCACACGAACACGGACAGACCGGCGGGCACGGACAGACAGACCGACAAGGCACACACAGACACACACAGAGCCCGAACAGACAGACAGACAGACAGACAGGGCACACACAGACACACACAGAGCCCGAACAGACAGACAGACAGACAGACAGTCAGACAGGGCACACACAGACACTCGGGCACGGACAGAGCCGCGAGGCACGGACACACAGACAGGGCACGGCGCCCGAACGAGCCCACAGGGCACACAAAGACGCACCGAGCCCGTGTGGAACGGCGGAGCAGCAATGCCGGTGTCTCCGCTCGCCCTCGCAGGCAGCCCGCCGGCGCTCCCGGCGGTTCCGATCCCTCCGTTCCGGGCGGGGGGCTCCGGGGCACGGGAAGGACGAGGCGACACCGGCACCGCTCCCAGGGACGCTCCCGCGGGCGGTCCCGCACGGGGCACGGACGCACGGACACGGAAACACGGACACGGACCCGGACCCGCCCGGCCCCGCTCAGCGGCAGCGCCCGCCGGGGCTCGGGGGCAGCGCCGGGGCCGCCGCACTCACCGGGGCCGCCGCGCTCGGCTCCGCCATGGCCCGACCGGCACCGGCACCGCGCCCGCCCCGCCTGACGTCACCCCCGGCCCCGCCGCTCCGGCACCTGCGGGGGGCGGGGCCGCCGCCGCCAGCCCCCGGCCCCGGAGGCACCGCCGCGCTCCGGGCATCCCTCGCCGCGCCCGCGGAACGACGCTGCGGAGCTCGGCGCCCCCCCCGCCATCCGCGGCAGGAGCCGCCCGGGGGTCCCCTCCTCCCCCGCCGTGCCTGCGAAAAGCCGCCCCCGCATCGGGAACCCCCACCCGTTCCGGGGAGGGACCGCCCGGGGTCCGGCCATCGCTCGCCATGCACAGGAAAAGCCGCCGGAGGGGAGCGAGCCCTTCTCGCCATCCCCGGGAGGAGCCACCCCGGGGTCCCTCTGGTCATCCCTCGCCATCCCCGGGAGGAACCACCCAGGGGTCCGCTCACCCCGCTCTCCCCTCGCCATCCCCCGGTAAAGCTGCCCCAGGGGTCCGCTCTCCCCTCGCCATCCCCGGGGGGAGCGGCACGGAGAGGTCCGATCCCCCTCACTATGGCCGGAGAGAGCCCGGTAATCCCGAGCATCCCTCGCCATCCCCGGGAGGAGCCCGGTGAGCCCAGCATCCCTCGCCATCCCCGGGAGGAGCCCGGTGAGCCCAGCATCCCTCCCCATCCCCGAGAGAGCCCGGTGAGCCCAGCATCCCTCGCCATCCCCGGGAGGAGCCCGGTGAGCCCAGCATCCCTCCCCATCCCCGAGAGAGCCCGGTGAGCCCAGCATCCCTCCCCATCCCCGAGAGAGCCCGGTGAGCCCAGCATCCCTCGCCATCCCCGGGAGGAGCCCGGTGAGCCCAGCATCCCTCGCCATCCCCGGGAGGAGCCCGGTGAGCCCAGCATCCCTCCCCATCCCCGAGAGAGCCCGGTAATCCCGAACATCCCTCCCCATCCCCGGGAGGAGCCCGGTGAGCCCAGCATCCCTCGCCATCCCCGAGAGGGCCCGGTGAGCCCAGCATCCCTCGCCATCCCCGAGAGAGCCCGGTGAGCCCAGCATCCCTCGCCATCCCCGGGAGGAGCCCGGTGAGCCCAGCATCCCTCGCCATCCCCGGGAGGAGCCCGGTGAGCCCGAGCATCCCTCGCCATCTAAGACAGAAGCCGCCCAGGGGATCCGCTCCCCGTTCCCTGGAGGCGCCCCCGGTGCGGATCTGGTTTCCCGCTTGTGCCCCAGCCGCTGCGAGGAGCCGAGGGAGGGGGATCCCGCCTGGCCCCCGCCTCGGGGCATCCCTCGCAGCGGAGGGTGCGGAGCAGCCGGACCCTCCAGGCTGGGCGTTCTGCCCTTTCCCCTGCCCGTGCCCAACGTGCACTCGCTTATCTGTTTTAACCTGTGCGTTTCTGGGTCTGCCCCGAGCCATCGTCCCCGTGGGACCCGTTCTGGGGCCGCTGTGTCCCCGGGGGCTTGGCAGTGTCCCCTCGAGTCCCTGCCCTCCGGGGGTGTTCCCTGCGGGGAAGGTGTGATGGATCACAGGTGAGGCAGCTGAGCTCTTCCTACCCGCGGGTGCCTTCACCCACTGAGCGGCCTCAAAGGGGAAAAAAAATCACCGTGCGCTGTATTTACAGCGTGAAAGAGCAATTAAAGGAAGCTGCTTCAACAGTCTAAGTGGAGGAAGCGTGATAGCTCAATAGTTATTGATCCCCTCCAGACAGGCGTGCTGCTTTGTTGGAGCTGAAGGAACCTGCCTGATGCAAGGGAAGTGGTGAGAAAAAATAAAAAATGGTCCCGTAAATTAAAACTCCCAGGGAATTACATGGGAGGAAACGAAGGTGTATAAGCAATTTCTGGTGGCATAGTAATCTGTAACTCTACTGTTTTGCTGTCTAGGATTAAAATGAATGTTCCCATCCAGTTTCCCCGTGAGCAGGAAGGTATTCAATAGAAGCTTGAGCCTGTGCATGGAAGGGTGGAAACAGAGAGCAGAAAGAGGAATAGGAGCATGAGCAGTTATAGTTAAAGCCTCCCAGGGAACCTGCCCCTGTGTGCTCTCTGTGCAAAATGTGGAGGTTATTTGGCCCCAGGTGACAAACACACAGCCAGGGACACTTAAGGGCATCCTGGGGCCCTCCTGGCAAAGCCCAGTGCTGAAATATGGGGGTGTTTGGGTGAGGGTGTTCTCAGGCAGGGCTGTTGTGTGGCAGCGTGCTCCAAAATGTCACTGCAGCAAACACACGGTGCCATGCCTGGCTCCAGCACCGTGACCCTGGTCTGGCCCTCAGCACAGGGGTTCCAGCCCTGGAGTGGCCAGCAAAGGGCAGAGTGGGAGCAGGAGATGATAACTGGCCACCCCAGCCTGCGGATGAGACTGAAGCACACAAACCCTGTGCCATGGGAGTGTTCCTGGCACCTGCCCTGCTGGGGTGAGGCAGCAGCTGAGGGCTCTCCCCCTACAGCTCCAGCCCTTCAGCTTGAGGCACTGGCACAGCCAGTGTCTGAACACCTGGGCCAGTGAGATCTGGAATCAGAGAATCACAGAATCAGAGAATCACAGAATAATGAGGTTGGAAGAGACCTCTAAGATCATAGAGTCCAGCTTATGCCCTAATACCTCAACTAGACTACAGCACCAAATGCCATATCCAGCCTTTTTAAAAACACATCCAGAGATGGTGCTTCCATCACCTCCCTGGGAAGAGCATTCCAGTGCTTTATTACTCTTTTGGTGAAAATTTTTTTTCCCAATATCCAACCTCTACCTTCCCTGACATAGAGGAGGTCACCAAGAGGATGAGAGGGCTGGAGCACTCCTCCTATGAGGAAAGGCTGAAACAATTGGGATTGCTCAGTCTGGAGAGGAGAAGATTTGGGATGACCTGATTGTGGCCCTCCAGGACCTGAAGGGGCTGACAAGAAGGATGGAGAGAGAGATCATTTACAAGGGATGGAGTGACAGAACAACAGGAATGGGTTCAAACTGAAAGAGGGCTGGGTTAGATGGGATATTGGGAAGGAATTCCTCTTTGTGAGGGTGGGCAGGCCCTGGCCCAGGGTGCCCAGAACAGCTGTGGCTGCCCCTGGATCCCTGGAATTGTCCAAGGCCAGGTTGGATGGATGGGACAGTGGAAGGTGTCCCTGCCCATGGCAGGGGATGAAGAAGAGGCTCTTCAAGGTGCATTCTGTGACTCCATGATTCCCTCTCAAAATTAATAATAGCACTGAAACCCATTCATATTTTCTTCTCAGGGGGTAGGCATTGGTTTGGTTGGTAGGAGCTTGGTTTGGGCGAAGAGCCGTGGTATTTGGGTGTTTGTCACCGGCGCTGCAGGAAACCAGGGCAGCACCTCGCGGGACCTTGGCAGCGTCCCCGGCGCGGGGAGCAACAAACGCTGGCAGCGCCCCGGGCTCCCACACCGCCCGGCAACAGCAGCGAGGCTTGGCAGGGTCAGCGCCCAGCGCCCAGCACAAAGGGGCTCTGTGCGGAGCGGGGATTAACCCCTCATCTCCGCGGAGCCGTCATTAACCCTTCATCCCGCGGAGCACCCCGTGCGGAGCGGGGATTAACCCCTCATCCCCGGGAGCATCCTCCCGCAGGCTCCGGCACCCCGGAGCCCCTCAGGCAGCAGGAGCCGCCGCTCCCGGCCCGCGCTGGGTGCCAGGGCGCGTTTCCAGGCGGGATGGAGACCGACAGCACCACAAACAACTTAATTAAACACCGCGGAGCCTGACGAGATAGTCGCGGCCCCTGACTGGATAATCTGCGCGGCATCCTCAAGCGCGAGGGATGGTGTGCGTCTCTTTTCGAGCAGGGGAAGGAAAGCTCTCAGAAAGCTGCCGGAGTGTTTACATCAATTTCCCGGTGATTGCTGGGGAGGGCTCTGGCACGCTCGATCAGAGCCGGCGGTGCCTGGCGTGGGTGTGGGTAGCGGGAGCCGTGACCATCTCTTTTCTCACCCTGGCGCTGTGGTTTTTAATCCAGGCTCTCTCTCTCCGCGGTGAGAGACAGCCACGAGCACAGGTAGGGCAAAGGCAGCGAGGCGCGGCTTTAGTCCTGCCTTGCCAGGCGTGGGCTGCCGGATGCTGCCTTCAGGGAGAGGATGCTTATCTCCATCTCCAACACTTACTGTCGTGGGCTGAGGGAGCATTTTCGTGACCCAGCCACAGCCCCACAGCCCGAGATCCACCCCCGTCACAGGCGGAGGAGCCAAGAGGCACAGGAGGGATGCTCAGGCTGCTCTGGGAGCCTGTGCCCTGTTCGGGGCTGGATTTCACCTTGCTTGTATAAAAGGGCTGTCACACTCACTGCAAAGTGCTTGTCTTGCACAATATCCCTCTGTCTCCCATCACAGGATGCATTCAGCCTCTTTCAGGGGTTAAATCGCTGGCTGCTGAAATAAAAGGGACTGGAGTGTCTCGTCAGGAGCAAGTTTCAGACATCCCCTGCCAGATCCGGGCGTGCTGACATCGGTGAAGTGACACCAGTCAGGCTGGCACTGTCGCTGCCCGCTGGGTACAGCACACTCGGCACATCCTCCTCGGCAGCCGCGGCACCACCTTTTCCAGACACATCCCTGGAGCTCCACCAGCCCTTGGAGCGCCGTGCAGAGCTGGTGCAGCACACCCTGGGGTCAATCTTTAACGCCTTGGACGAACCCTACCTGCAGCAGCACACCCTGGGGTCAATCTTTAACGCCTTGGACGAACCCTACCTGCAGCAGCACACCTTGGGGTCAATCTTTAACGCCTTGGACGAACCCTACCTGCAGCAGCACACCCTGGGGTCAATCTTTAACGCCTTGGATGAACCCTACCTGCAGCAGCACACCTTGGGGTGAATCTTTAACACCTTGGATGAACCCTACCTGCAGCAGCACACCTTGGGATGAATCTTTAATGCCTTGGATGAACCCTACCTGCAGCAGCACACCTTGGGATGAATCTTTAATGCCTTGGATGAATCCTACCTGCAGCAGCACACCTTGGGGTGAATCTTTAACGCCTTGGATGAACCCTACCTGCAGCAGCACACCTTGGGATGAATCTTTAATGCCTTGGATGAACCCTACCTGCAGCAGCACACTTTAGGGTGAATCTTTAATGCCTTGGATGAATCCTACCTGCAGCAGCACACTTTAGGGTGAATCTTTAATGCCTTGGATGAACCCTACCTGCAGCAGCACACCTTGGGATGAATCTTTAATGCCTTGGATGAATCCTACCTGCAGCAGCACACTTTAGGGTGAATCTTTAATGCCTTGGATGAATCCTACCTGCAGCAGCACACTTTGGGGTGAATCTTTAATGCCTTGGATGAATCCTACCTGCAGCAGCACACTTTGGGGTGAATCTTTAACGCCTTCACAGGCCCAGACACAACAGACAGAGAGCAAAGGCAGAGTTCTTTTTTCCAGAACAAAGGCAGAGTTCTTTTTTTTTCAGAACAAAGGCAGAGCTCTTTTCTTCATAACAAATACCATAAATGAAGAACCAGTGTGAAACCAGCTGCATTTCCAGAGGTGCTAAAGCCTGTCTGCTGGGCAACATCTCAATGCCCTTGGGGGAAAAACCACATTATAAATCAACACTGAGTGGGTTGCCTTCTCTCTGTGTGGATGCAGAACCCTTAGGAATTGCTCTCCTCGGATCAGTTTCCTTACAGGCTTCTCCAGTGGAGTGCTGACCATCTCCGAGCCGGGCAGGGTACGGGGAAGGGGATTTGTGAGCCAGGGATTGTGTGTAAGGCAGCCAAAAAAGCAAACAGTGTTTCTGGCCTCGGCAGCCTCCTCTGCCAGCTGCAGGCTGCCTACCCCACATCCACACACTGCTCACTAAATTTTAGCTTTCCTCAGCACTTCGAGCTCGCAACCCAATTTTGTTCTGTCAGCTGTATTATTAATCAGCAAGCTGCAAATTATGTTGCTGTAACCCACGTACTTTTTATATTTTAAATTGAAAATGAAATAAATTGGTGCATAGTAAACAAATCCCAGCTCCCTGGGAGCAGCAGGCAGCTGAGCCGGGGAGCTGTGGGGGATCTGGGGCCAGCACAGATGGGAGCCCATGGAGAGCCACCCCATCCAGGCTGGAAAGGCATGGAGGGGCTGGAGCTCCAGGGAACGGAGCTGGGAAGGGGCTGGAGCCCCAGGAGAGGCTGAGGGAGCTGGGAAGGGGCTGGGCCTGGAGCAAAGGAGGCTCAGGGGGGCCCTTGTGGCTCTGCACAGCTCCTGACAGGAGGGGACAGCTGGGGGGTCGGGCTGTGCTCCAGGGAACAGGGACAGGAGCAGAGGGAACGGCCTCAGGCTGGGCCATGGGAGGTTTAGATCAAATATTGGGAAAAATTCCTCTATGGAAAGGCTTATCCAGCCCTGGCACAGCTGCCCAGGGCAGTGGTGGAGTCTGCATCCCTGGAGGGCTTTAAAAGCTGCGTGGATGTGGCAGCTGGGGACATGGGATAGTGGTAATGGTGGCCTTGGCAGTGCTGGGGATGGTTGGACTCCATGGCCTTGGAGGGCTTTTCCAACCTAAAGGATTCTGTGATGCTTTGATTTCAGCCCAGCTGCCTCACAGAGAGCTGGGTACAGCACTTGCCTGAATCACTGCCTCAGCCTCACACTGCTCTGAGCAAGCAGCTCTCCAAACAGGGAGGAAAGGACAGCATGAAACATTTAAAAAGCTCTTTTGACTTCCTAACCTTTCGTGCAGGAGCGCCAAAGGAGAGGCTGATTGATGGCCAGGCCAGAGCGAGCCTCCCATGCCCATGTTTCATATTCAGGCCCTCATAAAGGTCAGTTTGTATTGCCAGCACACAGAACAAAAATGCCATTTAATAATGCATGCACCTTTTTTGCCCTGCCTGTTGCTCAGAGGTGCCTTGCTTGGCAGGGCTCTGGCACAGCTTTGGTGTGGTTTGCACATTGTTGTAAAGCTTCACTGGAGTAGTCCAGGTGCCCTAGCCCTGGGTTACTCACACCTCTGAAACTGCTCTGCCTTCCCACTGCTGCCACCAGGAAAAGATTAATTCCCCAGGGAAATGTGTGATCAACTGCCCCAGAGTAGTATTAATGTAGTAGAATAAAGTGGAAATTAAAAACAGCAGGACAGGAAAGTGCTGTGAGTGTCAATCTGAGGAAATAAAACTGCTGCGGCTCGCTGTGTGCTCTGCTCAATCCTTCTCACGCACTCTCATCTCTCCCCTGGGTGTTATAAATCAGATTGATACCCAAATATCAGTGTCTAGGAAGCAGCTGTGCAGGTGGGCAGCTGTGCATGGAGTGCAGCAGCCCCACCCTGCGCCCGCGGGGTCACGGTGCTGCAGCACCAGTGCTGGTGCAGCTCTAGGTCAGTTAATGGAACAGAAGGAAAAGGAAACATCCCAGGAAGCTGGTGCTAAACTGGTGACAGTCTGGGAAATCAAAGGTTGGCTCTTGGCTAGTTCTGCTGCCAGTGAGGTGGAAGGAGCAGGCCAGGATCCCTCACAGCCGGTCAGTGCCAATGCTCACCACCCTGGCTTGGGGGTAGGTGGGTGCCCCAATACCAGCATTAAATCAAGTGTGATGTGATGGGGAGAGAAGATGCTATTGTTCTATTTGTCCTTACTTTTCTACTTCTTACATAATTTTTCTGCTGACCTATCTCATGGCTGCTGCTTAGCTCTAATTGCAGTTCTGCTGTCTCTAAAGCCTGCCTTTTACAGCTTTCCCCAAACCCTCTAATTATATAAATTCCCACACTAACTGGTGACAGTTCGGGAAATCCGAAGCTTGGCTCTTGGCTAGTTCTGCTGCCAGTGAGGTGGAAGGAGCAGGCTGGGGAGGGCTCTGGGGTCCCACTGGGGCTGAGGACATCACCACGAACACCAGCCTTTGGGGCAGGCATCCCCTCCCTCTGCCTCCTCACCTTTGGGGCAGCTCAGTGAGCAAGTCTGTGCCTCTCAGAAGTGAGTCTGGCTCACCTGGGGCGGGTGGAGCAAAGCTGGCAGTGTGTCAGGGCCTCCTGCCCTGCCCGCAGCTCTGGGCTCAGACCACTGTGGGACACCAGGACACGGGCCAAGGCACTCCCAGGGGTGTCCTCTGGGGAAACAGCTCCCACCAGAGTCTGCCTCCTGGAAATGGGAATGCTTTGAAGGAGGAGATGTCAGAGCTGCCTTGGAGCAGCCCTGGATGCAGGGCTGGGTGGTGTGGCAGAGCACAGCACAGAGCAGCTGGTGTGACAGTGATGGAGTGATGAGCAGAGATGATGTCCAGACATGGAGTCCCTGGGGCTGGGTCTGTGTGGAGAAAGTGAAATCACAGCACAACCCATCTACTTCTTATTTATTGCCAGTTCTTGTTCACGCTCTGCGCCCGCACTGTCTGTCCCTGTGCCCTCCTTCCTGCCCCACAGCTGCACCCAGGCCCCCTGGCATCCTGAAATGACAGTTTATTCACTCCTCCCTCCATCTTCTCACATCACATTTGATTTAATGCTGGTATCAGGGCACCCACCCGGCACCAGGACAAGAGCGGTGAGCATTGGCACTGACCAGCTGTGAGGGATCCCAGCCTGCTTCTTCCACCTCACAGGTAGCAGAACTAGACAAGAGCCAAACTCCTGGTTTCTCGAACTGTCACCAGTTTAGTGTGGGAATTTATAAAATTAGAGTGTTTTGGGAAAGCTGCAAAAGGCAGGCTTTAGAGACAGCAGAACTGCAATTAGAGCTAAGCAGCAGCCATGAGATAGGTCAGCAGAAAAATTATGTAAGAAGTAGAAAAGTCAAGACAAATAGAACAATAGTACCTTCTCTCCCCATCACATCACACTTGATTTAATGCTGGTATTGGGGCACCCACCTACCCCCAAGCCAGGGTGGTGAGCATTGGCACTGACCAGGTGCGAAGGATCCCAGCCTGCTCCTTCCACCTCACTGGCAGCAGAACTAGCCAAGAGCCAAGCTTCTGATTTCCCAGACTGTCACCAGTTTAGCACCAGCTTCCTGGGATGTTTCCTTTTCCTTCTGTTCCATTAAACTGACCTAAAACTGCCAATGCAAAGAAAAAAGATGAAGCCTCTCTCACGTTGTAGGCAGGATTTACCTTTGTAAATCCTTGGGATTGTCACAACTTCCGGGCACTGGGGGAGCTTCTCGCTGCCCACCCACATCCCCACCACTTCTCACCTCCTGCTGCTGTATTTTAGGTGCTCTGTGAGCACCCAGAGCACGCTGGAGAGGAGGCAGGACACAGGACACCCCTGAGGTGACAGCTCCAGGTGCACCATCCAGGGATGGAGAAGACTTTGCCACAGCCCCTATCCCAGCCCAGACAGTGCTGGTGCATTTTGTACTGGGCAGCAGGAGCTCCCTCACACCACAGCACCTCCTGCCTTGCCCAGCATCCTTCCTGCTGGCCACAGAGCCCATTTATGCTGGCACTTTGCTCATTAATAAAGGCTCTAATTGAAAGCACAGCCTCTGCCAGCTCATAGGCCCCACAGCTTCTGGACACAGACATCATGGACAGGGAGAGCCCAGGCACAGCAGGAAGGCCCCAGAGGGATTGTGGGGTGCAGATTTGCCATTTGGGGAGAGCCCAGGCACAGTAGGAAGGCCCCACAGGGATTGTGGGGTGCAGATTTGCAGCTCTGGGAGAGCCCAGGCACAGCAGGAAGGCCCCACACTGACTGTGGGGTGCAGATTTACAGCTGTGGGAGAGCCCAGGCACAGCAGGAAGGCCCCACACTGACTGTGGGGTGCAGATTTGCAGCTCTGAGAGAGCCCAGGCACAGCAGGAAGGCCCCACACTGACTGTGGGGCGCAGATTTACAGTTCTGGGAGAGCCCAGGCACAGCAGGAAGGCCCCATACTGACTGTGGGGTGCAGATTTGCCATTCGGAGAGAGCCCAGGCACAGCAGAAAGGCCCCACACTGACTGTGGGGTGCAGATTTACAGCTGTGGGAGAGCCCAGGCACAGCAGGAAGGCCCCATACTGACTGTGGGGCGCAGATTTACAGTTCTGGGAGAGCCCAGGCACAGCAGGAAGTCTCCACATGGATTGTGGGGTGCAGATTTGCAATTCTAGGAGAGACCAGGCGCAACAGGAAGGCCCCACAGGGATTGTGGGGTGCAGATTTGCCATTCAGGGAGAGCCCAGCACAGCAGGAAGGCTCCACAGGGATTGTGGAGTGCAGATTTACAGTTCTGGGAGAGCCCAGGACAGCAGGAAGGCCCCAGAGGGATTGTGGGGTGCAGATTTACAACTCTGGGAGAGCCCAGGCACAGCAGGAAGGCCCCATACTGACTGTGGGGTGCAGATTTGGAGTTCTGGGAGAGCCCAGGCACAGCAGGAAGGCCCCAGAGGGATTGTGGGGTGCAGATTTGCCATTCAGGGAGAGCCCAGGACAGCAGGAAGGCCCCACAGGGATTGTGGGGTGCAGATTTACAGCTGTGGGAGAGCCCAGATCTGCTGCATTCCTGACCCTACCCACAGCAGAAATCCAGCCACAAGAGGTAAAATGGATGGCATTATTTCAAAAATGGTGGTTTTCCTTCTGAAAGCAGAGGCCTTTCTTTTGTCATGGCTGTCCCCACAGTGTCAGATGGAGGTGATGCCCAGGTGAAACAGCACTACCTCAAATCTTCTACTCCCCCACCCTTTGGAGTAAATCCCTTCCAATACCTGGATCCCAGCTGAGCATTAAGAGAGGAGCTATCCCAGGAACAACTCACCTCCCCACCTGGTTATCCCTGAGCTTTGCCAGCTCCCAGCACTTGCATTCCTGGCTGTTTGCAGGACTGAGCCTGCAGAAAACAAGCAGCCAGGTTATCCATTGCATGGACTTTCACCAGGCATTGCTCCAAATTATCTGGGAAAAGCACGGGAAGCAGAAGAGAAATAAAAATGAGACTTAGTCATGGTCTTCCTATTTATTCACAGATGATTTTTCCTGTTAATTATAAGAGAGCATGCTTCAGAAGGGGAGCTGCCTCCCTGAGGTTCCAATTAAGCAGGATGGCTCTGCAGCAGCCCTGGTGGTGTCTGAGGGGCTGGGGCAGGGGGCTGATGGATGGCGCTGATGAAGGAGCTGTCTGGACCCTCTCCAGTGGCCTGTGTGCCAGGAGATGCTCTCTCCTGCAGGGACAGCCCACCTGAGGCATCCTCCATGTTGAAGATTGCAATCAAGATGTTTTCCATTACCATCTCTATGGCAGATTACCTTTGTCAAGTGGGCAGTTTGCCTTATTTCTCTCTCTGAGTGACCACATTCACACCTCCCTCGGGAGGGGACATTGCTGATAACAGCTATTGAATGTCACTACATGGCTGATAAGAACTATAACATCCCATTGTGAGATGCTCCACCCAGAGGGAGGAGCCAAGCATTGCTACCCAGATATAATCCAGAGGTTTTTAGACACCAGCACGGCTTTCTCCACTGGATTCCCCACAGGAACAGCAGCTGTCTCTTCTTCCCCTGGATCTTTAGAGAAAGAATACATCCTTCTCTACATACTCTGCATATTCCCCTTACTCCAACAGAGCCACACCTGACACTCCAGGAGGGCTGAGCCACATTTCCAATGGGACTGCCACCAACACCCTGACCCACAGGGTGTCAGATTGGGTTCTGAGTCTGTCAATGTTGTCTAGTGTACTGCACTGTTTATTTTATCCTTTTTAAAATTTATAGCAATTCGGAGGGGTGGGGAGGGTTTACATTTTCCATTTCAGGGAAGGCTCCTGCCTTCCTTAGCAGATTCCTGTCTTTCCAAACCAAGAAACTCCAGCCCTCTGTGCTTCAGATCCAGCGCCTTGGGAGAGTTCCAGCCTCAGAAACCACCACCATGCCAAGTGCACACCAAGATAACTTTTTATTTTTTTAAACTCTCCCAAGCCTGGCCATTTTCCTGCACTGCTGTTCTCATTGCAAATAGTGGTTTAGAAGTTTAAGAACCTGTTTTGGAGGTGATGGAAGCTGCCCAGCCTCCCTGATCCCAGGACACACTGAAGCTGAGCAGTGTCCATCTGTGTCGGCCTTCCCATAGGGGGGAATTCACACCTGAACCCCAAACACTCTACATCTGGGAATGCAAAGGGCTCCAGGAGCTGGCACTGACTCCCTGCAGAGAAACTTCCCAGCCAGCACTGCCAGCAGCATCCGAGAGTCTCATGGGGAGAACACTTGAGATAATGCCCAAGGCAGCTTTTAATTAACACTGCTGAGCCTTTTCTAGAGGTTCTTAGCTGGGAGTTCACAAGGGCAAGGCAGGCAGCGAGGCAGAGCTGCTCTCCTCCACACCAAGCTGAGCACATGGAAACACCCCACATCCAGTCCTATCTCTTTATCCAAGCCACACTGCTGTGTGCTTACTGTGGGAGACTAACAATTCCCGTGCCAAGTCTGTAATTTACAAATAAAACTTTGGGAGTTCTTGTGGATTTTCTGATGTTGCAACTGCTTCCAACCACGAGCATTTACCAGCCTTGGGTGTTCCCTTCCAGCAGCTCGCCCTTCCAGGAGGTCCAGCAGCCCCAGGATGGGATGCAGGCAGTGATGCTGTGGATTGCTGGCACATGTGGCAGCACCCCCAGCAGCACAGGAAAATTTGGCTGCTGCTGAGATGGTAATGATGGCAGAGCTGGGAGCCTGCCCTTCCCACCAGCTGGGGCTCACCAGCCACATGGGCCTGGGCAAGGCTGGCAAGGCCATCCCTGGGGGGCTTGAGCCCCAAAATCAGGCAGGAAACACAGGGCAGGGCTGGGCTGAGCATCCCCAGCTCCCCAGTCACCTCTTCACAGGTCTCTGGAGCTGGATTGTGCTGGAGCTGTCCAAAAGGCACAGGAGGCAACTGCTCACTCCTCCTGCCTGTCTTCTCTTGGTGGAGGCACCTGCCCACACGTCCTGGCTGTCTTCTCCTGGTGGAGGCACCTGCCTACACCTCCTGGCTGTCTTCTCCTGGTGGAGGTACCTGCTCACACCTCCTGGCTGTGTTCTCCTGGTGGCTCCAGGCGCTGCTTTTGTGCCTGAACAAGCCAGGAAGCCTCGTGTGTCCCCACGGGTCCTTGCAGGAGTGCTCTGCTGTGTGGGACACGTGGGCTGCTCCTCCCAGGCTCTCTTTTCCTGGGTGTCTGCAGCAGAATGTCACTGTCCTGGGGCTCAGCTGATGTGGTGTCAGAACTCAGCGCATCCCTCCGGGTGTCCAGAGCTGCTGAGGACCCTGCTGGGGGGCTCAGAGACCCTGGCACACAGCCCAGAGCACCTGGGGATTTGATTTTGATCCCTGGAGCAAGTTGCCAACTTTGTATGAGGACGTGAAAGTCACATAGGTTTCAATAGTGTAATAACAAAATGATCACAGGGTGATAATGCAGATTTTGGGATTTTTGGTATGGGGGTTGTGGGGACAAGATGGAGGAACCTGGGTGTGTCCAGCCTTTCTCCTTCTTCTTCTTGTTCTCCATTTTCTGCAGTGATGTTGGCACTTTGGGATTGCTTTAGAGTAGAAGTGCACTGTCTAACACAGGTGATAGGTACTGGGAATTAAGTGTAAATATGATATACATAATTTGTAGTATAAAGGGACAACACCCCCTCGGGGGCGGTCAGAGTGCTTGTGGCTGCCTTGCTGAGCAGATCTCGGCTGGGCAGAAAGAAAACTTTATAGATGAGAACTAATAAACAACCTCAAGACCGAAAAGTGAAGAGTCCAGGCTCGTTCTTCAGTTGCGCGGGCCAAAGCAGAGACATCCTGCACATCTCGGGGATGTGGGGCTGTGCCCCTCAGCCTGGGGCTCCCAGTTGCAGGGGGCACAGCTGATGTTGGGTCCCTCAGCCCGTGGCTGCCCCTTTTCCTCTCCGTGCCCCCAAAAACAGGCAAGCATAGTCCGGTTTCATCATGGAAAGGATGCGGTTTGTCCCTGGGAAAGGGTCTGGATCAGCCAGAGCTGCTTTGGTGAGGGCTGAGGGCAGCATCAGTCCCAGCTCACACTGACACACAGAGCCCTGCACGCTTTTGCCGCGCTGGTTTCACCTCTCTGGTCCTTCCCAGATGCTTCCAGCTGAAGAACAAACCAGAATTACCAGCTGGGCCACTGGTGCCAGGCAGAGCCTTTGGTGTGGAGGAGGCTCCAGCTGCCAGAGCCAGTCCTTGGACAGCCAGGGGAGCCTGGCCAGGCTGCTGTGGAAGAAGCAGGACAGCCTGCAGAAGACCCCGAGCACCTCACCTTGGTGACACCTTTGCTGTCACCAAAGGCCAGTGACAGCACCGGTGACAAGGCCTGAGGAGCAGGAAGGCACTCCAGGATTTTTTTGTGTGCAACAAATTAATCTGTAACTTGATGTTTTCAGCCAGAGAAATCCTACCTCATCTGAGGAACTCTATTTGTATATTCTCTGTGTGTTTGTGGGCTGCTGCTAGCACCAGTTAAGGCTAAAGCCTGGCCTCAGCAGAGGAGAATAAGATGTTGGAAAAGCTCCCATGAAAAGCACGAGCAGGCTGAGGAGCTTTGTGTCTGGGTGCTGTCATTAATCAAGCTAATTCACATAAGTGAGCCATTCAAGTAATATTAGGCCCAGCAAGAGCAGACAGAGAAAATTAATTAAGGTTTTGGGAGAATAAAGGAGACTCCTGAATACACAGATCAGATTTCTGATGGTTTCTGTGGGCTCATGTAGGAAGCCAGAAAACCATGAAGGACCCGGGTCCTGGATGCACTTGGGGGTCAGAGCACAGAGGATTTGGTGGCCACACCAAGCAGGAGGGACCCTCCAGTAGCTGGATCTGGGTGCAGATTGGTGCATTTTTAAAAAATAAGTAGTTCAGCTGGAGATTTCTAAGCACACTAAGAACCCTCCCTGCAGCCACCAGTGCCACCACTGCCCAGGTGCCCTCCCAGGCATCATCCCCCAGATGTGGGCACAGAGAGGAGCCAGAGCTTCAGCCCCTTTCCTCACTGCCTTTGGGATGAGAAGACGTTCGGTAGACCATTTGTGTCACCCCACATCAGGGTTAGGTGTTAGGAATCAAGCCAGACGAAATCAAAGGATAAAAAGGGAAAATAAAGGATGGCTGCTCAGGCCATTTCATAATTTCTTTGTCACCTCCCTCTGTGCTCTTTGTGCCTTGCAGTGGCACTTTGTAGAGGTGAAAAAAATGGGAATTGTCTTCCCCAGCCACCAGGGCAAGAACTCCCTGCCTGGGCTCCCCATCCATCACGGGAGGCAGCCCGGTGCTCCCATTCTGCAGAAAAGGCAGGACCTCAGCTCTGGCTGGGTGAAAATACCCCTGCTGAAGGCAGATGAAAGGAAACACCAAATCCAGCACCAGAATATCTTGCAGCAGCCCTGAACTGGGCTGAGCCTTCCAAAGCTTGTGCCTTAAGCTTGATTTGCTCCAAAAGCTGAGCCTCCAAAGCCTGTGCCTTAAGCTTGATCTGCTCCAGAAGCTGGCTCTACAAAGCTCTGCACGTTTGAGTCCCACCCCCACCTCTATGTGCTTCCAGCTTCCAAAAGAAAGGCTGGTTTGCTGGTTCCTGATGCTTCTGATAACTTTCTGCAGAACATCTCTCCCCTGCTCTGCTGCCAGGAGCTCTTCCCAAGGCTTGTAAAAAATCCAACCGTGGGGCTGCAAAGCAACATTCAAGGGTGCAAATCTGAAGCTTGGATGGGAGAGGTAGAGAGGCACGTGGCTGCTCTTGGGGAAGAGCTCCTGCAGCAGCACCTGCATGGGATTTGGAGGCAAGGAGCCCCAGAGATGGTGGAATTTCCCATTTTTCACCTGCTTCCCATCTCTTCCCTACGCTTCTGGGCACAGACACCTCAAAACCACCATCAAGAAGAACCAGAGGAGCAGTACAAATATGGAGAAAACCCGCAAATCACAGAAGATGCACATCCTGCATGTTCAGGTGAGGACCCAAATTAATAGTTGCAAACCATTAGTAAGGGAACAATTCTGGTGGGAAATTCTCCCCTTTCAGCCTGGTGTCCCTGGCCATGAGTGGGTTTGCAATGCTTGGCCCAACAAATGGTGGCACCAAAATCTGCCAAGCAAAGTGGGAAGGGACATTCCTGCCAATTCCTGGCCGCAGCATCCCTGGCTGGGGGGACACCAGGACAAGGAAGGAGAGCAGGTCTGGCTTAGAGAAGAGGGAGAGGTGCAGGGCCAGAGCTCACACTAAGCAGCTCCAAGGCCAGGCACAAGGGTGAGAGGTTTTCCTCAGCCATGGCTGGATTTAAGCTGAATACTGGGAGAGGTTTTTCCCTGTTAAGGCAGAAACATCAGGGCTTCCCGAGCTGAAGGGGCAAAGGTGCAGTCAAGTGGTTTTAATGTGGAGCTTGCCAAGTTCATGAGCAAAAATCATCACTCCTCAGGCAGGGATCTGCAAGGCTGGAGCTCGGGGGAACGTGGGGAGGTGGCAGCCGGGGACAAAAGGCTTTGTGTGCAGCCTCAACCACCTGCTCCTGCTGTGGCCTTGGGAAGTACTTAAATGCCTTAACAACTCATCTTCCTTTTGCGCAACAGGGATCCTCCCAGGGCTGCTGAGAGGACAGCTAGGATAGTTAAGAGCGTAAGGTCTAGTGAGGCTGAGGTTATGTAGAGTAGCACGACTGGGGGAGTTTTATGACAGTGGATAGGAGGAGGCCGGTGGTGAGAGGAGAGCCTTGAGTGCTTCTGGGGAGCAGAAGTGGAACGGTACTAGTGCTAGTTTTATCATGATTGCTGAAGTGAGGATCAGGCAGGATGCTGGGTGGGTAAGTTGGGTGATGTCCCATTGTGTGGTATGTCATGCATTGGTTATGCTGGAGAATAAGAAAAGGGCAGAAGCAGCTGCTTGGGTCAGGAAGTATTTAGTGGCAGCTCCAGTGGCTCGTGAACAACTCATCTTCCTTTTGCACAGCACCTAGGAACCACTGGGGACATTGAGGCATAGTCACAAGGGAATCCCTCCTGCTTCCCACTGCAGCACGGAGCATCAGCAACCCGGACTGAGCCAAACCATTTGTGACAGTTTGGGGCTGGGACCTGTGGAGCCTCTGGCTCAGGTGCTCGACAGAGAGCTCAGCTCACACCCACACAGGCAGAAACTCCAGGAGTGCATCCCGGCAGGTGATGGAGCTGCTGGAGCGCCTCAGTCCTGCAGGAGGGAAGGGCAGCGGCCGCGGGGCAGGCAGGGCCCAGCAGCACAGAGACCCCTCAACGCCCCTCAGTTTTATCCACAAACAGGGTCCCGCCCCATGGGCTCACTCCTGGCACCTGAATTAAATGTTAATTGGCGTGTGCTGGTACCCGCGGCGCTCCTGCCCGTGGTGCTGCCACGTGTGAAAAACGCCAATCACTTGTTTTTAAAATTTTAAAAGTTTCATAGTAATAAAATGGTTATAAAAATAGTAATACAACTAGAGTAATAATAATCTGGACAATTTGAATTAGGACAATGTGAGACAACAAATACAAAGAGTTACGGATGTCTGGGTACCTTTCCTGGGCAGCATGAGCCTGGAAAAGGACACCCGTTAAGAAAGGATTAACCCTTAAAAGCAATAGCCTGCTGCATATTCATACACTTCATACATGATGTATAAATTCTATTCAAATACAGAATTCTCTCTGGTCATCGTCAACTTCTTCCTCCTAATCTTAACAGCGCCTGAGAGGTGGGAAGAAGTTAGTTTCTTCCGATAAGAGGGCAATAAATTCTTTTTCTCCAAAAGATTCAGGTGTCCTGTGGCTGCTATCTCACTGCAAGCCCTTTCTTTAAAGGAAAGCATCCTACGTAGCATCGTTTCTATTTTAACAATTTTTATAACCTAAAACTATATTTAACACAGTACTTAAGAAAATTAATACAGCATTACTTCCTAACACAACACATATAATATTCATTTTAATATTTGCCAAAATCCAATCATAAAATACATGCATTTTTCACTCCATGGCACCTCCAGGCTCTGCCCCACACAGTGTGGGGTGAAATGGGATGCGCTTGTCCTCCCTGGGTTTGCAGCACTCCCTGGAACCTGCTGCTCTCTGGCCTGATGGCTCGCTTCATTATCAGCAGGGGAAAGCTGTCAGAACTCAGTGCATCCCTCTGGGTGCCCAGAGTTGCTGGGACCCCTGCCAGGGGGCTCACAGACTCTGGCACACAGCCCTGAACACCTGTGGGTTTGATTATGACCCGTGGAGCAAAATACCAGCTTTGGATGAAGACCTGAAAGCCACAGAAAAACTTCTGTGTAATAATAAATAGTATCATAATAATAAAATTATCACTAGGTGAAAAAGTAGATTTTGGGGTTTTCGGAATGGGGGTTTTGGGGACAGGATGGAGGGACTTGGGTGTGTCCAGCCTTCTCCTTCTCCTTCTCCTTCTCCTTCTCCTTCTCCTTCTCCTTCTCCTTCTCCTTCTCCTTCTCCTTCTCCTTCTCCTTCTCCTTCTCCTTCTCCTTCTCCTTCTCCTTCTCCTTCTCCTTCTCCTTCTCCTTCTCCTCTGTGCTGTTGGCACTTTTGGATTGGCTTGGAGTGGAAGCTCACTGTTTGGCATAGGTGGTGGGTATCGGAAAGTAATTGTAAACATGTTATACGTATTTTGTAGTATAGAGATGGCACCGCTCCGGGGGCAGGCAGAGTGCCTGGGACTTTCCTCCTTGACTGACCTTGGTGGGGTAGGAGAAAAATCTTTATAGATAAGATACAGTAAACAACTCTGAGACAGAAAGCTGAAGAGCTCCAACTCATTCTTTGAACATGCGGGCCGAAACAGAGACTTTTCACACGTCTCAGGGCTGCAATAAACTGCAAGCATCTCAGGGAAAGATTCCTAAATTTCCCGTCTGGCCAGGAGAGCCCCGGTGCTGGGCTGGGATGGATCCGTGACAGGACCCGCAGGGCCAGCACCTGCCCAGCTGCTCACAGGAGCATTTCCCTCGCCCATCCTCAGCGTGCAGCCTGTGGGCAGCTCCGGGGCTGCTTCCCCGCGGGGAGAAATTCCCGAGCCTTTCTCTCCTCAAGCAACTGAGTGACAACCAGAAGGAAACACCGCTGCAAAGAATAAACACAAAACACAAAGTATTTCCAGCTTGCAACAGCCAGCATATTATTTAATTAAAAACCCCTATTAAGATCACTGTGCTTTCCCAGAGGGAGAACATATCTAAATTATTTCAGCAGCTGATGCTCGCTGCTGCTGAGGCAGGGAGACAGCTCTGCCCCAGACACCCTCTGCACCAAGGAGTGATGAGAGCAGGAATATCTTTAATGCCATTTCTTTGTGCAGTCAGGTTACAGGGCCACCTTTGTGTTTGTGAGTCTTCCCAAGCAGCAGCACGGGCTGAGAATTCACAACCCATTTATTCAGACATGCTTAAACAAGTAACCTCAACCCAAGGGGTTTTTTTGAGTTTAGAAGGATATTGCAGGAATACATTACCAGGCATTGCTAAAGAGCTAGAAAAATGAAATTTTGATTTAAGCTCATCTAAATGCAGATAACTGCAGCACCTAGAAGAGCAGTTTTCCTTACAAGCTTTCCTGGAGCTCTGACCAGGCAGGACACACCATCCCAAATTATTCCAATTAAATAAACCTGCTTTATCCACCATAAAAGATGCGGGTCTTGAGCAGAGTATTATACAGAAATGAGAAACTCCTATGGCAGCAGGAGGGGACCTAGGGGTCCCATTAATGGATTAATTTCATTTATTTCCTTCCTCTTTAGCAAGGGTGCAGGACGGGCTCGTTAGACCTTCGATCCGGGCTGCCAAGACAACTAGCACAACCATGCTCTTCCCAGATGGAAGCAGACAAGAGACTAGCAACAAACCTGCTCTTAATTAAACATTTGTCTTGCAATTACATACTTCTGTGTAATTATCGCCATCAAGGCAAACACCAACTGGATTGCAGCTAGAAAAGACAGACAGCAAAGGTTAATGGGCCTTTTTCTCCCTTTGCAGTTATTGCCCAGGTCTGGTAGAGGGAAGGGCAGGACGTCCGGGATGCCGCTGCTGCTGCAAGGGAGGAACAAGCCCGTTCCAGGAGCAATTAGCCTGAGCTAGCAGACTCTGAAATTACATGTCTGAGAGGATGGATGATGAGTTCTTTGAGGTCTTGCTGCAGGCTTGGTGTAACTGAGAGCGTGGCCAGCCGCAGTGCTCCTGCATCATTCCCCTGCACTCACACCTTCCCATGATTTTTACCACCCTCCAGGACACACCACTGAGGGTTCTGCGTCTCTCTCCACGCCAAATGAGCCCAATTCCTTGCTTTTCGCTTTCATCCCTTCCTAGCCATCACTACTATCTCACAGCTTCTCTTGAATTTCTCCTACCAGGAGCCAGGACCTCACAGAGAGAGTCCAAGCCCAGTCCTCTCTGTAATTGGGATGTTGACTGACTGCTTTCCTTTTCTAACAGTTTGGGAGACCAGATCCTATCTGCATTTACTGGCTCACTTTGCCATAGCCACACCAATGGATTCCTGCTTTAATCTGTGGTCTGCTGTGGCCATCAGGTCTCCTCTGACCTACCTCTGCTGGCCAGCTCATTCCCAGCCTCTGGAGTGACTCATCCCCAACCTGCAAAGCTTCTCTTTCCCATGGGTATCTCTGCCTCCCATCACCCGGGATGTGGCACCAGGAGAAGGGGAGGCAGCGTTAGATGCCTGAGGTAGGGAAGCAGGGATGTCTGGATGCTGGATTTTAACAAATTTCACCGACACAGCACCTTGAGCACCTGGATAATTCATTGCACCTGCTTGTAATTGAGAACAAGAGGATGCCCAGATGAAGCCCAGGAGTAACTAGACTGGGATTTAGCACTCTGATGCTCCCACAGTGAGTCCTGTAGCAAGCCTCACCCTTACTGACGTCCCTGCATACTTGTGACACAGCTGAAAGCACCACAGAAAACCAGACTACTAAAACAACAGGGATAATGTGGATTATTAAACCAAACATCTGACTGGTCTGAATAAATCTCAGACTTGCACAACAACCAAATCACGCTTAGCTGGGGCCGTTGCTGTGAAATGAACCCCCCAGATGGACGGTGCAGGTCTCTCCCTGCTCAGAAAGAAGGGTTTTGCTGCTGTAAGAACAAAGGTTGCACGTAGCAGCAGCCTTGGTGTGTTCCCAAAGGTTCACCCGACGTGCTGAGCCACAGCTGAATTATTTATGGGCAGGGAGAGGCAGTTTGTGCTGAGGAAGGAGCACACAGGTAGCGACCACCAGGCCAGCAAAGCCTGCTGGCAGCACAGCTCACATCCCCCAGGCTGCTCCTCCAGCTCCTGCTCGGGCCACAGGGAAATTTAATTATTTAGGTTTCTCAGCTGCTGCATAAATATCAGACATAAGGCATTAGCTCATAGCTGGAGTGCTGCTGCTCAGCACAGGGCAGGAGGAGCTGCATCAGCAGGGATGAGCGAGCTGAGGCTGGCCAGGACAAAAAAGGAGATGGGAACAGGCACTGGGCTTCTGCTGGGAATGAATTCCCCCTGAAATCTGGGAAAAAGGGAAATAAAAAGGGGGAAGTTTTGGGAAATTTAGGTGAATAGAGACTGGAAAAGTACAAAGCTGTGGCTAATTCCAAGTCCTGCACCTGCAAAGATAGTGTGTCCTTGGGCCTAGCTGTAGTACGATAACAAATAGAGAAAGAGACATGAGAAAAGAGAGATGTAACCCCTAAGGAATGAGGAAGAGTTCATGGTATAGTTTAACCAATAGATTGCTTGGCTTACAGGATATTCATAAGCTTATTATTTGCTGTATAAGTGTTTGATACTTTCTTCAATAAACTGGACCTGTGATGAGCCAGCTGGTGTCCTGGTCTCCTTCCTACGACAGGGAAGAAAGGGCAGACCTTGGAATTGGATCAAGCCATAAAATTTGCCTTAAACAGCCTTAAAACAATGCCAGGAGAGTCCAAACAGCTTTGGTTCAGGAATCGATGAAAAGACCTGGACTCCTCATCACTTAGCAGCCTCACATCAATTAAATAAGACACACTAGTCAACTGGAACAGACAAAAAATTGTGCTGCTATTCAGCACTATGATATTCCACCGATTTTTCTGCATTCTTTAAATTCATGATGAACAGAGGAAGTGGGAAAACCAATTTTCCTCTTGCAATTCTCCATCCATGGAAACTGAGACTTCCACCTGATACGCTGAAATACAAATACACCTAATTGGTTTTGATCCCAGCTTTCCAAAATACTGAGTTTTATCCAGCTTTGGAAGCAACACATGCAGAAGTAAACTTTTTCCATGTTTCTGTCTGTACATAAAATGTTAAAGTACCTCTGCCTGCACATAAACCCCAGTGTGTTTAAAGCTGCTTTGTTTAAACAAGTTTTCCTGCATCTTAACTGCATCCCAATTCCCAGGAAATTCTGTGTCACACCAAAGTTAGATTAAAAAAAAAAAAGCCACTTAAGAAGGGAGCACCGTTTTAATGTGGAGAATGGTTAGCCTAATTATGGGATATTAATCTTTGCAAGAGCTTAACTGTATATTATCCTGGTTGTGACACACGCAGATCCCAAATTCAACACGCAGAGCAAGGCAAACAGATCTTTGATGGCAATCACTGTGGTTTGCCTGGATTATTCAGTCCCACGAGGCACACCATGCACCATCCTGGACAAAAGGTTTTGTACTTTTTAATTTATTATATATTTTTTTTAATTAAGAGAAAAATGTGATAAAAATTTGATAAAAAATGGGGGAGACACCTTTTCCAGCTCAGGGACTGCTCTGTGATATTCCTCAGTATCCAGGAGCTTCTTTACCCAGTTCCCTCACGCAGCTCTTGCCAGCCCTGCTCAGCATCAGCTCCCTGCAAGCGGGGATCCATGAATGACATGAAATGCTGCTTTTCTCTCCCTCCTCACGGGCTCAGTGAAAGGGAACATGTGCTCTCACAGATGGAAATCGCTGCCTCCCGAAACCGCACGCAGCATAAATACTCAGGGGTACGAGCTGCTCCCAGCATTGATTTCTGCAGATAATTATTTCCATTAGTGCCTCCTCAGAAGAGGAGTTAAGGAGAACAAAAAATTATTTATTTTTAATTTTTTTTTTTTTTTTCTTAACAGGCAAAGCAACAAAGCAGCAGGAACAAAGAGCATTTTAAAAACCAGCTTGGTTTTGTCTCAACTTTTTGGAGGCGTGCACGGGTTTCTGACGGGGAGGAAAGCCAGCTCCCCGGGGGTGTGTGGTGCCTCTTTTGCCGCAAGCAGCCCAGCCTGGCAGCTCCTGAGCCCTGCTGCTGCCGGCAGTGCTGCTCCCTCCCTCGGCACAGCATCCCTGCCCTCCCCGGCCCCTCCCCGCACAGCACCGGTGGGATTCCCCACTGTGAAAAATGCATTTTATGATCGGCTTTGAGCAAATATTAAAATTAATATAGTATGTGTTGCGTCAGAAAGTTATGCTGCATTAATAGGTAGTGTGTTAAATACAGTTTTAGGTTATAACATAAGGTTAAAATAGAAACTATGTTATGTAAGATACTTTTTTTAAAGAAAGGACTCGCAGTGAGAGAACAGCCCCAGGACACCTAAATCTTTCAGAGAAAGAGAATTTATTGCTCCATTATCAGAAGAAATGAACTTCTGCCTGCCTTGCTCAGGTCTGAAGATGCCATTAGGATTAAGAGAAAGAAGTTGACACTTACCAGAGAGAATTCTGTGTTTGAATGGGATTTATGCATCATGTATGAGGTAGATGAATATGCAACAGGCTGTTGCTTTTAAGGGTTAATCCTCTGTTAACGTGGGTGCTTTTTGGGGCTTATTTTGCCCAGAAAAGGTCCATAACTCTTTGTTTCTATTGTCTCCTCACATTGTCCTAATCCAAATTGTCCAAATTTTTATTACTCTAATTATATTGTTATTTTTAAAACCATTTTATTACTATTAAACTTTTAAAATTTTAAAAACAAGTGATGGGCGTTTTTCACGCTGACCATCCTGGCAGGATTCAGCAGCCACTTCTGCCATCTCTGCCGGGACACCCACCACATCAGGATGTCGCCAGCACTGTCACCCTGTTTATCTAGGCCAGCCCAGACTGGTCCCCAAATGCATATACTCGATGGCTTTGCTCCCAAATGCATGTTCAACATTCATCACCCCCGCTCTCTCCCGCTGCCCGGGGGCGCAGAGCCGCGGGGGTGAAAGCACGAGCGGAGCCCAGGGGATTGAGGCTGTGGGATGATCAGAGCTCCCTCCTGGTTCATGGCTACACCAGGCAATTAAATCGGCGTTGCCTCTGCCCCGTCCCCTTGTTTTCGGCAGCTGCCGCCAGCAGTGAGTGAGCACACGGGCTGTGCTTTCAGGGGTTTTAAATTAAACCATCTGGCAGGTTTGTGCCTTCTGTCTGCTGGTGAGTGGTTCAGGGAGCACTGGACAGGCAGGAATCAGAGCACATCCTGCAGAATACAGCAGCTTTTTAAGGCAAGTTTGCTGCCACTCGCCCTGGCAGACAGTGGGGTGCCAAGCTGGAAATTGGCAAACTTTGCTGGATTTCTCCAATACTAAAGCTGCCAGCAACTCTGAGCCTGCAAGTCCTTAGTGCCCCAAAAGCCACCTCCTTGCTAATAGCCAGACCCAGGCAGCTCCTGGAGGTGAATTTGTCCCCAGAATGCCTTGGACACAGCAAAAAGCTCATCCAAGACAGGAGAGAGACAGGTGCTCACCAGGGACGCCAGGGAATTGCTCTTTTCCAGCTCCCTGGCCAGAGTGAGCTTTTGGAGGAAGAAAAGTGGAAGGGCACAATAGGTGACCACAATCCATGGGCAGAGCTCCTTGGGAGAAGGAAAACACAGCATTAGGACAGGGAATTAAAATAATGAGCACATTTGTGAGAATCTGCCCGAGGGAAAATAGTTCAGAAAATTAAAAACTCCATAGTAACAGACCGAAAGCTGTTAACCAACATCTAATTAAGCAAAAACTGCAATCCCCACAACAAAACAAGAAAAGGAGGGGAAAAAAAAAATCATGCAGCAACCAAGCTTACCCAGACCAAAACAAGTACTAAGGAAATAAAAATAAAAAAACACTGTTCAGTGACATCTGAAGAGAAAAAATCCTGACAGGACTTTACAGTGAGTGGGCAAAATCAGGGTAAAGTTGTATACTATCTGATCTTGCGTTTTAATACCCATCAGAAGCCAAGAACAATCTCTAGGGTCCTCAAATATATTCCAATAAAATGCAGAGTAGAGACCACAGCTTGGTCCAGAGCAAAAGACCAAAAAGCAAAACCCCAAAATGCAACACACACAAAGGGAATCTAGAAACTCAACACAATCTCTTTATTAACACAGTTCAAATATCATTTGGAATATTTTGCACATTAAATTTCATGTTAATGCTGACAGAGGACAAGAGGAGGCACTTTAGAGGAGATGTTAGGATAACAGCAGATATAGGCTCATGAAAGAAAAGGAACACAGCTTTTCTTATCAAAACAGTTTTTGTTACTTGCAGAGTTTATATTTATCACAATAGATCTACTCTGAACTTTAATACGCTAATAAATAATTTGAAAGCAACAAAAGCTGTAATAAAGACTCCCATAAAAAAACAGGACAAGTCTGACCTGAATTTTCCAGATTAATGTGAATATTTTCATTTCAAACCCCAACTGTTTCAGGCCAGTCTAAGTATCTGAGGAAAAAATCTGTCTGCATGATGCAGGTGGAAAAGAACAAGACTAACAGAATCACCAATCAGTCTAGAAGTATTCGGATCTCCTCAGATCTTCCTATTCAGGTGATGTAGAAAACTCCAAAATGTACAGTTAGCACAAGAAGAAAGATTAGGAAAGTCCTGAGGTAGCTCAGCAGATGGGAAGGGTCCCTCCCAGTGAGTCTGGGGCTTGGAAAGGTGCCAGTTTGATGGCTGCTGCCACAAGCAAAGGCGCACTCAAGCCAAGGAGAAGCAGTGCAGGACAGTAGCAGTGCAGTGCAGTGCAGGAGCAGTGAATTCTCTCCGCAGCACAACCCAAAACCACAAACCCCACCTGTCTCCCCTCCAATCCTGAGAGCACTGAAGCCCAAGCCCAGCCCCTGACCCCCAGCCCAGGCTCCTCTTTGCCTTTACTAAGAGAAATGCCCCTGGCTAAGGGACAGTACCAAACTGCATACCTTTGCTTCCCCACCTCACAGTCCCACCCCTCTCCTTCCACATCTTTTGTCTCCAATATCCATTGTTCTCATCTCTTCGGCAACAAACGGGAGAAAAATTCTCTGAAAGAGAAAAAAAGAAAAAAAACCACTCAGAAACACAAAAGGACCAAAGGAGCATGGTTAAACTGCAGAGAACGTTACTGACTATAAAATGCGCCCAGCTGACTTCCCGGTGCGGGTTTATAGTTCCCATAACTTTGCAAATTAAAACTCAAATAAAAACTTAATTAAAAGTCAAATACTTGAACGCCACTCCTAATTTAGGGTAGATGCCTGAAAACCCCTGTCTGTCTGGCCCTGCTGGAGAGCAGGGCAGGGTGTCAGGTCACGCACAGGGAGCTGTTAGCAGATGACGTAGCGGATGAATCCGGAGCCACGAATCTCTCTCACTCTCTTGCAGTGCCTCAGGATGCTGAGGATGTTGTAGAACCTCTTGTTCAATTTCAGCTGAGCGAACATCTTGATATCATCCTCCACAATGAAAAACAATTCTGGAAAACGAACAACAGTTTTGTTACAGAAATGACTCTGCTGTGGGATACACTCAGCGTTCCACAAGTGACAGCACAGCCTCTTCTTCATCATTCCACAATGTACAATTCATAATTCTACAGTCAGTAGGATGGCTTCACACTAAATATTGGGAACTTTGTTCTAGTTTTAAAACCTGTCATCAGAAGGGGAATTGCCAGCCTTGCCCTGAAGTTCAGACACTCTGCATCATCCACAGGCCCCGCTCCATGAGCTCTGTCTCCCAGCAGGCACTCACTTTCTGGAGCTAGATCCCTGCCATAAGGACAGAGCCCTGCATGCATCAGAGCTATGCAGCCCACCATTCCCTTGACTTGCATCATATTTGGAAAAGAATGATCCATCATTACTTAAGAAAATCACAGGAAAAAGACTCATCACTTGCAACATCATCCCTGTGTCTCCAAGAGAATGGCACAGGGAAGTCCTGCATCAAAGCTGAGAGCTCCCCCCTTCTTGTAGTTGATTAACTACTTCTGTAAGCAAATTGTCACTAAATTTCAGGCTGCCTAGGGCAGCGATGGAGTTAACATTCCTGGAAGTGTTCAAAAAACCATGAATGTACCCCTGGATGACATGGTGAATATGGTGCTCATTTGACACCATATTGTTGGAATTTGTGATCTTAAAAAACTTTTCCAACTTAAATGATTCCTGAATTATGTGTAGTATCATGCTTCCAAGTCTAATGGGAAGGAGGACACAAGGGTAGGGGTGATTCAGCTTAGAAAAAGAAGACAGCATTCTCCCTTCTTGTTTTACCCTTAACACTGAGGCAGTGACATCTTGGGAAGAATGGAGCATCTCTTCCTCCTGTTAAGTCCTTCCAGCTTCACTGGGATATAGCTGATACAAGCTGGAAAGCCGATGCTGCCAGAAAAGAACTGAGGTTCCAATAATTATGTTTGTAAGTGCAATGCCCCCCAAAATCTTGCTCCAACAGAGCTGAGAAATAACAGATCATGTTTTCTCACAGCCTGGGCCTCTCATGAGAGTTGGTGACACACTTGTCTCACAGGGGAGTAGAATCTTCCAGAGACAGTACTGTCAAAATCCAGAGATATTTCCCCGGAGAGGAACTCTGCTGGAATCTCAGAGCTTGTAACGCCACCAAATCCACATACAGATGAGAAGTAGGAAGTTTGTTTATTAGGAAAGAAAGAAGAACTGCATTACTGCTCAAAATAGAAAATGGTCTCAAATAGAGACCATTTACAACTTCCAGGGACACCAACACACCCAAACAGTGTTGGGAAGCCAGGCATAACCTGCCTGCTGCCTTCACAGTCTGTTACATCTGGGGCAGCATCAGAACGTCCTGAATTCTGATAAAACAAGATTCCTTCTTATATTTGCTCACAATCCAGAGTGGCAACATTCAGCAGAGCAGGATCTTTTTTGTGGGGAAATCAGAGCTGGGTGAAGGGCAGTGGTTTGGTTCATGTGCTAAACAAGCAGCTAAACTCACTGAACCACCTGAGTGACCCTGATAACCCAGGCAGCATCTTCTCTCATCTTGAAATCAGAGAAGAGGTCAGCTGGCAATCAGCCCAGGCTGAGAAGCAGTGGGAATCCTAAGCAGAGAGACACTCACAGGAGAGATTTAAACAAACAAATCAATGGAAGCGGAACATCATCCTGAAAAATGCAATGGATAAAGACATTTAATCATTTTGTGCTGGCCAGATAAGAACCATCTGACAGCCTGCCAGGACTTTTCTCTAGGCTTTCTAAATGATTAATCACAAAAAAAAAAAAAAAAACCCCAAACAAAACCATCTACCACACAACTACACACGCTCTATCAGATGCTTGAATGTCCTAGTTTCCTAACTGAGCTTCCCAAGGTAAACAAGAAACAAAGACCATCTCTCAGGTACTTAAAGCAATTAAGCACTTCAGTTTTTCAGACTTAAGGCCCCCAGCTGACAGAAGATTCTCTGACCAGCTGTAGCTTTCTCAAGTTGCTAGAATGGCTTCTTCCCTGCAGCCAAGACTGCTGTGGATCACAGTGCAGACTGAGCAGCACTCCAAGCCCAGGAAGGCCCTTCTAGTGTTCAGCCTCTCTTCTACAGCTGTGGGCTCAAACTCTTTACTACTGTCCTAAGGATACTAGCAGTGACACCAAAAATGTGCTGTAAATTAAATTGATGAAGCCAGTATTTTAAGAAATCCAGATTAATATAAGCTTCTGTTCAAGTGAGGCAAAACCTGCTTAGAGAGAAGCCAAACCATCACAGCCCAAACCAAAAGTCAGTCACACAAATTTATCTAGCCGCATTAGAATGAATTTACCTAGCTGCATTCTGTGCTTAGATCAATTTTAATAAAGCCCTTTACAACAATGACCTTTGTATGGTAACTGAGATCTCATCTGGAGTCCTGTGTCCAGCCCAGTGACTGCAGCATGAGAAGGACGTGGAGCTGCTGCAGCCAGTGCAGAGGAGGCCACGGAGCTGCTGCCAGGGCTGGAGCCCCTCTGCTCTGGAGCCAGCCTGGCACAGCTGGGGCTGTTCAGCTGCACCAGAGAAGCTCCAGGGACACCTCAGAGCCCCTGCCAGGGCCTGCAGGGGCTCCAGGAGAGCTGCACAGCCCCTGGGGACAAGGCAGGCAGGGACAGCACCCAGGCAATGGCTCCCACTGCCAGAGGGCAGGCACAGATTCTGGCACATTGGGAATTAGGAATTGCTGGCTGGGAGGGTGGGCAGGCCCTGGCCCAGGGTGCCCAGAGCAGCTGTGGCTGCCCCTGGATCCCTGGCAGTGTCCCAGGCCAGGCTGGATGGGGCTGGGAGCAGCCTGGGACAGTGGGAGCTGTCCCTGACCATGGCAGGGGGTGGAAGTGGTTTAATATTGAAGGCCACTTCCCATTCAAACCATTCTGTGATTCTGTGTTTATCTTACAGGTCTCAGAACAAAGTGGCAGCATGTCCATCAGGTGAGAATTCCCTCCCTACAGAAAAGCTGCATTTAGAACCCAGAAGTCACTGATGTTAACATCATACTATAATATCCACAGTCTTGAAGAGCAGCAAAACCAAAGGAAGGAAGAAAAAGTTGCAGGTAATCTTCAGGGCACTCCTGAGTGCCCAGTGAATGCTCAGGGCAGAAGTTCTAGCATTCTGTCCAGGGCTAAAACAGAAGGTGGGTGCCATGGTTCTGTCAGAGACAGCTCTTTTTATGGGAGACAGAAGACAGCTTGCTCCACTCTTTTTGCCTGAACTTGGAAACATGAGGGCATTCTAAGGACATCTCCAAGCTTGATATGAGCACTATGCCCCCAGGAATAATTATGCACTTGTTCTCAAGAGGAAAGGCATGCCAAAAAGGAGATTTTAATGTTAGAGATTTACTGTGGCACATATTTTTAGGAAAACTAGCCTGTAAGTGCAACTTTTCAATTGAAAGAAAGGTATTTTGGTTTTCACTCCCTCTATGCTTTTAAGAGGAGAAAATTTTTTAAGATTATCAGAGAGATTTACCTCTTCCACAAAGCCACTGCAGCACAATTAATTAGCGAGATTTCCCAACTTCATAAAAAATTTTTAATAATTCATGTCCAACCAAGTTTAACACCTGAGAACACATTTCTATGGTTTGGTTATCAAACTAAGAGTTTCCAGAACTTGTAGCGATTCCAAACTAAATCTTTGTGTACTCAGAGTTTCTGCCATGACACACCATCAAAAGGACATTTTTCAAGGAAAACATGGAAAAAGTGAGCCAATCACTATGGGAAACTTCAGTCAAAAATACTGAAAAAAAGACCAGTATTTTTATACTTCTCCTGCAACATCCAAGTGTTATGAGTTTGGTACTAACAAGGAAAAAAATACCTTTTGTATCCTTAGTTTCTCCTTCCAGGAACCTGTGGTAGAGGCTTCTGACTGGTGCACTCATAGACTTCAAAGGCTGATACAAGATCTTGTACTTGCCCAGCACGGCCTTGTTAATCTCTTGAACAACTGCATTAACCTCATCATGCTTTATACGGCCTTTCAAATACCTACAAATAAAAATAAGAATCAGTAACCAGAAAGTCACAAAGTTCTGTGTTTATTCTTCTCTTTCATCTGCCTTAACTGAAGAAGCCATTCCTTGTTAGAGGCAGTTTCTCCTGTTTTGTATAAATTAATATATCTAGTAGTTAATTCTGCTCATTTCCTCCATTGCTTAACAATCCTGAAGGTAAAAAGGCTGTGACAGAACATAAACCAGAAAGATAAAATATTAGAAAGTTAAATTAGGAAGCAGCATGCATTCAGTGTTTAAGCTGTAAAAAGCTTTTCAAAATGGAATAAAGGTTGCTTTTATAGCGTGCCACTTAAACACAGAAAAATAAAGCAACTTTGCAGAAAACAGCATAAAATGAAATGTCTGCCTAGGAGCACAACTTGGCTCATATTATCACCACAATGAGCTGTGTTTGATGTTACAGCCATTTATTGTTTGGCCAGGGCAGTGAACAATCCGGCAGTGGGCATAGATCGGGGCCGGAGCACAGCGGCCCTGTGCCACCATGGGCCCTTTTAAAATTTTTTTGTTGGTTTGTTAATGTCTGTTTGGTTGGTTTTTGCTTTGTTTTTTTTTGATGTGGCACTAAGTGCCATGGTTTAGTTGAGGTGTTAGGGTATGGGTTGGACATGATGATCGTGAAGGTCTCTTCCAACCCAGTGATTCTGTGATTATTTGGTGTTTTTTGATGAGCTGCTAGCTGTGTGTTGCCTTCTGTATATTTCTGTGGAGCCTACTGAGCTGTGAAGATAAGGTTCTGCACCACCAGCATCCATTTCTGAACTCTCAGAGCTTTTCATAATACTAGTACTAGAAGAATAAGGTCTGTTGATAACAGCCTAGAGGTACAGGAAGCACCGAAGATAAAGAACAAAGTGATGTGGAAATACTAGGACATTGGAAGATTTGCAAGTAAGGCTATTCAGTATTTATAGATGTAAAGTCATGCCTTCAAGGAAAAGGAACTGTGCTGCACACTGAGAAACCATTATATAAAAATGAAATCTGAACTCTAATGACAAGCAGTAAGCTAAATACAACAATACTTTCCTTCCCCCTCCCAAAAATGGAAGTAAAGGCTGGGCCAACCCTGCAATCTGCATTGTCCTGTGGCCTCCATTCAGTTGCTACAACAAACCCAGCCTGGCTGTTTGTGTTTTGCTCAGTATTGGTTTGCAGATGTGAGGAATTACACAAGTGTTACAATTCATTCTGAGAATGAATGCTCTAGGTCAGTAGAGCAGGTGGCTCAAAGCTGCAGGACAGCAAGACTGAAAAGATCAATGAACAGCGAGTTCCTCCCTCGTTTTAATCTGAGCAGACAAGTTCAATCTTTGGGGAGCACACAAAGAATTCAAAGCAGAAGTAGGTAATCAATTACAAGTTCAGTATTCCAAACCAGAATTCAGACAGGCATTCTGCAATTGCCAACTCAGAATAAGTGCTGTAGATTCCAACAGCAGCCAGTCCCTGCCAGGCAGACAGGCCGGCTAGGTGCGTAAAACTGAATTCAAAGCAATTGCTCTGCCTCCAAACCGAATTTGAAACTTAGTAGCCACTAAGTTACTTGCAACCAGCTTTCAACTTTATTGCTTCCTCGATGAATTCAGGAATTCAGCATTGGAGGCGCAGCCATCCCGTAGCTATAAATGCCCAGTAATAAAGCAGCAGTACCCCCCTGACATGCAGCCACAGCAGGAGCACAGCCTGTAATCCACAGCAGGGCTCTGCCTGCTGCATTAACTGCTGTTTATTGCTCTCTTTGCCTCCCTGCTGCACAGGGGAGCGTGCAGAGCGAGGAAGGCTCAGCCCAGAGGTATAAAACACCTTTATTTGAGTTCCTGTGCTCCCACTGTCAACACACAGACAGTGAGCACACTTAGTAAAGGCAAGGCAGCCCCTCAGCTCATCCTGAAACTGAAACAGAGAGGCAGGACTGGGCTGCCTAAACCTAAACACAAATGTTCTTTGAGAGGCCCTCAGGCATCCAAGATGCTTTAATCTGAAATTAAACCCTGTCAAAACCAAATGGAATTTTTATTCTGTGCATAACTAAGGATCATAAAAACTCCAGCTGTCCCACAGCCCTCTCATGTTTCTACACAACCATGGCTGGAAAACCCGTTAATGCTGACATTTATTTCAGTCCGTACGTACGCTAATATAAAAATACAAAGTTGAGAAGTTCCAAATTCAGGCATTTAATTTAGATTTAAAAAACCTTTAAAATCTGCTTCACTATTCCAAATGCAGTAAAATTCAAAACTCTTCTAAAAAAGATGCAGTCAGTTTCTTTTTTTAATCCACAGAAGCCCTTTTTCAAAGCATTTTTTCTATAGGTATGAAAACCAGAGCACAGTGCCATGTTCCTCAGGGAAAAGAATAACATCAATATAACACATATATACCACTCTAAAAGAGATAAAGCTTGTAATGGCCACCCCCTGCTCTCTCAAAAACGGTTGGGCTAAAATAACCATGTATTCTCCCAAGCCACCATCTTTTGAGACTTGAGAGTTATAATGAATGCACAGAATCTAAAATGCTTTCAGCAGTAAGATTTTTAGAAAGGAGTAAAAATTCTAGACACAGAATAAAGCAAACATTTTCCTCTGCCTCAAAGTCCAAAGTTAACAAAGACAGGTACTGTGAAACGTCCTTTATCTTCCTCCAAAAAGCACCTTCCTGCAACAGATTTGAAGGGTAATATAATTTGCAGGTTTTTTTATTGTGCAAAGTGCTCTGTTTGATCAGGGTGCTCCACATCTGCCCCTTAACACAGTGTGTACCTTTGCTAAATGCCAGCTGCCCAGTCCTAGGACTATGAAGTCACTGAAGCCTGTGTTCCTTTTAAGTGGCCTGATGGTGTTAGGAATAGATTTTCTTTCATGTTCAGCATAAAGCAAGTGAAAACAGCCTCCATTTTTCAGTGACCACCCCCCACCTCCAGTGCTCACCTGAAGAAATGGGCCCTGAACCAAATTCTAATTCTTCCAATAGAATACTTTCAGTGTAAGAGAATTTGTATTACAAGTATTTGCTGCTTAGATTTGGTCAATCAGTATGTGAAATTGCAAGTACTCCCTCAATCTTGTACTACAACATTGCCAGGCAACAGAAATACTGGTAGATTAATAGATCTATGTAAATTCATGTAAATTTTCCTCCACAGAACAAACATGCTTCTCCCATCTGAATAAAATTATTTGTAGAGCTCTACCAGCACAGTCCAAGCTGCAACCTTTCCGTAATGGGTACCTTCCAACACAGCTGCAACATTTTCACAAGGGGTGCCTTCCAACTCTGCTTATTCTGTGGTTTTGTGAAACTGTAATGGATAGGAAGAGGATCATCTGGCCTCTGTCCCCATCCTCCATGCCCATGAACAGCAGAGGAAAACCTTCCACTTTCAAGGGTTATCATAAACGCTTTTAGGTGGGAAAAGCCCTCTGAGATCATCGAGTCCAAGCTTTCCCCCAGCATGGCCACGGCCACCACTAAACCATGCCCCCAAATGTCCTTCCACCTGTCTTGTGATGTGGAAGATCATAGCCTTAATGGGGAGTTAAAACAGTATTTGTCTGGAACGATCTGTGTCTATTTTTCTTGCCACAGCAGAGATAAAGACTAAAAATTCCCAGGCTCCAGCTTTATCCTCTCATAATTTTATCAGGAGAGAACTACCTAAGGGAGTAAATCCACAAAATACCTGATGTCTTCTGCAGAATAAAAATACCAGGTGCATGCTCTTCTAAGAAGTCCTTTATTATTAGCTCAATATTCAGGATAAGGAAGAAAATGGGCATTACTCACCTGAAAATTTTGAAGGCTATAGAAAAAATTATTGGAAAGCCTTAAGTAAAGTACAGACTCAAAACCATATTTCTTACTGAAACAGGTAACGTCAGGGAGCACAGTAAATCTAGAATCTCAATAACAATTTAGCCTTAGGCATCAAGAGAAATTTCTTCTTCTTGCAGAACATTTAACCATGCCGCCCAAATGCTCTTTAAGAAGTTATTCCTATATATCAGACTTCAGACAAAGATATCCATTAGTCAGGTCCTGATGTTAGGGGAAAACACCCACAGCTTTCTATTCCAGAAATTTGGGAATTTTAGTGCAAAGTGGGTTTTTTGCTTTTAACAAGTCTGATTCCTTTTCCTGTCTCAAAACAGAGTGGTATGTCAAGACCTGAAGTTTCCAGAAACCAATATTTGGGTCAAACAAAACCAGTATTTATCACTGTTTTTCTTTCTACATGTAAACAAACCCTCCATGTTATGAGATGATGGCTCCTTTTTTAATGTCAGTTCTCAAAACAAGATGAGGATTCACCTGTTAGCTAATAAATCTCTGTTCATACAATTACAGTGACTTTTGAGATAAGAGGTTTGGGTTCTGACTGATCAGTTTCCATCTTCCCAATACCAGCATAAAGAGGAGCCCAATTAATTAATTCGATTTTCAGGTTTGCTAGCAATGCCTTTAAATCATTTGGAGCTGTTGTCATGTCTCACCCCATGAAATATTTCATCTCTGTCAGTCCCAGTTCTGCAAGAGGTCACTCTCCCAAGCCTATGTGTGCCACCCAAACTGATATGCCAGGGTACAAGGGAAGCCATGCTTACTTACGCAGGAACACTTTCAAACTCTTCTTTGGTTATTAATGCTGCCTGTTTAATGGGTTTTTTCTCTTTAGCAGCTTTCTTCTCTTTCATCTTCATGCTGAGCTCTGCAGCCTCTGTTTCTCCTTTCGGTTTCACTGTTGGCATGGTGTTACTGTAAAATGAAGGAATATTCAGCACACAAACAGCAGGTAGGTAGGAAGGAGAATTCCACTACACTGCATAGTCACAGACCTAAGTTCCATCCTGTTAGGCTGGATGAACACAATTAGTGATATTTCACAGAAGAAACATCAGTAAAGCAAGCCTGCTCTGTTTCAAATCATAAAGAGGAGCTCAATTAATTAATTCGATTTTCAGGTTTGCTAGCAATGCCTTTAAACCATTTGGAGCTGTTGTCATGTCTCACCCCATGAAATATTTCATCTCTGTCAGTCCCAGTTCTGCAAGAGGTCACTCTCCCAAGCCTATGTGTGCCACCCAAACTGATATGCCAGGGTACAAGGGAAGCCACGCTTACTTACGCAGGAACACTTTCAGACTCCTCCTTGGTTATTAATGCTGCCTGTTTAATGGGTTTTTTCTCTTTAGCAGCTTTCTTCTCTTTCATCTTCATGCTGAGCTCTGCAGCCTCTGTTTCTCCTTTCGGTTTCACTGTTGGCATGGTGTTACTGTAAAATGAAGGAATATTCAGCACACAAACAGCAGGTAGGTAGGAAGGAGAATTCCACTACACTGCATAGTCACAGACCTAAGTTCCATCCTGTTAGGCTGGATGAACACAATTAGTGATATTTCACAGAAGAAACATCAGTAAAGCAAGCCTGCTCTCTTTCAAATCATATCCTTCAGCTGACTTCAGCACAGTTCTTGCTTTCTGTGCTACAGAGGCTGCTAGCAGGTGAGCTGGAAGCAGTCCAAGTGCAGCATGGCACAGCTCAGAATTCAATGTACCATTATATTTCACACAACGCAAGGCCTGGCTTTTTATCAGATAAAACACAGCCCAGAGCTGCAGCCTTCACAGGCAGATTTGAAATACTTCATAGCTCTTTGAAACAGGTTCAAATCTTGGGAAGCCTGACTCATCCATTAAACTTTTGAAGCAAAGAAATTCTACACCACCTAGCAGACACTTAAAAAATTTTAGGCAAGATCCAAAAGGTCAAAGAATTTCCTGATTTATTCCTGGTTATTAGAACATTATTTTTATAAATTCATCCTTCCTCTAAACCCTCAGCTTAGGGCCTCCAGCCCCAAGGGATTTGCCAGCCACCCACCCAGCTGCTCCTGAGTAGGACAGCAAAGGTGATGCATACGGCCAAATCCACTGTCATCAGAACACGTGGGCATTACTGTCATGTGCAGCAGAATTACATAAAGCAGTACAGAGCTGACCTGGACAAGGAAATAATCCTCTGCTTGGAACTGACCGTCCCACAAGAGATCATTGCTGCAGATGGGGTCCCACGGCAGTGAAGGGCAGGGCAGTGCCCCATCTGTCCCCCCAGGGGCAGGATTTGAGGCGTCACTGCCGTGCTCCCCGAGGAACAGGACAGGACAGTGAGAGGACAGTGAGTGCCACCTGCTGGCCCCCACACCGCCTGCTCGCTGACGCGGGGATGGGAGCGGCTCTGCTCCGCGCTGGGACACCGCGCAGAGCCCTTCTGAACCAGCACATCTGCAGCCAAACGATCGCAGATGTCATCATCTGGAGAACATCTGCTTGCGTCAGAACAACCACAGAAGGAATCTTGGCACCCTGCAGCTAGCAGGGAATGTCAGCAAACTCGAGGGACAGGAGAGGAGGGAGCATTTAGGGTGGTGGTGGTGGAGGTGGGTTTGGAATGAAAGGATAAACACAAGAACCAAGGAAGTTCACATCTTGAAACTTCATTCCTCCCACGCTCCAGTCTCCTGTTGCCTATCACACTGCAACAAACCTTTTCTAGACGATTCCCGTATCCAAGCACTCTTCCTTTGTGTTCCCACCCACTCCTTTGCCCCTGCACTGCTGCAGTGAGGTGGTACAGACACAGTTCACCACTGACCTGAACCATGAAAAGGAAATATTTATGCTTGTTTACAAAATCTGGCTCTGGTGGAACGAGAAACTGAATCTCAACAAACGCAGGGAATACAAAGAGCATGAGAGATATTGAACTTGCTTTTTATTTCAGTGAGATTCCTCTGGTGAACAAGAACAGAAAACCCAAGGATATAGGAGAGAAACAGTAGCTAAAGCCATGAATTGCTGAGTTTCTCTGTGTGGGTGTTTTCATTTTCCCAGGGACTTCAAGGCCTGTCTCACCAGCATTCAAGTGCTTCTCTGCTTTCTGCATTATCTCACAAAAATCACTCAACATTAATATCCACAGCCCCAGGGACAGAAAGGAGAGGAAGGTTTGGGGAAGAGGCCTGAAAACATATTTACACTGATACAGTGGGTTTTGAACAATTATGTCCCTTACACTTCCTTGACCCTCTGCTGCACAACAGAGTGAATATCAAGAGGTGACAATACGGGGAAAAAAGAAGAAAGTGTGTTTTGACAAATGGCATCATCACACAATGTATTATTACTCAAGAAAAACCAGCAACAAACTGACACTGACAGAACAGCAGCTGTGAGCTGGATGAGCACAATCTGTAGAAAATTATCAGAAAAACTTGGTTGGTTTTACATACTGCAGTTCTCTCTAGAACGGGAAGAACTGGCTAAAGTCATATTAACTTCCTAATCACAAGCAGGACAAGACTGTAAGGGAAATAACATCCCAAAAAATCTTTTGGTGTCAGAAGTGGCGCAATCACTGAACAAGCCTCCTTTACATCTAAACAACTTCCAAGAGCTAACACAAAATTAAGACAAAAGATTTCCCACAATAAGAAAGTAAGTTATGACAGGAAGGCAGAACCCAAGTGGTAATTTCTGAAAAACTTCAATTCTTACACACACACACACAAAACAGCAACATCTAAATTGAAAAGAAACACATCACCCCTAGAGACATTTTGAGAGGCTATTTCCTAAACTGAGGGCTTCATCTCTAAAGAGTAAGAATAAGAATAGTCATCTGTTCACCAGCTAAGAACAATTTCAATACAATACCTACACCAATGACCCTACTGCCACACACCAACAGAAATTACCATTTATTTTTCTCTTTTAGAACCCTTTTTCCACTCATTTAACCTTTTACTTTGCTGGAATATGTCTGTCATGTTTTGAGACAGGTTTCTCTGGCATGAGGAGCCAGACCAAGTGAAGCTGGTTGATTCAGGGCACATACTGGAAGCACTGAGTTCAAACTAATGTATTGCCTCCTGACAAGCCACAAGGCAGGAAAGAAAATCTGGGACCCCCAGATAATGAGGGTCACTCTGCAAGTGACCCCACCTGACACACACCAATAATACTCTATAAAAAAAAGCAGCTCCAAAAGATGGAGAAAGAGATGAGAAACACAGAGTTGAAATGTCTTAGAAGCCTTCCAAGTATCATTAATTCTGTTGAAACTGTTAATTCACATACTTGTCATTTTCACACACTTAAGCTACTTGACTCTGAAAAGCTTCTTACCACAGCCCTCTCCAAGGCAAGCTAGCTGAAATAAATGCAGGACTCCTGTAGGGAAAAGAGAACAAAACTCCCACAAACAAAATTCAAAGTCCTTCAGAAAGACAACTGAGTGAGAGGATTTTTGATTTTGAATTGTATTTGGAAGGGCAGTGGTGAACTTCACTTCTAGTGACCCAGCATTTGAGCGACTAACCCTTTAATGAGTAGGCACTGCAGTTACAAAAGTGGTGTGTTTGTGATTCTAAAGGAAGGAATGTCCAGACTCAGAGAAGCACTTGCTTTCTACTACATCACACCTGTCCCTGGAAGCTCCCTTTGGAACAACCTGGGATTTTACAGGCTTGATCTGACAGATTTGCTGGGGTGCTAGCACAAGCCTTGGTGAGATCCAACTCCAGAATCAACAGACACAACAACTTTGGCTCCCAGAGTTCCCCAGTTAACGTGGAGTGAAAGGAGCACAGCTGTACAGTGCTGCAGCTGCACAGTGCCAGGAGCAGCCCAGATCCCCTGGGCTCAGGTACCACATACCTGCTCTGGGGCATGGGCAGACGGCGTGGAACGTGTTCAAGGAGGTGCTCTGCTGTCTTCTGATTTCTCTCAGCATTCTTCTGCATCTCCTGAAATTGATATCAGACTGTATCAGAAATCTCATCCTACTAACACCAAGCATGTAAAATTAGGGTGATAGTAAATTAATTTTCAGCTTTTTAAATAGATGTCTTTGTTTTCTCCCCACCATCTTACCTCCTTATCCCATAATTTCCCCAGGAAAACTAGTAAAGATACAAAGGAAGAAGTGTCTGTCCTTGCCCTCAGAATATCAGAGAAATTTGAGCAGGCAAAAGGAACTGTAGCAATACACCCTGAGCAAGGTCTGATTGGGGAATGGTGGTGGTGAAGACGAGATACTATGGTAAATTCACCTCCATTCCCCAGATAACATTTCCACAAAAGACTTAACAAAAGCACTGTGAACATACAGTAGAAAACCAGACAAATATTCTAATTGAATACTTTGTGCAGCTATTGCAAAGATGCCTAAGTAGAACTGCTCTTTAGATCACCGTATCTATTATGATAAAGACATGTTTTCAAGGCCAGTGATAAACACATGATTTTAATGCCCTTAGGATGAAGGAAGGTAGGCTTAGATTAGATATTAAGAATAAATTCTTCCCTGGCCCAGGGTGCCCAGAGCAGCTGTGGCTGCCCCTGGATCCCTGGCAGTGCCCCAGGCCAGGCTGGATGGGGCTGGGAGCAGCCTGGGACAGTGGGAGCTGTCCCTGCCCATGGCAGGGGCTGGACTGGACGAGCTTTAAGGCTCCTTCTGATTCAAACCATTCTACAATTCTATGATTCTGTGTACAAGCCTTGAAAAATACAATTTTTTAATGTTCATTGCTCTGGAGAACTGCTTGACAAACCACCAGCAAGCCTGTTCCAAGCCCCAGTTTCTCCTGTAAGCACATGCACCCCAACATCACTAAGAATCTAGGGGAAAAAGTGACATACGTATCAAAGACTTCTTTGAATCTTTCAGTATTTTATGAACAGGAAAAGAAAAAAATTACTTTGAGGGAATCATTCAGTTTTTCCTGGTCTTTAACCTCTTTTTCCATTTCATGCAGGAGATGATGTACCTGGACAACCTCATTATGCATTTTACAGACCACAGGCTTCCAAGAATCATTCTTGCCTGTAAAAGAGAGAACATTAAGCTACAAGGTCTCCAAGAAAAAAACAAATTCCGATATTTCTCCCCTTCACAAGCAGTGATTATCTAACTCCCTGCTCCTCAGCCACCATATCCATCCAGGACAAGCAGCAAACCAAACTGTCAGCCTTGTACTCCACACAGCCAACAGAGTTCATGGAATCACTTAGCTTGGAAAAGTCCTCAAAGACCAGGTCCAACTAATCTCCCAGAGCACTATCAAGGCCACCACTAACCTGTGTCCCAAGTGTCACAGCCACATGGCTTTGAAATCCCTTCGGGATTCCACCATCTCCCTGGGTGGATTCCTGACCTCCCTTTCTATGGGGAAATTCCTGCTGTGCCCACCCCGGGCCTGCCCATGCCCAGCCTGAGGCCGTTCCCTCTGCTCCTGTCCCTGTTCCCTGGGGCACAGCCCGACCCCCCCGGCTGTGCCCTCCTGTCAGGAGCTGTGCAGAGCCACAAGGGCCCCCCTGAGCCTCCTTTGCTCCAGGCTCAGCCCCTTCCCAGCTCCCTCAGCCCCTCCTGAGGCTCCAGCCCCTTCCCCAGCTCCAGCCCCTCAGGGTCTTTCCTGGAATGAAGTGCAAGCCAAACGCCAATGCTGCTCTTGTTTACCTATGTATCTAAATAAGAGATACTTTTTAATATCCGAAATTTTCTTATCGATGTGGAGGCATAAATCTTCTAATCTTGAGGACGCCATATCCTTTATAAGTACACTGAGGGGGAACAAAAATGAAGGTAGGAATTTAACAAAGACCCGAGTTGGAAACATTGCCTACAAAAGCAGAATTTTTAGAAAGACACTGATCTGTCACAGAAGCAAAAGGAACATAAATGAAACAGTAAATGGAGTAATTATTTTTTATCTTTTTTATCTAAATTGAAGGCAAGAAAGGAAGCATAATGGGGCACTAGACAAGGCAATAATTTTCGCAGAACTTTGGACATAAATGCAGTGTGATATCAGTGCAGCGATTCCTCACGAGACCAGGAGCATCCTTATTACATTGAAGTGTGCAGTAAAAAAGGAGCTGGAATTTACTGCAAAAACCAAGAAATATCTGGCTTATGTGAGGCAGTTTTAGAAGACTCTCTCAGGGAGACTACATCAGATGATTGATGTTTAAAGAGGTGTGTTTTTTTAAAAACATAATTAAGCAAAGAAAAAAAAAAGCGTTAGCAGAGTTATTAGTGAAGTCTGGAGGCATCAAAAAGAGCATTATATATCGATTACTATACTGTCTATAATAATAGAATTTTTAACCCTCTTATAGACAGGAATTGATTAAAAGAAAAAATTATACAATGCGACAAACCCCCGCATTTAACACTGTGGCCCGGCGCTGAGCGCTCACACAGCTCCCTCCGGCGGCTCACACCTGGAAACTTTTAAAACTTCTTTATTTCTCTTTTGGCTTAAAATACTATCAACTACCGCGCTTATTAAACCCGTTCTTAGAGACCTGCTGCCTCCTCCACCCTCCGTACCCGCGCGGAACGCCGAGGCGGATCGGGATACCCTGAAGGGATCGAGCTCACCTGTGTGCCTCCAGCAGCGGACGTTGCTCCTCAAGTTTCGCCAGGCCCCAGCGGAGCCCCGGTTTAAATCTGCCGCGCGCGGGCGGGCGTTGGGGAGGGCGGGCACGGCGCGTGCGCGCTGAGGGCCGCGCTGAGGGCCGCGCTGAGGGCGGGCGGAAAGGGCGGAGCGGGAGCAGCGCTGAGGGAAAGCCGGGCGGGGGGGGCGGGAGCGCTGAGGGAAAGCCGGGCGGAATGCTGGGTACTGTAAAGCAGGTTGTGGGCCAGGTGAGGCTCCGTCTCTTTTCCCAGGCTGCTAGTGATAGGACAAGGGGATATGGTCTCAAGCTGTGGCGTGGGAGGCTCAGGTTGGACTTCAGGAGGAATTTCTTCATGGAAAGGGCGTTCTGGCCATTGGAAGGGACTGCACGGGGAGGTTTGGAGTCCTCATCTGGAGGTGTTCAAGGAAAGCCTGGATGTGGCACTCGATGCTGTGGTCTGGGTTACAAAAGGGGATCAGTCAGGGGTTCGGCACGATCTCGGAGGTGTTTTCCAGCCTTTGACTATAATTCTGGGAGTCTGGGGGGGCTAGGAGGAAGGGCGTGAGGCGGGAGCTCTGGGGGGAGCGGGAGTGTGGAAGCTATCGTTTTTAGGAGCTCTGTGAACAAAGACACAGAGTTCACCTTAGAAACAAGACATTGTTTATTCAGCACAGCGTGCGAGGAGGACGTTCTAACTAATCAGCTTGCCAGGGGGTAAAAAGTTATATCTGTTATACAGTAAAATTCACACGAACACGCCCGCTTACTGCATATTCTCCGCCCACCTAATGCACATTTATTTGGGTGATGTAATCTTAACGCACGGCTTGAAACAGGCTCTTTCCTTCACCAGGCAAACTCCTCTCGTACAAGTAATTTCACATAAGTTACGTTAACCAAAGGCGAGAAAAAACCGGAAAGTCATAAAGGACAGCGGGAAGGGAAGGGAAGGGTAGGGTGGAAAGTGAAGGCTGCTGAGGGAAGCAGGGCAGGAAGGCCAGGAGGGGGGAAGAGAGGCGGGATCACCGAGGAGAGCGCCAAAGAAGGGCGGAAGGCATGATTGCTCAGTGGAGCCGGGATTGCTGAGGGGAACGGAAGGAAGGGCGGAATTGCTAAGGGGAACGGGAAGGGAAAGCGGGATCGCTAGGGGAGGCAGTAAGGGAGACCGGGTCGCTGAGGAGAGCCGGGCGCGAAGGGAGGCGGGATCGCTGAGGAGAGCGGGAACGAAAGGCGGAATTGCTGAGCGGAGCCGGGTGAGAAGGAGCCGGGATCGCTGAACGCTGCGGGAATGGAAGGCAGGACGGCTGAGGGGGGGGGGGGGAAAGAAGGGATTGCCGAGGGAGCCGGCCGGGACCTCTCTGAGGCAGCGCCCTCAGCCTCCCGCTCTGGTTCCGCCCCTGAGGACTTTACTCCCTCCAGAGAATTGTGATAGCGTCGACCAACAACCGCCTCACTATTTATTACTTGGTTGTATAAATTCAGTTTATTTCAGCATTTAACAGAAGACAAAGCCCTCAATAAAAAATCAGTTTTCTACATACATATGCTCATGCTGGTGTGTCTTCTATAGGACATTGTCACCCGTTGCTGCTTTTTTTTTTCTCTCTTGCAGTAGGGATGGAGATAATTAAACAGTTTACACTGACTGATCCCCCCCCCCCTTTTTTTTTTCCTTTTTAGCTTTTTTTTTTTTTTTTTCTTTTTAGCCACAAATATAAAGGTTTATTTTACTGAGGACAGGCTGCTTATCTCTCCAAGGAACGAATCAGCAGAATGTCTTGCTTTTCCACAATTCCCTGATACATAAAAGCTCACAGTTCCCTCTGTTCTCTATCCCCAAAATTCTGAAAAGCTTATAAATAGATTAACATAAAAACGAGTTAAAGAAGGACTGTGTTAAAGCAGGGATACAATCCAATCTGTGTCCAGCAGAACTAAGGAGAACAGAAATTTACAAAAGCAGTGCTACAGCATATTATTGAAATTGCTTAGTACAAGATTGTATCTTCTTAGTATTTTAGCAGAAAAACATGGTCAGGGTGGAAACGTGGCACTAATTCCCCCAGGCAAACCATAGAAAAAGGAGGAGGAAAATGTTCAAAAGCCCAGCTTCATAAGGAATTTTTAATGTCAATAATTAAGAGATTAGAAACAAACCAAAGAGAGCGTGCTGAGCCCAAAAGCTCAAAACCTGGGGTTTTTCATCTTTGCTAGCTGCTCCAAACAACCACACAAATGCTTCTTCTAGACTTTAGGCGCGGGGTTGTCTTGCACTAACAACCTCTGCAGTAAACAGAATTACAACATGTGACATATGAAAGGGGAAAAAAATCTGAAACTGCACAATCAGACATAGAAAAAAATATACTACCAATCCCCATGCCTATGAAAAGTATTTAAACCTGGCATTCAGAAGTTTCTTTTATTGTTTAAACCACATCAGGGGAGTGATCTGAGGTTTGTGCAGGCAACTGAAACCCCTCCTGAGGTCTCCATCATTTTGTTGATTAAAAGATAAAGTTTCTGCTGCATGTTTTTGGGGCAGAGGAAAGAAGGTCAGAAGAAAGTTTCTTTCTGGAGCCTACTGCACCACCTAGTACTATCAGTACTCACAGGTCCAAACTTAGCATAACATTTCAGAAAGCTGTGGTGTGATCACAAGTCAGTTTCATCGTCAGGAAGCAAGGTTGTTCTCGGTTTATTAGGCAAACACCCATGAGTTAAGAGGCTGATATCCACTTTCTTCCTTCTTGCAAGTAAGTACACAGACACTCAGCATGCCGAAGAACTGGAAAAGAGGGAGTGCACAAGGGACCAAGTCCTGCTGTGTTTGTTTCAGTTGTCAGACTAAACACCTACACAGCGGATGGCTTCATTATATGGAAAAAATAATACATCTGCATAAAGTGCTATTTTTGCATACCAATTCCCAGTAATAGTTCCGGCCTGGAGTGTTTCCTCTCTGGTTTGTTCCATTAATCAGTACATTCACATTAATTAATATTTATCTTGCCATGGGGAAAATTTCAGTGAAAGGCTAGGATTGTTTGGGGATGAGTTCTCCAAACTATTTAAGCACACCTTTGGACAAGGAGTGACAGGAATGGCTTTCCACTAGGAAAGGCAGGGTTAGGTGGGCTGTTGGGAATTAGGAATTGCTGGCTGGGAGGGTGGGCAGGCCCTGGCCCAGGGTGCCCAGAGCAGCTGTGGCTGCCCCTGGATCCCTGGCAGTGCCCCAGGCCAGGCTGGATGGGGCTGGGAGCAGCCTGGGACAGGGGGAGCTGTCCCTGCTCATGGCAGGGGGTGGCACTGGATGGGCTTTAAGGTCCCTTAGCACCCAAACAATCCCGGGATTCTGTGACTATGATAAAATGGATTCCACAGTGAATTTCCATCCCGAATCCTCTACTACTTTTTGAATCTCTCCCATCATTGTGAGGCAGATGAAATGGAGACAGTGGGAAAAACACAACTGAGGAACAGAGGACTGAGTCTGCTCCAGAGGCAGAAGAAAGCTGTAGGCTGTTAGGACAGTGAAGATGAAGAAGACCTGAGATCCAAGGGCAAACAGTACTATTTTCCATGAGGGAAGAGACAGGAGTGTTTACCTTTATGATGGCAAACCCCAGGATTACAAGCATGGCATAGCTGATAACGCTCTGCAGCCCAGACTCCAGTTCCTGAGCACAGCCCTGCCATGAAAGAGAGGTAAAAACATGTTAAAAGGTGTTCATCCAGCAGGAAGTTTTTATTATTCCCCCCAGCTCTCCCAAGGCAGCAGGGCCTGGTAAGGCCTGTCTAATCCACACTGCAGGTCTGAGGAACTCCATTCTTGTCTTCCAGACCTGGTGGCTTATTTCCTCCTGCGTGAGGAGAGGCACTGACAAACTGCAATTTACTGACATGGCTGTGTCTGAATTTCCTCTGGCTCTGGTCATTTAAACAAGTGCCCAAAACTCAGAGACAGAATGGCCATCAATATGATCTATGAAAGTCAGCTTAGGGCTTTGTGCCCTAGACTGAAGAATGCAGTATGGCATTTGGAATCATAGAGTGTTTGGGTTGGAAGGGACTTTACAAGATCATTCAGGCTTCCCCTGCCATGGTCAGGGACAGCTCCCACTGTCCCAGGCTGCTCCCAGCCCCATCCAGCCTGGCCTGGGGCACTGCCAGGGATCCAGGGGCAGCCACAGCTGCTCTGGGCACCCTGGGCCAGGGCCTGCCTATCCTCATATCTGATCTACACTGATCTTCTTCTAGCTTAAAACCATTACCCCTTGTCCTGTTGCAACAGGCCCTGCTAAAATGATTGACCTCATCTTCCTTACAGGCAACCTTGAGGCCCTGGGAGGGGCTCTGAGGTGTCCCTGGAGCTTCTCTGGTGCAGCTGAACAGCCCCAGCTGTGCCAGGCTGGCTCCAGGGAAGAGGAGCTCCAGCCCTCAGAGCATTATCATCCTCCAGATTCAGTGTAGTCAATCCCAGATGAGTTGTTTCCCTGCCCCAGATCTATTTAAACAACTACGGCTATATCCCTAAACTGTGCCTGGCGTGCTTCTCTCCACAGTTCCACCTGGCTGAATATAGAGATACTGAGTGTGCTTTTAAATGCTTTTACTTATTTTACCTTGTATTTTTAATTGTATTCAAGATATGGTCAGTAGAATAATAGAAAAACCCTAGCAGACTAACCTCCTTGTGCATAAAAGAAAAAAGGGGGAATTTGTTGGAGAAATTTGCTCAGACATGGCTTAGAGAGTTTTGTTCAGACATGCCATAATCACATACAGCTGGTTAAAAAGTAAAAGGCAGCTGTAAGCAGCAAATTCTCAAGCCTGTTCTTGTAAACAACAAAATTCTCAAGCACGTTTCTGAACAGCAGAATTCTCAGGCTTGGTTTTTAATAACAAGTAAATACCTTGTCCTTGGATAGTGATGGGAAAGCAGAGTGACAAACATGGAGGCCTTGAGAACCGTTCACAACAGGATGAGAAAAACAAGTCTTGGTCTCAATAACAAACCACAGGTATTGAAAACAAAAGGAGGGGTTGATGTTTAATCTGTAACCAATGATGAGCTCGGGTTTTGCATTATGCATGAGCTTAATTAACATGGTTATAAAATGTGCATGTTGGATCAATAAATCGGAGTTCGATGCTGATCAAAGGATGGGTGGTCTCCCTTCGCTTCCACAGCTGAAAATGAACACGGCCCAGGTGTGACCCCGAGCCCCTCATCCTCACCCGTGTGTTGAGTTCCTGCGGCTGATCCAGGTGCCCCGTGCAGTTCTTGGCCTCTTGCTGGCAGCAGCTCTGAGGAACACTGTTGTTCCCAGTGGAATTAAACCACTGGCTGGTGGTCCAGTCGCTGTAGTTCTTAACCCCGCAGCAGTGAAGCTACCAAACACAGGACAGTGACACAGCAGTTACTGTTACATAGCATTATACATGTGTATTACTAGTTACATTATATATATATATGTTCATATATATGAATGCTGGTGGTGAGTTAAACTTCTCTTAGGCATAGCCAGAGCTGCCAGTAGCTTGCAGCAGATTTACAAGCAGCGGTGCTTCAGGAAAACAATCACAAATGTAATAAATCAATCTCCATACATTATCATGTCCCTCTTAGTTTATTCTTTGTGAAAGCTCCAACAGGAAGGTGACAAGTTGAAGGGCAGAATCTTCCATCATCTCACTATTTTATGGTGTGGTGCTCTCAGCAGCAGCTATTCCTATGCACTTATTTGCTGTGATGCAAATGTCATTCACATCAGCCGCATCCCTGCCTGCATGAATGTCACACCCACAGCCTGGACACACCAGCTCTGCAAAGCGAGGAGCACCCTCAGCTGCCTTGGAGAATTGGATGCTAAACACAGAGCCAGGCTCCAGGATACCGCCCCACTCATCCTCTCCCCACCTTTCCCAGCCTAAATTCCTTGTTTAGGACCAAAACATTGTTTTCCAAACAATGCTTAAATATTTTCTTACCTGTTCTTGCAAGTAATCCACAACCCTAGACTCTGGGTTTTGGCCATCATACTTCTCAAAGACGGAGCGCATTGTACCTTGCACATCAGTTTTTACCTGTTTAGACAGAAAAAACAATGCAGATGATTTTAATGTGAGAGCTGAACATTTTATCTGGTGGAAACTGCAAAAGATCTGTATCTCAAATAAGTCAAGGGGGAAAATAAGAAATAAGAAAAATCAAGCAATGTTTTAGACAGAATTCAGGTGGCCCTTAGCCAGAATCATGTTCCTGGGTAGAAGCTTGCTGCCCTTGATGGAAAAGCCTTCCTTTGAGAGCATCAACAACTGTTTAATCCAACTCAGAGACTGTTGTGATATCTGCCAGGTACTTTATATATTCACTATGTTTCCAGAAAAGACATCCCCATTCCCATTTGCTCTGCAGGTTGCAGGACAGGGGATGAAGTAAAAAAAAAACAAACAACCCAGATAAATTGGAATGATCAAACAATGTGAGATCTGTTCTTTACTTTTATGTTGGGACAGAGATGCTAAAAATTCTTAATTTACCTTTTCTCTGTAAACAAATCCAAAGACAAAAGCAGACACTTCTGCAATGAAGATAACCAGGATAATGGCCAAGAACTGAAAATAAAAATGAGACTGTAAGAGAAAATCCCACAGCACTTGAATTCAACTGCACAATACACTTCACATTACTTTACAGCAGTAAGTTATTGTTATCTCTTATTGCCTCTCCAATCAAAATACTTACCAGAATATAATTTAGAATAGAAGAAGCTGTGGCTGCCTCACCCCTGGAATTGTTCAAGGCCAGGTTGGACAGGGTTTGGAGCAACCTGGTTGCATTGATTGGTCTAGTGGAAGCTGTCCCTGCCTATGGAAAAGGGGTTGGAACTGGATGAGCTTTAAGGTCCTGTCCAACCCAAATGTTTTGGGGATTGCTGTGCGTGGCTGGGACGATGACTGTGGCTCCACGGGCTCTGTGCCTGATGCTGAGCACTGCCACGGTGTGTGACCTGTGTGAAGAGCCTGTGGAACACTTGACAAGGTGGATGTCAAAGGGGAGAGCACACAGATAAACCAGCAGCTGAGTCATGTACATTGTGCACTCCCTGTTGGGCTCACATTGCACTCAGGGCATGAAGCTACTCTAAGTGAACCTTTCTGGATTTTTAAAAGTAATTCTGTGAGCAGTCAAGGCACGAGGATTAAAGCCTGCAGAAAGATTGATACACATCTGGTTTGCTTGCTTGCTTAGAAACTCGTATTTCCTCCTGCTCCTCCACCACCTCACTCCTCAAAACTTGCTGCTCCGGCACTCATCTTCCCTGAGCCAGCTGGGGCGGACCAGAGCATCCCAGCTCAAAGCGACTCGCACAAGCCAGCAGTGCCTCAGCAGTGCGTGTCGCCAGGACCTTTCCCTCTGTTCGCCTCCCTCCCGCGCCGGCGGGAGGCAGGTGACACCCGCGGTGACACTCACCAGCCCCAGGCCCACGCGGGACTCGCGGAAGGTGGCGCAGCAGCCGATCAGCCCGATGATGAACATCACCGTGGCCACGCAGATGATGATCACGGCCGGCAGCAGGGCGTACTTGTCCTGCACAAAGCTGTCGTAGCTCTTGTAGGTGTGGATGACGTACGCCCCGACATAGCTGAGGCCTGCTGCTGCCGCCTGAAATGCAGTAAGGAAAAGGGATTAGCAGCTACTTATTAGGCCTCTGACCTGGAAACTAATCGTGGATTGTTTTCTAATAGAGATTTTAGAAATAATGGCTACAGTGTGCAAAGAACTAGATGGAAAAAAACGCTGAATCTGAAACTATTACCTAATTGAGGCATTCAAACTTGAACACAGAGAAGACAAAATTCACTGTATTACTCCACTCCCTTGTTAAGGCACCACAGGAGCTGAGGTGAAAGGTTGATGTCTGTAGACTTGCATCAATGTCTTTGCAGAATGTCAAGCACACACTACATCCCACCCAAGGCTGCATTAACGAGAATCAGATCATCACATGGTTGGTTTTTTTGGTTTTTGTGGTGGTTTTAAAATTTTTTAAATTTATTTTTGAGAAAAACTCATTCTTTACATTCTCATTAACCACTAAGGCAGGCCCAAATGTACCTAGTCTCAGCAAAACAGTCCCTCCTTTTCCTGCAGGAAACAGATTTCTGCAGCCTTTAAAATAATCTCTCTCCCAGAAGGGTGTTTTGCTGACTGAGGCCAAGGTAGAGTGCATCAGTGGCAGCTGCCCTGGAGACCAAAGATTTGTACCCACTGGACTGGGTATAGCCCTGGAAACAACACCAAAAGGCTCAGCCATGCCCTTACTGATGGCACAAAAAAATTCTCTCAAGAGCCAGGATGCCTCATCCACCCTCTGTAATCCTGCAGCACAAAGAAAATGCAGCACCCCCGATATTCACATTCTGGAAACTTGAGGGAAACCAGACAGATTGTTTTCAACGGGTCACAGCAGGATTTCATCACGCAGCCTTGGAGCAGTTCATTACCTTCCCAGCACTGTACGTTTTAATTAATCAAACACTCCTCATGCTGGAGCTGGGGCTGGCTAATTCCTTGACCTTGTTTGGCTCTTTCCCCTCCAGCCAGGTCTGCTGCCTGCCCTTCAATTACCTCCAAGTGCAGGAGCATCCTTTGTTTCAGACAGCTCCCATCCCACAATCCTGCATTCCTGGATGCTGTCTGTACCCCAGAATTACTGGGTCAGATGCACCAAGTGATGAAGCCAGACATTTAGTACAGGACCTGCAAGATCCTGCTGCCCTGGGGCTCAGACACAGCAGGTCCTCTGCAAAGTGGGATATCAGGAAAAGGAATAGGATTGCCAATTCCTAATTCTCAGGTTGTTTGTTTTTCTTCTGTACATGCACTGGGTTTTCAAATATGGTAATGATGAAAGTGGTTGCTAAAGCTTCCTTTCATTTTTCCTCTCTTTGAAGGAAATCTCTTTCCTATTTCCCTGTCTACAGGTGTAGGGTGACCATGACTTTTTCCTGTCACCCCTTTTTAGGGATGCAGGGAAAGGGTGAGACCACTTTATCTCAAAGGGCACCACTGCCTTCCCACTTCACCACAGGAGTGAGGAGTTGAGGAGAAGCAGCCTCACCTTCTCCCTCAACACTCTGTTCCTGAACTGAAAGTGGGACAGGAAATGTCCTTGGAATGGCAGCAGCAGTAAAGTGTCACAGCAATGGGCCCCCAGCTGGGTAATAATCAACATATAGAGACTCCATGTATTCACAGAAGGCTGATTATTTAATTTATTAAGAAACCCATTGCTTTTTTATACCCTAGTTTTCTACAGGTGGAATTGATTGCTTCTCCAATCCAAACACCATCACCCTTGGCTAATTAAAAAAACACCCTTTGGTAAACAAATCCCCATAACACATTCCACATGTTCACAACAACAGGGGCAGCAAGCGAAGATAAGAATTGTTTCTCATTCTTTTCTCTGATCTTCTCGCAGCCTTTCCCAGGCATGGTTCTGGGAAAGGCGTTTGTTCCTCTCTGTGGCCAGAGAGCCACTGCCACAGTAAAGGTGGAGGTGGGGACTCGTCACCTCCATCCCCCTTTGCCTTCGATTGCACAAAAAGAATGAAGGGGCACGACTCAAAAAGGGTGTCCTGTATTTCTGGCCTGGATGGAAGGCTGGACGCACGTGTCTGTCCACCTGTGCTCTGCTCTGAAACAGCATCATCTGGGCAAGGACAGTCACAGAGGGGCAAAGGAAGTTGTGCCAGGGTCTCACAACCACCACCACAACCACAGGGCGGTGATTCCTCCCCAGTATCCCACCTCACTCCACCCTCTGGCAGTGGGAAGCCATTCCCCCTTGTCCTGTCACTCCAGTGTCCTTTCCAAGGTCTCCCTCCACCGTGGTGAAGAAACATTCTTCATTTTCCATCCATACTTCATTTTCCATCCATTTCCAGTGTGCTCAACAGGCAAGACAAAGGAAGCAGCACAGGACATGCTAAAGAACAAAGCTCCCAGGCTGTGGGGAGCTAAGAAAGACCTTGCTGCAAGTAAAAGGCTGCCAAGAATTAAGAAAAAAAATTATAATGCCAATTCACAAAGGCCTCTAAAGCCAGGACCAGCAAAGCTCCATGACTGCAAGACAAAACCAGAAGGTCTAGTGTTAAGTTCAAGGACCTCAAATATAAAGCACTTTCACAGTGGGTTTTATTGCAATACTCAGGATTGCCTTGTTTCTGGTCAGAGACCAGGCACAACCAGCAAGAAGTTTACTAAAATTTCCAAACTTCTGCTTCCAAGCAGAAAAAGGAAGAGTAATGAGGCAAAACCAGAAGTCTTTGGGAAAAGACTTAAAGGAAGATGACCACAGATACTGCCACAACTTCACCCATGGTTTTTAATTCATTTGGAAGAATCCTGAAGCCTTGAAGAGCAGGGTCACTCAGGAATAGAAGGCATCAAAGATAATGACCTCTTCCCTGATTTTTGCAGGGGAGTCCCAGAGAGAATTTTTGAGAGCAAAGATGAAAAATACTTCAGAGCTTAAATCAGAACTCTTCCCTTAAGCCTTTCCAGAATTTAAGTCAAATTCAAAATCTGGTGGAGGGATTTGTTTCACCTCAACATCACAAAACCTGTAGCCCATTTCTAGATCTAAGATGAAGATGTACTAAGATGTACCTCTCTAGAAGGACAAGCCCTTTGCATTGCAAAAGATGGATCTCAAAATATGTCTGACTAGGTTTCTGCTGGGTCTCAAGAAATAAACAATCCCACAAACACACAGGCCAGTTTGAGCAATTAGTTTTGAGGAGGAATAGACCAAATACGTCCTTTTCCATGATCAGTCAGCCACGTCCTCAAACCCATCTAAAATGGCACAAAGGATGCTGGGATTATGCCAAGAAATACACATTTTGTCACAATTTTTGTTGGTCTCCAGCTTGCCAGCGTGCTTGCAGCCAGGCCTGGTGCCCGGCAGGCTGACACAGTGTGGGCACAAGCCCTGGCACGGTGACTCAGGCACGTCCCCTGGGCCACCCACAGCCAGCGCGGCGCCCACCCCTGACCCTGCCCTGCCCTCGCTGCCCCACCAGCCTCAGGAAACTGCCCCTGCTTCTGTGCGGTGCTGGTCACTTCCTCAGCACAAGACGACGAGATGAGGCAAAAGGAAATTTTGCAAGAAAACCCCTTTCCACGGCTGGGCAGCTCTGCTGCCTCGCCCCCGCGGCTCGCACCCTCCAAGGACCTGGGGCCACAATCGCTCAATTTTTCATATCCCACACCCTTGACAGAAAGCAGAAAAACTATTTGAGCGTGAAGAAGCGAACTCCTTGGGGCTGAGTGAGAGAAAGCCGAGCTGTGACAGTCAGCAGGCTTTCCCAGGCTGAGGTTTGGGCTCACCAAGCCCTTCCAGGCTCAGCTGAGCCAGGGAAGCAGGTGCGCAGAGGGCAAACACAACACGGGGGGACTCTCAGTCACATAACACACACAGAGCACTGTGAATATTCACTCCCGCCCATGAAACAGAACCCTGCACTGTCTCACTGGTGCTGAACAGAACAGCTGCTGGAAAACACCAATTTTATGTATTTTTTAAAATGCAACAAGCCTCTTTGTGTTCCACTCTTTTAATATGCTGACGAACAAAAGTCCCTACCCTGTTCAGTAGGCTTTTAGCCATGCAAATACTTCATGCCACTTAATCACAGACATAGAAGGGGCTGCTTAAAGCTTCCTCTATACCACTGCTCTGAAATACATGCAAATGTTTCATATATATATATATATATTTTTTTTTTTTTCTATCAGTGAGGCAGAACAGGTGCTTTTCCACCTTTACTTCTCTGTTTTCATAAGCCAACCCTACGTGATGGCTGAGAACAGAGGTTAGTGTTCGTTCACAGTTATCAGCACAGGCTTCTTTGTCCCCTGCCAAACCCAGATAAGGTACAGCAAAGGAGCCAAACTACCAACTGTGATGTTTAGAGGCAGTGTCTGCTGCTTGGAGGATTTGGGGTACTTTTTAAAAGGTTTCTCCCAGCATCCTCCCATTTCAGAGTGTTGATTCTATGACTTGATCTGTTACTGCAAACTGGTACAAGACTTTATTTTGAAAAGGCTGGAAAATTAAAAATACAGAGTAACAAAGCTGGAGTGTTCAAAGGAGAAGTTTAAGAGCAGGGTGAATTCTGAATTCACCCCGTGTGTCCGGCAAGATGCAGCCTCTGTACAGTAAAAAATTGAGGCTATGAGACTTACAGACATTTCTCCTTTGTCCAATGGGACTTTCCCAGGGCCAGCACTAATATCCACCACAGCACAAAACTCAGGCTGGCTGGATTTTTCCTGTATCATTAACTTTCTATGGGCAAAGACAGATAAGAGAAACAATACCATTTTTCATGACACAGTAAGAGAGGCAGTCTTCCATAGCAAACTACTGCAAATACAAACTGGAAGAACTATGAATATCCCCACAAACCCTTTCTGAACCACTGGCACCAAACTCATCATTAGAAAGTCAGCTCACAGAGCTGCCTGAGTTAATTTTAAGGCTCAAATCCCACTTTTTTTTAACCAGTATTTTTACATAATCAGATGAAAATTATTACTTCAATTATTCTTTACTTATTACTTTGCCAATTACAGTTATTACTACTGTGCTGCCCCCATGTCTCTCATATCTAGAATCAGCCCCCAGCAACACTGGCCTCAGTTACAGCTGTCCATCTTCTCCCTAATACAGAAGACACTCCATGTCTTTGGTTTTTGGCTTTTTTTCTGTGTACAAGAAGTGGTTTTGATTTACCTTGACAGGTAAATCTTCTGCTCAAAAGACTTTGCACATTTCCTCCATAAATAATGTATTTTATTATCCAACAGCCAGCTTGCATGGCAAAGAGAATTACTACCTGGCTCCCTTGCTGATTTATTGTACTACAAGATTTATTCTTCCCATTCACTGCCACAGTTTCAAGTCCTCCCTGGCTGCTGCCCTACTCCATTTTCAGGGAGCAAGAGGTTTTCTTAGGGTTTTAGAGGAAAAGAAAGACACTGAGCACTTTTGAGAAAGCTTTTTTCGCTTTATCCTCATTTTAACCAGTTTAAAACCCGCCTTGGGCCACATGGACCAGGCACTTGCCAGAACTGAGGGTGCCCTGGCCCGAGGCAAAGCTGGTTTCTCCCAGCAATGAGAGTGACCCCAGCTCAGCACCTCCCATCCCACCTGCACAACCTTCTCTCCCTTTTCCATCCTGGATTTAGAACTCTGCCAGCTGGAAGGGACCTCCTGGCTCCAGGTACCATTTCCTACCCTGCTTACGGTATCAATTTCTCTAAACGATAAATCAGTGTTCTGAGTGCCACGTTTGTGTTCTCTGGCTTCACCCAGGACAGTGTGTGACCGTGCTTGGTCACCCTTGCACTGAAAAAGGTTTCTGATGTTCAGAGGGACCATCCTGTGCTTCAGCTTGTGCTCACTGGCCTTGTCACTGGGCACTGACAGCATCATCGGGGCAAGCACAGACACAGAGGAGCGAGCAAAGCTGCTGTGCCAGGGTACCTGTGCCAGGGCCTGCCCACCCTGCCAGCCAGCAATTCCTAATTCCCAATGTGCCAGAATCTGTGCCTGCCCTCTGGCAGTGGGAGCCATTGCCTGGGTGCTGTCCCTGCCTGCCTTGTCCCCAGGGGCTGTGCAGCTCTCCTGGAGCCCCTGGAGGCCCTGGCAGGGGCTCTGAGGTGTCCCTGGAGCTTCTCTGGTGCAGCTGAACAGCCCCAGCTGTGCCAGGCTGGCTCCAGAGCAGAGGGGCTCCAGCCCTGGCAGCAGCTCCGTGGCCTCCTCTGCACTGGCTGCAGCAGCTCCAGCTCCTTGTGCTGCTGGAGCCAGGGCTGGGGCAGGATGGGGTCTCCTGTTAGTGCACAAAGCTGCTATGTTCCCTCAGATCTTCACATTGTGAAAACACTGATTTACAAAATAATAAAAAATACTGAATTCAGCAAGCTGGAGCTGGCTTTGGGTTGGAGCAAAAAGCACCAAAGCTGTGAGCTCCTACCAGGCTGCCCTCAATTCCAGCAGCACCAACAGCCCCAGGAGAGAATTCCTGCCGATCTCATGGCAGTCATTACCCTCAAACTAAAACCTTCAAATCAGTTTCCTCAGGTGAGCTACAAAGGTGGGACAGAACCCAGACAACTGTTCTGAGCCAAGCTATACCAAGTCACAGCAAACTCATCAAGGTCTGTTATGCCCAGATATTCAGCTGGGATGTACAGCTGAGGGGCATGTTTCAGCCTGCCTTCAAAACACACCTCAGGCTGCTTGCTGAGTATGGAGGGAATTGCTTGCTTTTTCCTTTTCTTCCTCAAATGAAAACAATGAGCAGCTGCAAAAAGGCTCTGAAAACCTATGTCTCTCTTTCAGGAGAAAAAATTCGCCAAACCTAAACCAACATTTTCTTGCAGTTTACATGCTGCGAAACCACACACTCAGAGGGGATTCTGGGTGTAGTGGGCTTGTTTTCAGGCTATATTAAGTAAATATCTGCCTTGAGAGTTGTTTTAGCGTGCTGCCTTTTGTTCTCCAAGCCTAATTCCAAGGTTATTTTTCACTCCCTAAAAGCCAGCATGTACCGAAAAAGCACAAATGGTGGGATGTCCTCACGGAGACACTGTACAGAAGTGCAAAGCAAGGAATCCTGTCCCAGTTCCTAATGCTTAATCCCCTGCCTTGGGGCTATGGTGCTGCTGTTAATCACAATCACTGAGGCAACAGGACCAGGAAGAGGAGAAACCCATTTTCAACTGTCAGAACCCCCATTTTCACTCGTATTCTCCCCAAATACACAGACTGCAGGGCATGAGCTTGCAGGGAGTGTAGCTTCAGCTGGGCATGGATTGGTTTATCAGCCAGTGCCAGGCTGTTTTGGATCCGAGCAGCCCGTCTGGACACAAAACACCCTGTAGTTCAATATTTGCCTTCCGAACCACCCCAATTTCTCAATCAGCTACTCCAGGCTCAGACACTGGACGCTGCAACTAAACCAAGGTGCACCTAAATCACAGCAGAGCTAATCCCAAATCTTGCTACAGAGGTACCAAATGGGACCTCTTGAGCCCTTGTAATTACCACATGGACTTCCACAACATGGAACCACAGAATCCCAGGAGGGTTTGGGTTGGAAGGACCTGCAAAACTCACCCAGCTCCACCCCGTGCCATGGGCAGGGACTCCTTCCACTGTCCCAGGGTGCTCCAAGCCCTGTCCAACCTGGTCTGGAACACTTCTGCTCTCTGGGCAACCTATGCCAGTGCCTCACCACCCTCACAGGAACAATTCCTTCCCAGCATCTACCTTGAATTTCCCTTCTTTTCAGTGTGAAGCCATTCTCCCATCAGTACAGCTCCTGATGAAGAATCCCTCCATGGTTTCTTTGAGCCCCTGTCAGACACTGGAAGGCTGATTTCCACATGGCCTTCACACAACCTCCTCATCTCCAGGCTGACACCCCCACCTTCTCAGCCTGTCAAACTGTGGTTTTGGTAACCTTTGAAGAGACCAAAGTGCCTTTAGAGATGGATACACAGCCTGGCCATCCAGGGTCCCCTCACAGGCAACCCTCTGGCTGAGGTTGCTGCCTGGAATCTGCACCACTGTCCCAACACCTCCCCTGTGCCGACCACACAGCACCTTCATTTTAATTTAGTCTGTGAGGCCCTATACAATACAGCAAAGCCCATTTTCCTCAAAGCCGGTTCAGTTCGGCTTCCTGATTTTGGGGAGAATAATTTTAAACAAGGATCAACTTTACCCTTTCAAGGCATGCTCAAAAGGATCACGCCAAAGTGCCCAGGCATCCGCCCCATCCTGTGACCACTGCATCATGTCATCATGTGGCTGCTCTGCTCTCACCCTTCAGAAATGATCTAGAAATCATAGAATGGCTGGGGTTGGAAGGGACCTTAAAAATCACCACGGTTCCAACTCCCAAGGAACCCCCCCAACCATCTTCCCCTTCCCTTCCTCAATGTAACCTTTGCTATTCAATACATTGTTAATTAAAAGTATCCAGAACATTGTTAATTAGAAGTATCCAGATTCCTCTCTGACTGAGGCTCCAGAGCAAGCATTCCCAAAGTACTCATTATGGGCATGAGTGATTTTAAACCATTCACACATGCAGGAATTTTTCTTGTGGGTAACTTTATACCTCCAAATCACTTAAAATTACTTAGAGTGAAGCACAGCAATACAGTGATTCCTTGAGCAACCTGTTCTTAGTGGAAGGTGCTCCTGCCCATGGCAGGGGGCTGCACTTCTTGCCAGCAGATCAAATGCTGCTCTCTCCAATCCCCTGGTCCTACTGAAGCACCCTAGGCAGGAATTTGTCCTTATGCTTCTCCCTGCTGTTGGGCAAGTCAAGCAAGGAGGCTGGGGCAGTGCCCACCTCTGCTTAGAAGTGAATGGGAAATCTGGGGAAACAGGATTTTCACTGCAGGAGCACCTAAGGCAGTCCTCTGGAGATGAACCAGAATGTCTTGCGTTGGAGGGGACCCACAAGGATGGTGGGAGTCCAGCTCCTCATCCTCAGGACCCCCAGTGGATGCCAAAGCCCCTCTGAAGGCAGAGACCTGCTCAGTGACAATGAAGCTGAAGGTGAGCAGGGGCAAGGTGCTGGATGCTTTGAGGTTAACAGCGACTGGAAGGTGCTTGCTGCACATTATACAGAAATACTGGAGCACGAAGCTTCCATCTAGCTTTAACATTCCCAGTTTCTTCCCTTGGACCAGGAAGTGAGTCCCAGCATTCCACCTCTCTCCTTTGAAAGGAGCACCATCACATCTCACCCAGCCGAGCCCCCTCAAAAGACATTGCCAAGAGCATCGTGGTCTGCTCTGACCCTTCCTCTCCCTCTTTTGGGACCCATGAGATAAACCTGCATCCCCAGCCTTCACCTGGAGCAGGCCAGCACCCACTCACCAAAACTACCACTCACTGGCACCTAATTGGTAGGTGCTCAAGAGCAGAAGGGGAGGTGGGAAGAACTCCCACAGCCTGAAGCACCACCTGTGGTAACCTTATAATTAAATAATCTTTAATCACTGAGTTTTTGGGAGGAGTTATGCATAGGTGCCTGACCTGCAGAATGACCTGCAGGAATGATGCTGAGCCGAGTGCTTAGGGGAAAAGCTGTTTTTTCACCTCATTTAGGAAGCCTGATTTGTCATTGTGGAAGATCTGACTTCCTTCACTCTGCATGATAACGATCAGATAGCCAAAAGAGGATTTTTTGCCTTTTTAGGATATTCTTAAGTAATAACTTCTGTCAAAGAGCCACATCTGCACCATCTGCTGACTACGCAGGAGGTGAATTATTTTCCATAATCACTTCTGAGCTGGGAAAGATCTGCAGCATGCAATGTCTGGACATGAATTACTCCTTGGAGAAGGGCTCTGATGTTCTTGGCAAATCCTGTTTTCACAATCATCTGGGGCCTTGTACTTACAGAGCCCTGACTGTTAGAAATGTTCTGCAGGAGCATAAAAGAATCAGTCCCTCCATCTCCACCCTCCTAAACCAGAATTCCAGGTTCTGCAGTTCTGCTGCTGGAATGTGATTACCACACATAATGGCGGCAGCAGCATCTAAATGCCACAGGTACCGGGCTGCACTGCTCTTACTGGGATGAAAAACAACCCAAAGGGCTGCTCTGGGTCACCCCAAATTCAGAGGCCAGAGACATGCACAAGGACCATTGCTGACAGTCCACGGAAGAAGATCACCAATCACAACTAGAGAGTGCTCCTACAGCAGAAGGAAAAGCACCAGAGACATTTCTAGGAGGATATAAGGCTGTTTCACTTCCAAAAAGCCAAGCAATGATGCTAAGCTGAGGTACACCTGCTCTGAGGCTCAGGGCCTTTCCACATACAAACAGAGGGATGCTGCTGCAATGTCCTCTGCGGCTACTTAAAAAAAAAAAAACCAAAAGAAAATCGCCACAAACCAAGCAGACACAGTGACACCATGTCACCCGGCGTGCAGCAGTGGCTCAGCTGCAGCTCTGTTTGTGTCAGTGGCTCAGGAGCTGCATGGAGCACACGCAGCAATAAACTCTGCTGGGCCTCATAAAGGAGGCACGGGATGGAGGGGACGAGCTCCTCACCACAGCCAGCCGCAAGTCATGTTTTTACAAAACGGCACCACACCCCACGAGGCCCCAGGGATTAATTCGAGCAGGATTCCTTCTTTTGCCTCATTTTTTTCTCCCCTCGCGTAGCCTCTCTCTTTGGCAAACTTTGGTCCTTCTCTTGAGGAAGAGCCCCTGCTTCACCCAGAGCAAGGGGCGCTGAGCCCGGCCCGGCCGAGCAGCCCCAGGCCCCGGCTGTCACGGCAGGCTGGGCCATCCCCGGGAAAGCCCGGTCTGGAAAACACCCAGGTGCTACGGAGCGGCCGTGAGCCCCCAGCCCGCGGCCCGACAGGCCTGGGCTGTGGCACGGCCCTCCTGCAGCAGCACGCAGGTGCCAGGGCGGTCCGTGGCGATGGTGGGGGCTTTCCAAACTTCCCCATGCAGGGGGAATGCCCCAGCCGGGCCACCAGAGCACCCCCGGCCCTTCCGAACAGCCGCCAGCCCCGCCGCCACTGCCCCGAGGCCCCGCGCCACGAGCCTCCGACGCCGACACCCCCAAACCAACGCGCGTTAGGCTAAACAGTACACAATCCACCCTCATTTCCTCGCTCGCTTGTAAATAACCATCGCGGAAGGGATTTGGAAAGCCGTAACTGTGCCAAGGACACAGCTGGAACAAAGTTCTAAGCAGTTTTCCTCCCCAAAAGCCTTCTCGCCCCCAATACGGCGCAGAGCCCTTGTACAATGCCCTCGCCTTGCGGCTTCATTTCCTTTCGACCACAAAACTTGGCTGTAGACTGCTTTAACTAAAAACACTACTAAAACACGCGGGAACATTAAAAACACGCCACGAGGAAAAAAAGAACAAAAAAAAGTAACAAGCTCTGACCTTGTTTGTTTTTTTTTTTTTTTCCCTTAAAAACTTAACCCCCTAAATCTCCTTGTTCTTTAAAAAACGCGTAATTAGGCGTTGCTAGAGAAATGTACGAGCGCGCCCGGCCAAGCTCCGCGCCCGGCTGACGGCGGGATCGCCCGGCAGCAGCGTGTGCCCCTGTCAGACCCCGGCCCTCCCGGCCCCCCTGGCCCGGGACAGCCCCGCCGTACCCAGAAGGCGAGGCTGAGCAGCAGCAGCACGGTCTTGGAGGTGATGACTCCGCAGTCCATGTTGGCGCAGCTCTGGGGCTGAGCGGCCGCCGCACCGGCCCCGGCTCCCCGCGGCCCGCCCCGGCCCTGCCCGGCCCTGCCCTGCCCGGCCCACACACGGGACGCGTTTCCCCGTGGCCGAGCCCGCAGATTTCCAAGCAGGGGGTGGGGAGCGCCGGGAACAAATGTCAAAGCAAATTACTTGGTGACTTCAGGGTGGTTTGGGATTTTTTTTGTGCTTTTTGTTTTATCTGTATTTTGTGATTAGAAGGGGATATCGCAGAGAAGCTCGCCAGGCATCGTTTGGGGTTTCACCACCTACATCCTGCCCGGCTGCTCTCAGCCACAGCTCGCACAGTGAGTGAGATCAGCAGCGAGGTAAAAATTCCCCTCCCAGCAAATCAGATCCCTGAAGCAGAGCAGAGCATCAGGCTGCAGCTCCCTGCAGGCGCAGCTTCGGGGCTGGGGCAGTGCTACCTGTGGCAGAGTGATGAGGTGTGGCAGGAATCAGAATTCCAAGCTAGTGACATGGATCCTTGCACACGAACACTCCAGGGAAATGCTGCCCTGCTGACCTCTCTGCTGGCATGGGATGCAGAGTCATGCACAGTGCTTCCCTTCCTAATCCAACTCCAGGCAGGAACAATTTCCCTACAGCAAAAATGTGAATATTTGTGCTGCGAAACACACTGTTTTTCATGCCTGAGACAGGAACTGACTGTGTAATCCAGCTGGAGTGTTTAAAGAGGAAGTGAAAGTATTTGAGTTTTTCAAACTTGACTACCTGCCAAATTTATGATGTCAATAAACGATTATTTTATTCTTTTTAGCTAGAAAGCAGTCTCTGCTGACTGTAAATTTTCCTTCCTGTTATTTTTACATGAGTCTTTTCAACAGACCCAAATGACTCCAAGAAATAAGGTCATGTACTATGAAGACGCTTCTGCGTCATCCTCATGTGCCAGTCGTGGGAGACTGATTTTCCGTCCTCCTTGCAGTGGGAGCACCAAAATGTCCAGCACAATCAGCAGCTGGCACAGCAAAAGTAGGGGGAAAGGGCTAAAGTAAGTGGGACAATGAGCAAACGACAGGTTACACAGAGGTTTTATCAACTGATGGCTTTCAAATTAATTTGGTGCTATCAGCTTTTCCCCAGAAGACTTAGAAAGCGAGTCTAGCCATCTAAGAGCTGTTTGTGGCTTTTGGAAGAAACATGAGATGCTGGCAGACTGAGGAAAAAAACCAAACACCTGGAAATTACAAGCCAGTTAACTTCAGTTCCTTATTAACAACTTCAAAGAGACCATGGAATAAGTAATTGGGAAATCATTTGCAGACAAGAAGAAAACACAGAGACAAATACCAGATAATATAGATATGTCAAGGACAAACTGTTTCATGTTAATTACATTTCCTTCTATGATGGGTAACAGGCCTTGTGGGGAAAGAAGCAGTGTGTTTAATGTGATAAGGCCTCTAACACCTCCCCATGCCCCACAGCACCTTCATGCCCGTGGCCTGTCCTGAACAACCCCTGGGTCCCCCACCCGTGCCTTGGTGTCACCTGGGTTACTGTCCTACCCCTTGGGGTGTAAATTTCAGTAATAACCTGGAGAAGAGAACAGAGAATTTTTTATGTGATGAGGACATGGAGGTGTTAAGGACAAGGACTGCAATAGAAATAGAGTTGCCAAGAGATCTGGAGGACTAGGAGGAGAGGGCTGAAAAATCAGACGTGGTGCAGAAAGGACAAGGCAGGCAGGGACAGCACCCAGGCAATGGCTCCCACTGCCAGAGGGCAGGCACAGATTCTGGCACATTGGGAATTAGGAATTGCTGGCTGGGAGGGTGGGCAGGCCCTGGCCCAGGGTGCCCAGAGCAGCTGTGGCTGCCCCTGGATCCCTGGCAGTGCCCCAGGCCAGGCTGGATGGGGCTGGGAGCAGCCTGGGCAGGGGTGGAATGAGATGGTGTTGAAGGTTCCTTTCAACCTGAATCATTCTGTGATTCCACAACACAGGTTTGGACACTCAGAACACATCCCAAACGCTGGAATGTGAGGCTGAGCAGATACAGGGAGAAGTACTGGAATTCAGTGACTGCAGAGAGCTGCAAATGTTGCTCTACTCTCATCAGCTAAGCCTCGTGCTTTTAAAAACAAGCCTGAGGTGCAGGACAGGCAGCCAGGGGTTTGTTTCTCAGAGCAGACCTTTGGCAGCCCGAACTGAGCTGAAGCCAGCCCTCGGCAGGGCTGCAGGATGCAGCGGTAACGAGTTTCCTGCCACTGCCCCTCCCTGGCAAAAATCGAGGGATGCAGCGTCTTCTGGGGGAGATGGATTTTGGAGGGGATGCACTGAACCAGCTCTCCAGCAGGAGAGCAGGAAAGGGAGACTATGGACAGCCTCTGTCCAAAACCCATGAGTTTAAGCTGCAGCTTCTTTGAAAGGCAGCAGGCTGTGCTGGCTGCTGAAAGAGAAATCTGCGTGCAGAAAGTGGGGTGAAGCTGATATTCAAAACCAAATTCCTTGGAGAGAAAAGATCAACACAAAGTCAAAACTTGAGGACTGCTCACAGAGCTCCTCTTACCAGCAAGGCTCTCCTTGCCACCATAATTTCTATCACAGCACTAAATATTAACAAAGTGTGTCATTGTGGAGGTATTTTTAAATTAAAACTTCAGCATTTTCACTTTTCCTTGTAGTGTGGCAAGTGGACAAAGCAAAAAAAAAAAAAAAAACAAAAAAAAACCCCAAAAAAACCAAAAAAACAAAACAAAACAAAAAAACCAAAAAAAACCCCCCCAAACCAACACATCATCTGAAAACCATTTCTCCTAGTTTTATAGGAATAATTGATAGTCTGGGGGAAATAGTTTGAAGAAAAATGGAAGGGCAAAGTCTGATGTGTGAATTAAAATGAAATAGAGAAGAATTAATAAAACTGAAACCAACCAAAACATCAGCCAAACTTCACCTTTCTTTAATATCCAGATATTGTTGCCAATTCTGTCACTTGTTAGTTCATGAAAACTTTTTAATTAGAAATATAAAAATGGTAATTTCACAGTGAGAATAAAATGGGATCCTTAACAAAATGTTACTACCTGTATGCTGTTTGCTCAGAACAAAGTGTTATTTAAAATCAACGGTGGCTGGCTTTTTATTATAGGTGATCTAGAAAGTAGCTTGCCAGAACAAAATGTGCCCTTAGAGATGTATCCCAAACATCACAAGAAGCCGTGGTTGTGATATTCTGCATCATTTCTGAACAAATTAGTATTAAAATCAAGAGATTCCTCTTGAACATGAGATTTTAAAACAGCAGTAAACTGGAATTTTTGCAGTCAGCTTTGGAAGGGAGTCGGGGAAAAAAGGAAACGAAAACTACCTAACCTGATAAAGCCTCAAAGGAGGCTGTGTTTGCAGAGCGGCTGCCTGCCATAGATCTCTTGCCTTGGGTGAATTTGTTTGGGTTTGCTGGATTTCAGTCTGAGATCAGTTTAGGAAGCATAGTGGAAAAACAACAGGTGTCCCACTGGTTTATTGATGGCACATTCAGCAGCGTTTGAGGCTCAATGGTTTGTACTGGAAGCTGTAACATGTGATAGGAAAAGTGCCTTCGCATTTCCCCTTATCCACCAGACAGCCACCATGTAAAGATAAAATTCCTTTCTGCACATGAGAAGACATATCTGAAAATAAGTCCATTTTGTTTTCCTCCTGCTAGACTAAACAACTTGCTAGTTCTGTTACTTTCCAGAACTCATTCTCTCCCACTAAGATTTGTTTCTCTTGAAATGCCCAGAAATGCAGGGAGCTCCCCAAGGGCTGTAATGGAGAGATCACCAGAGCTCTCTGCCTCCCCCTGCAGCGCCGTGGCCTTGCTGACTCACTCCCAGCTTGTGAGCATCCATTTCTGCCCAAGGAACTGCTTCCAAGCCAGCTGTTCCCCATCCACTTCTGATTGCTCTTGCTCAGGTGGGCAGCCCTGCTGGTCACAGAATCCAAGAATCCCAGGATGGTTTGGCTGGGAAGGATCTTGAACCTCATCCAACACCACCCCTGCCATGGGCAGGGACAGCTCCCACTGTCCCAGGCTGCTCCAAGCCCCATCCAGCCTGGCCTGGGGCACTGCCAGGGATCCAGGGGCAGCCACAGCTGCTCTGGGCACCCTGGGCCAGGGCCTGCCCACCCTCCCAGCCAGCAATTCCTAATTCCCAATGTGCCAGAATCTGTGCCTGCCCTCTGGCAGTGGGAGCCATTGCCTGGGTGCTGTCCCTGCCTGCCTTGTCCCCAGGGGCTGTGCAGCTCTCCTGGAGCCCCTGGAGGCCCTGGCAGGGGCTCTGAGGTGTCCCTGGAGCTTCTCTGGTGCAGCTGAACAGCCCCAGCTGTGCCAGGCTGGCTCCAGAGCAGAGGGGCTCCAGCCCTGGCAGCAGCTCCGTGGCCTGCCCTGGATTCACTCCAGCAGCTCCAGCTCCTCGTGCTGTTGGAGCCCACAAAACACACAGACGTTTTTCGTGTCTCTTGTGCAGTTTCCCCTGAGACAGCAGCCTCGCCTCTTGGCTCTCCTCTGTCACCAATGGGGTTAATTTAAATTCATGCTGGCACTAAGTTCTGCAGCCTGGAAGTCCCACAGATGTTTCATGGTGGAGCTTTAATCACCATTGATTCATCATTCACGTACCTGTGACACAACACATGTTTCTGTTGCATCCATGTATCTGCCCATGGAATTCAATAGCAGCAAGATGCAAGTTTCTAGTACTGGCACATAAAATTCAGGTAGTCCTTGATAATTATTTGACTCTGAGCTTCAGGGGGGACTGAGAGTTTTGAGTTGGAGACTGAAAAGAACTCTTTGAACTCTCCAAGTGAACGAAGGAGGCAGCTGATGGGACAGGTCTGCCTTTGGCTGTGGCTGGCAGTGTCAGCTGCGTGCAGTCCTGCTTGGTCACTGTGGTGCAGATGTAGAAGTGCAAAGATCAGAGTCCTTCCCCAACCACGTCTGAGCCGGGCGCCATCCCACAAATGCTCCTTTTTACCCCAAATCCCCACGGCGGAAGGGGGTGGGAGGGTGGAGCATCAGCTGCTTCCCTCTCTCCACACCCACGGGCAAGCAGAAAAGATCTTTTTCTCCTTCCTTTCTCTCAGCCTTGAAAGAGCAAAGGGTGACTACAAAAAGGGAACATGGTGTGAGGGAGGGGGTGAATAATTCCAGCGTGATTAAGACAGACCAAAGCCTACTAGTGGATTGACAGCTTTATTTTTATAAAGCTGCCTGTGGTCCTTCCCTACCTCACTGCCCCAAGAGCTGATCCATATTAGGAAACATCTCCTTACTCCCCCTGTGTGATCCAGGTTTCACCAGGAAGACTGTACATCTCCAAGCTGCTTTATCTTTAGAAGTTTTCCCAAAACTTCTGCAGCGTTCCAGCAAAGTTGCACTCAGCCCTGTGAGAAACTCTCACTGCAGCACAAAGGTTTACATCAGATTTGCCTTCCAGAGTTGCTAACCCACAGCTATCTCCCCTTCATCCAGCCCGTATGTTTTGGTCTGTCTGAGGCCAATCTTCCCAATCACATGCTCCATTGAAGAGCAGGAATATGTGGATCAGTGGTGGGCATACGTGGATCCATGCTGAGTTAACAACTGGATTTGGTGCCCTGGGCTGATCCCCGGCGTGGGCAGCAGGGCAGGGGGATCCTGCCCCTGTGTCCCTGGGCTCAGGTGAGAGCCCACCTGCAGAGCTGCCCCAGCCCCGGCTCCAGCAGCACAAGGAGCTGGAGCTGCTGCAGCCAGTGCAGAGGAGGCCACGGAGCTGCTGCCAGGGCTGGAGCCCCTCTGCTCTGGAGCCAGCCTGGCCCAGCTGGGGCTGCTCAGCTGCACCAGAGAAGCTCAGGGACACCTCAGAGCCCCTGCCAGGGCCTCCAGGGGCTCCAGGAGAGCTGCACAGCCCCTGGGGACAAGGCAGGCAGGGACAGCACCCAGGCAATGGCTCCCACTGCCAGAGGGCAGGGTTAGTGTTGAAACTGGGAATAAATCCATCCCTGTGAAGGTGGTGGGGCCCTGGCCCAGGGTGCCCAGAGCAGCTGTGGCTGCCCCTGGATCCCTGGCAGTGCCCCAGGCCAGGCTGGATGGGGCTGGGAGCAGCCTGGGACAGTGGGAGCTGTCCCTGCCCATGGCAGGGGGGTGGCACTGGATGGGCTTTAAGGCCTGTTCCAACCCAAACCATCCTGTGACTCTGAGATTGCTGGCCTTGTCCACAGAGCTTTTCCTTGAGGAATCCTGCCAGCAGGGAGAGCAGCTTTGAAGCTTTTCCCAGGGCAGGGAAGGAACCAAGAAAAGAGTAGGTATTTCCTAAGGGTAATCTGGCTGGTCCATCTGGTGCTCCCAAAAAGGCCGGTGAGATGGCACAGCACGGGGGAAGGCTGCGGAGGATCGGAGGCATCAAAGTAGAAGGTGATTAGAACCCAAGCAGAATGGCAGCAAGCATGGTCCCCAGGGAGGGAGGAAGCCTGGCAGGGTTCCATCAGGGAGGGCTGGCAAAGGGAGGCAGGAAATTGAAGCAGGGCAGTGATGAAGGTCGAGCTGCTATCTCCAAGACTTTGGGAAGTAGGAGTTTCACTGGCTCTGAGCTGCAGAGCCTGCTGCTCCAGGGAAGGGGGATGGGAGGGACACATTAATTTGTTAAATGGGTAGAAATAAATTAGTGTGTAAACCTGTAACATTTGTTTCCCCGGTCTGAAGGGGAGAGCTGTGCTCAGCCTGGCTAGGCTGATGTTTCAACCAGGTTTGCTGAGGTTTTGAAGGTTTTTAAGCCAAACCTCCTTTTTGGATAGTCTTGATTATAAAATCTCCTCCATCCTGTCTCCCAGTGAAGCTGTGTGGATGGAGATGCTGCTTTTCTCACCTCTCTCTTAAGTGTTTGGTGGCTGTTTTCCCCCACAGCCCTGCAGTGCTGGGGAGGGAACCTGAAAGCAGATGGACCAGCTGGGTCACCCTGTCCTGGATGTCACCCCAGCCTTAACCTGGCTCAGTCTGCAGAGCCTGCTACCTTTCCAGGGCTCTTTGCTGGCCTGAAAGAGCCAGGATTCTGCATCCCCCACACACATCCCAGCCAGCTGCAGCACTAAGTCTTCCCTGCTAATGAGGCTCGTTAGGCTCACACGGGGGAGTGGATGTGTGGGGCCTCACCATCTCTCATTCTCTCCTCCTGAGTGTGCATCTCTCATTCCCTCCTCCTGGCTGCTTCCATCTCTGCTCCATCCTCCAGCTGGGACAGGGCCTGCTCTGGCCCTTGGACTGAGGGGGTGCCACTGTCCCCACCACGAGCGGGAGCCCATGGTGATGGGGTTCAGAGGTGGGCAAGGGAAGATGCTGCCACAGCCTTTGGTCCTATTTTGCAGAGTTTGTAGAGGTTTTCACAGCCACCCACTGCACTTCTAGCTCTAGGAACCTGCAGGAGTAGGTGGTGGCAGCATGGCTTGGTGTTGGATGGGTCTGAAGTTGTGCTGAGGTGGCCTGAAGTGCCCTCACCCCCAGCTGTGTTATGGCTGATGGAGGACAGTTCTGGCCCACACAGGTTTGCTACAGGATCAGAACCTCACTGCCATTCCCCAGGGACCCAGCACAGGCAGGACCAACAGCTGGGCCTGGAGCAGCTGGAATTTGGATGCAAATGACCCCAACTAACCTGGCCTGGCCACCCCACCACCAGCACGGGGGTGCAAGGTCTGGGCAGCCACCACTGCCAGCACAAGCTGAGCATGACCCAAGTGGAGCAGCCCTCAGCAGGACCAAGCTCTGCAAAGCAGCTTTCTCTCAAAATAGCACATCTCTCATGATTGCCCTCCCTGAAGTGACTTCTCATTTACAGGATTGTGACCCAAAGCCCTGTCCCAGCGGGAGGAGAGCAGGGGGAAATCATGGGGCTCCCCTACTTCTCTGAAGAATCTGATTGTCTTTTTGTTTCTTTGCTGACTTTCCCTGTTCCCATTATCTCGTTTTTTTAAGTGAGTGTCTTTAAGTGGGAACAGCAAGGCCATGGAGATAAGAGCTGAGACAACTCCCGTGCTCAGAGATTCATTACCTGCTCCCGTGCAAGCCAGGAGGGAAGCAAGCCTGCTTTCCTTTTTCTTTTTGTTAATAAAAATATTGCAGAGGAAATTTTAAAAAAACAAATTGAAACACAGGAGGACCTGAGGAAGTGTGGGGGCTACAAACTACTGCTGGAGCAAAAGGGCTCATTAGAATACGAATTATTGAGGAGGACAAACTGGAATGCCATTGTACAAAGTGTCACGGACTGAGTCCAGGCCAGTGTTTGGCTGCACTTGATAAATGAGTCCATTCTACTTCTCCTCCTCTCTTTTTTTTTTTTTTTTTTTTTTTTTTAATATAGGGGAGAAAAATATGCAATTACAAGTTCAACCTGTTGAAAAAGTCACATCCTGCTGGAGCAGTCAGACCCAAACCCTTTGGGTCATACACATCTCCCTGAATGTGAAATCTTGGGTTTTACCCAGCTGCTAAAATCTGGGTGAGCACTGGGGGTCCCTGCTGCTGAATTTTGGGAGGGAGTTGGTGCTGCCATGGGGTTCCCAGAGCAACCCCAGCACAGCCCCTGCCCACACAGCATCACCTGAGCACAGTGCCAACCTGCCTGATGTGCTGGCTGAGGGAGGGCTTTGAGACAAGAAGCCTTTGTCTTCTGTGGTTATTTAATTTTACTTTTTTTCCCCCTTCTAAGTAATTTACTCTGGCTGCACCCTCCCTCGGGCTTGAGTGGAGCAGGGGTGCGATGCTCTGCCTGGCCAAGCACTGGCTGTGGTGGAGGAAAAGCACTCTGTCCCAGGGACCTGAGCTGGAGGCAGGGTGGGAGTGAAGGCAATGCCCTTTTTGGAGGCACTGGAGGGATTGGTTGTGCTCTGCTCCTCAGCCTGGCTGCTCTTGGGTGCTGAGCTGGGCAGGAGGAGAAGGTGGGAGGCAGGCAGGGCAGTGGGGCTCTCACCTGCTGGGGCTTTGTGCCAGGCACAGCTACTTAAAGGCACGCCCAGGAGTGAGGCTGCGGAGATCCCATCTCCCCTTCAGTGCACAGAACCACAGGATCCCAGAATGGCTTGGGCTGGAAAGGACCTTAAAGCTCATCTCATTCCAGCACCTTGCACTGGAACAGGTTGCTCGAGGCCAAATCAAACCTGACCTTGAGTGTTTTGGAGATGAGGCAGATGCATTCAGGTGAGATAGAAGAGGCCATCAGAATTAGTGACTCTTTGGGGAGATGAAGCTGCTTGTGAGCTCCTGACAGTTTGGGGAGTGGAAGCCACAACGGGGAAGATGATCCTGTGTCTAAGGTCTTTGATCAGTTCCTGCTGCATCTTCCTGGTGGCATTTACACTGAGACCCCAGGTGATTTTTTTGGGTTTTTTGGATGGGCACCTGTTTTTTACCTTGCATCTGGGCAGCCCAGCAAGGTGGCTGCAGTGTTTTTTTTGCCTTTGGTTTGGATCACCTCACCAAAACTCTGTTGGTTGGCATTCAGTGATTTTAAGACAAACTGGCTTTTTTTTCCCCCTTTTGGAAAAGGTTGAAATATTTTGTAATGTCTGGCATTAGGTAAGACTTGAGATTTAATGCCTCATCCCTTCAATTCACCTTCAGCAATAACAATGTATTCTAATCCACTGCTCAGGTGTTGATGGATGGGGCCTGTTTGGGTTAAACAGTTGGGATTTGAATTGTTGACCTCATTCTGTCCCTGGAGCAGGAGCAGTCAGAGGAGCCCTTGAGGAACATTGTGAGCAGCAGGCTCTCCATCACCAGTTAGTGGCAGAGTCAGATGGAAATGTGAGGCCAGCCTGGCCCTCAGCCAGATTTCCCGTGGCAAACTGGATGTGTAGGACAGGTGCCATATTAAGAAGCCCTCTGCAAATCCTGACAAAAATAGGTTGGAAGATAAATTTTTCCTTGAGTTGGATTCAGGAGGATGGAAAGACATAAGATGAAAAAAATTCCATCTTTTCTGTGAGGCTGTTTCACAGGGACCATTGCCCACCTTTGCTCTGTTGGTGCATGTGGAAGTGAGCAATCTTTGGGCTTGGTTCAGGCTGGGATCAGGGAACAAACATCCCACATCCCTCTCCAGTCCAGTGTGAGACCCTCCTCCCCATCCTCGTGCTCTGGGACCTCCATGAGGTCCAGTGAGGGTGCCTGACCTGGCTGTGGTCATGACACTGGTCAGGGCTTTCTTGGCTCTTGAGATGAGGAGGTTTCCTCTCACCTTTGGCATGACTGAGCAGGTCTGGTCCCTTCCAAGGAAACTGCAGAAGCAGCAGGAAGAGGAGGAGATACCAGACTGCCCATCCAGACCACAAGGGAAGGCTGGGCAAGAAACTGCTCCTGTGACCTGGCTTGGTGTGTCCAAATCACCTCCTTGCTCCTGTGATGCTCTGAGGACCAAGGACATGAACCTGAAAGTGAGGAGCACACGTGAGCTGGTGGGCATGCACCCTTCTCTGTCCCACAGGGCCCTCTTCTGCTCTGAACCCAGGGAAATGCACTCCCACTTGAATTTTCTGAGCCCCACATCTCTCCAAAACCCACCCAAGCAAGGAATAGATGTTGGCTGGCCATGGCCAGAATGAGTGAACAGCTTTTCCTAAACACAATGTGCCCCATATGAATATGAGTAACCTTTGGTTTTCAAGGATGGAAGAGTAGAAATAAATCAAAATAAAATTGAATTGAATTGATAATGCTTCAGGAAAAAAAATACATATGTTGCTGAAAGGGGTGCCAAGGGTAGTTTAACTGATTTTGGTGTAACCATGATGCAGAAAAGCTGCTTCACATAAGGTTGTTTGAGCATTTAGGCTTGCTAAAGGTTTCTCAGAGCCTTTTCTTTCTTGTCTGGAGCAGCAGACAGGGCTGTCCATGTGTTCAAGCTGCCCACAGGGATGTCACTCCATGCCTGGTACCCCTGCACTTCCCTTTGGGGTGTCACTGAGGTGTCCACCCAGGCACTGAGTGTTTTCCCAAGGGATGGATAAAGCTCAGGGATGGGAAAGGCCAAATGGGATATTCCTGTCAGGAAAAACTGGCTCAAGCTTTAGTTGATTTCCTCAGGGTCACTAGGGTCAGTGTCAGAATAAAGTGTGGAAAGGCTGGTCTGGGTCATGCATCCTTTCCCAGGCAATATCCAGCCCCAGATGCAAAGTCCTGCAGCAGGGAGTCATTCCTTCCCACCTCTCTCATCCCAGGCTCTGATTCACCTCCTAAAACTCACTCCAAGGAGTTTTCCTTGGGAATGTGTGACATCCAACCTTCTGCCCTCCTGCTGAGCCTGGGGTCTGTATCTCCCCACCACCCATGATGCTACAGCATTGCTGCCCTGGCTCTGAGCATCCTCTCTCTGCTTTCCCTTGCCTGTCCCCTTCCTCTTCCCTCCCGAGGTGCAGTGGTGACCCCAGCCAGATGCTGAGCTGTCCTCATCTCAGCTGTGCCCAAATGGCTTGGCCTCTCCTGTTTGTCTAGTGCATAGCTGATCAGTCACCAAGGATGTTGTATTTGCTTCCAGATAAGAAAATGCTGAATCTTAGAGATGGGATTGGGCCTTGTGAAATCCCCCTAGAAACAGCCTGGTTCCCCTCAGACAGCTGTTTGTTGGGATCCCCTCTGAATCCCCTGCAGATGTGCTTTGTTCTTGTAGTGCAATGCTCATTTTATAATCAACCTGCCACGCCCTGGTAAATCAAATTCTGTACAAAAGCATATGTATATTATCTCTAAGCAATTATCTTTATTAACCAAACTTGTAATCTACTCAGAGGACGAAATCAGCTTTGTTTGACATGGTGTGCTGACTGCAGAACCTCTCTGACAAACATGAGCTGTATTTCCATCCTTTAATTCCTCCTCTGGGTGACTCTTGGGAGGATTCCCATTATTTTACCCATGACTGATGGCAGGCAAGCCAACCTGTTCCTCAGGCCATCCCACTTGCCCCTTTAGCAGATCAGTGCAGTATTTTCATGCTTCAATCCATCTGGATCTTCCCTGGTATTCCAAGATTTATTAAAAATTAACACCAGCAGGCCAGAGAGCTTCTCAGTCAGCTGTTGGAGGGCCCTTGGGAGCAAGTTATCCAGGCCTGCTGATTCAAAATTGTTTATGGCTGGTAGATGGTGTTTAACAACCTCCTTGGTTACTAATGGACTGGAAAGTACTCCATCCTCCTCGTGTGATACAAGCACCTCATCCTGCCCTCTCTCCAGATGCGGAGCAGAGATATTGATTGAGCACTTCTTGCCTTTTCTGCATCATTACTCTTCTCCCCATCTGAGGCTGCGCTGCTGATTTATGCAAAGGCATTGCAACATGGCCTGGATTGTTGGCCATCCCTTCCCAGTGCAGCTGGACACGCTGGGTGCTTTGCCTTCTGACTCTGCACAGAGCACAAATCCCTGTTTGACCCCGTTCCTGGGAGGGCCATTCCTTGGTTTGACACCGTGTAGGATTCTGGCCTGAGGACCAGGAAATTCCTCTCTCTGCCCCCATTGCTTTTCACTCATTAAGGAGGAGTTATGAATTTGCAGAGCCACCTCTAAGAGCTCCTTACAGAAACATTGAGATTTGCCCCCAAAACTTTTGAGATTCTGTTAAGTGGTGACCATTCTACATGTCAACCCATCAATCCCCATCTCCATGCTGCCATGCTATTTTGGGTTAATCATCCCTGGGTATACAAGCCTTCATCTCCCCTAGCAAAGTTGTGGCAGCTTGCTCTCTCCCCTGACCTCAGACAGAGCTGCTCTTTGTTTCTCCCATCTTTGCCATTTTCCTTTCCTCCTGCTTCTCCAGCTGTGGGTTGTTGCAATAATCAGTCCCACATCTCGTGGCAGGGGGGGCAGCTGCACTCAGTGGAGGGGCAGAGATCCCCCAGGGCCGCCTTCTACTTCCGTCTGGTGAGACTCTGACCTGGAGTCCTGTGTCCAGCTCTGGGACCTCCAACATGAGGAGAATGTGGAATGAGCCCAGAGGAGGCCATGATGCATCCAAGGCTGGAGCCCCTCTGCTCTGGAGCCAGCCTGGCCCAGCTGGGGCTGTTCAGCTGCACCAGAGAAGCTCCAGGGACACCTCAGAGCCCCTGCCAGGGCCTCCAGGGGCTCCAGGAGAGCTGCACAGCCCCTGGGGACAAGGCAGGCAGGGACAGCACCCAGGCAATGGCTCCCACTGCCAGAGGGCAGGCACAGATTCTGGCACATTGGGAATGAGGAATTGCTGGCTGGGAGGGTGGGCAGGCCCTGGCCCAGGGTGCCCAGAGCAGCTGTGGCTGCCCCTGGATCCCTGGCAGTGCCCCAGGCCAGGCTGGATGGGGCTGGGAGCAGCCTGGGACAGTGGGAGCTGTCCCTGCCATGGCAGGGGGTGGGAATGGAGGGGCTTTAAGGTCCCTTCCAACCCAAACCATTCCAGGGCTCTGTGATTCCTGCCACAGCCAGGCCTGTGTGGCTCTGCACCATGACACGTGGTGCCAGCTGGCAGGTACTGCCTGTGACCAGCGACGCAAGGGAAAGATTTATATTTAACTTACATTTTTAAAATACATTAGTAGAAGTTCTGAGCTTTGCTACTCATGCAAAGCGTGTCACTGTGACACACTTTTATATTTATGTGACTCTCCTGTTCCTGACTCAGCCAGTCATGTGGATCTGAGCAAACAGGAAATCCTTCACAAAAAAAACCAAAAAAACACAAAAAAAACCACTCAGAACAAATGCACCCATAAGACAAAAAAAGCCTGGAGGAAGAATCACAAGAAAGCCTGGCTGGAGGAACCAGAGATGCTATGGAGTGTGACCAGTGAGGAAACCTCAGGGGGATTCATCACCACAGAGGAACTGGCAAATTCTGAAAGCCCCAGCCTGGAAAGCCAGGGGCATCTGCAGGACAGAAGGACATTGATCCTGCAGAGGGAAGGGGGCTGGTGTGCCCCAGCACTGGCTCATGTAGCCACCACAACCCCGGACAAAGAGAATAGGCAGCCATTGTAGGGAAAGTTGTCTTTTATGAGGGGTGGGGAGGACTTTGGTTCCCTTAAATAGAGTTAATTTTCCTTCTAGAGGAAGAAGCTGAAAGTTTCTTTTGTACAAAGGGAATTGTCCGTCAGCTGATACCAATCAGTTTCTCATACTTCCTGGAAGGACAGAAAGGCCCTACTGTCCTTGCCAGATTTTCCCACTGCAGACTTTGCCCCTGAAAAGGGGCTCTGGTTTGCTGAGTTGCTCCATCTGTCAGCGCTGCTGTCCTTCTTCCATGCCTTCCCAGCCCTTCCCTCCTGCCAACGGGGCTTGGAGCACCCTGGATAGTGGGAGGTGTCCCTGCCTATGGCAGGCGTGGAATGGGACAGGCTTTAAGGTCCCTTCACACCCAAACCACCCTGGGATTCTGTGGTTCTGTGAATATATGAAGTTATGGGCCATTCCTTTGAGAGACGTTTCAGGAAGGAGAATTCAATCCAGCCAATCCAGAACAGACCATATCCTATGTATATCCTATATCCCATATACATTCCCAGTGAGGAAAGCCAGTGACCAGAGTCCTCTCAGGCACCTAAGTTAAGGAGAATCTGGTTTTTTTTCATCAAACATTAATGTAAAATAAAGTCACAAGCCATCTGCCATGACTTCAGAATAAACCCAGTTTTCAGGAGGAAATGTTCTCAGAGCTGGTGGAAGGACTTCACAGAAGAATGGGGACTTTAGAGAATCCACACATCCCTGTTTATTTTTGGATGTCAAACAGATGGCAGTGCTGCACATTTGTACAGTCTATTACACATAAAACTGATTGCTGGTTTTGTGTAGATCTTAAGACTAAGGCAACATTACCCATTAAACACACCGTAGAATACGAGGCAAAACTATGAAATACCATGAAATTCAGCCCTCCCTCCACTCAAATACAAGTTTTCAGGGGGGAAGTGATGTGAAGTTGTTTCTCTTTGACAAATATCTCAAAGACTAAGTCACGATAGTATGACAGCATTAAGTCTCTACTGAAAAAAACTCCAAAGATTCCATTTCAAGCACTACCATGGTGGTAAACACATTCTCCAGTTTGTAAACCCTGTGTATCAAACTGCTGTATTTGACTGTGCAAGGATCACATTGTTGACACCAGAAGTAATTGCATGGGGTTTTAATTGGATGAGAACAAGCTTTACACCCAGGTTAAACATTGACCTTTCTTCTCTGGGATAATTTTTTTCAACTTGCTATCAGCCAAGCTAATGTGATTATGCACAAGAAAGCAAAGTTCTTGGCAGTGTATGTGTGGGTGTTCCAGAGCTTCAAAGCTTCAGCAACAGCTTTTTCCCACAACTCCTTTGTGGGCAATGAGCTTGAAGCAATCACTGATGCACAGCCAATGTTTTACTTCCCATTTTCCTCCAGCCCAGGCAGGTCTGGAGCCTGGCATCAGCAGGATGTGCTGCAGGAGGTCTCTGTGACAGTCCTGACCTGGGAGCTGTGGGTTCACTCCGCTCCATCACCTGTGGGCACAGAGAACCCATTCTTGTCATTAGTTCTATTTCACAGAGCCACAGAAGGGTTTGGGTTGGGAAAGACCTTGAAGCATATCCTGTTCCAGGCCCTGCCATGGGCAGGGACAGCTCCCACTGTCCCAGGCTGCTCCAAGCCCCATCCAGCCTGGCCTGGGGCACTGCCAGGGATCCAGGGGCAGCCACAGCTGCTCTGGGCACCCTGGGCCAGGGCCTGCCCACCCTCCCAGCCAGCAATTCCTAATTCCCAATGTGCCAGAATCTGTGCCTGCCCTCTGGCAGTGGGAGCCATTGCCCGGGTGCTGTCCCTGCCTGCCTTGTCCCCAGGGGCTGTGCAGCTCTCCTGGAGCCCCTGCAGGCCCTGGCAGGGGCTCTGAGGTGTCCCTGGAGCTTCTCTGGTGCAGCTGAACAGCCCCAGCTGTGCCAGGCTGGCTCCATAAGATAAGTCATTAACCTAAATCCTTTCCATTCCTGTGCCAGGCTATCCCCACTGATGCCCCAGCACTGGTACCTGGGGCTGCAGTCTGTGGTCCCTGACGCCGTGCGCGGTGGGGACGGGGCTCCTTGTGACTCTCTTCCGACTCAGGATATGTTATGATTCCATGATCAAAGAACACCCCTTCTTCAGAAACTTTTAGGTATTCCGCATTGTGCCACATGGGCGGCAGGGCTGCCCACAGAGTGCAGTGGCAGTGCAGGAGCTGAGGAGGCGCCGGGCTGTGGCTCGGGGTGCCGCGGTGTGATGGGTTCGGAATTACAGCGGCAGTGCTGGATCATCCTGAAGGTCTCTTCCAGCCCTGACAGTCCCCTGACCTCGGGACACCCCTCAGCGCCCCCGCCATGCCAGGACATCCCTCAGTGCCTCTGCCATGCCAGGACATCCCTCAGTGCCCCCGCCATGCCGGACACCCCTCAGCTCCCCCGCCATGCCGGGACACGCCTCAGTGTCCCCGCCATGCCAGGACACCCCTCACCGCCCCCAGCCGGCCGGGACACCCCTCAGCGCCTCCTCCATGCCAGGACATCCCTCAGCGCCCCTGCCATGCATCGGTACATAGCTGCTCAAGAAGACGGAGGGCCGGCGCTGCAGCATCCTCGACGGGAACGCTCCTGCTTGACCCGCGGGCTCCCATGCTTTAGGCCTTTTTATTATAATAAATGCTAAAGTCACTTTAGTACCGGGAGTGTGGTCCCGTTTTTAACACCGGGACACCTTCAGAACCCCATCCACGCTGGACACCCCTCAGCGCCCCCGCCGCCATGATGCCACTTCCGTCCCGCGCGCGTCCCCTCAGCAACGGCGGCGCTTCCATCCGCCATGGCGGCGCGGCCCCCGCCCCGTCCCCGGCCCCCTCACTGCTCTCACACACAGAGGCGCCGGGAGTTCACCGGCTGCGGGCCGCTGCCGGGCGAAGTGGCGGTGGTGAGGGGCCACACCGGGGCTGCTGTGCTCCAGGGAGCTGCGGGGACGTGGGGGTCGAGCCCCAGAGCGGGGCCGGCTGAAGCGGGACCCTCTGGGAGCAGCTGGGAGGGGTCCCGGAGAGCCCGGTGCTGTGTTTGAAGGTCCTGGGGAGCCCGGTGTTGTGTGAGAGCTCCCGGGGAGCCCGGTGCTGTGTTTGAAGGTCCTGGGGAGCCCCGTGTTGTGTGAGAGCTCCCGGGGAGCCCGGTGCTGTGTTTGAAGGTCCTGGGGAGCCCGGTGTTGTGTGAGAGCTCCTGGGGAGCCCGGTGCTGTGTTTGAAGGTCCTGGGGAGCCCGGTGCTGTGTGAGAGATCCCGGAGAGCCCGGTGCTGTGTTTGGGGGTCCCGGGGAGCCCGATGCTGTGTGAAGGGTCCTGGGGAGCCCGGTGTTGTGTTTGAGGGTCCCGGACAGCCCGGTGCTGTATTTGAAGGTCCCAGGGAGCCCAGTGCTGTATTTGAGTGTCCTGGGCAGCCCGGTGTTGTGTTTAAATGTCCCGGGGAACCTGGTGCCCTGTGAGGGGTCCTGGGGAGCCTGGTGTTGTGTTTGGGGGTCCCGGGGAACCTGGTGCCATGTGAGGGGTCCTGGGGAGCCCGGTGTTGTGTTTGGGGGTCCCGGGGAACCTGGTGCCCTGTGAGGGGTCCTGGGGAGCCCGGTGTTGTGTTTGGGGGTCCCGGGGAACCTGGTGCTGTGTGAGGAGTCCTTGGGAGCCTGGTGATCTTTTTGGGGGTCCTGGGGAGCCTGAAGCTATGGGGATGTAGGCAGGGCTTGTCTAATTTAAGAGGAATTTCTTCACAGAAAAGACATTCAGGCCTTGGAAGGGTCTGCCTAGGGAGGTGTTGGAGTCCCTATCCTTGGAGGGGTCCAAGGAAGGATGGGACATGGCACTCAGGGCCCTGGGCTGGGTGACAAGGTGGGGACTTGATGATCCTGGAGTTCTTTTCCAGCCTCAGTGATTCTGAGATTACCCCATAATTACTGTGAACTCATCATTTGGTATTAGGTACTTGCACAGTCATGAATTCAACTGAAAAACACTCAGACTTTTCACCCATGAATGTTTTGTGTTGGAAGGGACCTTAAAGCTCATCCAGTGCCACCCCCTGCCATGGGCAGGGACATTTTCCACTACCCCAGGTTGCTCCAAGCCCCATCCAGCCTGGCCTTGGACACTTCCAGGGATCCAGGAACAGCCACAGCTTCTCTGGGAAACCTGTGTGGGTGCCTCACCACCGTCACAAAGAAGAATTTTTTCCTACATTTAGCCTAAATTTCCCCTCTTTCACTCTGTACCCATTTCCCTTGTCCTGTCACTACAATTCCTGATGAAGTCCCTCTCTGGATTCACTGTGGGCCCCTTCACATCTTTGGAAGGGTGCTACGAGGTCTCCACGCTTTCTCCATTTCCTTTCTCTCGCAGCTAGCCAAGCCCACCAAGAGAGACCTGTTCGAAGAGACGATTTTGGCCGAGAGGGCGCTGGAGGAGGAGCAGCGTGAGTATGAACGTGACCTGCGGATGCTCCGCCACTACCGCAGTGTCTCCGACTGGCACAAGGGCGGCGAGGAGAAATGGATGCAGCGCGCCGCCGAGAGGAAGGTCCGGGCCACGCTGCAGCAGTACCTGAAGGAGGTCGAAGTGAGGAGAGAGAGGTAGCAAACAAGTAGCCAGTGCAGCGCCCCTGCTGTTTTCCGTGTGGGCTCAGAGAGCCCGGCACCAGTGACGTGCGTTCAAACACAGTAACCGTGTAGCTGAGGCGGCATTTGGAGCCTCCTGTCTGCCGCAGACAAGCGCAGAAGTAGTGGCATAGCCCTTTCATTGCTTGATTTTTAAAGAGATTGAAGAGTACCTTGATACAATCATAAAATGGTGGAATGGTTTGGGTTGGAAGGGACCTTAAAGCTCATCTTGTTTCAAGCACCCCGGCAGGGACACCTCCCGCCTGACCAGGTTGCTCCAAGCCTTGTCCCAGCTGGCCTGGAACACTTCCAAAGGTGGGGCACAGAGTCATAGAATTCCGGGGTGGATGGGCTCATCTAGTTCCATCCACCCTCTTGTGGGCATTCACAGTTTCTCTGGGTAGCAAAGTGTCAGAAATTCTCTCAGTTCAGTGTCACTGAGGGTTTTGTTGCTAATTCGTCAAGCTGATCTTTAGCTCCTACAAATAACACTTTGCAGCACAGTCAGCTGAAAAAATTAAAATTTTCCAGAAGTCCTTGAAAAATATTAAAGGTAAAGCACATTGCTGCCATGTAAAGAACATAATTATGCTGTACTGATCTTTGGAAAAAATATTGTGATTTAATTTCTCAGTTACTGTTTCATGTCAAGTGACTTTGTAGCTGTGAAGGTCATCAGTTTGGTTAGAAACTGTTTGGTTAGAAACTGTCCTGGTCTAATGCGCCTTCAGGGGAATTGCACATGGTTCCACAGAAGCACTGGGGTTAGAAGGAATCTCCTGAGATGATCTGGTCCAACCCTGGAGTCACGTGGAGCAGGGTGTCCAGGAGTGTGTATCCATTGGGTTTTGCTTGTCTCCACACATGGAGACTGAATCACCTCTGTGAGCATCGTGTCCAATATCTCACCTCACTCACAGTAAGAAGAAAAATAAATGTTTTCTTCTGTTCTTTGGAATTTCACGTGGTTTAATTTGTGGCCCCTTGTCCCACCACTGAGCACTGCTGAGGAGTAGATGTCTGTCTTTCCTGCATTCCCTCCCTTCAGGAGTTTAGGTGCATTGCTAAGATCCCTCTGTGCCTTCTCTTCTCCAGGCTGGAGAGTCCTGCTCTCTCAGGAGAGAAGGAACTTTAGGAGAGATGCTCCTGTTGGGAGGGGTGCTGCAGTCCCTCAGTGTCCCTCCACTGTCACCCTCTGCCGAGGCCGTGTCCTTGCGGTGCTGCAGCGCCTGGAGCTGGAGCCAGCGCTCCGCTGGAGTCTCAGCAGTGCCGGGAGGAAAGGTGCCCTCCCTGGGCCCGCTGGCAGTGCTGCTCCTCCCGCAGCCCAAGCTGCCAGTGGCTCTCTTTGCCACAAGGGTGCATCATTGGCCTGCGCTCAGTTCGGCTGCCGGGACCTCCCAGGGCCCTTTCTGCCGAGACACTGTGGTGTATTGGCTGAAATCAGTGATTTCTGGACTCTGCAGCCCCTGGTTTCTCACTGCTGGGATTAACAGAGAAGTACATTATGTTGTATTTAAAAACTGTCTATTTGACATAATTTTCTCATCAAAGATATTTCAGGATGAAGTGTTCTGCAGAGTGATGCAAAAATATCAAGAGGTCATTTGAGAGAAGATGCAATTATAGATGCATAGAGGAGGGAGGGCATCAGGGAAAGGTTTTTCTCCCAGAGAGTTGTGGGGAACTGACCAGGCTCCCCGAGGCTGCCAGAGCTCCCGGAGCCTTTGGACAGCACTGCTAGGGATGCCCAGGGTGGGATTGCTGGGGGGTCTGTAGGGTCAGGAGCTGGACTGGGTGATCCTTGGGGGTCCCTTCCATCTCAGGATATTAGTCTGTGGGTCTGTGCTGAAGGACAACCATAGCACAAAATCTAATTGTTATCAGCTGGTGACAAATGTAGTCTGAGAAACAGAATAATTTGATGAATGGGGAACTGAAGTCATAAAGCAACTTTGAAAGTGGGTTTGTAAGATCAGGAGTTTAGACTGTGCCTGACAGGATCACTCATGTTGTATTGTAAGATTCCCTTGATGGACACAAACATGAATGATCCCTGAGTTAAAATTTGATGTTCACTTCTCTGACATTTGTAAGAGGTGTTAAAAGGAGCCCAGTACCCACTTTCTGTTAATAGCAGAGACAAAAACTTTGTCCTTTGACTGAGGGATTGATTTAGCCTTTATTCAAATGTTTTCATTACAGGCTCCGTGACTTTCTGGAGGCAGAGGAGAGCAGGCACCTTGCTGAGGTGAATGCACTTGATGAGGAAAAGGCACAGCAGAAAGAAGCAAACTTGAAGGAACAAGCAAAATTACTGAAGGAGAAGAGGGAGCAAGAGAGACTGCAAGTTGTGGCTGAAAAACGAGAGCAACAGTTCAGGTATTGCCATAAAAATATCTTATAAAAGAGAATTTGCCCAAAGTAAATATATAGGGACATTTTAAAAAGAAGATGGCAACAATAAATGGAGGAAGGAAAGATGAAAGTGGTTGAAACAGTAAGACAGAAAAAATCAGAGTACTTAATTCTTGCAAGTGTAGTGTGTCCTTCTTGTTGCACATAAGCATCCCTGCATTTCCACCTGCCAAGTCAACCCTTTTTGTAATTCCTGTTCCAGCTTTATACTGTTGGAGTGAACAGGCTGCAGGGAAGGTTAATTTGGCCTAAATCAAGCTGACTAAGATAATATGTCAGTAAAGATTCCTGAAATGTAAGATTGTCCAAACAGACAGTGTTTTTTATTGAATGCATACTCTTCAAGAGTAGCAGCTGCAGCTAAGGGTTTAATGCAGCCTGAAGTTCTGTGCCAAGTCTTCCTGACTGAAAGCAGTAACTTGCAGGTACTTACTAGGACCTGAGGCTTTGGCATGAAGTCTGCCTTGTCCCATTCTTGTAAATCTGGTTTTCCGAGGGAGGGATGAAAGAAAAAATAATAATGTTATTTGATTGTGATTATTTCAAGTGTCTTTCCCAGTCTTTCAAGTGTCTTTCACGGTACTGTGAAATCTACAACACCTGCTTCTCAGTGTGCCCAGGCTGGGGATAAAAATCAACATTGGCTCTTACTTGTGCATAAACACTAATTAACTAATTCCACAGGTAAATATTTGTTAAAATGTGCTGTTTATTGACTTGGACAGGTGTTAGAACTTCACATGGTGGTTTGAAAATGTGGCCCTTGACTTTGCAGCTTCTGGTTTGTTCTCTATCTATCACACAAAGTGATCAAAACTCACTTTTAAAATAGTCTGGAGGGGGTGCTGCTGGAGTGCTTTTTATTTTGTACTTGTAGCTTGTTTTACACACCAGGGAGATGTTACCTAAAGGCAGATAAGTCTTAGTAGTGGTAACTTTATATTCACTGGGAATCTGCATTCCTGTTCTATTCAAAACTTCACCAAAATCAGGACAGTTACAGGAACCTAAAGTCAGTCCCAAACAGGCTTATCCTGCCCTGTCAGCTGAGCTGCACCCCAGCCTCTACTGACTTTAATTAGGTTCTCATTGATCAGAGTGGGAATTTAGCACACATGCAGATTCCTGTTCAGGTGTCTAATTTTAGATATTTTAATTGCAAAATGAATCACGCCACTGAACTCCATCATCTGGTGACACATACTTGAACTTCCATGCTGTAGTTGCCTGTCCTAATGTCTCAGGTCCTTTGTCTTCCTTGTAGCCCTGTTGATCTATGGCTCACTCAGTCTCATGGGAATATTTCATCCTATATTGTCCTTTTACCTTTCCCACTCTGCTCTGGGATCTAAGCCATATTCACACCACACAGCATCCTGTTAAAAGGTGTTGTTGAAGCTTTATTGTTGGTGTTCTGCTGGCTGCATGTTTCAGAGAATTGAGAGGCAGTGAAACCATCTCTCCTCACAGCTGTTGTGAGTGGCAGTCTTGGTGTATCTGCATCTATTTGTCTTGTTTAAGGAGTCCCAGGTATGCTTTTTTTTAGCTGTTAGTTGTTACTCCTCCTCCTAAACCATCCTGGTCCAGGCAGAGATGAGGGAGCAGGATTTTCTGCTCAGGAGACCAACACTTACTGAAAATTCACAAGCAGGAGTCTGTAATTGTGTCATAGCCTGTCCTCTGGAGTAATGGTCTCCAATCCTCTGACTGCACACCCCTGGATGTAAAAACTTTTAACATTCACCCCAAAATGTTTATTTATCAATTATATAAATATGTAATAATATACTGTACTGATATATTGTGTACATTATAAAACATATGCACAAATAGAAATTAAAAAGGATGAGGTAAAGATTAAATAAATGCCATTTTTTACTTTTTAATGTTATTTATCAATGGTATAAAACATATTCTCTTCCTGCACACCTGCCCCCCTTTGGAGATGATCACTCCAGGGCACACCCAGGAGCCCTGGAAAGTAGCAGGTGGATACACATGTGATTTTCTGTTTCTCTTTGCCTGTGGATTTTCAACTCTTTTGAATATCTTTCTGAAACCTGATACAGACTAATTTGTATTTCCTGTAACTCCAAGCAAGGTGCTCCTGGCGTGGATTCTCAAACCTTGAGGTATAGGAGCACCTACCCTGTCAGACATTATTCCAGAGCATTTTTTATTTTTTATGGCTGGTTGCCATGGCCTGAGGGTACAGGTGTAACAGCTTCTCAGTAGTAATGTTAACCAGGAGGCGTCCTTTGTCACAAGGTGACAGAGGGGACAAGGCTTGGACCATGGGAATCCCGCTGGAATTCATTTTCAGGGAGGGCTACACCTTGTCTGAGAAGAGACTCAGCCAGTGCTAGCCTGAGGGCATGTTCATCATTGGTAACTTAAAAGAAAACTGCAATGTCTTAAAATTTGCATAAAACACAGATCACATCCTCTTTTTTGTGGTAACATCAGAAGCATCCATATGGGGTATGATGTTATCCCAGCAACATTGTGCTGCAGCCATAAAATGAATGAATAACTGGGGAGGTTCCGTCTTTGGGAGGTAGCCACATCCAGGCACAGTTTTAATCTTAAGAAGCTTAGGACAGCAAAGTGAGGAAGAAAACCTGCCATCTGGGGGAGCAGATGTTTATGGGTTGGTGTAAAAGCTGCTTTGGGGGAATTATTTTGATGAAATCAAGCAATTACAGGGTTATTTTATATTAAAATTCTAACAATGCTGAACATAATTAACTTCTACTCCCCTGTGGGAATTCAATAAATATCAGATTAGTTTATAATCACAGAAAAGAATAACTAGTTCTTTATTCCTTCAATGCTGAGAGAACCTTGAACCCATTGTGTTAAGGTAATACAGTGATTGATAATTGTCAGATGTAGAATCTTAATTATAGCAAGATTTAGAGTCTTAATAATAGCATGTTTCCCTCACAACATTTGAGAAATATGTTTTTCATGAAGACTAATTAGTGTTGTGGTCTTTCATCGCCACTAACTCCCGCCCAGGAGATGAAAGATAGATTCCAGTGGTGAAATGTAAGAAAACCATCAATGACGTAGTACGTTTGATGACCTGCTGGGAGCAGGGGTGCTCCTTGGAACGCGCCATGGCTCATCCCTGTGCTGCTCTCTGCTATTATTGCTGGGTTAAACAGTGGTCAGGAGGTTCCTGTCTCGTCCAAGAGGTAAAACAACCATCCCTTTTCACCAGTCTGCACTGGCACTGAACTACAGCATCTCATCATGGAATGGTTTGGATTGGAAGGGGCCTTCAAAGTCATCTTTATTGTGGGCAGGGACACCTCCCACCATCCCAGGCTGCTCCAAGCCCCATCCAGCCTGGCCTGGGGCACTGCCAGGGATCCAGGGGCAGCCACAGCTGCTCTGGGCACCCTGGGCCAGGGCCTGCCCGCCCTCCCAGCCAGCAATTCCTAATTCCCAATGTGCCAGAATCTGTGCCTGCCCTCTGGCAGTGGGAGCCATTGCCTGGGTGCTGTCCCTGCCTGCCTTGTCCCCAGGGGCTGTGCAGCTCTCCTGGAGCCCCTGGAGGCCCTGGCAGGGGCTCTGAGGTGTCCCTGGAGCTTCTCTGGTGCAGCTGAGCAGCCCCAGCTGTGCCAGGCTGGCTCCAGAGCAGAGGGGCTCCAGCCCTGGCAGCAGCTCCGTGGCCTCCTCTGCACTGGCTGCAGCAGCTCCAGCTCCTTGTGCTGCTGGAGCCAGGGCTGGGGCAGCTCTGCAGGTGGGCTCTCACCTGAGCCCAGGGGCACAGGGGCAGGATCCCCCTGCCCTGCTGCCCACGCTGGGGATCAGCCCAGGGCAGGGGGTTCAGCCTGGGGCAGTTTCAACAAAGAGCAAGCAGAATGGAAATGTTTTCACAGCAGTGCTGCCCCTTTTGCTGTTTGTGTCAGTGCCCTTCACCTTTCAGCATAGGCTCCATGGCACTTGGCTTTAGCCAAGAGGATGAACAGAGAGATTTCCTTGTCCCCAGGGAAATGTGAGGCAGTGACTGTTGAATGGCAGCAGGGAGAAAATGTGGTGAGACCTCTGCTCTGAAAATTAAATAACTACCCTGATATGGAGATTGGTAATAGCATTGAGGTAATTGCCTGATGAATATTTAATATTTTTTTACACAGGATAGTCAGCTAAAGCTTGTGTAGTGTCATAGTATTTCTCATTGCCCAGGTAACTGCTGCTGCTGTCAAGTTGTTCATGATTCAGGCTGTGATATCTTCCGTGAATTCCTAAACACCTTTGCAATAATCTGCATAGATAGTTTCATTCAGCATGAAATTGTGAGATATCTTTTCACTTCGCAGCATTCACATGTGTCTGTCACACATCCTCAGACTTGTACATCCTTCACACTTGCTGGTCTTCACCTTTGTCTGCCAGTTTCACATTCTGACTTAATGAAAATCTATATCCTGTTTATAGAACAGAATTAAAGTGCCTGCAGATTGTTCAAATTAAATAATGTTTTATGGCATGTGTTGATCTCAACAGTGCTTTGTTTGCAAAAGTAAAAGCGGGATCTGCAATTAGAGTAGTGTTCTTCAACTGAAGATAAATTACCTCTTTATATGCAACTCAGTTGCAGAGAGTAAATGAAAATTGAAAGCTGCATTACTTGTTTGACTTTCTACTTTCTCCAGGTTTTTATTGTGACTTGTCTGAATTATCCCATAGAACTTGACTTTAAAAATTAATAAATTTCTAGTGGTTCCTGCTCAACCGTGTAACCCACATTTCCACTGTCACAGTATTTTCTGAATATGAATGAGCTTTCAGGTGACTTACCAACCTATTCTGTCTTCGTTTGAATAGAGACCAACCTACATGTTTGAATAAGTGTAGCATGCATATGTTTTATATGTTAATAAAAGGTATATATGCACATAACCCCCTACGTCCCAGCTATATGTAGAGTACACATTGTGTATGCAATGTGTGGATGCATTGTATGTTCATTTACACTCACAGAATATCCCAAGCTGGAAGGGACCCCCAAGGATCACCTTGGAAGGGACCCCCAAGGATCCCCCAGCCCAGCCGCTGCCCTGCACAGACCCCAGCAATCCCACCCTGGGCATCCCTGGCAGCGCTGTCCAAAGGCTCCTGGAGCTCTGCAGGCTCGGGGCTGTGCCCATCCCTGGGGAGCCTGGGCAGGGCCAGCACCCTCTGGGGCAGAGCCTTTCCCTGAGATCCCACCCAAACCCCCTGGAACAGCTCCAGCCATTCTCTCTGGGTCCTGTCCCTGTCACAGGGAGCAGAGATCACTGCTGCCTCTTCCCTTCCCCTTGTGAAGAAGTTGATTCAGGCCTTTTTTACAAATTCAAATCCTTCAGCTCATTAATGTCAAAACCTCCATCAAATCAGGCTCTCTGTGGTTCCTTAGGTTCCACAAGGAATCAGTGCCAGACCAGGCATATAACTGGTGTCTGGGGTTGCTGTATTTTGAGCAGTGATGAGCTGAGAGCCTTCATTCACCACACACCTCCAGACCTGCTTATTGTTTTGAGACTTTTTAAAAAAAACTTTTACGTTGCCTTCCAGAAACCGATGTCACGAGTATCGCGAACACTGTAAAAAACTGAGTGAGAAGGAGCTGGTTGACTGCCAGCTGGCCCAGCAGGCTCTGAAGGAGATGCTGAAAGAGGAAGAGAAGATGCAGGAGCGGGAGTTGGAAGAGATTTGTGAGAAGGAGCTGCTGGCTAAGGACCAGGAAGCGGAGCTGAAGGCGCAGGAGGCGGCAGCGCGGATCCGGGAGATGGTGGATGTGCTCGATGCCCAGGTGGCCGTGCATGCCGCTCGCAGGGAGGAGAAGAAGCAGGAGATCAGACAGGAGGCTGAAAGGATGGTAATTTCCACAGTGCTCTGCACTCAGGCTTGGGCAGAAGGCCCTTCTAATGATAGGCTTACTAGACATTTAAACTAATCCATACCTTATTTGTATCTTTACTGATACCATTAGTATCTGAGCCTGTGCTGCTGAGCTAAGCCTCTTTTCAGAGCTGTGGCAAAGGCATTCCCTTTTACAGAGGGAAATACTTCTTTTGAAAGTCAGCATTCTAAAGGGTTTTGGCACTCAGTCTCTCAGAGGTGCTGTGGGAAATGGAAACATTTTAAAGCTTTTGCCAAATACCTTTGTTGCTTTTTGATTTCCAGTTTCCTGGAGGATAGCGACGAATCTTGTTTCCCAGCTGAAATATTTATTTTATATATATTTTTTAAAGCAAATTAGCAAGCAGCACTTAAGCTCTCTTGCCTGTTAGACCTGCCTGCTGTTGAGCTCACATCACAGGAGGCATTTGGCTACCTTGGCCCAACTGCTCAGCCAGTACCTTCTATTTTCATCATCCTTATCCATCTCTCCTGCTGTAGTTTTGCTGGCTTTAGTGTGGCTTGCTAGTTCAGTATTCTATGTTGACTTTGACTTATGGGAGGCTATTTAGCTCAGACTCAATCTTCATTTTGCAGCTGTTTACATGTAGAGGCTGAATGATCACTCAGGATACTCTGTTAGACACTGGAAGCTGGTGCTGGCATCATATATGCTTCCCCATTTTATAAAAATGAGACAGTAATGAATCTAAAGCTCTGAAAATGCTGGCTGTGAAAATATTCCAAGCTAGACTAATGTTTTGCTTATTTAAAAACATGTAGAACAGAATTATTTTCTTGTAACAACTTCTAAGGCACTGCCAAACTTCCCAGGCAAAGAATGCTGTTCCTTAACTGGCCTTTTCAGAAAAGCACTATTAGGATAGAAGGCTCTGCATCTTCCCCTGGAGACAGCAGCCTGGGGCTCTGTCAAGGAGATACATTTCTAGTGAAGTGGTTGAGTCTCTGAAAAAAAAGAGCTTTCTTTGAAGGAGAGTTTCTGTATGGAAAATGCAATACAATCCATTCTCAGCAGAGTGGCAGATGGTCTCATTACAAGTTTTTCATTGCAGGCTGGTAGCCCCTAATGACCAGGAGTTTCATCTGGGTGAATGGGCAGCTAAGTGTGCATAAAGGTTTCTCCTGGCCATTGCTATAAAAATAGAATATTTAGTGAAGGAAAACTTGCACCTTTGGCAGGGTAGACCACATGTGTGCACCAGGATATCTCAGAAGTGGATGACAAAACAGGGACAGCAATTTTTGCTTTAGCTACATTACCTACATTAGCTGCCCTCCTTCTTTGTCCTATTTGTGCCTTAAAGAATTGTGATTTCTTGGAAAGTGATTGACTTCATGTTATCCCGACTGTAGTGTCAAGAATTTCTTGTGTGCCATAGCACTTTGATCCTGGCTTGCAGAAGGGTGGTTGGTAAACACTCCTTTGCACATTTGTGACATTGTGTTACCCCAGTGAACAGTCTTTCATGGATCCCATCCTTGGCTGCTCTCACACAGCTTCACTGATGTCAGAATTCATCCAGAGACAGATGCCAGCTTGCACAGCTGACTGCTAACTATTTCTGCTTTCTTTCCACCTTTGCTGTTCAAAGCTTTGGATTTCTAATGCTGTTCCTCAAATTATATATATATATTGAGTTTCAAAGCTGTTTCACCAGCTTCTGAAAGTGAATTTGACAGTTCAGGCAGTTATAAAGTCAGCTTTGGCTCTGGAATACTGCAAGAACCCGTGGGTGCTTTATGTCCAGAATAAAAAGGGATATTTGTTAGGGAGTGCAGCTTCTCCTTCCCTATGGAAAGATTAGACATGCTGTTTATGACAAATCTGCTAAGGCATTTTTAAAGACTCCTTCACATTACAAAAGAGACATTTAATTTAAAAACAGGTTAACAAAAAAGTGTGTGCCTTAGAGACAGCTGAAGCATGATTTCTGAGATAATACAGTGCTAATGATGGTCACGCACTGTGTTATGACTATATTTCAGTGCAGTTGTGCTTATACACTTATTCAGTTGTCCAGAAATTATGCTTATGAATTACTTAATGATGCTACTTTTGAAATTTTTTTGTGGCTAAATAATCTTGAATACACAAATACTTATTTGATCTCAAATACGCATTTCTGATCTGTCATTGTTTCTTTTTTAAGAACTTAGTTTCACTGCACGTTTTTTCAATATAAGGTGGAATATAAAATTCTTTCCAATACGAAGTGGGATGATTTGAAACCATGAAAATTCAGTAAGTGCCCATCAGAACACAAAGATACAATCACTGACTTGTAGCCGCCTTATGACTGGTAGAGATGCTGTGCTCTGAACACCCAACACAGGCAGAGGACACATAATATCTACAGAAAAAGCAGGAACACATGGCCCTGTTATTTGTCAGTGCTTATGGCTGTGTATGAACACCTGGATATAGATCAAAAATGCTGCAATGATATTGATTTCCCTAAAGAGATTACTCTGTCTATCTGTCTGAAACATTTGTAAAATACCAGGCACAATCCCGTTTTTATATTGAATTGCATGTGATGGTTACCGATAAAAATCCTGAATTCTAGTGAAAGATATGCTAAAATGTTCAGGCTTTACCAGATCCAGTGGATGACACTAATTCTGTGTTGCCAGCAAGGCTTTCTCTTCACTATTGCAATAAACTAACTATAGACAGCACTTAATTTGAAGTTACACAGTGATTTTACAAGCTGGCTGCTTTTATCCGTGTAGGAAAAAGAGCTGCACCAGTTCAGGAAAGAAAATGAAGACCTTGAGAGGAAGAAGCTGTATCAGCAGAAGAAATGCAGGGAGGTGTTGCTCAAAGCAGTGCAGGACAGGCAGAAGCATCTTGATGCAGAAAAACAAATTCAACTTGCCGAAGAGAAGGCGGCCTTGGAAAATGATTTGGAGGACACCGACATGGAATATGAGAAGATAAGAAATAAAAAAGTAAGGTGTTTCATGGTGAGCTTGTGGGGCAATACCTCATGTAGACCAGTTCTGTGGCCCTGTGAGCTGCACAGGGTAACAGAGAGCAGACACAAGCCCTTCTCCCTGAATGAGATAATTCTTTTGTTGAGCAGCCTGCTGCCTCTCCTCCTGCCAGCACCCTGCAGCTCTGCAGAAGCCCATTAGCTGTTAAAACCACAGCACTTTAAAGCCTGCTTTGCAATCAGCAAGGCTACCAGGCTGGATAAATGAAGTGGGGGCTCTCAGGAAGTCCTGGAATTCTGTCCCTCCATGCTGATTTCATTGTGTATAAATCACCTGAGCTTTATCATCTTTACACTGCACGGACATAATAGAGGCTGAAAAACTATTTTTTGTTTCATGGACCTGATGTAGCAAGTATTTGTAACTGCAGAAGAAAGGAAATATTTAACTTATTGTAATTAATGAATACTAAAAAAAATTACATTTTTTAAAAACATTATGTAGATAGATGCAAACTCTTATGTTTTATTTCTTGGAGATGCAGTGAATCAGTGGATGTGTCTGTTCATTTCCTGAAGTTAAAACAAGTAGATTGTCCAACTTTAGCATGCAAACGAGTCTAGGGTATTCAGGACACAGGAGAGAGGTGGTTAGGAAAGTTGTATCAATTCAATGTTAGACCTTGCTGCAGAATTACAGGAGGTAATATATATTATATTATATTACATTATTATATTTAATGCGGGTGATCCTGGAGTAGCCTGGTCAGCTGTGGAAAGTCTGTAAAATGGGTGTGTTGTAGGCAGCTGAGCTGCTGTGGGTAAAGGGATCACTCTGTATTTGCCTGGTAGAGGATTCTGAGCAGTTCTTTCCCGTGTCAGGTTTTGGAAGGGTCTCTGGGCTCCCAGCTCCCACAGTGGCTGTGAACCACCACTTTTTGTCAGGGTTTGAAAGGCTTTTTTGAACTAATGTACTCATATCTGCAAATGTCTGTGTGTTTGCAGCAAACGCTGTTGAAGGAGCAACTTTCTTACCTGGATCATCTGGCTGAACAGCTGAGGAAGGAGAAGGAGCAAGAAAGAGAGGATGAGCAGATCTTCAAGGAAGAGAGAGATAAGATTTGGGCCGAGAGGGTTGAGAAACAGAAACGAGAGAGGGAAGCTCGGTTTCACACGCTGAGAGATGTCCTGATCGCACGGCAGACGCAGGTGGAGGAGAAGTGTAAGTGGTTGGACACACATCTGGGCAGAGGCAGCTCAACACCCTGCTGCTGGGAACAGCATTGCTGGGAACACTGTGTGACAGAGTGGACAGCAATGTGACCCTCCCTGAGCCTCTTCCCAAAATGCACTCCTACAGGCATTCCTTGCACTAATTCCCCATTGCCATCCCCACAGCAAAGCCTGGTAAAGTGAGGATTGCATGGGCAAACGGTCATTGCTATTAATTATATTATTGTGAAGCCCTGAATGTGAAATCTATCCAGGTCTGAGTGGATGAAAAATAAATAAGCTGGGAATACACTTGCTGTTGTTTGTGTGGCACTTCAGAAACAACAAAACTCAAACCTATTATTTAGGCTACTTAGCCCAAATGCAGTCTCACTGGCCCTTCAAGCTCAGCAGAGCTGTTACCTTCTAAAAGGATTTCTGGTTTTGTTTTCCAGTGCAGAAAAAAGAAGAAAGGAAAATAGAGATTGCTAAAGAGAAGAAGGCAATGGCTGAAGCAGTCAGAAAATTTGAATATGAGGAGGAAGAAGAACGTAAAAGGTACTTTTCTTCTATGTCATCAGGTCATTTCTTTGCAGACCAATCTTTTAAACTTGTGAGAGAGCTGATTATTGTTTTCTGATACCTCTAGAGCACTGGGTGGACTTCTTTCTATTTAGAGGAGATTTTTCACCATGTACCTTATCAGTTCCAAACTGCCCAAGAGCAGACTTGTGATGCTGCAGCTGGTATTAAGTCATTAATTCTGACCTCAGAAGGTAGTGGTACATATCCTTGTGTAGGTGTTTTTAATCATCATGTGACTTACATCAATCAAATTTCCTAAGCACATCCCCTCATACTGTGAGTTGTTGTTACAAGTGACTGGGGAGGAGGGTTAATGAAAGGTTTGTTTGTTCCTGCCCCAGGAGAGCAAGTGTGTCCGGGCTTATTGCTAAACCCCACCCACAGACATCCCCTGAACGATCTTGTGTCAGCCACCAGAACACCCGGCTGCAGCACGTAACCCCGGCTGCACAGGGCTCTCCCTAGTGCCTCTGGATGAGCAGAGCCTTACACGCAGTAGCTGAAATGTTCCTCTGGGTGTCATGCAAAGCCTTGGGCAAAGGGCTTTATCTCACTCACTCTCCTTTTGTACTCCTGCCCTTTCTCCTCTCCTGCCCGTGGGATACGAGTAGCTCCTTCCCGAGCCGGTGTCTGTTGTGTTCTCTGAGGGCTGTATTGGGAACAATCTCCTGGCTGTGGCAGAAGTGTCACCCTTGTGAAGGAAACGCGCTGGGCTCCAGCTGGGATATGCTCCACTTAGCAGAGATGGCACTCAGCAGTGTCAGGAAGGGTTTGTGGCTCAGCTCTGTTGAGTTAGCGCACAAGTGCTGACTACTCTGCTGGCATTCAAGTGTCTGACTCCTGCTCCAGAAGGGCCTGAGCACGTAAGGCTTCCTCTGCTTCTCCAGAGGGGCCTGAAAGCAGCACACGAGTCCTGAGGTGCAGTGGAAGATTGATTTCTCCTGACAGCCACTTGCAGCAATATCAGTGCAGCAGGGGGTTGTTCTCAGCAGGAGGGTGAGGGTGGGTGTCAGCAGCAGCAGGAGCCCGAGCCAGGGATGGACTGAGACCCAGCACCCCCATCCTCTATCCTCTCACCACGGCTGGGAGGGCATGCTGATTACAGGGAGTTGTTCTTTCCCTCTTTCTGATAAAACACCAGTTTTACAGTCTGCTTTTTAGGACACAACAGAGTACAGTTAACTCTCTGCAGAACATAAGGTTAGCACGCAGCGTTTGGTAAATAGTGGCAGTTATTTACTGCTAAAAGGAGCTTTGAATGGTTCTTTGGTCTAAGCTCGAATGCTAGCAGATTACATAATAATAATAATGTTTATCCTTTTTACACACACTGCTTAAATAACCTATTCATTTGGCATTTCCAGAAAAGCACAGAAGGCCAAAGAGTACAGAGACCAGCTCACAGCTCAAATTGCCTATCAACAGTTGCTCCAAAAAGCTGAAGAAGAGAAGAGGAAGAAAGAAGAAGAATCAAATATGGAAGCAGAGAGACAGTACCAAGAACAGATACAGTTCATTCAGTCAATGACCTACAAGTTTGAAGTAAAGCCCCCCACTGCAGAAAAGGCACTAAGGCCTGCCTCTTAAGGGCGTCTCTTACTTTGGTATTTTAGCTCACTCAGTTGCCTTTTAAAACATTTTCTTAGGATGCTTATGCTTGACTTGAGTTGGAAGAACTCTCTCCACTGTGATACTCAAAACATTTAATTGGGAATTATAAGAAACATAGTATTTTAAAGTTTATTTTTTCCCCCATGGTTTTTTTTTTTTACAAATCTGATCCAATCCAAAGTGCTTGACATTTTAATTCAAGAATACTGTCTGCCCTCTACAACATAATGGTGTATTATTGTGACATGAATAAAGCACAGGTATTCTTTTTAATCTGCAAAAAGAAAGCATGTAGAAAACTTTCAGTAAACCTTTATTAAAATGCCTTTTAAACTAAAACATTTGCAAAAATATTTTGTTTGTATTTAGATACCAAGTATAAAACTCTGAATGTATTTTACTGTGGGGTGAACATTAAAAAACTGATATTCTTTTGCAAGATTCTGGTGTCTGTTGAATGATCTGTGGAATAGTGGATCTCAAGTCTGTGAGTCCTCTGATTGGGCAGAATTAAGTCTGCGGGGCTGAAGTTAGAGGTGTCTTGTAAAGAGGTTTATTCTCTGTAATTTTCTCTACAATGACACCTCTGCCTCTCTGGGTTTCCTTGGATCACCACACCGAACACATGGAATGGGGGCAGGAGCACACCATAATTAAGACAGCAGCACAGAAGCTGGCTGGATGTCCCCAGGGAGGTGCTGGTGGCAGTGGGGAGCAGGGACACCTCGCTGGCCGCTCTGTCCCCACACCAGCCTGGCCCTGCTGCAGGAGGAGCAGTGGGTACACGAGGAGCATGGCTAGGGGTGACCCAGCTGCTCCCCACCGGGCTGCCCCTGACCTGCTCCTTGCTATGTATTTCTTTAGTTTTTCCTCTGTCCTATTCAGAGGAGGGGAGTGAAGAACCCATGTAAAACCTCTCATCCTTTCCTGCTCACAGACTTCGTGGTATTTGGAAATGTTTTATGTTCTTTTTTCATTTTTCCATATGAGTCTTTGCTGCTGCTGCTGCTGCTGCTGCTTATCTGCAGCTGTTTCTCTCTCCTTCAGCCTTTCAGCTTCTGCCATCTTTCCTCTAGCTCCTGCTTTTTCACCCTTTTTCCCAAAACTTCCTTACTTACAAACAAAACTTTCTGAGTCACCAGGTGGGAGAGAGACACTGGAACTGTTTCCATCCTGGCAGGAAGCCAGACAGACCAGAGCAGTGCCTCTCAAGGCTTGTTCCTTGGATTCCCCAGATCCAAACAGGGATTGTCCTACAGGTACTGAGGAAGGAAGCTTCCAGAAAGGTGAAGCTTCAGGCTGGGAGAGGTAGGCTGGCGGGCAGGACATCGAGCCCTTTTCAGCAGCCATCTCCAAAAACTGCACAGGGGACATCAGAGCTGTCCTGTTTTGCTGGTGGGAAAGGCCATCCCAGATAAAGGAAATAGTTTCATTAGTGCAGAGAGCTGAGGTAGTCACAGGTCTGTGCTCCCACCACGGAGTCAAATTGGCAGAATGATTAAGAGATTAATTTCCTGGTCTGCCGCAGACTCCTGGAGTAGCCCGTGCAAGCAATGTAGATTTTCCTTTACTATTGTGACCTCCCTTTGAAAAATGAAGATAATAGCACATCCAGAATTCCAGGATTAATTAAAGCATGTTATTAAAGGCTGTGACATTTGTTGGGTACACTCGATATGAGAGATAAAAAAAATACCACACTGGTGAGCTTTGTGAATTCAAGTCATCCAGAACCATAATAAATCTCCTTTTCTAATAAAATAATAACTCAGAAGAGGTGGTCAGAGCTATCAAACATTTATAGAGTGTCTGAGCTCCTGCTCCTGGAGGCAAATTTCCTCTGCAACGAACATGAGGTCTGCACAAGATTAAAAGAATTTGCCTTCAGCAGGAGTGAATTCCCACGGGATAACGGGCAGCTAAACTCTCCTGAGACGAAGCTGTTGGTGGGTGAGCGTGTTGCTGGCGCTGAGCCCTTTGCTGCCGAGAGCTTTACAGGATTCAGGCTGGTCCAGAACAACTGGTGAGGCTGGCTGGGTCAGAGCCTCCTCAAGAGGCTCCTTCTCGCTGCCCCCGACAGATGAGTGATGCAGTAAGGACGATTTTCTCACTCAAGAGTGAAGGGTTTCCTTAATCCTGCAGATTTCCATCTTCTCCCAGCTCCTTGGATCTCCTTGCAGTAAACTGGGTAAATAGGGCACCAGGCAGAACGTTCTGCAAAGCTTGGCGGTGCCTTTGCCTGCCTGGGGCCAGTGCTCAGGTTACACCTCTGGCTTGCAGGTCACCAGGCAGTAATGAGCCAAACACAGCTGGAATTGTGGCTTGCAGGTGCCAAACACAGCTGGAATTGTGGCTTGCAGGTGCCGGGAACCTCCTGAGCATTAGCTGCTGCTCCTGAAATCCTGTGGCATTTCCTGCCCCAGTGAGCAATCCTGCAGGCAAACCAGCTATTAAAGCTGGAGCGCAGGGACGCCACTGGTGAGGGAAGCAGCCTGGCCCAGGCTTGAGCTTGCCCCTGCACCAGGGCTCTGAGCCACACAGAGACAGAATCAGTGGCATTTAGAAACCTGGCAGCCACAGCCTCTTCACTTAGACACGTACCAGGGCTCTGCAAAATATTCTTCCCAGTATTTTTAATTAAATTTGTCACGGTGACAGAGGAAGAGCAGAGGTGTGGAGCGTGTGGGTGACTTGCCTGTGGCAGGGCTGAGAATGCAAAAGTCCCTGATCACATCATCCCAGACTCACTCCAGAGTTTGAATCCTCAGCATCTCCCAAGGCTTTAAGACTTTTCTACATGTGCTTACCTTTTTACAAGGACTTTAAGACCAACCCCAGGGCTTTCCATGGTGGTGTTTTTGGCCACAAACAAGATGATGAGCTCTGGAGTGGTTCCCTGTGCCCTGTGGCACAATGCTGGCTTGGCCCCTGCTCCCTGGGGCTGGGCTGCAGGCTCTGGACAGAATCTATTTGCAGGAATGTTAATTATTCATTTCGTTATCACCTGGAATAATTTATCATTACTTTAACGCAGGCTGCAGAAACAGCCCGTGCAGCCACACCCAGGGTACTGTGACTCTGCCAGGCCCAGACTGTGCCCAGATGTGGCACGTGGTGGCTTCTGTGAGGCACAGGAGGAGTGAAATCCAGATTTGAGGTCTCTGGGACATCTTTGCATGCAAAAATTCAGGACCTGGGGTCACACTTAACAACAGCCAGCTCTGTTCTGATGACATTTAGAGCTGTCAGAATTGATGCTCCTCACTGGCTGTGCCATCACCTGTCCATCCATCCATCCATCCATCCATCTGTTCCTGGGGTTTCCATGTGTCACTACAACACAGGGACAAGGGCAGGACCTTAAAATGAACTCCAACCCATCCTGTGCTTGTAAAGAATCCACTGGCTGTGCTTAAAGGGGAAAACCCCCTGTATTTAGTCAATTTTTACCTCAAAATGCCCTCTATGTGAATGCAAGAGGGGGTACCATAAACTGCTATTTAAGAGCCCGTGCCTGTTAAATTTGATCTACACAAGTTTTGATTCCCAAGTGGGAAGAAGCTTCTGTCTCCTGGAGGAGACAATTTCCAGCAACTCAGCAGTTAGGATGTACTTCAGGGATTCTGTATGTATTTTGGGGTTTTCAGTTTCTGAGTTTAATTAAAGTTTTAGATTAATGGAGAATCGCATGTGACACCAGCTGGTGTTCCACGGGAATGCCTGTGCTTTGCCTCGGGGCTATCACTGCTACCCCAGCTTCACTGAAAGCTTTGCTTCTAATTCCACCAGTGCTCCACGTTTTGTTTCCGCAGCTGATTTAATGAAATGAGAGGAGCAAGTTTTGTTTGCCTGACTAAGCTCTCTTGGAGGCTTTGCAGGGATTATGCTGTCAAATTTTCCCAGGGCAATTTCTAGACATGGTGCAGTTTTTTTCCTCCCCTCCCCTCCTCCTTCCCAGACTCCCCCCAGAGCCACCTGCAATATTTTTTTTTTTTTTTATTCATCAAGGATATCAGAGCTGGAAAAGAGAGGTATCTGCAATGCTGGCTGTCCTTCCACCACATCAGCACTGCTCCCTGCCAGGCCCTGGGGTGGAAGAGGGAAAATGTGACAGGGGGGAAGAGTTTTATCCCGCAGGGGACAAGGAGCAGAGTGTGAGATGCCACCAGTGATCACTGTGGGGAAAGGCTGTGGGTGCCTGTGAGCGGCACAGCCCGAAACCAGGGCGGGAGGGATCCCAGTGACGGCGCAAACACCGGTGACAGGGAGCAGGATCGCTGAGCGGGCTTCTGCCTGCTCGGTTAATATGCAAAATACCTCGAATGATAAAGAATAGCAGTAGTGGTTAATTAGGAGCGCTTTGCATTTCATTCTGCTTCCCAGGCTCCGAAAGTGCCGTCTAAGCATGAATTGCAGAACAGGGTGCTCCCGTGGGATGGAGGGAAGCAGCACGGCCAGGATTGACGGGCTGGGATCAATTTTTGGCTGTTGCTGTGGAAGTTGGAATTCCTGCCGCCGGTGTAGGAGCGGCACACAAGCAGCGCCCGGGAGCAGTGGTGCTGGGGGGACCCCGAGCCCACCTGCAGGCAGAAGACAGAGCAAAGCCTATCCCTGGCACACTTCTCGAGCTGATTTCCAGTGGGGTCAGGAGGGCAATGCTCCTGTCCCGGGAACAGGCGTGTCCTGGCTAAGGACACCGCAGCGATGCCGTCCCTCACTCCTCAAAGCGTGGGGGATCCCCAGAGCCCGCGGGGCGATGGAAGACCCGAAAACCACCAAGGGCCACCTGCTTGGGGCTTAATTGCTCTTCCTCTGTGAGAAAGGGAGATGGATAAAAGGCAAAACCCTTCCAAACGCAGCACCAACTTGCGCTGCCGGGGGGACCCTGCCCGGGGGGCGCCGGAGCTGGGAGGGATGGGGATGCCGAGAGCCGCGGGGTAAAGCGGCCGGGAAGAAAAATATTTATTAAAAACAGCGTTTTTATTTTTCTTTCTTTTCTTTCTTTCTTTCTTTTTTTTTTTAAGTTAAAGAAATGATAATAATAAAAGCCGAGCCGAAGGAAACCGAAGGGAGCCGGGCCGAGCCTCCCCATACCTGAGCGGGGCGCGGCGGAGGCGGAGCGGTGCTGCTGCCTCCTCCTCCTCCTCCTCCTCCTCCTTCTTCTCCTTCTCCTCCTCCTCCTGCCGCTGCCGCTCCCTTCGCTTCCCGTGCCCGCGCCCGGCCGGCCGCGGCGGGTGTAAAGGTCGGAGCGCCGGTGCGTCCGTGCGTCCGTGTGTCCGTGCGGCGGTCGGTCCGGCCGCCCGCCGCCCCCATGCCCCGCGCCTAGCGCCGCCCGCCCCGGCCATGTCCGCCGCGCAGCTCTACACCAAGGTGAGCGGGAGGGCGCGGGGGGCTCTGCGGGCGCCGCTCCGAGCTCCCCCTGCCCTGGAGGGGGGCCCGTTCCCGGCCCGGGAGGGGCCCCGCAACTTTCCCGCAGGTGCGCGGGATGCGGAGCGGCATCGCCGCCGTGCCCCCGCGGCCCCGGACCCCTCCCGGGCCCCTCCCGGACCCCTCCCGGGCCCCCGGAGTTCCACCCTGCCGGCTCTCCGCGCTGCAGGGCGGACTTCGCCCGTGGGTCGCGGCGGCGGCCTCGCCCTCCGTGCGCTCCGTCACCTGCGCGGCCAAAACCCTCCCAGCCTGCCCAGAACCCCTGGGATATTCCTGCCCTGCTCGATTCCTGCCCTGCTCGATGCCTAAAGCCCGGGCCGGAGGGGCGGGAAGGTGCGGAATCACAGGAGCGCAGAGCGAGTGCCCCAACTCCCCGAAACGCTTCCGCGGTGTCCGGTTTCCAGAGCCCTTTTTGTTCCACAAGTCCTGGATGAGATCCCTTGGCAGGGGCGCGATGGGACGCGCCCGCTTCCTCATGGCAGCCAGGGAAGGTGGCACGGCTGGTGGCCTGGCCGGGCACCGCGCCCCGACCGGCCCCACGCTTCCCTTGCTCTTAAAAAGCGATCGTGGTGGTAATTGTGAGGCTCAGGTGCTCTGTTTAAAGCAGAGCCTGAGGTCTGGACTAGAAAAACAGTTTCCGCTCTGGTTTTAATTTTTTTTTGTTGTTGTTATTTTGTGTCTGTGGGGTACTCGGGTAACCCCAGCCCTTGGGCTGTGGATGCCTCCCACACAGTTCGGGGCTTTCCGCTCCCTTTCCCCGCGGGAGTTTGTGTCCAGAGAGATCTGTGCCGATTGACCTGTCCCGATGAAAGAGCTCTCGCAGGCAGTGCGAGACCCGCCTGGCTCGGAGCTCCTGATGGGGAGAGAGCCCTCTCGCCGCGCTCCGCATCTCCCGGGGCTGCTCGGGGGCAGCCGCGCTCCGGGAATGCCAAAACCATCGGTACCGCCGGGCAGGGACCCGCCGGGAGCGGCGCTTGGCTTCGGAAAAGGCTGTGCTGTGTGGCAGCGTCAGCATCATCTGTTGTCATAATGGGAGTTTTAGTGGTTTGGGCTCTCCCTGTGGCCGTGGTCAGCTCGTGGAGGTGCTGCCAGGTTGGCGCCAGAATCACTTTGTGTCCCCCGGGCTTAACTTTGCTGCAGATTTCTGCTCCTGTAACTCGTTCTGCCAGCAGCTTTTTTATGTAACGTCGGGGGTTGTCACGAACCTTTCCTTTGGCCATCAAAGGGATGCAGGATGAATGGTGGATCCGGTGATCTCCTCTGAACCTGTGGGCATTGCAGAGGCCCTGCTGGACTGAGCTGGGCTGTCTGTGAGCGGGATGACCTCCATCCTTCTCGGGAGCACTTCAAAAGCCAAGTTTGGAGCATCTTTTCCCCTTGGAAAACCCGGAGAGGAGCAGGAGTAGAGCTGTGGCTGAACAGCCCTGCCGTGCCCACCAGAGCACCTCTCAGGATGAGTGCATGGATGGGATGGCCAGCATCCCTGGCAGGAGGGGGGCTGGCCCCCAGCGCTGTGCTATCCCTGTTGATGGGCTGATTAAAGCTGCCTGGTTAATTGATTTTTGACTTGATGAGCAGTAGTTAACCTGCGTTGTCTTTTTGTGCTGCCCTGGTTTACACTCCTGTTGGTCTGTTGAGCAGGTGTGAGCTGTCTCCTGGGGCGTTGCTTGGGATCCTTCTGCTGTGTAGGGACTTTCTGATGAGAAAGGGGTGGGGATTTGGTGGCAACCTGTGTGTGTTGTTAACTTTAGGTTTATTTTTAACAACAACAAAGTTTGTTGGTGAGAGCAGGCGTTTCAGCACTGGTCCTTCTGCTGTTGCCTGTTGGTTTTGCAGGAACATTCTAGGGATGCAGCTGGATTTTTAGGTGATGGAGCCAGGGGCTGGAGCCCACAAGGGCTGTCTGTGCAACTGAGTCATGGTGAAATTTAGGGCTGTCCTGCTGGGCTGTCTGCTGCATGGGGCCCCTGTGCCTGCTCTGGCCTTTGAAGCAGCAGGAAAAATGTTTCCTGCGACTTTGAGAGCACAAGAAAAAGATCCAAGAAGGCTCAAAACCCACAACAAACCTCACAGCCTGGAGGTGCTGAGCCTGGTGGTGCTGGTGGCTGTGGAGTCCCTGAGGCAGAGGGGATGTGTTGGGCTCGGTCCTGGGGCTCACCTGCAGGTCAGCTCCATGCAGGGGTGACAGCCCAGGGGGGCATGGGTGATGCCCAGGGGGGCATGGGTGATGCCCAGGGGGGCATGGGTGATGGCCAGGGACAGAGGGGACAGCCCAGGGACAGAGGGGATGCCCAGGGACAGAGGTGATGCCCAGGGACAGAGGTGATGCCCAGGACAGGGGGGATGCCCACGTGGGCAGGGCTGATGCCCAGGACAGGGGTGATGCCCAGGGGCAGGTCTGAGGCTCCTGGGCCTCTGCTGGCAGGTGAGGCTGTTTGTGGGGAGCAGAGGAGGGGGAGGAAGGTGATCCGGGCTCAGTACAGTACAGCTGTCTTGCTGAGAGCCCATTGATCCCACAGACTAGTGATCCCACAGGCTACTGATCCCACAGGTGCTGCTGTGCTGGCATAGCCACAGCTGCACCTTCCTCTGAGTCATTCCTCCTCCCGCTGGAGCCAGCATGGGAGAAACTGCTGAGGAGCCACTTTGGAGCGTCCAGGTGGGAATTCTCAGGTCTCCTTCCTGCTGAACTGCAGTGGGAGCTGGTGTGTGTTGTGTGGAGGGCCCTCAGCTTCCATGTGCTGCTTGCAGAAGGTTTTCTGGGACCTTGTGGGGATCTGTAGTAGTTTTCTTGGTGTATAAATTTGTCACCATGCTGATGAGTTTGGTGTGTTGGATTGGCCTGGGGGACGCTTATGCAGGAGAGGAACCCATCCTGGGAACACCAGCAGCTCTGAGCCTCTGCTGGAGGCCTTCTCCATGGGATGCCTGTGTCACTTCAAGGGCTGACTGGTGTTTAATATCCCCATCAAGCAGAGCAATTAATAGCTCTGCCTAATTATGAGCATGACAGTAGATCCACAACTGCTCCAACCTTCAAGTGTGTAGGACTCCACTTTGGTCAATAGTTATGGAGGGACCATTCTCTCTTCTCACTGCCACTGCTTCACCTGGACACTCTGGGATTCTCTGGCTGTGGATTTCATTTTATGGCAGAATCAAACAGGAGTTGAGCAGCAGAAAAGGAGTTCTGTGGCAGAGGATGCCGCCTGGCACCAGCCTGTGCAAGAGGTACAGAGCAGGTGGTGGCACAGAGAATTCCAACCTGCAAAAACCTGTTCCATAGGGAGACATAGGAGAATTTCACCTAATCTGTGCATTGCCCAAGAAACAACTTTCTGAGGCTGCTTGTGCTGGCCCTGCTCCTGCCACCTCCCTGATGTGCCCAGGTACAGCCAGGCCCAGAAAAACTGCAGCTGGGCAGGGGACTTTCCAAATCCTCCTTACTGGAGCAGGGGGCAAAGGCAGCTCATGAACCCACGAGCCTGTGCAGGTGTGAGCCTGGTGTGGGATCACAGCCTGTGCAGGTGTGAGCCTGGTGTGGGATCACAGCCTGGGCAGTGCCAGTGTGCCCCTGGTGTGGGATCACAGCCTGTGCAGTGCCAGTGTGCCCCTGGTGTGGGATCACAGCCTGTGCAGTGCCAGTGTGAGCCTGGTGTGGGATCACTGAGCCTGGGCAGGTGTGAGCCTGGTGTGGGATAACTGAGCCTGGGCAGTGCCAGTGTGAGCCTGGTGTGGGATCACTGAGCCTGGGCAGGTGTGAGCCTGGTGTGGGATAACTGAGCCTGGGCAGTGCCAGTGTGAGCCTGGTGTGGGATCACTGAGCCTGGGCAGTGCCAGTGTGCCCCTGGTGTGGGATAACTGAGCCTGGGCAGTGCCAGTGTGAGCCTGGTGTGGGATAACTGAGCCTGGGCAGTGCCAGTGTGCCCCTGGTGTGGGATAACTGAGCCTGGGCAGTGCCAGTGTGCCCCTGGTGTGGGATCACTGAGCCTGGGCAGTGCCAGTGTGAGCCTGGTGTGGGATCACTGAGCCTGGGCAGTGCCAGTGTGAGCCTGGTGTGGGATAACTGAGCCTGGGCAGTGCCAGTGTGAGCCTGGTGTGGGATAACTGAGCCTGGGCAGTGCCAGTGTGCCCCTGGTGTGGGATCACTGAGCCTGGGCAGTGCCAGTGTGAGCCTGGTGTGGGATCACTGAGCCTGGGCAGTGCCAGTGTGAGCCTGGTGTGGGATAACTGAGCCTGGGCAGTGCCAGTGTGAGCCTGGTGTGGGATCACAGCCTGTGCAGGTGTGAGCCTGGTGTGGGATCACTGAGCCTGGGCAGTGCCAGTGTGAGCCTGGTGTGGGATCACTGAGCCTGGGCAGTGCCAGTGTGAGCCCGGTGTGGGATCACTGAGCCTGGGCAGTGCCAGTGTGAGCCCGGTGTGGGATCACTGAGCCTGGGCAGTGCCAGTGTGAGCCTGGTGTGGGATCACTGAGCCTGGGCAGTGCCAGTGTGAGCCCGGTGTGGGATCACTGAGCCTGTTCTGTGCCCTGGGCTGGGCACTGGGCAGGAGGGATGGACCTGGTCACCCCATGGAAGGTGCCATCATCATCATCAGGGTTGATTTGCAGCACTAAACCAGAAATTAGAGTTGTTTGTATGGCTGACCTTAGTTACATTGTAAGGTGAGGCTCTCTGTATGGCAAAACCAACTGTAATTGCTTTGGCTTCTGATGTTCTGCTCTCTTAAAGGTGCTTCTTAAAATATGGTAATTGTCCTTGTAAGTATAGCCTCTGAACCTCATGCAAAATAGGGCTTCTGCCAGGCTAGGGAATAAGCTGTGTCTCTCTGCTCCTGGGCTGTTGTGCAGCTCAAGATATGCTCTTCAGAAGGTCTGCAAGCTCTGGGTAAATAAGAAACCAGGGTATTTATTTTTCATGCTATTTTTTTCCTCTCGTTGTGCAAAGTGGCTGCTGTTTGCCAAATATTTTCTTATAGACTTTATGCATTAAAAAAATCCTCTTCTAATGGCCAGTGTTGGGGTGTAGAAGACTCTGGTTTTCACTTAAAGTTGTATTAAATGAAATAGCTGGAATGAATTGGTGGTTTCTGACCCTGGGGAGAAACTTCTCAAAAGTGTGTGAATGCTGCCCGTGTGATCACACACTGATTGAGTCAATGCATTGGCACAGACCTTCTGCCATAAACCCTCGTGAAAATTATTTATCCTGCGAGGCTCAGGGAGGATTCATCCTCAGCGTGTGCCTGTGGGCTGGCTTGGGGCTGAGGAGCAGCAGGGAAGGGGAGAGAAGATTTTCTGTGGATTGTGTAGAACAAATTTCTGGGAATAAGTGCTGGGGGCAGGGAGTGTTTGGGGTTCAATCCCAGGACGTCCACGCGATGCTGCAGAGCTCCTGAGCTCCTGCTGCTGCCATTGCAGCTCCTGTGAGGAAAAGCATGTTACAGATGAAGGTTTTGGTCTCTTTTTTCTTTATTTAGATGATGAGAACACGTGTGGGTCATAGCACAGAGGGCAGGGACAGCTGGGAGGCCACGCTGGGATTTTATGTAAGGATGGGGCTGTCTCGCTGAGGGAGCCAGGTCCATCGGCATCCCCAGGCTCCTCCTGAGTCTGCCTCATTATGAGCTGCAGTGGCAGAGAGAAAACCATTGAAATGTAAACTCTGATTGCTCCAGCCAGCTCTCTGCAGGCTGGGGCTGTGCCAAGGGCACGGGCAGCACCGCAGCCGCCCGGGGCCCCTTGGCCTCCCTGCGGTGGCACAGGGACAGACAGACAGACAGAGCCGAGCCTGCCTGAAACACCCTCCAGCCCACCGGGTCTGGGCCTCACCTGGCTCCCGGGGAGCTCAGGGACTGTGGTCTGGGGGCATTTCCCTGCCTCGGTGGGCCAGAGTTCACCCCATGCTCTCCTGGCACCGCGGGTGCACGTCCCACCACAGGGCACGCTGCTCCGGGGTATTTGTGCTGCAAAAATAACCCCATTTCCATCTCTGTTTGTGCAACTTTTCATCTCAGTTGTGCATTTAATAATCCCCGTGCTTGGGTCAGATGAGAGCCACTGAGCCAAGGAGCTCAGAGCTGAGTGCAGGTGCTGGGGCACAGCCCCGGGAATGGCTGCAGCAGGGTTCATTAGCTAGATCCTGCTGCATGCCCTCTTGCTGGCTGGGATGAATCAGCTTGCTCTTCTAAAAATCTGTTTCTGAGAATTCCTGCCCTGATTCTGTTCCAAGGGTGTGAAACTGTGGTGTGGAAATCGCAGTGCATGAAGCCCAAGTTGCAGTGATTTGCTGGGCTCACTCCAGGGTGAGGGATGGGAGCAGCAGTGGGTGCTGTGCTCGTTCTTAAGGGATTGGGTGGGATGAGTCCTTCCTGCCCTTTCCTGCCCTCAGGAAGGAGTTTATCCGAGGTTATTTGTTACAGGCAGCCTGGCTGCTGTTGAGGAATGTATTTACAGAGGAGGATTTTTTTTGCTTTGCTGTTCTTTCGTGCTGCCAATTACCAGGCAGAGAAAATAATGACCCTGAATGTGAACTCATGCATCTCTTCTGGTGACCGAGAAAGAAGGCTGTGTATGTTTGTGATTGTGTTTCTGTACATATATGTTTAAACTTCTCAGTTTGCTGTGAAGCAGTGCTGTTCTAGATGTGTTTCACTTTTAATTGACACAGCAATGAATTTGAAGCCCTGTCCAAAGCAGGAGTAGTGTTCCCTCACTGTGATGGCTGTCCTTCAGGGAATCCACAGGAGCAGCCCCACTTGAGCATGAGGGTGGACTTTGGGCTTTCTGAGGTAGCCATGGGTGTAATAAATGTCAGGTGAGGCAGGTGAAGCTCTGAGCTGGTGTTTTTGTGTGGTGCTGCTGCCTGATCTTTGACCCTCCCTGCACACAGAGGCGTTTGCTGGTGGCTAAAGGAGCATCAGAGCGAGCTACAATCCAGGTCAGGAAAATTACTGCTGTTATTGCAGAGGAACCTCAAGCTGTGGCAGACACCTGAAATGTTTGCAGAACACTTTAGGGAAGAATTTGCTGCTTATCAAAACTGAAAAAAGGTCCCTGTGAGCTTTCTGTGTCTCGAACTGGCTGTAAAGCTGTTGTCCTCGTATGCCTCTGGCCTGCTCTCAGACACGTCTTGTGGGGTTGGGTTTTGGCTCAGCCTGAGCCTTCAAGGATGAGCAGAGCCCTGTCCAGAGGTGGTGGCAGGGCTGGGAAGGACCAGGCTTGGTGGGTGATGGGCTTCACAGGGCTTTCCTTGGTGAGCCCTCCTTAAAGTGTTGTCTGGGTCATGGTGGACTCACCAGGTATACTAATGAAGCTTTTGAGGGTTTGGCATTTCTGCCCTTTGCCTTTCCTGTGGTATCCAGAGGGTTGGGAGAAGAGCATCCCTACAGGGAACAGCCTTCAGCCTGGAAATGTGACTCCTTCTCCAGCTGTGCTTTCCTTTTCTCCTTGGTTTGTCCTGTGTCTGAAAAACCTTCTGCAGCTGACTGAAACCTGGGAATCTCAGGAATGACTTAAACACGTCCAGGTAGGGACTGTGAGCAGCACAGGTGTGTAAACCCTCACTGTGGGCAGTGATTACCTGCAGGTGCTGACTGCCAGCCCTGGCATGGTGCAGGGGGTGGGATGGTGGAGCAGCTCCTCCAGCAGCCTTGCTCCTGGCCTGCTCTGCCACCATCCTTTGCCATTTTTTAACCAAACCCCATCTGACTGTCCTTTTATAGATTTCATTGTTAATTTTCCCCTTCCTGAGCAGTTTTCTGTGGCGCTGGCTTTCAGTGCCCTGTGTTTGTCCCCAGGAAGTCCCAGCAGATCAGAAGCAGTGCTGTGTGACCCCCCTGTGCTGTCATTATATTGCAGGAGTTCCATTATCAGTACATTGCAAGGGTTCCATATTGCCAGAGTTTCACACCTCCTTGATGTTTCTTGTAGGCAGCTCCTTTAGGCATTAACTCTTCCTTGTTCTCACAGCAGCCAACTGACTCCAGTTCCCACCAATCCACTCTTTTATAACGCTCTTCTGACTGGCTACAGGTGTGGCCTGTTAACATCAGGCCTGCTCCTGATCTTTAGTAATTGGTTCAGCTGCAGCTCTTTAGGGGATAAGGTTACATTCCATACCACCTTCATTTACACACACTGTATCCCCTACACCCCTGGCTGCCCTCCCTGGCTGTCTAGGGTGCAGGGCAGGCTGTTGTGACCCCGTTCACCTCCTCCTTAGTGTACAGCCCTCAGCTCCCTCTCTCTGCATTCCCACACAGGCCCTGTGGCGGCACCACGGGAGTGGCTTTGCCTCCTCTGGCTGCTCCAGGTGCTTGGTGCTTCCATGGATCCTCAGTGGGAGATGTGTGCTGTGTCATGGAATCACAGAATGGTTTGGGTTGGGAGGGACTTCAAGGATCATTCAGGTCCAACCCCTGCCATGGGCAGGGACACCTTCCCCTATCCCAGGCTGCTCCAAGCCCCGTCCAGCCTGGCCTGGGACACTGCCAGGGATCCAGGGGCAGCCACTCCGGGCAGCCTGCTCCTCTGGGAAACCCACGTCCATTCTGACTTTTGGATATTTCTCTTAGCTCTCACCCACAAGTCTCCATCACCGTGTGCTTCCAGCTCAGCCGTTCCTTGAGAACATCCTTTCCACACGTGGGCTGACCAACCCTTCAGACCACAACCAGCTCCCACCCTGAAGGAGCAGGGGCAGCCCACGGAGGGATGAGTTTCCCTTGGTGGAGCCCTTACACCCAGTGCAAACCTTCCCCCTTCCCGTGGTGAGTCACTGCCCAGGCTCCCTCCTGGAAGTGCCACAGCCTGTGGGGAGCTGGCTGCATGTGCTAACCATGCTGGGAGCAGGATGTCTCCTGGGTGAATCACTGCCTATCACAATAGCAGGTTACACCTCAGGGATGTGGCCCAGCCAGTCACTGCTCTTCAAAGGGAAAAAGGACCCTTGATGTGTTTGAAGATGGCTTTTAGAGCATCACGGGCATGTCCGGATTGTTCTGGAAGCCCCACAGGGATGGTTTCAGGAGGCACAGGCAAACCTACAGCTGCCAAAGCAGGCTGGGTGTGAGCAAGCACCTGGGGCTGCTGACATGTGTATTAGCAAGTGAGGCTAATTGAAAAGGGCTTTGAAAGAAAATAGGAATAAAAATACCTGATCCCTGTGCCTGCTGAGGAGCTGGTCCTTGCTGGTACACCCCAGGTGAGCACGGCTGGTGTAAGCATGTCTCAAGGCAGCCAGTGGATGCCAGGATGCTGAGATGACAGAAGGTGTAATTTCCAATCTAATTAAGCTGAGTAACTCCTCGTGGATTGATGCTGCTTAATTACTGTGAGCTCTGGGAAGGTGGGTGCTGTGGGTATTGCTGTTCTTTGCCCTGGGCAGGGCCTGGGGCTCGTTCAGGGACACTTAGCCTCCTGGTGGGGTGGGCATGGAGAGCTGGAGGTGGCTCTCACCTGGCAGCACTGGACTGCTGAGGTCTTGGGTTGGTCCCACATCCCCTGCTAGGAACACATGTCCTGCTCTGGAGACAGGTTGGAGGAGAAGGTTCTGCTCCATAGCAGAAGGTGGATATGGGAATACTGGTGTGGCTCTTGCGAGCTCTTCCCACAGCTGTGGGGTGCCTGCTTGTTGCTTATCTCATTCCTCTTTCACCACCACGTTTAGTGGTAAGAAATAAAATAATGAAAGAAATTGGAGATAAAGAGCTGCCTATCTGCTTGGGCAGTGTCTCATGTCTTGTGGTGTCCCTTTGATTTCTTCCAAGGCCAGGGGAGACAGGAAAGCAATTCTCTGCTGGGTTGGATTGTGAACACCTGCACTATCACCATTACTTGTGAGTAATGGTACCAACAAGGCACGTTCTGGCTGGAGCAGAACCTGTAGCACCCCGGTAAGGCTCTCAGGGAGGGCAGGTCTGTGTGACCTGTGAACATCTCACCTGTGGCTGAGCAGAGCTGCCCTCAGGGGTGTCTGCAGGGCCTCCCCTGGCCCTCTGAGCTGGGCCTTTCTCGCTGTGCCTTTTGGGGAGCAGAGGTGCCAGGGTGACAGACCTGCCCTTGGCTCTCCTGCAGCGCGTTCTGCACCGCCCTGGCCAGAGATAAGCAGCTCCTATCTTGCTCCTGTAAACCCTGGAAGCACCAGGTTTTAAATCTGTTGCTCCCCCTCCCTTCTGCTTGTTTTCACTTTCCTTCTGCTTTCCAAAGCCTTTGTTTTTGTTTGGATCCTGCCCCAGCAAGGAGAGGAGCTGTTCCTCCCCCTGCAGAAGCGCTGCTGCTTTGTCTGCCCCGTCGCAGGGGATGGAGGCAGAGCTGCTAAATAAAGCACTTCATTTAAAAACAAGCAAGAGGGAAGGAGGAAAATCAAGGTGCCTTGAGCATGCAGGTCTCAGTTGTGCAGAGCCCTGGTGTGAGGGTTACAGGGCTGATGGATGCTTTGGGTGCAGCCGGTGGCAGGGACGGCGCTGGAATTCAGCCCCGGGGCAGCTGCTGCTGCTGCCCGGCCCCTGCTCCTCGTCAGAGCTGCTTTGAAGCCTCGTGCGCTCTTGCCATGCCAAAATAAACTCGGAGTCGAGGCTGTCAGAGCTAATCTTCATCTCTCTGCACTTTGCCCTCCCCGCTGCTGTTGCACTGAGGGGTGGCTGTGCTCACACCCTGGGTTTTGGCAGTCCTGGGGACTGTCCCCAAGGTGCCCGGTGGTCAGTGCTGACCGCCTTGGAGTGACCTGAACCACCTGCTCACTGACCCTCAGGGTGGGCCTGAACCACCCTTAGTAGCAAAACTTGACTGAATTTCCCTTTCAGCACTCTGTGCTGCAAGAGGTGTGCATGGCTGAGGCTGCTCCAGGCTGAACCACTTGGCACTCCCCAAAAACTGCAAGCAGGCTTTTCCTCCCCAGGCACTGCTCGACCCAAAATACAGGTTTGCATCCCAAAGTCCACCAGCAGGCATTTGCGTTCTCACCCAAATGGAATCTCTCTAGTGCCCCTCTTTTTTTTCTTTTTTTTTTTAAAATATGGATTTCTGCACCACACACTTTTTATCTTTGGATAAAAAGCCAGTTCTCAGAAGCAGAACATTCTATTTGTCGATGCCAAAAGGTCCGTAGGCTCTCTCCCTCTCCTTCTTTTTAAAATATTATTTTAATTTATTACTCTTTTTTTTTTTTTTTGGACTGAAAAATGTGCTGTCTCCTGCCAGCCTTTGCTCTGGTGCAAAGTTTCAGCACTGGGGGGTCACGTGAGGTAAATCAGCAGAACACAAACCCTGCTGTTATTGACTAAACTTTGCCCGGATCTCACCTAATCACCAACCTGACACGTCTTTAAAGCTCCAGCTCTTTTCCTGTGAGGAGAGAGCTCAGCCCCACATCAGCACTGGAGCAGCTCCTGGCATCCTTCTGCTTCAAAGGGTGGGATTTTTGAACCCTTTGGATATAACTCATGCCTGAGCGATTGCTTGCTGTTACATCCCAGTTGTTAAATTGTATTTTCTTTTTCTGCGGTAGCAGGTTTACTGCTTTTTCACATTTTTTTTCTTATTTTTTTCTAGTCTGATAGGATCCTGCTGTAATTTTCAGTTATCTGAGAGGTATTGCCCAAATTTAGGCTGTTGTTAACTCCCAGTAGGATGGTTTTTGATGTCTCTGTGTGAAGAGCAGGCTGGATGTTGTGGCTGATAGAAAATCTTTCCATGTGCACAAGTGTTTTAACAATGGGACCACTCAGCTCACAGTGAGGTTTCATCCTCCTAGCAGCTCTGAAGGCAGTTTCTTGTCTCTCCACTTTCCGTCCTAATGGCTGAGTGTTTCCAAAGGACAACCCTTCCAACAAAACGATTTAATTTCCCTCAGTAACATTTTGGGCACAAGCTGTTGGCGACTCTTTTATCTGGCGTGCCATCTCTAGGCTTATAACCCTCTTTGATGTGGCTCATTCAGGGGAAAAATGGCATTACACACTACCTCAATCATTCAGATGTCAGGGAGGATATTGCATTTGACTAATCGGGGGAAATTTGGGAAGATTTAGTAATGCCAGGAGACATGACCCACTTCCAGTTAAACGCTTTTCAGACAATAGAGATTGTGCTAAGTGGTGGGGGAGGGAGAAACACTCACAGACTGGAAAAAACTAATAGTTACTTATAATTTTAAATTTTGTTGTGCTGACCCTTTCCTAGATTCAGGATGGGCTTGTTTTCTTTTTCTGTTTATGTTTTTTTTTTCCTGAGGAAAATATAATACTGGTACTAACTGGTTTTCAACAGATGTGTGTTATCTGGAGATGACCATCACTGTGCTGGGGGTGCCTGTCACCTTTGGGATGTGGCTGAGGGTGTTGGGAGCTGTGGCTCTGGTCCAGCTGTGGGTGACCAGCAGTGGCGGGGGATGTCGAATGTGGTGTGGGAATTGATTTTGGCTGTCCCAGCTCAGGAGGGTGCCCACCTGATGATATGCATCCAAAGTACATAAAGAATATTAGTTCACAAAGCAAGATTTAAGTGTTTTTCTTGTGCTCCAAACCTTCAATGTTGCTCATTCCTCATCCTGCAAGTGTCTGGCCAAAACCAAACAGAAACTGCAGAGGTGCAGATCTGTGATGTTGTTTGATGTTGCAAAGCTGCGAGATAGCCAAACCTGAGTTTGTAGTGTATAAACTTTTACTTCAAAGGCAACAAAGGAGAACATTCTTTTAAGAGGTAACTCCGTAATTTTTAGCGCTGCAAGTTCTGTCAAGCAGCTTGTGGCTGTTGCTTTGTGCAAGGTTTTATCTTTGCAGCCATGTGAGCTGAGCAAAAGCAACTTACTGTGCTTAGAGCTTATTAAAACCCTTATTAAAAGCAGTTCTGTAATCCTCCTGAAGTATGGCAACAACACTTTGGTCTCAGTTCCATATTGCAGCTGAATTCCTGATGTAGCAGTGTGCAAGGTGCTGCTGAAATGCAGACACACGATATTGCAAGGTCCTGGAGTGAATGTCCAAGCTGATGGAGCAATGTCAGAGCCCACCTGAAAAGGAGAAGGGGAGCTGTGCTGCATGGGCAGCGTTTTGGGGCAAAAAGTCCACCCTAGGGGTGTGCTGGAACTGCTGCTGTTTTCTGGAAGGGGGTCCAAGTCTTCAGCCTTTGTTGTTGTTTTCACTTTTGTGTGATCATTCGGGTGTAGGTGTTTTTTAATGCTCTGCTTTTGCCTCCAGGCAGGATTCCACTGCTCTCCTTCCACAGGACACAATCCACTCTTGTTTTCTGAGCTGCTCCCCAAAAGCTCTTCTTTAAAGAGCCACATTATAATGTGACTTGAAGCTTAGAAATAAACTTCAAGTATCTTCACCGAGCAAGTTAGCACCTTCCTCGGGTTAAAATCTTGTTTCTTCTGCCTCCAAGCTTCAGAGCCGTAGACTGACGTGTTTTAGATGCATCCCTGTTGATAAATACTGCTTTTAGGCGCAGTTACAGAGATGGCTGGAAGAGACGCAGCCCTGACGCTTGTCTAGATAAATTAATTTCCTCTACACACACCTCTGGGTGCCTGAGTTGGTCACTGGGGGCTCTGAACTCCGAGCTGCCCCTGAGAGACTCAGGAGGAATTTCTGCAGCATTAGCAGTGGGTGCTGGATGCCCAGAGCTCCTGTGAGGTTTGGGGGGCTCTGGAGCCATGGCCAGGCTCGGGCTGGGCAGGAGGGTTGCCTCCCTGATCCCTCTCACCTGCGTGGGAAGCAGCTGGAAAGCTGGGAACAGCTGAAATGTGCCTGGGATCTGGACAAACCTGTCCTGGCGTGGGGCTAAACTTCAATAACAGTTAATTTGTCTGGGAAGGGAAAAGGCCACTTTGGAAGGACTTGGCTTCTCTCCTCCTGTTCACACAAAACAAATGTAATTTTTTCAAGTCAGGGCAGAGCAAATCAGTTCAGAGCTGAAGCAGAGCTCATATTTTGAAAGCTGAAGAGCTTTTGAAACACGCCAGCAGATGGAAGAGGCCCTGGCTGCATCTGCCTTACCTGCTTTAACCCCATAAACAGCACTGACCCTCGTCTCTTACAGGCTTTGTACATAATTAATGTCTGATCTGAAAGCTGGCTGCTCTGTTAACACACTTGCCCATGACTGATGCTTGGAGCAATCTCTTGGGAGCTGCAGTGCCTGTGCAGGGCCTGTGTTGGATGGCTGGGATGCATTAAGGATGTTTAAGTTGTTGGATGGAAGCAGGCCAGTTAAAAACAGTTAAAGACACAGCTTTTCCCACCCTTTTGGAGGCAGAGCTCGGGGAAAGCTGAAGCCACCGTGCGTGCTGTGTGGGTGCTGTGCTCTGGCACAAACCAGCAGTGAGGGGGTGGGTGCTGTGTCCTTGGTGCCACAAATGCGGGCTGAGCTGAGTGTGGGTGTGAAAATGCAGCGGTGCCCTTGGCCGCTACACCAGCCCTGAGTGTCTGTGGGGCTGGAGCGACACCTGAGATCCTGGAGGGTCTCTGCAGGGGCTGTGTGTCCTTCCAGCAGCCAAACACTGCTGGTGCTGGGGTGGTGTCCTGTCCTGCAGCTCTGTCCCTCGCTGTCCCTCCCAGCTGGGGCCTTCAGGGCTGTGAGGGTGCTGTCAGCCCCCTGAGCTGCCTGTGAGAAAAATGCCAACCACTTGTGTTTAAAATTTAAACAGTTTAATAGTAATGAAATTGTTATTATATTAGTAATATAATCAGAGGAATAAAAATTTGGACAATTGGGATTAAGGACAATACGAGACAAAAATCAAAAAGTTACAGACAGTCTGGGTACCTCTTTCTGGGCAAAATAAGCCCAATAAAGGACACATGTTAACAGAGGATTAACCCTTAACAACAACAGCCTGTTGCATATTCATACACCTGATACATGATGCATAAATTCCATTCAAACGCAGGATTTTGTCTGATCAGTGTCAGCTTCTTCCTCTGAATCATAATGGTGTCTTCAGGGCTGAGCAAGGCAGGAAGAAGTTACTTTCTTCTGATAATGGAGCAATAAATTCTCTTTCTCTGAAAGATTTAGGTGTCCTGTGGCTGCTATCGGGTACAAGTACCTCATTCCTTTCTTTAAAAAAATACCCCACATACATAATTTCTATTTTAACATTATGTTATAACCTAAAACTATATTGAACACACTATTAAAAAAATTAATACAGCATAACTTTCTACCATAACACATATATAATATTCATTTTAATATTTGTGAAAAAATCAATAATAAAATACATATCTTTCACACTTGGGTGGGGTCAGCGGCTGCTGATCTCTCTGCTTGTGTTGAACATCCCATACACAGGCTCACAAAACCCCCATAATTTGGGGGATTTAAGCAGTTTTTGGGGATGTCTCTTGCATTTTATTCCTGCAGACTGCTTGTAAGACACTGGGGATAAATTTGCTGCAGCAATAAAACACAGGTTAGGAGTGATAATGGTATTAACTGTGGCAGTCTGTCTCACTACCAGACCAGCCAATACCCTCTTCTATCTTGTGATGAAAAGAGATTTGTGGCTCATTTTTCCCTGTGTCAGTGCAAAATGAGATGTGGGCTTTCTCCTGCACATGCAAATCCTGAAGGAAGTGTTGGAGGTGTGGGGAAATCCCAACTTTCCCAGACAGAGTTCCTGGCTGGAAACAGGCTGTGGATATGCTGAGGTTTGCTGGCTTCCTTTGAAACAAAGCCCAGGTCTTTGCTGGTAGATGGACAGAGGGGAAACCTCCCCTCTGAATGGGCTAAAATGCCTTTTGAGCAGGTTAAACTGCTTTCCTGTGAAAAGAGCTTTTGTGGAAAGCAGTCCCTTGGGATTCCTCTCTGGGACATCAGTGCTGGCAGCCAGGAGCTGGCTTTGTGGATGTGCTGGTGGCAGCCAGGTTGTCCCCAGACGCTGCACTGCTGTGGCCATCAGGGCTGGCCTTGCAGACCTGGCAAGGCCCTGCTGGGACATGTCGTGTCCTGAGCGATGTGGCTGCTCTGAAATGCATCAGTTTGGAACTCAGATCCACAATCCTACAGCTGGAAACGCCAGCAGCTGAAGGAGCATGGAAATTTGGGGCTTCTGCAGACCCTCTGTGGGGAAATCGCAGAATCACTGAAGGGTTTGAGTGGGAAGGACCTTACAGTTCATCCAGTGCCACCCCTGCCATGGTCAGGGACAGCTCCCACTGTCCCAGGCTGCTCCAAGCCCCATCCAGCCTGGCCTGGGGCACTGCCAGGGATCCAGGGGCAGCCACAGCTGCTCTGGGCACCCTGGGCCAGGGCCTGCCCACCCTCCCAGCCAGCAATTCCTAATTCCCAATGTGCCAGAATCTGTCCCTGCCCTCTGGCAGTGGGAGCCATTGCCTGGGGGCTGTCCCTGCCTGCCCTGTCCCCAGGGGCTGTGCAGTGACAGAAATCAATGACTGAAAGCTCCAAGGAAAATGCCGAGGGATGTGAGGCCTGGGCTGAGCTGGGCCTGCTCTGAGGGACGCTTGGCGTGTGGCTCTGCTCTGCTCTTCCAACCTGATGCAGGGGACATCCTGTCGCTGGAAGTGACCCTGATTTGCAAATACAACACGGGGAGGATGCGGAGAGGAGGGTAAAGCAAATATTTGCCTTTCTGCAGCTGAATCCATCTCGCTGATGCTCTGATAGGTCATGCCCCTCTCACACTTGAGTCTCTGCTCTTACTAGAGTATTTTTGTTTATACAAAGTGAGTCTTATCTGCACCGTAGCTGGGAAGTGGGAGGCTGTGCTCTGGCAGTGCCTTTATAAAAGCCCTGATAAGGGCTCAAAAGCCAGCCTTGCTGCCTTACCAGGGAGCAGGAGGTGAGAGGTGCCATTGGGAGGAGGGAAACTGAAGCAGTGAAGACTGGTTTGGTATCTGGGGTGAAGAGGGCCTGGATGACACCTCTGCATGGTGGCAGCACTATGCCATGACCCAAACTGGGATTTTTTTTTTTTTCTTAATAAAGTATCTATATTGGAAATTTTGCAGCAGCCTCCAGCTTCACCCCAGTGTGGGATGGAAGGTGGAGCAGCTGTGAGGGGACATGAGCTGCTGCACATCTCTCTGCCTTTTATAGACCACATCCCCTTTGGACAGGCTCCCAAATCCCTGGTGCATCTATGAGTGTGCTTGGCCTCTTCTGATGCATCTGGATATTGGGGAAAATTCCTTTGTGGAAAGGGCTGCCCAGCCCTGGCCCAGCTGCTCAGGGCCCTGGTGGAGTCCCCATACCTGCAGGGATTTAGAAGCTGTGTGGATGTGGCAGCTGGGGACATGGGTCAGTGGTGGCCTGGTGCTGTGAATGACTGGATTTGATGGTCTGAGGGCTTTTCCAGCCCAAATGATCCCGGGGCTCTGTGGTTTGGAGGCCCTGTGGGACAGGCCCATGCTGTGGTGGTGCTGTGGGTCACCATGAGGGCATGCTGGCAGTGACTGAAGCCACGTGAGTTCAGCTGTTCCTGCCCAACCACTGACCCCTACAGCTTGAAGGAGCTCAGCTATTGGGACTGACTGTTTTGTCAGAAAGGGCAGAAACCTTTGGTCTTGTACATTCTGAGCTGGGAACTCTCAGCATGATTGGCAAAACTTTGCTTTTACAACTAAATAAACTTGAAAAATGTAAAGTTTATTCAGTTTAGTTTTTTCTTCTTCATTTTATTTATCTACCTAGCAAAGCATGAGGTCATCCCTTAGAGGAGGGAGAAAGGTGGCAGAGCAATGTTCAGTAGAGGTGGATTTGAGTTACTCTTTAGCCCTGGTTTGAGTGAGCTCATGACTTGTCTTCATGCACTCTGAAACTGCTATAACTTCAAGATGTATTTTTATTTGTTTTGCTGCTTTTCTAGTTAATAATAAATGTTTTCCTCACCTTGGGTGGTAAGAGTAGGGGTAACTAAGCCTTGAAACAGGGTAAGTGCTGAAGCTGAGCTGATGGGACACCCTGGCTTCAAGGCAATGGCATCAGCTGCTGTGTGACTGTGACTCCTGTCCTTCCCCCAGGGAAAGGCATCCCTTGGGCAGGAGCTGCATTTCCTGCTGTTGGGGCAAAGCTCCTTGGGCCCGAGCCAGGGAATGTTAGTGGGAACAGAAATCTGACAGCTGGGGTGTCCCTGGGATATGGGAAGAGCAGAGCTGAGGCTTCCCTTGGTGGCAGCCCCCTCTGGAGCCTGTGCCTGTTGGGGAATACAGAGAAGCTCCAGTGGCACAGGGAGAGTGTTCATGTGAGCACACACATCTCCTGTTGGGACAGGGATGTCCTGCCTGCCCACCCCAGGGTGGCTTTGTTGTGGGAATGGGGAAGGCAGGAGCAGCACACCATGGCTGAGATAGATTCCTTGGGGTTTTTTTTAAATCTGTTTTTATTTTCTCCTTCTGTTTGGGTGCTTTGTTCTGTGGACACTCCAGTGTTTCATGAGAGCTGTGTTTGATCTTCCTGGGAATGTGTGTTTGTGTGCAGCTGTGGCAGCCACCCTTCCAGAGGGAAGAGATAACCTTGGATTTGCCCAACTCTGCTGGGGACACTGCCAGACCAGAGGAAAAAAAAAAGCAAAATTCAAACTAGAAAGTTAAGGCTAGAAAAGACGCATTTTGAGGTAGTGATTTTTTTATTTTGTTGGGGGTTTTTTTTGGTTGGATTTTTTTTCCTTTTGTTATTGGTTGTTGCTGTTGGTGGTGGTTTTTTTTTTTTTGTTGTTTTAGTTTTTTTTAAGGGGGTTCAGGTGCCCTTCTTGCCACCATTTTCCTACATGGGTAGGCTTCTGCATGTTGTTCCCCTTCCCTGAGCCCTTCCTCCAGAACACAAATGCTGCTTTGCCAAAGGCACCACCTCTCAAATCACCTTCTGATTCAAAATTCAGGGGTGGATGGAGAGATTCTTTCCTGTATCCTTCCTCATTTATGCTTTTGTCTCCCCTACCCTTGTTGGAGGAGATTGGATGTGGGATTTAGGGGATGCTTTTCCACCAAGTTGCTGTGTGGTATAAAGAAGAGGCTGCAGGATATGAGTGTGGGAAGATCTGGAGAGCCAAAATCTCAGAATTTCAGCTGGACAGCTAAAACTGTGAGGGAATGAGAAGGAAAACAGCTGACTGTTCAGCCATGCTGTGCCTTGCATTTTATGTATTAAAAAGAAAACCAGTGTTAGCTCAGCAATTGCAAAATCTTGCAGATTTATTTCACAGGAGAGAAGAGACAAAGTGTGCATGAGCATGGAGTAACTCCTGATACAAGTGCTCCTCTGAGATCTGGTGTCAAGACGGCTTGGGAGCACCAGAGCCAGCACACACCACATCCCCAAATACCTGGAAATTGCTGCAAGAAAGAAATTTAGGAAGAAGTTCTTCCCTGGGAGGGTGGGCAGGCCCTGGCCCAGGGTGCCCAGAGCAGCTGTGGCTGCCCCTGGATCCCTGGCAGTGCCCCAGGCCAGGCTGGATGGGGCTTGGAGCAGCCTGGGACAGTGGGAGGTGTCCCTGACCATGGCAGGGGCGGCGCTGGGTCCCTTCCCACCCAAACCATTCTGCCATTGTGTGGAAATGCAGGAGCAGTGGTTCCCTCCTTCTCTCTGCCCTCCCATTCCTCAGCAGCTGGGAGCATCTGAGTGCGTGTTCACTGCTTCAGTTACTTTAATTGAAAATATTTATTCCAGCTTTATGTCTTGATCACTGGGGCTGTTCTCCAGGTGTCTAATATCTCTTTTCTAACAGACCTTGTTGCTGGAATTTTTTAATTACCTCTGGTGAAACGTTGCTCGTGTAAATCCCTGGTGATCAATTTGTTTTCCTTCAGTTGCTCAGCAGTGAAAAGGATGCAGAGGTGGCCCCAGGGGTCTTTCCAGCATAACCCTCTCGCTGGAAAATGCTGAAAAATGTCCTGTAACTTTAAGTCAAACCCCTTTGAATTAACTATGCCTGAGTGATGTTCCAAGAGGGGTTTTAATGCCCGAGTTCTGGAGATGTGAGAGGTTACTGTGCAGGTTGATTAATCCAATTACTTCTTTTGAATAAGGTTAACAGTCCAGTCTGGTGGAGAGGTTGCACTGCAATTAACAGTGGATTTTGGTGCTGTTTGGGTACAGTGGTGCCCAGTGGGGAGGATGGCTGAGCTCAGGAGGTGGGGGGGGATGTGCTGTGGTGGCCTGGATTTTGGGAGACGCTGGTGACACCCTGAATGCCACCGGTGTCACCGCAGTTACAGCCAAGGAGCAGCCACTGCTTTAAACATTTCCAGCTGAAAGCCCTGCTGTCCCCTGGCTGCATCCCTGCACCCAGAGCTCCTCCCAGGACCCGGCATTTTCATCTAAAATCATCTAATGTGGGGTGGTCACTGCCCTGGGAAGTGAACGTGCTTGTGAATTTCCATAAAGCATCACAGGGCTGCGTTACAGACAGAGGACTCTGAAAACCCAAGGAAAAAATGCCATTTTTGACTATTTAATTAAACCCAAAGGCTGTTTTTAAGCTATTCATTACCAATCAGCTGTAAATGGTGTATATTGAGAATGTTTTGGATCCAGCTTATTTTCACCAAGGAGTGGTGAACTCACATGGATTTCGGATGGAAAAGGGGACAGTGAAGGGAAGGTTACATCACATCACTCATAAACATCACTGCTAAAGGTTTTGATTAATTGCGAATTACAGGAGAGAAGGGTAATTAATGCCAATCAAGAGGGATTTGCAGAAAGTAGCCTGGAAGGATTTCACTCTTGAAGTATGACAGGCTGTTCAGTGAAAGTCATGCTACGGGGACACTTGGCCTCTGCATGGAGTTTTTAGTTAAAAAAAGACAAAACCCTACTCTGTAAAACCCCAATAACCTTTATTTTAATTAAAAAAGCTGTCTGCATATCTGAGCTGTATGTGAAAGGCTCATCCTGCATCCAGGATATTTTCATGGTCCTGTGCAATGTGGGAATTTTTTAATCAATCACTTGCAAGGAGGGGTGAGGAGTCCCGCAGGAGCTGATTTGGCTGGGTGGTGCTGGGTGTGCCATGAGCACCCGTGGGTGCTGGAGCCAGGGAAGGTGCTTGGGGAAGGGGTGCTGAGCTCCCTGCTCCAGAATGCTGATGCCCACAGCTCCTCCAGGGAGATCTGCAAGTGAAGGCAAGTTACCTGTGTGGGCTTTATCAACAGATTTTTGCACTTCCCAGGGACTCTGCAGAGATTTTGGGGGCCTGCAGAGCATCCCTCTTTCTGGCAGGGGGTGGACAATGATGGTGAGCAAATAGGAAGAGCTTGCAGGGCTGAGCCAGGCCTGACAGAAGAGAAACTCAGAACTTTTGTGGGTCAATGCTGCCCTGCTGGATGGACCCCAGGAGCTGGGCAGGGGACTCACAGCAGCTCTCAGGGTGCTGGCACCTCTTGGAGCTGCTCTAACCCCAGTGAACACTAAGTTTTGAAGGGCTTTGCAGGGTTAGGTTAATTCTGCCGTGGGGCACATGCTGTAACTCCAGGCTTAGCCCCACAGAGGGGAGAGCTGTGTCTCGCCAGGCTGCTCCAGCCCTGGCAGCGCTGTTTGGGAGCCTCCTGGGGCAAGGGGCTGCTGTGCTCAGCCTGGTCCCGGCTGCAGAGGGCTGCAGAGACACCCCCGAGTGCTGCCAGCTCCCACCAGCCCGGCCCAGCCCTGCCCTGCACCCTGCTGGGGCTGCTCTCGGGTGTGTGTTAGGGCAGTGCAGCTGACAGTGCACATCCCCTGTGCCCGCAACCTTGCTTTGGTTTAATTGCTTTTCAAAGGGTAGAGCAGCAAAGTGAAGCCAGAAGTTGCTGCACTGCCCAGAGCAAGTCGTGGTGTCACAGTCCATGAGGCAGTGGCTCCCTATCCCGGGAGGGACTGCCTTTTTTTGCCTTTTTTGCCCCAGATTAAAGACCAGATTGTTTATTTGCACTGTCCCATAGCACCTGGGGCTTTACCTACTTCTGCAGTATCGGGTGACTTACTGGAAGAGGAATTTTGCAGCTGGAGCAGGGCTGTGAGTGCACTCAAGACCTTGACGCTGAACTTGTCACTCCTAATTAAACCTGCAGTAACGAGCGACGCCGAGATGCCACAGAAGAAGTGGCGGGGGAGATGTTGGGAATACACGAGTCGTTGGCTGTTAGTTACATGTAACACTATTGATTAGTCTTGGAAATCGTCCTGAAAATCACAGCTAACTAAAGCAAAGCCTTCAAGGGTACCCTCAGTGTTTCTGTTCTAGCGTCAGGGCCTGCCTGCAGCCCTTTGTGCTCGGTGCCAGTTTTCTGTCTGCCTTTGGTGACTTGGGGTTGGTGCAATGATGAACTGAACCCTTTTAATGCCCCTTCATTAGAAATGCTTCTAATGAGCCAGTGGATAAATGCTGCAGATGCTGCTTGTCCAAGCACTGCTCAGCTGCTGTGACAATTTATGCAAATCATCATCGGAGTTAATTTGGGCAGGGGAATAAAGTTCCACAAGGAGAAATGGAGCAGATTTAGTGCTGGTGGGACACTTGGAGCCATCCATCAGCGTGACAGCTCTTCAGGGGGAGAGGAGAACATCCCTGTGCCTCAAAGGCATCAGTGAAGCACATGGTTTGCTCAAATTCAGGGGCCCCTGCAGTGTTCGGGGATGGAGAGGTGCTCCCCAAAATTTAGGAGCCCTGCCTTAAAGGAGGCATTGTCCGGGTGTGCATTTGTGTGTTTGTCCAGGGTCCATCTCCACTAGCACGAGGATGGTGGGGAATATGAGGGGTGGTGTATGCCCATCTTCCCTGGCTCTGCTGTTTGTTTTTGTACATTTTTATCAGCCCTGGGAAACACGCAATTTGCTCGTTCTCATGTTGAGGAATTAGATGGTCCTGCAGAGTGCCACTGTCTTTCCCTTTACATTTAACACCCTCAGCAGGTTAGCACTTTCATTCTGTAGCTCAAAATGATGTTTTTTGTGCTTTTTAAGAAGTAAAACACTATTTATCCTTTTCCCTATCCCCAGAGCATGATGCTGTTGTAGTGTGTGTCCCCCACTCGGAGCTGAAATGATGATTTGCCAGTCCTTTTGGTGTTTGTGGGGATTTAGGGTGAGGAAGAAGTTGATCTTTTTCTACTAGAGGTCCCTGTTTTGAGTGCATACCCTCTGGGCTCGTGCTGGAGATGCTGGATTTGTGTTTTTCCCCCACCAGCATTTGGTGCCGGCATCGGGCAGGGGAGAGATGAGCGACCCTGGGCCATCCCTGCCTGCCCTGTCCCAGGCACTCTGCCACCCCTCGTGTCCCCTGTGAGGCTGTGCCAGCTGGGGGTGCCCAGCAGCAGGCAGAGGAGCCAGCCCAGGCTGAGACACCGGGGTCAGCAGGTCCCGCAGTCACGGCACTGCTTAGGGAGCCCTGACCTAAATTTGAGCTTGGCTTGTCTGTCGGGCAGGGGAGAAATTGCTCCTGGGATGAAAGCCTCATTCAGAGGATGGGAAAGCGAGGATTATGGTTTGCCATCTGCCTCCATATTCAGTAATGTAAATAATAAAAAAAAGGTAATGATCCACAAGTCCCTCGATGGGGATATTTTGCTGCGTCATGGACAAGGCAGATTTTTCTCCTGAGCCAATGCCAAGTGGGGCAGAAGGGAAATTTAAGGCTGCAGGGCACCCAGAAGAGGCCCCTTTCCATGTCCCCCTCCTGCCAGCACACATCCAGTGGCTCTACCCAGCACCCAAGGGTGCTGCTGGTTTGCAAACACAAACAGTTGGCCACAGCAGAGTCACTCCTTCCACAGCCATCTGTGGGACCCTGCTGCCTTGGGCACAACGGGAGAGCCTGGCCCAAGCCACTTGTGCTGCTCAGCCCTGCTCAGTACCAGCCAAAATTAATGAGGAGATGTTTGTTTGGTTCAGCACAGAGGCTGAGAGAGAAGCTGTGCACATCCAGACAGGGGCTGCAAGTAAAATCCTTTGTTTGTTTGTTTGTTTGTTTGTTTGTTTGTTTGTTTGTTTTATATCTGGAAGAGCCTCTTTAAATGATCTCTGGGGAGTGATCTTCAATACTAGTTTAAAAAGGAGGATAGGGAACAGAAAAATGACCCCCCCCCGAGTGTGTGGTATGGCCACTTTTAGTTCCACTTACAGCTTGTACTTTCACTATAAAAGAGCACAGTTTGGGAAATCCTCAGTTTTAGTAATAGATAGCTTGTGAGTGAGAGCTGGAAGGTGGTTGTTGGTCTGTTTGAGTGTAAGCGGCTTAACCATTCACATGCTGGTTGTGTAAATATAAATATTCTCGGGAAGCCAGGGCTGACATTTAGGCTGGTTTTTCTTTTGTGTGTATTTTTTACCCTGTTTGAAAGCACCCAGCAATACTGGACACAGAACAGTATAGAATTAGGTTAGCAATAAACCCACTGCAAAGGGAGAAAAGTAGAAGTGTGCTTGCTTTACAGAGAAAAATATACAGAGATTTGTCCTGATTTCCACCTTGTTCTAGTTAAAATTTGTGCATTCACCTTTGATTTTTTTTTTAAATCACTGTTTCTGTTTTCAATAAAGTCCTTCCATAGGATTTTCTTAACCTGCATGGAAGAGCCTTTGTCATGACATACTATGTCTTCACCTTTGTTACTGAATTCCCAGTGGTGAGGGGAATTGCTATTTTACTAGTTATTGCTATTTTATTGCATGAAAATGCAATATTTTGCTGCTGTTTTATTTATAATTAATTTCATTCTGGGTTGGCTGCTGTGCCCTCCCTCTATCTGCAGTTTGTTGGAAGGACCCGCCTGGAAAAATGCCCTTGACCCAGGAGCAATGAAAACTTCCCGGGGGTCAGCTGTGAGTGTTGGCATTCCTGAAATAACTCAGGGGATAAAAACCCAGCAATAATAACGATGGATTTGCTGATGTCCAGCTCTCTGTGAAGACTTGCAGCAGCCAAACAGCCCAGACGAAGCTGAGATCCCTAGGTTTTAATATTTTTTACCTAATGGAAGATCATACAATTTTCTTAATGTAATGAAAATGATGCTCAGTCTGTGGAGTTGTAACTCCTTGCCTGCATCTCTCCTGGCTGAGATGGAGCACGCTGCCCAGAGCTTGCTGGGAGTGCCTTTGGCCAGCACTGAGGGCTTTGAAACAGTAAAACAAGACCTGCCTCTTCTAATTTAATGTTGGTTTTAATCTGCATCTGCAGCGGCAGCCTGCTAAAATCTAAATCAAATCAGGAGGTGGGGATTGAATTTATTAAGCTTCTGCTTAAGCTGTGGCAAATAATGCAAGAGGCAGTGAGAGCACTGTATGGCTTTAGTTTTATTGGGGATCTGGTTAAAAAAAAAATGACACAGTAAACCAGGTTTAAAAAAAAAGATTTTTTTTTAGAGGCTGAGCATGCAGAGATATTTCTAGTTAATTTTAGCATATTGTTTAAAGGCATCCTTGAGGACTGAAGGGATCTTTTTCTTAAAAAAACAAATTAAAGAAAGAGAAAATGTATGGAAACTCGGGAGAGTCTGGAGTTTGAGTGGCTTGCCCAGGGTTGTGTCTCCTGAGCGCAAAGCCAGGTCAATCCTTCATCCCCAGTGCTCTGAGATGGGGCCGTGTGCCCTCTCCCTTAGAACAAGCTCCTCCGGCAGATCAGGAGGCTGTTAAAGCTCTCGGGAAGCCTGAGCAAGGCTTGTGGAGTGGTGAAATGATGCTGGAAATGTGATTATGGAAGCAGCAGCTCACAGGGCTGCTCTCCCCACCCATGGATGGTTTTGGTGACCCTCTCACCCGAGTGGGTTGGTTTGTCAAAAAGAGGGGGTGTGAGGCAGTTTGGGGAGCAGGCTGCAGGGGTCAGAGGCAGGGAATGCAGGGGAGTGAGGGTGGTGAGCCCAGCGTGGCCCCACCGAGGGCTGCCCCAGCCTCCTCAGGCTCTAACTGCAGCTGGCCTTGTGAAGATGGGCCCGTGACAAAGTGCTTGGATTCCAGCAGCGTGTGCCTGACATATCTGGGATTTATGGCTGGAAGGGAGGGCTGGGATGGGGGTTTGTGCGGGAGGGCAGAGGGAGGGGGGGAGCACAGCAGGATGAACGGCGCTCCCCTCTCCGGGTGTGTGCGTGTGCACGCACCACAGGAGAGCATTAGAGATGCTTGGGCAGCTGCATTCACTCACAGCAAGCAGCCTGTGCTAACAGCCTCCGGCTCCGCAGCAGGCTGGGAGCTGCCTGACCACCCCCTCGGTGTGTGGAGTGCCTGACCACAGCTGGAACCTGCGAGCCAGGGTGTCCCCAGGGCCCCTGCGGCCTTGCAAACACCTCTGTCCTGCCTGGTTCATTCTGTCCTGTGTAGTGCATGCTGTCCTGCGTGGTGCATTTGGTCCTGTGTGATGTGTTCTGTCATGCATGGTGCATTCTGTCCTGCATGGTGCGTTCTGTCCTGTGTGGTGCATTCTGTCCTGCATGGTGCGTTCTGTCCTGTGTGGTGCATTCTGTCCTGCATGGTGTGTTCTGTCCTGTGTGGCTCCTTGCACGTGTGTGTGTGCACAAAGTCTGGGAAAATCAGTTATTATAATTATTATAATAATTGTTATTATTACTACTACTCTGTGGTGCTGTGATGAGGGTGGCTGGTGATCTATGCAGCCTCCCACCAGCAGGCTGTGGGCAGTGGGTGCTGAGAGCTGTCACCCTCCTATCACACCTGGGTGCCTCCTGGCTGGCGATGAATTGCTGAGGGGGGTGGCCCATGGGACCTCTTGCTGCTGCTGCAGCTGTACCCAGGTTTCAGCCTCTAAGTGTTGATAGGTTTCCCCATTCCAGGCTGCTCTGGGGTCAGTGTGTCCCTGTCTGCAGCCACCAGTGCAGGCAGGGCCAGGGCTCAGCCCAGCCCCGTGTGCAGGTGGAACATTTGCAAGGTTGCCAAGACCAGCAACACCTTGTGTTTGAAGCTGCCCTGAGCCGGGTACATCCTGATCCTTGGCTATTTTGGGCACCTCTAGAGTGTGTCTGAATCTCACTTTTTGCCAGCAGAGTGCTGGCACTGGATGAATCCACAGTGGACCCCAACCAGCCCCTTCCCCACTGCAGCCTCCCTTCTTTGTGGCAGGGAGAGCACCGGAGGCCCATGAGGTGCTAGAGCTGGTGTGCTGAGAAAATTCAAGTTTTCACGTCTTTCCCCCCCACTCCCTGGTAAAACTGTTGTTCTGGGAATACGATTGTGTGGCTCCATTAACATGTAAAGGTTCCTGCTGCTGTAGCTATTGAGCAGCTCTAAAAATAATTACGTGTGATAACTATAAAAATCTATTGCTTTTCAGCTGCAAAGTGGCCTGTCAGGTGGTGGCTGCTGCTATGTTAACTCGTTGGTTGCCACAAAATGTTGCTTGGACATTGTGTGCTGGGGTTTGTTTTCAAATGGAGGCCAAAACCACCTTTGGGGATCTGGGGCTGCTGTCACTTGGGCTGGCTGGGACTTCCCCCAGCCCCTGGAGCTCTGAGTAGGAATAAGATTCTGCAGCTCCCACTTCAATCAGCAGGAGGAATAGAGGGGAGAGCTGCCCTAAAGGGCTAGTAAATCTGTGGGTGTTGGAGGGTTCCTTTTGGCTCTGTGGGCTGGAGGATCTCGGGTTTGTTGTTGCTGAAATGGCTCCTGAGGTATTAAAAAGTCTTTTTTCCCAGCCCTGAGCTCGAGGAAAAAGTTGAGATTCCTCAGCTCAGGTTTTCAAGGTTGTTAATTTGCTCTTATTTAATACATTCTCTTTCTGACCTGCTGAGGTCTGTCCAGCAGTTGGTTGTGGCACAGTCCCTGCCTTTGGGGTGGTGATAGATTTTTATGCTAAAAGCTACCTGTACTTTATTTACAATAATTTTCCAATATCTATCACCTATGTTAGACACTCTGTCTCTATCCTAAACCAATCCAAAAGTGCCACCATCAGAAGATGGAGAACAAGAAGAAGGAGAAAAACAGGACATGCCCAGATTCCTCCATCTTGCCTCTTGAGCCCCCATTCTAAAAACCCTAAAATTCTACATTTTCACCCTGGGATAAATTCACGATCGTTCTACTCAAACTTTTGTGGCTTGTAACTCCTCACACAAAGTTGGTAATTGTTTACATGGGTTAAAATCAAAGGCACGGGTGTCTCTGACTCTGTGCCAAGGTGTCTGAGCCCTGTGCCAGGGTCTTGAGTCCTGCAGGGCAGCCAGAGCAATGTCCTGGGTTCTGACAGGAGGAGTCCAGCACCAGCCCGGCTCCCTGAGCTGGGCTGCACAGGTCTGCCTTGAGGCTTCCCCCTTGGTGGCCCTGGCTTTGTAGATGCAAAAAAAAAAAGGTTAAATTTAATCTAATTCATGAATTCATTTAAATCCAAGTATGTTCCTGGAGCCCGTTTCTGTGTTCACCTCCAGCTGAAGCAGTTGGTGTTGGTGTCCTCATTTGCCTGCCTCTGCCTGTGGCAGTGGGTTTGGGTCAGGGCTTGCTCTGTGGGGACCAAACTGCCTTTTTTTGAGCAAATAAACACACTTTGGTGTAGGGACTGCTAGGGGTGAATTGAGTTATTTCATAAAAGCCTTTCGGAAAGCTGGTGGTTTTTTTTTCCCAGGGAAATGAAACTTTATCCTGCTTTGTTAGATTGGTAACGAGCCAGTGTACACCTTGTCCAGGAGAAAATTAGACTGAAAAATTAGACTTCTGGTCTGTAATTAACCCCAAGAACTAAAACTGGATTTATTTTTTCTTTTACTAAAATAAATGGTTTAGCTGCATTGACTTTACAATAAGTGTGAGGCTGTATTAATGGAGAATTAATTTATTTCTCATTTTATTTCCCGAGGTTTCATCGTGTTTAAACTTTTTCTTTCTTTTCTTTTCCACCTCTCCAGTACACTAGGGTTTGGATTCCTGACCCCGATGAAGTTTGGAGATCGGCAGAAATTATCAAGGATTACAAAGAGGGAGATAAAAGCCTCCAGCTGAAACTTGAAGATGAAACTGTAAGCTTTATTCTTTTTAGCAATTTAAAGCTTCGAATTAATGTGTGAAGAAGCCTGAGCCATTTCATAGCTTCTGTGAAGTGGTTTAAAATGTGCTTTATTGCCTCAACACTTTCACTTTTTCCCTGCCGGCTCCCTCCCTGGACACTTGTGTTACAGTAGGTTGTGAGAAAAGCCCTTGACCTCCATCATCTCTTTTCATCTCCTGGCAAACTGGTAATAGTCTGTGATACCAGGATGTATTTTTTTTAATAGCAGCAGTATGTCAGAAGTGCCAGTTTGTGCTTTTTGCTGCTGAACAAATTGTGGAGAGCACGGCTGGTGGCATCCACTCAACCTCGGGTGCTGATGGAAAACCCACACACGGCTCAGAGGGGGCTGCTGTGCCACAGCTTTCTCCACGCCTCAGTTTTCCTCTCTGAGCATACTGTTACATAAACTCCTTTTTTCTCTGCTTCATTTTTAAATGAGAAAAGCTTTTAAAAGGGAAAAACACGAAACTCATTTAAATGTAGATGTTTTCTAGCCGAGCGCTGGTTCCAAATGCGCAAACAGCCCGGGCTGTAGCGTGAGTACAGCCAGCAATTAATCATCCCCAGAGCAGGACACAGGCTGGGGAGGAGCAGCTGCTCCCTGTTCCACACAGCCTCCTGGGGTGGGACATTGGGTGACAGCAGGGAATTGCCAATGAAGTTAACCACGGCATTTGCATCAGCTGCAAATTCAGTTTATGGGAAGGGAGCAGCCGTGCTGTGTGCTCACCACGAGCTGCCTGCTGTAGTGGGAAGAATAAATACATTTTACATGAAGAATTGCACCTAAACCATCGTTCTTCAGTGAGCAGGTGGGGTTTCCTGAGCTGTCTAGAGTGTGATCTGCTCCATTGCCTGGCAGAGTTAGCAGAGACCACCCACTACAGATCCATATGTGCTGAGCGGGGTGGGTGATTCCCATCCCCTCCACACCAGACATTCCCCCACTGTGGGGAGCATTTCCACCAGATTGCCTGATGGAGGATGGAGAACAGGAACAAGCTGTGGTAGATGAGGCAGTTTGTGAAAGCAGTTTTTCTTTCAGAGCAGCTCCAGCTCGGGCTGTTGGCTGTGTGTCAGTGTGCCAGGTTTGCAGAGAAAGTTGTTGATGTTGGGGTCTGCACCTAGTGCTTGGTGCTGTTGCTCCTTCCTCGCTTGGTCTCAGCTGCTTTTATTGTCCTGCCCAGTTTGCTCTTCCAGCACAGGGCAGCTTTCTGGGGAGGATAAAGGACGGAGGACGCTTGATGCCTTTTTATCTTCCACAGTGATAAATCTGGGTGAGGAGGTGCACAGATGCCACCCTGCAATCCCTTGGAAGCACTAGGCATAGAATCATCATTTTATTGTGGAATGGTTTGGGTTGGAAGGACCTTAAAGTTCATCCCATTCCACCCCCTGCCATGGGCAGGAACACCTTTCACTATCCCAGAGTGCTCCAAGCTCCATCCAGCCTGGCCTTGGACGTGTCCAGGGATCCAGGGGCAGCCACAGCTGCTCTGGGCACCCTGGGCCAGGGCCTCACTGCCATTACAGCAAAGAACTTACTCCTAATATCTTACCTAAGCCTACTGTCCTACAGCTTAAGGTAATTCCCCCTTGTCCTGTCCCTGCCTGCCCTGTCCCCAGGGGCTGTGCAGCTCTCCTGGAGCCCCTGCAGGCCCTGGCAGGGGCTCTGAGGTGTCCCTGGAGCTTCTCTGGTGCAGCTGAGCAGCCCCAGCTGTGCCAGGCTGGCTCCAGAGCAGAGGGGCTCCAGCCCTGGCAGCAGCTCCGTGGCCTCCTCTGCACTGGCTGCAGCAGCTCCAGCTCCTTGTGCTGCTGGAGCCAGTGCTGGGCAGTGATGGGTGCCTGGGTGCCCATCTCACCCACAGGAGCTCTTGTCTTCCACCTGTGCTCAGGCTGCCAAAGTACACCTGCTGCTATTGCTGGGTGCTACAACCCCCATCCTCCCCTCCTGGCTGAGATCCCCTGCAGTTTTAGTACTTGGACAGGAATTATTTTTTTCCTCTTCAATCTGGATATTTCCCTGGAAACTAATGGGGCTGAGGAGCCCTGCAAGGTCAAATCCTTTTGTGCAGCTGAGTTCAGGATCAGCAACATTAAAGTACAAGGTGATGAAAGGATTACCAGGTATTGTAGGTAGTAGCTTAATAAGCCTGTCACAGTCATGGTGAAACATGGAACATCTCATTTTGGGGTTGTGCAAGAGGCCTGAGGTCTCTGGGAGTGCCCTGTTTGATGCTTTCCTGTGTGAAGTCCTGACTGGATCTGTGTCATGTTGGACTGAAAAGCTCTGGCAAAGGGGAGCAGCACTTGAGTGCATCAGGTTGGAGATACCCAGCACACGTACCTTCAGGGGATTCAAAGCTGTAGAAAGCCTTTTGTTCCTGACAGCCACCATGCATTACCCAGCTGTTCAGTGCTTCCTTTTGTCCTTGTGCTTTAAGTGAGTCTTCATGGGTTTTGTGGCTCCTGGCTCTGCTCTGTATGCACGAGAGCTCCCTCCGAACGAGGAGCTGGCTGTTAAATATCACAGGGCATCCCTGGTGTGTTTGCCATTAAGATGTGAGACTGAGTGCAAACTCTTGAAAATTGGCATTGACTGCGTGGATAAAACCAGCCTGAGGTTGTCAGACACGCTGAGGGAGCCTCTCCTTGTGCACTTGGGTCAGCCTTCCTTGTGCTGTTTGCATGGGCAGGGATCCAGTGCAGTCACAGTGGGTTTGCTTGGAAGCTGGGATTCCTCCCTTCTGATGGGAGCTGAGCATCAGGCCTCCCTTCTGAGACACCCTGTGGGAAGCAGCATCACTGGAATTTTTTTCCCCCTCCTCTGTAAAGAAATAAAATGCAGTTTTTCTTTAGTTGATGGTTCTGTTGCTCATTTGGGAATGAGTCAAAAATAGCATAAGGCTGCCCATATGCCAACTTCAGCAGCATAACCTGGCTCCTCAGACACTTCAGCAGCAGGGACTCCGTGCTTCTCCATGTCCTCTCTGCCTCAAGGGGTGCCAGGTTTCAGGTATAAAAGTAACCTGAATTAAAAATGAGCTGAGAAATTGCTCTGATGGTAAAAGCATGGTCTAGTTTGGAATGAGGCTGCTTTTCCAAGGGCAGGAAGATGCTTATATCAGGTGAAGCTGTGGATTTCTGTCGCTGCTGTCACTGCTCAGAGCTGGCTGAAGGCTGTTTGTCCCAAGGCTGGCCTGAAGATGACTCAGGTGTGGCCAGGTTGGTGCTCGTGGACCATCAGTATCCACCAGGACCATGTGGTGATCAGCTCACAGCCATTACCAGAGGGGTGACCTGGCAGTCTGCCATGCAAGTCCCTGCAGCATTTATCACCAAGGGGCTTTTAATTTAATTTAAAATTAAAGAGCAAAGTGTGTCAGTGTTTAACACTAGCAGGAGTTATGCCTGGAAAAGATACAAGCCATTAAAGGAGCTGTTGTCTTTTTGTGTTCCTCGTGTGTCTCCTCAGCTGTATGAATATCCCATCGACCCGCCAGGGAGTGAGCTGCCCTTCCTACGCAACCCTGACATCCTGGTGGGGCAGAATGACCTGACAGCCCTCAGCTACCTGCACGAGCCTGCCGTCCTGCACAACCTCAAGGTCAGGTTCCTCGAGTCCAACCACATCTACACCTACTGTGGTGAGTGTCCAGAGCACACCTTCAGCTCCTCAGGGGTTGTGGGGCCACAGAGGAGCCCCTTGAGACCATCAGCGTGAGGAAAGCCTGGGGGTGGTGGGTTTAGTTTTGAGTGTGTGTAAAACCAGAGGTGGTTTCTGAGGGCTGGTGCACTGAGACCTTGCTGAGCTCACGGTCCACCTGCTCTTGGTGGGAGCATCCTGTCAGATGACTTTGGGGCCAGCCTTGCACGTGCTTGGCAGCGTCCACAGGGGAAAAGAAGGAATTAAAAAAGCAGTGAACATGGCATGCCAGACAGAGAGATACTACTGAGGAATGTCCATAGCAGGTTTTCCTCCAGAAAAAAAAATGTAAAAAACTTCCAGTACTCCATTCCCTTCTTTTTCTTCATGGCTTTGGAAATTATTTAACTCCCAAATTCAGAGTAGGAGAAGGGCAGGTGTGATCTTGGGCTTGTGATTTTTGGGGAGGGTGCTTTGCCAAAGCTATCCAGGAAAGCAGTTACCTGTGCATGGACAGCCACAAGGTGCAGCTTGAAAAATTAAGAAGAAAGGAAAGAAGGCAATTCACAGAATCCCAGACTTGTTTGGATTGGAAGGGGTTTTAAGGATCATGTTCCAACCCCTGCCATGGAACAACTTCCATTGTCCAGGTTGCTCCAAGCCCCATCCAGCCTGGCCTGGGGCACTGCCAGGGATCCAGGGGCAGCCACAGCTGCTCTGGGCACCCTGGGCCAGGGCCTGCCCACCCTCCCAGCCAGCAATTCCTTCCCAATATCCCATTTAGCCCTGCCTCTGTCAATGGAAAGCCATTCCCTGTGTCCTGTTAAAGCTGGTGTGTACAGCTGTGACTGGGGTTGCAGAGGAGAAAACTGGCAGAGGAGATGACTTTTTAAAACAGTGCCCTAGAAATATGTTGTCTCTGTGGGTCTGAGTAATGTTAACTTTCAGTATTTAATGATGTGTAGTGTTGGATTACTGGCATAACTTGCAGCCTCTTGCAACTGCACATGTTCCCTCAGTCACCCACAGGCCTGCTCTCACCCAAAATCAGTGAGGTTTTGTGAAGGCAGCTTCTAAGAAGGTTCATGATTGTCTGGAGCACAGCCTTGATGGGCATGCAGGCGTTTGGGCTGTGTAGGTTTGGTTGCAAAGCTCTGTCTGGCTGCAGCATGCCTTGTGCTTGGGTTATAAGGTGGCTGAGAAGGGCAGGAAGGTGCCTGTCTGAAGTGAGCAGAGCCCTTCAGCTTTGTTTGCTTCATGGTTTTGGTGAGTCAGGGAAATTGTTGGGTGACCTGAGCAGAACCAGGAAGCCAGCAGGCAGGAGCAGGGCTTGGGGAGGGGTGAGGCCGCTGGGTCAATGTCCTGCAGGGCAGCTGCTGGGACAGTCACTGCCCTTTGCCTTTCTGGTGTTTGCTGCAAGCTGAGAGCTCCTGTGCTCCTGTAGTGGGAGTGTGCCCGAGCCCTGGGCTGGCTGAGCTGGGAGCACAACACTGGCCCCACAGCCAGGTGCAGCGGGGACATTGGAGGATTGGGGACACTGGGGACGTTGGTGGCATTGGGGGCAGTGGGGACACTGGGGACATTGGGGACATCACTGGGGGATTGGGGACATTGAGGGGATTGGGGGACATTGGGGATTAGGAACATTGCCAGTGGCCCCACAGCCAGGTGCAGTGGGGACATAGGAGGACTGGGGACATTGGAGACAGTGAGGACATTGGAGACAATGAGGACATTGGGGACATCATTGGGGGATTGGGGACATTGGAGATATTGGGGGCATTGGAGGCAGTGGAGACATTGGAGGCAGTGAGGACAGACAGTGGGGACATTGGAGGCAGTGAGGACATTGGGGACATTGGGGACTTGGGGATCATTGGGAAATTGGGAACATTGGGGGGATTGGGAACATTGGCACTGGCCCCACAGCCAGTTATACAATGCTGGCCCCACGGCCAGGTGCAGTGGGGACACTGGGGGCATTGGGGACAGTGAAGACATTGGGGACATTGGGGGCATCATTGAGGGATTGAGGACATTTGGGGGACTGAGGATGTTGGAGATTGGGGACATTGGCACTGGCCCTACATCCTGGAGCACAATGCTGGCCCCACAGCCAGGACCAGTGGGGACATTGGGAGACTGGGGACACTGGGGGCATTGGGGGCAGTGAGGACATTGGGGACATCACTGGGGGACTGAAGACATTGAGGGATTGGGGACATTGGGGATTGGGAACTTTGGCACTGGCCCCACAGCCAGGAGTAAAACGCTGGCCACACAGCCAGGTGTACAGCGCTGGCCCCACAGCCAGGAGCACAGTGCTGGCCCCACAGCCAGGAGCACAGTGCTGGCCCCACAGCCAGGTGTATGTCACTGGCCCCACAGCCAGGTGTACAGCACTGGCCCCACAGCCAGGAGCACAGTGCTGGCCCCACAGCCAGGAGCACAGTGCTGGCCCCACAGCCAGGTGTATGTCACTGGCCCCACAGCCAGGTGTATGTCACTGGCCCCACAGCCAGGTGTATGTCACTGGCCCCACAGCCAGGTGTACAGCACTGGCCCCACAGCCAGGAGCACAGTGCTGGCCCCACAGCCAGGTGTACAGCGCTGGCCCCACAGCCAGGAGCACAGTGCTGGCCCCACAGCCAGGTGTATGTCACTGGCCCCACAGCCAGGTGTACAGCGCTGGCCCCACAGCCAGGTGTACAGCACTGGCCCCACAGCCAGGTGTATGTCACTGGCCCGACAGCCAGGTGTATGTCACTGGCCCCACAGCCAGGTGTACAGCACTGGCCCCACAGCCAGGAGCACAGTGCTGGCCCCACAGCCAGGAGCGCAGTGCTGGCCCCACAGCCAGGTGTATGTCACTGGCCCCACAGCCAGGTGTACAGCGCTGGCCCCACAGCCAGGAGCTCCTGGAGCTCCTTGCAGGCACAGCTAAGACCTGCCCGACCCAAAACTCCCCAGAGGTGGAGCTTGGATGCAGAGCAGCTCCCTGGAGCCCAAGGGGAGTGCACGTGTGGCTTGGCCTCTCATCAGCTCCCTGCTCAGTGCCCAGAGCTGGAGAGGAGGCACACATGAAAACCTCAGGGCAGGCTCTGGCATTCCTTCCCTGTGATTTATGTATTTCAGTTTCATTTGGGCACATTCTTTGTTAGGAGTTTTACTCACAACCCAGGCCAGGGGAAAACCTGGGATGTTTGTTTGGGTCTAGCAGAGCTTTGGTTGCACAGGAATTGCTTTTCTGTAGTGCTGGCTCAGGCTGTGTTGATCTCTCCTCACCCCTTCTGCAAAGCCTGTCTTCACACAATGGAGATTATTGTATATTTTAGCTCTTCTCACCAGTTTTGTGCATCTCCTTTGCAGCTGTACAGGGGTTTATTGCCTTGCTATTGAAGGGGATGCTGAGATAACAATTACGAGCCCTTACCCACTCACTTTCTTTGTTAACTCTCAATCATTGCATTTTAAAGACCTTACTAAGCCAAGCCCTGAAAACCCAGAAATACCAACCCCCTGCCTGTCTGTCTGCCCTCAGGTATCGTGCTGGTGGCCATCAACCCCTATGAGCAGCTGCCAATCTACGAGCAGGATGTCATCTACGCCTACAGCGGCCAGAACATGGGGGACATGGACCCCCACATCTTTGCCGTGGCTGAGAAAGCCTACAAGCAAATGGCCAGGTCAGGGGGGATACCCAGCCATGGGGATTTGGGTAACAAGCGGGCAAAAATGCCATCAAATGCTCCAGATACTCCGTGAAAGCAAAGTCGTGAAAGACAGTGTGCCGGAGATCAGGTATTTCTAATTAATTCTGCCTAATGACTTGATCCCAGTTCTGTACCCAGGCTGCTGGGCTGATAGGGTCCCTGTGCTCCTCAGGAACTCAGAGGTTCTGCAGGGGATCCCTCTCTTCTTGCTTCTTGGATGAGTTTCCTGGAAGAAATTCAAACCACTCTGCAAATGTCATGTTTAATAGCTTAGAGGAAACCACATTTCAGATAGTTTGGTGAGATAATCAAACTAAATCCAGAAGATTATATTAGTTGTTGCTTTATGGGGATATTGTGATTTTGAGTTAGGTGTTAACTGGTAGATAGTTGGAGATATTTATGGGTCCCTCAAATCCCTCCCTTCACCAGATGGATATGGTGAGAGTTTTACTTTATTTATTTCTGTGCTTGTTGTGTTGCTGGGGACAAATGTAGGATTTTGTTCCTAAGAAACAAGTCATGATCCAAAAGAGAATTGGAGAGGAAACTGAAAATTGTTGTACCAGGGATCATTTTATTATAGTTGTCAGGACTCACACAGTGTGTTTTTGTTTGCTTGTGAATTAGCTGAGATTTCTGTACAGTCCTGGCTTTTAACAGCAAGAGCAAGCACTGAACCATTTTCCAAGGTTCTTTCTTTCTGCTGTGTCTGTGTTTTAGTGGTGAGTTAGGATGTATTTCTAATAAAAATGAGCCAGATTTCAATCCAGAAATGCATCTGGAGGAGCACTGCCATGGCCAGAGATTGGATTGATTGCACCCAAACTGAGTCCAGCCTGCAGTGCACTCCTGCAAGTGCTTGTGCTCTGGGCAAAACTGCTTTGAGAACAGTTCAGGGATCTGGGGACCTGCCTACAGAAAGAGGAAGGCTTAGGATTTTGTTCTTGTGTGATTCCAGAGTAAGCAGCAAGGTGCAGGCTCTTTTAGAAGACACCAGGGTTTTGCTGACCTGTGTGGACAGGACCTGTGGGTTTTCCAGGGCAAATGTCTAAAACACAAGCCAGCAACTCGCTTTTCCGCTGAAGTTTGTGTAGGGACAAACTTCAGGTGCTGAGGTTTGCTAGGTGCTGTTCTCCCACATCCCTCAGGAATTATGCAGGCAGAGGGATAGCAGCTCTAGCTAACAATGCTTGTCTCTGCTTCCCTCCTTATCAGAATAAAGCTACTTTTGACAGCAGCCCATAAAGGATACCTGCTGTCTCTGGGTGGTTCAGGCTGCTCTGTTTTCAAGGGGACAGGAAAATAACCACCTTCAGAGCTCTCAGGCAAGGTGCTCACTGCTCAGTGCTCCTCTGGTGCTGTTATGGGCTGTTATTATGGTAATTGCAGGCTTGGGTACAAAAGAGGGTTTCAGACAGGGCTGAGAGGAGATTGGGACATGGATTATAGGAATCTACCTGGTTATTTGAAATGTGCCTTAAAATGTGGCACACTGAGTTTTAAGTCTGAGTGCTCCTGGGTGAGTGTTGTGTTCTCTGTAGCTCGATCTGAGCTTTTCCCTCCATGGTGCTCCAAAGAGAGTGAAGGAGCTGTTGGGGCAGGGGGTGTGGATGGCATAGCCCCTGGGTGATGGATAAAGGAGTTCTTTTTGCCCTTTTTCCAGCTGAAATGCTGACTCTGTGGGATGCCTCATGTCTGCAGCTCAGCTTTGCTGCTTTGGGGTGAGGTGGGACGTGGCTTGTTAAACCTAAACTGGTGCAAAGATATCACTTCTTTTGCAGTTCAGCTTTTAAACAATTGGATTATGTCTGGTGCATCCTTACAGATCAGCAATAAAACTCAAGCCTGCTGTCTCAGAAGGTCAAACTTGCAAGGTGACTGAGAGCAGGGAAAACCAGGGAAAACTGGCTGTCTGGCCAGTCTTGGGGTTTTTTGAATATTCTATGTCCATTAGTGACCCAGAGCACGCAGGGAAAGCACAGTGAAGGGGATTGAATGGGATTCAGTGAGATGGCAAGGGAAAAGGGCACAAAACTTATGACTGTGTTAAATGAGAAAAATTGGAGGTAATTAGATTTTTTTTTCTGAGCTTTCCATGAAGAGATAGGGTGGCAGGGCAGAGTGTAAGGCAGTTGGTGTGTACAAGTGTTAGTGACTTGCTCCTGTGCTTTCCCACTGCCTCAGCCTCAGTGCCCAAGAGAGGGACAGGAGGCACCCTCACAGGTGACTGTATAGCATCCTGTGTTTGCTTTTGTGCTGTCATCAGAAAACGCCAATTTAAAAGGGAAAAAACCCACCAAAAATAAATTAAAAAAAAAAGAAAAAGGAAAAGGAAAAACTGAAAGCCGTTGGTGGTGCTGCAGATGTTGTGTAACAACACCTGATCCCTTTTTTGAGTCAGAAATTTTCATAAAGCACCTGAACACCTACAGTGGATTCAGTGTGCATTAAAACTCCCCTTTAAGCGTGAGCTTTTCACAAAAAGGATGTTTTTGCAGCACTTGCATGTGAAACAGCTTAAGAAAAAACCAAAACCAAAAACAGGCAAGTGATAGAAATTCATATGTGACATCCTCTAATTTTTACAGTGGCTAGCTCTTTGGAAACTCCCCAGATACCCAGTGTGGGACTAAACACACTCAGTTCACTGAAACAGTGTTGCTTTAAACAAAATGAGCAGCATGGAGTCAGTTTGCTCCAAGTGCTGCTGCTGGAGGCGGTGGAGTCAAGTGTTGGGAGGGTGGAAGAGTGGATAATTTGGTGATTGTTAGTGGTGGTGAGATGGTGGAATGATGGATCATTTAGTGATTGTTTCTGGTGCTGGGATGGTGGAAGGATGGATCATTTAGTGATTGTTAGTGGTGGTGATGGTTAGTGGTGTTGGGATTATGGAAGGATGGATAATTTTGTGATGGTTAGTGGTGTTGAGATGGTGGAAGGAGGGATCATTTAATGATTGTTAGTGGTGCTAGGATGGTGGAAGGATGGATAATTTGGTGATTGTTAGTGGTGTTGAGATGGTGGAAGGAGGGATCATTTAGCGATTGTTAGTGGTGCTGGGATGGTGGAAGGATGGATAATTTGGTGATTGTTAGTGGTGTTGAGATGGTGGAAGGAGGGATCATTTAGTGATTGTTAGTGGTGCTGGGATGGGAGCAATGAGTGCCTTGGGACATGGATTATCTGCAAGGCAGTTCAGGCACCTGCTCTGGTCAGGGTCCTGTCCTGGAGAGGTGCAGTGGGGCTGAGGGGCCACAGAAGGTGTTTGCCCTCCTGGGAACAATCTGAAAGCTGTGCCATGGTCACACAAAAGGACAGCACAGCTGCTGATGGCCTGGCTGATTCTTGCTTTTCTCGCAGAGGAACAAAAGATGCCTTGTGTGCCCACATCCTGGCTCTGATTTCCCTGTGTGTCATCCCTCTGGGTAGGAGCCTGGAGTCTGGCAAAAATTCCCTCTTGGAAACCTGCATTTCTGCTGCAGTCAGCCTGACCTGAGCAGCACATGTTTCACACTGCTCTGTGCCAGCACTGCCGAGGATGAGCTGGGGATAACTCTGAGGGGCTGGAGCGTGTCCAGGGCAGGGAACGGAGCTGGGAAGGGGCTGGAGCCCCAGGAGGGGCTGAGGGAGCTGGGAAGGGGCTGCGCCTGGAGCAAAGGAGCCTGAATGTCACACCATTCAGCCTGGGCCCTGGGTGTGAAATGGCAGCAGCCCATGCCAGGTGATGGACACAAAGGGAGGCCAGTGTCCAGCTCTCACCGTGGCAGAGATCTCGGGTAATAAAGGGCTTGTGAAAACCTTCTGAGAAGTGCAAGGACTGGGTCAAGTGCTGTGGGCTTTATTCCCTGGTGCCTCTGTCTGGCCAATGCTTTCACAGGTGCATCCCTGTGAAGCTGTTGTATGAGGCTAGGAAAAAAAATATCTTGGGTCTGTTTCACATGAAACTGCTAATTCCAAACAGCAGAACAGTGTGGTGTTCTGCCAGGAGCACAGAGGGGCTCTTCAGGCCTTACCTGACCCTTGCAATATCAGTGGGAAGGCAGCTGTCCTGGTGACCTGTTGGCTGAACTGGAGCTTCCTCCTCCCCCACTTGAGGATCTGCTCACAGTGTTGTTGGTAGCTCTTGCAGAATGAATAAAATAAGAAATGCAGGAGTGATTTGATGGATGAGTTCAGCTTCTGCATATCTTGTCTGAAATGCAGCTCAGTGGGTACCAGATAACCCCTGCCTGGTATCTGCAGCTCCAACCAGGCTCAACATCTGTTGTGAAACTCCTGAACTGTAAATTGTATGGAAATAGGGTATCTCCTCCCTTCAGCCCCAGTGCCACATGCTGCTCCTGCCACCAAACACTTGGACTGCAGACAGGTCTGTGTAGCAGTGGTTTTCCATTTTTATTGGAAGTTAGAGCACCCAGGCTTTGCACTGCGCTGTCAAAATCTCTGCTCCCTACAGCCACAGGGGAAATGTCTGTGTCCTGCAGAGAGGCAGGTGCCACTGGGGCTGCCTGAGGTGACCAGGGCTCCCTTTCGTGCTCTGGGGGGCAAGGCTGGAGCTGGAAAAGAGCAGGAATTGCAGCGACAGCCCTGCACACAAGCAAATAGACTCAGGGAGGGGTGTGGGCACAGTGGGGGATGCCCTTTCATAGCACTTCACATTTCAAGCTTTTACAGGAGGATTTAAAGCTGTACAAAGAGAGAGCAGATAGGAGTTAAAAGAGAGATTAACCCCCGACAGAGATGCAAGGGGAATCAGACTGGCACAGTAAATAAGGCTGAATCCTGTGTTATATTAAAGGCAGGGAAGGGTTTTGTCTCCAGGGGAATGAGGCTGGGTAGGGGCTTGCAGGGAGCTGGGGCACTGAGCTGTGCTGCCCCTCACCAGGGCTGTGCAGCAGGGATCATCCCAAAAGTAAAGCTCTGGTCTAAAAAGAGGACCAGAAGAAAAACAACTCAAGAGCCTTGAATTCAGGAAACTGGAAAACTGAAGGAATTCTCTTCTGTTTAGAGTTAAAAGTGGGATGGGGATAAGGGGAGGAGGTTTTGCAAGAGCTATCCCATGAATGTGATGGCGCTGATCTAAGATCCTAGGGATTGCTTTTCTTCTCTTGAAGTGATATGTAGAAAACATATCTATGGGACACACTGCAGGAAATATTTCCCAAGAACTGGAGGAGAAACCCTCTGATGTTACTTGCTATAGGACAGGACAGAGATGCTCTGTGGATAAGTGGCCAGCTAATGAACTTCTTTTAAATGTAATTTTTTTTTTTATTTTTGGCAATTTGGAATAAGGACTGTGCTACTTACTAGCAGATTTAATAATAAATGAAACATTCCTTATAGAAAAATCATAAATACTCATAAATGGGACAGAACTGGCATGGGAAAGCTTAAGGTAGAGAAAGGCCTGAAAGTAATGAGTGTGTGTGTGAAGTATCACTGGAAGGAGGGATAATAGCCTACATCAAACATGTAACTACTGCTGTGATGCAGGAGAACTGCTGGAGCTCTGAGGGGAGGCAGCTGCAACACTAAGTATCATTAAACATTCAAAACAGCATTTATGAGCAGTGTAATTACATGAGAGCCCAAAGACTTGTCACTGGCTTTGCCCACCTCCCAGCCACTGCTGGCCACCTCACACCCTCAGTGAACCTCTGGAGGTCTCAGGATGGGGAACCCACAGTCTGTTTCTGAAAATCCCTTTCTGGGGTTCTCCTAATGTTCATCAATTGATCAATTAGTCAGATAGCAGCGTGGGGGTTTTCCAAGCAGCAGTAGCTTAGGATGGTGGTCAGTTGTCAGGACCTTCTTTCTGGGACTGGCATGGGGTGGAAGAACAACTGACCTGTCCTCTTGGTACTCCAGAGCCGATCTGCTGGTACAGCATCCCATAGCTCCTTCCTGTGTGTGGTGCTTTTTGGGAGGATGCAGCCCAAGCCTCCTCCCTCTGCAGCGCTCCAGCAGCTTGCAGGTGGCCTGGGCCGGAGCCAGGGATGCTCTGTGGTGTGATCCCAACACAGAACAGAGCATCAGGGTGCCAGAGAGCTGGGGAAGCTGGCTGAGTGCGTGTTTTGCTCTCCTTGGGAACAGCACACAAAAGAATTGCTGACCTCGTTTCCATGAGGCTGAGGAGCTCGTGTTCCTCCCCGACGGGGTGTGCAGGGCATCAGTCCTGCCAGAAGGTCATCCAGACTGGCCACAACTCAACATTTCACAGACACTCAGAGCTGTGAGGGTTTTCTGTGCTGTTGGAGGGGCATTTCCAGGCGGCTGTGTGGAGTGTTTGGGGACAAGCGGCATGAACAGGGCAGGGCCTGTGGGAGTCCCAGTGCTCCCATGGGGAGAACACCTGGAGTGCTGGAACACAGCTTGTGTTCCTCCCTGATGGGGTGTGGGAGACACCAGTCCTGCCAGAAGGTCACCCAGACAGGACACAACTCAGCATTTCAGAAAAATTCAGAACTGTGAGGGTTTTCTGTGCTGTTGGAGGGGCGCTTCCAGCCGGCTGTGTGGAGGAGAAGCAGCATGAGCAGGATGGGGCCTGTGGGAGTCCCAACGCTCCTGTGGGGAAAATGCCTGGAGCGGTAGAATGGAGCTTGTGTTCCTCCCTGACAGGGTGTGCAGGGCATCAGTCCTGCCAGAAGGTCATCCAGACCAGACACAGCTCAGCATTTCACAGAAATTCTGTTTTCTGTGCTGTTGGAGGGGTGTTTCCAGCCGGCTGTGTGGAGTGTTTGGGGAGAAGGAGCAAGAACAGGCCAGGGTCTGTGGGAGTCCTAACGCTCCTGTGGGGAAAATGCCTGGAGTGCTGGAACGGAGCTTGTGTTCCTCCCCGACGGGGTGTGTGAGGCATCAGTCCTGCCAGAAGGTCACCCAGACTGGACACAGCTCAGCATTTCACAGAAAGTCAGAGCTGTGAGAATTTTCTGTGCTGTTGGAGGGGCCTGTCCAGCCAGCTGTGTGGAGTGTTGGGGGAGAAGGGGCATGAACAGGCCGAGGCCTGTGGGAATCCCAGTGCTCCCGTGGGGAAAACGCCTGGAGCACTGGAACGTCTCCTGGAAGCACTCTGACCTTTGCAGAGATGCCGTGGTCTGCTCCATGGGGTTTGGTCCTGGTGTTGGGAATGTGGCATGGATGAGTGTTAAGGAGAGGGAGCAGCCCTGCCCCGCCAAGCTGCTGGAGCACGCTGCGCAGGAGGAGGTCAATGCTGCACCTTGCCTGGTCTCCATGTGCGTGCCCATCCTTGCCCATTCTGGGCCAAACTGCTGCTTTTAGGCTTTTCCCCAGCAACTGAGACATTGAAGGCCACATTTTCTGTCTGGCTCCTTGCTGAAACCCAGTGGGGTGTGAGCAGATGGGCTCCAAAGCTGCACAGGGTAACCAGGGGCAGCATCACCCCCAGTGCATCTCAGAATCATAGAACATGCTGAGCTGGAAGGGACCCATCAGGATGATCAAGTTCAACTCAAGTCCACCTCTTTGGAATCCAACTTGTCCTTTGTCACCAGAATGTATTTTGAAGCGCTGATATGGGTGTAGATTGTTGGTGAAAACAGTGTTATTTTCCCCCACAGGTACATGCCACTGTATCAAAAGTTATCCCTACAAAAGTAAAATTATCTATGTTAAATATAGTTTTCTGTGTAAAAAAAAGAAGGACCAAAAAAAGGTTGTATAGGGTAATCCATGCCATTTATGGAAGGTACAGAGTAAAAAATTACCCAAATGAATGTGCAGCTCTTGAAAATCTGTTCTTGTAGCACTGCTGGCTTCAGCAGCTGCACCATAAAATGTGCATTTGCAGCTGATATTTGAAAATGTAAACAGAAAACAAGTCCTTGAACATTCTTGTTCAACTGGATGAAAAATATCTTATTGGGTTTCTCTGAGGGAAAAGTGTAACTGCCCCTAAGTTGTGGTTTTCTGTTTGGCTGAGTAACAATGATGGGGATTCTGAAAACCCAAATTAGATCCAACAAGTAAAAGAAGCCACTGCCACTCTCATCAGTGATGCTGCTCTAAATTCCAGTTATCCCACAGAAATGGGAACAACTCTTGACTTCAGAGACCACTTCAGAGTAGGCTTTTCTCTTGGTTACAATGCTGCAACCCTCTGATTTTCACCTCCAGAGTGCAATTTCTGTTTGTTCATTTGAAAGCATAGTTGTACTTGATGTGTTGATGTCTCAGTTTTGCATTGCTGTCATTATCACTTGAGGGGTGAAACCCAGTGGTAATTAAATGGTTTCTTTTTAAAATGTGATTTATTTTTATTTTATTTATTTTATTTGTTTTAATTTTTTATTTTTTTATTTTTTTCATTTTTTCATACAGCAACACAGTGCAGTAGCTATGCCCATTCTTAGCCTGTGTAGCACTGACAATGGAGAAATGCATCATGGCTTTTGTGGGTGTTCTCATTGTGGTCAGGCTCAATTCAAACCACAGTACTTAAAGGATTTTTAATCTTCAGATTGCTTTATGACCACTAATCCTCCAAGCAACCTGAAAGAAGTAGGTTAAATATGATTTCCATGGTGGAGAGACTTATTGACTCATTCCACGACACAGAGAATTAGTGTCAGATCTCGGATTAAAGCTGGAGTGACCCCTGACAGTTATTCACAGGGTCTGGCTCTGCCTTCATTTATTCCAGATCCTTTTCCCTCTTGGAAAAGCTGTGTTTTTAGTGTAACTGGTTTTACTCCCGCTGCAGAGACCAGGATAAAGTTGTGCAGTTAAGCTGCTTGCGCCAGTGGTGATTTTCTGAAGGGATGACCGTCAAAACAAATCCTAGATGTTCCAGGTCCCACCTCATGGGTTTGGATTATTGCTTTAAAGAAAGATGACTTTGGAAAGATTCCGGCTGGTGATATATGTGTCCAAAGAATATTTTGGGTATATTTGTCTTCAAATACTGTTTTAAAGCAGTGCTGCTGAAGGCTGAGGGTGTAAATATCTGCACTGAGGTGTCCCTTGTCTCCTCTGTCTCTGGCAGAGCAGTGGTGAGAGCCATCCTTGGATTCAAACCCTTCTTTATTGCAGTGGCTGGACGATCCCCTTTTCTGAAGTGAGGATTTTCCAGGGATGTTCTACCCTGGATACATTAAAGTGGTGTGGACTGCACATGGAAACACTGAGCAGTGCCACACCTCTGACTGCTCTGATGCTCTGTGTCCAGGTGGGCAGCTTGGGGTGTGAATGCTTCTCCACACCTTTCCCAGACTGTTTTGGGGCTCCTCTGAGGGCAGCAGTGTTCTCTGTGTTGCTGCAGGTGAAGGACTGACTGCTTAAGCAGGCAGGGAAATATGTTCCCTGGATGTAAAGGCTGGCAATTAGCAGCCAGTGTTAATCAGCAAAGGAATCTGAGGTGCCCTTTCTCTTCATAGCCAACTGACTTTTGTTTGCCTTGGGCAGCGCCTTTAGATATTGCCTTTCAAAAATGTTATCTATTAGACTTCTAGAGCAGATATAAAAAAGGAATTTCTACAGTTGCCCAGAGCAGCTGTGGCTGCCTCATCTTTGGAAATGTCTGAGGATGAGTTGGATGGGGTTTGGAGCAACCTGGGGTCATGGAAGGTGTCCCCGTTCATGGCCTTTTCTAGATGGCCTTTAAAGGTCCTTCCCAAGCCTAGCTTTTCTATGATTCCATGCTTTTTCTCATGTGTTGTAAAAGCACCAGTGACCCCCTCTTAGTTTTGCTGGCTGGAGACATCACCGATCTCTTACTGTGCGTGGTCTTGAGGGGCATTGCTGTTAAGCTGGCAAACATCTGCAGAAAGATGTGTTACCCACCTCCAAAGCACCTCTGCAGCTGCTGGTGCCTCTTGCATTGAAGAAACTGTTCTGGATCTTGTTCTGGCTGGACTTATGCTCCTTTGTGGTTTTGTTTGCCTCGCTGATGTCTGGGGGCTGTAGCCCAGATCATGGTGTGGTTTTCCAGCCTGAGCATCATGTGAGCTGTGAGCCACGGGGAGAGGAGCCCTTGATGTACTTTGTGCACACATAAAAAGCTGTGGTGGCAGCCCTGAGTTGCACAGGAGCCTGCCCAGCCCCAGGAGGAGATGGGGCAGTGCTGCCATGCTGCATCAGAAGCAGTATTCACCCATAGACACTTCATTTTACTCAGGTTCTTTTCAATAATAATTTTCTCCTGTGCCGGCACTGCCAAAATTGAATGTATTTTAAGCAGCCGTGTTGCACACTGTGCCTGCATGGTGGCCAAACATTTCAGTGTCTTTTATTCCACACTGAACACAAACACCTCCTGCCTGGCTTTAACCATTTCTGCTGCCCGAGCATCCTGTACACTGCCAGCTGCTCTGTGGGGTTCATCCATCTTCCCCTGCTGGCACCAGCAGTTGGTTAACTTGTACACTGGAAAGGCTCTGCAGCCTTTTTATTCCTGAAAGCTTTTATTCCTGAAGTTGGAAAATAAATGTCTGAACATGCACTATCCACCAAAAAAACCCGGAAGAGACACATTACTGCAAATGCAGGAGGTTGAGTGGCCTGCTGAGAGCAGCTTTCTTTTCATTTTATGTTATTGATATAATCCAAAAGTTTTTTGGTGCCATGGAGAGCTCACCTGGCCCATTTCATATTGCAGCACATTAGCCATCAGGGCAAATTCTTGGGAAACTTTGGAAAAATGGGACCTGGCAGAGTGGCTGCAGCAGCAGTAAATTGTGTTGGCCATAGTTTTGTCACTGGGCTCAGTGTCTTTTGGCAAATGTCTGTTTAAAAGGAGGCAAGCCAGAGGGAGCCATAAAGCATTAAGAATGTCACTTAAAGACATTTTTGTGATGGGATCTGAAGCCCAGGGCAACTGTGGGTCTGGGTTGGTCCCTAGCTGGGCTCTCAGGTGGGTTGGTCTCTGCCTTCCCCAGCCTGGCCCACCCCAACAGCTGGTAATAGAGAAGTAATGAAAGAAGTCAAAATTGGTGACAATAACTCATAATTGTGCACCTTAAAGAGAAAAAAAATGAGTTACCAAATACTACCTTGCAGCAGTGCTGTCTGGATGCCAGGTAATGCATCTTTTGAGATTTTGGCCTCATTTAGCTGAAGACTCACTCCCAGACTGGTGGTGCTTTTGTCTTATGGCTTCAAGAGAAAAGTGGCAGGGAAATGTTATCTGAGATGTGCCACTTGGGCCATACCTGTCATGCAGAGCAGGGTGGGAAACAATAATTCTGAAGTAACTTTGAGGCAAGTGTATCTCTAAGCCAAGACAGCTTTGCATTTGCAGAGCTCCTTCTGCAGGGATTTTGGTTGCCACCTCTCCCTTCTGCTTCTCCCTCTCCTCTGACCAAGGACAGCCCGTTCATCCACCCTTGCAGCCCATGCCAGAGCCTCTCTGTGCCCGTTTCTTGGCAGCTAAAAGGAATTTTGTCTGTTGGGTCCTGCAGTGATGGCCAGTGTGGGATTTCACGGATGGAACTCAGTCCATGAGTCCGAAACCATGGATCCACCGAGGCTGGAAAAGGCCTCTGAGATCAGGTGCAGCTGTCAGCCAGCACCACCAGCATGTTCACCTTAACCATGTCCCCAAGTGCCACATCCACACTTTGTTTGAACACTTCCAGGCAGGGGCACTCCATCACTTCCCAGCAGCAGCCTGTGCTGGGGCTTGGCAGCCCCTTCCAGGAAGAAATTCCTCCAGATATCCAATCTAAGCCTTCCCTGGCACAGTTTGAGGCCGTTTCCTCTCCTCCTTTCACTTGTTCCCTGGAGGGAGAGATGGCAGCCCACCTCCCTGAAGGCGATCAAAGCATGGAGGAGCATCAATCAGAGTTCAGTCAGGACAGCCATCAGCTGTCCCAGGAGCTGCTGCTGTAGGTTCACGCAGTCCCCTTCTGGGGCTGGTGCTGAGTTTCCCTTCCCCTCTGAGGAGCTGGCACTGCTTTTCCTCTGCTGGCTGCCCCGTGCTGCCAGGAGAGGTTTGCTGCACACCTGTGTGAGTCCAAAGGTGTGAGCCTGGCACGTTGGCAGCCCCGTGCCTGGATGCTGCCAGCTGGCTGTGGCAGAGCCTCGGTGGCTCTGCCAAGGCCTCGGGTGGCTCTGCCAAGGCCTGCTGAGGGCACGGCGCTGTGACTTAGCAGGAGCAGGCTGTCCCCACCCGGGTGAGTCACCGGGATCAGCACTTTGGGATGCTGGCTCTGGCTCTCAGGAGGGTGTGCCCCACTCACAGCCCATGTTTCTGCACTGCTGCCTGGCTGCTGGGGTGCTTGGAGGCCCCTCTTGCCTTCCCCTTGGCTGGTACCCAGGAGAACTAGCTGGCTAGGGGATGGATTAAGATACACTTTGAGAATTGGTGTCTGAAAAATTGAGAGAGCTGGAAATTATCTTGTCAGTCTGCTGCTGCTGAAAGTGCCTCAAAGTCATGGCTGCACCAAAATGCTACATGTGACTTGGCTGAGGTTTTTTTCTCAAACCAATTATCCCGAGCCTTGAAGGAATTAAGATGTTTGTGCCTGACAGTGAAGTAATGGTGTTGTGCGTCTTTTGTACTTTGGAACTGCAAAAGTGGGGTATGGCAATCATTTAGCCTCTGTCCTCATCTGTTATAAACTTGAACTGAGTATCTTAAACTGAAATATGTTTTGATGATGTTTCCTGATGTCAAGAGAACTGCAAGGTATAAATTTATTGTTGTACTTGTGCATGGGATTTTCTGTGCCTGCTTTCAGCTGTGATTCATGGAAGCCAGGGCAGAGTCTGGGAAGCTTAAGTTGATCTTACTTAAAAACACACTCAATTATGTCCTTACAGCTTACCCAAGACCTCGGGTATTTTGGGAGCTTGTAACAAATCCTGCAGTGAAAACTCTGCACTTCCCAAAATCTGCAGCCAAATTGCAGAGTTGCTGGGTTTGCTGTGTGCTGATGATGCCCTCGGGTGTGAATCCCACTGCAGCAGAGGAGCTTGGCCCTGGAGCCAGCAAACCTTTTCCTGGAGGGATGTAGGTCTGAAAATGAGCTCCTCTTACTGCCTTGGCCCTTTCTTTGCCTTGCAGCTCAAGCATGTTAAACAGATTAATTATTGGGAGGTATCTGGTGGGTACCACGCTGGGAAGGACTGGCTATTTCATGGTGACTTCTGCAACAGCTTTTGTGTGAATGATTAATTTTGCAAGTGGAAAAAGGCATTTGGAAGAGCTTGTGCTCTGTGCAAGGCTCAGGATCTGCATGAAATGGTGCAGCCCCAGCTTCTCTGTGCAAAGTCCCATGCCCTGGAGGTATCTGGTGAAATACCTCTGCACTCCAGTGACCTCACAGTGCCACAGGGTTTGGGGATGAGTCACTGGTGGGAGTCTGATGTCAGACCTGCTTTGTATTGGGGTCGTCAAAGTTTCAACCAGATGCTGGGAGTTGTGTGAAAGTACTGATACTCATATAATTACACAGGGAATCAAGTGACTTCTTCTGTGTCCCGATTTTAGGATGCTTGATTTTACAACTTCAGTGTTTTTAATGCAATTTGAGTGTAGAGGAATCTTTCTGAGTAACTGTGTTTTAAAAGCAATTTTCACAAGTTGACTGTGTTTTAATGAGCAAAGTCTCAAATGCTTGAGTGAAGGAGCTGGGAGGGAAAATTAAATATACAGAACTAGGAGCTGAAACTCAGCCAATGCCTGTTAATAGTTCTCCAGACAGATGCCCAGCAGCAGAGTTTGGGTGTTGTGTAAGAAACGGGCTCCCCAGAGTCTCAGGATGAGGGAGGCAGCAGTGCTTCATGCAGGGGCTCAGTTCCCACTGCCTCTGCCAGCCTTTGGGGATGTCCTGGAGATGTCCAGTGTCTGGGGGTGTTCTGGAGATGTCCAGTGTCCTCCACATGTTCTCTGGGAAGTGTCACAGCTGTGTATTACTTTCCTAGTCCAGGAGAAATCCAGTGTCTGTAACGTGGGTGGCCACAGGGCGAGGGACCGGCGATGCGGGATGAGGGTGCAAACAGCAAACAGGAAAATGGATTAACTCAGAGGAGCTTATCATTCATTGACTCTGCTGCTCTGGCTCTCCCAGGGATGAGAAGAACCAGTCCATCATCGTCAGCGGGGAGTCGGGGGCGGGCAAGACGGTCTCTGCCAAATACGCCATGCGCTTCTTCGCCACCGTCGGGGGCTCCGCCAGCGAGACCAACATCGAAGCCAAAGTCCTGGCCTCCAGCCCCATCATGGAGGTAAAAGCTGCTCCCTTTCCTTTGTCCTGATCACTCTGTCTCGCCCTATGTCGCAAGGATAGTGACAAACCTGGGGGTTTACAGCATAACAGCTGTAAATCAGCTGGAGCTGGGCTGAAAGGCAGAGAGGCACCAACAGCCTCCATTTAGACCAACCCAATTGCACCTGCATTTGATGGTCTTAAAGCTGAGCCTGAGTATCCCCACCACATGTCCAGGAGCTGGGCATTGATGGGGCTCCAGAGTGGAGAGCTCAAGAATGCAGCCGGCACTGTTAGTGTTTTATCATCTTCTTCCTCCTTTGTTACTCCATGGTGTGCCCTAATCTCCTTCTTTTGTTGTACAGACATGGAATATAGAAGGAGGTATTAATCTGAGATATTTAAATTAATTTTTATTTTTGTTAGTTTTCTGTTGCTATCAATCATGTACCGGCCTCTTCCCCTAGGCAACAGCAATGAGACCAAAGAACACAGTCTTAAGCTGTGCCACAGGAGGTTTAGGCTGGACATTACAGGAATTTCTTCATGGAAAGGGTGGTCAGGCATTGGAAGGGGCTGTCCAGGGAGGTGTTGAAGTGCCCATCCCTGGCGGTGTCCGAGCGAAGCCTGGACGTGGCACTCAGTGCTCTGGGCTAGTGACAAGGTGGGCATCAAGCACAACTTGGGCTTGATGGGCTGGGAGGGCTTTTCCAACCCAGTTGATCTGTGATAGGGGAGTAACGAGTCTCATTTTAGGGAAATCCCTGCTCTGAAGGAATTCTTCTTATAAATACAAAAGAAAGGGGGAAAGCAACTTTGTTTCCTTTCACTGAAGCCAGATGGTGAAAATAAATGTCTGAGTGCCTAAATCCCGTTTTCCAAACAGATTTTGGAGCCATGAAGTACCTTCAGCTGATTCAGGCTTTTCCAAAGTCCATGAAGCTCTTCAGACTCGTGTGACTTTCAAGGCAGGAGCCAGAAATGCTGCTTTAGTGCAGTGTGGTGTTGTCCTGTGCTTAACCTTAGGCTTGGCTCAGCCTTTAGGGAGGCTTTCCGTCACTTGTGCCAGATTGTCTGACACACTGAGAGGGGGTGAGACACAGCCTGACAAGTGGCAGCACCTGTGGCCTGACACCCATGAGGGTGAGCTGCAGTGTCCAGGCCAGTGGGGCTGTAGGAGGTGAGCAGTAAGAAAAGCCAGCAGGTGTGTGGCTGATGGGGAAATCTGGCTGGTTTCCTGCAGGTGTACGCGTGGTAAACCCGCTTAAAGATTACTCCTTTCCTCACCCGTCTCCCCTGCCTCTGTGAAATGCAGCTGCACTACCAGGGGGGCACTTAAAACCATCCAAGAAAAAAATTCATTGTGCACACTATTCTTCTATATGACCCCAGAATTTTATTGCTCTAATTTTCCTGCCTGTGTTCAGTTCTGGCTGTAATTTCTAAGTGCTGAGGCCAGGCAACCTGCCTGTCTTTATTGGAAATTGATGAGAATATTGCCTATTCAGAAAAAAACATAAAAGAAAACTGCCTGGTTTGCAGAAAAACCCTGAGGTAAATGGGCTTGTGGGGGAAGGAGACCTATCCAGGGAAGCTGCTGGAGGCATCCTATAAGGTGACTCTGAACAAAGGTGGGGGCATCCTCAACTCAGATGTTGAGGCTTTTGGGATGTGGATGGTTTAATTGCCGTACAAATATTTGTTGCTGCTTGTATGCATTTTTCTTCCATAAAAACCCTTTTCAGTGAAGAGTCTTCCCCGAAGTCCCATTGCTCTTCTGCCTTCTGCATCTGGGAAGGGGTTTCCCTCAAAACCCCCTGTGCCTGTTCATATAACACTGATTGCAAATCGAAATGTTAAAAAAAATTAAAAAATCAATTAAAATTTAATGTTTAATTTTGTTTGTTTTATTCAGGCCATTGGAAATGCTAAAACAACAAGGAATGACAACAGCAGCCGCTTTGGGAAATACATTCAGATTGGCTTTGATAAAAGATACCACATCATTGGTGCCAACATGAGGACATATCTGCTGGAAAAATCTCGGGTTGTATTTCAGGTGAGGAGTTGTGGGGCTTTGTCCTTTTTTTCTTTTGGGTGCTGTATCCAGGAATTCAATAGTCTGGGTCTTTTCTGTGGATAAGAAAAAAAAATCTCTTTACAAATAGAACCACAGAATCATTTAGGTTGAAGTGACCTCTAAGACAGCTGAATCCAACTGTCCCCCCAGCACTGCCATACCCATCACAGAATCATCATCATGGAATGGTTTGGATGGGAAGGGATTTTAAAGATCACCTCATTCCCCCCCTGCCATGGCAGGGACAGCTCCCACTGTCCCAGGCTGCTCCCAGCCCCATCCAGCCTGGCCTGGGGCACTGCCAGGGATCCAGGGGCAGCCACAGCTGCTCTGGGCACCCTGGGCCAGGGCCTGCCCACCCTCCCAGCCAGCAAATCCTTTCCAATATCCAACCTAAACCTATTCTCTTTCCATGGGAAGCCATCATTCCTTGTCCTGTCCCCCCATGCTCTTGTACAAAGTCCTTTTCCATCCTCTTGTGATCACATTCCCAAGTGTCACTTCCACACGGCTTTTAAACCCCTCCAGGGGTGGGGACTCCACCACTGCTTTTGCAGCTGTGCCAGGGCTGGACAGCCCTTTCCATGGAGGAACTGTTCCTGATAGCCCACCTAAACCTCCCCTGGCACAACTTGAGGCTGTTTTCCCTTCTCCTGTCGCTTCCTTGGTTGACACAGCTTCCAGATGTGTCTTTTGGACTCAGTCTTGGAGTTCTTTATGATTCCACCCTGATGACCCTTGTCCTGGGCTGTCTCTTGTCCTGTTGTCTCTAGAACCTGTCTTTTTCACAACTTTCTCAAAACTTTCTAATTTTATAAATTCCCACAAGGTGTACCTGGGAGACTTGTTAGATAAGGAGCCAGGGAGAACAAATGGAGGCAGCAGTGCTCAGTTTTGAAGATGAAGAAGGGCAGGAGATGGGCTGAGAAGGCTGATGTCTACCACAGCACATCCCTTGAGTTTCTTGTGCAGGCTCAGGAGAGGCTTTCTTAGCTTCTCCTTGGAAGGTAGATCAGAAGCTACTGCAAAAATTTTGTCCTTAAACACAAAAAAAAGTGCTCCAACTATAAAAATCTTAAAAACCTGACAACTTTGAGAAGCTATGAAGAGTAAGCCACCTTCTTTTTATATTACTGTGGGTTTGCAACTCAGTGCTTGCTTCTTCATTCATCCAGAGAGGGATAAGATGTAGAAGGTAATACAGAGTTATTTACTTCCTTTGCCTGATGGGCAGTGTGTGTTGGTCAGGTTTGGCACCTCCTTTCTCCCAGGTGGCAAGGAAAATGTCTTTGTGTTGGTGTCACTGACAGGTCTCGGTGGTGGGAGGCAGGGGATGGGACCAGGATGGCCCTGGGCTCAGTGTGAGGGTGGGAGCACTGCTGTGACCCCTCTGTGCCTCTGGTAACTCAGTGTTTCCCCACAGGCAGAGGACGAGCGCAACTACCACATCTTCTACCAGCTCTGTGCCTCCTCGAGCCTCCCAGAATTCAAAGACCTTGGACTCAGTAAGTGCTGGCACACCCCTGTGCCCTGCTGGCTGCTGCCTGGGCCTGAGGGCAGCAGGGGAAGGTGGTGGGGTCAGAAATGCAGGTCCCTGGGGAGGCTGTGTGCCCTGGGAGGAGGGCAGGGGGATGAGACTGCAGGGCTCTGCTGCTGGCTGGAGCACAGGTTTGCTCACCCCATCATCTCCAGGGACATGGCACCTTGGGTGAGGGTGGGTTCCCCCAGAAGCTGTGGCTGCCCCCGGATCCCTGGGAGTGTCTGGGGCTGGGTTGGATGGGGCTTGGAGCAGCCTGGGACAGTGGAAGGTGTCCCTTTAAGGTCCCTTCCAACCCAAACCATTTTGTGGTTCCATGATTTTGTAAAAATCAGCAGTGAAATTGCAGTAGCTTCAGCTGCAGTGAAACTACACTGCTGTGGTGTATGCCAGCTGATGCAGGGAGATCATGTGTTAATATTGTACCAACCTTGCATAAGGTGTGTGCTTTAAATCAGATGTGAGTGTGGACTGATCTGGCCAGTGTCTTGGCAGGAGTGGTTGTGTCCTTTGAATTAGTTATGTTTCTTTCTTTTCAATGGCTAACTCCTGGAGTGGGTTGGGTTTTTCCCCCCAGTATTTGCAGCAAAGCCTCAGTAGAACACTTGATTCAGAGGGCTTGCACTTGCAGCAGGTGGCACAGGGATAAATTTTAATTATTTTTAAATCTTGAATATTTGCTGTTGCTTAGGGAGAAAAGCAAGGTTTAAACCAGGCTTTTAACCTATTTTGAACAGGGAGCAAGGCAGGTTCTGATCCCACCACAGGGTCTTGCAGAAGCTGCCATCCACACTACAGTGGAATGGCAGATGAAGAGAGGGGCTTTCAGTTTCTAGGTAATCCTGAGCTTGCCTTAATGACCTTTTGGGTCACTGTAGGCACATTGCCTGCACAGAGCACATCACATGGACCCTTTTCAAGAGTTTATGCCATATTTATGTGTTTCATTTTTAAAAACATACCCTGGGTAATGATGATGTTTGCTGGCATCTTAAAATTCAGACACAAACTTTTTCAGCTCCTTCTGGGAGATGAGTTGACGTGTGAGAGCTCCAGCTGTGAAATCACTGCTCTCTTCTTGGGAACATGTGGATCAGGGGAAATACCAGTCTTACTCATCACAGCTCTCTAAAAGCATCATCTGTGTTTGTGTGACTGGCAGGAGTGCAGGCTGAGAGCCTTTGCTGTCCTGGTGCATCACCCAGGACACGTTTGTGCAGTTGTGACTGTGGCTCAGCTTCAGCATCTCAGGGATGAATGTGTAATGGCAACAGCTGGCGGTGCAGGGGGAGTGGGTGCCAGGGCCATTAGCTGCAAGGAAGCCTTCTTGGGTCATTTCTCATCAAAATTTGGTGCCAGTCCCTGTCAGTCTCCAGCTGCTCTCCATGGCTCTTTGCATTTGCTGTGTCACAGCATGCCCAGGTGTCCAGCAGGTGTTGGAGAAGAAGCAGCTCTTTCCAAAGGTGAAGGGGTGTTCCCTTGATGTTTCCTGCCCTCTCACCTTGCAATAGCTGGAGGAAGCCTCCCCAAAGCGTTTTGGGGGCTGTCAGATGTGGGGTCGGTGGGTCGGTGGGGATGTGGATGTGGGTCTGCGAGCTGCTCCTGTTGGTGTGACACAGGCTCAGCCCTTGCCTGTGGGATTGCTGGTGCTGAGCAGGGGGCTGTGGGTGCAGAGGTGCACAATTCACTTGTTTTTCTTTCTTTTGAGTGATGTTTTTAATTTCCAGCTTTGCCTTGGATTTACTGGCCTGCTTGAAGATGACTAGTCAGAACTCAGATTTATTTCCTTGTGTGAGCTGTACTTACCTGTCAATCTTGTCTTCCCAAGGCTTATACAAAACAAGAGGTGTCTTGATGTGAAAATCCACTTTTTATTTATTACTCATGGAGGAGGATATATATTTTTCCATCTGAAAACCTACGAGCTATTGCTTCTCCTTTGGGTCTTACACATACAGAGAATTGTTATTACTTCCTTTTATGTTGCAAGATGCTGGAAAACAAAAAGAGTCTCTAAACATACATGAGCCCAGCAGAGCAAGCCAGTGTTGGCTTCAGTCAGAGTGATCCTAAAGGGCTTAATTTTAAACTAGAAAGTAAATATTTGACTTTAAATGGTGATGTGCAATGCAAGTGCCTTTTGAAGTGTGGTGTCTGGCTTAATGATGCCTGGGCAGTGGTGCAAGGCAGAAATGTGTTTTATTTGTTTGCAGTGAATCAAAGGGTTTGTGTGGTTAAAATAATTACAGAGATCTTGAAATACAGAGATTGGAGTCAGTTATACCAGGGATGACTTGAGGCAGGAGCAGATCCCAGTGTGAATGCTGAAAATGGAAAGCTGAGGTCCTGGTCCCATCATCCACCAGCAGCAGCACCAGGCTGTGAGTGTGATGTGCTCCACCACGGGCTGGGTGAGCTCCTCTTGTGCTGGGGGACCAGGAGGGACATTGTCTGCCCGACCCCAATCAGCATTTTCTGATGCTCCTTATTCCTGATGCTCCAGCAATGAGTGAAATTACCGAGATCTCTGGGTAGCAGGGCTTTTGTATGCCAAAAGGAATCAAATGTTTTTCTTTACAGCCTGAAAGTACAGCTAATGCAGAAGCCTGTGGGAGGCCCAGGAAGGGAGGGGGAGCTTCTGGTGGCAATTTGAGTCAAGAAAAGTGCAGATTGCAGTGTTTTAAAGCTTACCACTAGGCTGGTGGGGAACACAATAGGTATTTTTCTCTCTATTCACCATGCTTGGGAAATATGTTTGTGTGTGTTAATGAGTGGGTTTTGGCCAATGACTCCTACTCAGTTCAAACCAGGCTGAGGCTGGTGCTGAGAGCTGATTCTGGGTGGGGGGGGGAGGCTGTCCAGGGTCTGGGCTCCCCCAGCCCTCTCAGGGCAAAGCTCTGGCAGTGCCAGGGCTCAGCAGCAGCCATGGACACACATCTCCCTGCTCTGGGCCTTCTGGGAGACCTTGTTTTAAGGAGGGGGATTACATGAGCAGCTTTCTTAAGTGGACACAAATCCTGCAACCTCTTCTTGTTGTATTTGCACTGGAAATGCCTCTCAGCCTCCACGGGATTTATTGGTGTCATCCTAGAGTAACTTTGCTAGGGCACAGATGTTCAAGTGGTGTAATGCAGGCACTGTGAGCCATCCTCCATTCCCTTTGCTCCCAAGGATTAAGGCTTTGTGTAGAAAAGGTGTTAAAATACCTGAATCAGTCATGGATGTGTGAAACAGGATGAGGAATTACTGAAAGGAGTCACCTCAGTGTTTGGGATGGTCTTCCCCCATGTGATGGAGCTGTTACTAGAATCCCAAACACAGCACAGCGCTGCCCTGGCTGCACTTGCTGTGCATGGAGAAAAGGTTCCACCACTGCAGGAAGCAGCTACAGCCACTCACCGAGGCTCTGCTCCACCCACCCCTGAGCAAACTGGGTTCACAGGGCACAGGTGTCCTTCGGGGATGGGCACAGCCAGCATCCAGCGCCCATTCCGGGGAGGGCTGCAGTGGGGTGCGGATATGGCGGTCTGGGCAGAGAGACAAAACTAGATAAGCTTTCCCATGAATTGGTCTGGGAAGAAGGCTAGGTGAGCTTTCTCATGGATTGGTCTGGGGAGAAAGCTAGATAAGATTTCCCGGGAATTGGTCTGGGAAGTTTTAGGGAGGTGGAGAGGAAGAATTGTAAACTATCTGCAGGTGGTGTTTTGAACAAGTTGTTTTTCTCATAAGACGTTTACCTAAGGGTGTCTTCTTAATTAGCCAATCGTGTGAAATGTGTTGATTAAATGACCAATCAGGTCTCCCTGTATCAGAACAGTGTATAAAAGAAGGGGTTCCAATAAACCTGGGGTTTCTAGCCTCTTAACTTCTGACCTAGAAGCTGTGTTTTTTATTATCCGTTCCCGACTCATGGAGACAGTGGGGAGGACTGCTTGCTCACGTTTTCCTCCTCTTTCTTCTCTCCTAGCATGTGCCGAAGACTTTTTCTACACTTCTCAGGGAGGTGACACGTCCATCGATGGCGTGGATGATGCTGATGACTTTGAGAAAACCAGACATGCCTTCACCCTCCTTGGTAAGGAGCTGCTCTGCTTGAAGCCTGCCCGGCAGAAGTTTCTCTCAATTGTTCTCAGTGTTTTACCAGAATTGTAATGTTCCTGTAGACCTAGCTGGCTTTACTTTGCTCGTTAGTAGGAGCTATAGAAGTGTTTTTAGCAGCTGTCTGTGGAGCAGCAGTGAAATGGACAGGGATGCAGAATTTAAGAGAAGCCATTCTGAAGTCAGAGCAGGGCTGCAGTATTGACTTGCTATTTTTTACCCTGTTTACGAGCAGGAGAAGAGCTATTACTGTGCAGTTCAGCCTGTGTTGTGGTGGAGGGTGATGTCACTTGTTGGATCAGTGTGCTGTGCTGGGTAGCTGATTCCTGGAAATAATGAGCTGAGCACATCCCTGCTGTGCAGAGCCCGCATGCACACGGCAGCTGCAGGAGCTGTGGCTGTGTCCAGCCCCCGTGCTGGCAGCAGGGGAGCAGAGCCGTTAAAGGAAAAACAGTCTGGAAGGGGAAAACTTGCCCCAGTGTATTTGTATTTATCTGAAACCAAGTTTATAAATCCTGGTGAGTCTTGGTACCTCTTGGTTCCATTTCACAGGTTGGGAGGGGAGCTTGTGATGTTTAGAGCTGTCTGTGAAAGCCCCTGACCAGCTGTGCCTGCAGTGAGTGTGGGGTCTCACTGCAAGCTGTAGAACTTGTTTCCCCAAAATTTGTCCTCTGTGTGTTTTAGATGGGCCTCATCTCTTTCTCTTTGACATCTTATCTTTACCCTCCTCTTGTTCAGCTTATGTGAGTTCTGATACCTACTCAAAAATACCATTCCTGGTTGCTCCAAACTTGCCCACAGGACTACAGTCCCCAGGGAACTCTCCTCCATCCCCCTGGCATGTTTAGTCTCCCCTTCTCTGGCTCCCCAGGCAGCTCCCCTGTCTCCTTGCTGGTCCTGGGAAGCCCTGTGAGAGCATCTTCCTCTGGGGCCAGTCTGATGATGATTTTCTGTTCTTCGTGTGCTCCTCTCTCTCTGCTTTTCCTCATTTTCCTCCAGTGTTCCCCAGCTCTGCTTCTGTTCATGGCCTGGTGAATTGCTGCTACAGTTTCCAGTCTTGCCTTTTTGTGTGTAACAAGAAGTCAAATTTGTCTGCAAATCCCCAATCCTAGCCAGGCTTAACTCCAGTTAAGAATTCTGAGTAAGAGCAGAGCATTGCTCCTTTTAGTAACCTTGAAACATTTCTCACTGTGCTGATGACAGAAATGTCCCGAGAGAGAGAAAGGGAGGCTCTGGATAATTCAGAAACCAGCAGGTGATGTCTCAGACCTTGGGTGGATAATGAGGACACCGGCCCTGAGCACAAAAGGGACACAGAAACCCAGCTGGGATGTTAAAAAAATGCAAGATACGGCAAGAAGGCCATGTGTGGGCTGCTGCTGAGCAAAGCTCCTGCTGGGAATGCCTGTAAAGAAAAATAGATAAAGCAATATTTAAGTAAAATATATGAAGCAATAACATCTTACACCCCCGGTAAAGACCCACAAGTGGAAACACTGGGGAGGGTAAGGCAGAGCTCTGCATCACCTCCCTGGTGACTTGCTGCATCCAGCTGTGCCACCAGTGTGGGGGCGTTGTGCAGGGCTTTAATTTTCCCTTCTTTTTGTGGGATATTGGCAATAAGTGTAATTTGTAGTTTGTGTGCTTTGGTTGTCAGCAGACTGATGGCAGATGAGCAACTCCTTGTTCTGTGAAGGCTGCAGAGCCCCTGTAACTCTGATCCTGTTTGTTCACTGTGGAGCAGCGTCCTTGGGTTTGAGTGAATTAAACCCACCCATGTTAAAATTGAGAGTTTATGGTGTATTTGCTGGGAGAAGCCTTGTGACTCTGAAAACCAATTGCCTCAGAAGGAAATCAAACACTGCAAGCACCTTCAAATAAACTTAAAATTGTGTTTCGTTTTTCTTTGTGGCAATCAGCTGTCAATTTTTCCTGCAGGAGTGAAGGAATCTCATCAGATGACCATTTTTAGGATAATTGCTGGCATTCTGCACCTGGGGAACTTGAAGATCCAAGGGGAACGAGACGGGGAGGTCTGCAGTGTATCGGTAGGTGCCCCTCAGGAGCTCCCACGTGGGGAGCTTGGAGTGCTCAGGAGTAAGGCTGTGCTCATGTCCTTGGCTGGAAAGCCCTTTTCCTCCTGGTTTCCTTGGCCTTTTTTTGAAAACCCATCACGAGTTCCTAGTTGCTTTGTTTGTCCTGGGAAATAATGCATTTTCCCTCCTCTCCAGCCAGCCTGCCAATGAGGTTGTTCAAAAATTGCTTTCATCCCTGACATCCCAACCCACCTTAGCTCTTCCTGCTTCCTTAGAATACCCAGTGCAGGGTCTTGGGGACTTGTGACACTGATGGTGACACCACCAGCACAAGGTGTGATGCTTTACAACCACTTTTCCTCTAGGCAAAGCCATGGAGCTGCTGCTTGTAACATGGCCAAAGGAGCACTGTGTGGTTAATTAGCAAAAATAAGTAACACTAAAGATGCCTTAGAGGCAGTTTTTCTGTTTCTGTGTTTGTTCAGAGGTGGGGAAAAGTAAAGCAATTATATGGAAAATACTGTCCTGTAAATTATCATTGCATCCTAGGCTGGGTTGTTTGTTCCTAATTGAAGTATTAAAAGGGTTCTGCACACACTTCAGTGTTACCCTAGATATAATGTGGTGTTCAATGCGAGATGCTAGAGGTAATTTACTTGATATTTGGCAACATGAATATGTGAAGGCTGCTGCTTCAACGATGTTGAGTTCTTTTAATGAATCTCATGTTGTTTAATTACCTTCAAATGTAATTGCAAGGGATTAAATCAATTCTGGTACAACCTTGACTCTGGTCAAAAAGGTATTGTAGCAATGGAACACACTAGAATTCTTGTAAAATGCACTCTTTTTACTGCATCCCCAACTCCATCCAGCATTTCTAAGTACACTTACCTAACTGGAAACAATTTATTTCCTATAGATATGTATTATTACACAGGGGAGGGGGAAATTGTTTTCTTGTTTTCCAAAAGGCAGAGCCTGCTATCTGACCGTAATAGAGGCTCAGAACTGCTTTGTCTTAATTTCAGAGGGGGAAAATATATTGCACTAAAGAAAATGAAGTTCACATTTCATTTTATTAATTGTGCAAAGCCTAAGCCCTTCTGGTAATGTACGATTTATTGCTTTGTTATTCAGGATGGAGTTATTTTGTAAAAGGCATGGTGTCCTGGCATACCCTAAGCTTTAGTCTGAGGCATCACCAGGGTTGCTGTGGAGCAGGGTGTAGCTGCAGCTTGAGGAGGAGTGAGATGGAGAATTCTTTCTCCTGTGGAAATGTGCTTTTTGTGAAAGCTGAGAGCTCAAGGATTACCAGAGCAGGGCCAGGCCTTGGTGCCACCATCCAGAGCTCCGTGTGAGCTGTCCCACCGTGTCCACGAGGACTCCCACATCTGATGGGTGTCACTGCATTCCCGCTCCTGTTCCCCACAGAGACACAGCTTTCCTAGATAGTTACAAAAACCCGCTATTCCTTGCACAGAGCTGTGAACTTGGGTGTCAAAATGCCTCTTTGCGGGGTCACCAACCTGCTGACTTTACTTCTGGTTTCCCCCCACCTCCCTCCCAGAGCGAGGATGAGCACCTGAGCAGCTTCTGCAGCCTGCTGGGCGTGGAGCACAGCCAGATGCAGCACTGGCTCTGCCACCGCAAGCTCGTCACCACGGCCGAGACCTACGTGAAGAGCATGTCCCTGCACCAGGTGGTGAACGCCAGGAACGCCCTGGCCAAGCACATCTACGCCCAGCTCTTCAACTGGATCGTGCAGCACGTCAACAAGGCCCTGCACACCGCTGTGAAGCAGCACTCCTTCATCGGCGTGCTCGACATCTACGGGTAGGCACCTCCTCAGCGCCCCGCGCTGATCAGTTACTCCTTTACAGCTTGTCTTCCCCTTCCTGCAAAGCACATGCTGCTTTGTCTGGGGGCAGGTGGTGGGAATGATGGAAAGGAGCACACAAAAAAGTACTGTGGGGTTTGCAGTTTTGATCCCCCTTCAGAGTGTGCAGCCTTCAGCACAAAGTGGTCTGTGCGAGCACTGGGTTCTGGGTTTTACCTCCCATGCCTTTCCCATCTGGAGTTTCTGTCTCCTGTGCTGTTTAAAACAACCTCAAAAATGAGCTGGGGTAAAGGTGCTGCTGTGGAGAGCAAAGCTGGCCTCATCTTGCTGTGGGGTTTGAGGACACTCCTTCACTTTATCTGTGAAGGCACTGAGAGCTTTCACAGGAGCTTGGGAACCTGTGGCGGGGATGTCAGGTGCAAAAAGCTCTTGCAGAACTTGCAGCCTGTGCCCTCAGGGGCAATGAGCCACTTTGAAATTGTTCTGGGTACCAGTTACTGCCTGGTTTGTCATCCTGAGTGGTGGTAGAAGAGGGCTGTGAGAGTTGTCTGAGCTCATTTTAGCTGAAGTGCTGCAAGGAAGCAGAGAAGGGAGGAGAAAGGAAGGGATTCTGTCAGTTGTGGGGTGGAAAAGGAAAGAGGGCTTGTGGGTTTGGGTTTTACCTTGCATTTTTCCAACACCCTTTTTTTTGTGTGTGTGTGTGTGTGTCTCTGGGCAGCCAGGCCAAGAGAGAAGTCCCAGGTGGCCCAGACAGCAGATCCATGCTAGGCTGGGTTAGATGGCACTTGGAGCAACCTAGGACAGTGGAAGGTGTCCCTGCATGACCCTGTATGATCCTAAAAGATCCCTGCAACCCAAAACCCTTCTGGGGTTCTGTGGTTCTCAGTGGGACAGCAGTGGTCTCCCGTTCTCCCTTACCAGTTCAGGTGCTGAATTGCTCCTGTTTCGGAGGGGAAGGTGGAATGCATACATTGCGGCTGCTCCAGGAGCCAGTCCCTAACCCAGGGCAGTCACTGTGCTTGCTCAGTCCCCAGTCCTGTGTCCTCTGAAGGTCTGTCAGCTCTAGGAGAACCTCAAATTGAGAATGAAATCCTGCCAAAGCAGTTCTGGATCAGAACAAAAAAGCAGTGTGATTTTAGGGCTGTAACACCTACACAATTGTTGGAGCTGGGTCTTGTGTATAAACACTCCCACAAAGTTTGTACAGCTACTGGTGCTTGGGATGATAGTTTTCACATCTGGACAACCAGAGCAGCAGAAAGGATGCCAGACAGTGCTGGAGCAGCAGTGCAGCCCCCCTGGCTGCTGCTCTCCATCCATAGCTGCTGTCATGTGGCAAGGTTTGCAGGAACACTGCTATCAAGGGTGATAACCACACAGTTATCCTTGGTTTGGGATTTCAGTGGGAATGGCTTGAGGTGATGAAGTTGCTCTCTGGTTTGTAAGATTCTGGGCTCACTTGGGAAGATCTTAAATACAGTACAGTCTGGTTCAAGGGCTGTATGAGATAGAGAATGTTTCCCATCTCTTTTCTATGAGATAGATAAGCTGTTTTCCCCCACAGAAATTTCTGCAGGCTGGAGTGTGATGAATAAAGCTTTGAGATGGAGCCCTGTGGGTGATGGTGGATCCATACAGAAAATTGGATGCTTGAGTTAGAGGATCAGACTTTCAGAAATCTGAATGAAAGGAGGCTTGAGGATAAGGCTCATGAAAGATTAAGCTGGGCTTGAAAATCTGATGGTGTGGAAGAAAAATCTCCTTCAGCTGCCTGTCCAGTGTGTGGGCCAGCAGGAGCTTTCAGCCCTGGTAACACCAGCAGGGCTTTTCCACAAGGACCTGCAGGTCCTACCAAAGAGGCAGATTTGCAGGGGAAGGTGTCCCTGTTCTTGGCTGAGATGCTTGTGGGACTCTGGTGTTCTAAAATGACTGTGAATCCCTTTTGTAAATGGGTGTTGCTGTCTAAATGCTGAGTAATTTACAGTGCAGGGAATATGGGTGATGATAGCCTGGCTCTGCTGAACTTTAAAGTGGTTTGGTTCTCCTAACTTATGTGTTTTTTGACCTTTAATGCAGTTTTCTAGCTAACAGATCTTTCCCCCCCCAGATGGATGTTGTTTTGTCCTTTTCTTTGGGAGAGGGGTTGAGCTGGAAAGGCAGGGAGCCTGCAGCAGCTTCACAGCACATCCTTGACATCCTCAGAGCTCCTGTCCCAGTGTTCCTGGGGGAGGACTGTCCCTCTTGGTGGGATTTCTAGGGATGGGAGCCACACAGAGGGTGCAGAAGCTGCAGGGTTTTTCTTCCAACTTTCTAGTGCTCGACTTTGCATCCTTAATTCTCTTTTTCTTTCTTCTGAGGTGAGAGGGTGCAGCACTGAAAGCCTTTCTGTATTTATTGAAATGGTGTTATTTGCTGTAGGACCAATGCTGAAGTCAGTCAGAAGAGTGGATTCATGGGACACTCCTGGACTTGGTGGGGATGGCTTGTTCCCACTCTTGTTTGCCACATGAAATGTGAACACCCAGGCAACCAGCTGTGTGCTGGACTTATTTATGAACTTTAAATATTAAAACACAAACCTTGGTGCTTCAGAGGACTTAGGAGAGACCAGCAGAATGGGGAGCAGCAGAAAACCCAAAATGCAGCATTTGGCCCTTGAAAATCTACTTACAAGAGCTGTCCCCTCCTGGATTTGCCTTCCAGGGAGCCACAGCGATGGGTTTCAGTGGTGAATATGCATATTTTTTCCACCAGATTACAGTGCACTAAAATGAATAGAGAGCCAATAGAGAGCACTGTTTTTCTTTCCCCATCAGGATGTTGCCCTCAGTGCAGTCACTCTGGGCAGGTAGGGCCTCTTGGCGTGCACACACGTAGGGCTGGCTACTAATCTGCTTTGTCAATTAGCAAAGTGTGCTAGTAGAGTCCCTTAATTAGAAACTTTGTGAGATCTCCCTCGGAGCTGGAGTTGTACAGCAGCTCTGCCCCCGGCTGGCACCCACTGGGAGGGTTCATAAATCACTTCTGGTGTCTCAGAAGGGGAGACGTTTCCACCCTGATTTCTCTTCCTCACACACTCCTGCCCTCATTGCCCTTTCCCACCTAGCTCGCTGTGCCTCTCCATCTATGTTTTAATTAAATCTTTCCTTGCCCTGTTGCTGTGGTCATGCCTGCAGCAGCTGGCATTTCCAACGAGTCCTGGGATGCCACATTCCTCGAGTGGCAAGGGCTGGAGGCGCAGATTGGCTCAGCCACGCCACTGAGATCAAGCACAGAGGGGGCTCTCCAGGGACACATCCACCACTGAGGGCCATGACACATCTTTAACGTCATCATTTGCTGTCCCAGGCACCAGATTCTGTTGCATTAAAGACTCTAAAGCCCAGTTTTTGGGAGGGGGATGGGTTAAGCATCTTCTGCTTGGCACAGGTGGCACCAGCTGCTGGACACACAGAGGGAAAGCAGTCCCAGGTTTCCTCAAGGACTGTGGGGGTGATAAAAGCACAAAACCAGCTCATTTCTCCATTCCCCTTTTTCTTTTGCAATTTGGCATGGCATTTCCCCAGGGACTCTGGCATTTTGTGTGGTGATGGCATTGTCACCTGGAAGTACCTGGAGAACAACTGCATTGCCTGGGTAACAGCAGGGTGGTCCTCAGGAAGTGCCACAAGTGCTGATTATTCTGGGGAAGAGAGGCTGGAAAGAAAGGGCTTCATTCATTCAGTGTTTAAAGACTGTTCTGCCAGCTCCTATGGTGCCTATTACCCCAACGATTATTTAGTCACATATTTATCATTACAGCAGCTTACTCACTGAACACAGGAAGCCTTCCCACTTCTCTCCTTGGTTTAATTCTTACAGTCATGTGTCAAAGACTTCTTTTTTCCCTTCCCCCTTCCAACTGTGCCTTAAAAATAGAAATATAAAACACATAACTCCCAGTGGTAGTTCAAAATACCCTCTTTGGGTTTTAAGAGCTAGCCTGGCTCCCTGTGCCTGTCCTTGGGTATTGTGTGCTTCAGCCTCAGGGGCTCTGCTGGCTCCCTGCTCCTTACCTGTAGTCTGTCTTACTAAAACTGCATATTTTTTCCTTTCTAATTGTGATTAGGAAGCTATTTTTGGGCCTCTTTTGGAGCTAATGTGTGGCAGGGTATGAAAATGTTTTGGCGTGGGGAGCTGTGGAAGTCCTGGTGAAGAGGTGGATCGCAGAGTCCAGCACCAAGGACCCTCTAAGGAATGTGGAGTTGGAGCTGAAATCACCATTTTTCCCCTTCTCCCTTGCAGAACTTGCTTACTCACGTGTGTCTAATTTTTGTGCTAACGGGGATGCAGTGCAGAAGCTATAATTACAAATTTAATACCTTCTTTTTTCTGCTCTATTAAATTCCATTAAAAGTAGCATGCTGGGTCTTTTAAGACAGCAGCTACTGTTTCTTCATCACCTTTGCAGTGAATGTATTTGGAACTTAATATTTCATAATATTTTTCCCCAGGAGAGGCAGTTACATTTCTTGTCTCAGACGGAGCTGATGGGCAGGAAGCTGCAGTCGTGCCAAATGTCTCATTCGTGTGTACCAGGAGGGACCTCTTGAATCCCTTGAGTTCTGCCAAGAAAAGAAAGATGTTTTGAGGAAAAAAGTTTAAATTTAGGACAGAAGGAATGGAAATTAGGGTTGAGTGCTCCCCATCACACGTATGGCACCATTGCAGGAAAAATTAAAAAAAAAATTAAAAAAGAAGATTTTGAGACAAAGCAACGCCTAATGCTGATTTATTCATTGCTTTGCAGGTTTGAAACTTTTGAAGTGAATAGCTTTGAACAGTTCTGTATCAACTATGCCAACGAAAAGCTCCAGCAGCAGTTCAACTCGGTAAGGTCAGCTTGGAAACTTTCCATAAAACCGAGCAGAAAATGCAACTAGGCAGGGTTGTGGTGTGTCTGGCTTCTGCTCTACAGCATTCCCCTGCAGCCTGGACAGATCATGGGCATCCTTGGGATGCCCCTCTCCCAGAAATTTCACTGCAGTGGTTCTGGATGTTCCTATCAAGGTGGAAAATATTGCTTAGTTGATGTATAAATGTGATCCTGGAAATGGATTTGCATGTGATCTGTGCAAAGGCTCACATAAGTATGAAATCTGCCTTTTTCTTGGTGCTGTTTCAATCCTAAAACAAAACCTGGGGGTTCTCATGCTGATTTCCAGTGTGAATTAAAATAAGTTATGGGTGTGGAAACCTTTCCATTAAGCATGGATTAAACCTGTGTGATGAAAACTCTGTATTAAATAACAGAATTGGAAATGCTCCCCACTTTTCACTTGGACATGCCTCACAAAACCCAGAAGTGTTCCTATTTCATTAGAAACAAGCATTTACCTTCACTGGAAATGGAACTAATAAGGAGTTTGGTTCTGCTTTGGTTGTAAGTAGGGAAAAAATACTGTTAATTTCAGGATACAGGGAAAACTTGTTAAATTTGAGCATTTAAGTATTGCAGATTAGTTTGGCCCTTTGAAGCTATATCTTATGCATGGACATGAACATTTGCAGTCTATCTAATGCATCACATAGATCACTGCTGCTAAAAATGAAAAGTAAATTATTGTATTTGCACTATTCATATCTTACTTGGTATGTCTAACTATCACTTCTGAAGCATATAAATTCAAGCTCCAAGATGACATGTTTGAAGAGATTTTAAAAAGCTATCTTTGAAGGGAAAAAAAAAGTGCATTTGAAAAATCATTTTTTAATATGCTCTGGAGTATCTCAGAAATAGCCAGAGACAATTTATCTGCTTGGGCAGAGGTCTGAGATACGTAAGCCTTGCAAAGATTTTTTTATTATAGGTCCTTTTAAATGAGAATTTTCAATAGAAGTGCCCCCGAGTCAGTCAGATGCTGCTGCTGATACCCCTTGTGGGATGATGGGTGCGCTTTGTGGAGCCCTGCTCGCAGATGGGGACACGGGCTCCCAGCCCTGGCTGGGCTCCCAGCTTGTGAACCTGCTCCAGGTCACTGCTTTAATCAGCAGAGCAGTAAAGCAGAGGAGGATTTTTGTCAGCCCGAGAGACAGATGTGTCACTGCCACGCCAGTGCATGGCTCCCGCCTTGTTGCAGTGACAGCTTCAGTCACTTTGTAGTGAAAGTCATTTCAAGCCTTATTTTTCCCTGCGCTGTGGTGTCCCAGCATGATGGTTTTGTTCTCCTGGCCAGGAAGATGGGCTGTGTGAATGTGCAGGCTGTGTGTGAGGGCCCCTAGAGCCTCTGGGGGTGCTGATGGAATGCTGAAGCCCAGCAGGGACAGGGGGAAGGGGCTGTGCTCTCTGGCCGGGCTCACACTCAGCAGCTCTGCTTTCTCCCACTCCCAGCACGTGTTTAAGCTGGAACAAGAGGAGTACATGAAGGAGGGGATCCCCTGGACACTCATAGACTTCTATGACAACCAGCCCTGCATAGACCTGATAGAGGCCAAGCTGGGCATCCTGGACCTGCTGGATGAAGAGTGCAAGGTAAAGAGGACCTCCCTCCTTTTCACCTGTGTCTTTGTCTCGGTAAAAGGTCAAAGAATGGGCTTTAATGTGGTGTCTTTAATGTCTGGTGTCTTAGGTGGGTAAACATCTCCTTTCACGTGTGTTGCTGCTGTGCTCATGGCAGGAGCAGGCTTGAGTTGGGGTTTGCTTTGGTTTGGGACATTCAGAGCCTCCTGGGCAGGTGTTTTCTCCAAACCCAGGCACCTGAACTCACCCTGTGCAGCCAGTGCTCATGTGTCTGGCCTGGCTGTTCTGAGGGACAGCCTTCCACTGAGACCTGATGTCTTTGGCATTGCCCAAAAGGAGCTGGAGCTCCTCTCAAGCCTTATTTTGTCTCAGGGGAAACCTGTCTTCTTGCAACATCTCTTTAAGGCAAAACTCATTGCATTTAGTGTGCAGACTTCAGAGAGTGGTGATGTTGGAGAGCAGTTTGCTGTCTTTTACCCCCCCACCCCTCATACCGGACAAAGTGAAATCTTGTTTGAAATTTGAGAAGAAAAGCCAGAGTGGCAAACCTTGATGACAATCCAGAAGAAAGGCTGGGCTCCTTGTTCACACATTGCTCAGTTGTGAATAATCAAATATACTTAGGAACAGGGAATGTCAGAGGGCAGGTTTCCTTGGGAAGCTGGGATGCCTGCTTTGAAGCTCTTTGATGCTGGAGATGGATGTCCTGTGGGAAGGGGATGGGGACTGCCATCCTGCTGGGAGTGGCTGCCTTGAGGGGCATCAGCCTGGTGTTGCTGTGGGGCGACCCACGTTGTCCTCAGGAAGGGTTTCCATTGAGATTCAGTGTGTTCTGTGCCAGGGAATGTCTTTCTGACTGTGGGAGGGCCCCGAGTGCTTCTGAACAAAGGCAGGGAAGAGTGAGACAAAGTGCTGGGAGAGATGAAGTGGATAAAGGGCTGCCCTTGCCAGCACAGCCAAGGTGATAAGAAGGACCCAAGGAATTCTTGTGGGGTTTGTGGGATCCGTGAGCCCAGGAGAGATTTGATGGCTCAAGAACACAAATAGCATGTTGTATCAGAGGGAAAGGGTTGGGATCCATTGTTCAGACTGGTTTCCCTGGACAAGGATGTAGCACCTGTGTTTGTCTGGAAGGGGGGTGACCTGTGAAGTGTTTGCTGCCCTCCAGGTACCAGGGCTGCCTTCCCTGTCCCAGCCTGCACATCCCACGAGCTCAGCCCTGGTCTGGGCTACAGACACTCTGGCTTTGTCTTTGGGGTGAGCCAGAGCTGGGGCTTTGCCCTTTTCAAGTCTGCTCTCACGAAACCTCCTTGAAAATGAGAACAAATTAGACTTAATTTTATGTCCTTAAAAACAACATCTCAGCCAGTGCTGGTTTGGAAGGAGGTCAGATTATTTGCTTGATATTCAACACCATTTAATTTGCTCTCTGTGCTATGAAGCCAGTTGAATTCTGCAGGCTCAAGCTGTCTTCTGGATGCTGTGAGGACCATAAGGGAAGTTTTCCTGGTGTTGGGAGTCACACCCTTGGCTCCTCTCTGGAGCACCTGGCACTGGTTCCTGCTGGTGGCATTGCTGGTGGTGACATTGCAGCTCCCATGTACCAGCAGTAGATTTACCTGGTGCTACTTTTTTAGTCCACACTTTTTTGAAAAAAAAACCCAAAAAACTCCACAAAAAAACAACCAACCAAACAAAAAACAAACAAACAAACAAACAAACAAAAAAACAACCAAAAAACCCCCCCCAAAAAAAAACAACAAAAAAAACCCAAAAAACCCCCAACCCGAAACCCTGCAATCAAGATGTATTCCCCCACCCTTCTCATCAAATGCCAATTATCTGGGTGTTTACCTGTCAGTGGGGGATGCTGTCATTAGTCACAGGCCCTTACTACAGGCCCTGTAATCGCCTCTTTTATAACAACCTGCAAGTGTTCTCCAGATTTATGAAAATTTCAGCAAAACCTGTCAGCTGAATGCAGCAGTTTATGGATGAAAGCCTCCACCCCCATGGCAGTGTTTCAGCTCCTGGGGTGGGACCACAATAAGGTAATTACACGCCACCTTGTTAGAACCTAGCAGACGATGAAAACACTCTGGGACGTGAAACGGCACCAGGGGAATATTTGATACATAATGAAGCATTAGTGCAAATGCAGATGGTTTGTCACTAATGTTCTCACTTCACAGTATGGGGTTTTTTTTAAATCCCTAATGTGTGGTTGGAGAGGAGGTGGCTGGGTATGTGCTGAAGCAGTTCAGGAAGTGTAGGTCATAGCAGAGTCTTGTTGCTGTTTAGGGAAAGCTTGACATAAGAATTGGCACTGAAAGAGAGGGCTCTTGAACTGGGGTTGGGGTGTTAAGGACTAAACCTGCTTCCTGAAAGCTACTGAGAAAAAGCCTACTTCTTAAAACAGACTTTAGCATATAGAATTGTGGAATCACAGAATCACAGAATGGTTTGGGGTTGACCTTAAAGATCATCCTGCTCCACCCCCTGCTCCACCCCTTCCACTGTCCCAGGCTGCTCCAAGCCCAGTCCAGCCTGGCCTTGTACACCCTCCCTCTCACAGGTGACAATTCCTTTCCAATACCCCATCTAACCCTGCACCCTGCAGGGGGAAGCCATTCCCTCTTGTCCTGTCACTCCATGTCTTTGTGAAAAATCCCCCTCCAGAGGGGAGATGTTTATGTTTGGGTTTTTAAAAACAGCTTTGTAGTACAGGAGTTGGAAGCTGTTCTAGAATTATTAAGGTTGGAGGGAAGGTGGGAAAGGGTGGAAGGGCATCCAGGAGAACCTCCCTTGGTGAGCTGTGCAGGGTGGGTGCAGTCACCGTGGGGCCAAGGGGGAAATAATCTGGGAAAGGAGTAGAGCCTGTCAGAAGGAACGAAAGATGGAGGCTGTCTTCTCCAAATCCAGTTCTGGGAAGATTGCTTGGATATCTGGAATAGATTTAGGGTATGGTTGCACTTGTGGAGGGAGTTACTTTGAAGGAGGGGACAGCACACTTTGGAAAACTTTGAATTCTGAGGAGACATGTGGGATGACTTGCACTCTCTGAAGAGGAGCAGCCAGTTGGGGTTGGTTTTCCAAGGAATTTAGGTTATCCTTAGAGGAAATAGAGCCCTCAGAAATGCAGTTGGGCCTCTGTCAAAGCTGGGTGAGCTGTCCTGTTTTCAGACTCAAGGTACATGGCATGTGGGCGTGCTGCCTGTCTTTCAGCACTTTCTTAGTGCCTTGGACAGTGCTCCCTGGCACAGGGTGGCATTTTGGGGGCTGTCCTGTGCAGGGCCAGGAGTTGGACATTGCTGGTCTTTATGGGTCCCTTCCACCTTGGGATATTCAGTGGTTCTGAGGTTCTGTTTGGGAATACAGTCAGAAGTTACCGTGGGTGGCCAGGTTTCTCCATAAGGTGTCCTGCTACCTCACTGTTTCCTTGCTTCTGCCTTGGCATGGGAGGGAGAATGAAAAAATTAATGAAAAAACAAGTGTCCATTTCCCTTAAGTACTACCAAAAGGGTTCAATCAAGAGCAGGCTGATGGGGAAGGCCCACTTGTCAGAGTTGTCATCGTTGTCCAAGATCTGTGAGGGATCTTTCTGCTGGTGGAGCAGCCTGACCCTGAGGCTGCCGGGGGGGAATTGTGTCTCACCAAACCCCCCAAGTCCCTCACGTTCCTGAGCTGCTCTGTGGCTCCACACTGTGTTCCATGGCACGCTGCCACTGTGTCATGCTGCTGATGTGCCAAATGCATTTCCTAGTGCTGTTCAGGAGGTGCCCTTGGACCTTTGCTGTGTGCTTCTGTCGAGTGCCAGGAGCGCTGCACTCCCCTCCTGCCCACTGCTTTTGCACCCCGCCTGTCTCCGTGCATCGCTGCGGACCTGGGGATCTGAGCAAATGTGTTTTCCTTGTCTGGACTCGTTAGGTTTTTGGACATCAGGAATTAGCACATGGCCTTCCTGTCCCAGGGGATTTCTGCTCCACGAGCAGAGGTTGGACCCCTGGGCTTTCCTCTGGGGCGGGCAGAGCAGAGCAGCCTCCCCGACGTCACGCTGTCAGCTCTGATGACTTCAAAGTCAGGCACATCACTTGCAGGGGAACGTGTTTCTGGAGTGTTTCTGCAGAGGCAGCCCACGCTCTTTTCAGGCTTTAACTCGTATTGGAGTGCTAAGGAGTAAAGAAACAAAATGTGAGTAGTTCCTACTGTGTTTTCAGAGGGTTGGTTTTCAGATCACTAGGTCTGGATCACAGAATACCTGAATGGTTTTGGTGGGAAGGCAGCTTGGAGCTCATCCACTCCCATCCCTACCATGGGCATGGATGCCTTCCGCTGTCCCAGGCTGCCCCAAGCCCCATCCAACCTGGCGTTGGACACTTCCAGGGGTGGAGCAGACACAGCTTTGCTGAGTAACCTGTGCCAGACCCTCACAGGGAGGAATTTCTTCCTAATATCTAATCTAATTCTACCCTCCTTCACCTTAAACCACCCTTGTTTCTTCTATCCACTTAACTGTCCTTCTGTTGGAGGTCGTGGTGGAGGGAGTCTCAGCCTTTAGTCCAGGTGGTCCCAAGCATCTCCTCACCCCTGGCTGTGGGTTCTTGGTGCTGGGATGCAGAGTGGATCCTGTGGGCTGGCCCTGGCTGCAGTGCGTGTGATTGTGGTTGCAGGAGCTCCTGGCAGCACCAGGGACAGTGGATCCAGGGGAGGAGGGACCCTGCTTGTGACAGGGGGGGACAGAGGAGCACAGGCAGTGACCTTGTGCAATTCCCAGTATCAGCTTTATCCTGTTCAAAGATTCCCTACAAAACTTGCAAGGCAGTCGCTTTTCTTTTTCCCCATCTCCTAAAAAAAGGTGAGATAGCCCATAAATAACTTTCTCAGTTGCTCTAAGGGCCTCAAACTGCCAAGGTAACGCCAAAAGCTGTTATAATAGTAGAGATAATGGCCTCCTTAATTTTTATCTTTGGAACTTGGTCCCTACTCAGGTGCTTCCCAGGCAGCTAAAAATACCCAGGCTGCAGGACGGTGAGCAGGGTTATGGCAAACCCTCTTTCTGGGAGGCAGGAGTGATGCCTTTGAAGTTTAACTCTGAGATAAGCAGGCTTTTCAGCAAGGTGGATGCCCTGGAAGAGAGCTGGTGCAGGATAAATCTGGCTCAGGGTGGCTGCAGTGCTCCTGCTCTGCACCTGTGACTTAGTCCTGCGCAGGAGGCACCCAGTGATACCTCCAGAAAGGATGCTTTTGCATGCAAATATTAAATATCACCCATGAAAAGAAACGCATCTACATTTATATAACCCCATCGTTTAAACATGCAAGTCTTACCTTGCATAAATAAAATATGTATATAATTGCATAGCTAAGTGCCTTTCAATATTTATATATAGCCTGTGTTATTTCTGTGTGTATCCATAATTGGCTAAACTTAAAAATTGTAAAGTGTAAACAAATGTGGGAGAGCACAGCTTGTGTGAATGGCTGCTGCATTTAATTCACCCTCATTACAGGGATTGGCAGGAGATGCTTCTCCCTGTGTTCAGAGCCCTTCTGGTGTGTTTTGGTTTGCTGTCATGAAATCAAAGGCTGTTTCAGAGCAGCATAAAGAAATATTCCTCACCTGTCTCATGTTTTCCATCTTCCTGTTCTGTGTCCCTATTTCCTCTGTCATTTTTCATATAAAGGCCTGTGTAAAGTCCTGACGGATGATCAAGAGCTCTCACTGTTGCTGGATGGTTTTTCTGTGGTTTCTAGGCTTTGTCCTATCTAAGTTTAAATATTGACTGAGACTTTTCTTCTGAACCATTGCTTTTTCTAACCTAAATATCCAATTATACTTTTTTTTTTTTTTAAATGTCTGTGTGTGTTTGTGCAGCCACTGCTGTGCTCCCAGCATTTCATGGGATGGGGATGAACCCCATCACAGGTGGCTCTCAGACCCCAAGAGGAACAATCTCACTGTTATATAAACCAGAACCTCATGTGTGTGGTCTCATGTGGCAGTTTCTGGAAGTTATTCCATCACCTAAAACAGCATTAAAAAAAAAAAAATATCGGTGCCTGAGTAGTTAATGTATCATTAATTGTAAAAATACTTCCTTATTATTTCTGTTTTAATTAGTGAGGTTTTTTTGTTGTTGTTGTTTGGGGGGTTTTGTGTGTGTGTATGTATGTATGTATGTATGTATGTATGTATGTATGTATTTGGGGTTTTGTTTCATTTTGGGTTTTCTTTCATTCTGGGTTTGTTTCTGTTGGGACTTTTTGTTTTTTGCAGGGGGAGGTTTAGGGATTTTGGGGTTTTTGGTTTGGTTTAGTTTGATTTTGTTTTTGCTTGTTTGTTTGTGTTTTCTGTTTGTTTCGTTTCAGGGTTTGTGGATGCTTTTTTGTTTGCTTCTTTTGGGGGAGAGATTTGGGGTTTTGTTAGTTTTTTGTTTGGTTTTGTTTGTTTTTGTGGCTGTTTTGGTTTTTGTTTGGTTGGTTTTTTGTGTTTTTTCTTTGTTTTAGGTTTTATGGGTGCTTTTGTTTTGTTTTTCAGTGTTTTGGTTTTTGTTTGGTTTTTTGTGGTTTTCCTTTGTTTATTTTTGTTTTGTTTCAGGGTTTGTGGGTGTTTTTTGTTTTGTTTTGGGATGTTTTGTTTTGTTTGTTTTTTTTATTTGTTTGGTCCATTTTGTTGGTTCATTTTGCCCTTTTTTTATTTCCTGCGAGAGCCATTACAGCTGACGGAACAGAACCAAGATTTGTGTGTTTCCTGCTGGAAATGCTGTTTTGTTGTTGTGGGTTTTTGTTTGTTTTTGTTTTGTTTCAGGGTTTGTAGGGGCTTTTTTTTTGTTTGTTTTGGGGTGTGTTTTTGTTTGGTTTGTTTTGTCTGTTTTGTTGGTTTGTTTTTTCTTTTTTATTTCCTGCAAGAGCCGTTCTGTCTTCCAGAACAGAACCAAGATTTGTGTGTTTCCTGCTGGAAACGCTGTTTTGTTGTTGTGGGTTTTTGTTTGTTTTTGTTTTGTTTCAGGATTTGTAGGGGCTTTTTTTTTGTTTATTTTGGGTTGTGTTTTTGTTTGTTTTGTTTGTTTGGTCTGTTTTGTTGGTTTGTTTTTTCCTTGGTTTTTTTCCTGCAAGAGCCGTTCCGTCTTCCGGAACAGAACCAAGATTTGTGTGTTCCCTGCTGGAAACACAGTTTTGTTGTTGTGGGTTTTGGTTTGTTTTTGTTTTGTTTCAGGGTTTGAGGGTGTTTTTGTTTTGTTTTGGGATGTGGTTTTGTTTGTTTTTTTATTTGTTTGTTCCATTTTGTTGGTTCATTTTGCCCTTTTTGTATTTCCTGCGAGAGCCATTACAGCTGACGGAACAAAACCAAGATTTGGGTGTTTCCTGCTGGAAATGCTGTTGTGGGTTTTTGTTTGTTTTTGTTTTGTTTCAGGGTTTGTGGGTATTTTTTGTTATGTTTTGGGGTGTATTTTGTTTGGTGTTTTTGTTTGTTTGGTCCATTTTGTTGGTTCGTTTTGCCTTTTTTATTTCCTGCAAGAGCCGTTCACAGCTGACGGAACAGAACCAAGATTTGTGTGTTTCCTGCTGGAAATGCTGTTTTGTTGTTGTGGGTTTTTGTTTTGTTTCAGGATTTGTAGGGGCTTTTTTTTTGTTTATTTTGGGTTGTGTTTTTGTTTGCTTTGTTTGTTTGGTCTGTTTTGTTGGTTTGTTTTTTCCTTGTTTTTTTTCCTGCAAGAGCCGTTCCGTCTTCCGGAACAGAACCAAGATTTGTGTGTTCCCTGCTGGAAACGCAGTTTTGGTGTGTTTGTCACCGAAGCAGGTGACCACAGAGCAGCACCTGGGCCTGGCAGTGTCCCCTTTGTCCCCTTTGCAGGTGCCCAAGGGCACGGACCAGAACTGGGCGCAGAAGCTGTACGACCGCCACGGCGCCAGCCAGCACTTCCAGAAGCCGCGCATGTCCAACACCTCCTTCATCGTGCTGCACTTCGCCGACAAGGTGCGCAGCAGGGAGCACCCGGCAGGGCAGGACAGCCTCCTGCAGCACCGTAAATCAGGGCAGAGCCCCGTGAGCTGCCCCTCGGCGCATCGAGGCTGGTGGTTGTGGCTCAGGTGCTCAAATCTGGATCAGCCCCGAGGGCTTCAGCCTGTTGGTTGTGGCTCTGGGCTGTGAGCTGTGGGTTCTGGAGGAGAGAAAAATCCTCTTTCCCAAAGCTGTGGGGAAAGGGGTTTCTGTAAGGGCAGCTTGGCAGAAAATGTCCTTGTTTTAGAAGAGCAGGAGCTGTGAGTGCCAGCAAGGCACAGTGCAGGGAGGAGGTGAGATGTGATCCCAGGCAGATCCCACCTTTGTGAGGGAGAAGATACCAACTGTGGCACTAAACCAAATCCCAGTGCCTGGTGTGCTGGGGTCTTGTCCATAGACTCTGGCTTCACTGAAGCCCTGATGTGACAAATGTTACAGCAAACAGGAATCTCAAAAGCTTGAAGTTAACCCAAACACACATTTGTTAGGAAAAAATTAAAAAGATCAACCCTGACATGTGTCTGAGGAGCTGGACAATATCCAGGTGCTGTGATGCCCTACAGGTGCTTCCCCTAACCAGGTTTGTCCTTGATTCCAGAGGCACTCACCATGGCAAATGTTGATACTCACCTTTCCTCAGGCAGGTGGTTTTGCATATGGATCCTTCATGAACAATATTTCTTAGCAAGTTTTTATCATTTTTTAATATGAAAAAAAGATAAATTTTCTTTTGTTGTCTCTAATGTATTTTTTAAAATTTTTTTAAAATTCCTTTGCATCCCACTCCTCTGCAGTTTCAAAACCCAAGAGACCTACAAGAGACTTAGGCAGGGCATATTTTGAGGTTTATTGATTAACTTAGAAGGAGTTGAAGAGTGAACAGAAGAGCATGTAGAGTTACTGATGATCCTTGCAATTTTTACCCCTGACTTCCATACACAGCAATTTAATGGCTAGGAAACAATCTAGTGTTTCCTAGTAAGGATTTTGCTTTCACCCAGATTCACTTTGATAAAAAGTGACCTTTAAATTCCAGTTGTTCCTTTCCCCTCTCAGGGTTTTGGGGTGAGCTCCTGACAGCAGGGGAGTGGTGGGAGCACCTTGTCTTTGTGTGTTGGACTTGTGCCTCTGAGCTTCTTCCCTTTGTGTCCTGGCAGGTGGAGTACCAGAGCGAGGGCTTTCTGGAGAAGAACAGGGACACCGTGTACGAGGAGCAGATCAACATCCTGAAAGCCAGCCAGGTAAAAGGAGCAGCAGGTCAGGGCAGGAGCTGAGCTGAGCATCCCTGTGCCACACCTGGCTCAGGGTGTGACCCTGCTGCACTGACAGCCACCAGAGAGACAAACCAGTGGGGTGTGGAGCAGGGAAAAAGGACGGGGAGAGGAGGGTGCTCAGGGTTACACCCACTGGATGCATGGATGTGGGTGGTTGTCTGCCTTCCTTCACCCCGGTGTTGGTGTCCTGTCAGGATGCATCACAGAAGTGGTTTCCAAACCTGCTGATCCTCTTCTTTTTTCGGTCACCAAGGGCCAAAATTAGGAGCAGATAGTTTTTGGGCACTGTACATCCCACTTAGCTCTTGCTTGGACCTCCCCGCCCATCACTGAATCACCCATCACCCACAGAATCACTGGATGATTTGGGTTGGAAGAGAATTTAGGGATCGTCTTGTTCCAGCCCCCTGCCATGGGACACCTTGCACTAGACCAGGATGGTCAAAAGCATGGGGATCTGGGGTAAAAGCCACTGTCACCAGCATGGTTTGTACATTGTGGGTAGCCTTGCTGGTCCTATCCCCCTTCTGTGTGAAAATAGCTGTTCCTGTTATCTGTAATCTGGCGTACTTGTCCCCGTGACTTCTAATTACTTCAATAATTACTGTGCAAAAACTGGAGTTAATATGTAATGCTGGAACTGTAACATGAACTCTGAGACACTCCAGCTGCTGTGGAGCTGTTTTACACCACTGGCAAAGTGTAACTTTAACAAATTAACAGACACTAATGATCACTCTTGGTGTCACTTGTCTTTTACAAGGTTTTGTGCCTGTACCTTCCCTCTCCCGAGTGTTGTACAAACAACTTGTCAACATCTCATTGCACCAGGTGCCAGCAGGGATGTATTGACTGACTTTGAATGCCAGGTCTCCTGGTAAAGGCTTTTTTGGCTCTTGCTGTTTAAAATTTCCTGTGTGCTGTGGATTTGGTGGGATGTTGGAAGCAGAAGAGCTGTGGGGGTCTGAAGGCTTTGGAGTGGGTCATGCCTGCAGTAAATGAGCATTTACAGTGGGCTCCAAGCTGGAGATTTTACAGTTTTCTATATAAATTGAGTAGATTTTTCACTGGCTTCCTGTACCATACTCCTGCTCTCTGTGAGCATTTGGGTAGGTTGGGTTAAAAGTGTCAATAGCACAGGCGGCTAAGGAATTTCAGATCCTTGTTGTTTTAAAACCAGACCAAAAGTTCTTCCCTGCAGCTTTGAGTCTTTCATTGTCAATTAATGAGCTGAAACCTTAAACAACCCCATCTCTCCCAGAAGCTGCTTTTATTAAGCAGTTAGTGTGAAAATGCAAAGCCCAGCTCACCATCCAGCAGCCGAAATCCAGGCTGTGTGACTCTGGGGCACCATTGCTGCTCCAACCCCCGTGTGTGCTTTAAGGAAGGAGTTCATCTGCTTTCCTCCAAACCATTTCAAAGCCTTCCACAGCAGAGGCCGGCATGTTTTAGTTTGGTTTTATTTTTTTTTTGTTTTGTTTTTTTTTTTTTTTTTGTTTGGTTTTTTTTTTGTTTGTTTGTTTGTTTTTTTACATTACAAGTTTTGAAGGCCTGCATGTTGCAAGCAAAAGTGTGTCATATTCAAACTTCTCTTTGTGACACCCTTGGGTGTGCTGCTGGCTGTGACCTTCTAAATGACACCCTGAATCAGGAGTGGGATGAAGGGAGGTGGAGGAAACATTATTTTTAGGAGGAGTTTGTTCCTGTCAAAGTTAGAAGACATGAGAATGGGAAATTATTTAAGTGTTGTCAGTGCCTTGGCCTGTTTCACAGCAAGGAATTCATGTGAAGATGGCAAGATGAGCAATTTTCTCATCCATGGTAGTAGTTGTGAAATTAATAACGATGAAGCTGAGCTTTAATAATGCCCAAATCAAAAGCTCTGCATGTTCAGGAAGCTTCCCAGGGAAAAACTGGGCATGATTAGAGCTCATTAGAAATGCCAGGTAACCTCCAGGAATAGTTGATGCTGTATGATGAATTATTTAGCCAGTGCTGAACTTGCTGTTGGAGTCAGTGCTGCAGAACTGGCAGTGTCTGATAAGGATTTCTGCTTGACTGTTTGGTGTAGAGGAGAGAGTGTATCTCATTGGAGTAGTGTGGTGTGGAGTGGTGGAGACCCTGGAAATCCTTCCCTAAAAACACAGATGTAAAATAAAGGCTCTCTTGCCATATGTAGGGACCACAATATAATATCAGAGCAGGCTGGACTTTGTTTAATAGCTGTGTTGGAGAGGATAATAAATTCCATCCAGTGTCATCCCTGCCCCTTCTACTATCCCAGGTTGCTCCAAGCCCTGTTCAGCGTGGCCTTGGATGCTTCTGGAGATGGGGCAGCCACATGTGCCCTGACACAGCCCAAAACACTCTGAAATTCACTTGGGTCTGAGAACCTTTGGGAGATAGGTTGTTGAATTTCTGCCTTTAACCCCCATTTACTCCCATTCCCCTAACTACATGGGAGCAGTGGCCTGTATCAGCCTGTGCTGATGCCGTGCTGGTCTGGAAGAAGAGCAGTAGGAGCATTGTCACATTCCTCTCCCAAATCCTTCAACACCTTGTGATCTGCTCTTGCTGCCCCTAACCCCTGTTTGCCAGCAGATTGTTACCCTGGTATTTTTGCTTCTTGCCTGCCATTTGCCCTCCAGGGCTATAAACAATTAGAAACAATTTTGTATTGCTGTAAAAGGCAACCTGGTCTCTCTGAACCAGCAAAAGCAGAAGTGACAGTGCTGACTCTGCTATTCAAATGTGTAAATTTAACTAAAGCTCACATTTGTGCTGCGAGGACTTTGTCCTGTCCTCAGGATCAAGCTGGCACACAGCATTCCCTACTTTCTTCTTTACATTCCCACTAAAGCAGCACAGAGGGCAAGGGGAACACTGAATTTAACACAGCAATGACCTGGGCACCTCCCTGCCAGCAAGCCATCGCTGATGAAGCACTCCCACCAAGGCAGAACTGCCTTCTGCTAATTAGAATGCAATTACTGCCATCAACAAGATGGTGAGAGAGACTTTATAAAGCATTTAATTAGTTCTGTAAGCGCTGGTCAGCTAAAACAGTTGAGAGCTGATGTTCTTTGAATTAAGGGAAATTATTTGAATGCTGATTGAAGGCATAAGGGCATGCTGTGAAGGTATTATTTTCCAGGTCTCTGTAATTACAAATAATGCACCAGTGGCTTTGACCCTGCCAGCTGGGGAGGAGGGATCTGTCCCTCTTGCTTATGCCCCAGAATGGCTCCTGCTAGAGATGGTCCAAGTTCCACCAGGTTTGCATCACGCAAGCTGAGAGCTTGGCTCTGAGATCCTTCCCCAGGAACAAACACTGCTGTTATTAATACCAAGTGGATGGAGAGAGCAGTGGCACTCCCAGCTCTGTTGAGAAGATATTTTGAAACCCCAAATTGCATCCAGAGGCTTTACCACATTGTCAGGTGTGAGGCAGTAATGCAGAGCCTGTGTTGGATATCTTCATTAGTATACATGTGTCATCCATACCTCCTGTGCTTGCAGGAGTCAGAGCATCCCAGATGGTGTTGTGTCACCACAACAATTGTTAGGATGTGGTTTTTAGGGATAGAGGGCCAGGTGAAGGAGGGGAGAGCCTTTATTGTGGTAGGAGTTGAGTGAGCTGCAGAGATAGCAGTGAAAGCTGAGTGTGAAGCAGATCCTTAGCTAGCGCAGTCATGGAGCCTGCAATAAATTTGCTCATGTAATGCAAATAATTTCCTTCCCACAGTGTTGTTGAGGCTGCTGTCCTAACAAGCTGTGAGAACATCCCACAGGACAGGGCTGGAAATGTTCCTGTCTCAGCCCAGGGATGTGGCAGAGAGCCAGGCAGCCCTTCACAGCACAGGGCTGCTGTTTATGTCTAAAAAATGGTAAACCACAGCACTCTTCCTGGGATCTTAATGGAAATACAACCAGGCTGGGCTTTTGGGTGGAGCCTGAGGTGGGGGCAAGAGTGCTAGGCAGCTGCCAGTGCCTTGTGCTGGTGGTTTTGGGGTGGGTGTGTTGGGCATGGTGTGCCATGGATGTGGGGAATGTGGTTCTGTCCCTCAGGTGCTCCAGCATCCCTGCTGCTGGGGGACACCGTGGGTGCTTTGGCAGGAGCCCAGCTCAGCTGGTGATACATGACATCCCACCTGCTGACAGAGAGGATTTTTTTTACATTTAAGTAATGCAAGTGCAGCTGTGGCAGTAGCCAGTGTGTGGGTGTGTAGATGGATTCAATATGTGAAAATTCGACAGGCTTGCTAACCAGACCAGATTTATGGTGGCTTACTTAATATTCAGGTTCCCCAACCTAATGTAAATCTGAATATTCTGCCTCCTAAATAATAATAATAATAATAAAGGCATTAACTGCCTTTGCCAGCTCACCTGTTGTTTGTGAAGCAGAAATGTTGCTGCTGGCTTGCCAGAAATCCCAGGCTTAGGATCTGTTGAGCTAGATGTGGTGCTTGCAGGGTTGTGGGATGGTGGTGCTACCCTGAAAGGTGGGGTCATTAGGGAGGAAGTGTTTGTGTCCCTTAATTTTTTTGAAAAGCAAGGGTGCCTCCGGGGCTGTGGTGGGGCCTGGCTGCAGCCTGTGCTCACAGGAGATCCTATTCCTAGGTTATGTGCTGTGTAGCAGCATCCTTGCTGGGGCAGGGCTGCATAAACACCCTGAAACAAAGCCTTGGGAGCAAGAGTCACCTCCTGTCCAGGAGGTTTTGTGCCTTGGCAAGACCTCAGCAATCCAGCCTCCTTTCTTTTTAGGTTAGTTTGATTTAATGTGCATGTTTCAAGGTTTCATGACCTGCAGCACAGAATGGTCAGCTGTCCTGCTGACGTGGTTCATGTAGACATCTCTTCTTGCTTTCACTTTCTTGCCCTTTTTCCCTTTTCGGGTTTAGGATGGGTGAGAAGTGACCTGAGCAATGGGAGCTGGGTGGGTTCATTCCCCAGCAGGAAGGGCCAGAAGTGCTCAAGTGTTGCCTTTTGTTTCAGTATCAGATGGTAGCAGACTTATTCCAGGAGGAGAAGGACGCCGTGCCCACCACTGCTGTGGCAAAGAGAACGCCCCGGATCAACGTGCGCTCTGCCAAGCCAGCCTTCAAAGCTGCCAACAAGGAGCACAGGAAAACAGTGGGACACCAGGTAATGGGAGGCCTCAGGGAGTCAGTGACAACAGAACAATCCAGTTAATACCTTGTTGCTTCAGTTTGAAGCAGAGGTAAATAAAAAGCTGGGTGGAAAGAGACTTTCCCATGATCTCTTGTGTTCAGCTGTTGTGTTTTGGATGACTTCTAGTGGTGTCTCTGGAACAGCAGGATTGAGTAGTCTTGGCTGAAAGCAGCTGAGACATGATGGTCTGGGGAGGGTGGAGACTCTGGGATTCACTGGATGGTGTGCCAATATACTGTGGAGCCTTTAAACTGAAACAGCTTCAGGAAAGGAGCATTTCCCCACTGTGGGCAGTCAAAAAGTTCAACAGGGGCACAGAGAGGTTGTGCTGCCTCCATCCTTGGAGATGTTTCAAAGACCCTACTGGGCAGACTCCCGAGCTTTATTGCTCCTGACTCTTTGAGCTGGAAGCCCTCAACCCCACAGTGTCTTCTCTGAATTCCCCGTATCTGGGCTGGCTCCATGGGGAGGCTCGCTCTGTGTCACACCCACGGGTGGCTTGTGGCACTGCTGGCTGGGGCTGCAGGGTCCCAGCTCCTCCCTCCCTCCTCCAGACGAGTGGTTTTGTCTTTCAGTTCCGCAACTCCCTGCAGCTGCTGATGGAGACCCTGAACGCCACCACCCCGCACTACGTGCGCTGCATCAAGCCCAACGATGAGAAGCTCCCCTTCAAGTAAGTGGCCCTGCAGATCACAGAATCACAGAATAATGAGGTTGGAAGAGATCCCTAACATCACAGAGTCCAGCCTATGCCCCAACACCTCAACTAGACTACAGCACCAAGCGCCATGTCCAGTCTTTTGTTAAACACATTCAGGCATTCCAGTACTTTATTACTCTTTTGGTGAAAAATTTTTCCTAATGTCCAACCTCTGCCTTCCCTGATGTAGCTGGAGGCTGTGTCCTCTGGTTCTGTCAGTGCTGCCCAGTGGAAGAGACCAACCCCACCTGTCTGCAACCTCCCTGCAGGAAGCTGTAGAGAGCAATAAGGTCACCTCTAAGCCTCCTCTTCTCCAGGCTAAACAGCCCCAGCTCCTTCAAACGTTCCTCACAGGGCTTGTGTTCCAAGCCCCTCTCCAGCCTCGTTGCCTCCTCTGGATGTGCTCCAGCATCTCAACGTCCTTCCTAAGCTGAGGGCCCAGAGCTGGACACAGCACTCAAGGTGCAGCCTCAGCAGTGCCCATACAGGGGCAGAATGAGCTCCCTGCTCCTGCTGGCCACACCATTCCTGATCCAGGCCAGGAGCCATTGGCCTTCTTGGCCACCAGGGCACATTGCTGGCTCTTATTCAACCAGCTGTCATCAGCACCCCCAGGGCCCTTTCTGCCTGAACACTGTCCAGACACACTGTCCCCAGCTTGGAACGTTGTAGGGGGGGTTTTGTGGCGAAAATGTAGAACTCGCCACTTGGACTGATTAAACTTCATGCTGTTGGACTCTGCCCATCCATCCAACTGATCTAAGTCTCTCTGCAGAGCCCTCCTTCCTTCCAATAGATCAACACAAGCTCCCAGCTCAGTGTTGCCTGCAAATTTACTGATGAAGAACTCGGTGAGCAGATATGCTCAGCTTTATGGTGGCAGGGCATGCTTTGGGCTCTTCCTCCTGCTGAAGAGCTTGCCTTTTCCATTTAATGTTGTTCCTGAAGCTGGAAGGTCTGTGTGGGTTGCTGGAGTCACCTTTTTGAGTTTCAGCATGTGGGGTTTGTGCCTCTGAAATGAAGACTAATTCAGGTTCTAATAATTCATAGATATGCTCTGCTAATAGTGAGCATCCTTGCTTTGCAGTGATAGGGCCTTCATGCAGTTTTTATCTTAGACTTGCTTTGATTTAAATAATTATAGTTCCAAACAGTGACAAGAGAAGGAAATGAAAAAGAAGAGATAAGAAGTGGGCTTGTAAAATGAACAGAAATATCTTGCTGCTTCCAAAATAAATGTAGAAAAAGTAAAGATGTGGTTTGTATCAACTCCAGGCAGGTGAGCAGCTGAAGCAAAAGGCCAGTCCTGATCTTTGTCCGTAGCTCAGAGACGTATCACAGGGAACAATTTCTGTGAGCAGGTAGTTGTTAGCCCTGTTTGACCTCTTGGTCATGGATTTGTGCCCAGTTTTCTTCTCTGTAACTCCAGAAAAGCTTGGCCATTAGTATGCAGGGACCTTACAGATGTGATGTCCTCGAAAGGCATCAAGTGCAGGTGGTGACCTTTAAGGAAGGAGGTTGTAAATGTAATCCAGCAGCAGGGAGGCATTTCCCTCCAGCTGATCTGATGCAGGCTGAGTGCTCCCAGTGAGCACAGTGCAATTTAGGAATGCAGAGACAGCTCCAACAGTGTCCTGGAAGGAAGGCAGAGCTTCTCTAAACAGACCTACCCTTGGTCATGATGTGCTGGGAGAGATGTATCCCACCAGGAAGCTTCCTGGCTTGACTCTTCTGCCCCTGCAAACAGCAAAGTGAGGGGTATTAATCATTGCAAGACATTCAGAAGCTGGTTTCTATTTACCCGATTCCTTAGATGGGTAGTTAGCAGCCCTGGAGACGGCTGTCTGTGCTGGGATCTGTGTTCCTGTGCTCTGCTGATCTGTTCCACACACCGTCCTGTAGGAACTGGATGTGCTTGGGCCTTGGTCTCCTCTTGCCTTTTGCAGAGGGTGTTCATTAAGTGAAATTCAGGATTACACTGTGTGATTGACAATTTTCTTTAGATGAAGCACAAAATTATTCTCTGACTTGCTGTAGTGAGAGTGTGGTAGATGCTCTGGGTGATGAAGTGGTTTTATCTTTCCAGTGGGTCTTTCCAGGACTCCGTGTCCCTGCTTAGCTCTCCTTTCAGCTCATCCCTCTTCACTTCTCTGCCTTTGAACTTTCAAATTCAATTTTTCATGCGATGCTCAGGATACAGTTAATATAATTCCATGGATGTGCAAACTCCTGGTTTTCAGGGGGCAGTAATTGAATGAACTCAGTTGTATCCCTAAGATATTATGGGTAGCAAGCACCAGGAGGATAATTCTGCCAGTGCCTGCTCCTACTCCAAGTGATGGCTCTGCCCAGTGTGATGCTACTATTGGTGAATGTCCAAGCTCAGGATTTTGGGAACACATGACAGGCCAAAATAGACACAAGGATGGTTCTGGAGGAGGTTGCTTTAGGTTGTGGTGATGGGGTTGCATCCTCATCCACAGGGGGTTCAGGTGTCTGCAAGAGCTTCTCCCCCCTCACCCCTCATGGATTGCTTAATTGGCATTGTCACCTGGGGATCGTGGTCAAGGTTGGTCTTGCTGCCACCAGCTTGAAGAATTTGTGTCCTTAGCCTGGCACTAATAAAGTCACAGAATCCCAGGAGCACGGAGGCTGGAAAAGAGCTCAGGATCATGGAGTCCCAGCTGTGTCTGAACCCCGCTGTGCCACCAGCCTGGAGCACTGAGTGCCACATCCAGTCCTTCCTTGGACACCTCCAGGGATGGGCACTCCAACACCACTCTGGGCAGCCCCTGCCAAGGCCTGACCTCCCTTTCCATGGGGAAATTCCTGCTGCTGTCCAAGTCCCAGCCTGAAGCCGTTCCCTCTGCTCCTGTCCCTGTTCCCCCCGGCTGTCCCCTCCTGTCAGGAGCTGTGCAGAGCCACAAGGGCCCCCCTGAGCCTCCTTTGCTCCAGGCTCAGCCCCTTCCCAGCTCCCTCAGCCTCTCCTGGGGCTCCAGCCCCTTCCCTGCTCCCTCAGCTGCTCCTTGTAGGACTTTTTTATGTGTAAAAGTGTGATCTAAAGACACATGCTGGAAAATGTGCAGTACTGGGAAGCATTTGTGAAGTGAAACATCATCAGCATTGCTCCACGTTAGCACCCAAGTGTCTGTAGCATGCAGAACACTGGGTGTTATGTTTGTTGTTCAGTGAGAAAATAAGTTTTCTCTAAAACATAAAATTTTTCGGCTCACAAGAGCATTATGTTTTTACTAAAATGAAAAGCTTACCCTGGAGAGCAGGGAGGAGGTAATGGCAGCTCTTCAGTACTTAGAGGGGCTGCCATGAGGAGAAAGCCGTGCTCTCAACAGTGGTGTGTGGTGGGAGGAAGGAGCCGATGGCCCCAAATTTACACGGGAGGTTCAGACTGGACATGAGTAAACCTATTTTTTTCCTCCCTGAGGACAGTCTGTCAGTGGAATAGTCTGCCTGAGAGGTTGTTCAGCCTCCGTCTCTGGAGGTTTCTATAAATTTTGACTGGCTAAACCCCTGGGCCATGGATCTGCCCCCACAGCTGTCCCAGCTTTTGAGCATAGGGGGCTGGACTGGAGGGTTCCTCAGGTCTCTCACACCCTGCATTCCTACTCACAACATGCTGAGAAGATAAAATCTGTAATAGGGCTGGAGGGTGCCAGGCTCCCATCCTGGGACACCTTGCTCCATGCAGGGGTGTCTGCTCCATCTGACTGCAGGGTGGGACTGAGGTTAATTCCTGCTGGAGAAGACTTCCAAAGAGAGATGTGCAAGGGGAATGCCTGACTTCAGGTTGTTCCTCTGTCAGTTTTCCTTTTAGATTCACTTTCAGGCAGGGTTTGGGATCTTTGATTTGAGTTTCCAGGCCAAAAGCAACCCGTCAGGTGCTTCTATCTGCCATGGCAAGGAAAAGGAGTTTGTAATAAGCTGTATTGTCCCTCTTTTAAGATCTTAATTTCAGCATTAGCCCATAACTGGAGCTGTTGCTGACAGATGACTGCAGCCTCTCTGGTGGCTGCATTTCACCCCCACTGAAGAGGGCTTTGCTGCTTTGCAGAGTTTCCCTTGGATACCAGAGAGATTGCCCTGGGATCTTCCAGGACCGACGCTTACCTGTCGATCTGCCACTCCTGTTTATTATTTATTGTTATGGAAATTGCACTCTTGTGGGTTCTTCCTTGAAGTGAGTGACAGCCCAGACTGATTTTTCACCCTGCACAGTGTTGGTGGTGTTGCAGTGAATAACTTGCTTGTAGACTTGACAGGTCCAGGGAATTAAAAAAAAGCACAGAGGGAGAAGAAGGAGACTATTTTTCATGCTGCTTTTGTACAGCAGAGAGCAGGAAGAATTATTCATGTAATCTTGACTTGCAGGTGTAAATATTTTGAGCTTTCAGAAAGGGAAATAAAACTGGCATTATACGAGAAGCTTTGTTCTGGAAACCTCACACAGCTATGGACATTGCATCGTGTGAGTCTGAGCTTGATGCAGGGACCTTTTCCAGTGCCTTCCAGGGCTGGAGAGCTGTGACCTCCTTGTGCATTCAGCGTCAGGGTGGAAGGAGGGAGCGGCCATGGGGGATGCTGGTACCTGGACTCACTCTCTGCAAGGAAGGTCTGATTTGGGAGTGAGTTTTTGCCAGGAATCAGAGGAAGCACTGGCTGAGTACTCAGCTGGAAGTTTCCTTGAGATTTTTTTGCCACAAATTCCTGATGGCATGTGGTGGCAGTGGTAAGGGATGATGCAAGCTTTAAAGTGGTCATGTTCTTGGAAAACTTAGTCTAGAAAATCATGGGACCTGTTAATTACCTGCTTTGGATATGGAATTGAATATATCAGACTTATTCTGCTGTTGAATTTGATTTCTGTAAACATATTGTTGCCCCAATAGCTGGTTCACCAGGCAGCTCGTGGTGGGGTAGCCTGTTCCCTTTTTTATTGTGATTGTATTGCTTTACAAAGCCAGATAAATTCTAGCTGTAGGCACTAATTAATTGCAGCAGATGGTCAGTCTATCCCAAGAATACCCCTGGCATTGATAGCAGGGTGGGAGCAAGGTTTCAGGCAACTCGGAAGTCGGACCTTTGCGACATGCAGAGAAAAGGTGTGACATCTGTGCAGCCTGTTCCCAAAGCCAGGCCTGGGTTATGCTGAGGTTTGAGAGGCAGTGGCTGCGGGCTCCCTTTCACTGTGTGTTAATGCCTGTCCTAAATCTAATTGCAGGTTTGATCCGAAGAGAGCAGTGCAGCAGCTGAGAGCCTGCGGAGTGCTGGAGACCATCCGGATCAGTGCGGCTGGCTTCCCGTCCAGGTGCTGGGCTGGGAGCTCCCTGGGCTTGTGCTGCTGCTGCTGCTTACCCAGCAGGTTCATTGTGCCCAGGGCCGGGCTGGATGGGGCTTGGGGCACCCCGGGACAGGGGAAGGTGTCTCTGCCCATGGCAGGGGTGGCATTGGGTGAGCTTTGAAGACCAAACCCTTCTGGGATTATCTGACGTGAGGGAGGTAGAAGAAAATACTTGTGTTGGCAGGACAATGTTTATTTAGGTTTGCTTGTACCCAGGATAGATTTTCTGCTTTTTATATATTTTTTTGTTTCATTTTGCCAAACTCCCATTATGTCCTGGGTTCCTCAGGTGTAAGAGATTCATTGTCAAGCAAAGAGCTGCCAAGTGGGCATGACAGAGAGTGTGTTGTGCTGTGTCCAGTGCTCCAGCTGGTGCTTTCAGTCTGGTCCTGAGAGGTAATTTGCTCTCATGAAACTTCTGAAAAAGCTGATGCCTGGCAGACAAAGGAATCCAGTTGGGATGCTGTACCTAGGTGAAAACCAAGTAACGAAACAACAACTCTGAAAGCAAGCACTGCCCTAAAGCACTTCTTCACTGTTTGCCTGAAGCCTCTTCCACTGTTCAATTTGGTTTTCTTTGTGTGTGATTTTGTTTCCCCCCTGGCTTCAGACATCTGCTACAATCCTCATTTCAGCCAAAAAAAATTCTGATTCTACTTTCAGAGAAAGAAAATAAGGGTTGTAAATTATTGTTGTAGACATTCACAGAGCACATCCAGAGCATCCTAGGCTTCAAACTCTTGCATCATAAAAAGGAGGCTTATGGGTGGTGTGCTCCTGCTGATTGAGATATAAAATTCAAAAGAGGTTTTTAAGGCCCAATAAATCAGAAAAAATAGGCTATACATAAGTCCTGAAGATGACAAGGGCAAATAATTCTAAAAATGCATCAATTGCATTTTAGTGCCAAGCAGCTTTGTGTTAATGTCAGCAAAGCCATCAGCCCTTTTATATGGAACAAAGAAATCATAAATATGCTCAGTGAAGTGTTGGCTAAGCGTGATGTGGAGCACCATGAGCAACTCCCTGTCTCACGTTTTGGGGAGGAGCGTGCTGCTCTCACAACCTCCTGAAAAGCTGCAGGGGGTTCTGGCAGCCGAGGGCAGCAGCTGCAGGTTGAGGTGGCTCTGTCACCTCTGCTGGCCAGGGACCTCTGTGGGCAGGTCACAGCTGCCCTTGGGCTCCTCCCTGACCAGCTGGGTCCAGCAACTTAAGGAGGAAGAAGGGAAAACAGAGAAAGGAGAAGAAGAAAACTCTCATGGAACCCAATTTCTCTGTGTCCCCTGCCAGTGCGGGAGGGTGCAGGTCTGGGACCTCGTGCCGGGAGCCTGACCCTGTTAGAAGACCCAGCATCACCTTTGGCTCTCATCTCTGAAGTCTTGAGGGCTTCTGTGGAAGCAACCAGTAAAAAGCTGCTTCTTCCTTACTTGATCCCTAAGCCATGGTGGGGAATCAAAAATTCCAGCCCATGGGTGTTTTTTACTACCATCTTTGTAGCCAGACCAAATCTGTTAGTCCTTGCAGTAAAAGCCCTGAAACAATGAAAAATCTGGGTTTTTCTCGCATGGAAAAGGCCAGAGAAATGCAGTTCTTTGCTCCCCAAGCAAGCAGTCACACTGCCCAGTGCAGTCTGAGCCCTGGCTTTGCCATGGTGGGTCCTGGGAGAGTTTGGGGAGCTCTGACCTGAGCGTTGTGTGTTTTGTGAGGTTTGTTACTGGTCTTACCATGGCTGCATGGAACACACCCTGTTCCCCTCCATTCATAATTATCCTACAGATTTGTAGCATTTTCCCATTTCTGCTCACTTAACTGCAGCTAATACTCTACAGCACTAAAATCAATGTGAAATCAGTAATGGGGAGGGGGAGCAGAGGGGAGGAATCACTGCAGCACCTGGACACCAGCCAGGATCTATTGACAGCAAAGAATTGACCAGTACAAGAACCACTCCACCCTTACAAACTAAAAAGTTGATGCTCTCAGCTCTGCTTGCATGCTTTTGGTTGTGAGATCTTTTCCCAGGACGCTAGGAATACAGAACTCTTCCATCACTGCAACTTGTCAGCTCTTGTTCTTCTTCCAGGGACAAAAAAAAACAGGGTGCAAAAAGCAATTTCAGCCTTTCAGAGTGATATTCTCCAAAGTTTGTGATTGTTGAAGGACAGATCTTTGTGTGTTTTAATATTTCTAGCATATATTTGTGTATAGGAGCAGCTCTGCACCAAATAAAATACTCACTTTGGGCTCCCATAGTTCTTCATCTTCCTTACTCAGAAAATTCCAGTCTTGAAAATCCAGACTCAGGATGTCATTGAAAGATTGTGAATAATCTGTGTCTTTATATTGACTTTACAGACCATCTTGGGAAAAGATGCTTCCACAGGATTTTGTTTTGTAGGAAAAGTAACAGACTTTTAGTCATTTCTGCAGTTTCACATGTGATATCTCTCGGTTTTCATCACAGTGAGCATTGATTATTCCTCTGTATTTCCTTATATATTGAGACAGGTTGCATTTATATTGCTTGATTAAGGATAAAACCAAAAAGGACAGTCATTGCTTTAAATTTAAACCTCTTGTGAAGGCTCTAAATTTGGAATACTTTAAAATAATAGCAGAAAACTTGATCTTCGTGACTTTTGCTTCGCTCAGGTGTAAGCAATTTACCCATAAAACAATAGGGAATTTCCAAATTTGTTTATCTCAAGGTAAGTTTTAACCAGAAACAATAGAAAAACTCTTGTTTTCATCCTGTAATGTTTACTTCTGAATATATTCCAGCACACTGTCACTAGAATAGCTTTCTGAGGGTGATGTGACTTTGAGTCAGAGATCTCTGGATAAATCCACCTGCTGCTGAAGAGTTCAGTGTTTTGAGTCCTTAATAATTTTTTTACCTCTAGAAAAAGAAATAATTTTTAATACAAGTGGTAGTTGTTCAAGCTGTGTAAGTCTCAGAAATCTGAAGCCTGGGACTCCCCACTTAGGGTGTTCCTGGGTTTATTTTGCCATTTCCATGGTAGGCTGCGCTCTGGCTGCGTCTGAAATAAATTGAAAATGTATCATTTGCTTTGAAATGTTACTCAGCAGTTAAGAAATCTGTATCTGTTAGCATGTACATAAATGACTGTGATGAATGGAGTGTCTGAGGTGTGTAGGTAGTAAATCTATCATCAGCTTCCCTGGGTAAAGCGTGGAAGATGTCTCTGTGCTGTAAAACCATTCATCTTCCTTACAGAAACTGGCTGCAGAGAGATGAGTCTTTTGAGAACTAATTGCTGCACATCTCCATGAATAGCAAAATAATTCTTTAAACCAAGTTTTTAAATTGGTTCTGTCAAAACTGTACTTTTTTTTTCCCCGCTGCTGGTTTTGGTGGTTTCCAGTCAGTGGTCCAGCAGCAGTGGTGTCACACCGTGCCATCACTCTGAATTGCCTCATCGCTGCAGTTCTCTCTGAATTACCCTCTTTGTAGTTGTTATGTATTTATAGTTTAAGTATCCTTGGCATTTGGCTGCTTCCTCTGGTCGCTGGAGCTCACTGTCAGATTCAGCATTTTTGTATCAATTCAGTGTGAAATCCCAGCTGCTAAACTCTATAAATATTAAACATTTATAATTGAAAACTATCATGGGCATCCTTGATGTATAATTTTTTTTACAGAATGTGCCTTTAGCTGTGTGGCTGTCATTTCAGGATAACAAGACCTATGAATTGCTTTGGCTACCAACAGTTCTGTTTGCCCACACCCAACAAAGGTGTAATATGCAAATGGAGGGGCTTTCCCCCCCTTGTTTTTCCCTTTGAATATATTCCAGCTAATTTCAAGCCAGGCCAGCCTGCATGTTTTAGAACTAATTGAAAGGCAAATCTGTTCTGCTGCAGTAAACAAGGCAAGAGAAATTTTCTCCCTGAACTGCAGCTTCTAAAATAATTTCATGTCAAATCTTGGCTCCGAGATTGAACCTGCACCCTTCCAGACATGTTCTGACTCCTCTGAAAAGATCAATATCATCCAGCTCCTTCCTGCTTAATATATTGGCCCCTTCAGGGGAGGGTGCCTTGTGGTGCTGCCAGGATTTCCCACAAAAACTGAGTTTGCTCAGCACCTGGGATGGTCTTTGTTTGCTCTGAGTGGAAACATTTCACGTTCAGTTATTTTAGGGTACCAAAAGAAACCATATTATGGTTAAGAGTTGGAAGCTTTTTTGACCTATTACACTGCTTTCAGCTGTTCACTCGGTGCAGCTGGCACAACATTGCTGAAACAATGGGTTGTGGATATTTTGGGCAGTTGTTGACTGCTTGGAAAGATGCTTTTTGGAAGCTTCCTTGGAATGTGAACCCCAGTTTCCTACCCACGCTCTCCCTTCAATTTGGCATTGTGATAAACACAGCTGGCTCTGCTCAGGTTCATAAACCCTCGATTTTGGACAGGAGCAGCCCCTCTGCTTTGCACCTGGCTGCATTTTTGTGTAAAACATCCAAATCTGGTTGCTTAAACTACAGAAAAAAGATTACTTCATCTGTGGCGTGTGCTATGTCTTATTCCCTCTGTTTCCTGTAGGTGACAAAGACTTTGCTGGGAAGACCAAGCCTCAGGCTCTCAGCCAACCATCCTCCTTGCTGCTGAGCCCAAGGAGGGGTTTCTCCACAGGCATAAGTTACTTTCCTGCATTCTTCCCTTCCCTTTATTGCCTTTTCCCCTTAGTGACCTGTGCTGGCATCAAAGCAAAATTCAGCTGTTTGAGGTTGCCTTGATCTCAGTTTGAGTAGCATCTGCCCAGTCCTTTGTGCCTCCTTCTTCCTGTTTCTCAGTTGTGCAGGTACAAAAATGCCCTGGTTCCATCTCTTTTCTCTGCATCACTTATCTGGATCTTAAAACTTGATAATAATACTACAGAGCTCTATTTATTTAGTGTCCCTTGGTCGTTTCCAGCCCCCAGCACTGAGGCTTGCCCATGCTGTGTGTTGTGTGGCAGCATACCAAGCACCCGAGGTCTGCTTTTTATTTGATACCTGTCCACAAGTTGAACTGAGGTGTACCCTTCCCACAGTCTTTCCTGACCTGCTAAGCTGTGGGGTAACACAGCACATCCTTTGTCTCCTGCTGGGAGTCATTGTGTGGCTTGGCAAGTATGAATGAATTTTCTTTTTTTGTTTTCATGTTTGTTTTTGTTTTCCCTTTTAAAATGAAGGCATTGTACCTAAAAAAAAAATAAAAATGTATGTGCAGAAAAGTAATTTTAAAAGTGCATGTACAACAAAGCACTGAGCTTCAGTATTTCTGCACTGGAGAAATCTCCCTTGCAGGGCTGGGGGATCATGTTTGTTTCTCTCCCAGCAGATAGTTGTAAGGAAATTTTATACAGCTTTGAGCCTCGAGTGGTTCAATGAGGCATGTTACATTAAACCTGAGTGCTTTAATTGCTCCTTTCTCCGGGGAGGATTCTGTAGCAGCACCTATGAACCCCTGCAGCTTTCTTTTGCTGGTGAACTGGGATGGCAAATATCCCAGTGAAACTCCTGTTGTGGCACAGATTTTGTTTTGATGCCCATGGACAATAATTCAGGAGCAGTGTGGTGTCAGGGCTGTCATTCCCTGATAAATCAGAGAGTGGTGAGAGCACAAGGGAGGCAGTTCAGTGCCCTGGGGCTCAGCGTGGGGCTGTGAACCTCTGGGACATGTGGGGCTGTGGATGCCACCAGTCCTGTGAACACCTTGGCAGAAACCAGGGAATGTATTCCCTGACTCTTCCAATGTCTCATGTGAGACTTACTCCTGAAAAGTGAGTCATTTTTATTAAGGATGGATGTGGAAAATAATTTTTTTCTGCCTTGGGAAACGAGAGTGACAGGCTCTGGAGGAAGACCCACTGTGCGGTGGCCTATGATTTATTTTTAAGGATTTCCTGCAGGTGTCTGACTCTTGTTTGTGGGCAGCTGTGGGATCTCCATCTCTGCTGTGGTCCTGGAAGATGATGGATTTTACTTTCTGCCCAGCTTGGACCTGTGCCCTGAGTTTCATGTTCTGCCTCTTCACCATCTGCTCTTAGCTGGAAGAGCCTGGGTGGCACCTGCAGGGTGATTTTTTTTCTCTGGATATCAGCAGTTAATAATGCCAGTGCCTGAGCTGACTCTGGCAGGTTAATGGGAATACTCCTTCCTTCTCTCTTCCCTCCTCCCAAGCTTTCCCTGCCTCGAGCAGTACCCGAGCCAGCCTCGTGTGCTTGGCTGGGTGCCGCGGGCTCTGCATGCTCTGCTTCTCCTCTCAGGTTTGATTTGGAGCTGTGTAAACCTTGGGTATGCTTGAAATGAAAACGGATTTCATTTGCACAACGCAAAGTGGCAAACGTAATTACAAAACAGAGGCGCTGGGAAAGCAAAGAGGAGGCAAGTTTAAGTTAAACCTCAGAGGACACAAGTTTGTAGTCTTGCATAATCTTGTGTTCAGTTTTCACCCCAGAGGGAGCTCTCCATAGCTGACACCTTAGTTTTTTTTAGTGATCCAGTGATCTTTTGGTTATTTGAGGGTGGGTAGCTGTAGCTGCCTGGCCTCAGGAGTAGCCCATGGAGACAGAGATTGAATCAGCACAAAATCTGGCTGTTCCAGAGCCAATCTGAGCATTCTGAGCATGGGAAATCCTTTCATCACAGTGGCCTTCATGCTTCTGCCCCCACAAGCTCTCTTTTTTACCTTTGGCTTTAGGTGCAATCCTAAGGATATTCTGGTTTTTGCCAGTCCCTTTATTTTTCACTAGTTGTGCCCTGGGTGCTGTGTGTCCATGCAGGAGTTACATGTGGTTTACCAATCCACCTTTTTTTCCCATTTGCTCTCTTCATTCCCTTTGCAAACATTTCATTTTACTGCACTCTTTTCAATTAAAAAAAGCATTGGCTTTCCTCCCCTTTTCTGAAGTGACAAAAAACTCTGTTGGCTGTGTGTTTTGAAATCAGCAATATGCCTGTCTTAGCAAATACCACAGCTTCCAGCCTTCAAGGTGTTTCGTGAGAGATACCAGCAGCTGGAGTAGATGGTTGTGCAGGTCCCTTCCAACTGAACAGTTTTGTTTCATGATGCATTTTGTAGAGCTGGCAGCTGTGACTGCTCAGGTGGTCTCACTCAGTCTCACCACTGCAAACTGGCCACGACCCGTCGCAAGCAATGCTCTGGCCCTTTGCAGTTTATTTTCCCTCCCGAACACTTAATCCCTGGAAGTGTAAAAATAGGAAGAGTTTGGTGCATAATGCAAAAAGTTAAGGTGGACATGGGGCCTCTGGGTGAAGAGAATGTTTCTGTGTGGCATCTCTTCACAGTTTGTTCTCGTCCTGGTTGCCAGAGCATCCCTGCAGGTAAGGATCAGGCTCACAGGTGGTTTTGTTGAGTGAGGGCAGAAATCAAATCCTCTGTGATTCTCTCCAGTCTCCCTTTGATGCTTGTTATGCGTATTTTGTTGAAATACCAATGATCATTCTGGAGAAGTTTAGTGTTAATTAAAATCTCAGGTTTTGAGGGGTTTATAACTCACTGTGTTAATTTAGAGGGGGCTGAAACTTGGCAGATGCTGAAGCAATTTCAGGATCGCAGTCTGCAGGCTCTACATCTATCACCAGCAGCGGGAGATGATATTTCTAGCAGCAGGATACAGTGCTCTAATTCCTTCAATTAGCATTGCCTGTTTGGAGGCTTTGCTGCTGGAGACAGTGAGGCATCTTCCAAGGGGCTGCTTTGTCTTTCCAGAGCCAAAAGATTTTGTGTTTGTTTGAAGGGTGTCAGTCACAGACCTCAAGATGGAGCAATTAGGGAGTAGATTGAAATTAGTATTCAGCAGAGTTTGGGAACACAAAAACCGAAGAATTTCTATTTGATTCATTTTCTACAACTTTATGATTGTGCAATCTACAACTATAAAGATTTCTGTTTAGTTTTTATTTTTGGGTAAACAAGAGATCCATGATTTCTCCCAAGTTAGCTTCTCCTTTCTGACAGGAGCAGCACTGTTGTGTTTGAGTAGTAAAGAGCAGCAGATTGGGAAGCACATCAGGGGTGAGAACAGGGTGATCTGTGGCCTTTCTGTTCCAGGCTAGAAAGGCCACTTGGTCATTCAACATCTGAGATTGGGGCCAAGCTGGGGGTGAGTAGCTCCTTTTGGAGTTGGTCCATGTTGGTTGTGGTGAGAAATCCCTTGAAATATTGCACACTTTGGCTCATCTATGACTCCAAGCCCTTTATTTTAGTGAAGCAGTACCTAGCATGCAGACTAACCCAGCGTGTGCTTTGCTTTCAGGTGGTCCTACCCTGACTTTTTCAATAGGTACCGTGTGCTTATGAACAAGAGAGACCTCTCTAAGAACAACACGAAGCAGATCTGTCAGACCCTGCTGGAAGACCTCATTAAGGTGAGCTGGGACCAGATCTTTGTCACTGATGCTAAAAGCACAGAACTTGTGGCTTTGATGATTGCTCCAGCTTCACCTGCTGCATGTGCAGGTGCTTCTCCACCCCAGGCAGCCTGGGAGTTTTCCCAAAATGAGGGAGTCTTGCAAAGAGGTGTCAGGAGCATGGGATTTCTTGGTTCTGGTCAAGAGGAGTGAATCTTTTCAGTGCTGGTGAAGTCAAGTTTTCTGTCACTGGCTGGACACAAATGACTGGCCATTTCTAAAAAATGTGTCCCCCCATCCCCTCCTTCTTCTTTTGTCTAGCCACAGCTGGAGCACTTTTCAGGGGTCCACCCTGGGACGTCATGAACCTTAGTCAGTCATTAATTGACTCTTTGCACAAATGAGCAAGGGAAAAGTGCAGTAAATGCCTTTTCTTGATGTGTGGGAGACTTTCATTGGCCCTATGTGGAAAAAACCTCCTGCAGACTGGGACTTCTTTACCACAAACAAGTCAGAAGATTTTGCCACCTCACCTTACCAAAACTTTACTGCTTGCTTGTATGCATTATTTTTAAATTGCAAATGTGCATGCAAAGGTTTCTTGCTGTTGAGTGGCTCAGAATGTGGCCAGCACCTTAGACAGGTTTTAATGCTTGATCTCTTGTTTTCCTGTGGGGTTTTGAGGAATTAACCCAATTGGGTTCCTCTTTTTGCTTTTTGCACCCAGTGTTACCCTTGGCTGCAGAGCCTTTTGCAGTGCATGTATGACTTTGTAGGTCTAAACATTAATCTTTTCAAAAGAGAAATATTTTTCTTGAAGTGCTGTGGTGCTGCATTTCCAGTCTGGTGTAGTGGAAGGCATCCCTGCCCATGGCAGGGAGGTTGGATATATGTGAGGTTTAAGGTCCCTTCCAACCTAAACAATTCTGTGATTTCTTTATGTACGTAAAAACCAACAAATAACAAAAGACCAAATCCAAACAAAACCTCTAAACCCCCCCAAACAAGCAAACAAACAAACCCAAAACAAAATAAACCCCAAATAAACTCCTGCACCACAAAAAACCAAAACCAAACAACAACAAAAAAACCCCAGACCAACTAAGCAAAAAAAAATCCACAAAACACAAAAACCCAACCCAAAACCTCTTCAAAATTGTGCAACTATATGGAGTTCAAGACTGAATCCTAGTGCTGCTTTCCTTAATGGGTGTGTAGATGCTCAAGTGTAGTAAGTCTAGTAATATCGAATAATGTCTAATAAGTCTAATAATCTAATATATCTAATAATGGAGTCGAATAATATCTTCATTACCCAATAATATCTTCATTACCCAGTTAAGAAGAGACATGAGTTGATAAATTTGATTCAAAGTAGTGTTTTCACTCTGTATCTACTGATGAACTTAGACTGAAAACAAAAAGAAAAAAAAAGTTATGTTTGCCTCAATTAAATATAATTTCCTTTATGCTTTTGAAAAGGATCCAGACAAGTTCCAGTTTGGCCGTACCAAGATCTTTTTCCGTGCAGGCCAGGTGGCATATCTGGAGAAGCTGCGTGCAGATAAGTTCAGAGCTGCCACCATCATGATCCAGAAGATGGTGCGGGGCTGGCTGCAGAGGGCCAGGTACCTGCGGCTGAGGCGAGCCACCCTCGCCCTGCAGCGCTACACCCGCGGGCACCTGGCACGCAGGTGGGTCCTGGGCGGCCTCAGAGGGGGCAGCTGGGGAGCCAAGGGTGGAAACACCTCTGTTTTCAATCGGTTGCATCATGGGGGTTTCATATCAGGAGCTTTGGAAATGCTCTGTTCACTTGAGCACTTGAGCAACCCTCGCCCTGCAGCGCTATGCCCGCGGGCACCTGGCATGCAGGTGGGTCCTGGGCAGCCTCAGAGCGGGGCAGACAAGGGTGGAAACACCGCTGGCCACACGGGTTTTCAGTCTGTTTCATCTTGGGGGTTTCATATGAGGAGCTTTGGAAATGCTCTGTTCGCTTGAAAGCAAGATGCGTAACGCGCATGTGGGTAATGCTGTGGTGAGAGTTTCTAAAAAAACTCTAAAGGGCTAAAGTTGGGACTTATTTCTGACCCCTCTATCTGTCTTTATTTAGGGGCAAGAGATCAAAATTATTTGCCTCAAACTGGTTTCATATTTACATTAGTTTAATTTCTAGGTTCTGGGCCAAGGTCGTAACATAGACAATCTGGTTGTAATGAGGTGACTACAGTGCTCTGAAGGGTTTAGGTGAAAGTGTTTCACAGAACTAATATTTTCCTGGGACTGCCTTTGGTAGAGGGCATTTGGATCAGCCAGAGAAGGGCTGCCTAGTTGGTATGCATTCCTCCCCTGCAGGGACAAGGTTTGTGTCTCCTGATGTCCAGGGGGAGTTCTCAGGATTGATTGGCTGTATCCTTTGTAATGAGGAAAATCACTCTAAATCACTGGCAGGGGGGCTGTGTACAGTAGATAATAAAAGAGCCTCATGTTAACTGTTTCTGTGCAGGAACCATTGTGTCAGTGGCTTGCTGGGGTTTCTGTAGGTAGCGCTCTGCTGGAGGGTGGGTACCTGGTGGCCGGTGTGGGGTTGATGTGAGGGAGGAGTGAAGCAATGGAGCAGCATCCCAACCCACTGGCCACCTTCCCTCTTGTGGCCCTTCTTCAAGCCAGACAATCAGCAGAAGAACATCAGAGATGCTAGCTGAGTTTGTGGTGTTGTTTGTGATTGTGAAAGGGGTTGGTGTCGGGGAGAACCAGCTGCTGCAGAGTTTCTTCTACATAATTTTTCAGTTCCCCTGTTTGTGCAGTGCTTGTAGGGTGGGATGGCATCTAAGTAACTACTGTCTCTTTTTGGAGACGGACCATCCCTTATCCTCTTCAGGAAGCCTTGCATCAGTGGGTCCTAATGAGAAACCATTTGCCTCAATCAGGGGAATATATAAACCAATCTGATGTGGCTCTTCATTTTGATATGCTTTTCACAAAATAAAAGAAGTGGATCAAATTTCTGTATAATGCTGCATGCTGAGAGCAATAAATGAATCATAAATCCAGCAAAACAAGCTAATTATCAAATTTAATGGAGGGTTTATGGGCATTTATTAACCAGTGTAACAGCAAATTGAACATGAGTTCAGCTGGAGAATGGGAGCAACATGGTGCAGAGCTGACCACATCCCTCATTATTTACTGTCTCTGAATGGCTCGAGGCTCTGCTCAGGAATGTTGCCAAAGCAGTGTACACCAGTTTAAATGTCAAATCAATTTGCTGCTGTTTTCACTGAGTCAGTAGTGTGCTTTTTATAGTTAGGGAGGTGATGGAGCCAACCTGGGTGCTGATTAGAGAACGGATGTAAGGCAGAGAGTTCAAACCAAGGAAAACCTGGGGAATACTTGGGTTTAATGCTGTTTGGGAGCAATGGGGTGTGTTGATCTGTGGTTCCAGTGCTCCTGGGTTCAATGGCTGCTGTCTGATAGCATGGAGGCTTTCTTAGCCCAGCTGTTGGGATGGTCTTTCCTGAATACTACCAAGCCACATTGGACAAAAGCTTTCCTCTCCCCCTGGCTTAAAACTTACTGCATCAGAAGAAAAGTTGAGTTTATGTGCCCTGCTTACCCTCCTCCTGTGCCCTGCAGGCTTTTCCAGCACCTGAGGAGGACGAGGGCTGCCATCATCCTGCAGAAGCAGTACCGAATGCTGCGGATGCGCCGGGCCTTCCTGAGGGTCCGCAGCGCCACCCTCACCATCCAGGCTTTTGCTCGGGGCATGTTTGTCAGGAGGATTTACCACCAGGTACACCCCCAGGAGGGTCTTTGCATGAGGAAAGAACCTTTATATTTACTTCTGTGGTGTGTTTGTTGTGGCGGTGTTGATGTTTGTGAAGCTGACAGCCCCCAGTGTTGCCAGAGGACCGAGGGTGATGGTGAGCTTTGCTATTTAAAGCTGTGCGAGCAAAAAACGTTTTGGCAGCAGCACCTCAGCAGAACAGCTAAATAGAGTTGGTCACTGTGGTGCCAGGAGGTGGTGTGGAGATGTGGAAATGTCATTTGGTCTAACTTATGCTCTGCTGAAACCTCCCCATCCCACTGAGTGAGTGTTGGAGCTGCTCCCGATAGCGTAAGAAGACAAAGAGGGTCTGTCATGGAAGACAGTAATTAATTTCTTGATATGCATATCTCTTTAATTAGGTCTCTCCTTTAGCTTTCTGTGTTAAACCTGGAGTAGGACACAAAAGATTTGGAGTTTCATGACAGCAGTGATACAGTGATAAGTCATTGAATCCTGGAGTGGTTTGGGTGTAAGGGAACCTTAAAGATCACCTCATTCCACCGCTGCCATGGGCAGGGACACCTTCCACTATGCCAGCTTGCTCCAAGCTCTGTCCAGTTTGGTGTTGGTCACTTCCAGGGATCCAGGGACAGCCAAAGATTCTCTGGAAAACCTGTGCCAAGGCATTGCCACCCTCACAGCCAGCAATTCCTTCCCAATATCCCATCTAACTCTGCCCTCTGGCAATGGGAAGCCATTGCCCTTTGTCCTGTCCCCTCATCACTTGTCCAGAGCCTTTCTCCAGCTACTCTCTGTCAGGAAACTGAGAACAGCTTTGGAGAATCTTCTGTCTACTCTGCAGATCCAGCACTAAACTGGTGCCTAACTGGGTTGTGGGGAAATTCCAAGAAGTGAGAGGCTTCAATAAGGAAAAGCCCGTTCCTGGAAATAATTGAAATTACCTGGACACTTGGTGACCTCCCAGAGAAACCAGGGCTGTCCTTTGAGACACAGCAGCTGGCGATAAGGAATTTGTGCTGCCGCTGCTGTTTCAGCATCTATTTTTTAAAGTGGAAGCTTCTGCAGAGGAGGCAGCTGATCCAGCAGTTAAACTCTCTAAGATTCAAGGCCACCCAAATCTTAGCAAGGTGTATAAGTTGTCTGAAGGCCAGGCCTCTCTAATCTGAGTGTCCTTAATCTCTGGAGCACTGGGTATAGGTTTTAGATAAAAGTGTTGGTTCCAGTGCATGTTCATTGACAGATGCAGGGCAGTGGGTGATGATCGATGGGATGAAGGCATGCCCAGTTCCCACCCAAAAATTTTTGTGTAAAGCTGAAATAAGTCCCCAAGGCAATGCAGTGGGGTTTCTTCTACCTCTTTGGGCATCCCTAGCTTTCCCCATTTATGAATGCCGAGACTGGAGACATATAAAGCTCATTTCACAGTCATTCTTGCTGCATCTTAAATTCATACAATGCCTTTATTCTGAATTAAAATTTGCAACTGCAAAGAAAGCCTTAGGGTGAAACAAAATATTTATAAGAGAAGCTGATAGGATAACCTTTTCTGAGACAACTTAACCCAAACTAATAACAATGAAGTGTCTTGTAATCTTCAAATTCTCCTATTTATTTCCTTAGCAGACTGAAGCATAAGGAAGCTATTAACAATATGCTGTTTGTATCTCTAAAATGTCAGCCTTCAATTTTAGAGAGCAAAATTGAACTGCCACTGACTGACAAGATAGCTGCAAATTTTGAGGAAGAAATCCAATGCAAACATGCCGGAAATTTCATGAAAACAGATAAAAATTACTACAAATTGAACCGTGCTAGAGAAGTAGCTGCAGACTGTAGTGAAAGGACTCATAGTTTTATTTGAAGGTTATCCACATGATATGAAATCCCATCAGGACAGCATTTATCTGCAGTAAAAATTATCATAATGCAGAGGCAGAACACAGGAAAAAAAATCTACAGATCTGTTCTGGTGATGTCTGATGCTGAGGGGACAGTGAGTTCATTGCTGACTGTTAGTGTGTCTGTTAATGAGTGTTTACTCTGGAGCTGTGGCTCTGGTGGATCTCAGTACTCTTCTGAGGTGGTCCACAAAGTCACACTTGAGCCCAGATGTCACCTGCTCCCACCAAGTCCTCACAACCAGGATCATATCCCCTCGTGTCACTGACCAAGCAGGTCTTTGCTTTGAGACTAAGCAGGCTCCTAGCAGAGGTGCCCTGCCTGCATCCATTGAGAACAGTGTCCATGAAGGAGGGTGCAAAACCACAGCCTCCATTTCCATCAGCACCTGCATCTTCCAGGACATTCCTTGGAGGAGAAGCCCTTCCCAGGGCCGTTTGGGAAGTGTTTAATGTTTGCTGCCGCCAAACCTGAGCTGCTGTGCAGGTGACCTTTCAGGAATGCCCTTAAGCTGAAGGAAAGTAGATTTAGAGAAGATATTGGGAAGGCTGTGAGGGTGGGGAGGCCCTGGCACAGGTTTCCCAGAGCAAATGTCTTGGGACTTTAGCTGGTCAGAGTGACCTCAAGATGTATTAGAAAGTCTCTTTTCTCAGCCCCACGGTCAAAGGAGGAGTCAGAGCTTGTCATTTCTCAATCTCAAGGTTGTTTATTATTTTTTATCTATAAAATTCTTTCTCCTCTGAGGTCCACTCAGCAGGACAGACAGAGGCAATCTGCCTGCCCCCAGGGAGGTGTTATCTTTTTATACTAAAAACTACGTGTACAATATTTACAATTACTTTCCAATACCTATCACCAATGTTAGACAGTGAGCTTCTACTCTAAACCAATCTAAAAGTGCCAACATCACAGCAGAAGATGGAGGCTAAGAAGAAGAAGGAGAAAGGCTGGACACACCCAGATTCCTCCATCTTGGCCCCTGAACCCCCATTCTAAAACCCCAAAAAACTCTACTTTTCATCCTATGACAAACTGATTATTACTCTACTCGGACTTTTGTGGCTTGCAGATCCTCATATAAGGTTGTTAACTTTTTCCATGGGTCATAATCAAAGTCACAGGTGTCTTGGGCTCTGTGCCAGGGTCTCTGAGCCCCCTGGCAACCCAGGACAGCCAGAGGAATGTCCTGAATTCTGACACAACTGGATCCCTGGAAATTTCCAAGGCTAGGTTGGACAGAGCTTGGAGCACCTTGGTCTAGTGGAAGTGTGATCATCCACCACCTGCCCATGGTGGATGATCTTTAGAGTCCCTCCAACCCAAACCATTCTGGGGTTCCACAATCCCATGCCTTCCCTCTGTTGACCGCCGCGCTGTGGCCGTGTTTTGCAGATGCTGATGGAGCACAAGGCCACCATCCTGCAGAAGTACGCCCGGGGCTGGCTGGCCCGCGCGCGGCTCCGCCGGGCCCAGGCCGCCGCCGTGGTGCTGCAGTGCCACTGGCGGCGCCTCAGGGCCCGGCGCCAGCTCCAGGCCCTCCGCATCGAGGCCCGCTCGGCACAGCACCTCAAGAAGCTCAACATCGGCATGGAGAACAAGGTGGTGCAGCTGCAGAGGAAGGTGGACGAGCAGGTACGTCCTGGGCTGTGCAGGGACGGGCCTGGCCCAGCCGCCGCTTTGGGTCTGCCCGTGTCGTGTGGGAAGGGCCGTTGTGAAAAATGCCAGTCACTTGTTTTTGAAATGTTAAAAGGTTAATAGTAATAAAGTGGCTATAAAAATAGCAATATAAATAGAGTAATGAAAATTTCAACAGTTGGGATTAGGACAATACAAGACAAATAAGAAGAGTTATGGACAGTTTGGGTACCTTTTCTGGGCAAAATAAGCCCGAAAAAGGACACACGTTAACAGAGGATTAACCCTTAAAAACAAAAGCCTGTTGTATATTCATCCACCTCATACGTGATACATAAATTCCATTCAAACAAAGGATTCTGTCTGGTCAGTGTCAGCTTCTTCCTCTTAATCCTAATGGCCTCTTCAGGGCTGAGCAAGGCGGGAAGAAGTTAGTTTCTTCTGATAAGAGAGCAATAAATGCTCTTTCTCTGAAAGATGTAGGTGTCCTATGGCTGCTATCTTGATGCAAGTCCTTTCTTTAAAAAAGCATAGTTTCTGTTTTAACATTGTGTTATAATCTAAAATTATATTTAACACACTACTAAAAAAATTAATACAGCATAACTTTCTGACATAGCACATATAATATTGATTTTAATATTTGGAAAAAGCCAATCATATAATACACATTTTTCACAGTCATGTTGGTGGCAGCCAAGCATTTGTAAGGGTGGGACACAGCCTGCTCCAAGCTGCACTGGAATTGTTGTGGGGACTACCCAGCAGGGCTCAGAGGGGCAAAACAGAACAGCAGTTTTAGAAAGTGTTGCTTAAAAACCCAAGCCAGCTCCACGTGGGATCCAATGTCACAGGTTTGGGGCTGAATTGCTCTGTGTGCTTTTTGCTCTGTGGGCACTGAGTGTGCAGAGTGTGTGCCACCACTGGCATTGTGAACTGTGTGTCTTGGGAGTCACATTCCCTGGAAGATAAACAGCAATTTGGGTAAATAGTTTACTTTGTGTTACTAGACACAACAGTTCTCCAGGGGTAAGGGGAGGGTGGGATAGTGTGATGTGACAGATCCCTGTGTGGCGTGAGTTAATGACCTTACAGTGACTCTTTGATCACAGGGGTGTTTTCTTCAGTAGCCATTTGCCATTAATAAGCTGCAAAATAATGGTTTGATTTTACAGACATAGCAGAATAATTGTTTCACCTACTAATGTGTCCAAATTACTTTGTTAAATACTTTCTGTGTTGCTGTAAAAGGAATTGAGGGGTGATCATGAGAAATGCTGAGTGGGGCCTAGTTGCATTGACTAATATCAACAGGGAAATTCATATCCACTTGAACCCTTAAACTGAATTTTTACAGGTAGGAAAACATCCTCTTCAGCTGGGATTACCCTTTATTTGTAGCACCAGTTTGTGATTATTCCAGTTTATCATTCTGAGATGTTGTCAGAAACCCTTGTCCATCCCACATGGCTCATTCACCAGCTGAAATCTCCCCACCCCAGTGAGACAGGAGCAGTCCTGTGTTGGGGGTGATGACAAGTGGCTCTGTGTTGGCTCAGACAGTGCAGAGTCAGGACACACAGGGGGTTGCATTGCTGTGGTCAGCCTCACTGCAGTGTTAATTGGCTGCAGTGCATTAACTGCACCGCAGCAGGGTCCAGCTGCACCACAACAGGGTCCAACTTCCAGACCCTGGTGTTTAATTTTAAAATCCCCATTTCCATACTTAGATTTTGCTAGCAGTAGCTTAGGAATGGGAAACTCTCAGAATAAAGTTTGAAAGGTATGACCTTTCATCCAGGAGGTATTTTGGTGGAATTGAATAGGAAGAGTCATTCCAGGTCGAGATAATTTGGGCTGAACTCATGAAAAGAGTGTGAACATCAGTGTTGGATCTGCTGAGCAGCTGGGCTTGACACTGGAACATCAGTAGTATTTTATAGTTTGTCTTTTCCCCTATTTCCTTGCTAGGAGAAGTGTGGCAGTGGAACAGTAAAGGAAAAAAACAACATTTGGTTAACATTGGCTTTTCTGTCACGGGTTATGAAAGCAGCAGAAGATCTGCTTCAGGGAAGGAGTCGTGGAGAGCTTTTAACCAGGCAGAAATAATGGTCTCGAGCTCATCTTGCTCTCCCTCAGTCTCTCCACAGACCATTTTGTAGGAGTTTCTTGGATGCTTTCTGTGTATCTTTTGCAGGAAAGAATTCCTGCTCTGGGTTACATGTGGTGGTCTGTCCAGAGAGCTGAATTTAACCATCCTTCCAGGGCTGCCCGGTTTCTCTGGGATGCTTTGGAAGTGCTGAGGAGCATTGTTCCAGCAGATTCTCTTCTCAGTGCACTGAATCTTTTTTCTGGCACGGCGCATTTGCAGTATCATCGTTTCCCTGAAGGATCTTGCTTTCAGTCCTTGCTAATCTATAAACACAACCTTTGAAAATACCAATTAACTTTACAAGAAAAAAAAAGCATATAGCAGGTAACCTGGAGAGCTGCAGTTGTGTTGGTTTGTTTTGAGTAGCTGTGGAAGAAAATGTTTCTATTTCTGCTACTTTAGCTCATGCATGAGTAGAGATGCAATCCTCCGTGTGCCCCTAAGGAAGAGATCTTTCTTTGAAAACATTAAAACCTATTATTGTACATCAGCCTCGGCTCAGATGCTCTGGCATCTGTAACTGGAATCATTTAATTAGGTTTTTTAATCGATGAGGGATTTTTTGCACACAGAAGAAAGATTTTGATCTATTTTGCTGCAAAACATCCTCACTGGAGCACTATCTTTTCTATTTACATTGGACCAATTCCTTCTCTTTTTTTTTTTTTTTTTTTTTCTGGGTTTTTTTTTTTTTTTCTTTTTCCTTCAGGTAATTTTCTTTAAATCTGTTGGAATTGCCTGAGACACTTACAAGGCATGTGCCTAATTTAGTGTTGCATGTTCTTGCAGCCAATATTTAGACACACTGTGAGCTCCCTGCACTCTCTCTGCAAGCACTGCTATCTCTGTGAGCATTTTTGTGAATAAAACTAGTTTGGGTAACAAGCTGAGGAATTTGTTACATCTGCCTTTGGTAGCAAAATAAATTGGGGTTTTTTCACAGAGCCTGAGTTGAAACCAGGACTGTCTCAAATCTGCAGGACTGGATAATGGTTGAAAATAAAGCAAGTTCAAATTAAATAGGGTTTGTTGAGCAATCTCTGATTGCAGTGGGGAAGAACCCAGTAAATGCTCCCTCATGTCAGTAGTTTTTAATAAAACAACCCAGAACCATTCCTGTGCATTTATCTTGTATTTGCATTAAAATCTTGGTTGGGTGCTGTGTGAAACCATGGACACAAGGTTCTGAAAATGCATTTATTTGGAAATATCTTCAGAGCCCCTGCTCTGGAGCCAGCCTGGCCCAGCTGGGGCTGTTCAGCTGCACCAGAGAAGCTCCAGGGACACCTCAGAGCCCCTGCCAGGGCCTCCAGGGGCTCCAGGAGAGCTGCACAGCCCCTGGGGACAAGGCAGGCAGGGACAGCACCCAGGCAATGGCTCCCACTGCCAGAGGGCAGGCACAGATTCTGGCACATTGGGAATTAGCAATTGCTGGCTGGGAGGGTGGGCAGGCCCTGGCCCAGGGTGCCCAGAGCAGCTGTGGCTGCCCCTGGATCCCTGGCAGTGCCCCAGGCCAGGCTGGATGGGGCTGGGAGCAGCCTGGGACAGTGGGAGCTGTCCCTGCACATGGCAGGGAACATGATGTCCCTTCCAGCTCAAATCCTTCTAGGATTCTACGAAATGCCTTTGGTCATGCAGAAATTATAATTTCCTAATATGATACGAATGCTGAATATTGATGTTCATTAATAATTCATTACTAGGGAACAAAGGAAGAAAATGTTAATATGGCTCATTTACTTGTTTTTTCCATTTGAGATGTGTCTTTATCTTGCTTCTGAGCAAGAGCACTGAGATGCAATGAGAGGGGGTGCTTTGGGAGGTCACCTTAATAGGGGCCAGAAGGATGATCAGAGCAAACTTTAAAAACTAGAATGCATTTTAAGTTTCAAAATTCTTCTTGTGGTATCAAGCTTATCTACCCAAAGTCAGCACAGCTTATGTAGTAGGCTTTTAATAATGCTCTTGGTTTTTGGCCTGGTGATGCCTGATAATTATGATGTTTTATTAGTCACAATGTAATGCCCATTGACTTTGATTTGAGGCCCAAAAATGAGCAAAGTCTGCTGAATTTTCAGTTCTCAAAACTGGGGAGAAAATCAGTGCTAAATGCTAGAAATGAAAACCTGAGCAAATGAAAGGATGGCTGAGCTGGCGCATGACTTGAAACTGGAGTTTGGGGAGCTCCTTGTGCTTGAAGCTGCAGTTCTGCATTGTCACTCCGGGTTTCTGCAGGTATGGGATTCAGGAATAGCAGGGTATACTGCAAAAGGAATACTACAAAGGCCCCCAAAATTGCAAACCAATCATATTAAGCTATGCTGTTTGGAAGCTGTAGTAAAAGTGTAGTATTTTGGTTTGGTTGCAAGTGCTACCAAGAGTTATTTGCCTTTTCTCTGAGTGATATCAGCGTAGTACGATTTGACAAATGCTTCTGTAATCGTTGCCAAAATATTATTGAGCTTTTGTCACAGTTTAGAAATAGCTTTTAGCTTTATGAGCGTCATTAGGATGTGCATGGGAACGTTTGTTATTGTGGGTCTGTCACCCACCGTGCTTGGGGATTTGAGTGGTTACTTTTGTACTGCATCACTGCGTGCACTGATGTCACTTGTGCTCTTGTCTTCTTCTTCCTGGGATGCTGGCTGCAGAACAAGGAGAACAAGCTTCTGAATGAGCAGCTGTCCATGCTGACATCAGCCCACTCCTCCGAGGTGGAGAAGCTGAAGAAGGAGCTGCAGCAGTACCAGCAGACCCAGCAGGGTGATGGCAAGCAGCTCCTCAGCCTGCAGGAGGAGACGGAGCGGCTGCGGCTGGAGCTGGAGAGGGCTCACGGCGAGAGGGAGGTGCTGGAGGACAGCCATGGCAAGGAGAGGGACCTGCTGAGGAAGGTACGGCTGTCTGTCTGTCTGTCTGTCTGTCTGCCACAGGTTGTCTCCTGCAGGTGGCCATGCTGGTGAGAGCTCGCTCTTCAGAGCTCTGAAGGGAAGTGTCTGTTCTTTGAGTGTTATTTCTGCTGCTGAATGCCCCTGGGATTTACAACAGCTCCTGGAGCAGGACAGGTGGAGATCCCTGCAGGAGCAGTGGCTGCCTTGTGTCAGGACACCCCACCCTGATGCCTTTTGTGCTGCCAACCACAAGGAAATGACCCAAACCCAAACACATCTGGAAATCAGGGTGCCTAAAAACCATGAACATCATAGAATCAAAGAGTTGTAGAAGTTGAAAAAGACCTGTAAAATCACCAAGTCCCACCATCAGCCCACCACCACCATGTTCAGCACTAAGCCATGTCCTCAAGTGCCACATTTGTGTGGTTTTTGAATACTTCCAGGGCCACTCTACCACTGCCCAGAGCAGTCTGTTCCAATGCTTTACAAGCCTTTCAGTGAAAAAAAAATTTATCCAATATCCAACCTAAACCTGCCCTGGCACAACTTGAAGCTGCTTTTCTTGTCATGAGATTCATGTAAATGCCAGAGCTTCATGTGTATACAGTGATTCCTCATGGTGCGTAATGCAAATTACTGGGGAGGTCTGTAACAGCTGCTGCAAATATTAGGAAGGTGTAAATATTCCTCACCCCAGCCCGGGATGGGACACAAGGTTCAGTTTCTGACATAGCTGGTGTTGTAGGTATGCACAGAGCGTGACCTGTGTGAGGACCAACTTCCCTCCCTGAGGAGAGGCACTGCTCCAGCAACAGCTGCTGGTTGTTACGGTCTTTTATGGCATTTGGAGCTGGGATATACACAAAATAGATTTATTTTTTTTCCTTCCTCCTTCATGCAAATCCAAAGAATATCCTGGTTTGGAAGGGACCCACAAGGACAATCAAGTGCAGCAATCCTGTTCTTTGTCTCTTGGGGTGGGAGCAGTCCAGCACTGCCACCATTGTACAAGAAGTCATTCTAGTGGGAGGAAGAGATTTCAGAGTGTAAAGTTTGTTTTGCAAATAGCAAAGATGGACCTTTTGCCCTGAATTTCTTCACTGATCAGATTAATTCTGAATAACACCCGTTCTCTTTACCTGAGGCACTGACATGAGAGTTCAGTGTCCTTCTGCAAATGCTTGTGGCTGCTCAAGTTAAATCCATGATATCTCTTCTGCACCAGAAATTGAATTGAATCTTTGATCTTGCAATTGGAAAGAATTTAGGGATTTTATACTCAATAAATTGCAAAGAAAAAGCTGGTTTGCAGCTGTTATTCTAGAACAGTACTTGGTGTGTGACAACCTGAAGACGAGTCACTTTTGGAAATTAAGAAAAAGAAAAAAAAAAAAAGAAAAGCTTGGAATTAGCTGTGTTATTATTACAGTGGAAGAATGTCCTTATGAGGCTCTTCTAGGGCACTTCACACAGCACCATTGCTGTGTCAGGGTGATTTACCCCAAGCCTCTGGCATGACTCAAATGCACTTTTGGATGTGCTTCTCAAAGAGGTGAACGGTCTGTACCCTTGCTGTCCTTGGCTGGACCAAGAGAGCTGCCAGGTGATCACTTGCTCCACTCCTTGCACTTGTGGTTCACCACACAGGGACATGTGAAACTAGTGATTTCCTTTTAAAATTATAATATTCTTTTTGGCACAGGGCTCTGTTCATTAGCTGGGTGCAGCACAGGCTTTTAGGGCCTGAAAGGATGCTTGATTTTAAGGGTGATGCAGCTGGGGATAAACTGTGTCTCTTTGTTCTTGATTGCAAATCGCCTTTGAGCACTTGGATGGAAGGTTGGATTAATCACTGAAGAAATGCTTTTAAAAAGCATGAAAACAAAGCAGAAGATTTCCCTTGTTGTAAAAGTGCCTACAGCAGAGCAAATACTGTGCATTTCACCATGAAAATAGACAGTTTAATTATAAAACATTTTTAATGGTGCAGGCTCCTATTTCTGGCATTAGCTTTACATTGCTCCCTTCGGTTCCGTGTAAGTGGGAAGAGGGAGAGGACCTGTTTCCTTCCTGAAAATATTAATTTATCCAGAACACTTCCCAAGAAAAATTCTGGGAAGAGATTTTTGAGTTGGTCTAATATCTGCTAGAAGCTGGGAAGCATCATGAAATTAAATTCAGGTGAGAAGCAGTTTTTGCCTTCAGTATCAAGAGGACACCATGGGCATGGTTGTAGTGGGATAGATTCTCAAAGACATCTCACTTCTGAGTGAGACTGAGATGAGCCTTTAATTTTTCTTAAGCTCCTGCAAATCCATGTCAGTTATGATTTAGTTAATGAAGAAAAGTCCTTTAATCTCTTCATCACAGCCATTCTGTCTAAGTCCTTAGTTTTAGAGCAGCTCTTCTTATTTAATTTTATGATTGAATCTGAAACATCTGGGTAAGTACCAACAGCTCCTTCCAGGGCTTTTGGTAGCACCTATTCTTCTTGCTTCGTAGCTAGGATAATTCACAGCCTGGCCAGGAATTTCATTAGAAAAGTGCCAAATGCCATCATCCTTTCCTTGCAAGACTGGGGGAGGATGAGAGGCAGACCTTATGAGCAGGCTGCTCCAGGGAGACACTTAGATAAGAGCTGCAGCCATCACAAGGGCTCCCTGCTCAGCATCTTCCCCAGAAATCTTTCAAAGCAGGTGCTCTTGCATTTGAAGCACCTCCACAGATCTGTTTCCTGTGGAAAGATAAGCAGGAGGTACAAAAGTTGCCTGTGTAGGTATCAGGGGTGGAGTTGGCGCTGCTTGGCCATTGTGTGGACCATTCATGTTCCCACAGGGCTTGGTTAGACATGGGTTTTGATCTCTGAGCTTATTCCTGTTTCATGTAGAAGCAGGAATGCAGAAAACAAATCCAGTGGCTTAAGAGAACATCTTAAAAATATCTCTACCCAACCTGGATCAGAAATTTTAAAATCTGGGAATAATTGTTGTGGATTCTGTTAAGTCTTGCTCTTCCAAATATCCTCTCAGCACAGTTGAGAATCCTCAAGATTTTTGTCTGTTTTGTTTTCCAACCATCATAGCTTTGGGCAGAGAATTCCTTATCAGCACCCAATAAAAAGCATTAGAAAAATAATCCCACTGTTTTTAATCTTTTCCTGATGGGACAAACAAGTAGAGCTCCTTGCTGTCCCATTGCAGCACAGGTTTTCCTTCCATTCCATCACTCCTGTATCTCTTCTCCAATTTTTAAAAAATTCTTCATATCTTGAAGACACTAGTGCTGATCTAATGACAGATGTGATTTATGGTGAAGGAGTGCAGTTGGTTTTGGTACAGAATATTAAAATCTTGGCTCAGTTCACAGGATTTAAAACACTAGTAGCTCTGTATGCTTAAATTATGGGGTTTTTTACTTTCTAGTTGTACATCCAGACTCCAGCCTTCTAGGAGAGGTGCAGACAGATGTAATGCAGAGAGCTGGAGTAAATTAACAGGGAGAGTAACAAGTAGGGAGGTTTTTCAGTTTGTGCATGGAACAGGACTGATTCAGTTGTGACTTACAAGAAAATATTCACTGTGCTTTTGTCCTCATCATTAGGATGTATCTGGCGTAGCCAGTGTTTGATAAAATGCCTTAATTTGAGCATGCTTGTGTGGAAGACTGAAATCTGTGCTAGGAATGCACGCCAGCTGGGCTGCCTATAAATTTAATCTAGTGGTGACAGCAAAATTATTACTCTTGGGCTCTGGAAACTCTTATTATGGTGTTTACATTGTTGTTTATCATTGGTGCCTTGAGTTCCTTCTGCTGTGTGTAGCTGTTTCCCAAGCAGTGGCTACAGGAAGTGGAGGAGCAGGCATAGGGGATGACACGTGCTGGGATGATGTGTGTCCTCCCCCTGACAGCAGCAGAATCATCCTGCTTAGCCGCGGCACCGTATTTCACTTGACAATATGATGGTTGTGTGTTTTGAGATAACGCTGTTGAATGCACCAGAGTTCAGGAAGCTGAATAATGTTCCAGGATTGGTTGCTGTCAGCATCAGCCCAGCCTTGCAGTTGTGACAAGTGAAAATAGCATTTTCAGGATTTAGTTCCTGTTCTCATTATTTTTTACGAGGCAATTGTTGTTAATAGTTGCTAAATATGCTGCTGTTGTATTGCCAAGAGCCCTGGTACATGTCATTCCTCGCTGTACCAGAGGTTCTCTAGTTGTGGGAAGCACTGAAGTGACTCATCATGCTACATGGACTGGGTACAATAAAGTTAAAAAAGCCTGATCTATTCACTCAGCTCACATTCACTGTGTCCATCTCAGCTCCTGAAGTGCTACATCTCTGGGGACAATCAGCATATTTATTTCCCCAGCAGCTGTGACTCGGTGTTGTGACTTGAGGACAATGATGAAGCCCATTGAAATCTAAAAATAAGCCTCTGATTTGATGACCTGATCACTTCCAAGAGCTTTGCTCCTGCAGGTCGTGGCCACCAAGTCCAGCTGCTCCGTATTTTGTAAAATTCTGCTGAAAATGTAGATTTAAGGGAGAAGTGCACTCAGGAAAGGGGAATTTATTCACTTTTGTAGCAGTGCATTTTTCCTGTGTTTCTGCTACCCGTGTACAAAGGATAAGTGGCGAAGCACAGGGGAACAGATCTCTTAAAGAGCAAAGAGAGGCCGAACAAAGCCCCCTGTCTCCTGCCAGGTGAAATTAATCCCTGCAGGAGCCCTGCCCTGCTGCCAGCAGTAACTCTCTGCCTTGTTCCCCAGCGTATCTGCGACCTGGAAGAAGAAAATGCTCTCCTGAAGCAGGAAAAAGAGGAGCTCAACAGCAGGATCCTCTGTCAGTCTGAAGGTAGGAAAAACTGCCTATGGCATCGTCATGCCTCCATTAGACAAGGGCTTAATCTTCTCCCCTGAAACTAATTTTCCCTGCCTTGAAAAATGCTAATCTTCCCGTGACCCTTTCCTGGTGGCTTTTGTCTCTGTTTTGTTGTGCAGGTAGCTGTGTTCATGCTGTCCTACTGCATGAACAGAGCTGCTTGCACAACAGGTAAGGCAGAGGCCAGTTTAATTGGTGAAATACAGAGTAAAGTACCTAGCAAGGCTTTTTAGTTCAGTTATGTTAAAGCATTTCATGCAGACAATGTGGGAGGCAGTGAAGCTGATGGAGTAGGGAATAGCTGTATCCCAAGAATAATTAATAAAGGATCTAAGGGGCAGCACAATTCACATTATTGAGCTGTGGCAAAGGATTTGTCTAGTGTGACAAGAGCCTATAAGTGTTTTTTAAAAGCAGAGACTTAGATGACAAGTCGTACATAGGGGAAGCAACCTGGGAAGATCCCATTTCACAAAAGGAACTCTCCTGCATGTATTGAGCTTTTCTATTTTTTTGTCATCCTTTTCAGCTTTGATTTTGCAGCAGGATTTACAAAGGTCATCCTGCTGTGGATGTAACTACCACTGCTCTGTGGTACTTGTGAAGTGCATTTTGCTCCTAGCCTAACACAAAACAGAAGAATGAAGATAACATATTAAGAAGAAACTTGCTGCAAATATTTATTCATCCTTTACAGGATGCTTTTGGAGCATCTAAGATGGGAGAAAGGAAGAGTAGAGGGTTGGTTTGTTGTTCACCCATTGAAAACAACACATGGGCTACATTTGCCTCGTTCCTTAGGAAGAGAAGGGACCAGGTTTGCTTCCAGAGGGGAGTTTTCAACAAATAACTCAATTTATTTGGATATGAACTTCTTTGAACCCCCACAATCTTGCCATGGTAAATGTTTGATGATGACACGAGGAAGAGCTGCTGTTGTTGATTTGCTCCTATGCCAAAGCTGCTGCTGGGAAGTAGGCAGGGAAGTTTTAATATAAAGCAAGTACCACTTTTCAACCCAAATGTATTTCTGTACCGTGCTGGGCTTTTCTTAAGTGGGTTTATGGCTGGTCCATGGGAGCTGTAGCTGCCACAGTTAAATAATGGTTTGTAGGCACTGGAGAATTCTCTTTAACTCAAGGCAAAGGATTGCTCTGCAAACAGAAGAGCTGAAGCTCTTTCAAATATTGAGGAGACAAATACAGATTATAATGGTCTCTAAATATTACTGAATACTTACATGTATTTAGGCTCTTGGCTCTTGGCAAGGAGTATGTTGTTCATTAGTTGTTGTTGTTGTTGTTCCACATGTTTACAAGAAGCTTGTTTCTCAGCTAAAGTTCATAATTTCTTTTTTTTTCTCCCTTCCTATTTTAAAGATGAATTTGCACGAAACACAGTTGAGGAAAATATGCAGATGAAGAAAGAGCTGGAAGAAGAGAGATCTCGTTATCAGAACCTGGTAAAAGAGTATGCAAGTCTGGAGCAGAGATATGACAACTTGAAGGATGAAATGACTATTTTTAAGGTAATTAAACTGGAATTATCCCTGTTCCCTTGTGCCCTGGACCTGATGTTGGTGCCTGGATAACGTGGCTCACTCACCCCCAAAACATTTAATAGAGCTGCGATTAGTGGGCAGGTTGTGCTTGATATTTCTAAGGATACCTATCTGCACTGGAGCCAAACCTTTTGTGTACCTTGCAAGAGGAGCTTGGTCTTCCATGCTTCTCTGTGAAATGCTTACAGATGTCTGTGAACCTCAGCAAAAGCTGGCTCATGCTTGTTGTTGTTTTGCTTTTGTGTTAGTGATGTTCATGCGAAGGTATTGGGTTAAAAAAGCAAACAAATGAAAATCTCCAGCAATATGACTTCAGAATTTCAAAAGCCAGAGTTTTTAGGTTCAGCATTGCTACAGTGTTAGAAAAACTGTTGAAAATCAGAGTGCTGCTGGACTTGATGGAATTCTGAGTGTTTTAAAGAGGGTCCTGAAGGGTTCTGTCAGCAGCACAACCTTGAGCTCAGATTTGCATGTTCATACTTACCAGGCATCTGGTGTCATGAAGAGCCTTTAATTCATGCAGAATTTTAAAGCTGAGCTTCTATATCACTTTTGCACTTTGAAGTGTTAATAAGAATTTTAAGGGTAGGGCATAAAAACTTAGAACATGTAATTCTCTGTAAGGTAATTTAAGTATATAGCCACATATTTGCTCTAAAGAAGCAACACTTGGAGAGGAGTCCTTTAACACTGGGTGCTTTATATGTGTGCACCGTTTCTTGGCAGCAAACACCAGGGCACAGGAGAAACCCATCCAACCAGAGCAGTTTGGAGTCTGATTCCAACAACGCATCCATCTGCACCTCTGAGATCGGGGACACCGAGGATGTGATACAGCAGGTGGAGGTACAGCAAATGAGGGGGGAGGGCAGGGGAGCCCTGCTCTGGGCGGGATGGGTGTGGGGTCTGCAGCACAGGGGGACAGTGCAGCCTGGACAGTGAGGTGGGACGGATGGAATTGATTCCATGCTGTAGAAATGCATCGTTAATTGTGTGAGAGGGACTGCAGGGTTGTGGTGCTCTGGCAAATTCTACTTGTTTGCAGCATCGGGGCTCTAAAAATAATACAGTGCTGTCTTTGGGCTATACCAGCTTGAGGACTGATGAAAATCCATCACAGCAGTTACACCCAGTGGTGATGGATCATGACTGTATCATGATCCCTCTCTGCAAGGACACCAGAATTCATTGGCCTCTTGCCCTGAGCATTTTCCTTCCCATGCATCTTCATGGATGCTTTGCTGGCCAGCACAGCCCTGTAATCAAATCAACAGTCTCCTAATGCAGAAAAGAGCAGCACAAATTATTCCTTGGCTATCAAGAATCCTGTGGAAAAGGGAAATGTGTTTTTTATTTACATAGTGTAGGCTGCTTTTTTAACTCCACTTTTCTGACTCTTGAGCACTTACGGGTGTTCAGTATCCTTAGGGTCAGCTCTACCCTTGCAGGACCATAGTTTGTGTCCCAATACACATCTGCAGAAGCCCCCATTTCCCTCTGCTGGCTGCTGCATTATATCGTTTTGGTATTCTTGAACAGCTCTGAAAGCATTTTCTGAAGTCAAAATAATCAGTATTGATAATGCTTTGATATAAAATATTCCAGGTGTGGCATTTAAAAAACCCCAACAAATAAACACTTAACTAAAAGGGACATTTTTTTATGTTCTTACCTGCATCACCTACTTATCTGTTGGGCTGTTAAGCATTCAGTGATGTATCAAAACAAGTCAGGTATTTTACTGACACTAAAAATAGGTATTTAGAATGTGGACTTGCTTTTTGGAAGTACATGTGTTTCTTAGGATGCTCTTGTTCCTGGCTGTGGCTGATGTACATACAGGGTGCATCTGCCACTGTGCATGGGTGTAGAGCTTGACACTGAGGTCTTCTCTTTTTTCCCTCCCTCCTGTCCTTCTCCAGGAGATTGGGATGGAGAAAGCAGCCATGGACATGACCCTATTCCTAAAGCTACAGAAGCGAGTGAGGGAGCTTGAGCTGGAGAGGAAGAAGCTGCAAGCCCAGCTGGAGAAAAAGGAGCAAGAGAGCAAGAAATCCCAGGCAAGAGGCATCTTTTCATGGATACTAATATTTCATATTTGTAACTGGCTTTCCTTGATTGCCTGAGGCCACATGATGTAGGAATTTAGCTTTAGAAGTGACAAGTTCAACATAAGGGGCTACAAATCCATCTGGAAAATGGAGATAAACTTTTTTTTTGTCCACTAAGGACAATTGGACAGGAGAATTGCTTTATTTATTTGTTTAATCAAACCGGTTGTAACATATTTAGGCCAGTATCTTAAGCTTCTTGAAAGCAATGAAATGTGGAATCAATTTTGGCACACGTTATTCCACCTGCACTGACCCTGTGTCTCACATGTGGTGCCCTGCATGTTCAACAACCATCCCTTTTGGATGATTCCTTTTATTCAAGCATTTCTTTGCTGTCCTGACTTCCCTCCATCCAGCAGTGTGTGGCATGAACTGGAAAGCACTTCACACCCATGTCAGTCAGGCTGGTGTCCCCATTTTGGTTTTATTATCATCTCTGTGTTTTGGTTAGGTTTTTTCCTTCAGTAGTGATCATAGAGAGGAATACAGGTTAAAAGTAATGTAGTAAGTCAGAAATATCAGGGTAGCTGTTAGGAGAATGGGTTCTTAATTTCTGTTGCAAGGCAGGGAAGTCTTTTGCTGCATTCTTCGTTCCTTGTGAAAAAAAAACTACCAAAAAACCAAACAAAAAACAGCCTCAAACTTCCTAAAATTTGAGTTGTTTGCTTGAAAACAAATTAAAAACATGTATATCTAAAAAATTAAGATTACTGGCAGCCCAGTGGTAACTCAGGGGGCAGGAATCTGTGAGTCTGAAAATAGAGCTTTCTAGGTGGTGGTGAGCTGACTTCTGGGCTGGGGGGTTTCTATAGCAGATCTCTTGAATGTGCTTTCCCTGCCATCTGTAGCCAAGGCTCTGTGGCTTCTCAGAGGCCAGAGTGTGCTATGAAACAGCAGTGCTGCTGTGTGCTTGGTGCCCTGAAGCACTGCTCTTTTACAAATTGCTGGGCAAATGCCATCCCTCTTGGTTACATATTTGGAATTTCTGGGGCTCCTGTTGCTTTGTTTGGGAATTATTTTCATTATTACTCTCCAGTGTGAGATCAGTGTACCTTAGAACAAATGCAGTAGGAGACTCAACAAAATCATCCACAGTAATTATTTACTTGCTTCACTAGATGCCCTTATTGATCACCCCTAGTAATTTGCAGGGAAGACATGAAACAGGAGACTTCCCCAGCCTCTCATTCCTGCTGCAGGAGGATTAAAAACCTGTTTTCCAACTGCTGTGTTGGAGATTGTTCCCTTAATGACTGTCATTGTTTGAAAGCTGCAGCGAGGCACAGTTGTCAAGATATTAATGAGAGATTAAACCATTTTCTCTCGGAGTGTCCTCTGCCCCACTGGTGTTGCTGGGATGCTGTCTGATGGCAATTAATGACATTATTATGGTTGAGCTGGCCAGCAGGACTGAATGCTGATGGAGATGTGCCCAGCTACCCTGTGCTGTGTGCCCGTTCTTCTGCCTGATCCTAAATAAAAAATTTACTCTTTATTCTGCACAGGTAAATGAAATAAAGACTGAAGTGACTTCAGAACATGAAGATTTTGCATACAACAGCCTGAAGGTGAGTGAGAGGCTTCTCCTTAGTGCTGTAACCTACTGCGTGGCTCAAGCAGCCCAAACAAATGGTGTGAATGTGATAATAATCCAAAACCTGCCATAATGAGCTCTGCTAGAGAGGGCAGTTGGAAAACTGTGGTTTTCCATCCTCTCCTGGGCCTGGGATGGGCTCATATATGTGTCTCTCTGGGGTGACGTCTGTTTTCTGCTGATCTACCTGTCTCTGAGTCATCCGTGGAGGTAACGAACCCACTCGTGGTGAAGAGGGCTTTTTCCATGGCAGGTATTCCCTCTGGGACTTTGTTGGGCTCCCTTTGACAGGCACTGCAGGTCTCAGCAGCTGGCTTTGCAGCAGGTGTAAATTCTTATGGGCTGTTTCTTGTTCCAGGCGCCACCTCTGCTTCTTAGCCATCTTCTTGTGCTATCCCAAGGTGCCACTCCGGTCAAACCCAGATAAATCTGTGGAGTGATTTTTTTGCTTCTTTAAATGGCTCCATCTCCCATCAGAAGTGCTGGTTGACCACAATCATCCTTCCAGCATGGAATGTCTTCCCAGCATTGCCCTACCCTAGAATCTGTCTTGCTCCCAAGCTCAAAATCCTGACAGTTTCTGTCCCTGTCACATTCTCCCTGTGACAGTCAGAGCAACTGAAACCTCCTGGGCTCCTATTGCAGCTTCTGTGGGTTCTATCCTCCTGCTCTAACTGTATTCAAACATTTCTGGCCTTAACTGTCTTAGACCACTTTTTATGTGCTGCTTATCCTCAGAAAACCAGTTTCTAGAATAGTGCTACTAAGGGAAATTTTTTTATGCTGTTGGTTTTTTCAGTGCAGACCTAACTTTCTGGTGTTCCTCTCTCCCTATCCCATTAAAAAATATTGCAAGGCAACTGAGAAGTCCAGAGGAACATATGTTTTGCAGAATAGCATGATGCTAAACCATCTGTCAGTAATAATACTAATTTTTCCTTCTGCATCATCTCCTCCACTGGACGTAAAAAAAGCAGAAATTAGAGATGGAAAAGATGTCCAACCCTCACTAAGCCCTTAGAGTATCAGTAGATTTTTGTGACACTTAATAATCCAATTTTATTTTCCTAGCATGATACTGGTATAGGTCTGGCTAAATGTGCTGTTTGTGGTGGAGGAAAACCCCCTGAATTTCCTTAGTACCTCTACATAGTCCCTTGGAGAAGAAGCCTGGCCAGGTCATTGCCCAAGTGTCTTCCAGTTGGTTAAACATACTTGTGGAAGATTTAAGTTTCTTGACCTGGTAAAGCAAAGTGGAGTTGCAGTTTGGAAGGGGAAACCCAGCAGATGAGAATTACCACCACCTCCTTAGATGGCTTCTGGAATTCCGACTTCTGTATGAGCTCACAAACTGTGTTTTCTTCAAGGTTCAACCCTGGAAGTTCAGAGTGGAAATACCGATTTTGGATTTTCCTATTTTCTGCACGCTAACATACTAGCATTCATAGTTCTACATACCTATCAAATTTTTTAAATTTTTAAGTGTTAATTTTTTAAAAAATTTACTATTAATACTATTTCATAAGAATACGCAGCATGGGTTTGCTAAAAATGCAGGGTTTGTTAAACTTTAGTCTAAAATAGAGGGGAAATGAACCTGCAGGGAATTAACATTCCTTGTAGGAGTGTTTTCCTGAGAAGGTCCACTGAAAAAGACAGACAAATACACTTCCCAGTGTATTTGTGTGCTCCCTACATCTGAACATGGGACACAGCCTGAACTCTCTGTCTGCAATGCAAGAGTGACTTACTGCTGATTTTGAGGGCATCTTTTCCCTCCTTCTCCCTTGACAGCTGCTTCCAAGGCTATGACAAAGCTATTCTTCTCTTCTCTTTCTCCTGTTAATTTATAGCTCAAATATTTGTACTATCTCTGGCTCCTTAAAGAGTTTCTTGTGAAACTTAAGCTGTTTTACCAGCTTAAAAATACTGTATCTTGGGGAAATAGTCTGAGGTGCCTAAAAGCTCAGACAGGGGACAGTCTTTCTGTGGATGCTCTTGAATGGCTTGTGAGGTACCAGTTAGTCAGCCATGGACAGGGACACCTTTCCCTGGACCAGGCTGCTCCCACCTGGCCTGGGACACTGCCAGGGATCCAGGGGCAGCCAAACTGCTCTGGGCACCCTGGGCCAGGGCCTGCCCACCCTCCCAGACAGGAATATTTTTCCTCCTTTTTGATCTAAACCTTCTCTCTTTCAGTTTGGACAAGATGAGCTTTAAGGTTCCTTAGCTTACAAACTATTTCTTCACTATTTTAAAGAAAGATTCCATATTTTTATGTCCAATTTCAGACATTTTTGGCATCCACAGACCATTAAGCAGGACAATACAAGGTGTGGGTGCTACTGGATGGCTGTGCAGGTTTGGCTTCTGCAACCAGCACATGGTCTGATACTTCATAGCTGTCCGCTGTCCTCCAGCTTGGTGTCTTGGTGTAATTATTACTGTAATTATTACTCTCATAACACTCATGATGGCAGGGATTTGCCTTTGGCTTTAGCATCTGCTGGGGAGCCTGTTCTTGATGCAGATTCTGATGGAGGGAAGTGGGTGAGGCACAGTGCTCTGTTAGAGAGGCTCATCTGGTTTTTTAGTTTTGTAAGACTGAAATGTGTGAAACTTGAGCTAACACTGATAAATTTACATGCAGAAGTCACCTGTCCTTTGTAATGCAGAAATGCATTTCTCAGGAGATGTTGTCCCAAAATACACCCAGCCAGATGTTTGGTTAATCATTATCCAGGAATGCAAAACAGGGAGTTATGTCCCTCAGATATGCCAGTGAAAAATGTGTTTTCCTTGTTTTTTCAAGCTGGGAAAGTGGCAGTGGGAATGAAAGCACCAAGAAACCCTTGCTCTGACTCTGTGTTCCTGAGCAACCTGTTCTAGTGGCAGCTGGACTAGATGGCCTTTAAAGGTCCTTCCTCATTCACACATTCTAGGATTCCACACAGGAGCATGATGCATAATTCAGTTTCTCACTTGTTTCATCCCTTAGAATTGGCAGCTCATCATAAATGAGCTGCATGGAGGATATAATTTCCTCTTCCTGCAGAGTACCAGAAAAGAAGAGAGGGGCAAAATTCTGGCATGGCAGTGCCGACCTGTGACTTAGGCAGGCTCACACTTCCCCCAGCACTGCTCTGTGGGCCCTTTGCTAAAGAGTGAAGCTATTTCCATCACCATTAGTGCTTGGGTTACCCTGTCAGAGCTCTTTAACACTGCATCTGTTGGGACAAGTGTGAGTTCAAGTTCAGTGCATTCTGACTGTAAAATTTTTTTTGGTCAAATTTATTTGTCAGATATTTGTCAAATAAATCAACAGGACTTGCCTATGCTGAAGAAAGAGTATTTTTCACTTTGCCAGTAGAAATCTCCACATCCACAGCATTTTATTTTAGCTTCTGATCTTCCGTGGCAAGAGCTGATGCAAAAAGAGTGTGTGAGCTGGGGACAGAAGGTGTTTTAACACTGCTCTATGAAATCCACAAAGAAAGGAGCAAGGAATAAACGTAAATGTAAATTTTGAAAGGAATGTATGGTAGGGGCTCTTGGAGCTGAGTGATTCGTATTTGCTTTCTTTCCTGGTCTTTCTGGCTTTGTTTCTAACCAGAGCTTGAAATGACCGGGCCTTGGAGTTAGCAGTGTGACTGACCCATTCCAAAAAAGAGAGGAAGAAAGGGACACAAAGAGGAGGAGAGCAAAGGTTAAAAAAAAGGAAAGCAGAGGTCTTACCCAGGAAATAACAAAACCCACAGATGAGTTATTTTAGTAGAAAAGCAAGTAACTGCTTTCACCATCAGTGAGGGGTGATGTAGCAGGAAGAGTTAAACCCAGTTTGACACCAATTCCCACCATGCACACACTTCCAACTCCTGCTTTAATCACCAGTTACAGAAAAACCCATGTCTCATATGCATGGTTAATGTGGAATTAACCCGAATTGATGGATCTAAGGCATATCTTATCCTTTTGTTTTTTTCATGACGGCTGGTATAAAGTACCTGAATATGCCCCAATACTGATGGTGTCTGTTCAGCTAGGAGCATGCTGCCCAGATGCCAGATCAGCTATTCTGCTCACACCTCTGCTGTGATAAGCCATGCTATTTATAATTTGTAAGGATTTATAATTACAACACCCGTTTCCTATGGAAATGGGGTTTACACAGCTGTGCTAGCTACACACTGTGTAAATTGTACAAATTGCCCCCATCCCCCCCAGCCATTTTTGGATTCATTAGCTTGACTCAGCCCAAGCTGATAATGAAGCAGAGATCCCAGAGATAGGAGGGGTTGTGAAAGGAAGCCGTGGAAAGGCTCAATAAGCAGCAGGGAGATGAGGCATGTGGGTGACAGTGGGGAATGATGTGCTGTTGTAGACTGGAGAATCCACATGGGTGGCGTTGGTCCCTAGGCAAGAGCTGACCCCTCATCAGACAGCAAATGTCATCAGCTCACGTGCAGGGCTGTTGGTTTGTGCTGTGTTGGACAAGGGTCCTGTTGGGGTTTGGTGTTCCCTGAGGAGTCTGGGGGCGTGGGGCAGGAGGGAGCACTCCTGGGTGGCACCATACAGCAGCCAGAGGTGGAGGGTCATGCCCAGGAAGATGGGTTGTTGTCAACAGGACTCCAAGGAGTCTGGCTCCCAGCCGGTCTGTGACCCACAGCAAGGACTGATGGTTTTAAGCTTGAAGGGGGTAGGTTTAGATGGAATATTGGGAAAAAGTTCTTGGCTGTGAGGGTAGAGAGGTTCTGGTGCAGGTTTCCCAGAAAAACTGCCCCTGGATGTGTCCAAGGCCAGGTTGGATGGGCTTGGAGCCACCTGGGCTAGTGGAAGTGTCCCTGCCCATGGCAGGGGGTGGAACAGGATGAGCTTTAAGGTTCCTTCCAAGCCAAACCATTCCATGGTTCTGTGATTGCACCATGTGCAGGAGCAAAGCTGCTCTTGACCCAACAGGGATTCTCCAGGTGGGTTTGGGTGGTGGCAGGGAGCTACCAAATGTTGTGCTGCCACCTGCAAACAAAGCTTTGTGGTGACAGACTAAAAGAAAGGCTGTCCTAGCTGCCAGAGCTCTATTCTTCTGTCTTCTGCTGCCATGCAAAAGTGAATAAGCCCTTCAGTTGTCTCAGTAAAGATGTTGTTATTCAGGAGAATCAGTTGGCATCAAACTAGCACAGTGTTGACCCTGCCTGTCAAATGCCAATGGCTGAGGAGACCTCAGCCATTGTGGCACTTGGTGCCATGATCTAGTTGAAGTGTTAGAACATGGGTTGGACTCGATGATCTTAAAGGTCTCTTCCAACCTAGAATTTCTGTGATTCTGTGATCAGGGTGAGGAAATCCTCCAGCTATAAACACTGCACTGAGGTGGGGGAATTACAAAAGAAGAGGGAATTCAGAGACCCGTGGCTCACCTAAGGGTTGCCTGCCATGATGATGGTTTGGGGAAACCAGCATCTTCCAGCTTATCTAATGAATATGAAAGGTGAGCTGAATGTTGTGGGGGTTGTGTGATTTATTGATTCAGAAGGAAAAGAGGTGGAGGAGAAAAGAGCATGCTTAGCTTCTTTAACAGCCTGCTTTTGTGTTTAGAAATAGTGTCAACAAATAAAAAATATACTGGGTCACCCTGTAGTGTTGTTATTAAATAGCAACAGGCTGCTGACTAAAGCAAAAACCTTCCCTGAACCACAGATGGCTGGGCTGGCAGCAAAATCCAGATCCTGGCTTGCATTGATCTGTAACCATCGATAATTGAGTCAGCCTAGAGGCATCTCAGAACAGGATGAAGCACTACGGTTTATTTAAACTGCTTAATGGCTCGGTGTTTTCCAGAGACAAGAGCTGGAGTCAGAGAACAAGAAGCTGAAAAATGACCTCAATGAGCTGAGGAAGGCCATTGCAGACCACGCCACCCAGAACAACTCTTCCAACGATGTGCAGGACGGCTACAACCTCCTCCTGAACCAGCTGAAATCGGCCAACGAGGAGCTGGAGGTGCGCAAGGAGGAGGTGCTCATCCTCAGGTCGCAGATCATGAAGGCAGCCCAGCAGAAAGAGACGGGGAAAAACATGGTAAAGGAGAGGATAATGGTTTTTCTTTTTTCCTTCTTCCCCTCTGTTGGTGGAAGTTCACTTGCTGCCTGAGCAATGCCATTCCTGCTCTGGTGGGCAGGATGGCACAGGGAGGTTACGGGGGGTTGTGCAGGGATACAGGATCTGCTGCCTGGGGATAAAATGGAATCCCTGGCATTTCAGACAGCCCAGGACTATCTGTGCCTTGGTACTGCTGTAGGGTGCCTACCCCCACACCAGAAGAGGGTAAGCCAGCCCACACCAGCCCTGCACTAATGTGTGTGGTTCAGCACCTTCCTGGTGATGTTTCACAGCAATAATCTTTTCCTGCAAGGAAATGGGGTGAGGGAAAAGAATTTCTAGACCAGATTCTGCTCAGTTTGGGCTGGTGTAGGTGTAATGTCTTTCTTCTGACATGCAGGCAGGATGGGAGCCTGTCTCTCAAACAACTGGGATGGGATTTGTATTTAGAGCACATTCCAATGGAAGGGCACATTTTCCAGAAACTCAGTCTTTATTGATTTGCTGTCTTATCGTTCCTCAAGGTTTTGGCGTGTTTTGTATTTCAAACCAAGCCAAGCACCCTGCTTATCCTCTTCCTAAGTTCACTGCATCTTTCTTCCATCTGTTATCTCTCCTAATGCATGTGTGTGGATTCACAGAAACTCAGTAGTGTGGTGGATGCCCCAGGGATGCTTTTAATAGAATAATTGGGAGTGGTTTGGTGTCAGGAGCTTTCAGGGCTGGGCAGAGTTTTAAAGCAGGAAGTCACATGGGTGTTTTGCACGTTGACTTTAGGAGAGCATCTCCCCCAGTGCCAGCTGGCCCAACAGCGACCGGCACGTTGACCAGGAGGACGCGATCGAAGCCTACCAGGGCATGTGCGAGACCAACCGGTAAGTGTGGCACAGACCTCGCCAGCACGGGGGGGATTCTGTGTCAGAGAGGGACCCACACCAAAATCAATGTGTTCCAGACGGCTGCCAGCCTCGGCACTGTGCTGTGGACTCAAGGGTGGGCCATAAAGGTGAAACCAAGGACACGCGTCTTATGGAATTGTAGAATCCCAGAATGGTTTGGGCTGAAAGAGACCTTTAAGATCATCTGGTTCCAGTCACATACTGAGCAGGTGGAAAAGCAAACATGAGCAAAAGCAGGTTTTGACTTTGCTTCCAGTATGGAAATAGCAGGAAGACTAAGATTTGGGACTGTATTTGTATTTATTTCATAGAATTCACAGAATAACTAGTTGGAAGAGACCTTCAAAACCATCGTGTCCAACCCAGCCCCAACACCTCATCTAAATCCTGGCACCCAGTGCCACATCCAGGCTTTGTTAAATGCATCCAGGGATGGTGACTCCACTACCTCCCCCAGACAGGCCATTCCAGAACTTTATCACTCTTTCTGTGAAAAACTTAGATATCCAACCTGTATTTCCCTTGATGTTGCTTAAGACTGTGTCCTCTGGTTCTGTCAGTTGCTGCCTGGAGAAAGAGACCAACCCCACCTGAGCACAGCCACTTTTCAGGGAGCTGTACAGAGTGATAAGGCCACCCCTGAGTCTCCTTTTCTCCAGGCTGAACACCCCCAGCTCCCTCAGTTGTTCCTCAGGTGTCCCATACCGTGTTGGGAAGATGCCACAGTTCCCTTCTAGTTTTCCCAGAGGCAAAAACCCATCATGGTTAACTGAGCTAACAAACATGCTGTATTCCCTGAAAACACTCATATTACTGGTTTTCTTACACCCAAACTGAGTGTCAGGAACAACTGTTTTACTGCCAGTTTGCCTCAATAAGGATAAATACTTTGAACATATATCTGTCGTGACAGTAACAATGGGTGGATATTGTCAAGCATTAAGTCAGTCCTTGCAGCTGCCCAGGAGAATATAAAATAATAAAGCAGTATCTTGCAAGAAGAAAAAATTATATGGATTAAACAGCAAGATATTATGAAAAGAAAATTTTTATTTTACTTCAAGGAAATTGAATGTTTATCTTTTTTTCTATTGACAAATACAGATGTTTGAATCTTTCCTCCTCCTAAATAATTTCCATTCAGCAAGGAAGAAGACCCAGCCATTGTGGATTAATGGCTTTTAATAACACAAATGGTTTGCTACTTCCTTGAGTGGTTGCAGAAGGTTGTTAACATTCCATGCTGGGACTTGACTTAATGAGGATTTTATTCACACCTGTATGAATATGAGGAAGGGCCCATTTAAGTGGAGCTTAAAACCCTGATGGCTGGACTGAGGCTGTTCTGCCAGCTTTCATGAGGTCTGGAGGCCTGGAGCAGTGGGGATTGTTGGGGTCCAGGACTCTTGTGACATTGGTTTCTCACCTGGGCGTCATGTCTGGCTAAATCAGGACTAGTCCTTGTGGGGTTTTTTAATTTGCCGTGGAATATTTGCCTTCCTGAAGTGAACTTGCTGATGAAATTTCTGCCCCTCCTGCAGCAGAGGTGATGAGATTAATTTGCACATCACATTCTTGTCAGTAAATCAGTGGAGCCCAGTGTGCTTTCTGCAGCAAGGAGTAGGTTTTGGTCACTTAATGAATTCTATGAATTTTCTCTTCTTTCATTCTTTTTCCTTCTTTCCAACATTCTCCTGGAGCCATGGGTGCTCAGATGAGACGTGAAATGCCATTGTTGGGCACAGCTTTAATTACTCCCTACATTTTCCAGTATGCAGGGAAGGTTAGTTTGTGTTCAGGGGCTGGTGAAGGAGTCAAAATAAGGGTTGCTGCATTCACAGGAAATGTGTCTGACCCAGGGGTGTCACTGGTCCCCAGTATAAATTGGTGTCTGGCCATACTGGTGCACTTGGCTTTCTGTAGCCTGCCAGGAGGCTCCAGTCCTCCTCCCAGCATTCTGGTCTCTACACTTCACTTCTACAGAAATAACTGAATTGTAGAATTATTTAGGCTCAAAAAGATGTCTTGAGGTTCAGTCTTCCCCCAGCACTGCAAAGGCCAGCACTAAACCATGTGCCACATCCACATGGATTTTAAATCCCTCCAGGGCCTATAAGTTTGCAGGACCTAATTTTCCACAGGACTACAAATCTCTCTCCTTGCAATTGCATGGGTGAGCTGCAATGCTAAGAAGTTCATGTAATCTGGCCTTGGTGGTTTTTGGTCTCTTAAATTTTGGAAGGGGAAATCTCCAGTCTCCAGGGTCAGTTCATTATTCTCTCATCTGCTTCTTGCGTGAAGCTTGACTGGAGCTTGGCTCCTGAAATACAGCAGCAGAAGCTCTATATGCTCTCACCCTGATTTTCTGCAGTGATTTATCCAGTGTCTCATTAAGCACCACAAGCCTCCCCATTACAAGGTTCCCTGTGCACTTGTCTGTTTATTGGGTTGGTTTATAAGCTGTAGGCTGGTGTTGATGGCAATAAAATGGATGAAGACAAATGCTTGGGGAGCCTAGATTATTGTGTTTGTGGACATAAATTAACATTCCCTCCCCTAGCAAAAATTTGCATTTGTACTTACACAGCTCTATACCCAAGGGTGTCAGCATGAGAAACAGAAATGCCTTCCCTTTCTACTCTTGATCAATACATATTTTAATGGGAAGCTTTTCTGGTGGGGTTGCTCTTCACCAGGCCAGGCTTATGGATGTGGTTAAACCTCACTCCACCCAGGAGGTGCTCCTAGCTCCAAGTCATCATCTCTTAGCTATTTAGCCTGAGGACACAGCATGGCTTTATTTTGGTGCGAGATCAACCTTTTATTCTCTCCATGTCTATGTCATGCAGCACTTCTAAATACAGCAGGAGGAAAACAGGAAGAACTCTGGCAGGTGCTGCTAACCCTGCCCATGTAGGAATTCTCTCTCCACAAAGCTTCCAGAGCAAAGCCCTTTGATTCCAGGTCAAGGGCAAGTTTGAACTGACATCAGACTTTATAAATGCATTAAAATCAGGTTTTTTCTTTCTTTTTTTTCCTTTTTTTTTCCCTAAAATTCTGCTGAATTTCAGCTGCTAAGAGTAAAATCAAGTTAGCTCCTACCTCATTTTTCTCCTACAATAACTGAATCTAAAGCTAAGTAGGCTTTTATGTTCCCTGTTTCGGTTCTTGGGATCATTCTTTCAAGCCTGTTTGATCTTGGTGGAAATGCAGAGCCAGTGAGAGACCGGGTGATGGTGTTAAGAGACAATAAATAACCTGGCAGCTCAAGGTAAATCAGGCTGGGCCTTTGAAATTAGCTTCCATGATAGCTTCCAAGTGATTTTGTTGAGTAATTGGATTTTTTTTTCCTGTTGGGCAAGTCCCACTTGCAGCTGCTGTGCGAAGTGAAGAGCTGATGCTGGCTTCACATGAGGGATGCTTTTGCAGCTGGGAGAGACCATGATGTGGAGATCCTACCATATCTCTGCCTCCCACTCTCCCATGGGTATCTTCCCCCTTTGCCAGAGATCTAGTCTGTGATGCACAGTATTTTTCCTTTTACCTAAAACAAAAAGGTCCATCTCTGCCTGAAATGCCCCCTTTTAATGAAGAGAGGATCATTTACTGAAGATGCTGAAATTAAGATCTCTGGTTTGGGGTACATACATCTCCTTTAAGCTACTTTCACTGGGCAGGGGGGTGTTTGGGCAGGAATTTTTTGCTTTTGATGAGGATAGTTTGCTGACTGCAGGTCCCAGCTGCTCCCCAGACCTGTGCCTCTAAGATGAGGATAAAGGGCTTTGTGAATCAGCCCTTTTAACTCCTCTCCAGCCTTATTTGAGAATAGGATTGACCCAGCATTTTAGGAAATTATGATTCAGATGCCAATTACTCTAACTGCATTGAAAGGACCCCTTTTTATGTCTTGGTCAACATGACCTTCTGGGAGAGGGGGAGTGCAGTAATTTCTGAGTCAGTGCTGTGTTGATAGAGATGGACTGAATGCTTATTTCCCAGCGCAGGTTTACCTTAAATCAGCATTTTTATATATTTATCTTAAAATGGCATTTTCTTGAGCTGCTCTCCTCATTTACCTCAATGCCTATGATTAAAAAAGGAAAGAAAGCTATTTTTCCAAGGAGGGCTATATTTTTAAAATGTTGCTCATCGTGTGAGATTTCACAGGTTTCTGACATGCAATAAATAGTGGGGACCTTCCTGCTTTTTCCTTTGGTTTTCAGTGCCTGAGGACATGTCCTGATAAGATTATATGAACCAAAAAAAATTACTTGAGTCACAAATTCATGCAAATGAGACCAATAAACCTCCCTGTATCTGTCAGCCTGCAGACCCTTTTGAAAACCTGCTATGTATGGGATAGCAACAAGGTTTTAATTGAAATTCATACATGTGGCTCTAGCAGATGAACTTTGCAAGTGTCAGCGCCTGAAATGTTTGCCAGATTTGAGAAGTGCTGTGCTTGAGCAGTGCCATGGGAGGGATGCACGAGCTGTCTGTGGTGGTGAGGCACCTCCAGAGCCCCTTCAAAGCAGTGCTGCAACACCACATTTCTCACTGCTTCCCTCCTGTGAAAATTTGCTCGTGAATGTTTGTGTTGTGCTTTGCCACTGAAATATGCAGAGATTCCCTTGTTAGGGAACGGCATCTGCTACAGCTCTTTTCAAAATGTGTGTTTGGCTTTCTTCTTTTTGTGTTTTGGTTTTGTTTGTTTTTGTTTTTTTAATATAATGATATGTTATGTTTGATGGTTTCCTTGCTTACTTTTTAAACTGTTATTGCTTAAAACAAACACTTTTTTTTTTAACTGACATCAAAGCCACGTAAAATCTTGCTGTAACAAACATTTCTGGTCAAGCTGACCAGCTTACATCACTCATTTGTAATGTATTGAGCCCCTCATTAAAGAAGATAAATCTTGCCTCATATAACTTGAAAAAAACGCCAAACAATCTGCTAAAAGGAGACTAAAAAAGCCAACTGCTAAAAGTATTAAAGTGGGATGAGACTTTCCTGACCATTATTCTGCCTGGCTGTATACAGAGGAGATTGATCTTGTGTGGATGCATGTGGTGTTTGGAGCAAAGGTTGCTCAGAGGAAAGACTGATGTGTTTGAGTCAAATGCTGAGGAAACCCTTGGCTGAAGTAGAGTTTATTTTAGACCAGTGGGAGTTGCTGCAGTGGGAAAGAGATGGAGAAACTTGTTTTTAAAATGTCTTACAGGGCACAACCAGGGCAGGGCTCTCCTTCCCTGTGGTGGAAAAAGAAATGCAATGCAATGAAAGTGTGCTCTGAAAACTAATACTGAATGAAATACATAAGGCTTCTGCACCTTTCCCCCTTCTCTTTCAATTGACCTTTTGTCTTTCTCTGTCCTCGTTTCCTTTTTCTGTCCTTTATTTCTAGCAAGACTGAGGACTGGGGCTATCTCAATGAAGATGGAGAGCTCGGCTTGGCTTATCAAGGTTTAAAGCAAGTTGCCAGGTCAAACACTTTCTGTTTTTCCCCACTGCTGCTTCTGCCTTCTCCTGCCTTTTCCTTGCCCTCTTGTTTCTTGCTCTTGCTCTGCTGTTGCCATGTGGTCCTGGGCAGGGCCCTCTGTCCTGTCTGGGAGCAGCTGCAGGAAGGATTTCCAAACTGCAGGAATTGAGACCCTCCTATAATTTTCAGAGGAGTCATGGTTCCAGTTGGCCATTGCTGGTGGTGGCTATTGTCACTAATGCCTGAGCTGTGATCCAGTAAGGATTATGTGACACTAATGGGAAATTGGGTGATGGAGGGGTTGGGAGGCTGGGATCTCAAAGAAGACAAAAAATGCCTCCCATTTTATTGTTTTTCTCCCAAATTGCACTAAGACATGGCACCTCTTGGAAGGGTTTTCTCCCAGTCCTTGACCTGTTGGAAGGGGAGAGTCTGTGCTTGTATCCCAGTGCTGTCACCTTTGCATGATCCTGGGGATTTTGTGCTCCCATCCATGTGTTGTCTGTGTCAAAGGCACATGGCAGACACAGGCTTTTCCATAGCTTGTTCCATAGCCCTCCCCAGGTCCTGCTCTGCTGGGCAAATATCCCTCCTGGATTCTTGTCCTGCATCACCCCCATGCTTGGTGCTTATGGGGCTCCAATATATATATATTTTATTAAAGTTTTAAGGACATTAAAGAGATAAAAAATTTAAGTATTTTGTATAGAGTAGTCTAAAGTGGTCACATCTACAGGTATCAGGGTAAAACCAGACAGTAACAGGAAGAAACAACAGAGATTATTTCATGTGTTTTTCCAAGCAAAGTAGGAACGCAGGTTTGTAGAAGGAGCATGTTCTTCTGAGGGTGTCTCACAGATTATCCAGTCTGAATCCCAACTAATCCCAGTATGAAGAAATAAAATGAAAATTAAGTACTTAATACTTATTTCATGGTGGGTCTGTATTTTCCAAGCCTATTAAGAATATAACTCCTGACAGGATTATGAGGCTGACTGCATTATTGCTCATGTTTCTATAGGTGGAAAACATGCTTTTCTGTCTTGTTCTGGAATGTGGGAGTAGATACTGGGTTGTTAAATTTTCTAAAGGCAACAAAAACAACCACCACACAAAACAACCTGGGGATGATTAGTACTTCTCATCCAGGAATCTTCCCTGAAAGCATGCACTCTTTTATAAAAACGTTATTACAGAAAATGCCAAAACAACAACAACAACAAAAAAATTTCTGTGCATAGTTGTTCCTGTAGGGAAACAGTTGACAGGTGTGGATCACAATCAATTTCCCAGTGGACCAGTGCAAGTTGTAGCTCTGTGCATGTCCTGGATCAGTGTGGAGCTGTCAACAGCAGAATCCTCTTCATCTTTGAGGGCTGCTGTTTGCATCCAGTGTCAGAAGGCCCTGAGCTGGGTGTGAGGTGACCCTTAGCTCTGAGCAGGCACATCAGTGAGCTGCAGCAGGGGCAGGGGCTTGGTAGTGCCCTTGGTCATTCCTTCTCTTGGTCACCATTGTCCTGTATAATCTGGGACTATATCATTTCTGGCTTGGTGGTTCTCTCTCAGAGGCCTCACACCTTCTGGAGTCTCTTCAATCTTCTGGCAAGAGCTGGTGGGCTGAAGGGACATTTCCATGTACCAGAGGGTAAGGGACACTTAAAATCAATTACTATGTCACCTGCTAGGCCGTCACCATCACCTTCAGCATGGGTGTCTGCAGTTGACATCTCAGTGATGTTAAGTTTCCACTGGATTTAGAAAGGCATTCTGCTTAGCAAGTGGCAGTTTTCAAGAGTGAGAATTTCTGTTGAACAGGTAAGGAGCACAGGAACAAATGTCCTTCAAGCTGAGCTTTTGAAAACAAAACTTGCAGGTGTTGATCTGTGTTACTTTCTTGCCATGTATTTACTCTGTGCAAGTAAAGGAACCTGGATGTTTGATGAAGTTAAATAAAGAAGGGTGCTTTGGGATTTTTTTTTTTTAAATCCCAACTTTTGATTTCACATCTCTTAATTTCAAAAGTATTTCATCTGCAGTATAGCAAATGACAGACTAGTGTGGCAATAATAGCTTCTTGTTCATCAGTTTTACAGGGAGGTTGACAGAGTATTTCCCAAGTTGGGAAATTTAGATTTTGAAGGATCTAAACTCACGTGGTGGTTACCACCATGATGCTGACATCACAGACTGATCAGTGTGGTCCTGTTCTCAGGTTGCTGGAAGCACAGCTCCAGGACCAGAGAAGGGAGCACGAGGAGGAGATGGAGGCTCTGAAAAACCAGGTGGATTTAATGCAAGAGGAGCTGGAGAAGCAGCAGCAGGCATTCCTGCAGACTCTGCAGCTCTCTCCAGAGGTCCAGGTGGAGTTTGGACTTCAGCAAGAAATTACACGTCTGACCAATGAAAACCTGGTAAGAAGCTGTGCTGAAAAGACAGAGAGCAAAAAATGGTTTGAGAGAAGGAGATATGAGGCATAATCTGGAGGGAAGGGCACTAGGATCTCTTTCACCCCTCCTAAACTCTGCAGAATCCATCAGCATCTCCCACTGGTGTATTTGGGAGTGTTGGCACTTGGCCTTGAGCTGATGTTCTGTGGCTGTATGACTTTTGTGACTTACATAGGTGCTTTATTTTTAAATTTTTTAAATGCTTTTTTAAGCCTGTCTACTTTGTGGCACTGCCTTTCAAATCAGATCACTGGGGACCCTTCTACTTTGTTAGGCCCAGAGGCAGCACAGGTCTTTCATCTTACTTGCTTTTACTGGGATGTGGAAAGGCAGTTGCCACTTCAAAAAGTTGGCCTGGATGATCATAAATCTTCCCTTTCTCCCCTTCTATATCAGTGTGCAAAGTCTGGAGGGAATGTTGGCACCTCCTGAGTTTTTGCCTTTTTTCAACAACCCCAGTATCTAAATAAAACTGTTTAAATGTTATTAACAGGCAGGATTAAATGCTGTGGGTAGTGCTCCTCTTCCACTGAGATGCTCACACCACGCCTTGGTGATGCACAGGCCATACATACTCCAGCCTCTAACTCACCCCAAATGAGTTGTTCTAGGGCTTAATGTTGGGAGTTCTTTTAAATGTATCTTCTGTCTTTCAGGATCTTAAAGAACTGCTGGAAAAGTTGGAAAAGAATGAAAAGAAGCTGAAGAAGCAGCTGAAGATTTACATGAAGAAGGTCCAAGATTTTGAAGGTGACTTGTGCATTGGGAGATACTGGGTTGGGGGAAACTTCACTTGGGTTTTACTTCTTTGGCCAGTCTTGGAGAGCTGCAGGGTTTCAGGGTTTTTTTCTATTTTTCTTTCTATGAAAGTAAGACTTTGCTTGTTCTGGCACTGAGCTAGCAGCAGGCACAGAGCTGACACTGACCCTGTACCAGGGTTTGGAGGATATTTGAGGAAACTTTTTTGCTGTCATTGCAGTCATTCCTGTCATTGCAGTGACCCAGGCAGAGGTACAGAAAGGAGCCCAGTGGCCAGCAGGGAAATGTTCTGATCTGTCAATTTTGAAGGGAGAATTATAACCCTTTAGTATCAAATTGTGTATGTATATTCTGCTTAATGAGAAATCACCTTAAATGTGGCATCTGTGTTGCATAGAAAGCACTTCCTGTTCTCTGGAGAAGCCGTGATTAATCAGAGAGCCCCATCTCATGAGTTAATTTCTGGAAACCAGGCATTAAGTGAAATTAAGCTGAATAACTGGAGGGTTTCCACGGCTCGCCCAGCTGCTCCCTGTCAGTGTGATTTGCATGCTGCTTGCTGCAGTATTTGCATGCTGGTCTCTTCTGCTTTATTACACTCCAGCAGTGTGCCACCACGGTGTGCAGCTTTGCAGGCAGACAGAAGATGCCATGCTTAGGGATTTTGCATTGCCTGCCTGCTTTTTGCCTGGCTCTGTGAAAATCATTCACTAGGGTTGCTGCCTTCTAGCCTGTGGTCTCTTGGAAAATAAAAAAATGCTTCATTTTTTCCTCTTCTAAGTTCAAGTTTTGCACTTTTTTTTCATTCAGAGTCAGAACTCTGTGGACTGGTAATCCAGGATCTGATTGTTTTTATTTTTATAAGTCTGTCAAAGCCGGTGACATTATTGGGAATTCAATATATAACTTTTTGACTTGGTTCTGCACCAAGGCCAGTGGAGGGCCTGAATAGTTGTTGATTCCCAGGTGCCAGCCAGGTGTTGATAACCTTTTCTCTTCACAGCATCCCAGACAACAGTGCCAGCGGAGAGGAGGCCACACGAGAGGAACATGCAGGTTGCTGTCCAGAGGAAGGAGAAGGATTTTCAGGGCATGCTGGAATATTACAAAGAAGATGAGCCACTCCTCATCCGAAACCTCATTACAGGTGGGGAACTTGCTCTGCTTCTCTGCCTGGCTGCTCCTTCTCGTGCCTGGAAGAGTTTGTAAACTTGAGATTAAAAAACTAAGGTAGACAAATAGATCTTCTCAATTGATCCCTTCTGGAGCTGCATGTTTGTGGTGATGGCAGTTTGGGTAGGTAAAGTAGTGCTGCACTAAGGAGCTAGATCCCTTAGGGATAGCAAACAATGGGAAACACAAAGCAAGGCTAGTTTTTAGAGCAGGCAGTAACTTGCTGAGTTTCATATGAGGTGATAGATGGGGAGGGGGTGGCAGAAGGACTGGCCCTGGGTCTGGCACAGCAGTGGAACAAAGGTAGCTCAGTTTATGAGGTAATGAACTTGTGAACTCTTCTGCACTGCACAGGCTGCTCAGAGTTGCTGCAGCATCCCCTCACTCAGTGCTGTTTCAGAAGTCAGCCTTCCCTGGCAAGGTGTTGGCATTCACTACAACTCTAACTCCAGCAGAGCCTAGTGGGGATCCAAAAAGTGTTCACAGAGCAGTGCTAGCCCATTGCTGTGGGCACTGAAGTTCTCCTAATCAGGCAAGCTTGTTCTTCAGAGGCTTCAAATGCCCACAGCCACCATTAGGATTCTGTATCTTGAGGGAAGGAGTGATTTAATGTGTCATCAATTCAGGGGAAGGACTTATTGTGTGAGGTATCCTTGAAAGCTTCAGGGAGCTGTTCTGAGGTGGTTCTGTGCTGCTGGGGGAGGGTTTTACAAGGTAGAGAAGCTCTGGCTCCACTGTGGTTCCATAAGGAGAAATGGGGTGTTGTCACAAACCTCAGGGCAGGCAGGGTCTGCCCTCCCAACCCTGAGTGCTGAGGGTCTGGGGCAGGTCCCTCTGTCCTGCAGCTGAATCTCTGGCTTTGTATCCACTCTGCAGAGAGGGATGCAAGTTGCAGAGCCAAAATATAATTTTCCCCAGGACTGAGAGGAGAGGGGTTTGCCTGGGTACATTCCAGCTGTGGCGTTCTCTGCTTCTCTTGTCAGTTGGGGAAATTTAAGTTTGCTCTTTTTTTTTGTGAAATCTTTCATTTTTTAAATTGTCAAATCTTCCAGATCTCAAGCCCCAGGCAGTGTCTGCTACTGTTCCCTGCCTTCCTGCTTACATCCTCTACATGTGCATCAGACACGCAGATTACATCAACGATGACCAGAAGGTGCACTCCTTGCTCACCTCCACCATCAACGGCGTGAAGAAAGTGCTGAAGGCAGGTGTCCATTTGCTCTTGTCTTGGGGTTGAGAGGCTGTCAGGTGGTAATAACCAAGTCCAACAGTGTGGCACTCAGCTCTCACAGGGCTTTTCAGGCCAATTTGCTTTTAGAGACTCCCTTTTTAGAAGAGCGAGGAGAATTGTGATCTTAGCAATAAAATTGTTGGAATTTAGAGGTAAAAAAAAAAAAAAAGTTTGCAGGGAAGAACAGCTAATATTGCCCAGATGCAGAGGGAAAGCTGCCTGATTATAGGTGGGGAAACTCAAAATTGGTTTGTTTTGTGATGAAAGGAGGGGGTGGGATCTCATGTGTTTTCACTCTGTCTCTGCAGAAGCACCAGGATGACTTTGAGATGACATCGTTCTGGCTGGCCAACACCTGCCGGCTGCTGCACTGCCTGAAGCAGTACAGTGGGGAAGAGGTGAGAGCCTGGCCTGAGGGACAGTCCTGCCTCCTCCTGGCACCAGGGGCTTCCCTCTGGCTGGAATGGGGCTGCTCTGATTGCCCTCCTTGGTTAATGTGGGTACAGCTATGATCTGGGTATAGCACAGATAGCTTTCCCTGGAAAAGCTCCTAAAAGCACAGAAGGGTTTGGGCTGGAAAGGGACATTAAATCCCATCTCATTCAGCCCCCTGTCATGTGCAGGGACAGCTCCCACTGTCCCAGGCTGCTCCCAGCCCCATCCAGCCTGGCCTGGGGCACTGCCAGGGATCCAGGGGCAGCCACAGCTGCTCTGGGCACCCTGGGCCAGGGCCTGCCCACCCTCCCAGCCAGCAATTCCTAATTCCCAATGTGCCAGAATCTGTGCCTGCCCTCTGGCAGTGGGAGCCATTGCCTGGGTGCTGTCCCTGCCTGCCTTGTCCCCAGGGGCTGTGCAGCTCTCCTGGAGCCCCTGGAGGCCCTGGCAGGGGCTCTGAGGTGTCCCTGGAGCTTCTCTGGTGCAGCTCAACAGCCCCAGCTGTGCCAGCCTTTCTATGATCTTTGTGGTGAACCATTTTGAAGGTCGTTCTCCTGGTTTTAGTTCATCCCTCAGCTTTTCATTAAACAATATTTTATAGCTTGAAATGTTTTATTAAAGCTTATCCCTTTCAGAAGAATGGGATTATCACCGTTCTCCTACAACATTACACACTGCTATCCTTATAGCCTTGTATTCTGCATATTAAAATTTTCAACAGACACAAATACTGTTATTTTTTTTTTAGTCTTTAGATATCTATTTAGATATATTAAGCATTCAAAATGTAAGAAAAAAATTTCATAAAATTAAATGAACTATTCAGGTCATTCAAGAGATAACGGTTTGTGTGTAAAACCTCAGCACTGGATTTCGAAGATTTAAAAATAAAAGGTTAAAAATATTTTAGAGAATACTTACTAGAAGCTGTGCTCTTGTTTGCCCTCTTCTGTCTGGATAATAATACTGCATTTAGAGAAAATCCTCTCCAGAAAATCAGCTGGGTTAAAACCATGATTTACTGTGTTAAATTTATCAGCTGTTTGCAAATTCCATTGGCAATTGTTGCAAAATATAGAGGAGAGAAATACTACAGAGCTGTTTGCAAGATACTGTTATCTTTAGTTTTAAATCCAGCCTGTTTTTCCGAAAAGGTTTAAAAGAAAATCCCAGCCCACATGCAATCTCCTGTCAGGTGAGGAGCATGGTGCTCTACGATTAGTCAGGAAAATGGGGAAATTGTGAAATCAACTCAAATTGGTACATGTTGTATTTTTGCATTTTGCCACTCAGCAACCAACAAAAACAGTTTCATAGTTCTGATTTTCACACCACGTAAGACCATATGAACAGGCAATTAAAGGATCTGTGTTAATTAAAGCATCCCATTGAATTCTGACACTAAAACTGGTATTAATATCTGAGCCCAGAACTGAGGGTTTACAGTAGGCAAATGCAGGATTATAGATCAGCTGTATCAGCAAAAACAGGCAATAAATTCAGTTGTTTCAGGACATTTATGAAATTTCAGAACAATTTAAGATGTTGTCAAAGCAGCATGTGACATGCAGCCATAATGATTTTCAAGAATCCTTCAAGAATCTTTTTTCAAGAATTTTTTCTAGAATCTTAATTTAAAAATATTTTGTTTCCCAGAAACAGTCAGCACTCAAAGGGATAAGCATGTAGCTAAAAGCTAAGTTTCAGAGGGCCTAAAATGTTATTTTCTACTCCTGTATATTGCAGTTAATACAAATGTGCAGATCCTTGCTAAGGATAAAATGAAAATCTGGTAGTTTAATGATTTTCTTCAAAAGGTAGTTCTCTAGTAATAATTTATAAACAAATGCCTAGGCTACTGAAAGGTGATTTATGAGTTTTGATCTTTTCTGTGATGTACTTTGGTAACATATTTTGGTACACTGTATTGTAAGGGTGCAGGCGGGGTTTAATGCAGCGGTTTTGATGGACTGTCAGTGGGTGGGATAATGAGCCTGGGTGTTTTAATCTCCTTTTCAGTGTTTCATGACCCAAAACACGGCGAAGCAGAATGAGCACTGCCTGAAGAACTTTGACCTGACTGAGTACCGCCAGGTGCTGGGCCACCTCTCCATCCAGATCTACCAGCAGCTCATCAACATTGCGGGGGGCATCCTGCAGCCCATGATCGGTGAGCTCACACCTGCAGGGTGCTTCTTGGCCCAGCTTATCTGCTCCAGCTATTTTTCAGACCTTTGCACAGTGCCAGCATGACCCAGAGAGTTTTTATCTTCCCCCATGATAGGAGCTAATAGGTGTAAGGGTTTTTCCTCCCACTCTAGAAGATATCTCTTTTATTTCTGTTGGGGAGGCAGTGGAAGAGATCAGATTGTGCTAGTGGGTCTGCTGTCTCCTCCAGACCAGGTTTGTGGTTAATCTTTTTTGGATGGAAATGTATATTATAAGAGAGGAGAGGATTGGGAAGAGGAAAAAGACTCTTTTTGAGGGTGTGAGAGCAGGTATGAGAAGGAAGAGTTATCTCTTCAGCTAAATCCCTGAGGATTCACCTGAGGAAGGCCCCATCCCTGGAATGTCCAATGCCCAGCTGGACAGGGCTTGGAACAACCTGGGATGGTGGAAGGTTTTCCTGCCCATGGCAGGGGTGTTTGACCTGAATGGCCTTTAAAGACTCTTCCAAACCAAACTCTTGCACACTTATATGATATTTGTGTGTGTTTTTAACTGTTTCATATTACCAGAGTGAACCATGGATCTGTCCTGCTGTCGGTTCTTGCAGCATCCATGGTGCTGCATCACTGAGAGTGATACGTGTTCATTGCAGCCCATGGAGGGATCAGTTCTTCCTTCTAGTGACAAATAGATGGATGCAGGCTTTTTAGCCCATTTCCCCCCCTTTTTCCAGTGCCTGCTGTGTTGGAAAATGAGAGTATCCAAGGGCTTTCCATTGTCAAACTGGTGGGCTACAGGAAATACTCCTCCAATGCGGGTGACAGCTCCTACAGCTTGGATGAAATGATTCGCCAGCTGAACACGTTCCACAGCATCATGTGTGACCAGGGCCTGGACCCAGAGATCATCCAGCAGGTGTTCAAGCAGCTCTTCTACATGATCAACGCCATCGCCCTGAACAACCTCCTGCTGAGGAAGGATGTCTGCTCGTGGAGCACGGGCATGCAGCTGAGGTGGGGCTGGGGCTTGGGGCAGGGCTCTGCCTGATTAGGGAAGTTTTGTTAATGCTGTAAGTTGGTGGGAAATAGGGGAAAAAAGTGCACTTCTCAGTGCAAATTCGTTGAATCTTCCTTTTGCTACCCTCTCCCCTTCCCATGCTGGATCTTTCTATATTCCCCTTGAGGACAGTGGGCACAGCAAAAGCATTTTCTGTGTAGATATTCTCAAAGGTATCTGGGTACTTTGCAGGATCTTGTTAGCATTTAAAAGCTGGTTAAAATCTTCATTTTAATTGTTGGAGGAATCTGAATGCTGTAGAAAAGCACCTCCCTTGTATTGTTTGGCTGTTACATGGTTCATCTATTTGAAAGATACTTGGAGTATATATTTTACTCTGAGCTGTTGAGTACTAAGCTTTGATCTGATTGTCTCTTGCTGTGTGTATCACAAAAACACATCACAAAGAGCGACATACACCAGCACTGCAACATACCCTGAGGCCCAAGGAGGAGTTTTGAAGATGCTGCTTTTTACCTCTCAGCTCACATCTTGTCTTGGTCACTTATCCAGGTTTAACATCAGCCAGCTGGAGGAATGGCTGCATGGGAAGAATCTGCAGCAGAGTGGAGCAGCACAAACTTTGGAGCCCTTGATTCAGGCAGCACAGCTCCTGCAGCTGAAGAAGAAAACTTCAGAGGATGCTGAGGCCATCTGCTCCTTGTGCACGTCACTCACAACCCAGCAGGTAGGGAGCAGGGCAGGGGTTTACAGCACAGGTAATTGAGGAGTGGGAAAGGGTGGTCTCCCTCTGCCAGCTCTTCAGTGGGCACAGCTTTTCAGAACTGATGTTACACCTTGGCACCTCCCAGAGGTGGTCACAGTGTTACAGTGCCACTGATGGCACTGGAGCTCCAGAAATGTGCAAAGATTAAACACAGCCCCGAGGAGTTTGTTGTGTAAGTCAGATCCTTGGCATTTTAAACCCGCCTGGCTTGAATTGCAGTTCTGCTCTCTCTGAGGCCTGCCTTTTGCAGCTTTCCCAAAACCCTCTGATTTTAAGGATTCCCACACCTATTGTCTTTTGCCAGCTCTTAAACTGGCTGTGCCTGCAGGATGCCCACCAAGGATTCCTGTTTGGGGCAGGAGGTTTAGAAGTACCAATCTAGGCTGGCTGGATATGATCTTGAACTTTGAGACTCCATTCCAGGAGGATATAAACTCACAATTTTTACTGCTGGATTGCCTGTCCAATATAATTTCATTATATTGTAGGAAGGGAGACGTGGGAGGTGTGAGCTGATTTCCAGTGGTTCTCAGAGAGCTTTTCTAATCTATCTGTACCACCCTGTCCTGAACATCAATTTTTGAGAAAAGCTGAGGGAAGGAGTGGGAGTGAGGGAGCATCAAGAGAAGTATTGTAGAGGTGACATCAGAAGTCATCCATGTCAGCATGTGCCAACCCTGTATAAATCTGTTGCCCAGGTCTGTTGCCAATTTACAGAAGTTCCCATAAGAAGTGATTTTGACAGGTCCATCGATCTTGCAAACCTTACAGGAGGCAAAGAAAAAGACCAGGGTGATACTTCTGCTGCTTCCTTCCTCTGGTTTGTCAAGGCAGACTTGTTGTGGCCATATTATGACAACCTGCTGCTGGTGCTTTGTGTTCTGGAGAAGTTTAGCTTCTCACGACTGTAACCATGTTTTCTTTTTAACAGATTGTAAAGATACTTAATCTCTACACTCCTGTGAATGAGTTTGAAGAACGTGTGACAGTAGCTTTCATACGAAACATACAGGTAAATTTAAAGGGCTGTCAACTGGAGGGCACAAATGACATCTCTGTAGTTCTAGTGGCATCTGTATTAAATCACTGGTAGCTCAGGCATTTTATAAAAGGCACGCTGCTGCAGGTTGTCCTGAATTCAGTGTTCTGTGTGTGCACACACACTTACAGCACACAGCTGCAGGGATGGCCAGGCTGTTAATCACAGAGGGCAATAAGCACCCAAATCCCAAGCTCAGCTGATTCAGCTCTTCAGTAGCAACACAAATGAGGATTAAGGTTGCAGGAGTCAACAAAGTGTTGGTGAAATTGAGTTACTTCTGAGATAGGAGGTAGAAATTGGCAACTGAAGGAAAAATAAACAAATTAAAGCCAACTACCTTTTAATGCTCACAAGGAGCAGGGAGAAAAAGGAAGGACATATATTCAGTTACCCCCAGAACATATCACCATGGTTGATCAGCTGAATCAAAGGTGGTCTGCTGGTATCATGTAGTCCTGCTTTTGCTGTGCCAAGGGGATCATCTTGTTTCCAGGTCCTGTATCTTTGTGGTGATGTAGAAAATGTAACCAGGCTCTCCTGAAGCAGTGTTTCCTACAGTCTGATAGAAGTTCCTGTAAATACTTGCTCAGAAGGAAAGGTGCTGCAGAAGAGAACAAAATAGTTCTCACCGTTTTTTGCAGTATCTGTAAAATGATGTACATTCTCAAACATTTGATGGTGTAAAACACAACAAGAAAAGGCAACAACTGATGCTAAATTTGTTTTCTTCTCCCACACCCAACAGAAGCAGTTGCAAGAACGGAATGACCCTCCACAGCTGCTGTTAGACTTCAAGCACACGTTCCCAGTTCTGTTCCCATTCAACCCATCTGCCATCACCATGGACTCCATTCATCTCCCTGCTTCTCTCAACTTGGATTTTCTCAAAAAAGTCTGAAGAAAGTAGAATTAAACTCACCTCTCACACCCAGAGACTTCCAGCAACAAAAGAAAAAAAATCATAAAAAGAATTCAAGAGCTCTTAAAATATGGACCAAACAGTCTTATGGAAGAACCAGTACACAGTAACAAATGGATGCTAAAATGTACACTAAAAAAGACACTGGTCTGTATGTGATTTTTTGGGTAATTTGCATCTCAGAAATAAGGATATTTGAAAAGTATCCTTATTTTTTACTGCTTGATTTTATGTTGACATAGTTCAAAGCCCATAATCATCTCCAAAAGCCAAGAAGTGGGAGACAGCTTATTTTGATTTTCATAGGTGTCGATGACAAAAACAAAATTTGAGACACTTGTGCTGCCTTGAAGGATGTGTCATTTGTCTAGGAGCAGGTGGTCTTGTGTGTATGAACAGCAGAATATGCAGTTCTGCCTTCAATTCTTGCTAGTAACTGCATTCATGACAGTGAATTGAAAAAGTAAATTGCAGAAGGTGTGTATTTATCACACCATAAAGGTAAATGGCTGGGATGCTGCTTGTTTCCACTGATGTGGAATTTGTCACAAATACAAATACATTTTTCACAAATACATTCAGATACACCAAATGTATTTAGGAGGAGCTGTTTCTCCTTAGCCATTGCTAAATATATTCAGTGTATCTACTTCATGGAAATTTAGATAAATTGGCAGGAATTTGTTCCATTGAACTTTCTTGCATTACCAAATTTACGTTAGCAAAGGTTTTGTCCTAGCGAAATAATCATGATGCAAAGGACTGCCTTAAGCCTTCTTAAGCTTCTAGCATAGCATCATCCTGATCCCTACTGTTGGCTTTCCTTGTGCTTTTGAGTCTGAAACACTTTCCTCCAGTGGCTGTCGAGGTTCTTGTACCTCTTACGTGGCCAGTGTCAGAATCCCATGCACAGATCAGGCCAAGGAGCCCAGTTTAATCCTCCAGCCCTACCTGTGTTCAGTGGGTTAATCCTAGCTGTAGCTGTCCATGGAAAAGCTCCATTCAGTTCAGCAGCCATCCAAAATGTTAAGAATCATGGAAATACAGAGTTTGGATAAATTGACAATATTTTAAAAATTTAAAAATTTCTAAAAGAGATGAAATGTTCTAACACAAAAAAAAAGCAAAAAAAAAGCTGTCAGGTGGTATGTTAAAAACATACATAAGCCATTTCTTTAAGAGTGAACCCAAAATGCAACAACCTTAAATTAATAATTGCCTTCAATTCAGATTCTCTTAGTTTTGTTTTGTTTTGTTTTTTTTAATCAGACTTATAAACTAAGCCGAACCAACTCTCAGACCTCACCACACAGACGCTGAAGGAGACCAGGCATTGGTTTTTCTGTGGTCCTTGGCAGCACACGCTGGGCTGTCAGTGGCTGCTGGGCAGGGGAGGAGGTGGGTTCCCCAGGGTCAGTGCTGCTCAGCGTGGGGATGCTCCTGCCACAGCACCACGTGCCAAACTGCAGCCAGGACGGGGGGCTGCCACCATCCTGCCCTCTCCACTTCCACCATGGTCTTGTGTAAATCAGTCTTAGCTCACCTGCTTTTGTGGCTTCTTCTGTGCTGCGCAGCTCCATCACGACTAAAAGCTTTCTAAGAAAAATCCACTCTCTCCATCTGACTCTTTTTAGCTGGTGTAAATCCAAACAGTAAATTTATGACCAGGTAGGCTGTCTACTCAGAGACTGAAAGAAGAATGTGAAGTTTCTTGGAGATACACCACCTCCTGTCTGCTGCAGTTTCCTTCCTAGGCAAGGAGCGTGTTGTGATTTAGGCATCATGTATATAATCGGTGTATATACAAACTGCAGTAGTCCTGTATGTACTATATATGTATATGACTATCCAAAAAAGCACATTTTAAAAGAAACTTTTGAGTGCTGTGCAGAGTTATATCGGTCTATGCCAGTGGGTAAATACCTTGATCCAAACTGAGACTATAGTTCAGAGCAACTGTTACCACTGAAGGACAGACTTCAGGCTAAAAAGTAATTTGTCCCCCCTTAACCATCACCCATTGAAGTACAGAGATTTTGCTTGTAAAGAGCCAGGATTGTCTCCAAACTGCAGTTCTTGGGCACTCACCCCTGCTGTGTCTTCAGCAGTGCCTTCATCTCCCCTGGCTGTGCAATGAGGGTCATGCCACCAGTCTGCTGCCCGTGCCCAGCAAGCCCTGCCACCCACTCACCCACTACACCTTTATTTATTTTCACCTACCTCTTTTCACAGTGAATGTCCTTGCAGTGCTCTGAATTTTGGTAGTTGTTGCCTCTCCCTTCTTTCCATGCTCCAACAGTTGTCATGGTTTAAAAGTAAATAATTCAAAGCAGGATTCAGCTTTTCTGTAAGGTGGCTTAAACAGCAAACTGTTGCTCAGGATTCGTGTTAGGTCAGCAGTTTCAGGCAGTTCAGGTCTCTACCTCTTTCTGATGTAAATTATTTGGAGTACAATTCCCAATGCATTGATTAAACCTATGCTTATCACTCAGACTAAGTGACAGGTTGCTGCAGAATCCTCTTCTGCAGTGGCTTTGTTGCTGATTACCACTGTAAAATGTGCTTAATGGTCTTCTAGGGGATAATGGTCCTTCACTAGCACTTTCAGGATTGTAATTTATATATTCTTTCTTAAAAACTCTTAGTATGTGTAGATGGGAACTGGGATTTAACATCCTGATCTGTGATCATGTAGTTTATCCACTGAGATCCATCTGGAAGAGAACTCTGTATGAAATATCTTTAATATATGTTATCTTTTCTGTTAGCACTTTTAAAAATTTGTATTTAAATGTTAATTTAGTTAAATTGCTATGCTCAAGCACGCCTTCTTTCCTCAGATTTACACTTCTTTATTTAAAAAGCAAAATGATCACAAAGCATGGCTTAGAGAAAGCTGGCTCTTCTCCAGATCTGTCTTTATTTTTAAATATTGATTATTACGTTTAGCATTTTCCCACTGTGTGCCTTCAGCTGTTTAACTCAACCACTCTTTCTCTGAAATAAGCATTAAAACAGTGGAGTATTTTTATTATTCTGTCATAGAAAAAGTTGTCTATGGATATAAAAGTCTACTCATAAAATCTTACATAGAGGAAGTCTGCAAAAACACTTTGAAGTTCTTGGTGGAAAAAAACCCCAAACAATAGTGACCCACTGTGATTTCTGCAAATATGATGGCTTTTATCTCAAAAAAACACTACTGGGAATAAAATAAAATAAATTAAACAATCAAAATGCCCAAGTCACCAGCATTACAGAACCAACACTTCGAATATGAGTTGAGGCATATGCTGGCTGACCTACAAGAAGCATCCAGGACAAGGTCCATGTTTCATTTTCACCAGAAAGTTCCTTTCCTTCTTCCTTTTATTTTTTTAATTGGCATTTTGTAGCTGAGATTGCTTATCTTATCTGAAGATAAAGCTGCTGTAGGTGACTGTAGAAAAAGAATATTAGACTTCAAGACTGAATTTTTGCAATCCTATGTTACATTTTTTTGCTCATGCAGTTTATTCCAAGAATTTCTTTGTATTTGTGAAACAGTACCAAAGTGTGGGCATGTTTTAAGCACAGTGGCTGCTTTTGATCACCCTGCAACTTGAACACTGGAGTCTTTGCAGGACTTGATTCCTCGTTTGTGTGATTTGCAAAAGGTACAAATGAAAAAGCTGCACTTGAAACAATGGTTGTTTTCCTCCATTTTCAATAGTAAATTAGTAAAATTTTGCAAACTTATATTTTCAGACCATTAACCAAAAAATTAGCATTTTATCAGTGCATATAAATAGAACCTAATTAAAATGAATTGCATGAATTTCCATGAAGCTTTTTCCTCAAACTTCATTGATTCACATATATATTACAGTCATAAATGGATCTTTTTTTCTTTCTGAAAGAAATTCTAGCAAGGTAGATGTTAAGTAAAACAATCCACAAGACATAACCCTGATGAGTATCCAAATTATTTCAAGGTGTGAATGCCAGTGGACAAAGACTTTCAGATTAATTTGAAATCAGAAGAAAATAAGTATATTAAAAAAGTGCTACTATATTGAAATCTTTGGGGATATTTTTATTTTATTTTTTGTGGTGTGAAGTGTCATTACCTTAAGGAGCAGAAGGTATAGCTGCTGTCAAAGTTGAATGATATACATGAGCGAATACTGTAGATGAAATACTACTGCTTATAAAATATTTTTCCATTTTGAACAAATCTGTAAACTACACCTTTGTTTATAAGAAAATGCTTGTAATAGTCACTGTAATATTCAGCTGGGGATAAAAAAAATTGTGAAATAAACACTTTTGAAGAAACTGTGGCTCTTGGTCAAAAATGGGAATGCAAGAAATAACCCCTTTCAATATATACTTCCATCCAATAGAAACATTTCTAGCTTATAAACAGAAATTAAGAGAATCACTTTTACTTAGCACATGAAAGGTTTTAGAAGTTATAACCTGATTTCAGAGGTGCTGAAATATTGGCAGCTGATCAGAAATTCACTGAGTGTGGAGTGTTATGGCCCTGAGAGCCAGTGCAAATGAGTGGAGAAAAGGAGAGGAAAAGCCACCCATTGTGCACGTGTAAATCACAGAATCACAGAATCCCAGAATGGTTTGGGTTGGAAGGGATATTAAAGCCCGTCCTGTTCCACTCCCTGCCATGGGCAGGGACAGCTCCCACTGTCCCAGGCTGCTCCCAGCCCCATCCAGCCTGGCCTGGGGCACTGCCAGGGATCCAGGGGCAGCCACAGCTGCTCTGGGCACCCTGGGCCAGGGCCTGCCCACCCTCCCAGCCAGCAATTCCTAATTCCCAATGTGCCAGAATCTGTGCCTGCCCTCTGGCAGTGGGAGCCATTGCCTGGGTGCTGTCCCTGCCTGCCTTGTCCCCAGGGGCTGTGCAGCTCTCCTGGAGCCCCTGCAGGCCCTGGCAGGGGCTCTGAGGTGTCCCTGGAGCTTCTCTGGTGCAGCTGAGCAGCCCCAGCTGGGCCAGGCTGGCTCCAGAGCAGAGGGGCTCCAGCCCTGGCAGCAGCTCCGTGGCCTCCTCTGCACTGGCTGCAGCAGCTCCAGCTCCTTGTGCTGCTGGAGCCGGGGCTGGGGCAGCTCTGCAGGTGGGCTCTCACCTGAGCACAGGGGCACAGGGGCAGGATCCCCTCCCTTGGCCTTAAATGAGACTTAGATAAGAGAATTCAATGGCAAAGGAAGAAAATAGAGCAAAGCCCTTGTCTCTTTTTAAAGACAATGTTGCATGTTCATTGATTTATAGATTTATTAAATCATTGGAATTATGTAGAGAAAGTACTTGAGAGATTATTTTAAATGAAAAATTGGAGTCTTGACAGGATAACATTTTTTTCTACTAGAAAATTTACAGACCTTTAAATGTGTCCCTGAAGACATATGGCAGTTTTTATTTGTACACAAAATATTTTCACTGCCTTCCCTGTCTTCTGCCTGACAGCCGGCATGGTTCCACTGGAGCAATTATACAGATAAATCATACCTCAAGGTGCATTTCAACCATCAGAACTCTGGAGGGTGGGTTTTGTGGTGTACTTTGGAGGTGCAGATTCCTGGCTGGGAGGGCGGGCAGGCCCTGGCCCAGGGTGCCCAGAGCAGCTGTGGCTGCCCCTGGATCCCTGGCAGTGCCCCAGGCCAGGCTGGATGGGGCTGGGAGCAGCCTGGGACAGTGGGAGGTGTCCCTGCACATGGCAGGGGTGGCACTGGATGAGCTGTAATATGCCTTCCAATGCAAACCATTTGGGGATTCTAGGATATTTGTGTGTGGTTTTAACTATTTCATATTATCAGAGTGAACCGTGGATCTGTCCTGCTGTCGGTTCTTGCAGCATCCATGGTGCTGCATCACTGAGACCAATACGTGTTCATTGCAGCCCACGGAGGGACCGGTTCTTCCCTCTAGTGACCAGTATATGATCACAGGCATTTAGCCCTTTTATCCCTGTGGTTCTCATTGTCGGCTGTGTTGGAAAATGAGAGTATCCAAATGCCTACAGGTTTCAAACAGATGGGCTGCAAGCAGCTCCTGCTCATCTCCATCCGTTTCCAGGGGAGCCAAAGCTTGGAATTAGGGGCAGCAGTGTGTCAGCCATGGATTGTGCAGGAATTCAGGGGTGCGACCTTCCACAATCCCCTCAGGGAGGTTCATAAATCTCAGCTGCGCCAGGGCAGACTCAGGTTGGACACCATCAGGAATTTCCTCATGGAAAGGGAGGTCAGGAATTGGAACTGCCCAGGGAGGGTTGGAGTGCCCATCCCTGGAGGTGCGCAAGGAGGGCCTGGACGAGGCACTGAGTGCTCTGGGCTGGGTGACAAGGTGGGGATCGGGTGACAGGCTGGACTCGATGATCTCGGAGGTGCTTTCCAACGGAAGCGATCCCACGATTATCTGCAATTAACCGTATCACGGTGTAATTACCTGTGGGGCGGGCGGCGGGGGAGCCTCTCCCCTCAGCCATGACCGCCGGCCCTCGCTCCCCCTGCCGCCGATTCGCCAAAACCGCACGGGAAAAATCGAACCAAGCAGAAGCAAAGTATGAAAAACAAACAACTAAAAACTCCCCCCACATTTAAAATAAATTTATCAAACAACTAAATTTACGCGTAGAAAATAACTTTAAGTGAACTGCCTGCCGGCCGCTCCCGGCCGCCCCTTCCGCCCTGAGCGTGGCGAATGTGCGGGCCCGGCGGGCGGGCGCGGCACTCGACGGGCGCGGTGTGGCCATGGCGCTGCTGAGGGGTGAGGATCCCGTGCCCCCGCGGATCCCTGGCTCCCTGAGGGGCTCCGGGCGGACTCTGAGGGCGGGAGGTCACGGCTTGGACGCTGTAGGGGCCCCCAAAGCGAGGCAGCTGGTGGGGCCGGCAGGAATTACAAAGTAGAGCCCTCGAGAGCCATTCCCGTGCCTCCGGGGGATCCCTCTCCCCGCTGTCCCGTCCGTGCCTGCTCGGCCTGACAGCTGGAAGTAATTAGGAACTTCCCAAAAATACCGGGCTGCGTGGGGTCAGAGGGTGGGAATGAGGTGCAGAGGGTGGGAATGATCGCCGTAGAGTGGGGAGGGGGCTCAGAGGGTGGGAGTGGGGTTCAGGAAGTGGGAATGGGGTTCAGAGAGGGAATGTGGTCGGGGGGGAATGAGGTTCAGAGGGTGGGAATGGGGAGCACAGGGTGGGGAGGGGGTGCAGAAGGTGAGGTGGGGGTCAGACAGTGTCAGTCACAGCCTCTGTTCAGCGCTGTTTTCTGCAGTAATTCTGCGGTGTTTGGCTCCCTGCGTGCCCGACTCAGTTGTGCTGCACACACATAGCAAGGGGTGCGTGTGTGTCATGTAACTGGGAACTGACTTGTGTGTCAGGAGCAATTTTTCCACGGAAAGGGCTGTCCAGCCCTGGCACAGCTGCCTCGAGCGGTGGTGGAGTCCCCAGCCCTGGAGAGATTTATAAGTCGTGTGGATGTGGCCTTGGGAGTGCTGGGGAATGGTTGGACTCCATGGTCTTAGAGGTGTTTTACAGATGATTCTGTGATTCTCTGTTTACGTGCAGGCACTAAGTGACACCTGAACTGTCAGTGACAGGGAGTTTGTCACATACAGACCCTGCCTGTGTTAGCCCTGATAGTGCAGGATAAACTCCGCAAGTTGCCACAGCTCCTCAGAGTGTTTGGTGCAAAGAACTGATTTATGCTCTGCGTTGTTTAAATTCTGTGACTCTTAAAAATGAGGTACATACACCTTTTAAGACCTGTTCTTGTATGAAAACAAAATTGGAATTTATTGCAATAGGGCTTTTTATCTATTTGACAGCACTTTGCTACTCGACAGACTGTACTTAAATAATAGCATACATGTCAGTCATGGTGTGAGTTGCAGTGCTAAGGTCTATGTAGTCAGCATTGTGTTAATTCTGATGGGTTTGCTGAGCTGGATAGCGCAGAGGGCACCTTGCCCATAATTGTTTGATTTAGTTTTCTGTGCCCGCTGCAGGATTTTCTCTTATCTCAATCCACAACACTTTCATATACCGTTCATGCTTCTCAACTTCCTTTTTTATGTTATAGGTTGTTTTGTAGGCTTTCAGAATAGGATCTGATGAAGAATTATTTTCGTACCAAGTGCATTTGAGAGATGTTGGAGCGTTAAGGAGTGTTTCAGTTCCCTGTTTGGCAGCAAGTGATTAACAAAACCGGTTTAAAAAATGTCTCAAATATAGTGTTTGGTAAGGATTCAGAGTGATCTTGGCTTTCTTTCCCCAAAAGTTGTCAGATCTCTATGCATTTGGTACTATTCTGCTCTCATGCATTGTTTATCACCTTGGAAAATTGCAGAGACTCTGGAATTTCTCTGATAATGTAGGACAGAACTAATTAATGGGAATTTAAGAAGAGTTGTTAAAGGTAAAGAATCCTTTTTCACTCAGGGCTTCAGCCACCCCTTGCTGCCTCTCCTGAAATTCTGGGGAGGCAGTAGCATTTGTAGGTGCCTCTCCAGTCGAGCAAAATTTGGCAGGCTGTGAGTTATGTCCCCTAAGGGAGTGTCTGTGTCCAGCTTAATTCAACATAACACAGACTGTGCTGCTGCTCCTTCGTCTTCTCCTCGTACTGGTTCCGCCCAGTCTTCTCTCTGAGCCTCGAGTTATTGTTTTATTGAGCAGCCAGAAGGTGAACGCGGGCACGGGACTGATCCAAGTGAAAATGGGGCCCTCATTTTCTGCTGAGTTGGTGTTCAGCCGCCTCTGTTGTGTGACCTGCCCTGGTTTATTGGCCCCGTGGTGCTGTTGGGAAGCGGGCAGCAGTGAGCAGCCTCCGTGAAAGAGAGAGAGGTGCTGTTGATGTGGAAGGAGTGTTTAGGGGCAAAGTTCCATCCTCGCCCCTGCACTGTTCGTGAGGCAATGCCGCGGTGGATGTGACTGAACAAATAATGTGGGTGGCTGACAACCCGGCCAGCAGGGAGGAGAAGGGGTTCTTTTAGCTTGGTCAGGGCCCCAGGCTGGTCTGCAGCAAGGCTTTGTGGTCAGTTAGGGCAGGCACAACTTGGAGGAGGCAGGGAATCAGTGGACGGGAGGAGTGGTGGAGAATGCGGGTATCAAGGCCTGTTTTGCTGCAGGAAAGATATGCCATGGAGGGAAGGTTTAGATTGGGTATTGGGAAGAAGTGTTTTGCCATGACACGAGCCACTGGCCCAGGGTGCCCAGAGCAGCTGTGGCTGCCCCTGGATCCCTGGCAGTGCCCCAGGCCAGGCTGGATGGGGCTGGGAGCAGCCTGGGATGACAGAAGGTCATGGCAGGGGAGTTGGGGCTGGATGATCCCTTCCAACCCAACCCATTCTGTGATATGTGTCTGAGGATCCTCCCTGCACATTTTAGATCTCTGCACTGTGTTCAGGCCCTTGCCAGTGGGGAGCCTTGACCTTGACCAGTTTGGAATGTCCTTTTCTAGCAGTCATGCAGCCTGGGGTGCAAATACATGCGGGATGGAGGAGCACCCTCTCTCTGACAAAACAGCCAAGTAACACGGATCAGATGACCTGAAATCAGTGCTCACAAGCAGCTTAATGAGCAGGCATTTTCATTTGTCTGCGCCCTTACATCTCTGTGTGTCCCTGCAGCGTTCCCTAAAATAGCTGGGTGTTTGATGGGAGCTGTGGAAACAGGGGCTGTGAGCAATACGCTTCAACTGGGGGAAAGTTCACAGCCTGCCTCCCACTTGTTTTTCTGCACGTGGGAGCAGGGAGCCAGTGTTCACAGGCAGCCAGGAGATGTTTGCTTTGGTTCAGGGATGGCTTCGCCTGAGCTGGAATTTGTATCATCTGCTCCTGCTCCGTGCATTTGTGCACAACTGCTTGCACATGGTCTCCTGCCTAGTGAAAACTGGATTTTCTTCCCAGGAGCCAAAAGATTCGTGCTAAAGCAGTTTAGGTGGCGTATATATTTCTGGTGGCAGGAGCATGAATTTTTTGATTAGGGAGAGTTTTTCTTAAGCTAAAGTCCTAAGTCCTCAAAGTTGAAATAGTTGAAATGCATATAAAAAGTGTATGGGGGGGGGTTGTGCTTTGGGGTTTTTCTGGTGTTTTCTTTTGGGGTTTTTTTGGTTTGGTTTGGTTTTGGTTTTGGTGGGGTTTTTTTTGCTTTGGTTTTTTTTGTGGAAACTATTTCTGCATATAAACCAAAAATCTGCTGATTTTTCTAGGATGAGGGAATGGCCTCTGCTAAAAGCACTGTTCCTTGTCTGATTTTTTCAGAGGTGTCTCCTACAGGATTTCCTAGATGTTGCTGGCATGTTTTTAGTGCATTAGCACTAATTTTTGATGCATGTGGCAGCCTAGTCCAACTCCACATTTGTATCCAGCCTTACTTTGTTGTCAAACCTCACTGTATTTCCAGAATCTTCCCAGCTTTTCTTTCTGACTGGTAATTCTTCACGCCTTCCTTGTCTAAAGCACCATTCATTATTTATCTCAAACTTCCTGTGTTCATGTTGCCTATTCTTTAAAAGTTTTGGGTTAATTTGGGGTGTCACCTGTTGCCCTGTTCTTTTAAGTTCTCCTGAGCCTGCTGATGTTTACATCCTTGCAACGAATTTTTTCACACCTTTTTTTTGTGAGTGCTTATTGTTTCGTGTTCTTTTCTGGAGGAGGAGAAATTTCATGGGCTGTTGGTTTGCCCAGTGTCATTGGAGAGGTAGCACTGTCACCCTGCAATCTGCAGTCACTTTTAGAAGAATCTGTAAATGTTGGGAGTCAGAAATTAAGCTGCCCTTCTTTTACCCTGTGTCCGCATGGTTTTATTTCGTGTCCTGCGGTGACGCTCGCGCGCTGGAGGCTGGCTTGGCGCTCTGCTGCGTGCGAGGTGCTGTGCCTGTGGATAATTTGTGCCCCCCACGCTGGGTGTGTGTTCACCGAGGGCCGTTTCTGCCCCCGCTGCAGGTGTGTTCATCGTGGCAGCCAAGCGCACTCCCTTCGGCACCTACGGGGGGCTGCTCAAGGACTTCTCGGCCACCGACCTGACGGAGCATGCCGCTCGAGCCGCGCTGGCCGCGGGCAAGGTGCCCCCCGAGATCGTCGACAGCGTCGTCGTGGGCAACGTCATGCAGGTTGGTGGCCTGCGAGGTCTCCTGCCCGGGGGCTGTTTCAGGCACCCTCGGTGTGGCCCTGTGTGCCCCTGCCGCGGGCTGGCAGCCAAAGGGGTCGGGAGCGGTTTGCAGGCTAGTGTTTCTTGCTTGTGCTGGAGTTGAGGGATGTATCCTGTGTGATTTGTGGTGCTGTTGGGAGCAGGGCTTAGCTTGCTTTTTTTGGTGCCAGAGGTCGTTTAAACCAGGACGAGCTGACCTCCAAAAAGTATGTGTCAATTAACTGGTTAGTTGCTAATCCCAGGTATGTTTCCCTGGTTTTAATGGCTGGAGCTGTGTGACTCAGTGATCTGTATTTTTTCACAGAGTTGTATAAATCCCTTTCTGTGTCAAGCCTGTAAGTGATACGAGTCAATTTCTCCTGTGTTTTCTATAGTTTTTTTTTTTGAGTGAATGTGAGTTTCCTTTGAACTGGAAGGATTCATGCTTTGATTGGCAGAGACATTTGGAAATCGTGTCTCTTCCAAAGAGGATGCTGTTGTATGCATTGCAGAACTGCAGTTACCCACACATACAAATGAGGATCTTTGTTTTAGGCAAGACAGCAAAGAACATTCCTAGCTTTTTTTTTTTTTTTTGCTTTGTGTTCTGATTTCACCATTACTATTAAGGGTGGGGACTTTTATTTTGCACTGCATGTTTCAAGGATGCAGAAGAAGCAAGTAGCTGAGAACTTGGACAATAAGCAAAGAACAAGGTGGTATTCCTTCTTTGCATTTTCATCCAAAAGAGTGGTTTCAAATTATTCTGTCTCCTACAGCTACCATCTAAGCTTCTTTTATTCAGCTTTTCAATTCTGTAAGAGCTGTTTGTGGCCTAGGAGAACATTGCTGCACTCAAATCTCTTGTAGTGCTTTCACATAAAAAATAGCCATCTCCTGATAAAGTTTCTTTTTATTTTGAAAGTACATGTCTTTTCCTTTGCATCATACTTCCCCATTCCAGTAGATTTTTTTTTAATTCTGGTTTATTTATATTGTTTGATTAAATTTAATAAACTGTGAATGTGTGACTTCTTCAAACTCCTTCAGCAGAAGTGGCTTCATTTATTTTTTTTCTGAACTTGTAATAGTATTGCAGCACTGTTCACAGAACTTTGTCTTTATGATACGTTTTAGCTTAGGGCACGTTCCCCAAGGGCATAGGTGTTCTCTCTGGTTTTGGAGGCCTTCCCTTGTTAGTCTGAGCAATATTAATTTACCTTAAAATAATTGCAGCTCGCCTGGCAGGATCTGCCCTTGTGTCAGCCTGCTGTGTGGGTGCTGTTTTGAAAATAAAGGATAAGGGAAAAAACCATAAAGTTTCTGACTTAACACACACTTTCTTTAAAATTCATATTAAGACAGTGACACTTTCAGATCCTGTAGGATAGTGTCTTTCTGAGCTCAATCAAAGTGCTTCTGGTGAGTGGTAAGATTTCTGCTGAACATGCACCATCTTCTGCCTGGGATGCAATTACACCATTCTGACTTTCCATCAACACTATTTTTGCTTTCCAAACCAACGAGAGTGTGACAAAACATCTTTCCTGTTCTGCCTGCAGAGCTCCTCAGATGCCATCTACATTGCAAGACACGTTGGTTTGCGAGTGGGAGTTCCCGTGGCTGTCCCTGCCCTCACTGTCAACAGGCTCTGTGGCTCTGGCTTCCAGTCCATTACCAATGGCTGTCAGGTACAAAGCTGTGTTTCTGTGTCAGCTGTAGCTTTTGTCAGGCCTTTAAGGTGTAGAAACGTGTCCTTTGTGTTTGGGATGAGTCTTCACACGGGTTTTTGATAGAGGTTTCTATTGTCCAGCACAGTTTTCTGCAGGAGTTCAGCCACCACAGTGCCCCATTGTGTGGATGTTTCTTAAAATCCAAGTATTGTAGTAACTTTTAGTTTAATATGAGGAATGCAACAAGTGTTAGCTAGTGAAATGGAGCTCAGCTGTGCTATAGTTGCATCCCACAATCCTGTTTGCATGGACTGGAATTACTGGACTCCAGGAGTCTTTCATCTCTTCATCATTGTTTATATTCTCACCTGCCTAGCTGTGTAAGCAGCAACCTTAAAAAGTGCTTTTTAAGTATGCTTTTGTTCAAAGATCCAAGCCTCTCATGGGTTAAGTAGTTTATGAGGTCACTTCTTTTAAAATAGAAGAGAATCAACTTCTCTTTGAGGAGTTGGCCAAAGCCATTGAGTCAGAGCGCAGGGATTTTTATTTCATTTGCTCATACATTGCTTTTATGAATACTTGAACAAGCAGATTGTTTATTGTGTGGGATTTTTTTGGTTTTCCTTGGCTAAAGAATTATTTTAGGCCCGATATTCTGGAAGAAAAAATACAAAAAATGTGGAGATAAGGTTACATGTTTGCAATAACATCCACCCAGCTGTTTTTACTAGTGCGTTTTGCAGAGGCCAGACACATGTTTGTCCACACTGAAAAAATCTGCTGCAAAATGTGACCACTTTTACTGGAAGCATGGTGGTGAGGTCCTTTTCAAAGCTGGCGTTTCATCAATGCAGCCTGTGCTGCTTAGGTGCTCACTAAGTTTTTGGTAACAGTAAAGATCATCTCAGCACTTATTGCTACACACAAGTTATCAACTAGGAATCTCAAATGCATATCAAGATCACAGAATCATGGACCTGTTTGGGTTGGAAGGCACATCAAAGGACACCCAGTTCCACCTCCCTACCATGGGCAGGGACACCTTCCACTACCCCAGGTTGCTCCAAGCCCTGTCCAGCCTGGCCTTGGGCACTTCCAGGGATGGGGCAACCACAGCTGCTCTGGGGTAATTCAATTTTCTTTCATTCTAGTTCATAAATAACTTCAAAGTCCAACTCAGTGAAGCATTTTAAGGAAGCACTATTCTTGAATGCTTTGATGGTGCATTTAAGAATTGGGGCTTTTAGGTTTTTTTTGCTTTGCGGTTGATGAATTAATGTGTTTTGGGTACTTACTTTGGCAGCTACCTGGCTATTGTCTTCTAAAATTATGTCCCTTTTTTTTGAATTGTAAGATCTTACTTCAGGCTTTGAAGTGTAATTTGTGTTCCTTTTGAGAAGAGTGGGAGCTGAAAACCACAAGCACAACCAATTGTGAAGCAAACTACACCAGCATGCGGATGCCTGATGTCTTTGTTCCTCTGCTCTTGTCATGTGTGCACACCCATATTCTCTTCTTCCCTCATGGATGCAGTCATTCTTTGCTGAAGGGAAGAAAAAGGGAAGTGGCATGAAGGAGACAGACCCCACCATTAACAGAAGGGTAAACCCTTCATCCATGTACACACATGGCTAAGCTTGCGTTCATTCTAAGGTCGTTGCTTTGTAGGTGGCAACCTCTTCTTTTAAAACAGTTGTTATTCTCTTCCTCAAGCAGCCAGCTAAATCCTGGATGTGTTTGGTTTTACTGTGTTGACAGGAAATCTGCCTGAATGAGTCAGAAGTTGTCCTGTGTGGCGGAGCTGAGAGCATGAGCCAGGCTCCTTACGCGGTTCGGAAGGTTCGGTTCGGAACCAGACTAGGAGCAGAACTCAAGGTACTTCCTTTGCTCTGTGAGCAAAGCATTGCTTAGTATCAGGATTGTAGGCAACAAATCCTTGAAAATGAAATTATTGGAGATTAGATCCAGAATTTGTACTTTAAAGCATTTATCTGGTATTCAGACAGTATCAAAACAGTAGGTTCAGGCCATTTGGTGAAGTGTGCCAGTTTTCCAGCTTTTTCAAAACAATTTTTGAGTTCCTGTTCCATGTTAAACATACCAGTAAACTCTTGGACACAAAATTTAGTTCACTTGCTACATTCTGTGCAAGTACTATGTACAAAATGTCTGTGAAGCAGAGGCACACACATTTAGGCAAGGCTAGTAGTGCTGGCAGTAGGTAGAGAGACTGGTAAAGAGCATGTATACCTCCCAGCTGTGAGCATCTCTCAATTTCAAAGTGGAACCTTGAAGTTAAATCCATTGACCAGTAAGTTATATTTACATTTTCTTCTGAAGATAAGTTCTGAGTGAATACTGTATAAAATACTTTATCAGCAGGATAAACTGAAAACGTGTCACGACTTACTCAGTAGGTCATAACTGACATCAAAATGCAAAATTAGGATATTTCAGTGTTTCAGCCCTTTGGATTTTTTCCCCACACCGTATTTTCATTGTGAAGATGGTGAATATGATGTCCTTGATTTGTTCTTGTGTGGCACAGGTCCTACTGACAGCGCCTTCACAAAGTTGCTGATACACTAAGTAGGTGCAACTGTGTTCTTACCATAAAGATAACTGAATTGCACAGTGACAGGTGAATGAATGGCTTATCGTGCAGAACTTTACTGCTGACAGAGATAACAAAACCCATCTGAACAGACTGGACTTACCTTTATCAGGTTGAGTGAAGGTAAACTTGGGTGTCTTCTCCCCTGAGATGTCATACCCACAGAAACTTTTGACTCTAGCAAGGGGATTCTACCTGACATTAGAGAAAGAGCTAAAGAATCAGTAGGTTGTTGTGCCTTCTCACAGTGCCTCCCATTTCCTTCCTGGCAAGCAGGAAGTTTGCTCACAGGACTCTAATAAATAATTAATACAGAAGCGAAATATGCTGAAATACTAAAAATCTATTTTTAAAGCTTTCCCCAAGCCTCTTGGGGCCATGTGTGAGTGGAAAGAATCGCACTAGAGTGTAATGGAGATTAATTAGAGTAGCACACAAGAGCTTGCACACTGTTTTTCACTATGTTCACTCTGATAAATCAGTAAATTATCTGTAGATAACCTGAATTAATTCTACAAAGAGCCATTAGTTTCTAAGAGACTGCTGAACAGTTAGAAGCTGTCAGTAATTAATACAGGTATTGCCGTGCTTCCTGATTTCCTTCTTCTGGTGTTCCACGCAGCTGGAGGACACGCTGTGGGAGGCCCTAACAGATACCCATGTTAAAATCCCTATGGCAGTGACGGCTGAGAACCTGGCTGCAAAGTACAGCATCTCCCGGGAGGACTGCGACCGCTACGCGCTCAAAACCCAGCAGCGGTGCAAGGCCGGTGAGTGAATCGGGCAGCGGAGGTGTTCACGTGGCACCAGTTTCAAGTCCAGTCAGTTTTTAGCCTTGGTTCAAAGCATTCCAAGGTTTCTCTGGTGCTCTTGGCCTTCTGTTTGCATGCTGTAATTTGTGATTTTGCTGGCCCCATGGTAAAAATAATGCACTCTTAGGGGGGTTGGCTTTGACAGTGTGGTGAGTGCGGGGTTGCACCTCTCAGAAGGTTTAGTGGGAGCCCCTTTCCACTGCCTTCCTGTGCCTTCCTCAGGGACATTCCTTAGCTGTTGAGGCAGCAAACACCACTGGCCAGTCACGGCCTGAGCAGGATTCATGTTGGTGGATGTCATTTGCTGGTGCCCCTCTGGTGGGATGCAGCATTGTCCCAGGCATGCCTGACTGCACTCCTTTCTTTCCTCTGCACGGCAGAACAGTCTTACAGAGTGACCCACATCCTCCTTGTGTGCCAGCATGTGCTGTAATTCATCTAAATCCTTCTGCTTTCTTTTGCAAATTGAATGTAGTTCTTGAATGCTTGAACAGTCGGAGCAGATGGAATCTGAAGAGGGGATATTTGTTTAGGAGCTGTGTTTTAAACTGTTCTCTGGGTGGTTTACGTGCCCGAAACCATAATTCAGAGGCATTCAGCTCTGAGCCTAAAATGTAAGAAGGACGTGGAGCTGCTGCAGCCAGTGCAGAGGAGGCCATGGAGCTGCTGCCAGGGCTGGAGCCCCTCTGCTCTGGAGCCAGCCTGGCACAGCTGGGGCTGCTCAGCTGCACCAGAGAAGCTCCAGGGACACCTCAGAGCCCCTGCCAGGGCCTCCAGGGGCTCCAGGAGAGCTGCACAGCCCCTGGGGACAAGGCAGGCAGGGACAGCACCCAGGCAATGGCTCCCACTGCCAGAGGGCAGGCACAGATTCTGGCACATTGGGAATGAGGAATTGCTGGCTGGCAGGGTGGGCAGGCCCTGGCCCAGGGTGCCCAGAGCAGCTGTGGCTGCCCCTGGATCCCTGGCAGTGCCCCAGGCCAGGCTGGATGGGGCTGGGAGCAGCCTGGGACAGTGGGAGCTGTCCCTGCCATGGCAGGGGTTTGGATCAAGATGGATTTTAATGTCCCTTCCCACCCAAACCATCCCAGTTTCTGTGACTCAGTTACTGTGAAGTTCAGGCCAAAATCCAGTAGAATGTGCAGTGGCCATCCTGGGACTCAGCATACATTGGAGACCAAAGGTGAACATAAGAAGGAAAGATCTAAGCATGGTTTTAGATTCTAATGACGGTGCATTTTAACAGCTGCGCTCTTGAGGGAAGATTCTGTATTTTTTCTAATGGATGTAGAAGAGCTTTTTGTAACTTTTCTTCATCATTTATTACCCTTCCTGCTCGTTACTCTTGTTACCTAACTCCTGCTATTACTGGAGCCTTTGCTAGAAACTCTGTTTCTTGTTTCCTAGGATTTTACCTTGCTGTTTTTATTTCTGCATGTAGGACCAGGTCATCTTATCCCACAGTAAAGAGAGAACCCTGTGTGTAATCAGGAAAGAAAAAGGGTTTGAGGCATTTATTGAGAAGTCCAGAGGTAGCTAAACAACATCAGATCTGACAATTTCAGTTTTAAAATCTCTGTCTCGTGTTTATTAGGCAATCTGGCCAGATGCTTTTTTGGGCATCTTAGATACCTGCAATGGCTTGAATTGTTTTAGGTTGTTTAGGCAGCTGAATCCCATTCTGAGATCTTAGTTTGACGGTGAGAGCCCTCGGAGGATCACCTTGAGCAGGATTTTGATTGATGTACAGTATCTTATCAACAGAAACAATGTGGCTCAAGAGGTTTTCTGCTCATTCCTCTCTGAGTGAGATTTACATCTTGGCCATCTGAGAAATGACAGAGCTGTAAAATAAAGCAGCAGTAAAGGGGAGTATCTACTAAAAATAAACCTAGTGGTTTACACAAAAAAAACCAAACAAGAAGGAGTTCAGCTGTTGAAACCTGACATAAAGTTTCAATATTTGAGGCTTTATTTGGAGAAGTTTGACAGTGTACGTCTATGGTTTTTACCCAACTTCTTAAAATAACAAAAACCACAAAAAATCCCCCAACAATAAATAAGGAAAATAAAGCATAAATATTGCTGTCCCTGAACTTTTGGTTCAAATAGAGCAAGAAGCTGTGTGCGCATGAAAATATGATTGTTGGTCATGCTGGGCAATCATCTTGATGTTTTTATCAGGTCCTTTTTATTTTCTTTTTTGTGGTTGCAGCTAATGATGCTGGCCACTTTAAGGCTGAGATGGCACCAATTGAGGTGAAGACAAAAAAGGGTAAAGAAAGCATGCAAAAGGACGAGCACCCCAAACCCCAGACCACCATGGAACAGCTGACAAAACTCCCGTGTGTCTTTAAAAAGGATGGAACAGTCACGGCTGGGAATGCTTCAGTGAGTACATCACACCCTTGGGCTGGGCACGTGTCCCCTCTGTGGTTCTCCAAATTTATTGCCACTGTTTTTATCTCTCACCGAGTTGGCTCTCAGTGGTGTCTCCTGACAAAGATGCCTTCTAATTCTGCAGCTGAATGCCCCAGCTGACTCTCCCAGCCTTGTGCCAGGTGATCCTGGTTGGTGCCAGGGGATCCTTCAGTCACTCCTAAGTCCTAAATTTGGTTCTATGGGCTGCCACTGATACTGCAGTGAGGCATTGGCATTTCCTCCTGAGCCTTGAGTTGTGCAATTGGTGGCTGCAGTGGCTGCGTAGCCACTCTCCTTTTTTGGGGGGCAGTGGTAACTGAACTTCTTTGCTTCAAACCTACATTTTTTTAGTGGGCATACTGCTGCTGCTCATCTTTGTACCCCAGCTACTGTCCTCTCTCCCCCAAACCACATTTTGCTTTTACCCAGAACATACTCGGTGCTTAGCAGCATGTCATTATGGACTGTTCCTCTCACAGTCATTATCTGAATTAATTGATTAAAGTTCTTTGGGCCAGATGGAGTGCTGTGATCATACAGTCTGAATTCATGCCTAAAATAGATCATAGCCACAGTAAGTGTGGGTGTCTGTAAAGCATCTTTTATAATTAATAGCACATATATTATCCATTATTAATAGTGTTCTTGCAAGTCAGCAGAATCATATTTCCAATGCAGGGAAGACTTATTTTTCTTTTCCAGCACATTGGAATTCATGAAACATTTATCTATATTTAACTATCTTTCCCCAGCCTCAGAAGAGTGATTTGTTTTTGGTTGTTTTGAAGAAACATTGTTAAATGTTAATTATGGTACCTTAGACTCAAGCCCCTTTTTGGGGTTAAAGAGTGTGAGGATTTTTTTGTTTCTTTGTATTTTCTCACTAAGAATGCTTCTCTCTTACTGCAAGGGTGTGTGTGATGGAGCTGGTGCAGTCATCCTTGCCAGTGAATCAGCACTTAAAAAGCACAGTCTCACTCCTCTGGCAAGAGTAGTAGCTTATCACTCAGCTGGCTGTGACCCTTCCATCATGGGCATTGGTAAGTTGCAGTAAAGCACAATTTTATGGCATCAAACAGCACTAAAATGTTCTTGTCATGGGCATTCTGAAGGAAAGAAATGTGCTCAGGCTGGTGGCTCTGGAGGTGTTTGTGTGTCCTGCCGTCCATCCTGCTGTGCCAGTCCATCCTTGTTGTGCAGAGGGATGGATTTGCTCCTCAGTTTGGCTGGAGGGGTGTGTGCAGTGCCTGACCCACAGTAATAGCATCAGCATGGTTTCCCGGGCTCTTCTTCCCTTTTTGTACTGTCTCTTTTAGTCAAGAAAACAAACACACATTTTTTAAAAACCATTTTCTCCTAAAATTCACTTTCATTTGCTGTGAGCTCTAAATCCCTTGATAAAATGTGTAACTATGAGTTGCCTGCCTCACCTGTTGCTGATGGAGTAATGTAGCCTTTCAGCAGTTTCAGTGACTCAACTGCTTGGATCCCAGGATATGCATCTGTTCATGTGTTACTTGGAAAACCAAAAACCTTTTCTTGGTTGCTTTAGTCCCATATTTTCTGTTTCTTCATTAGGTATTTTCTGTTTCCTCTCTTAGTGCAAACAGTCCCTCAAAGCCAATCCAGACACCACAGAATTTTTCCCCTCACTTTAGTTTGCAGACAGCATTGTATCCCAGCATTGCTTTTCATCTCTGTGTTCTGTTCAGAGGAGCTGTTGTTGGCAGGTTCTGGGTGCCAGTAGAAATGCAAATGAGGCATTGTCAGATTTGTTTTCCTGCTCAGACTGTCTGACTGACACAGAGCAGGAGGGAGGGTTTTCTTCGCTGGACTTGGTGCTGGCATTGTGCTTCCTAGACAAGCCCCTTCTCTCGAGTTCAGGCATCTCTTCTAGCTTGTTTAAAAACTTCATAAATCATATGGAGGATCACTTAGTATCCCAACTCCTTCACACCACAGCTTGTCCCCAGCAGCTCAAAGAGAGCAGATGAGGTTCATCGACCTGACAGCAGCAGATCTGACAAACAGGAGCTCAGTCTGAGCCACTGTCCTTTCACATACTGATAGCAGGTCCTGTCTCACAGTGTTCAGTGAGAGAATCCATTGTTTTAAAAAAGAGAGAGAGAGGGGGAAAAGTTTACTTGGCTGTCATTAGGGGTCTTTGTGTTGTCTCCATGAGACCCTCCCATTACTCTTGATGCGTAACAGGCATACTAAAATCCTTCCCTAATAAGATGCACTTAGTATGGTGTTAAGCTGCCTGGGGCTCCCTGAAACTCCACTGAGCTCTGAACTGAGTGCTTATTTCTTTTATATTTTTCTGTCTCTTTGGTAATTTACTTAATTTATTCTTTGAGCTATGTGTTTTCATCGCCATTTTTTGGCGATGTGATTGCATTTAGGATTGTTTTAGAATTGAATGATCAGCCACCACCCAACATCTCAGTATGTTTCTCCTACAATCACATACCTGATTAACCTTTCCAAATTCTCTTTGAGTGTGTGTGTTTCCTTAGGTAGCTGCATTTGAGGTTAATTTCCCTTCATAGTTTATATTAGGTTATAGAAGGCAGCTTTCTTCCAGAGGACAGTGTTGTTGCCAAACTCTTAATAATCTGAAACTCAAAATCTTGCTTTTTTCAGTTGTCCAAGACCTGGGTCTAAGGGAGCATCTAATTGTTTGGAATAAACTAGTTAAAGGTTTGGCTTTTTATTAGAAGATTTTCAAATATATTGAGAACACCAAAACAACAATACCCATAACTAAGCACATGACCAGCAAACTCTAGAGCAGCCTGTGTTTTTCTTATTTTGTTTACCTGGAGGCTGCAAGTTGTGAGGAAAGAATAAGTGGAACCACGAGTATGGGGAAGGAGAATGCCTCAAAACCATTGTGAAGTTGTTTTATTTACTTGGGGACTGTCATTTCTCTTGACTCAAAAGCTCTGTGTGCAGCAGTAGTGACACTCTAAGATTTCCCTGGCTGCATGTTGGCAAGGAGACCAAGTAGTTTTGAGATTTAGGAGCTCTCTTACCACCTGTTAAAGCAGGTTAGTGACATATCCAGAATTCATTATCTGCACAGAGGCTTGTGGGAGGGGTTCTCATGAGGGTTTATGAATTTGTCCTATGTAAAACAAGTTTCTAATACTTAATTTAATAATTTTTTAAATTTAACTAACTGCATATGATTTCCAAACAGGCCCTGTACCTGCAATTACAGAGGTTTTGAAGAAGGCAGGACTGACCCTGAAGGATATGGATTTGGTAGAGGTGAGATGTTTTTACAAGAGCAGTGATCTTACCCCTGATCTTTTTAGCAGGAGGATTCCACTCATGCCATGTAGGTGTTCTTGTCTGTCAGGAGCCTGCCTGACCTCTGTCCATCCAGTTTCTGCTGCACAGTCACTACAGAAATCCCAGGCACGTGGAAACTGGAAATGGTGCGATCGCATTCCGTGGAACAAAAATATCCTCATGTGACATGACGTTTTACTCCTTTGGCTGGACTGCTCATGTTTTTAGCTAGTGATACATGTGAACAGGGCCTTTTTCTGTCAGAGCAGCAGGCTCTTCATGGACCCACTGTCTCAGAACATACTGTACTTTTTTTTTAGAAAATTCACCTTGTCTTGCTTAGTATTTGAATGTAGTTGGGTTGGATTGACACATGAGTGTTGGCTGAGCATGCTGTTATAGACACAGCATTTGACCAGTTCACCTTATTTATTCTTGTTTGCGCACATACTGCTGAAAGCTGGTGTTGAAGTTCTGTCCTTTCTCTGGTGCTTTAGGTGAATGAGGCATTTGCACCTCAGTATCTGGCTGTGGAAAAGGTGTTGGGCCTTGACCCTGAGAAAACAAACGTCAATGGAGGTGCCATTGCCATCGGCCACCCCCTGGGGGCCTCGGGCTCACGGATCACAGCTCACCTGGTGCATGAATTAAGGTATGAACTCAGCAGCTGCTCAGCATGGGTGCGCTGCTGGCGGGTGGATTTATGCCTGCTGACATTTTGGGCACGGATGCCATGTGACTAAACTCTCCTGGTCAGCCAGCCTAAAACTCTCCTGGCTGGAGTGGGCCACTTTCTGTGTGAGTTTGCCGCTTCTGTGCTGCAGGGCAGGTCCTGCACTTGCCTCACATCCCATCCTGTTGTCATGACAGCATTTCTCAGTTCACCTAGATCTGGTCCAAGCCTACTGGAGCCTGTGGGAAGGTTTCCTTCTTTTGAAATGGCCTTTGAGCAAAGTCTGTTCTCTTCTTAACGTGGGGCATTTCATAGAATCATGGAGTCCTAGGGACAGCTTCCACTATCCCAGGTGTCCAGGGACAGCTTCCACTATCCCAGGTGGCTCCAAGCCCCATCCAACCTGGCCTTGAACACTACCAGGGATAGAACAGCCACAGCTGCTCTGTGAAACCTGTGCCAGGGCCTCATCATCCTCACAGCCAGGAATGCCTTTCCAATATCCCATCTGTCCCTGTCCTCTGACAGTGAAAGCCATTCCCCCTTGTCCTTTCCCTCCCATGCATGAAGTCCCCCTCCAGTCCTTTAGCTACTGGAAGGGGATGCTTTAAAAGACTTTGTTGTCACATTCTCTCTCCTTTAGCCCATTTTCAGAAATTCTGTCTCTTTTGGATTGCCTAATATGCTTAGCAGCATTTTCATTCCCCCCTCAGGGTGGAGATCACTGTGTCTCTTTGCTTGCACTTGCAACACTGTCTTAGTGCTCAGCTGTGAGACTTCAGATCATTTGCACCTTGCAGAAATCTGTTTATTGGAGCGTGGTTGTAGAAAACGTAGCGTTTGAAATCTACCTCAGTAATGTTTTTAGTTTAAAAACTATTAGTATAAAAACTATTTTAGTTTAAAAACTATTCCAGAAATGTTCAGGTGGGGTCTAGTGGAAGAAGTTTGTGCCTGTGGCAGAGGCTGGAACCAGATGATCTCTAAAGTCATTGTTAAGAAATATTTCAACAGCACTTGAGACTTCATGGTATTTTACTAGAAAAATAACAACATAGACATTCTAAAATGTCATTGTCAGTGACACCCAGTTGGTAGCTGGTTTCCTCATAAAATCAGGACGGGAGCTGCTGATTTTATGAGAGGAGACCAGCTGCAGTAACCTGCAGTAACCGCTCCCCTGTTTCTGCTTCTGGGCAGGCGCCGCGGTGGGAAGTACGCGGTTGGGTCAGCGTGCATCGGCGGAGGGCAAGGCATTGCTGTGCTCATTGAGAACACAGCCTGAGGCCTCCTGGGCACTGCAGCTGCTGATCCCCTGAGAAACCTGCCTCTCTGACACCAGAGCATCGCTGCCTGCCTTTCCTGCAAGGTAAAGGAACGACTGAGAAGTCAGAATTCTGAACAAAAGAGATTCATTGATGCCTTTCTAACTAAAGGAAGTGCAGCATCAATATAATTTCACACTAATGAAGTATTTTCTAAAAGCCTCTTTTCAATCAATGTATTTCTGTAGGCAAAATTATTTTCATTTCCTGAGGAAATTGCCTGTCAAACTTTCACCCAACCTGCCTTAAAATAGTAGTCAGTGCAGCTTCTTAAGCAAGTATTGCTTGAACTTATTTCAGCTACTGACACTGTCTGGTACATGTGCCTCTTCTAATATCAGGAAATGTGAAAATGCAATCAGAGACTTTCTGAAGTATATATTGATTGTAGATTGGTGGCTGTTAACCTGTACCCTGCTGTCCTGCAAGGGAAGAGAACAGAAGCTGAAATTTTCATTGTGCCTCCCAAAAGAATAATAAATATAACACACAAAGGAAAAAGACTTGGTGTTCTGTTTGTTAGTTTATTTTAAATGTAAATCACCGTGAGAATTGTTAGTTTTGGGAAATCAGTGTTGGGTTTTGGAGAGAGTGTTTCTTTTTGTTGAGGAATAACTGGTGTTTATTAGGTAGTTTCTAGAGAACTCCAGCAAATCTGCCAGCCCCCTGAGAAGGGGCACATTCACTGCACGCACTCAGCATCTCTTTCTTAAAATTCCTCTGATAGTACCACCCATATTTCTTGGGACTGCTGGTGTGGGGCTGTTCTTGGCCACTTTGGGAGGTACAGCTCTGAGGAAGCTGCCTCAGAGGCCGTGGAGTTGGAGTTGTGAATCGTTTGACAGGGCCAGCATGACATTGGGGTGAAATGAAGTCTTGGTGCTTGCTGGAGTCCTCCAGGCTGCTGTGAGCAGCTTGCAGCTTGCTCTGATGTGCATGTCTGCATCAGGTGCTCACTGGAGAGAGCCCTGCCAGAGACAGCACACACCTCTCCATAGCACTGGAACAGCAGCAGGGACTTCAGCCTTTACTCCTTCTCATCCTCCGCCAAATATTCCTTACCAAATATTCCTTACAATAACCCTCTGCTGGCATGGGAGGATTGTGAAAGGCACTCAAACCTGTCTGCCTAGCCTAGCAGGAAATTCAGGCCAAGGCAAGTGTTGCTTCAGCTGGTGGATAACAATTGAAATATGCTGATCATCTTCCGAGGGGTTTTCATGGGTGCAGTGACTTTAAAAACTGTAGAGATATTTAGCACTGTTTATATGGATTAAAAAAATCTCCAACCAACCCAGCTGCAGTAGGGCAGCAAACCAGATATTTATCTAATACAGTGTCTGTTTTCCTCTTTCTACTCTTACTGTAGTAGATTGGGATTACTGGGATTTCACTGCTCAGAAAACATTTTCCACATGGATTTTGTCACATCTTTTGCAGGAGGATTTTTATTTAATAACGAGTAGTGCTTTCTGTAATAACCAATAACTAATTCCCTGTTTCTTCTTAGAATCATAGAAGCATGGAATAATCTGAGCTGGAAGGGACCCACCAGGATCACCCAGCCCAGCCGCTGCCCTGCACAGACCCCCAGCAATCCCACCCTGGGCATCCCTGGCAGCGCTGTCCAAAGGCTCCTGGAGCTCTGGCAGCCTCGGGGCTGTGCCCATCCCTGGGGAGCCTGGGCAGGGCCAGCACCCTCTGGGGAAGAGCCTTTCCCTGACATCCAAACTAACCCTGCCCTTACAGAGCTTCATGTCATTCACTCCGATCTGGTCATTCCCTCAGTCTTGTCACTGGTTGTAGAGATCATGGTTGGGTCCTCATGGAGGAATTTATGGGCAGTTCTTGACTGTGGATGATCACTGAATTCTTGTTTTCAGAGAACTGGATAAGTTTTTCCAGGATCTTTTCCTTGTGCAATAACAGTTTTTTCTGAGCTCATCATTGTGTGTTTACAGTAAATCCTCTTCATGTGCTTTATTTAGCACACAATGTTTCATTTCCCCTTTTTATCACTCACATTTTTGAGATTCATGTGTAATTCTAGCCAGGAGAGCTGCATTTGGTCATCCTGAATTATGGTGTAATTTCTGAAGAATGCATCATCATGTCCATCTTATTTTCCAGAGAACTTTTTATGCATTAGCTGCAGCTTTCCAGATACCTTGACAAATGTGTTATCAGCACAGATGATGTACATCCTCCTGCCAGTAACCTTTCTTTGCAGTGTGAGCCAACTGCTTATTCCCATATCATTCCATTTTTATCCTGCTCATTTTCTGTGAGAACTGAGGAGGCTGAGAGGCTTTGTCACACAAAAGTGAGGCAGTGAAAAATCCTTTCCCATGAAGTTACTGGGGCTTGAGGCAGTGCAGCTCTAGCTTCTTTCACATCACCTTCTTTCACATCACCCAGCTGAGGTCAGCCAGGTCAGAATGATGTGCTTGTAGAATCACGGAATGGTGTGGAGACTGTCCCATTCCAGCCTCTGCCATGGGCAGGGGCTCCTTCCACCAGATGAGATTGTTCCAGCCTGGCCTTGGGCACTGCCAGGGATCCAGGGGCAGCCACAGCTGCTCTGGGCACCCTGGGCCAGGGCTGCCCACCCTCCCAGACAGCAATTCCTAATTCCCAATAGCCCATCAAAATCTTCCTTGTGCAAATTAAACTGTTAAATGGTTGAGACCAGTGACAATCCCTCTGCATTCCTCTTCTGTAGTTCCTGATTTCATGTCTAAACCTAAAGCATGGCATTCCCAGAAGGCCTAAACCAGGTCTTGTGCTGGGCCCTACACAAACACAGTTTGCTGTGCTTCAGAATCACAGAATCACAGAATGGTTTGGGTTGGAAGGGACATTAAAGATCATCTACTTCCAACCCCAGTGCCATGGGCAGGGATTCAAAATACTGGCTTTTTTCTTGCTGAGTTGTCATTAAAGATGAGCAGGAGCATTGATGTTTGATTCCTGAGCCAATCTTCTACGTTACGTAGGAGTGCTGAGCCTTGAGGATTTGGTGTGAGCTTGTCTTTGCTAGCAAGCCCTATCATTTATTGCAGAATAACAGCAGAAATACCTGATCCTTGTACTAATTCCCAGCTATGCTCTCTGATTTCCTGGATATAACAATGGCAGAACTGTGTTTCTGCCTTTGGGAAATTAAGGCATCTCTGCTGAGAGCAGTTGGGATTACGGGAATTTAAGTGTCCTGGAAGTAGTGGGAGATAAGAAATGTGTTAGATTTTAGAGGGATAATCACATACTTTAAATGTACTGAGTGCATACTTTCTTTTTTTTTCCTTCCTTTTTAGGCTCAGTTGTATTCTTTACGTGAATAGCCTCTATTATGCAGTATAACGAAAATGCTAATTTCTTTCTCTTTTTGTACCGTGTGGGGTAAGAAAGCACGTGTGGGATATACTGCCCGTGTAGAACTGTGCCGGATTTACCTTTTCAGGCGGGTGTTGCTTTCTGCCACTGGGTGGAGCGTTTTAGACACCCTGCAGCTGTCCCAGCCTCGCAGAGGCATCTGCACTCCCTGCAGTAGCACAGCCTTTCTCCTGAGTGCTTGATGGATTAAACCCTGAAACTGAAACACTTGAAAATTCAGCGTTCCCCGTTTCTCTTTTTATGGTTTTTAAACAGGCAGCTGCCACGACACCAACGCGTCAGTGCTGCTCTGCACCCCAGAGCTGCTGGACTCCGAGGGCATTGGGGGGCACTTGGTGTTTTACAGAGTGCGTCCCAGTGCAGTTTGTGGGGACATCGCTGGAGTCTGGCAGGAGATGAAGAGAGTAGATTCTGTGGTTCCTTGGTCCAGAAAAAAAAGCTATTAAACCTTAATCCTAAACAGCTGTATGGGAGAGAGAGGGAGAAGGTGCAGAGGCCTGACAGAGATAGACTTACCTGGTGCATTCCTTTCTGGAGTAGATATCAGCAGTTCTGCTGCACTGCTAGTGGAGCTGCAGTAATGAAGATGGGATGTTGTGTAGCATTCTGTGTATAAAAAAATTACTTGTTGAAGCTCCTAAAGTGCACATTTTTGGGGAAGTCTCACCTCATCGTGAGAGTATTTCTATTAAGCTCTTCCTCCATCTGCAGATCCAGACGTTTTCCATCTGGTGTGATGCTGTTAAGCTGGGCAGGGCTCTGTCTGGCCTCTCCACCTGCCAAAGTCTGTGCTGTCTGACTGGGATGCTGCAGGGGGATGCTGAGGGGGATCAGAAGGGAAATTAATCCTTCTGAGAGCTCAAAGCTAAGGGTTTAGTAACAGGGATACGCTTCCCACCTTCTGGAAGCAGCTACAAGGAACCAAGTGCTGGTCATGTCTTTGCTGACTTTGGTACATTTAAATGAAAAAGTAAATTTAGCAGGTGGGTTGGAGCATGAATGAAGTTTGAATTGCACATATGGTTGTTGGTTTTAGTTTTATACTGGATGAGTATTTCTCATGGAAGTGAGTTAAGATCAAAAGGTAATGTTTTTGGACTTATTTGAGGGCACTCTTTGAGAACAAGCCCAGCTGTAGAGCCAGTGATGCTTGGGCAAAATGCTGTAGCCGTAGGAATTGCAGGGCAGATCAGGTGTAATCTCAGGCTGCTGATCCACAGCTGTTTGGAATTGCCATCATGGCAGACTGCTCCTGGCAGGTACTCACGGAGAGCAGCTATTGATTTCCCTCTGGTGATCGTGCTCCTGCTCTGATTCAGCAGAAGCAGGGCTGTGTGTTCACACCCTGCCTGGGCTGGATGTGTTTTCTGTGAGATCAGGCATTGCCCAAATGTGGCATTAATGATTGTGAAAGCAGAGCTTTAATCTCTGGGAATCAGCGGGACAGGGAGCTGTTGCACAGAAGCTGCAGGCAGCAAGCTCTGGGAGTGAACCTGCCAGTCTGGAGAGGTCGTGGTGCCCAGCCTGGACACCAGGAGCCAGGCACCCCAAATTCCTGTCTGTCCCAAGCACAGACATCACACCAGCTCCTCCACATTAGCAGCAGGAAACTTAGAATAACAAAAAATAAAAGAACAAAGTAAGCATCTATGAGCCAAAACCTGAGCTGTGGGGTTGCAGGAATCAGGAGGAGGGGAAGGGCTTTGTGCCCTCATTTCTGTGTTGCTGCCTGATAACCTCTGCTAACCTATGAAATGTTTTTCATTCCTGCTACTAACTAATCAGTTTATGGAGCTTGTAAGCACCATCTGACCACATCTCCAAAGAAAATTCACCCAAGTTTTACTTTGAGAGATTTGAGCACTGACAGCAAGCTGGAAGCTCAGAATTTTTATGGTGTTAGATTCTTCTGCGAGTTCCTTACTGCGCTGTATCCAAACATGTTTCTTCAGTGTTGAGTGCATGTCACATATTTTCTCTAGCATTGTATTTACTTTAGCCTTTGCCAGGAAGGAAAAAAAAAATTAATCCCTCTTTATAAACATTTAGCTCTAGTACAAGATACACATGATATAATCATTGGGCTTTCTGTTTTTCTTGTAGGAATATTTTACACAACAATGTTTTTCCCCTCTGCTGTGGTTATTTATAAAAAGAGATTTTTCAGGTCTTGAAAAGGGATTTGCAAAATCTAGAGTGTGAATCAGAAGACAACATAAGTTTAACAAGGGAGGGAGAACTTAAGAGATGGCAGAGCATTGGGAAGTTGTATTTACTGGAACACTAATTGGATTGAGCATGAAATAACTCAGTTTTATCAATAACTCAATTTCAGGAGCCTCTTCTGACACTCACCAGGTTAAAGTTCTTTACCTGTACAAACTAAAGATGTGCTCTTTTTAATAAAAGTACATTCACCAGACTCCAGAAACCTCTAAATCACCTTAAAAATAATCATAAAACTCTGTGATTCAGCAAATCTGCAGTTGCTAGAAGGGTAAAAAAATTACTAATTTAGAGAAAAGCATTGTGAGGTTGTGGTGAGCGAAAAGTAGAACATTTATGACTACTTCTCTAACAGTGGCGAGTGTCAGTCTGCAAATTAGATTCAGGAGAGATTGTAAGGAAGTAGAATATGGAGTAGGCTGAGTATGGAGTAGGGTATGGAGTGTAAATTGATGTGGAGTAGTTTAAACTTGAGACAAAGGGCAAGTATGGCTATGAACCAAGATCTCACTGTGGCAGGTATTGGATGCAGCTGCACAAACAGTAGTATTTATTCATTCATGCTGTTTCTAAGAAAGGGATGGGGTTCAAGTGCTGTGTGCCTTCACCGGGGGTGTCCTGCCTCTGTCACCCGCTGTAGCATTTTGTCCTGGAGATTGGGAACCCCAGGTGCTGGTGCTCTGGGCAGCAGTGTGTGCTGCAGGGCTCTGTGCTGCTCTTTTCTCTCAAACAGGTTCCAGGCCCACAACTCTTGTACTGCAGAGCAGGTGTGCCCCTTGCTCACGTCCTGTTGGTTTGAGGGCTGCTCTCTGTCTTCAGCCTCCTCCTGCTCTGCCCAGCACTGGGGTGGGAGGAAGGGTCATGCAGTGCCATGGAAAAATGCAGTTGCAGGCCTAAAAATAGATAGATTCCCTGAGGATGACTTGAGAACCAACCAAACCCAAGGAATTTGCAGTATGTTGCTACCACCTGTGTAATTCCAGTCCAAATCAGTGGCTTCAGAGGAGGATTTCACTGTGACTCCCCTGGGCAGGCAGGGGGAGTGTCAGTGACTCCCAGCCCTGCACGTGTGATGGAGGATGAGCAGCTTGGGGCTCTAACCACATAGAGATGTTCTCTTTTTCCTTTCTTTGCACCTTCCCTTGTTCTCACGTGGTTTGGGCATTGGTGCAGTTGTTTGGCACAAGGTTTGGAAGCAGCCAGGGGTGTCACTATTGGAATGGGCCTCTCCATGAGATTGATGAAGGTGCAGTGAACTCGCTCTCATCCCTCAGCCTGCTTCTCAGAGAGAGCCGGAGCCAGATTTTTGTGTATCAGAGATTCTTTGATTTGTTTTGACACTGCAGGTGGTCCCCTGTCATAGAATCAGGGAATGTGGAAGGAATCTTGGAGCCCACCTTGTTCCACTCCCTGCCATGGGCAGGGGCACCTTCCACTGTCCCAGGTTGCTGTCTCCCATCCATGGACCTGGGGAATGTCCTGCACAAGTGCAAGAGACATTTGGGATGTCTCTTGCACTTGTACAGGACAAAAACTGCAGAGTACAGCACAGGAGCCCAAAGGCTGGGCTCCCAGCCTCTCCACTATCCCACTTCATGCTCTCCTGGACAAACTCCCCTGTGCAAAGTTTGAGCTCAAGCCCTGGATAGAATCTGGGAGCAGACCTGTTAGGAGATGAATAAAATCTGAACTTTAAAAAAAACTATTTTTCTGTGAAAAATAGGTAATGCAGTATGTCAAAATTCTAAGATGCCTCCCATGTGAGATACCTCGTCAAGGCATTATTTACCACTGATAGTGCTGGAATAGACCACAGAATCACAGAACAGTTTGGGTTGGCAGGGACTTTTGAAGGACCCCTAATCCATCCCCCTGCAATAGGCTGGGGCACCTTGCACTAGGTCAGGTTGGTCAGAGCCCCATCCAGCCTGGCCTTGGATGTTTCCAGGGATGGGGTATCAGGGATGTACCAAATGCCTTGTACAAAGCTGCAGCACACCATGCAGTGGATGTCACAATCTGGTAGATAATGAGCCAAAACCTGACTTTCATGGCCCTGGTCTCATGTTATACCCCAGCTCCTGAGCTTATTCCAGCAGCAGCCTGGCTACCTGTCCCTTTCCCAGGGTGCTCCCGAGCAGCTGAGCTCCCCTGGCTACCTGTCCCTCTCCCAGGGTGCTCCTGAGCAGCTGAGCTCCCCTGGCTACCTGTCCCTCTCCCAGGGTGCTCCTGAGCAGCTGAGCTCCCCTGGCTACCTGTCCCTTTCTCAAAGTGCTCCCGAGCAGCTGAGCTCCCCTGGCTACCTGTCCCTTTCCCAGGGTGCTCCCGAGCAGCTGAGCTCCCCTGGCTACCTGTCCCTTTCCCAGGGTGCTCCCGAGCAGCTGAGCTCCCCTGCTGGCCCTGGCGCTGCCAGGCTGCAGGTGGAGAGCTCCGAGCTGTGACTCAGCCCCTGACACTCCAGCCAGCCACCTGCAGCATCCCCAGCTGAAGCAGCTCCTGATTTGCATCTGACAGAGGGTTCCAGGCTGCCAGAAGAGGTGTTCAGTGCCCAGGTTCCTCATTCCCCAGGAATGGGGCTGTGGCTGGGGCTGTGCCAGGCAGGTTTCAGGTCCTGTGTAGCTCCTGTAGCTCTTCACCGTTCTGTGTTTGATTCATCTCTGAAAAACCTGGCACCTGAGCAGCACGGTGCTCCTGGAGGAGCACAGCTGCTGTGTGAGCACATAGTCTGAGTCCCAGATGAGGGGAGATAAGGTTAACTTGGTGTGTGCTGCTTCCACAGGGCCTGATTAGGAAATGAGTGTTCTCAGCAGTTGCTGAACGAGTGCATTTCACAGGCTGTTGTTTGTCCCAGGGGAAGTTTTATTTATTACGTAAATTTATGGTTTGCGAGCTCCTTTGAGGCCAGAACAGGGGTCAGTTTGATGTGTTTTGAAGTGACTGTCAGCTGTTTAAAGCATGGATTTCATATAAATAAAATCCTTTAGGGCATCAACCACCAGAAATATGCTGGAGTTCATCAAGGTTTCTGTTAATTTGCTAATAAACTTGCAACTGGAGCTGCCTGTGCCCCTTTCAACCATGAGAGTTTGAGAACCATGAGAGTTTTGTTTGAGGAAAACAAAACAAGGACTCTTCACAGGGAATATAACATTCAACTGTATTTCTAAAAATGCTTTATGTGACTTAGGCAGCTGCCTGTGCAGGTGTGTGCACAGTGCTGATAGCTTGGTGGCCATGCAGTGTGAATTGAGGCATCACTGGCTTTTGCAGGTTGGTGATGTTCTCCAAGCTCACCTTGTGCTGAGAAGAAGTAAAAGAGGTCTCTCTCCTCCAATTTCAGGTCTTGACGCTTGAATGATAGAAGCTTTTGCAACTACTATTGCACAATTATGCACCTGTGTGAATGTAGCTGCTGAGTGTGGCAGCACTCCTTCAGTTTCAGCCCTCAGGTTACATGGTAGCTGTGCAGCTCAGTGCTGGAATAAGGAAAATTAGACGTGATTTTAAAGGGCAGTTTAAAGTGAGCACCCTGTTCTTCCTGCCCTCCGGGGAGGTGTCAGAGGTGGTGGTTGTAGGGCTGGAAGAAATCCCTTCCAGCCTGCTGCTTCCCTCTGGGGCAGCGTTCAGCCGGCTCATCCTCCTGTGGCACAGACTAGGAGCCATTAGCAGTGGGACTTGCACCCCTGCTGAGGAGGAACAGGGAGAGAAAAACCTGCATTCCTCTTCCTTGTGAGACGCAGAGTTACATCACTGCCAGTGCTCAGAGCTGGGTTTGTGTCAGTGCCTCCTCCCTGGGTGCCTGCTAAAGACAACCAGAGCAAACATGTGGGACTCAGGGTCGGCCTGTGGCATAAGGCAGGCCCTTCTCCTGGGTTTCACCTCTTCTTTCCATTTTCCAGGTGTGCTTCCAGCCCTGGAGTGTGCCCAGCAGAGGTGCCTGCTGGGACAGGGCTGCTCTGCAGTAATCCTCGAGGTTTCAGCAGCGTGGACAAGCTGTTCCTTGGAGAAGTGGTTTCTGCTCTGTTTGTTTTGGACGGTGCCCCTGGTCTTGCTCAGCAGCAAGCTCCCTGGCAGGTGGGGAGCACTGGTTCTACCTGCTCTGTTCCTCCCACAGCTGCTGTGCTCTGGGATGGGGTGGAGCGAGCTGCTCCAGGCCCAGGGTCCTGGGGATGCTGTCCCTGCCCAAGCTGGCAGCAGGAGTGCCCTGCACTGGTGTCACAGCTGGCAGAGGTTCTCTGGGGTGACAGGGAGAGGTGACACCTCAGTTTTATCCCTGAAACGCCCCGGGTTTCCTGTGTGGCTGCTCTGGCAGGGCTGTTCATACCCATATTTGAGTGCGAGGCTGCTCATACCCCTGTGTGTCCTCATGAGCTCATGTGGAGCCCCAGCTCTGTTTGCAGAGCAGATGAGTGTCTTGGGTGTACTTGGGGCTGAGGAACATGCCACATCTTGCATGGACTGCAACAGCATGCTGCACTTGTGGGACCTGTGCATGCCTGCAGTCCCACCCCATGGCTGATCACTGACTTGGTGCCCTGAGACCCTGCTCAGGAGGGCTCCTGCATCGCCTCCAGCCAAGAGATGGCTCAAAGTCAGGCTGAGCTTTGCCTGAGTCCTTGGGCAGCCAGGAACCACGCAGAAAACCATCCTGGGTGAGGCTATCCAGCTCCTGAAGCAAACAAATGGGGGCACATGGCAAGTAAAGTTTATAAGCCATGGCTTTAGAGTGTTCTGCAGCACTTGTGGTGTGGAGTTAATTTTTTTCCTGCGCTCAGTGAGGCTGGGGCCGGGTCCTTAGAGAGCTTTTTGGAGTGGGTAGATGCCTGTTGGGACTTCAGGGTTCCCAAGGGCTCATTGTTATCCATGAGATGTGTTTGTGTTTGTTCCTAACTGCTTTTGAACAAGTTATGCAATGAGCTTTGCAACTCTGCAAATTTCATTTCCACTAATAGAAAGTCTCAAGAAGTGGAAATGAGGGTGATGAGTGGGGCTTTGGGGACGGTGCTGTTAGGAGCTGGGAGACTCTGTGGCAATGTTGCAAGTAACAGTCCTGGGAAGTCTGGTGCAAAATAAAGTGATAAGGGATTTTTACTCATTGAAAAATTGTGTTGTACAGGCCTGTTTTAAATTTTGTGGACAAGGAGTTTAGTATTTGCATCAGGAAGTAGTAATACTTAAAAACCCCTTATTTATAAATGGCACTTATTTTAGTATTCATGTCATTTATGCTGCAGCTCCTTTCTTTTTGTCCTTGCTTGTAGTTAGAGCAAAAATCTTGGGGTTGGGAGGAGGAGCACAAAAGGCAAAGAGAAATGTAAAGATTAAAGGATGTCACAGATCTTCCCAGTACCACAAAGTGTCTCTACCAAATCATGCTTAATGCTTTACTCATCAAAGGCAAGCATGCCAGCTCCATCCAGCTGGCTCGCTGTGCTTGGGCAGTGACACATCCACCCAGAGCAGGATTTTTGGTGGATTACACCTCTCAGAAGACTGGACTGTGGTATTGTTGTCTGGCTTGGACTCCCTCCATCTGGGAGGACATGTCTGAGTTGTGGATTCAGCTCACAGCCTCCGTGCCAGCGCTCTGCAAGCCTGCCGCTTTTGGTATCATTTCAGTCTGACTGGGTTTATTCTGAAACACCGGCCCTCAGAAAGGATTTCCCTCTGCGCTGCTGGTTGTGTTGCACCAAGCTCGAACCTGGGTTGGGAAACTCTTGTACAACAGCTTCCAGTTGCCTCCGGTTACAGCAGAGGATAAACCACGCGGGCAGCAGGAAACACAGAGCTCTGGTAAAGGGGGGAAGAGGAGCAAAAAACCGAGTGGAAGTCGTGAAGAAATGTCAAAAAAAAAAAAAAGAAATGAAAGGGAAGGAAAGGTGTGAATCGGCAGCTGAGCATCGTCGCCAGCAGGCCCGGGAGGAGCGGGCAGCGGTGCCACGGCTGCGGTGCAGCTGAGGTGAGGCTGCGGCGCCGCTCGCACGGCCCGCGGGTGCTGCTCCGTCTGGGATGCGCTCCTGCCTCCCTCCCTCCCTCCTTCCCTCCCTCCCTGCGGCACCATCCGCGCCTCCGACCGAGATTGGCTGCGCCCGAGTCAGCCCATATCTTACTAGAGGGAAACTTGAGACCCGCCAAGCCCAAATGTCAAATGCTGCTTAGTCAGATGAATAGCAGCACTCACCAGCAGCCAGACCGGCCGCTTTCCACATTTCATCAGGGGCAGCGTTTTGCGTCGAACCTTTGTTTCTCAAAGGAACGTGTTAGGAAGAAAAAAAAAAAAAAAAAAAAAAAAAGAGCTTGTGTGGAGCTGGCAGCGTGCGTGGAAAACCAGCACCTGCCACGTTAAAAAAATAATTAAAAATTAGAAAGAATAAAAGCAGATGAGCTTGGTCCCCTCTCTGCTCCCACTCTGCTCCCCACGCACCCTCCCCCTGAAGCTGGGTGTTCAAAAGGGCAGAGCCCTCAATCACAAGCCTTGCAGTGCAAGACCCCAGCAGCAAAAATGGGGGCTCCTTTCCAGGACTTCTCCCTGCCCTGCCTTGGATGCCTCCTCAGAGTCTCCTGGTGGTGCCTTTGGGGCAGCCAAGGGAGCATCTCCTGCTGCTCTCCCTGGATCACCCACTCTGCCCCAGTACGGCTTTGGGTGCTGCTCCTGGGGCACATGTTTAAATTCTTTATGTTCTATTTTTCGTCACCCTGTTAGACCCTTTTTGAGGATTTTGCTGTAGTTCCTCCCCCTGCACCCCAGAGATGCTTTTTCCAATGCCTTCAGAGTGATGCTGCTCTGGTAGGGCTCAGGGTATCTGGCAGTAAAAATACCACGAGAAATCAATCCCAGCAGAGAGTTTGGGAGCACGAGCACTCGCTTTGCTTCCAGTTCTGCCTTCCCATTTGAGCCCAGGCAAATGGACCGTGCTGTGCTGTCCTGGAGGGTGCTGGGTGCTGGCAGCAGCAGGGCAGGTCGCTCTGGGGGCTGACACAGCGCCTCAGGTCAGCCTGACCTGCCCGAATCCCTGAGCAGCAGCACAGGGCTCAAACGCCCTTCCAGGATTACAGCCGTGATTTTTCCAGGGATTCCAGTGTGCTTCGGATACAAGGCATTGCATTCAGGAGCTGTGCTGAGAGTGGGATACCTCTGGTTTAATTTCAGCCCCCTATTTAATTTTGGCACTTGAGTGCTTTCTGTAATCTCTGGGGAGAGAGCAGGGCAGACCTGCACATAGCAGCTATTTTAATCTGGGCTTAAAAAGAATCCAAGATAACTATCAGCATTTAATTTTTAGATGGCTTATGTTAGGGGAAATGAATCTCTTCCTTTGCATCTGCTACTTGCAGAATATAGATGCAAATGTCTACTAAATGCCTTCAGCTTCTCCTCTCTCCTCTGCAGGGGTGGGAGTGTGGGACAAGCTGTGCCTTTTGAAAACGTGAACTTCTCGATTTAAAAATGAGTTTTCTGGACATCTTTTTCTGGTATTGTGTTTTATTTCAACAGCTATACACTCCAGGATTTGATTTTTTCCTTTTTTTCCCCCCTACCTATTATTCCAATGGGGTTGATTTACTGCAAGCTCTTGTTTTGTTTCTAAAAACTCATGAATGTGGAATATCAGCTCATGTGGTGTTCCCCATTTAATAATAATATCAGCTCATGTGGTGTTACCCATTTAATAACCCATCTGGGTTGCTTAAAGAAAAATGATCATGGGTGTTTGCAGACTCCAGTGTTTCCTAAAACTGTGGCTCCCATTAAAAGGGATGGATGTTGAGGATGGAATGAGAGCAGTGGCAGACACCGGGGTCGCTGTGTGAGAGTGGGAGCAGGTGGCACTTTGGGATCTGTGGCTTTGGTGTTGTTTAAACAACAAATCTGCGTGTTAAAAAAAAAAAAAATAAAATAAATAGAAAAGGGATAAATTTGTGGCTGAGCAGCATCCCCAGAGCTCAGCTCCCCTTCTGTTCCTCAGCCTTCACCAGTCCTCCTTCCCAGCCTTGGAGAGCCCTGAAGGACTTCCACGGGACAGCAATGAGAAGTGCATTTTTGTCCAGCTGGGGGCTGATCAACACATTCCCCTGGAAAAGCACCATATTGAGAGACAGATATATATCTTGTGCATCAACACTCTCCCAGGGAACATGAAATTCTGGGGCTGTGCCTTGAAATCCCAGCAAATTTATCAACCTGAGCTGGCGGAGAGTGTGGAATTTGTGTTTGGCCTCCAGCTCCAGCAGTATTGGAGGTATTTTCCTTCCCTGCAGTGCTCTTCTTGCCTTCAGGGTCTGTTTATTCAAAACAAAAAAAAAAAAAAAAAAAAAAAAAAAAAAAAAGGCAAAGATTGGTGAAATCTAAGGGAGCTTTTACACAGAAAAAAGTGTTGCAATTGGCAGTGTAAATAACACACTGTTTCTGGAAATTCAAGTACAAACCGCTTGCAGAGGGCTGCCAAATGATGCATGAACTGTCCTTGTTTCAAGAAATCGAGAGAAAATATTTCTGTTTTGTTGGAAGAGAAAAATAATTAAGATGCGATAGAAAGAGGCTGCCAAAATTATCCAGCCCTAGTGTTTAAAAATGAGGCATTTCATATCTGTTAAGTATGGACCTCATGCTGCATCCACAGCTTTTTTAGTATAAAAATACTTTCTGCATCTCTTCAGGGAACTGACAGATCCTTTGCAACAGCAGCAGTGACTTTATCAGCAGGTTTAAAAATGTGGAGCAGACTTTCCAAAATGGATTACACCTTCCCCAAAAATATCTTTTAAGTTCTTAAATAAGTAAAAAGATCTTTTTAAAAGCATTTGGTAGCTCTAATAAATGCCGCATTTAGTAGTAGGAGGTTTAGGGGGGTTTTAAAATTATATATACCCAAGTGCTTACAAAGGTGTGTGGCTTCTGATAACAGGTGGACGTGACTTCTTGAGTGTTCTGGGCTTCATTTACTCAGGGCAAGGTTTTCTAAATAGTTTCTGGGATCTGATTGTTTCTGTTGATAGCAAAATAAGTGGTCTTCAAGAAATTCTACAATAATCTAAATAATTTTTAAAATTATTTTAAAAAATACTGTCCTTGAAAACCCTTTTTGGAGAGTGAGGAGGGTTATTTTTGGTGAAAACAGTACAAATAAAACCTGCTTGATGCCATGATCCCATAAAACACCCAGGGGCAGCTATCCTGATGGGATGTGACTGTCTAGAGGCTTTTTTGAGAGGGTTTTGGGTACAGCAAACACAGCTTCTGCCGAGAGAGGAAACACTGGGGAGTGTTCAGTGTGAATAAATGGGAACACACGGAGGAAAAAATAAGCTGTTCATTTTCCATAGGTGCTCCAGCAGGAAATCTCCAAGTTTCTTGGCATCACTGCCAAGCCAGGGCCGGTCTGTGCAGTTTGGCTTCCTCTGCCTGCAGGAGTGAGGGGTGTAGGGCTGGGGGGAAGGGGGACATTGGGCGGCTGTGAGTGGGGCTTGGGGGCATTGATAATGTCTGGGGCATCACCGGGAAATCAGATTTTACACTGGGAGCGAGGATACAGGAAAACTGAGCTCTGGCGACCAGCAGTCAGAGATGGTTGGGTTACACCCAGGAGCAAGAAGCCAAAGAAAAGGGCTCGTGGCATTGTGGAGTAGGAGCTCTTGGAGGTGACAGACGCAGTGGTGGGGAAATGGGGGGAAAAATGTCTCAAACAGAGGGAAAGTGGAGAAGAGGAGTCTGCATTTTAAAAGCTGGCAGAGATGGCTGTGTTCAGCTGCACCAGAGAAGCTCCAGGGACACCTCAGAGCCCCTGCCAGGGCCTCCAGGGGCTCCAGGAGAGCTGCACAGCCCCTGGGGACAAGGCAGGCAGGGACAGCACCCAGGCAATGGCTCCCACTGCCAGAGGGCAGGCACAGATTCTGGCACATTGGGAATTAGGAATTGCTGGCTGGGAGGGTGGGCAGGCCCTGGCCCAGGGTGCCCAGAGCAGCTGTGGCTGCCCCTGGATCCCTGGCAGTGCCCCAGGCCAGGCTGGATGGGGCTGGGAGCAGCCTGGGACAGTGGGAGCTGTCCCTGCCCATGGAGGTGGATCATCACTGAAGTGCCTTCCAACCCAAATTCTTCTATGTGAGTCTATGATTTCAGTATTGAGCCTCCTTCCCTGGAGTATCTCAATTCTTACTCCACAGAGGGAGAGTCTCCACCAGCCCAGGGAATGAGAGAGAGAGGAGCTGGGGGATGCTGGACACAAAGGTGGGACTTGAGGCCATTCAGTTGTGTATTGCCAAGGTACACAAGACAAACACCTGAATCAGCAACTAGAAACACCACAGGTACTTCCCTAACCTGGTAGGAAAATGGTCTTGCAGCCCAGCCTAGAGCAGGTGGAAAATGCTGAGCAGATTCAGATCCTTGTGCTGAGGGAGCTGCCAGCAGAGGCACACTTTGTGTGCAGGAGAGGAGTGGGGAGTTACAGCCAGGGGAGGTGGTGCAAAGCCAGGCAGCAGGGCTGTGCTTGCTACCCTGCTCTGGTTCAGCACGGTGAGCCTGTGCTCCGACAGTGGCAGCTCAGGGCTGACACAAAAGCCAAGCCTGAGGAGGATGCCCCAGCTGCCAGGGACTCCGATCCTAGGTAAATAGGTATTTTGAGCATCAATCCCCCAGTCTTGGTCTAGAAACTAAGAGCGATCCTGGGCTCTTTCCTGTTCACTCATTAGCAAGAATAATCCCGTGGATGGGTCTTCATCCCTGCCTCTGGCAGAGGGAAATGAGGCCATGAATAAAACAGGCGTGAAGACCAGCGCTGGTTCTTTCCCACCAGTACAGAGATGTGCTGCACTCTGTAGGAGTGCAGGAAGAAGCTGCTGCTTGTAACAAACCACTTTAATTTTCTGATCCTATCACAATTTTAGCACCTGGGCTTGGTGCCCTGTTGGGCCGAGCTGAGCTTCACTGTTGTTTTCAGAAATTGCTTTGGGACAGCCAGGGATGCAGTGACAGTGTGGCACAGCCTTTTCTGCATTGGATCAGGACCTAAACTGCTCCATTCCTGCTCTCTGTGCCCTACTGCATGAGGTGTGCACCAAGTTGCTGGAAATGAGCTCTGATCATGCAGGAAAGCAGGGGATGGGAGTGTAAATACATCTGTAAGGTAGGAAACATTATGTAGAAACACCTGAGCTGGGCCAGCTGAGACCAGCCCCCATCTGTAACCTCACACACCTGCATTTATGGACTAACCCAGCTGCTCACCAGCAGTAGTCAGAGACCAACTCTTTCTGGGCCCAATAACCACTGTTTAGGTGCATTTGGGCTTTTCCCAAGACTTCCCAGGGCTTGGTTGTGTCACGGGATGTGGAGTGGGCTGTGACCTGCACCCATCACACCTCACACCAGCTGAACCTGCCCTGCTCCCCTCCTCCTCCCGGGGCCCGTCCCGAGGTTTATTCCCACAAAAGGCAACTGAGCTCTGGGATTGCCACGGAGCAGCCCCAGGCTATGCCAGGAATCTTGGCTGAAAATACCCAGGTTACTTTCCCAATGACAGCTGATTTCCTAGTTTAAATTTAGGGCTTGAGATCACCGTGGGCAGGCAATGGGTGGATTTTTCCTCATGCAGCTGCAGAGGGAAAAGGTTGTGCTTTGTGCTTTCCCTGCAGAACTTCATTTTGCAGAGGTGTTTGTGGGTTTTACTCTGGATTTTGCCAGAACTGTTGTCCTCCTGGTGTCAGTAGGTGTTGATAAGATGGGAACCCTGAGAGGGAGGTCAGTTGTGCTGTTTGTGACATTCCTGTGATTCCCTTGCCACCAAGGAGTATCTCCTTGCCCTTGACATCCCAGATTGGGGATCTGCAGGGAAGCTCTGCCCAGAGAGGCTGCAGTCTCCATCCTTGCAGGCTTCTGTGACTCAGCTGGGTCAAGCCCTGAGCAGAATTCACAGCTGACCTTGCCTGGAGCAGGGGCTCAGCCTGCAGACCTCCCCCAGGGCCCACTCCAACCTGAATCATCCTGCAAGCCTCGCAAGGAGGTTGTTAGATGAGCTGGGTAATTAGCTCTGGGTCTTTCCCTGGTGAACAGCTGCTCACTTCAAATTTGTACCGTTTGGAAACAAGCTTTTTATTTCTTGTACCTTGTCCAAGAGAGAGGAAAGGGAAAACCCTGTGAGCATTGCAGCTAGGATGCCTGATTTACCCTGAGTTGGTGCCTTGATGCTGATTGACTTAGGTGTTGATGGAAATGGGAGCTCTGATTAAAAGCTCTCTGACGGCCAATGCCTTTTAAGAGGTCTCTGGTGTGTTTCTCCAATATTTAGTAGGAAGTGAACCCACAGATTGATTCTTACTCTGAATGGATACACTTACAGGGTCTTTTTTTTTTATTTTTCTCACTCTGCTCTTCCCAACATAAACTTTCAGAAGCCTTGTAGAAAAACTGGTTCCTTAAGATCTCTCCTTCTTTGTCCAATTTGCTTAAAACCTTGCCAGCCTGGGGCAGGGTGGAGGGAGCTGGATCCTGAACTGCTCATCTGCATTCACACAGAAAGCAGAGCTGCAGCCATCCCCAGACCTTCCTTCCAGGCTCTCTCGTGTCCTCTGCTCACACAGGACAGACACTTTCACTTTGGAAATGTGACCCTTGCTCAGGTCTGTGCGTGAGAGCCAATTCCTGCCAGTTTTCTGGAGTTGTATTTCTTTTTGTTGAGAAAACAAGCCATAATATGACCTCTGACTGTGCAAAAAGTGGGCTGGACCTTCATGATCAAGGACAAGATCAAAAGCAAAATGTTTTGTGTGAGGCTCGGGGTGCCCTTTAATCTCTGATCCCACTCCCCCTCCGTCTCCTCCTCTTCCTTTTTTCTTCTCTTTGCTGCCTTTGTTGTCTGTAGCTCTGGTGTTTGCTACCAAAAGCGAAACTGCAGAGTTGTGCATTGAAATGGGGATGTGTACAGCAAAATCCCACCTTCCCTTTCTTCTGGTGGCTCCCTCAGCTGCACTCTGCCACAGGATTCACTCACAGTCACCAAAACACCTCTGCAGGAAGGTCTGGGGTCTGTCCTGGAGCTCCCCTCAGATGTGCTTGGAAGGTTTGTGTGCCCCTCAGCCAAACCTTTATTTTCTTTTTCCTATTTATTGACTACGTGGACCAAAACATGGGACAAGCCCTGGGCTTCAAGTGGCAGTTCTGTGACTGAATTCCCTGCTCCTGGGCCCATGAAGCTCCAGCCTGAGCCTGATAGTAGCAGTCTGTGTCTGGGAGGAGTGTTTTACCTCCCACCTCAGGCACCAGGAGGTACCAAACTCCAGTTTAGTGCCCCAAAGTGTGATGAGAGAGTGATGAGAGAATGATCTGTCACCTTCCTGTGAAGGTTGCCAACCTGTCACCATGCAGGACAATGGGTGACCCCAGAGCAGAGGTAAAGGACAAAAGAACCTCAAGGCAGGATGGGCCAGGAGCAGGATCAGCTGGGTCTGAAGGCAGTGCCACCCATGGGCGCTGTATCCTGCTCCAGACCCCCGAGCCAGCTGAGTGGCAGTGATCTGTCAGCAGGAGGAGATGGCATGAAAACCCTGTCCTAGAGAGGATGAAGCGCATTCCTGCCCTGTGAAATATCAAATGCTGGGTGGCTTTATCTGGGGTGTTCATGTTTCTCTGCTGGGAAGGCAGGAAGGAGGAATGCAGCTTGTGTTTCACCCAGGAACGTGGGCTGGGCCCTGCTCCGGCCTCTGCCATGGGGGGAAGGCCCCTCTACCTGCGGGTGGGTGCCGGGGCTGCAACAGCAACCTGCCCCATTTACATACATTAGAAGGAGAACTGCAACAAAGGAGGCTGTGTTCTGGCTGATTCCCCGTTCAGTGCCCTGGTCAGCCCTGAAATGCCATGGAGAAGGTTGGCCTCGCCAGCGAGAGGTCACGGCTACAAAGAGGCAGAGGCAAGGGAGAAGGAGCAGATCCACGGGATTTGTCTGAGGGCTGCACATCAAGGGCCCGGTCCCTCCGCGCTTCCCACGCTCTCTGTGCTGCATTCCCGAAGGAAATGTGGTGCAGGAGGGTGGTGTGAGCCCTGGAGCAGCAGTGGTGTGAGCAGGGCTCCCCTTGCTCTGCCTCCTGCAAGCCAGCAGGGAAAGCTCTCCGTGGAGAAGGAAAAGCCACGCTTGACATGGGAAATTATTATAATTGCATTGCAATGGTACTTAGGTCTTACATGTGGTAGGAGTTGCACTGTGAGAGACTTCAGAGTGCTGCTGGGCCCCTGTGGCAGGTGGGGAAACTGAGGCATATGGGTTTGGTCCTTGCTGGAGGTGAGGAAACAGCTCAGTGCTGCAGGTGGACCCAGGTTTTCTGCCTTTGTCAGCCCCAGAGAGCAGCCCAGGCACTGGGAGAGCCAGAGCAGTTGTCCCACTGTGCAGTGTGACCCAGCACAAAGCTCTGGTGCTCAAGGTGAGATTTTGGTGTTAAGACCTGAATTGAACATTTCAGTTCCCCCTTCCAGTAGTTGCCCAGTGCTGTCTCCTGGCAGGGTCCTTGCTGCAGTGCATGGGGATTTGTGGAGCCCCTTCAGAGATATTCCACGCCCATTCGCCATGGCACAGCTCTGTCTCCAGACTGGGTTTGCAGGGAGCTCTTGGTGCCTGGCAGAAAGCCCAGGCTGAGATATGAGCACCCCTGATCTAAATCCAGAAATTCTTGCCTCTTCCGGGGCTGGACCCACACTTGATCGGATTTTTCCCCCTGGTTTTATGGGCCTGCTTGAATTTTATTGCAAACATAATGACTGCAAAAGGGCAGTCACCAAGGTCTCTTGGAGCAGGTGGTGGCTTTCCAAAGAGTGCCAGGAATTGGCTCCGCCTTGCAGAGCAAATAAACATATGGATCACAGAGTGCAGGTGGTGGGGGAGGTTAAAGGAGGGGAAAAGGACCTGTCTGGCATCTCCTGCCTGGGGTGGGTTTGGGTCTTCCAGCCTGAACCCCACCAAAGCTTGCTGAGGTTTTTCCTGCCCTGAGTCAACAGGGAGACCTGAGACCAGACAGATCAGTCCTCTTGAGCTGGAAGATCTCTACCTGCTGCTCTCCTGACAAAGAAACCATCTGTGCTGCTTGCTGCTAGCTGGATCACTGCTTCTAAATTTGATCCAGGACTATGGAAAAACTTGTCAACTCCTAAAGCAGCTGGCTGGAGAAGCTGGTTGGCAGCCTGCAGCGGGGAGTGGTGTCCAGCGCGCATCATGTTTTGGCAGGTCCACCTCTCTTTCAGGCTGCCTTGGAAGGCTTCCCAAGATATTAGCTCTTTATGGAAAAGAAGAAAAAGGAAAAGAGAAAGAAAAAAAGGCAAACCCCAGTGGCTGTGTTGCAGCACATCCATAACCATCTCCCTGCAGTTCACAGGAGCAGCCCCACAGCACCCCATCGCAGCTCAGCGCACTCGCCCTGGATTACATCCAGCCTGTGCTTTCCTGCTCAGCCATGGTTATCCCTCTCTGCCTTCTACAAACACCTTTTAAAAGAAGTGCTCTGACAACAAAATTACTGGAGCAGGCTTCTAGGAAAGCCTGCTGTGCACGGTGTCCTGGGGAGCTCCATGGCCCTACGGGGCAGGCAGCCTGGAGCGCTGGGAAGCTTGACCTCAGTCAGGATATCTGTGTGTGCCAGGTTTTCTGAAGAGAGAATAGTGGTCTGTTCTTCTACCCTCTATCTGATGGAGCTGACTGAGCCCTTTATCTCACAGGTGAATCACAGGAAATCAAAGCCACGACTTGGGTTCAGTGAATCCAGATGTTGGCACTGGCAGTCACTGACAGGAGTTGGGGTTTTTCGAGGCTTTCGTGGCAGCTGGAGCCTGGTTCCTTTGTCCGGTTGGCTTTTCACCTCTTTGCTTCTTGTATCAGCTCCTAGGAAGGCAGGCAGAGAGGTGCCAGGGCTGCCTGGCAGCATCTCACACTGGCCAGGAGCAGGGGATGCTGGCTGGGGACGCTGGCTGTGGGAATGTGATGGATGAGGCACAGGGATGTGTGTCTGCATCTCCCAGTGCTGGGCACACAGGGATGGCTGCAGTGACAGCAGCACAGAGTGCAGGGCACACAGGGATGGCTGCAATGACAGGAGCATAGCCCTGGGCACACAGGGATGGCTGCAATGACAGCAGCAGAATTCCTGAGATCTGGATGACAAAGCTCCTGACGAGAGAGCAGCACTGACCTCTGTGACCAAACAAGTGTGTTTGTTTCTATTTCAGGCTGCTGCACTTTTTTTAGCCTTTTGACAGAGGAGTTCTGCTAATCTGTGGTAAATAAGAATTTTCTGCAGTCCATGAGTATGTTGGTAAAATATCCATGTATGTATTATTTCGCTCTGCTGGCGCCTCAAATATTTTAATGTGCCTTTTGGTGCTGTTTGTTGAATGAAGAGGGTGTTTGCAGAAGACGTCAACACTGGAGAGGAGTTTGCCAATGCTGACGTGGTCACGGCTCACGGGGGAGCCAAATGTACTGTGCAAATACAGAAGAAGTGGTGACATCAGAGACCTTTCCTGTGTGATAGGAAGTCTGTCCTACTGCATCCAAGGTGCATGCAGAAGGGACCTCCATCCATCCACTCATCCATCCCTCCTCAGCACTCTCTTTTCTCACTTCTGGTACCAATTTCCTTGTGCCAAATGGAGGGAAATACTCTATACAGATGTTTGCTCTGGGAAAAAAATGTAGTGGTGACTGGAGTAACCAGCAGGATGCACCAGGATACTGAAGGCATTTGAGAGACATGTAAAGCAAAAACCGTGTTTGGAAATTAAAATTTAAAATTTAAATTGTATCTGAAATGAAAATGGGCAACAGACTCCGGTGTTTTTTATTCAGCCTTCTAGTGTGTCTGGAATAAATTGGGAGGGAGAGGGGAAATAAGTGCCTTTCAATGGAAGGAGGGTTGGTGAATATAATCAGCGTAGTCATATTTAGGGAACACCCTGGGGACGTGTAATTGGAAGGTAAGATAGCCCTGTATATAATGTTATGGTAGGCTGTCAGCAAGTGGCTGTGTTCCAGACAGACATCCAAGACATTTTTTTCAGTGCGTGAGCCAGTGCTCAGTGTGGGGAGGACAAGCTGTGGTGATATTGGCTTTGTATTATGTCCAGCTCTGCAGAGGATCCAGCGCCTCGGAGAAGATATTTCAGAATGCATTTGCCTCTTGCCTGCCTGCTTTGCTCTGAGCTTTTCCAGTGAGGCACTTTGGCTGGTGTAAATGTGTAAGGGCAGTGAGCAGGTCCAGGTTTGGGGGCTGATTTTTGCTTCACTGGAAGGGCAGCCTGGGAGGTTGCCTGAGGGGTAGCCCTGGGTGGGAGATGGTCTGTACAGTGCTGTGAGTGCAGATGTACAAATAAACACACGCAAAGGAGGTGCCCCCGGGCTCATGTGAATTGGTGAACTTGACAAACAGATGCTTGCTAAGAGGGTCAAATCCATAGGTCTCTGCAATGCCCCCCCTGTGAATAGTTTCCTCTTTAGCAGCTGAGCCCATCACCTGTGTTGAGGGTTTGAGTTTCACACCTCTGCCAAGCTGGACATTTCCTGGCTCTTTGTAAGCAGGAAATCTCTCCTTTCCGTTTTTCTGCACTAGCAGAGATTTGTGATGATGTGCATGAGCCTCTAATTGGCTCCGTGGATTATGTTTGCAGCACAGAGCCTTGAGCCTGACCTGGGATCCCCCATCCCTCTGCAGCTCGGGGGAACAGGAACTGGAGAGATCTCTGTACAATGCAGACATTCAATGGGTTTAATATTGCAGCAACCCCAGCTCAGCTTAAATTGCCAGTGCTGAACTCTGTGTCCATATTTATCAACTTTCTTCTTTATGAATCACTTGCCAAGCTCATATTTGACTCTAAAAATGTCACTAAAATTCATTCATCTCTGGCTGCACTGCATTTCTCTGCAGGTCAGACACCAGCTCCTAAGTGGGATCTGATACTGATTCAAAACACATTGAGGTCCTTCATACAAATCCTTTTCTTTAAGTGCACCGTGGCAAATCTGGATGTTTCATATATTTGAGGAGAAAAATAACTTCTTTTTCCTTTTGTTTCGGTCTTGCAGATAACCTTACCCTGTAAAATGTGTTGCAAAAGTAGGAAGTGTATCTGCACACATGGTAATTTCTGCGGAAGGGGGGGGGTCAGTGTTTATTGTGAGGCTGCTCTGGGATGAATGAATGAGTATTAAACAATGTAATACAAGTATTTGGGGTTACTGTGAGTCAGTGAACTCCATTGCAGCATAGGTAACACCTCAGGCCCTCTCTTCCAATAGGAAAAAGAATTTCACAGGGCAAAATCAGGAGAGTCTGTCGACCAATGAACGTGTGCTCTGGGAGTGAGTCACATTCATAAAGAGTTTCAAGTTTGTGGTCTGGCAGATCCTGGGAGATGATTAAACCCACATAAAAGACCTTTATTAATACAGTTTCTATAGTTCTGCACCAGTCTTAGTGCAGATGGAGCAACAGCAGAAGGATGGAGGGGGGAGTTACTTACCCATGCTGGCAGCGTGAGTCACTGCCATGTTGGGTGGAACACACTCCTATTGCTCCGTGGGCTCTGCATACTCTCTTATCTACAAACTCCTATCTGGGACACATGCAGAAGCTTAGGTAGCTGCAGTGATAGGCCCACAGGATTTTTAGCTGCAGTGTTTACCCCAAGTTACTTTGAAGCATGTTCCACCTCCTGCTCCCTGATACCCAGCCTGGCCAGGATGGTGACCCTGGGACCCCATCACTGCTCAGCACTGGGATAAAACAGAGGGGCAGGTCAGCCCCAAGAGCTTGTCCAGAGTTCTCCTGCAGTGGTGCCCACCTCTGCATGGACTGCTGACAAGATGCTTGTTGGCTCTCTCCTCCCACCACCGGGAGCAATTCACAGATTTATGGAATCCTCGTCCTGGGTTTGGAATAATTTGTCTTCATTTTTAGTATTGATAAGATTTATTCTCAATGTTTCTATGCCTGGAAGTCTTCTGTTAAAGAAAATGTTTCTCATTATCAGCTGTGAGATTGCCAGGTCTGGGACGTATTTCTGGCTTATATTACTGTACTGGTGTACATGAGACATCCCAGAACCAAAGATGATGAGATCCCTGTTTTATCTGTAGGAAAAGATGTTACTGGGTACAGGGGCTGCAGCCCCATCCAAAATTGTGTAATCTGTCACTAGACCCTCTTCTCCATGAGACTTCATAAATAAATGAATTGGGCACCCAGCATGGGGATGCCTGGGGGTGCCTGTCCATGTTCTGCACCCTCCTGAACTGCCCAGCCCAGAGCAGGAGAAAAGGGTGATTCTGACACACCTGTGGTACAGCAGCAGCAGCAGCTGGTAGGGAAAGTGCAGGAATAATGATGGGGAGGGGGGAAGAGGGGCAAATTACAGAATGACAGCCTCTGGGCATCAGGTCAGAAGTGGATTTGTGGTAAAGGAGGGAGAGACCCACACGGTGTTTGGCTGAACCAGAGGACTTCTGGGATGGGAGCTGCCTCCCTCATCTTGGGGAAAACTGCTTGAGATAATTTCCCAATAGAATTTGATGAAGATTTCTTCAGGGAGTGAAAGCATTTAGCAAGGTTTGTCCCATCCCTGTGTGTTTTTGAGGGCCTGTAAAACAGATTTGCTCTTCTCTACCTAAGGTGGGTCTCCAGAAGGCAGAGAGGTCTGTGGCTCTCACACACTCCTGTAGAGCTGTGAGTAGGACAACCTTTCTGTTCCATAGCCTTTGATCTACTAACAGCTCTTGCCTTTGCCTGAAATCAGTGTTTTCCCCCCAATACCACCATCCCACCCCAAGCTGAGGAGAACAGGAGGATGCCACAGGACACTGGGCCCTTGCATGCCTGGGGCAAGTGTGTCCTCTGCAGCTGCTCACCCTGCTCAGGGGCTCCTCAAGGAGGTGCTTTCACATTTCATCCTCTGTGGCAGGAGGGAAAAGGACCCTTTTGTCACCCTCCCCACGGGCTGCTCTGCTAGGCCAGTTGTTTTGCCAGCGACAGGAGCAGATCCCAGATCTGTCCACCTTATTCCTACCTGAGTACACCCTGCAATTTTCTGCCTAGGTAAATAATCCCACACCAGCTTCAGGAAGGGCCGTCCCAGACTGAACTAAATATTTCTACAAGCAAATACTGCTCTAGTATTTTTGGCACGAGACTTAATAAATAAATGAATTTGCTGTTCCTCAGGATCACGTCCACCTCTCTTGTGCAGTTGTGCCAGGCTGGATGTTATCCTGAGCTTTACCAGCACTGAAGTAAATAATTTCCCATCACATTTATGTATTGAGAAGAATCTTCTCAGCTCTTTATCTTCCTGCTGAAGAGGCAAAGTGTGGCTGGTCTCAGCCATACCTGCTGGTGTCTTTGCATTTTTAGGACTTTTTATATGGAAAGGAGCTAGAAAATAATTTTCCCAGATCTTCCTTAGAGGAGGAGCTGGTGGCAATGACTGCTTATGGCTCTGCTCCAAAGAACGGAGCAATCCAGCTCATCCCACATTCAAGTGGAGCTCTGTGCTGGTGTCCTTCAAGGTACAGCATCTCCTCCCTGGACTGGGGGTCTCCTGCATAAAGAGCTCCTTGAATGGGCCAGATGGGTTGATGCAGCTCATCGTCAAAGCAAATGATGCATCCAACTCTGCTGCAAATACCTGGGTGGAGAAAGCCCTCTCTAACTCCTGCTTGTGAGTAAAACCAGCAATATTTGTGCTGAGCATACTCTGCTCTGAGGGCATCGCTACGGCTCAGGCTGCTCCTCGTCTGCTGAGGAGAGAGGAAAAAGGGCACCAAACCACTCACAACTGCTTCCCTGTGAGGCCGGGGCAGCTGGGAGGACTTACCCAGGCATGGATCAGCCAGTGGATTTGGCCAATCCCCCATTATCTATCACTCTTCATGCCTGACAGCGCAGGCCTGAGGCAGGGCCTGGTTAGGCCCTTACATGTGGGGCTGGCAGGAGGGGCCCAGGGGCTGGGAATGACCCCAGGCACACCAGGACCTCATTGGGACACATCTCCTGTGTTCTGGGGACAGGAATGACCCCAGGCACACCAGGACCTCACTGGGACACATCTCCTGTGTCCTGGGGACAGGAATGACCCCAGGCACACCAGGACCTCATTGGGACACATCTCCTGTGTTCTGGGGACAGGAATGACCCCAGGCACACCAGGACCTCACTGGGATACATCTCCTGTGTCCTGGGGACAGGAATGAACCCCCAGAGACACCAGGGCCTCATTGGGACACATCTCCTGTGTCCTGGGGACAGGAATGAACCCCCAGGCACACCAGAACCTCATTGGGACTCATCTCCTGTGGTCTGAGGACAGGAATGAACCCCCAGACACCAGGGCCTCACTGGGAAACATCTCCTGTGTTCTGGGGACAGGAATGATCCCAGACACATCAGGACCTCACTGGGACACATTTCCTCCTGTGTTCTGGGGACAGGAATGACCCCCAGGCACACCAGAACCTCACTGGGACACATCTCCTGTGATCTGGAGACAGGAATGAACCCCAGGCACACCAGGACCTCACTGGACAACATCTCCCCCTCTGTCCTGGGGTTGGGAATGACCCAGGCACACCAGGACCTTACTGGGGCACTGGGAACAGATCTCTCCCCACAGCTAAAAGTATGCCTGTGCTGCTGTGTCCCAGAGAGGAAAAGGATTGCCCAGAGGGCGGTGGATGCCCCGTCCTTGGAAACAGAATCCCAGAATCACGTGGAATGGAAAAGTCCTCCAAGGCCATCAGGTCCCATCTCGTCACTCGGCCCAGAGCACTCAGTGCCACATCCAGCCATTTCCTGGACAACTCCGGGGATGGGGACTCCAACACCTTCCTGGGCAGCAATTTGCAGTGTTAAATCACCCTTTCTGTAAAAATATTCCTCTGAATGTTCAACCCAATCCTCTCCTGGTACAGTTTGAGGCTGTGAAACATTCAAGTCCAGGTTGGAGGGCTTGGAGCAGCCTGGGACAGTGGAAGGTGTCCCTGCCCATGGCAGGGGGTGGGATGGGATGGGATTTAAGGTCCCTTCCAAGCCAAACCATCCTGTGATCCTATAAAGGAGGGTGGTTGTTGAGGCACCCCACCAATCCCCAGAGGATGGGGAGGGTCCCAGCGAGACCATGAACCAAATATGCCATGTGGGAGGCAGGGCCTGCCTACCCCAAGCTGGAACAAGCCGTGTTTTACCCAACAGGTTGTTGCTGTTTGCATAAGGTGGGTGTTACGGGAATGTACCTGGTGCCATTAAAGCATCCTGCCCTGCAAGCTGGGAAAGGCTGCTGAGGTCCCCACTGCCTCTCCAGATCCTCAACTGGAGTTTATCTCCAGATCTTTGACTTTGATTTTATCATTGCACAAGCATTCAGAAGGAAACCCCACTATGAAAATTTTCTCTGAGTAAATTCTGCTAAACTACATGATTTTTTTTTTTCCTGGTGAATTTATGCTGCTGATAGGCAGAGAAATTTGCACTGTTTCATTTTCTGAGAAAGTTTCAGAGCCCTCATTTGGGAGGGGGATTTTACAGAGAGAATTCAGCAGATATGGTCATGCTGTGCAGTGACAGAAGAGGCTCTCAAAGAGGCTGAGACACTTCTCATTTCCTTGAAATGTTAGCTGGGGAATTTGCTTTGCTGCCTTCAGCGGCTGCTCTTTAAAGGAAGTCCCCAGTGCAATCCCATATCAGTGAAACATTAAAAAAAATCTCTTCTGGGTCTTGGTCCCATGCCTGGGCAGTGTGGGATGTGTGGCCTTCAGGAGAACCAGCCTATCACATGCATGTTCAGAAAACACTTTTTTAAAAGCCTATTCATATAATTAAGTTTTTCTGGTTGAAGCCTATTAAAACCAAACTTTAGTTTTGCCATTAGGAAGAAATCCACATCTTCAATCATTTTTCCTCATTTTTCTTTTTTTTTTTCCCTCTCTACATGTCTCTGTAGATAGACATTGTTTCTGGGTAGATGCTTTTTGCTCTTCAGTTGTGGCTGACCCATGGCTTGACAATACAAAATTGTTGATTCTAATGATCTACCTTAGAATGGTTAGAAACTCATCTGATTAGAAACTCTGCAGCCTAATCTTCAATTAATGAGGTACCAGGAGGTAATACTTTTGTTGAAATAGACACTTTGCAATCATTTTGCTGCCCCCAGAATAAAATTGAACTAGAATTCATTAGAAAATTCATTAATTTTGATACTTTGAAGATGAAGAACCATTTTTTGGGTTGCTGGTGCTATTATTCTCTGATTTTGTGGATTTAGAAGGATTTAGTTCTAAAAAAAAATAAAACCTGGAAAAAAGTAATTTTGATCTTGATTTGTTGGCTAGTTATTTTCCAGGGAAGTTGCACAAACTCTTGCATGATAACATTCAAAAGAGAAACTGAAAATATTCCTTCCCGATAGCTCCTTATGGTTTTTTGTGATTATACTACGGAAAAATACAGCAGAGGGAGGACTACAAGAGCCGTGGAGGAAGGAGGCAATTAATTGTAGTAGTTCTTAGAGGTCTTGAACATTGCTAGGACCCAGCTCTAGAAATGAAAGTGCCTCCTGGAGTGCCCTCCTCACCTCTGCCTTTTAGAGGCATTTCAGTTGTGTGTCAGCCTCAGCCTTGGCTCTCTCTCCTATTAAATTAAATAAAAGTTATTTTTCCTATCTCTTCTTCCCCACAGAAAGCTGTTTGAAACCTCCTTGCTTGTTTGAAACCCTGGGTTCAGGGAGGCCTGATTAACTTTTCACCCCCAAGCTGTATGAGCGCTGCTTCCCCAGCACCCACCAGAAACAGCTTCTGGTTTTATGCTGGGGACAGTTACATTTTTCCTGTAAGAACAGAAGCCCAAAGCTAAGTTTTTAAAGATACCACTGAACGCCATGAACCTGAGGGGGTGTCAGGAGTGAAGAAGCGTGAGTCAACCCTGACCCAATTTATTTTTGGCCCTCGTGGAAGGTGCCAGCCTGCTTTGGACACTCAGGGTTCAGCTTGTGTGTGGTTCCACCACTTGGCTGTGCTTCCAGTTTATAAAGATGCACAAAGAAAAAAGGTCTTCTTAACTGTCTGATGCCTGCTAAGTGGTTGTGAAGGCTCCTTGGGCTTGCTTCCAGCTCTGCAGGGGGCTGTGATGGTGCTGATGATTTTTAGCACACAAAGCTGTAACGTGTGGTTTCTGTATGGAATGGGAACATTGCTGACATCCTGTCCAGCAGGGGAAAACCCCAACCCCACACAGACCAGATATTCAGTGGTCCTGTGCCACCTTTGTTGAACAAATATGGAATAATTTTGGGGTTTAGTACATTGTATTGCTTTCAAAGGGAATCTCCAGCAGCACAAGGAGCTGGAGCTGCTGCAGCCAGTGCAGAGGAGGCCACGGAGCTGCTGCCAGGGCTGGAGCCCCTCTGCTCTGGAGCCAGCCTGGCACAGCTGGGGCTGCTCAGCTGCACCAGAGAAGCTCCAGGGACACCTCAGAGCCCCTGCCAGGGCCTCCAGGGGCTCCAGGAGAGCTGCACAGCCCCTGGGGACAAGGCAGGCAGGGACAGCACCCAGGCAATGGCTCCCACTGCCAGAGGGCAGGCACAGATTCTGGCACATTGGGAATGAGGAATTGCTGGCTGGGAGGGTGGGCAGGCCCTGGCACAGGGTGCCCAGAGCAGCTGTGGCTGCCCCTGGATCCCTGGCAGTGCCCCAGGCCAGGCTGGATGGGGCTGGGAGCAGCCTGGGACAGTGGGAGCTGTCCCTGCATATGGCAGGAGTGTTAGAACAATAAGGACTTTAAGCTTCCTTCCAATTCGAACTGTTTTAGAATTCCTTTATAAAGTGCCCCAAGCTATTACTTAGCTGTAGTTTGACTTCCAGAACATATTGAAAATGTTAACATGTAAAATCACTTTTTACCCTGTTAAAACTCAAGGAATAATGTCATTCTCGTAAAGCTCACTGATTCATTCAGCTTGAACCCAATTGTTGTAAAAGGAGATAGCAAGGGTTGAAGGTATCAGAGAGGGGAGGTTTTATTGAATATGCATCTCTGGAGAATGTGCAGCAATTTGGACATGGACCAGTGACATCTCTGCATTGGCCAGTCCCATTCTGGCCTCTTGACCCAACTAATAAACAGAGAAGGTGAGGGGTAGGTTACATACCTGAGATGTAGTTGTTGAGTTGAAGACTAATGGATTTTTCTGGGCAGGAAATGAGGAATAGACCAAACAGGTGACATCCTAAGAGCATGCTGCTTCCTGGAGTTGCATGTGAAAATGCAGTGTTCTCTTGACCATGTGATAAATTAGGTATTTCTGCATAAAATTATCTGCTGGGGCTTGGTGGAACTGAAAGACCTTTTGTGGGATAGGTGTTTCACATCAAGACATATTGCAGGCAGTGAACTGAAACAGAAAGAGCATTTAAAAGCTGAAAACCAGCTCTGAGCAGTATCAGTGGTGCCACACACAGCATTAGCTGTGATTTGGCTGAACCTTTTCAGGGAGGCACTCGAGCCCAGGAGTGTACAGAGGCATGGGTGGGCAAGGGTGATGCTCTTGCTGAGCAGTGTCAAGACTGCACCTTTCTGAAGCTCCTGTGTCTTGCTACAGGACAGAGACATTTCTTGAGTTTTTGGTCACTGGAGAGACCTTTTTCACTCCCATACCTGGTCAGCAGCAGCTCATGACCCAGATGGTGTCTGATATGAATCACAGAATACTCTGAGCTGGAAGGGACCCCAAGGATCCCCCAGCCCAGCCCCTGCCCTGCACAGACCCCAGCAATCCCACCCTGGGCATCCCTGGCAGCGCTGTCCAAAGGCTCCTGGAGCTCTGGCAGCCTCGGGGCTGTGCCCATCCCTGGGGAGCCTGGGCAGGGCCAGCACCCTCTGGGGCAGAGCCTTTCCCTGAGATCCCACCCAAACCCCTCTGGCACAGCTCCAGCTGTCCCTGGGTACTGGGACCTGATGACACAAACCCAGATGAAATATTTATAAAAGCACATTCACAGTTTGCATTTTCTGAACAATCAACTACTGATTTAGGCATCCTGAATTACACTCCAGAGGCTGCCAGCCCTCTTGCTGCAGATGGATTACATCCCAACTGGAACACTAGTGACAGCCTCACCACCCTTCATGCCAAACCAAAAATGGGCTTTGGAGTCAACTCTTCTCTGAAGACCCTCCCTCCATTCCCTCCTAAAAGCCTTTAGCTTTCTTGTGCAGGCCTGCAGGTCACAGGGAGCAGAGATCAAAGCTGTTCCTCAGGGGCCTCTTGCAGACCTTGTTGAAGCCAACCTCAATGCCTATCACAGCAGTATTTTGGGGAGGTAGCACAGTGGTTTCAAGCCCCCATAGCCCAGTTTGAAGAGCCTCCAGCCCCAGGGCAGGAGAACACCTTGTTATGTCTCAGGTCACGCTGACGCAGTTGTAACTAAACAAGACAGATTAAAGGGTACATGAGGCTGAAAAAATAGATTTGCAGCAAAGGAATGAGATAAAAGAAGAAAACCCAAGGAATCTTACTCACGTTATGGTTAATTACACAGACGGTGCTTAGCTGACTCAGCTCTTTGGCTGAAACATGTTCCTTTTTTGCTAGAAAGAAACTAGAATTGCCTTCTCCTTCCTCCAGTTACTAAGACAGATCCCACATCTTTGTTTCCTCTCCTCTGGAAGAGGAAAAATGTGACCCTTCCCATTAATGAGCCCAAGTTCAAGTCCACCTGGTTCTGTGTGTGTTTGCTCAAAAAAAACTTCACTCCTTAGTCTCTATGACAGGTTGGTGGGACAGTGCATGGACTTGGGAGAGTGAAATCCTGCCCTTTTCAAGGCTCTCTGCAAGTGTTTCCATCCTTGTTAGCACTTCACTGGCCTCTGGCTGCTCTCTCCCTTTTCAGCTGTGTCCAGATGTGTCAGTAAGACTCCTCACATCTTGAGAATAACCATCTTTTCTAGCTGAGCTATAAGCTTTTTTTGGTTGGAAGCACTTTGTGGTGAAGACCACGGGGGGATCTGTGCAAGGTAAGGAGAGGAAATGTGCTGCCCAGAGGTGCTCCCCTACACAAGGCCAAATGTCCCATGGGAAGCAGTCACAGGCTCAGGAAGTCATGAGACATGAAAATGCTGGCCGTAGGGTTCAGCTCCATTAGGCTAAAAATTAACAGAGACGTGTGGAAACCTCAGCCCACATCTGCACTGAGTGAAGGTTTCCAGCTGAACAAATCCCTGACGTGGTCTGGAGGCTCCATGGGTTCACTGGAGGCTTGGTAGGTGTGTTCAGAGTTGCTTTCCAGCACTCCCCACAATTATGTGAGACAAGCAACCAACCCCACTGTGCTGTGGCACTTCAGCCTTGCCCTCTCCTGACATCCTCACCGCCAGCAAAACAGGGAGCTAAGGCATGAACTGTGAGGGTAAACCACTTGACTTGAAGAGCAGTGGGGTTTGAGATGGAAAACTCAGTGCTGGTGATGCAAGTAGAGGCCAGCACAGACACAGAAGTGCCTGGGATTACCTCCTGGTGAGGCTGTGTGCGTCTGCTGGCGTTTACCCTGCATCCAAAGGCGAGCTCTCACTCGCGGCTGTGTGACGAGGGCTGTGTGCTCCCAGGAGACGGCCACTCAGCTGTCAGGTGGAGATGCTGCAAAAAAGAAACCAAAAACATGAGCTTGTTTATAAGGCCTCATTTGGAAGTTTTTCCAGCAGGGTAAACACAGACAGGATGTCCTCAAAAGTCTTGACCCAGCCGTCCCCAAGGGCTGTGCCTTTGGGGTGGCTGAACCGAACATCCCCGAGCTGGAAGAGGGGGCTGGTTTGGGGAGGACAACCATGGCACTAAAATGGATTCTTTTTCCACGTGAGAGGAAATATTTCACATTTCACCCTTTCAATCTTTTGGTGATTAATCTGAAGAGGAATTTTTTTTGGTGCCACCTGCATCTCTAGGGAATCCCCAGAAGCATTCCAGTTTGCTGGAACCTGCCTAGCACCCAGAGCCATTCTCACATCACGCCAGCTCCATTCTTTCCTCCTGCAATCCATTATCCCGTACGTGCCTAGCTGCCTTCATGCTTTGCCTCCCAACATCATTTACATGAGAGGAAAATTAGCAGCTTGAGTAATTATGAATAACTCACATGAGACAAAGGGGCCTTGAGGCTGAATGTAGGCAGCCAGAACGTCTGGCATTTGCAGACCTTCCACGGCCAGGAAAGGATCCTTTTTCTTTCCTTTGGAGTTTCTCAGGAATGCCCAGGGGTTTAGGAACCCACATCCCGTTGGTGTGCACCAGGAGGCTGCTGTGGACAAGGGGAGAGCAGATCTTCCAGGTGTCCATGCTGGAATTTGGTCTGGCTCGGGTTTGTGGTCCCCAATTTGGTGGCCATGGGCAGAGCCCAGCCATGAGCCCACTGCTCACATCTCCAAGATATTCTGAGAGCAGGGAGCCAGATTCAGGCTCTGCTCATCCCTGCTTGAGGGCTGGGCAACCCTTGGTTTAAAAGAAAAAAGATCAGAGCTGGAGTTGGTGTTTCCCAGATTGAAGGGAAAACTCCCACATCATGGAGATTGGGTGCTGCTGGGCTGGGCTCAGGACAGCAGCTGTTGCTAGTAAAAATAATGGTTGTTTTTACTAGGAAAAAACTACTCACAGACAGCAGAAAATGGAATTCCACTTGAGCAGAAGCTGCCTCTGAATACCCAAATATAAAAATAAATCTTAAAAGGACTGCCTGTAAACACTTAGTGGTGTGGTCTGCAAGGCCCAATGAAAATAAAGGAATCCATTTCAGTTTTGCATATATTTTCATCCCTACTTGCATGAAAAGCAGCTTGCTGTTGCTTTAAAAACATTAAAACACATGTAAAATACATTAGGCTTGTGGACAGTTTTCCAAGGGGTGTCACCCCAATGTCCCAGGAGTAACCATACCTGTGCCTTGGCAAGTTCCTGTGCTGAAAAGCCTTAAGGAGCAGAGCTGGTCTCTTTTTTTAAATGAGGTTCAATTTTGAGAAGCTCGCATCAGGACAAGTACGCTGGCCCGTGCAGGGTCATTGTCCAGGGTCCCAGCAGAGCCAGACTGAGGTAACCATCCCATTTTAACTGCAGCCCACCACAGCCTCCACAGCCTCTTCTTTCTTCTCTTCTCCACAGTCATAAAAAGAGTGAAGTGCTTCTCCCACCATTTATGCTTGGAAAAGGTCTGGATCTGAAATTGTGCACTTCCCACTTGGAAACAGATGATGTTTAACAGCCTGCTGCTTTTCAGTGCTACTCCCCCAAAACGTGTCATGCATGGGATGACACATTTCAAGAGCGTGGCTTTTTTTCCCTGCATCACAAGACCTATTTGCATTCATTTTTCTCAAATATGGCTTCTGATTGTTTCCTGGTCCTTCAAAAAAAATTTTTCCCCCTGTTACTGTTTTCTTGTCATTTTGATATGCTTCAAGGCCAGGCTGGGCGGGGCTTGGAGCAGCCTGGGATAGTGGACCCTGCCCAGGGCAGGGGTGAAATGAGATGAGATTTAAGGTCCCTTCCAGCCCAGGCCATTCTGTGATCATGTTTGCTCTGCCAGGATCACTATTTTATTCCAGCTGTCACAGTTTTGGGGGGATTTTGGTCAGTCTGGCCGACTGCAGCAGGCAGAGGCCAGAATAAGAGCTTTGCTTGGCAGAGGTGTTGAGCAGGTTCTTGGTGAGCACAGTTTACTGTACACAAAGACAACAGGGAGAAGAGATTTCCTTCCTTTCCTTTCTCTTTTTTCCTCTTCTTCCATTAGACCTTCTGTGCCAGTGCTGCTGCTTGATGGGTATTTGCTCAAAGATTTATGGTTTTATCTCTAATTTGCTGGTTCTTCTGTCCTTTTATGAGTTTGCTTCCTAAAAAGAGGGTTTAAACCATTTTTTCCGAGGAGTTTTTTAATTGATTCTAAGAAAGTGAAGGGGGTTCCAATATTTAATCACAGTTGCTTCCATTTTACTTGCAAATTTGAGATTATATAAGGGGGCAGGGAGTTCCCCAGGTTACCCCATGAAGCACTGTGTGAAATCACTGCTGAACCCTTTGACTCACTTTCATTTTGTTCCTCAATATTCCCACTTGATTCCTGTGAATTTTGCCCTCCTCATACCAGCTGCATAAAATCACCAAAAACATCTTCCTGTAATATTTGGGCTCCTTAACAAGTAAGGGTTTGTCTGCTCTAAGTCCTTTGGTATATTTTACATTGTTTTCCCTGCAAAGATAATTTTAAGAAAAGTTGCAGTATTGCAGATACTGAAAGGTCATGGGAACTTCTGGCTAAGATTAGTCCAACTTCTTCCTATCAATGGCTGTAAGTGGCATTGGCATTGTAAAAGGAGTACTGTGGGAGCATTAAAAGACATTTTTTTTCCCAAGTACACATTGAAAAGCACTTTTATCCCATGTCTAGGGCTGGGCACTAACAGGAGCTCTATCACTATGGGCTGATGTTTTCTATTCAGGGGCTCACAGAGAATGCATTGTTCCAAGGGGAGCTGAGCTGCAGAGGTTGGAGCAATTTCATAAGCACAAAATTCCTGCAAGGTGTCTAGGAGGAGCCTTCAGATGGCAGGGAAACCCTATCATAGGGGCTGCTGTGCAAGTGAGCTCTTATTCTGTATAACTCTAAGAGCAGAAAAAGTAAAACAAAATCCAACCCAAAGTTTGCGTTCCCTTCACTCTGCTCAGTTTGTCATTACCAGGAGCCAGGCAGAAACCTTGTGTAGTGCAGAACAAGTCCTGTGAGGAGCAGCTCAGGGAGCTGGGAAGGGGCTGGAGCCCCAGGAGAGGCTGAGGGAGCTGGGAAGGGGCTGGGCCTGGAGCAAAGGAGGCTCAGGGGGCCCTTGTGGCTCTGCACAGCTCCTGACAGGAGGGGACAGCCGGGGGGAACAGGGACAGGAGCAGAGGGAACGGCCTCAGGCTGGGCCAGGGCAGGCTCAGGGTGGGCACAGCAGGAATTTCCCCATGGAAAGGGCTGTCCAGCCCTGGCACAGTGCCCAGGGCAGTGCTGAGTCCCCATCCCCTGATGGGCATGTGGCACTTAGGGACATGGGTCAGTGGTGGCCCTGGCAGTGCTAGGGGAACAGTTGGACTCGATGGCCTCTGAAGGCTTTTCCAACCCAAATGATTCCGTGATTCCATTAATTTCTCCAAGGATTTACCAACAAACCATCACCTTCCAGCTGGGACCATCCCTCTCTGGTGTGCTGGCTATTAGCAGTACCATTAGCACTGCTGAGATTTACTCAGCAGTGACCCTGGAGGGACATGGACACATCTTTTCATAAACCTTGAGCGGTACAATTCTAATTTGAGCCCCCCCACCCAAATGGTTTTAGTTTTTCAAAGGGCTGCTTCTCTTTTTCCTTTGCAGCATCAGGAGCCTTTACAGAGGGAGGGTTGTAGGCTGGGAGCCCTCATCTCCAGGGCTGCATCCAGGAGAGGCTGAGGCCCACCTCTTTAGAGCTCCGTGGGTCATCCTGGGTACAGACACTCCACACGGAGCAACATGGGCAGATCATTACAGCTGGGTGAGTTTCTCCTTACACTCAGGGGCAAATGTCTTTCTTCCTGGCTTTCCTGTTCCTTCCAGGTCGTTGCTGGCAGCCCAGGCCATAGCTCCTGTGCTTCCTCAGCCCTTACAAAGAGGAGGCAGAAAAAGCTTGGAAGGCACCGCCTTGTGCAGGGGGAGGATGAGAACATCAGGGGATTGCTGAGCACTCTGCCGGGCAGTGACGACAAATGTCCTGACACAACTGCAGACACACAAAGCCATCCCCAAGCAGCATCAGGGCTGGCTGGCACTGCAGGGAGAACAAGTTGTGCTTTTGGAGTTTTCCCTCCTGCAAAGAACAGGCCATTCTTCAGGGAATTCTTCTCGCCCTGCTTCCCAAGTGGGGCTGCCCACTGAAAGGCTGGTTTGTGGTGCCAAAGAGATTCCTCAGCAGAAGAAAAGTGTCCAGTTCCTCCTCGTTTCCCTTTCTTCCCTCCTGCCCCCCAATACCATTCACACACAATAGCTTGGGTCAGGCTGAAGGACACTATTGAGAAAGGTGACGTCTGGAGCTGAGGATACCAAGAAATGCAGGTCTGTTTCCTCCTTGGAAAGGGCTGTCCCATGTGGGCAATCAAACCTTTGGAGAAAGGGAGATTTACTCTTACTTGCACTTGTCTGGATTCAGCTGCTGGGGTTGATTAGTACCCGTTAATTATTTTCCCAGTCCAGGCACTCATAAGCAGAGATCAAAGCACTCCTCAACCCTCCTTTGGCTAAACCAGAGAGAACCCTTGGACCACAAGATGGATGGAATCTGCTGCGGGCAAGGATCCCAGCTGGAAAATGCCTTCAGTCAGTGCAATAACTAAAAATCCTACCACTCTCTCTGCCGTGGGGATGCCCCAGCCAGAATTGTGAGCTCAGAGTGGATATGGTGCATTTGAATATGGTTTTTGTTCTTCCTTTTGATACAGAAGCTTGAGAATACTTCTTCTGTCTTACAATAACTTCTCCAGTCCTTTCATTTATTTTTTTTTTTGCATTGCTACCAGCTTCTTCAATATCACTGCAATTGTATAATCAATGCTATACCAGTACAATACCATTGCGTCTGCTTTTTTTTTTTTCAGCTGAAACCCTTCAGAACACATTTTCCCACCACACAGATAACAACTGCAGCTGCAACTTTCTGTTCAGCTCAGTGAAAATGGGGTTTGTCAGAACACCTCTGGCTGGCTGGAAGATCCCAGTGCAGCTCCCCTGCCCTCAGTGAGAACTGCCAGTGGCTGGTGCTGCCCACAGATTTTATCAGCAGGGTCATGCAGGTGTTTTTCAAAGGATCAATGACTGAAAATATCAATTAGCATTTTAATATTTCCCACCTACAAGGTTAAAAAAAAAAAATGAGAGAGTCGGGGGATAGGGGGTGGGATTAATTCCAAATACTTGAGATTCCAAAGCAGTGAGTGTCTTTCTTCAAAAGGAGAAGGGAGAGGATGCTGCAGAGGCAGGAAACTGCCTCTCAAGTTGGAAATTTTTATGATTTCCACCCACTCTGATATCTACAGGTATATCCTTTCTCATGTGGGCCAGCTGCAGCCAGGGACGTGGATGTTTTTGGTTCCTTTCTGTAGGATTTTTTTTTTTCCTGGGAAAAGCATGCCAGCCTCTGTAAGTGCTCTTCAGTGGGAGTTCAACAGCTTTGTTGGTTTTCAGAACATGTCAAAGGGCAAGAACAGACAAATTCATGCTGTAACACAAATACAAAAACTCTGGGAAATTCAAAGGTGGGTAGATCTGAGGTTCTGCCCCAGGTCCCTTCCTAAATCCTGACAGTTCATCCCTCAGCACAGTGGCTTCTCTTTGGAAAGTCTCCTGCTCCATCACCCAGAGTGTGTGTGCAAGGCTTTGGTGCTCTCACAAGGGTTGTGCTGCCAGCAGGAATATTTTACACCCTGGGAGCCCAGGGTTGGCAGTGGGATATCTTCTGGCTGAGGCTGATATGAACTAACAAACCAGAGCAAATATTTAATTTATATTTAATTACACCCTCAGTAAAACTTTTGTGGGGTGTGTGGCTGCTTGAAATGTAAACCTGAATTTCAGTCTTCATTACTTTCATGTGAAGAAATTAGGAAACCACTCACAGTGTGATGTGCGGGACAAAAACGTGGCCCAGAACAGGGTTGATATATAGTGGTGTCCTGCAATGCTAGTTTTTACCCCCATTAATTTCAGAGAGTGAACACTACACAGTTCTGGCATTCTCTCTAGGAACCACCAACAAAACACAACTGGAACTGGTCTGGAGCATTCCTCATAAGTATTTCTTAAACAGGCACCAACAGGCCAAATAAATTCACTTGTACTTATCAATAAAAACAACTTTGTGGCAACAGCAAACAATCTGATGTTGTCTTTTATGGTGAGAGGATGAGATCATTTGTATGCCAAACAGAATGGGTGAGGTTAGATGAAATGAAATTAACTAAAACTCTCTTTCCATAGAGACAAGAATACAAAAACGACTTGATTGTGTTTTCTAAGCCAGCTTCTACTTGGCTTTCTTTGCTTGTCTATAGAGGATGAGAGAACTGTGGCAAAACGAAGTGATTCCTCTGTCCATGGTGGCAAACTGGCAGGTGTTGGTCAGGAGGCTGATGGTGTGAATCAGTGGTCATGGTCCATCTGTTAAAGCCATCACAGGATCCCAGGACAGCCCCACTCGGGCACCTCCTCAGTGCCTTAGGGAAAGGTACATGGAGCAAGGTAGGAAAGGGCAGCTCCAGGACACTGCTGTGGCCCAGCCTGTGGAAATACCAGCCCCAGGGAAGCTTCTGGTCATTTTGGGTGTTTGGGAGCTGCAAACACCAAGAAAAGCTGAACAGCAGAGAAAAGGCTGCTTTGGCTGAGGGGCACTGATATCGTTGCGTTCTTACCACGGCTATGGTCCTCCAGGTTAACAATCCTGCTGTTTCATCCTTTCTGGAGGCTAAAGGCAGTGTTCTCCAGGTAATAAATATGTGTTTGCCTACAGGAGCAAGCAGGAGCCTTGTAGCTCCCACATGGCTGTGGAACACCATTCCTGAATGTTCTGAACCCAGGGCTCCATTTCTGTCCCGAGTAGTCCAGAAAATGCCAAGGGCTGTCAGTATTTGAGGTTTTGGCTTAGCCAAGGGGTAAGAAACTTGATGGTCCTCACAAAAAAAACAAGTCCATAGCAGAGAATTTGGCTCCCATGGGGAGTTAGGTTGGACATGAGGAAAAATTTCTCCACCAAAAGGGTTGCCCAACCCTGGCCCAGCTGCCCAGGGCAGTGGTGGAGTCCCCATCCCTGCAGGGTTTGAAAGCTGTGTGGGTGTGACACCTGGGGACATGGGGCAGTGGTGGTCTTGGCAGTGCTGGGGATGGTTGGACTTGGTAAGATGGATGGTAAGAGCTTTTCCAACCCAAATATGTCCTTGAGTCTATGACCTGTAACTACCTCCTGTTATTTCACTGTCATGCGGACACTCCAACCTCAATATTGGACGTTTGAATACTTTAAGGATTCACAGGGTGCAGAGGCTGGTCACAGCACTTCTCCAGCGCTCATTCCAGGATGGTTTGAGCTGGGTGGCACCAGGCTGGCGCCCCTGGAGCCTGAGGGGAGCAGGGACCCTGCAGACACTCCAGAGCCAGGGTCCTGAGTGAAACCAAAGCTCTGATGAGCACCAAGGGCTGGGCTGTGGTTGAAGCAGATCAAATGTGGGTGCTCTGCGTCCCCCAGGTACTTGTCCTCCCCCAGCTCTGCTGCACGGGTGGTTAAGCTCCTGCACAGCAGCTGCTCAACAGCTGCAGGTTACACTTCACATATGAAAGAAACCCTAAATCTGTGTGAAATTTCCAGTGGTTTAACAGCTGCTGCCTGAGCCAGGCTGTCTGTGTCACACACACGGTGACACTGGAGGGGAAGGAGGCAGGACAGACAGCTGGGAGCAGTCATTTCTCCAGGCACTTAGTTTTAATATGCTTTTGCTCATGTCAGAGCCTTTTCAGTGAAAACATGAGAATGGAGAAGCCTTTGGATTTATTTCCTTCCCCTTTTCTCACCCCCTGCCCCACAGTTGCAGTGAGTTTAGTATGAGTCAAACTCTGTCATTACAGGATTTTTTTTCTAGGGGGACTTTTTAGTGGGATTCATTGCAACCTTAAATTCTCATTCTTGTGAATGGAGAGGAGTGGTTTCTCCATCCAGGAATGGGCGTTTCAGCTGAATTGGGTATTTGATTTAGACAAAGACAATTTGCTTTGAGACTTCTCTAACTCTAAAGTTACTTTTTTGGAGGAGGCAGCAGTGCTGGGGGTAGATCCCACAATGTGCTGAGTGTCTAGAGAGGAGAAGGTGCTCTGGACAGACGAGACTGTCCTGAAGGAGCGCCACTAAAAAACAGGAAATTGGTTGTGTGCTTTGAAAGAGCCAGGCAGAGCAATTTGTGAGAGGATCTGGAGGGTGATTAAAATATCTACATATTAATAGGCTGTGGTATGACCAACTGACTAACATTGTTTGCCTGTGGAGAGGGAGGGTTTATACCCAGGATGTAGCAGGGAAAAGTCTGGGTTACCAGAAGGGCTTCATTCACCTCAGTCAACAAAAAAGTGCAGGATAAAATCTGTGGTATTGCTGGGATTTATTTCAAAAACACCTGGTGCAAACAGTTGTTTTTATTTCCCAACATTTTGTGCTCCCTCTGCGTTTACAAAAATAAAATGGCCTATTAATTAACAACCAAAACCAGTCCTTAATTCTAGTTTTTACTGAAATTATATTTATGCTAGGAATCCCTTATTTGCTCTCAAATGCAAATTCAGGTTAACCAAAAATGATGTGATTTTTAGCTGTGGGAAGCCCTGCTCTCAGAAGAGGTGATGCCACAGAGTTAAAGCACTTGTGGCACATGCAGAGGATCTCCTGTCTTCCTCACACTGTTTGCCTGAATTTTGGCTGGATTTCCCTGGATTCCGTGCCCCGTGTATGTTATGTGATGCAACATCAGTCTCTGCTCAGATAATAACTACAGGAAGGAATTACTATTAGCTGGAACAGGGTCTCCTGCAAAAGAGGTGGTGCTCAGCTCGCCTCAGTCTTGGTTGTTCTGGTGGGAGCTGCAACTTGGATTGGAGTTTTGGTGCAAGATTCAAATGGTTTGGGCCAGAGTATTCCTGTACCCCAAGTCTCCCTGGATGTCGAGTGTCTACACAGGGATGGGGCATCAGGAAGGGAGAGCAATGGGGAGGCACAGGGAAGACCTTGGGGTGGATATTGTACAACAGTTTGAGTCGGATGGGGCCTTAGGGATCAAGGCTCCCCAGGGTTTGCTGGTTCTGGTGTGTGAAAAGCTAGACATGAGCTGCTGTGTGCCAGAATCACAGCCCAGAAGGTGAAACACTCCCTGGGCTGCATTGAAACAGGCATGGGAAGGTCAAGGGAGGTGATTCCTCACCTCTACTCTGCCCCAAGAGGAGCCACGTGGAGCGCTGCACCCAGCTCTGGGGGCCTCAGCACAAGAGAGACGTGGGCCTGCCAGAGAAGGTCCAGAGGAGGCCACGGAGCTGCTGCCAGGGCTGGAGCCCCTCTGCTCTGGAGCCAGCCTGGCACAGCTGGGGCTGCTCAGCTGCACCAGAGAAGCTCCAGGGACACCTCAGAGCCCCTGCCAGGGCCTGCAGGGGCTCCAGGAGAGCTGCACAGCCCCTGGGGACAAGGCAGGCAGGGACGGCACCCAGGCAATGGCTCCCACTGCCAGAGGGCAGGCACAGATTCTGGCACATTGGGAATTAGGAATTGCTGGCTGGGAGGGTGGGCAGGCCCTGGCCCAGGGTGCCCAGAGCAGCTGTGGCTGCCCCTGGATCCCTGGCAGTGCCCCAGGCCAGGCTGGATGGGGCTTGGAGCAGCCTGGGACAGTGGGAGCTGTCCCTGACCATGGCAGGGGTGGGAATGGATGAGCTTTAATGTCCCTTCCTACCCAAACCATTCTGGGATTCCACAACCAGCTCATTCCACCCCCCTGCCCTCCCCTTGCCCAGTGCCAGGCTGCTCAGTGTTACACCAGGAGTAACCTTGCATGCCCCGTGTCCTCCCCAGCAGCTGGGACACAGCTTTAGTGACCACCAAATGCTCCACTAGCAGCACAATTTTGGGTTTCCTGGTGCTGGCTGTGGACTGGGAGCTCCAGAGCTCCTACCCAAGGATGGCTGCACGGGCCCAGGACACTTGGAGGCCCCCAGAGTGGTGAGAGTTGTGCTGGTTCCCAGCTGCTGTTGGACCCATGGATGTGTTCCGCATGGAAGGGATGGCAGAAAACAGGCCTGATCCTTCCAGACTGGGACAGAGCTGGCAGGGAGCCTGCTTTTCCCTTCCCCAGCCCCTGCATGAGCTCTGGCAAGCCACAGCCCTCTCCTTGGCACAACAGGGTAGAAAATAAGATCCCCCCATTGTTCCCTGCTTCCATGACATGGTCACTGTCCCACTGTGGAGCTCTGGGTGTACAGGACACCCCACCCCTGGGATGGGTCCCATTGAGGGACACAAGTGGGATGCCCCCAGGGATGGCAGGGGACAAAATAAGCTGTTCACTCCTTCCCTTCCCCATCCCTGGGTTATCTCTGCCCAGAAAAGACTGAGCAGAAAATGCCAGGGCTGGATGTACGATGGTTTGGTTTTGTTGTCCTGTTTTAAACAGCTCCTGTGAACAACTGTTGTGCTCGAGGGGCGGGAAGGGGGGTTACCATGGCAAAATGGGATTTGCTGGGAATGAATAGCTTTCTTTTTCTCCCCTGAAATGAATGGGTTGCTGAGACCTCCCTGCATATGAAGGCTGTAGGTGCTATGCTCGGTGGAATGGACAGCGAGCAATTATCCCCCCCAGCTTCACGTTATCCACAGGCTTCTTAATACAACCCAGTGTTATTACACACAAAAAATGTGATCTCAAGTGTGGATTGAGGGAGACAAAATGTTCCCAGTGGGATCTATCCGTGTCTCTTCCCCAGTCCCCTCTGACAACAGGGATTAGCAGCAATGTTTGCACTGACTGTAACTAGGACATAAAGACTATGGTTCATTTCTTCCCATTCAGCTAATTCTTTACATTGCAGACACTACAGGATCCATTTAGGGTTGGTTTTTTTTTTTTTTTTTTGTCTCTTTTGTGAAAGTAGGTTGGGCTGGGAGGGGGTAAGGGGGAGAAATCTGCCGAAGAAACTGTTGGCATCTCCAAAGAAAAGTATCTTTTCAAGCCTCAGGCTGCAGCCCTCAGCCCTCCTCTGCCGGGGATGAAAGAAGCCGCAGTGCACATCTGATGAGATGGCATTCACAGACAGCCTCACTTTTAGGTGAAGGCCACCATATATTTGCCAAGAATGGCAACTTTTAAGAAATAAAGTGATTTAAGCTGGCAGATTTGACCTCCCATATCAAGCTCTGGGATGTTTTTGTTTTTTTTAAGCAAATGGGAGCGCTTGCTCCCAGCAATCTCTCATTCCTGACACATTCCCACCTCTAAAGCAAACTACAGCACCAACTTTAGGTATGTTTTTTTTTCCAGGAGAGCTTTGGGAGGCAGAGTTTGACCACCTGGGAAGAGTTGGGCCAGAACCCCATGGTGAATATTTTTGCCAGCTACGCAATCCCTAATATGCACAAATGAACAGCGTTCATGTTTTGGTCCCATTTGGAAGAAAGCTTCACCAGCAGCCAAAACCTGAGTTGTGGGACACGAGCTTTGTGCAAAAGAAATGGAAAATGCCATTTTGTGCTGCACAATCTCATCACCACCTCAGTCTGTCTGGGGAGGGGACAGAGGGGCAGGGACCCTTGGAGCACCCACGTGCAGGGTCTGGACCTGGTCCATCCCTCCTGTGGGGCAGGGGAGAGATGGTTGATGTGGCCAGCATGCCTCTGGCTAATCCAGGAACATGCACTATCTGCTCCAGTGCCATCCATCAATCTTGCCTTAACAGACAAGTCCTGCTGACTCACAGCAGGTTCAGGGGAGGTTACATGGCAAAAGTGAAGGATTATGAGATGAAAGAGGAACTCATAAATCTTTCTGAAGTGAAGGGCAGTGTGCCACAGGCAGTGCAAGGACACGGTGACCCACCTCTGCCCTGTGATCTCTCCCTCCTCACTGATACAGGCAAATGCTGTAGAAATAAAAGCCCCAGAGCCAAATTCAAAATACTGATTGTGAGGGCTTATTTCCTTATTTGATTTCAAACGTCGAATCTTGGAGATGAAAAGTGTGCAGAGGAGACACACCTCTCATCTGAAATCTGGTCTGCACCATCACAAGCCATAACCCTTGCAAGGATTAACCCAGATCTGTGCACAGACGAGAGAGGAAAAATGACCTAAAATTGCACCCTGCTTCTCAGGTGACCCCAGATAATGTGCCCCAAATGTGTGTGATGATATATCTACTGCCTATCACCTCCATTCCTGGCGTGGGGAGAGAGAACAGATGAATCTGAGCTGAATCTGAGCTGTCCTTGGGGGGAACACAGACTTGCCAAGGCCTTCAACACATGTTTTGGAGAGCAGTAATGCATGTGCTCAGAGTGCAGGATGATGCCTGACTATGTTTTCCTGCAGCACCAGAAATATCCTAGAATGGGCAAGTGCTGATATGGATGACATGTTCCTGGGCTCCTTCCAGTAAAGGGAAGATGTGAATGGTACCTTGGAGAAAGTCACCTTTCTGGCACTCAGCTCTTCTCACAAATTGTGAGGGTTTTTGGCCCAGACCTCCCAGGATATTGGTGTTGAGACCAATAGACAAAACGTTTCCTGCTGGTTTATATGGTGGGGGGGAACAACAGAGGTTTCATGGGGTCCTACCTGAAACCTGCATTAGGGTGAGCAAAGTGGATCACACAAACACAGAACCACAAAATGGTTTGGGCTGGAAGGGACCTTAGAGACCATCTTGTTCCACCCCTTGCCTTGGGCAGGGACACCTTCCACTGGACCAGGCTGCTCCAAGCCCTGTCCAACCTGGCCTGGAAAACTTCCAGGGATGGAGCATCAGATCTCAGATGGCTCTGGAGGGAGCTCAGATCTTTAGCACACACAGAGACACCTCCATTCAGGTCAGAGCTGAGTTTGGTTGGTGCTCACACAGACATCTTTTGTTCTGCTGGCTGTTATTCCCCAAAAATTGCCCAGGACACTTGGTCTGCTCCTCCCAGGAATGGTTATGGGGATGCTCACCATCACTTAATAGGGTGGCTGTCCTGGTGAGTTTTCCTGCCATGGAGGGATGTGGGTTTGGTAGGTCAAAGGATGTTATGTGTCAAAATAAAGGCATTTTGGAGAGAGTGTGCTCATACTGGCATATCCATCTGATGCTAATTAATACAGACAGGAGATATGTTGTCAGGTTCAGAGCTGTGTGTTAGCTCCCCCCTCACAGCCCTGTGCTGGGTGAATGATGTGTACCTTTAAACCTAAAGAATCTGGAAAGAGAGTTGTGTTTTCTACCCATGGGGTTGCCACCAACTCCACTTGCTCTAGTTCAGTTTCCTCTTTTAAAGCCTGAAATAAAGATGGTTTTAGTTCATTACTGTCAAATGTAAATGATGCTCTGACTTCACAAAAATTAAACATATTTCTAAAATTAGTGTCATCCTGTTTAACCTTCTTCATGGTCACATTGTGCAAGCAAAGAGATCAAACATTTGTGCTTCCCCAAAACAGAAATGGTTTGTGTTTGGGTTAAAGTTAGGTGGGTGTGTACCCACACAGTGGATGAACTGGAGATCAAAAACCTTTGAGATTTTCTGTTGCAAAACAGAAAGTCCCAGAGTACTCTGTAGCCTAAGAGAAAAAGTGAAACATGCAGAACACTTATTTCAGTCATCATCAGACTTCACCTGGGGCAAAGCTGAAGTATGGATTTACGTACTACCTGCTCTTGTTTAGGCTGGAGGCATGGACTCAAAACTCCACCCTTACCCAATCTTAAAGATTTTTAAATGCAGATTATTTATTTGTTCAATGAATGTCACCCAATGACCACAGGAAGAGGGCTGACTGTTAGTTCCAGGTGGGCTCCTTCAGTTGTGAATTGACCTGGAGGAGTGAGCCGGGGTTTGTGCTTTCACCCAGCAGGCAAATCACCCAATTAATGCAATGACGAAGCGTCCACGGGTGCTTGCGGGAACTTGGAGCCATTAATTACCTGTGTGTTTCCTCCTGTGGCAGGAGCAGCTCTGGCTGCTGGAATTATCTTAACTAACACCAGTTCCTGGAACTATCTTAACTAACACTAACAAATCTGGACAGCCTCAGCCGCCCAGAAATCACTGCTGGTTCCCACAGCTGTCAGAGTCAGTCACAGGATCACGGAATTAATCACAGAATTACGGAATAAGCTGACCTGGAAGGGAACCATGGGGATCATTGAGTCATCTTACCTTGGTGTAAAGTGCCTTCCATCTCCCTCCCGTGCAGTCTGGCTGCTGGTGGCCCTTGTCACTAAGAACATCCTCAGAATTGTCACCAGGAGATGCAGCTCACCTGTAAGGAGAAATACTGCTGGCTTCTTTTTTAAATGCCTGCTTTTATTTATCCTTTTTTATTTTATGTATCTGCATGTTGTTATTCTCAGAGAATTCAGCCTGAGTGTATGCCTGTCAGAGAATATGACTTATTTTGAAAAATAAGGGACTGTTCCTGGTTTTAAATAATTTGTGAAAAAAATAACTCCCGTTACTACAGAATGAATTTTTCTAGTTTTCAAGCATATGGTTCACTTGTCAATCTTTTCCTGAATAATTTAAAATCATACTTACTGTCATTTTAAACAAACTTAACATATATAATATGTAATGATATACATCTTCAAATTTTCATCAATTCTTGAAATTATGACACATTAAAATCTGCTTGAAGACCAGTTTTAATAGAATTATTTGAAAAGAGAACTCCATTGAGTTATGTTTTTATAAAAGTAGAATTCTCTCCTCACCGGGACAGGGAATGAAGACAGCAAATTCCATCAGTTTTACAGAACTGAAGAGATGGGATTTCTGAAGATGAAAAGATGAGCTCATTTCCTCACTCGGGGTCCCATGGCACTGCACATTAATGAATCTCCTGACATGCAGTGTTCTGCTTTCAGGCACACCCTTGCCTGAAATCCTTCCCGTGTTTTTCCCATTTCTCAGCACTGTGTTATTGGATACACCTTCTATTTACAATAAATTAATCTCTGATCTATTTTCTGTTGTGGAGGTGAGCTGTGTGTCACTTGGCTGCTGAAGGAGGAATGTTAGTCATCCCAAGTCTCTCTGTAGCTGCTGCAGCAAGACAGCCTAAGGAAGGCAGTGGTTTTTTGTTGCTTCTTTAGAATTTTTTGTCTCTGGAACAAGACTTCACAAATTCATCTGCTCATGCATTTTCTTACATCTTGCTTTCAAAGTTGAGATCATCCTCCTTCTGGAAATACTCCTCTGCTGGCTCTAGGGGAGGTGTTTCCTGTGCCTTCAGGTGATGGCTGGAGGGAGGTGAGACAGCCCTTCCCAGCCGTGTGCTGCCCCCAGCACAGCCCTGGCACCAGGGGCAGCACACACAGGGCTGCTGTGCTGCCCAGCAGGGATGTCCCTGTCCTGTCTCCTCCTGGGCACAGCAGCTGCGGATGAGGGAGATGGCGATGATGCCGGGGGAGAAGGGGCTCGGAGAAGTGAAATGATGCAGCAAGACAGGAAGGCTCTCAAGGGGTGATCTCTCCCATCTTGCCCTCTCAGCTCTGGGACTGGGGCTCTTTCGTCACTGGATCCTGATCTAATTGTGCTTTTTGTGCACAAACGAGAGCTGAGGCTGAGCAGCCTTGTTCAGGAAAATGGGCAGGAGCTGGGCATGGCCCAGGTGCCCTCCTGCAGGTTTGCCAGGTCAGGTGTTGGGGTGAACTTGGGGGAATGGCAGGTCGGGAAGGAAAGAACAACAAAGAAGAAGGAAAGGAAAGGAAAGGAAAAGGAAAGGAAAGGAAAGGAAAGGAAAGGAAAGGAAAGGAAAGGAAAGGAAAGGAAAGGAAAGGAAAGGAAAGGAAAGGAAAGGAAAGGAAAGGAAAGGAAAGGAAAGGAAAGGAAAGGAAAGGAAAGGAAAGGAAAGGAAAGGAAAGGAAAGGAAAGGAAAGGAAAGGAAAGGAAAGGAAAGGAAAGGAAAGGAAAGGAAAGGAAAGGAAAGGAAAGGAAAGGAAAGGAAAGGAAAGGAAAGGAAAGGAAAGGAAAGGAAAGGAAAGGAAAGGAAAGGAGGAAGGAAGGAAGAAAGAAAAAGAAAGAAGGGTTCCATGGGGAAGGGAAGGGAAGGGTTGTATGGCCCGTGACGTGAACAAACTCGAGGAAGGCAAGGAGAACATAACCCCAAATCCTGTGATTTTCTCCATTAGGTTACAAATGAGGAGGTACAAATGTACTCTGCCGCCGCTCCTCCATGTTCAGACAGAAGCAGGAACTTGCTACTTCTGGCACATTTTGGGGGTCAGTAAGTTCCTCTTTGGGGACCTTTTTTGCATGAGAGGGTGAGGGAAGCTTTTACACTCATTTTAAATCCCCTGTGTGGAATCCCCGACGTGTTCTTCCACCAGAATCTTTTCCTTCAGCATCTTTCTTTACAGGCATGTAGCTGGTGTGGGCCGGGGGCCAAGGAGGGGAAGGACAGATGGACGTGGGATACCAGGCTTGGGTTGGGAGGCAAGCACGAGAGCAGTGCAGTCCCTTTGCTGTGACTCCTCAGGGGCACCAGGGAGACTTCAGAGCTCCCAGACCTCCTTCTCCTCACATGATTAACCCTAATTCCCCCAGGATGGAGGTCTGTGAGAAGTTCTTCTGTGCTGTCTATGAGCAAGACTGGAGGGAGGTTCAGCTGCAGGGCAAGGTTGCCAAAACTAGAGAAATGAGAAGAATTCTTTACTGTGAGTGACATTATAACTGGGAACTGATATGGTGATGCTCTGAAAAGTAGGGTGATGTCTTGGACCATGCAGGGGGACAGAAAACAGCCAGCAATCAGAGTGTTTCAGCACAGCTGGCCTCAGAAAATGCAGCTCAGTGTGTTTTCAGGGTTTGTTTTGGTTCTCTTCAGCAGCTGAACTTACTAGAGGTGAAACCACTTGTGGTTTCCTGTTTTCATAATTTGGCTTTTTTATTGTATGTTAAGGATGTTTCTTAGAAGCAGAGTCAGATCTCCTGGCCCACTTCAGCAGGTTTGGGGCTACCATGCAGGTAGCATGGGCAACCAGGTCTCCACTGGAGATTTTGGGACCCCTTAAGAGGAGAGCAGCTGTTTCAGGTAAAGAAGAGGGCAAAGAGAAGTTGTGTGAAGCTCATCTTGTCACAAAGTCAAGTAAAAATCTGGTTGTGTGTCTATTCCATTTGTGGATATACCCAGCTCCTCAGCTGGAGATCGTCACTGATGCTGCAAACCAAACAGGAAGCAAAAAAGCTTTTTAGATGTACCAATTATAAAGAAATTGTTAAGTGCTGAGCAGTCTTACAGAAAGATGGTGCTTTTCTCCGCAATGTGTAACTTAAATAGGAAAAGAGCATGTACCAGGCCAATTCTTTGGCCACTTTTCCCAGAACTGACTCAACAGAGAGGAACCAGCCCTGTGTTTTTCCACCAAACCTCAGTTATACCAGTATTAATACAATTGTTCAAAGCATCACAGATCACAAAACCCCAGAATGGTTTGGGTTAGAAGGGAATTTCAAGCTCATCCAATTTCACCCCCTGCCATGGGCATCTTCCACCATCTCACGGTGCTTCAAGCCCTGCCCAACCTGGCCTGAGACACGTCCAGGGATGAAGCAGCCACAGCTGCTCTGAGCACCCTGGGCCAGGGCCTGCCCATCCTCATGGGAAACAATTTCTTCTTCCCAATATCTCATCTATCCCTGCCCTCTGGCAGTGGGAATTCATTCCCCATTTGCTTCCCCTCTTGCTTGTCTTCCAGGCTCTTAAAATTTTCAAGAATTAATGGTGATTTTGCTGTTCCACACCATGAGGTGGAGGATGTTGCTCCTGATGGACCTGCTGAATAAACTTGGATGAAGCTGAAGCATAGTGGAGCATTCTTGGCCCCAGGGCTGGTTCAGCAGCAGCATTATCTATGTCCACAAGTTAAGAGAAATCTGAGAATGGGAAAACATAGGCAAAAATTGTTTCAGCACTTGGAAAGGAGCCCCTGCTCCTGCAGCCACTGCCACAGAACTGAAAACACGGTGGTTAATGAAGTCTTACAAATGGTATGATATCTTTCTGTGCCCTGTTGGGTTCAGCAGGAGTTCTGCTGCTCTCTCAGGCTGATTCTGGGTTATGTCCTTGGAGCCTGTGAAGGCCAGGAAGGAGAGGAGTGCGTTGGTCTCCTCCTCGCTTCCCCCCATCATCTGTCAGCCCCTTCCCAAAACGCCTTCTCGCGTTGCAGCGGCATCGCCATGTGCCGCGGGTGACCCTCTTCCCCAAACACCCACAGATAAGCTCAGCTCTGCAGCTCCTTCCACCCCCAGGGAAACTCCTCCTTTTCACGGGCTCCACAGCTGAGCCCCGCAGGTCAGCACAGACGGGTGGGTTTTTGTCGTGTTTCCTGGAAAGTTTGGCAATTTATAGCATGAGATTTCTTTTAGTTCACGTTGTGTAGACCTCTGCACAGCACTCGGAGCTGTAAGTGCTGATAGAGCCACGCTGCACCAGTTTACATTCTGCAGATGGCTGATTTATGGAGGTGGCAAGCTGGTGGGGCTTTTTTCCCCTTCTAGATGCAAGGCAATTTCCTGAGGTTGAGTGTCTGTGACGTGTATCCTGCAAGAAAGATTTTTTTATTAAAGACATGTCCAAAATGAGAGAATTGAGTGCCCCGGTTTGTACCAATTTTATAGAATTGGTGCAAAGTCATGCCCTCAGTCTTCAGGCTGTGGCTGAGTGAAGATGCTGATGGGGACAGGGTGGCTCACTCCTGGTTCCTGCAGAGCAAAGGGCCATAACTGCAGGAACACTTCACTAAAAACCAACTGAAATGCTGAGAGCTTTAAACACTTATTTTTCCCTTGACAAAAAGTTACTTCTGTGGAAGTGGAAGTGGGTGGGAAATGCCACTGCTGTTCATTCTGTGGAGGTTTTTATGAACAGCCAGAGCAGCTCTCTGTAGCAGAAGACAGCTGAGTGCACTTGAGAAAGCTTTTATTTATCTGCTCTACAGCTCACCAACAGTAAACACTGTCTCCCCTTCAGGAAAAATGGCTCATCCATGCTTATAGCCATAACAGCATGTCCATTTCCAAATGATCCTTTGAAATTTCATCTTTTTGAAATGCCACAACTGGATGAAAAGGGTTTGAGGATATGTCTGAATTTGAGCTGACCTTCCTTGCAGCTCAACTTCAGACATCAAACCTCCCTGGGTGAAACAAAAAGAGCTGTCTGTGGGTTTCCTTTTGGGACCTGCAAGTGTCCCATTTATTTGGGTTACCCTTGTCATTTTGCCACCAAACTCCAGCCATGAAGTTGGGTGTTTAACAGAGGGAGTTTAGTGGAGTTTCACCTCATGCTCAGGACCTGCCATGAGCATTTACACCTGCAGCTTCGTGGGGGATTGCAGTAGCTGGGATGGGGACAAACTGAGGGGAAGAAGTTCTGCTGGCACTTCCAGGAGATTGTCTCAACCCAGAAAATCAGGAAAAGAATTCTCAAACCAGTTAGCAGCACCAACAGCTCAGCTTTGTCTGTCGTGGATCACTTAGCAGAGCTTTTCAGTGCTGCCCTGCCCTGTGGTCTCCTTCTGGTTCTGTTTCCTCTCCTTCTATGTATATCAGCAGATGGATTATCTGGATTTAGATGTCCACCTGGTTGAGATCCTTAATAATGAGTCAATGGCACTTCCCAGCTGTGCACAGGCCTCTGCATGTGGCTGCAAGTCCCCAGCCAGAAGCTCTGTAGGTATTTTCAGCTTCTCTAAGTGACTGAAATTTAGAAAGCTCTTTGTCATTGTCAGCAAATGACAACAGGAACACCTGAATGGCAGGAAGGAGACAGGAAATGAGGTTTTTCTTACACATACGAGTACGAATTCCAAGAAATTGAAGAAAAACAACAAGAATTTGACTGCAAATTAAAAATTCCAAATAAAATAAGCCTATTCTGGGGAACTAAGCTTCTCCCTTTACATCTAAAATGTGGATTTAAATAAAAAGAAAAGAAGGCAACCCTACACATCTTCACCAGTGAGAGGAAGAATATTCCTGGCCATCTCTGCCCATCAGCTTTCCAGTAATATGCATTATTTTGGTTTCCCTTATGCACAAGCTGCAACCTGCAGATTACAAGGACAGCTGTCTGGACACAGTTGATACTGGGACTAAAGCTGGTGAAATCTGGAAGTGTGCCTTTTGTGCAGCTTCAGCACTGTACTTCTGCAGATATGCCCTGGTGGAAAACACTGGGAGCACTCCCAAAACATAAAAAACAACAACGAAAACCTCCAAAGCACCTGCAGCCTGTGTGCAGCATAAGTGATGATGCTTCACTTGCCACTGAAATTGTGGTTACGTGATGCTCAGAGACACACTGGTGATGGGACCAGTACAAAAGCTGCACTGAAAGCTGTTTGGGAAACATCTCGGGAATGAAACGCTCTGATAAAGAATAGGTTGTTCCAACACCCTTGATATTGAGTGGGGAAACAAGACTGGCTATGAAAAAAAGGTAAATATTAATGCAGATAAAAATTACTCCTTGGAGAGGACACATCTGGAAATAGAGCAGCTTCATGGTGTACTCCCCTCATGTGGCCATGCAGATCCTCTCTGCAGGCAGCAGAGCCTGAGGTGTTCTTCAGAAATGTTCATCCTAAGAAAAAGGATAAATATGAGACTAGTGTCCATTATCTCCACTGACCATGGAAAACCTCTGGCTGAGTCTGGAATGCTGAAAGTTTTAGCAGCCCTAGGCACCAGAGAGCCCTCTGTGTCCAGGCTGGATGATCCAGCTGGCCCTTCACTCTCTGTACTGCTCCATGCAAGTCACAGACTAATTGAGAGGTTTAGGTCGGAAAAACCCCCAGACCATGGAGTCCAACCATTCCCCGGCACTGCCCAGGCCACCACTGTCCCATGTCCCCAGGTGCCACATCCACAGGGCTTTTAAATCCCTCCAGAGATGGGGACTCTTACACTACCCCAGGCAATCTATGCCAGGACTGGACAACCCTTTCCATGGAAAATTTTCCCCAATATCCAACCTGGCACACCTTGAGGCTGTTTCCCCCCATCCTGTCACTTGTTCTGTGGCAGAAGACACTGATCTCCACCTGGCTGCCCCCTCCTGTCAGGGAGCTGTGGACAGCGAAAGATCTTCATTCTCCTTGCTGTGATGGCACCTGGGAGAGCTGGGCGAATGCAGACCCTCCTCCTTTAACAGGATCTGCCCGGGAAGTGTTCGCTGCAGCTGCTGCCTGGATACTTCGGTGGGCTCAGATTTCAAGCCTTTTGTCTGCCCCAAATCGTATTGTTCTCTTATCCACGCACTCCTGCTCGTGGGAGACATCCTCGTCAGGTTTGGCAGCGCATCTGGCGGGCACCGTGACTTTGCTGGTGCTTTTGGTGCCGTTCTAAGGGCCGGGATGGAGTTTTGGGAGTGTGTGTCCCGTGTGAGTGGGGTGGGCTGGGGTCCCTGTGCCCCACGGATGATCCCGTGAGTGAGGGGTGGTGTCAGACCCACAAGTTACATCCCTGAATTACTGCGCGGTGCTGTGAAGGTGGGAAGGGGAGAGGTCATCTTAATTACACGGCAGAATATGAGTGATTTTGTAACAGCTAGGAATGAATCTGGATAAAAACTATTCATTCAGCTTTCACAAGCATAGGAAGAACAGGTCCCTAAGTATCCTCCAGCAATTTGTTTTGAGTAGTCTCCAGCTGCTCTCTCAAAAGGTTTCTGCTGTATTTAATGCCTTATTGCATTGAGAAACATCTCCTCTGCCTTGGAAAGTGGCTTTTTACAGGGGACAAATAGTCATAGGACAAGGAGAAACAGTTTTAAATAGAGGGGGAATTTACCATAGGTGCTGGGAGGAAATCCTTCCCTGTGAGGGTGGGGAGAGCCTGGCACAGGGTGCCCAGAGCAGCTGTGGCTGCCCCTGGATCCCTGGCAGTGCCCCAGGCCAGGCTGGATGGGGCTCAGAACAGGCTGGGACAGTGGGAGGTGTCCCTGCCCATGGCAGAGGTGGAATGAGATGAGCTTTAAGGTCCTTCCAATCCAAACCATTCTGCGATTCCCTCTGAAATGCTCTCAAAGCTCTCCTTCATAAGACCTTGACTTGCTGCTGTTCTTTGGATCATTTTTTCTCTCCTCAACACCATAATTACGTTGATGACACATCATCCTGTAGCCGTGGCAGCTGAACGCCGGTCCCCTCTGGTCATGGCAAAAGATGGGTGCAAATTTGAGGTGGGAGCAGAGGACAATGCTTTCTGACTCAGCCCCGATCAGAGAGCTGTTGAAACATTTCCACGTTGTAACAATTTTTGTGGAAGTATGACAGTGACCTGTAACCTGCCCTGTGTGGTCAGTGAGTAATTCTGTTGCACAGCCAAGAAGTTCCTCCTGCCGTTCTGACTGGAATATGGGATTTTCCTGCCCGAGTTCCCTGTTAAACAGGTGCTTCGTATCATCTGGAAATAGCTGTGTTTCAACACGAGGATCAAGTGGATTTCACAGAGAGGCTGGGATTTTCTTTCAAGCCTGGCTCATGTGACATGAAAAGCTGCTCTGCATGTAATAACCACTAATATTATTAAAGTGTGCTTCAGGGTGGGCACTCTGACAAAAAATACCACTTTATCACCAGTGCAAAAGAGAAGGGTGGGGATTTTTTTCCAGTTTTGGGGGGGATTTTTGTCTTTCATTGTTGTTCCAAAACATGGTGCACTTGATCTAACCCACAGTAATAAAAAAAAAAAGATTATCTCATGGACAGTAAGCTCATCACCACCCTTTGCTGATAACAGAAAACAAACACCCCTTGCATCTCAGTGTGTTGGAGGAACAGGCTGCACTCCCTCCCTCGCCTGGATCAAGTCAAAGCAGGAATCTTAGCTGTGTCTGGGAAAGAAGGATGCCAAGAGATTTTTTTTTTGTTTCATTTCTTAGTTGACTTATAACCCCACCTGCAAAATATTCCCAAACTGACATACTTATTTTTTTTCAGCATTGTCCTGATACACAGTAAAATAGGATCATGATCCCCAGAAAAGTAAGGGGTATGGTGTGCTCACCTTCTCTCTTTCTGTCTCTCTCCCCAGTTTTGGGTGGTTTTTGGTGGAAAAAGACAAAGAAAAGTGAATTCCTATTAGGGGTAATTTCTTACAGAGTGAGTATGGGTGGTGGTGGCAGGAAAAAGGATCTGAAATGACAAAACACTTAATGTCTCCATCTAGCCCTTATTATTTCTGTTCCTTTGCCTTGTCTGGCTGTGTCAGTGTCTTCTGAAGCCTCGAGGAGCAGGCTGGGTGAGTGCACAGTGAGGGGAGGGTGTCACTGCCAGCATTACGTGGGCTCGTGGCACGTCTCCCAACATCGCACAACAAACTACAACAAATCCTTCATCTCCTGTGCATCACACCACTGTCTTCAAAGGCTTTCATTAACTCTGGAGGTAGTAAATTTTTTGATAAATCCATCTGAAAGCCTTTTTTGGGTGCTACTGTCTGGTGCTTCAGCTTCCCAAACACACCTTCCTGCATTTTGTAATCATGGTCTTTGAAAGATCCTCAGGGAATACAGAAACTGGGCACAAATACAAAACAAATGGAAACAGGGAATTCTCTCTTCCTCTCTCAGCTGCTGAGATTTTCCTTTCTCCCAGCTGTATTAGGTTTTAATAGCTGATGTCAGTTGTACTGAATTTTGTGCAACAATCCAAAAACTGCAATAAAAAATTTGTGAAGGCAGTAATACATTTTCAGATTCAAGTAATTTTCTTGCCTAAATGCTGATGAGTAGAACAATTAAGCACATGAACTCAAGCATTCATAAGTAAACCTCTACCTACCACCATTCTTTCAATTATTTTGACTGCCTCATATTTTTCCTGCTCAAGAAATAGACTTTTATTTTTTTTTAACTAAGGATATTTTATGCTGTTGCTACAATGCCTATAGAGATGAGTTTGTGAAGAGGTATTTGGCAGTGTAATAGTGCCATTGTTCTGTGGGTGATTCAGGGAAGATGAGGGGCTGAAGGCACTGAGGGGCTCAGGGAGGATTAGGGAACCTCCAGATGCAGGCAGGGTTGGACCCAGGAGAGATCCTGGCATGGGAGAGCACTGGAGCTGTCAGAGGGGAAGTTTGGCCCTTCTGCACATTGAGCAGATGCTGCAGGATCTCAGGTGTCTGCAGCCTCCATCAAACAACCTCCCTGCCTAACTGCTCCGAAAACATCCCTTGAAAAATCCGGCACATTACCTTTTTATTTCTGCTCCATGGATCCGTTGCCAGGCTGCACACACCCACATTTGGCAGGGCTCCACCACCCACCATGCTCTGGCGATGAGTAGCAGCAGATTTCCCATCTATTCTGAGTGGCACCGATACAGCTGGAAGGGTTGGGTAAGGAGGCGCTCCTGGCTGCTCTCGGCTCCCCAGGAGACACCAGCACTCACATGAAACGAGTTTTCCCTAAAGCACCAACGCTGCTGTGAAACTCACAGGGTGCCATGAAATTCACTCATGAAACTCACAGGGTGCCATGAGTTTTGGTCTCTTACTTCAGCTAGAACACCTGGGTCTCTTAAGGACCAGGGAGCTTAGGAGGCTACCGAGGTCCCTGCCCTTCCTACTGCTCTGTTTCACCTTTGCAGCTACCAAGGGCAGGTTAAAAAGTGCAGTTTTGGCTCTGAAGTGTCATTACCTCAATGCATTGAATGTCTCCTGGCTAGCCAGAAATATTCAATCCACTTTCTTAGACCTTTGCTATGTGAGTAGAGAAGGCTGAGAAAATTGGGGTTGTTCAGCGTGGAGAAGAGAAGGCTCCAGAGAAACCTAATTGTGTCTGTCCAGTGCCTGAAGGAGCCAACAGAAAACATGAGGAGGGACTTTTCACAAGAGCATATCGTGGCAGGACACAGGCAATGGCTCCCACTGCCAGAGGGCAGGCACAGATTCTGGCACATTGGGAATTAGGAATTGCTGGCTGGGAGGGTGGGCAGGCCCTGGCCCAGGGTGCCCAGAGCAGCTGCGGCTGCCCCTGGATCCCTGGCAGTGCCCCAGGCCAGGCTGGATGGGGCTTGGAGCAGCCTGGGACAGTGGGAGGTGTCCCTGCCCATGGCAAGGGATGGAATGGAATAGGTTTTTAAGGCACCAAACCATCCCCTGGCCACCCATCTGGGATTCTGTGATTCTGTGATTCTGTGATTCTGTGATTCTGTGATTCTGTGATTCTGTGATTCTGTGACCAGCTGCCAGACACACAAGGAAGGACATTCCCAAGCCAGCAGCTCTCTTGTCCATAGGCAGGAAGCTTTCCTGGACATTCTGCACCTTCCTTGGCTGACAGCTGAGACACACCTCCCTCAATCCCTATGGATAGCTTTGCAGGGAGGCTGTGGAAGAGAACTTTTGGAGGAACCTGAGGAGCTGTTACACCTCCAGACAATCTAGAAGACATCACTTATTATTTCGTTAGAGAATCCCCAGCATCTCCAGGTCCTCTTTCTCATTTTGATTTTGTTTTGGTTATTTTAACCTTACAATTAAGATGACCAGGAACTTTGTTTATTTACTTAACAAAAGCTGAATTTCTCACCAACACAAGAAACTGGGATCTAGAAGCATCACAGAAATGACAAGATTTGTGAAAGACACCCCATGGCCTGGCAACACTACAGTTATATACAGGAATTGTTTGATTTAAGAAATCAGGACTTTGGAAAACACATATATTCAGTAACACTGTCGTTTAGAACCAGCTTTAAATCCAATGAAAAGCCAAATATTTGAGCTGCAAACCTCTTAAATACCATCCTTTTTTGGCTTTCACCAAGCCTCACCCCATAAAAGTACATATTGAACTTCCATATCATTAATTTTTCCTATCAGGTATTTGTCATGTTTACATGAAAAATGACAAAATGCACTAAGAGAGTAACCCAAACCCTGGCTGTGCCTTGGTTGCCTAAAGCAGAGTGAGTCAACAGGCAGCAAACACTTTTGAGAAGGTTCTTGTTGGCACTTGTGACTTCCTTCGATTCCCATTTTCATGAGAATTAGCTGAACTGAGCTCATTCTTCCTCTTAACATCACATGGCTTTTGCCAAGCTTCACCACTGGTATCAACAGCTACAAATATTCTGAAGTGAGGCATCTTCTTGTGCTGGGTTTTGAGTTCCCACCATGATCCCTGTGCTCCAGCCTCAGAGCTGCTTAAGAAAAAGTGGCAAGGAAACAAGGAAACTGCCTTAAAAGAAAGAAGGGTGTTGTAACCATGCCCGGGAGCAGAGGTTTATAGTTATCATCTCCATGGGTAATTAGAAGGCACATCTCTAAATACTCACTTTTTTGTACAGCATTTAAAAGCATGTTGCAGATCTCATTTTGATGACCAGACTGCCTACTTTGCATCCACACTCTTGCAGCCCAGCTGCAGGAGTGCAAAAAATTGAACCACCAGGTAGAAGCTTCAAAAACGGTGTCACAAGAGTCTTTTTTATCACAGAATGGTTCGGGTTGGAAGGGAGGTTTAAAGGTCATCTGACCCAATATTTTTTCATTGGTTGCCTCATGAAGCTGTAGAAACAGTGGACATGACGACATTGGCCTCAGTGGGGACAAGCTGGGCAGGATTAGAGGTTTTTAGGGCAGGATTAGAGGTTTTTAAGGCAGTAAAGTCTACCCAAGCTGCAGGTGACATCTTGGGCTCAGGAATTCCCGGTGGTGCAGCGTGCAGCAGGACACGGCTGCAGAAATGGGGTTTTAGTTGTTTTGGACCTTCTTGGAGATCTGCTGCATCTGAGCACATCCATTTGCACCAGTATCACAACCACACGGCGTATGAAACACAGCATTTGCAGGCTGACAACACAAATACCAGCTGTTTGCTGCACACCCTGCCCTCCCAGCCGCCCTCCCTCTCCCTGCTGCTCACAGCTGCTGCCTCCCTGTTTATGGGGGTCGAAATCTTACGTAAAAGTGCCAAATCGGAGACTTTAAACAGCCTTTTCAGCAGGAACACGTCTCCTTTCTAACCCTCTCCCTGATGTGGGCTGGGAAGACCAATGCAAAGCAGGGAAATAGAAACAATAAAATATGTTAATCGCTCTTTTGCCTACCAGAGAACGGAGCTGGGCCCCAAGGGGAAGTGACATTTTCAGTTTTATCTCAGAGGCACTGCTCCCTTCAGCACTGAAAAAAAATCAGTGCTAGAAACTGCTTTTTCATTACAGATATCTGAATATTAAATATGTCATTTAAATTGGCTTTGGATCTGTTCCCATAGCCACCCCTGAGGAGACTGGTATGGATACACCACCCAGCTGATATCTCACACCAGGTTGTTTTGTCTAAGCCCAGAGTTTCTTTGCTTTGTGAAATTAAAACAACCCTTCTTGCTTCAAGTGACTTGCACTTTTTCAAGGGAATTTCGCGCTCAAGGACAATTCTGCAGCACTCCTAATGTACATAATGACCCAGAGAGCAATCTGCTTAATCGCAAGAAAACACTCTCTTCCCCCAGAATTTTGGAGGACTGGCTTTTCATTCTGTTTTGATGGTGAGTGCAGCATCACAAGTGGAGAAAGACTGGCATTTGTAGTCTGGGAGGGATTTTAATAGAAGTAAACATTCATTTTAAAGGGAAAGAAGAAAGACTCAGAGGGAAAATAAACTTTCTGGGCACAAAGAACTCAAAGAAAGACAAAGAAAGGGCCTTTGAAACCTGCAGGGTGTCTGTGTCCCTCACCCTACCCCCAAAAGGTACCCGTGTCTCCCTCCTTTTTTTCTCCTCTCCCCCAGCCAAGTTAACATGACCCCAGACATAATTTGGATGTTTATACAGAGCATAATTCACACCACGTTCCCAAGGGCAGCAGGAATAGGACTGAGCCCAGCTGGGCACCTGCTATCCAGGGCTGGGCTCAGCAGGGTTCCCACTCACAGGCACAGTGGGCTCAGGACACCCAAGCAACCAGTGACAGGAGGAAACATCCTTGGGTTACAGCAGAGCAGGTTTGGTTTGGATATTAGGAAAAATTCCTCATGGAGAGGGTCATCAAACCCCTTAACAGGCTGCCTGGGGCAGTGGTGGAGTCCCCAGTGGCACCTGCGCACACGGGTGACTGGTGGGCCTGGCAGCGCTTTGGGGAATGGTTGACTTGATAAACTTAAAGGGCTTTTCCAACCTAAAGGATTCCATGGCAGTACCCATGACACTCCCAAAGACCCAGCCACGCTGCTGCAGGATGTGCCTCCAAGCTCCCAGAGCACATCCCAGCCCAGCCAGGAAAGAGACATCCCTTTTGGCTCAAACCCTGCAACATTCAAGCGGGGTGAGGGACCACCAAGCACAAATCCACCCTGTCCAGGTTTGTGCTTTGTCCTCTGTTCTCAGCCAGTGCCTCCTGTAGGAACAGCTCTCATTTACAGGAATAATTGTGTATAGCTTGAAGAAGAGACTGCAAATCTTTGATATTTCTTTGATATTTCTCTTTGATATTTCAGATGAGTGGTCTCTCCACCCGAGTACTAAATAGGAGACAGACCCTGTCTCAACCTGTTGTCATTGAAAAGTGCCTGTTACCACTCTGACTTAGTTCCACATCCCAAATGAGAAGAGTTGTTCCGACCTGATGGACTCCAAGAGGTATTTCACCAAATTCCTTCTTCAGCTGAGCTCACCTCCTACAGAGAGCCTTTCATCCTGGATAAATGGGAAGTCAATCTCCATATTATGAATTGTGAATATCCATTATCTCAATTTTTAAATTGAAAAAAGAAAAGTACTGAGTTGCCACTTGTCTGACTACCTTGGCACTTCTAATCTAAAAGGTTTCTGGATCTTTTTCCTGGGTTTTATATTGTGTTGAAGAAGGAAATCACTGTACTTTTACATTATGAATACTTAACTTTGGTATTGTTTGTCTGGAAACCCTTTCAAAACTGGAAATTTATTGCACTGGATGCTGAGGAACCAATTCAGAGATTCATATTTGGCAGAAATAGTGTCCCAAATGTGATGAAAATGGCCTATATACTCAGGGAAATGCCTGTGCACAAAGAATGGACAGAGATTTCCACCACACATCTGCTGTGCTCCTCTTGGTCAAAAGACCACCTGGAAATGTGACCCTGTGGCCATGTGTGGGCCACCATGTCCTCCTGCAGGACACCTGCCCCAGGCACGTGGCTGATTCAGAGCCTGAAGTTTGAAGGAGCATTTTTAAGAAAAGGTTTGAGCTCAAAGTGATTAAAAACAATAAATAGTTGCTGTGTTTCTGTTGGCATGCAACTCTCACCGTGCTAGGGCTGAGGGGGGTTAGTCCAGCAGCAATTCTCCATTCCCTCTGATCTTTGGTCCCAGCCCTAACACGTTTCTGGGGGCTGTGCTTTGGGCAATGTAAAGGTTTGGCCCCTGTACAAGGGTGGCTGGATGGATTCAGCCTCCCAGAGCAGCCTCCAAACTGTGTGCAGCTCAGGCTCATGTTTGGATTTCATCCACTTTAGAAGTAAGAGCCACCCACGGAGATTTGATCTAATTTTAAACTTTCCAGGAGTGTTGGGAAGATTTGACAGGGATTCTCAGTTGGGGGCTGAAGTAGGTGGATAGAATATACAGATGAGATCCATGGCCAGATAAATAAGATCCTAGCAGGGAAGGCCCATCATGACTTAAACACATATGCTCCTTAACAATTAAATATTTACTGTGACTTTCACTGTCTGTCTGATCATTGATGCAATTATTGAAACACTCTGAGAAACCAAAGGTGGGGAAGCAGAGTAAAGCAGAGATGCCTGGTTATCATGCCTCAAAAATTACATGAAGCATTCCCAGACAGCCAAGGAAAAGCTGGGGAGTGCCCACTGGAAACAGGCTTTTGGAAGGACCATGGGATGAAGGCTGAGTGAAGAAAGATTTGTTGCTTTTGAGTTTCTGCAGGTTTCTCATAAACAGAACTTAGTGTTCCTGTTTATGTATCTACTCCTTGTGTATGCTTCAAACCCATAATTCATCACAAATTAACTTTTTGGCAGGAAAAAAGGAGCATCTTGACTGTTTCTAGGTTGTCAAAAATCCTTTCCTCAGGGTTAAGCTGTCTTCAGTATAATTGCCAGTAGAATTTTCAATGCTCAGAGACCTACTAGGCAAAGTCCACCATGCACCAAAAGGAGAGTCTCTGTCCCAAACAATTTACATTGTGAATACAAGGAAAGGAAAGCAGGCAGATTGAGAGTGCCAAAAAAGTGAAGATACACCTCTAGAGACCACAATAGCGAGCAATCCACATCTGCCAACTGCTAAACTCCCCTTGGCAAAGGTTTCTGTAGCAGCTGTATCTGAAACGTTTCTATCAACCCAAATTATGCTCCCCTCTTCCTCTCATGCAGTCATTGTGATTTTATCTTTCTTTTTCCTCAGTTTTGCTGAATTTTGTTGGCTGCTTTGTCCTTAGCATTTTGATCATTTCCTCTGATCTCCACAGACCATATTTCTGGGTTTTTTTTCCCAAGACTTTGAGATCCAGGTTCCAACAGCTTAAATTACAGAGATGTCCAGACAAAAAATGGACATCTCCCAGCACTGTTTCCACAGACTCTGTTGTGATCTGAGTCTCCAGCACAGATTCTGGTTAACAGACGTTTTATGGTGATGCTGTTAGATATGTGCAGAGGCTGGGTCAGCAGAGCAAGTTCTTTAGCTCATTATAAGTAGTCCTAGGCTGGTTTGGGTTGGAAAGGATTTTAAGGATCATCTCATTCCACGTTCTGCCATGGGCAGGGACACCTTCCACTGTCCCAGGTGCCCCAGCCCTGTCCAGCCTGGCCTTGGAGACTTCCAGGGATCCAGGGACAGCCACAGCTGGGGGCCTCCCCACCCTCACAGCCAGCAATTCCTTCCCAATATCCCATACACACCTCCTTGTCTTTCAATTTAAAGCCATTCCCCCTTATCCTGTCACAACGAGCCCTGCTAAAAAATTTGTCCTTGTAAGAGACAGACCCCTCCTCGTGACACGTGGTGGGCCATGGTGGAAACCTCTCTCTCTCTCTCACTGCTGCCGTAGCATGGTGTGCCAAGGTCCTCTCTGGCAGCTCCCAAGCCCGCAGAAACCGAAAGGGACTCCAGGGAGGAGCATTTTTGTTTGAAGGGTTTAGCAGAGAGGCTGCCAGGTGGAAGCCGGCCAAGAGGCAGCAGACCGTGACGGACAGGCCCACACCACATAGACAGCAGCAGTGCCCGGGGGAAGGAGCAGGCTGAGGGAAACCCCCTCACAAACACACACAAAAACACACACACAAATGCACACACACTCACACTCACAGGCACACACACAAAAACGCACACATCCACACTCACACACAGGCCCAGTGCAGCTGAGGTCAGAGTCCAGTTAGGTACTTTATTACTCATGGAGGCCTTGTCTGGCTTTCAGGGCTGAAGAATGGCGCTGTGCGTGAACCCGGGGCTGCGCCCGCCGGCACTAAGAGCGATTTGCATTTGAAGCGAGTCACTGATCCCATTCCCAGGGGCTTTACGTGATGCATGGCTTAGCAGAGGGGCAGTTTGGTTTTATTTACGGCCCCGGGACTTGGCACACGCTGGCGGCTCCACATTCACCAGCAGCTCTGAGGGCATCGGCCTCGTGAGATACTCCTCGTTTCCAAACACCACCTAGAAAGTTGGTCTGCACGGCAGTGTTAGTCCCTTAGGACTTCCCAGCCCCAAAACCCCATCATCCCCTCTATATCTGCCACTCTGAAAAGCTGAAGACTCTCCGAAGAAGTTCTGCCATTCTGAGCAGAAGAGATCCCAGAATAGTTTGGGTTGGGAGGAACCTTAAACTTCACCCTGTTCCACCCCCTGCCATGGGCAGGGATACCTTCTGCTACCCCAGATTGCTCCAAAGCTGTCCAAATTGTCCTTAAACACTCCCAGGAATGGGGAATACCACCAATCTCAGTTCAGTAAGAGCCGAGGAGACAGAAAATTATAGAACAGGTGAATCAAACAGTCCCAGGCGATGCAGCTCAGAGCTCACCAGTAACAGGAGGTTGACTGAGGACATAGTGGAACCTGGATGTGGTCAATGCATGAAAAACCTCAACAGTAACAGGGAACATAACAAGAGGGGGAGTGAGAGAGCTTAAAAATATAGGTTTATTAGCTTCCTAAATATGTTTATGCTGAGTCAGATCCATGCTCTTGCCAATCTCCCATGTGATAGAAACAAATTAAGCGCAGTCAAAGAGCTGAGAAGGTGAGTTCATCAAGGTGAGCACTCAATACCTGGAAATACAAAGCTGTTGTTTTAGATGACTGAAATGCCTAAAATAAGAGAGAGATACCACAGGAGAAATAATCATTGATTCATTAGATGCCTGGGCACGTGGAAAAGTGGCCCCTAATACCAAACTCAGCTGCAAAGAAAGTTACTTAGATACCAAAGTAAGGCTCTGAATCATGGAGAGAATAAAAAATACCAAGGGGAGCATAAAAACTCACTGCAAGGATGAAAACTGAAGTTGCCTTCTCTTAGCAGCCTAAACAGGACCCACACTTTTTAAAATTCATTCCAACTTGCAGTACTTGGGCAGCTGAAAATCCAGAAATCCAGGACTGGCTGTCACAGGAGGAAGGGCTTCTCCTCCCAAATCCAAAACCATGTGCAAATACAGAGGCAGAAACCTGATACACTCAGTCCTGGAACCTGGCCAGCAGCACAGGCTCCAAGATTGAGCACATCTCCCTGATGCAGAGAGACCAGTCTCCTGAGCTTAAAAAATTATAAAGTGCTCTGTTTGCTTGTGGAATTTCTACCTGGAACACTAATTTGGAATATTATCAGTTACACATGTTTGAGGGAGCCTGGTTGTTTAACAGACATCTGTTCTTTCTGGCACAGAGACAGAGGTTTCCCACATCTAGCTGCCTCTTTCAGGATAGCACTGCTTGGGACAAGATCTCAAAAACCATAACCTTGCACTCTCTCAAGCCCTGGCAAAAGCAACCCACTTTTCAAATGGTGAGCCACCTGATTCTGCAACTGGTGCAGCCCTAAAAAGGGCTGCTTAGACTTATCCAACTGCTTAAATGCACAAAAAATGAGCTTTTTCTAAGTCTGATCTTCATTGCATATCCTCAGCATCTGAAAAATGCTGCCTGAAAACACCCCAGAGTGACTGTGTCATAAAGACTGGGTCAGCATCCAGGAACCTGAGTGCTCCAAATGTCATGAACCTGCAAAACTGGGCAGGAGAACAGCCTCACTCCCTGTATCACTGATGCTCTCCAATTTTCCTTGGAATCAGCCCGTAATGTAAATTCTGTACAGTTTTAGGTGTTTGGTAAATGCTGGCTGCGATGTCCTCACCTCCAGCTATTAATGTAATTATTGTTCAGTGTGGGTATGTGTACTACCATTAGGACAAGGGGCAGTGGCTTCCCACTGCCAGAGGGCAGGGCTGGATGGGAAATTGGGATGGAATTTTTATCTGTGAGGGAGGTGGGCTCCCATCCCTGGAAGTGCCCAAGGCAAGTTTGGAGGGGGCTTGGAGCAACCTGGGATAGTGGAAGCTGTTCCTGCCCATGGCAGGGGGCAGAATGAGATGGGCTTTAAAGGTCCTTTCCAACTCAAACTATTCTACAATCTCATTCAAGTTCTCTGCCCCATCACAGTCCTTATAATGAGAAAAAATGTTTGAAGTGTTAGTGAATACCACAGGGGACGTTTTGGAAGTGAAATTTCTTGATTCATGTAGGCAAAGAAAAAAAAAAGGGTTAGGGAAGATGCCAGCGTTGGGTTGTGTGTTAATTTGTTTGGTCTTTAAGGGTTTTTTTAAGGTTAAGAATCCCTAGGTGCACCTGACTTCTGTAGGATCAGGTGAGGGAGCTGGGGTTGTTTAGCCTCAAGAAAAGGAGGGTCAGAGGGGATCTTGTAATTCCCCACAACTCCCTGACAGGAGGGTGCAGTGAGGTGGGGGGTGGTCTCTTCTGCTGTGGCTGAAGTGAGAGGATCAGAGGACAAGGCCTTAAGCTGAGACAGGGGAGATTCAGATTAGATATCAGGAAATATTTTTCCACTGTTAGGCTGGTAAGGCATTGGATCAGTTTGCCCATGGGGCTGGTGGAGTCACCATCCCTGAAAGGTGTTTGAGAGGAGTTAGGATCTGGCACTGGGAGATGTAGTTTAGGGGTTACAGTGGCAGTGCTGGGTGGGCAGCTGGGCTTGGTGATCTTAGAGTGTCTTCCAGCTTTGATGATTCTATGATTGCAGGATTCTGTGATTCTGTTTTGTCTAAAAAAACCACACAGATCTAGGGAAAGAAATGTGGCAAAGGCGTTCTTCCTGGTACCCGCCAGTGAACACCCCGGGAGACCTCTGAAAGGAGCAGAGCCCCTCCAGGTGAGTGCAGGTGTTGGCAGATGTTCAGACCCCAAGGGATCAGCCCCTGGGGGCCTGGCTGTCAGCAGGGCAGCGTGAAGAAGCAGGTGCCTCACACACAGGGTTCATCACTCCAGCTCCACAACGAGCACTGAGTCCCACCAGGGAGATGAGCCTTCGCTGACCCCGAGCTTGGAGCTGGAGGGAGCTTTTCCTAAAAATTTCTGAGAATTTTGGTGGTTCAGGAATAATGTGTGGTGTGTAAATGTTATATGGGGTTTTGGTTCAGGGACAGACCTCAAGCTCTCAAGACTGCCTGGAGGGGAGCTGTGCTTCCTGGGGTTGATAATTTATCCAGAGCATCTCTGCAGAGGTATTTAGTGGGTACTGCAGAGATTCTGGCAGGCACTGATGGGTATTGTGACCTGGCTAATTCACCTTTCTTGCTCTGGACCTTCATTTCCCTCTCCACACTCCTTACTGCTGGTTTATGCAGGGTGATGCCTGCCAGATCCCTGGCTCTTGATTTAGTGACTACCTGTACAGCACCTGAAAAGATAGGATTTTGATCTATTTTAAGGTCTCCAAGATCTACTCTTTTTCCCATAACAAATAAATCTCTGGAATAAATTCTGCTCTATTATGCAAGGCAATCTACAGCCATCTCTTTATCTTCCCTTCACAGTGAGCAGCAGGAGTAAAGAAAAACACAGAGAAAACAAACAAGCCCTGCCAGAGCCAAATGGGCTTCATATGGAGTTAATTCTTGTTTTGTTGTTGCACACACTGCAGTGATTTCTGCCCTCCTTTAATTTATCTTCCTCCAGCCAAGCACGGGCTTGCACAGACGCAGCTGAAAGTGGAACAAGGCCCATGGTCCATAAACACTTCACCCAAGATTAAAAGTACTCCATAAATGCAGAGTAAGTTGTTGTCAGCTGTTTCCAGATGAGGGAAAAAAAATGGCTTATCCTTCAACTTGGTCAAGAAAAGGATCATATTGCACTGCCAGACTCTGGAAATCTGATTTGAAACAAACCAAGACTGGTTTGAGATACAAAGAAAAGTATGTTATCTTGTTATCTCTGGTAGCAAATAGGGTTCAGATGCTACAGTGTCTGACACAATTTATTCAAGATTTCTTCTCTTTTTTTACCACAGAACATAGTGGATTTTATTAGCTAATTCCTTGTTTGGTCTTTGCCTGTTCTAAAAATTGAAAAGCAGGAGTTTTCCTCCCAATCCCAGTCTGCGGCCAAGGCAGAGCAGTTCATTGTCCTGCTGAACAGCTGGTCTTACCTGCAGGTGACAAATGCCCAGCAATGGGTAAAGAGGCAAGGGAAAAGTGCTGTTTTCTGGCAATGCTGAAGCAGCCTTGGTGAAGGGAGCAGGGAAGGGGCTGGAGCCCCAGGAGAGGCTGAGGGAGCTGGGAAGGGGCTGAGCCTGGAGCAAAGGAGGCTCAGGGGGCCCTTGTGGCTCTGCACAGCTCCTGACAGGAGGGGACAGCCGGGGGGGTCGGGCTGTGCTCCAGGGAACAGGGACAGGAGCAGAGGGAACGGCCTCAGGCTCGACATGGGCAGGCTCAGGGTGGATATTGAGGAAAATTTCTCCATGGAAAGGACTGTCCAGCCCTGGCAAAGCCATCCAGGGCAGTGTGCAGTCCCCATCCCTGGCAAGATTTACATGTTGTGCAGATGTGGCACTTGGGGACAGGGTTCAGCAAAGGCCTTGGCAGTGCTGGGCATGGTTGGGCTTAATGACCTCAAAGGGCTTTTTCATCCTAAACAATTCTGTGATCCATAACCAAACCATTGGGGAGCTCCGTTGTGTTGAAAAGCAGGGTGGGGATTTGGTGCTATTAAACAGTGAGCTCCCTGTTGCCATGTAAGAGACATTTGCAAAAGAAACTCTGTGGGTGCCTTAAGGAAATGATGGCTTTGTTAGGTAAAGGCAATATGTAATTGGCAATAGTTAAGTTCTCTTTGTACTATGTGGAAATTGCTAAAGGTTTTGGAGCTGTTCCAAACACTCATGAATAAGATTTTAAGTGAGGCACAATTTGGGTGAGATGGAGAAACCTCAGTTAAATTCCAAAAAGTTGTCTATTACATCCTCTCCATTTAAGTTTGATCTAGCTGATGCTTAAAACTTCATCTTAAGCATTTAAGTTGGATCTTAAATTTTGCTCTTAGAAGAGCTGGAGAGTTCACCATGATGAGTGGGGTTTTGTGAGGCTTATTTTTCGTGGGTTGTTTTTTGAAAGACATGAAAACGTCAGCATAGAAACTGCAGAGGGGTTATCAGGGGAACTGTTTTGTTTTGTTGTTTTGGTTTTTTTTGCTATTGGGTGTATCAATAGGTAGATAGATACTTCAGCTTCACAGCCCACACTCCACAGGATGCTGATAACTTAGACAAGGTCCGTGCATGGACCTTCCCCTTTCTGCCATGCCAGGGCTGAAAGCAGCCACACATTCCAAAATTCATTCCATGCTGCGCTTCTCTCACCTTTTGTCCCATATGCCTGGGGCAGGACCTTTGTGGTGCGTGACAATCATGGTGTGGGAGGCACTCCCACCATGCTTTGTGAGGCACTTGGATGGCAAAACACATCTTTAATAACCTGAAATAACTGATTTTCACTCCAAAGGCAGGGCCAACAGTGGTTTGAGATCTGCCTTAGTGTTCAGCTTTTCCAGGAGAAGCAAAATGATGAGGGAAGGGTTGATTTTCAGTTAACGCCCTGTGCAGCAGGTGAGCACAGGTTAGAGAGAAGGATTTATCTACAGATCTGGAAATCTGGAGTGCTCCAAGACAGAAATTCTTGCATATGTAGAAAGCCCCATGCAGAACCTGTGTTTCTTGTCTCTTGAGAAGGGAAAGCATCCACCGCAAAGTCCATAAAATGCTGAGTTCTAGCAGCAGCTCTTGCAAACATGCTGGAGAACTGGTCTGGGGGCTTGGGTTTAGGTATGGTATGCTCTCCTCTGCTGTAGAACATTCCCTTGTGCAGGGATACTTGTTTTCTGAGAGTTTTGAAGAATAAGGGACATGATAGCAGCAAAAGATGAATACAAAGGGGATGTCATCAAGGAACAGGCAGGGAGGGCACATCTGCACAGCTGTGTATGCCCTCTGACAGCCCAGAAGAGCCCAGTCTGATCCCTTCTTCCTTGAGCACACGAAAACCTTAGAAGTTCTTCAGGACCCTGAACTGCACCAGTATAGCACCACTCTATGCTATACTCTAGTGGTACTGTCACGGCCAGAGAAAAGCATTTTATCTGTGGTTTAACAAGCTCTCCTTTCAGAGTTTCCTTTTTTTGTGTGTCTTTGTCCTCCCTGAACTTTTTATGTGATTAGGAAGTGGCTGAGCTGGAAATTTCCTTGCTCATTTTTCAATGCCACTGGTGCTCCGAGGGCAGTTCAGGAACACCAATGGTCTGTGGAGAGCTGCTCAGTTCCTAGTTAGTCTGTCTTATTTTTGGCTTCCCTTTGCAATCTGGCAGCAAATGGCCCCTCCACTTTAATGCTCCCTAGCCTAAGCATCACCAGGCTTCTGGAGCTTGGGGATCACATCCCTGGGCTGCTGGCCAAGGAGTCAGGTCATGGATGAGTGAAGCAAGTTGGTTTTACTGCAGTGACTGGTGGGAGGCTGTCCTGCAGCTTTACAGGACTAATGAGGGGCATCAGCAGCTTTCTGGTGTGCTCCCTTGAGAGTGCAAGGAACACCCTGCGGACAAGATTTTGCCCAGAAATGGGGAGTTTAAAGCCACCCCTTGGTGACCTAGCATCAGGGACTGCTTATGCTGCAGATTCCAGTGAGGTGGGAATTTTTATAATGTTCTACTGTCTAAAAAGGTTGTCATAATAAGCATGGCCCATTCTTCACCCTTGTTCAATGCTGGTCCTTGGCATTTTGCATGGAGTTGAGGGGCCTTTCTTCTTATTCTAACTTGTGCTTGCACTCAGCTGTGTGCAGGATTGCCACATGGGTGGCTGGGGTCACTCTTGGCACATCATAAGACATCCCTTGGGAGCTTCCATACGCTCTGAAACTGTCCTGAGTTTGCTGTGCATCTGCAACAGGATTGTCTGACGCCCACCAGCATTTCACTTGAGAGAAAAACCGCAAGATCAAGATGGAGCCAGAATAAATGTTTGTCTTTAAATGGATTTCACCCTTGAAAACCACCTTCAGCCAGGCTGGGTAGCTGGTAATGGCCTTTCCCAGCTCTCACACATCAGCAAGCAGCTGAGGTCCAAACCTGGAGCAGTTTCACCTGTCCTTGTGGGCAGCAGGTGCAGTGAGCACAGTGAGTTATGGGGATGCTGTTGAGGGATTTCTGGCCTCAGGACCTGGGTAGGCTGCAATCATCCTGCAGGAACAAAGACCAGCAACTTCATGGTTTCTGCTTTCAGCAGATTCCCAAGGGGTTTAAAGAGCATTCGGTCTGTGACCTTTGGGTTGTCCTTGGGTATCAGTGTTGATAACCAACCTTGGATCTACTTTCCAGTTCTGTGCTATAGCCAGAGACCCTTCTTGTGGTCAGCCACCCAGTCAAAACAATACTGAGCTGGGATTGCTTCAGCATCATCTCCAGAGACCCTAAAGAGGCAACAAGAGTCCAGTGGCCAAGAGAGGGATGTTTGGTGTGCATTTTGCAATAGGTCAACTCTCACTGCAATGGGTGCAGAGATCATCTGCAGTTCAACAGACACTGGGAGTTTTTTGTTGGCTCCTGTGACTTTCCCCAGAATTTTCTGTCACGGGGCAGTGGATCAGTTCACAAAATTCAAGGTAACATCCCCTAAAATCTGCAATCTTTTGGGCCCCAACTGTTCTATCTTGGCAAATTTATATGGCGGGACTACAGAAGTGCTGGAGAGGGACTTTGTACAAGGCTCTGAACAAACAGGCCAAGGAGAAAAGGATTCCCAGTGCCAGAGGGAGGGATGGGATATTGGGAAGGGATTCCTGGCTGTGAGAGTGGTGAGACCCTGAGGTTGCTCAGAGCAGCTGTGACTGCTACATCCTTAGATGTGTCCAAGGCCAGGTTGGACAGGGCTTGGAGCAACCTGGGATAGTGGAAGGTGTCCCTGCCCATGGCAAGGGGATGGAATGAGATAATTTTTAAGGTCCCTTCCAACCCAAACCATTCTGGGATTCTACAATTTTTTTTCCCCTGAAAGCAGGATGAAAAATGACATCAGTACTTGCCAAAGCTTGGACTTGGTCCTTTGCTTTGTTTCTTGAGTCCAGTCCCATTAAAACTACAGGATGGGGTGGTTTAGGCAAGGCAGTCTGGATAGGCTGGCACAAACAGCCTCCTGGCCATTGGAGCAGCAAAATGCTGCTGAAACTGCATAAGGAGGTAACTCAGTTGGATTACAAAACAAATTTAACTTCTTTTTAAAATAATACCTTTTTTTTCTAAATGGAAGTTAAAAGCTGATACAGCAAAACTGGGAGAAAACAACACAGCAGGAATTTATAAAAAAACAGATTTTGTTTGTCAGCCAGAGTAGAACAATGCGCCTCTTTGTCTGCAGCATGGATTATGCAGGAATAAAATAATAAATAAAAGGGCTGGTGAATGGGGCTGACATCATGTGCCTTCCGAAGGACACTGAATTACTAAGCGGAATAAATCATCCTTGGTTTACAAACAAACAGGCTTGCTGGTGTGCCCATCTCCCAAAGCATAAATCAGCCCCAGCTCACCCCTGGTTGTGAGCAGCTGTCCCACCTCTCTGGCCAGGTCTGGAGCTGGTGATGCAGGTGGCTTCAACCTGGCTGTAAAGAAAAATCAGATGGATGGAGTGATCAGAGGCCACAGCCCTGTTGCAGTACAACCACCGAGCTGGGGGAGGACACGGTCCTTCAACCTAAATTCCCAAACTGACCACAAATTTAGGTAAGGGCTCAATATTATCATATCCAACAGCTGATGGTGGCTCAGCAGAACATGGCTCACAACCCTTCCAGTTGCTGATACGACAGCAGAGCACAGGGACGAGCATTGCAATCCCAGCCTAACTGAGCAACCTCCCAGGAATGGCTGACCCGGCCATGAGTAGCAGCTGCTGCTTCAGGATGCTCAAGCCAGGATCCATAAGGATATCAAGGAGGGAACCCTGTAAATTCCTTTGAGGTTTGGAATGTGTTGTTTGGCTCCTGCAGCATCTTCCAGCGACAGGAGGGTTGATCTTTGGCAAAAAGCCTGGACTTCTGGTGGCCTCCAGCGTGGCTGGGTGCACCATGCCTGCTGCTGTTATCACAGCTCCTGGTGGGAAGTTCCACACTGCCTGGAGGGCTTTTGTTGTGCTGGGTTCAGAGGTGACCTCTGTGGGCCAGCAGCAGCATGACCCAGACAAGAGGGACATCAGTGCATGTGTGTCCCCTGCCCAGCTGGGCCTTACACCTCCCTCTGGAAGCTCAGCAGAGAGAGTTTCCTTTATGAGACACAGGTAAAGGGAGCTGGAGGATGTGTTTCTCCTGAGAGGTCCGAGGAGAGGGTGCAGGTGGAGATGGAGCTCTGAGTGCATCTGCACAGGGGCTGCATCTCTTCCAGCACCCCCAGAATACAAAGGTTGAAGGCAGAGGACAGATGGTGGCCTGGCTGGAACAGGTTCTCCTCTATCCCTTTTTAACAAAACACCATATAAAACAATTTTCCCAATCTCAGCTGCTTTGATGCATGGCTCTGGAGCTGCAGGGACACAGGAAGACCATCAGCTTCCTAAGGCAATGTCATTGTTCATCTTACCTGGGTGTGCTACAGGGGTTGTGAGCTCCTGGGGTTTCTGCTTCTGGGCAGGAGAAACTCATCCTCAGGTACTTCAAAGCTTACCCTGAATGCTCCTCTGTTCTTCTCCACTGCCCAGCTGTGGACAGGCAGAATGCTCAGAGAATTCCAGGAGTTACATGTGGGGAGGCTGCACACAGGGGGAAAGAAGACAAGGAGGAACACAGGATTTGGAGAGGGTTGGAATGTGGGTTGCCCTTGGTCAAGCTCTGTGCTGTGAAATTCCTTATCAGAAATTCTGGTGGTGGAGGGACCACCAAGCCCATCCAGTGCCACCCCCTGCCATGTGCAGGGACACCTCCCACTGTCCCAGGCTGCTCCAAGACCCATCCAGCCTGGCCTGGGGCACTGCCAGGGATCCAGGGGCAGCCACAGCTGCTCTGGGCACCCTGGGCCAGGGCCTGCCCACCCTCCCAGCCAGCAATTCCTAATTCCCAATGTGCCAGAATCTGTGCCTGCCCTCTGGCAGTGGGAGCCATTGCCTGGGTGCTGTCCCTGCCTGCCTTGTCCCCAGGGGCCGTGCAGCTCTCCTGGAGCCCCTGGAGGCCCTGGCAGGGGCTCTGAGGTGTCCCTGGAGCTTCTCTGGTGCAGCTGAACAGCCCCAGCTGGGCCAGGCTGGCTCCAGAGCAGAGGGGCTCCAGCCCTGGCAGCAGCTCCGTGGCCTCCTCTGGACTGGCTGCAGCAGCTCCAGCTCCTTGTGCTGCTGGAGCCAGGGCTGGGGCAGCTCTGCAGGTGGGCTCTCACCTGAGAGGAGTAGCTCATATTTGGGTGCAGATATTGATCCTTTGGAGGACAAACATGAGCTCACTGAGTCTCTAAATTAGGCAGCAGTGGGCAGGGCTGTTTCTTCTAAAACTTGGAGGAAAAAATAATGAGGAACATGGATATGAATCTACTGGGGAGATGGAGTGGATCATGGATACGAGCCAATTCAAGGATGCAAATGAAAAACATGGATGCAGGTTTTCTTTCACAGATAATTATTATGCAGAATTATCTAAAAAATCTGTCTCCTAAATGGTTTCTGGACATTAATGATGAAGAGCAGAGCTTGGCTTTGGCTCCAGTGATATGTAGAGGGTATGACTTGAATTAAAACAGTCTTCATTAGAATGTTTTGGGTTTCTTCAACGTTCAATTTTAGTGTAAATGAAAGAGTGGAAAATTTTTTTCTGGTTGCCTTTCCAGTTATTTCCAGTATTAGTGATTATTATCTTAGGAAAACAGTATTTAAATATCCTAAGACTATCTGGTTTTGTCCCTTCTTCCCCTCACTACTTAATCACTTGTAATAGAGCTAAAAGAAAAGAAGACACTGTCTTTAGTCTTTCCCTTTCTTAATTTTTCTTGATTGTTTGGCAGCATTTCATTTACACAATCAGATTTGTTGCTTCACCCATCTAGCTGTCAGGTTTTCTCCACTTATTTCTTTGGGTCTTCCAGATGGGAGGGCAAACAACTTTAAAGTGCACCATTACAGGGCAGCAAAAGTTAACTGAGGATCTTTGGATCAGACTGAAAAATGAGAGCCTCCTTTGGCTCATCCCTGTAAAGATGAACTGGATCTAAAGTTCATCGTGTCCTGTTAAGTAGCTGTTGGCCGGAACACAGGATCGGTCTAGGTCAGAGCTTTGATGTTGTTACTGGAGCTGGCTTGGAGGCAGCGTGTGACTTGGACTCCAAACAGGAATTTAGGTCAACAACTGAGGATGATGAGCAGAAGTAACAGGACGAAAACGTGGACCGAGTTTTAATTTCTCGAAATGTATGCCTTTTATAACCAGCATTGCAGAGCGCAGAGCATGCTCCTCACCTGGGCATTTCAGCTCAGCTTCCTTCCCTTTCCTGGAATAGCATCCTACATCTGCAGACATCCAAGGGAAAACTCCTTCAGATGTGAAAGGAGGCCCAGCTGGAGCACTCGTGTGCGCCCTGAGCCGAGGTCCTGCAGGGCAGTGCCCCTCTGGGTGACCCCGAGCCCGGCAGCGGCTGCTCCTTGCTCCCGAGACAAGGAGGAAGCTCTGCAGACACAACTCCCAGAAAAGCTGTCATGTCCCCGCTTCTGCAGCCTTGGCTTTGGTCACAGAAATCATCAAGGGAAGCATGTCCAGTGTGTAAGTGTGCTGCTGCTCTCCTGGGGATGGATGCTCCACCATGGCAGCCTTTGAGTTACAGAACCATGGAATGGTTTGGGCAGGAAGGGACAGTAAAACTCATCCAACACCACCCCGTGCCATGTGCAGGGACAGCTCCCACTGTCCCAGGCTGCTCCCAGCCCCATCCAGCCTGGCCTGGGGCACTGCCAGGGATCCAGGGGCAGCCACAGCTGCTCTGGGCACCCTGGGCCAGGGCCTGCCCACCCTCCCAGCCAGCAATTCCTAATTCCCAATGTGCCAGAATCTGTGCCTGCCCTCTGGCAGTGGGAGCCATTGCCTGGGTGCTGTCCCTGCCTGCCTTGTCCCCAGGGGCTGTGCAGCTCTCCTGGAGCCCCTGGAGGCCCTGGCAGGGGCTCTGAGGTGTCCCTGGAGCTTCTCTGGTGCAGCTGAACAGCCCCAGCTGTGCCAGGCTGGCTCCAGAGCAGAGGGGCTCCAGTCCCTGGCAGCAGCTTCATGTGCCTTCTCTCCCTAGAAATTTTCTGTTTCACTCATTTTGATTTACCTTCACTTACCTTCATTAACCTAATAAGAATGAGACCATATCGTATTAGACCAGACTGGACTAGTAGAAGAAAATTCCTGTAAGAAAAATTAACTCTTCAACTTCTTTTTTTTTTTTTTTTTTTTTTTTTTTTTTTTTTTTTTTCATGAAAAGTGTTCAGAAGACTTTGAACAGTTCTGGTTCAAGTGCAGAGCTGTTAACCAAGGTGAAGGCATCTGTGTTTTCTCTCTCTCACTGACTCCTGGAGTGCTTTTAAAGCAAACTAAATTTTTAAGGCAAATCTGTTAATCTTATCCAGCTATCAATTTTGTTGTATTTCAATGGATTCTTCCTCCTCAGCAAAAAAACACAAAACTAATAAACTAGTTGTAAAGAGAGCAGTGATGTTTTGGAACAAATTTAGTCATCTGCAAACCACACAGATCCATCAGTCTGAAATTTAGAGATAAATTTTAAGCTTTTTAACCCAACTGATTTTGAGATAATTGGGTATTCCCTCCATTGCTATGTGTGAATAAAATGTGGTCCAGCTTTTCCATGGAGTCTTTGATGGGTTGTTCAATTACATGTCTGGCTGTTTCATAGAGAGCAGAGCAAGGATCTTCTTCTCATTAACATCTGCAGGTTTTAGGGCATCAGACTACAATTGCTCCAGTACACTTGCCTAGCTCCAGCCCAGCTGGTGTGGCCTTTCTCTTCATAACTTTGTAGGATATGTCTGTTCTCAGCCAAAACAAGATATGGAAAGCCACATGGAAAGGAGGGGGTGAAAAATCAACCATATTTGCATTAATGTTTTGTCCAAGTCTTGTGTCATTTCTTACTTTGTCTGAGCTGGTTTGCCTGTTTGCAGAATGAGGAGAGGTGGAACAGCATAGCCTGGAAAACCTTGTTTTATTAATCCACCTTCCTCATTTTTCAATATTATTACAAGTCAGGTCAGAAGAAGAGGATTCTGCATGTTTGCACTTTGTGTCTTCTTTATACAGGTTGCCATAAATATCCTGAACCTTTGTGAAACAGCTGCAAAACAACCTGGAACGGAGAGGACAGAGATAGGAAAAAACCAATAATCAAGCAATATAAATTATCTGATCTTTAGTTTTAAACTTGGGTTGGTTCTGGACCGAGATGCTTTACCCATCCCTCTGGGCAGTGTGAGGTCTCTGATGCCTTTGCATCAACGTGCAGAAGTTGCCAGACCCTTTGTGTTTGCTGCTGGGCTGGATGGGATGCTGCAAAGGCAATGAGCTGTATAATTTATGTTGGAATGTCAGCATCAGAGCAGGCATGAAATTACAACTGGTTTGCACAGGCAGAGGAGCAGGATCTTGGGTTTCCTGAACTGTCACAGCCATCTCTCGGTGAGGCTGCTCTTGGGGACCCCTGGAAAGTCTTACTTGCTGGAGTGAGGCTGGGTCATTGTCTCAGTTTGGGAAGCCAGAAAAAAGACGTGCTGTCCTTGTTCTTGGAAGGATGGGTTGGTCTTTTTCTTCCCAGACAGATCTTTTGTGTCCAGACTTTTGTAGCTTGGGAGAGATAGCTGGCACGACCTGCACTGGGGACGTCTGCTAAGGCACCTCAGAGCACTGTGTCCTGGTTTAGGGAGATCTGAACAGGACAGCAAGATCTGATCTAGGACACACTGCCAAAGGGAGATATTACACTGGGAAATGAGGGAGAAGCGCACTCCAAATGCACTTTGTGTTCAAATCACCTCCAAAGAGGGATGCTGGGATGTATTTGACAGGCTGAGCTTGTCCCAAGTTCATCTCCAGCTCTCCTGGAGTCCCTACCAGTGCCTAAATGGTCTCCAAGAGAGAGGGACTGGGAACAAGGCATGGAGGGGCAGGACACAGGGAATGGCTTCTCACTGCCAGAGGGAATATTAGATAGGATAATTAAATGGGATATTGGGAAGGAATTGCTGGCTGGGAGGGTGGGCAGGCCCTGGCCCAGGGTGCCCAGAGCAGCTGTGGCTGCCCCTGGATCCCTGGCAGTGCCCAAGGCCAGGTTGGATGGGTCTTGGAGCAGCCTGGGACAGTGGAAAATGCCTCTAGAGATGCCTCCAGTGGCAGGGGATTGGAATGAGCTGGAATTCAAGCTCCCAACCCAAACCATTTTGGGATTCTATGGCGCTCTGATTTTACGGTAATTGGTGAAACTGCGCAGTTACTGCTGCTTGTGAGGCTGGGGCAGCCCTGGGTGGGGGTTGAGGAGGGTTATAAAGCATTCCCCATGCCGGCCCTATTGTTCCTCAGAGAACAGCCTGACCTTTGTGGGGACCTAACCCTTGGGGCTGAATGCAGTGGCTGTGAAAAAGTGACCCCAAGGAAACCTGGGGGAGGGGTGCCAGCAGCTCAGGCACAGTTGTGCAGCCTCAGCCCTGCCTGGCACAGATTGGGATGTGTCTGCTCTGCCAGGCCTAAATTCCTTAGAGACATAAAAAAGATTCTAAATTCATTGGAAACTTTTTAAAAAATACCCTCTTCTCTTTGTTTTCTCATTTGTCTAATGCACAGCCGAGCTCCCAGTGAGGGGAGGCATGCGGGGATGCATCTTGGTGTGCCAGCAGGTGTGACCCCTCAAGGTGTGGAGCAGCAGGAGCGATGCCTTTGGGAGCTAACATTTGCTGTGTGAAGGGCCAGACACCTGAAGAGGATGCCCACAGATGTAGAAGGGCTGCAGTCTGTTTCTCCTCTCTTGTGAGCTTGTATTCTTCCCCCTTTTCCTTTAGAGGCCAGCTCCTGCTTGTCCTTGCAGGAGACTCACCCTGCAAGAGGCACCAGCCCTTGTGCTGCAGCTGTGTCCACGGGGTAGCAGCCAAAAAATGAGTTCCAGATATCTGGAATGACTTCTGGTGTTAGTTCTGCACACTCTTTGCAGAGGGTGGAAGGGAGCCCCACAGGAACACATCAGAAAACAGCTCCAGCTCGGGGGTGCAGAATAATCAGGGGCCCTGCAAGCACCAAATCGCTCTCTGCCAAATCCACCGAGGTAGTTTTCCTTGCAGACAGGCATTGCTGAGCTTTCCATAGGGAAAGGTTAACTAAGTAATTTCATGCAAATCTTCCTCAGCTCAGAGGTACTTGCTCTGTTTGCAAAGTCCTTCTGCTGCTGCTGGATTTGTGCCATCAATTTGTGTCAGGCACAGGCAGAGCACAATAAGAGGCTTCCCTTTAAATTCAGTGGTGTGGCTGCGGGGAAAAGCTGGGAAAACTCAGTGATTAGATTTGGGTAAGTTTTCTTACAAGTGTTCACCAATGGGTTTGTTAGCGAAGTCAGGCAAAGGTGAAGCATTTCAGGCAAAATGTAAGTGACATTTTATGGAGAAAAAAAAAATTATTGGAAGAAATCAAAGGAAGAGAGGGAGTTTGAACTTGTCCTGATTAGCCTGGCACAGCAGCAATGGTCTTTCCAGAGTCCACTGTACTCACTGCTACAACCATAGAAAGTAACACAAAATCCTGCTTTTCCCCAGCCAAAAGCAGTAGTGGTATTGCCATGTCTGAAAGAAAGCAACATGGGAAGGGAAGGGTAATGGTTTTGGTGGAGCTCCCTGCTGAATGTGGCTCGAGGTCACTGTGGGGAACGGCCAGCCAGAACATCCCTCACCTGCAAAGCGGAGAAGAATTTTGGTTTTCTGACATTCACTCTGCTGAAAAAAAATATGATAGTACTGGTGCTGTTCAAATAATGTCCTCACTGCTGAGCTAAAACTGAAATAAACCTGTAACCACAGAAGGTTTGGGTTGGAAGGGACCTTAAAGCCCACCCCCTGCCATGGTCAGGGACAGCTCCCACTGTCCCAGGCTGCTCCCAGCCCCATCCAGCCTGGCCTGGGGCACTGCCAGGGATCCAGGGGCAGCCACAGCTGCTCTGGGCACCCTGGGCCAGGGCCTGCCCACCCTCCCAGCCAGCAATTCCTAATTCCCAATGTGCCAGAATCTGTGCCTGCCCTCTGGCAGTGGGAGCCATTGCCTGGGTGCTGTCCCTGCCTGCCTTGTCCCCAGGGGCTGTGCAGCTCTCCTGGAGCCCCTGGAGGCCCTGGCAGGGGCTCTGAGGTGTCCCTGGAGCTTCTCTGGTGCAGCTGAACAGCCCCAGCTGTGCCAGGCTGGCTCCAGAGCAGAGGGGCTCCAGCCCTGGCAGCAGCTCCGTGTCCCCCCTCTCCTGGTGTTTTATGGGGGGCATCTCTACAGGGCAGTTGTAGATCCAGAGTGACTTTGCCCCGTTCCTGAAGGCCCTCGGTGGTGGGAGCATGGAGAGCACAGCTTGGCCTTGGCCACGCAGAGGAGCTGGGAAGGAGGAGGAAGGAGGGTGCTGAACCTGGCTGAAGGTCTCAGGGACCTGCAAGGAGGAACAAGACTGTCATAGCTGTTCTGGCAAGGAATGTCAAAGCTTTTGGTAGATTGTTCTGCACAATGTAGGAGGGGACAGCCAGGGGGGGTCGGGCTGTGCTCCCAGGGACCAGGGACAGGAGGAGAGGAACGGCCTCAGGCTGGGCCATGGGAGTTTAGGCTGGAAATCAGGGAAAACTTCTTCATGGAAAGGGTGGTCTTGCCCTGGCACAGCTGCCCAGAGCAGTCGTGGAATCCCCATCCTTTGAGCCATGAGGATGTGGCACTTGAGGACAGGAGTCAGTGGTGGCCCTGGCAGTGCTGGGGACAAGTTTGACCTCAGTGTTCTTGGAGGGTCTTTCCAACCTAAATGGTTCTGTGATCAATAACAAGACTTCACTGATTTTTACAAAGCCCTTTATTTTTGATCTCAAGGCTCATAAAAACTGTTACTCAAAACCAAAATGTTTAAAATTCTACATATATACAATATGAGAAATAAATTATGTTTTAAGTCATACAAAAACCACAATATACAAATAGGGCTTTGAAACTTCTCTAAGTATGGCATGGCAATAACTCTGCAAAGGCTTCTGTTTTTGAAGTCTTTGCACAAAACCATGAAAAAAAATATCCCCAAATGTGCTTGCTTTGGTTGGAGTGAAGCTCTACAAAAACTGAAGAGATTTGCAGGCCTCAGAAAGACTTGCTAAGACTTCAGAACTCAGTGTACCACCTGGCAACACCATTATTGAGATTACTTTTCTGCAAGCCAAAAGCTCAAGGGTTGTTATACCAATTTTCCTTCCAGAAAGTACAAAAAAAAAAAAAAAAAAAAAAAAAAGGAAAAAGAAATAAAAGCCAAAAGCAAGCAACCAAAACAAAACCTATTTCACCAACTGACAAGGTCCACTCTGCTGTAGCAAACAGAACAGCTGCAGAGTCTGTCCAACCCAAAGCCAAGCCAAGATCACCTGGGACCAGGGAATCCAACTGGGGTGTTGTGACAATTGGGGGCAGGATGTTTGGCACTCAAAAATAAGGTCTTAACTATGCATTGGTGCTACGACAACTGAGCAGAGGTGAGCACTTTCTCAGAGGTTAAATGGAGTGGTGCAAGGCTCTCCTGAGGCAGCACGGTGCATTGCCTTCCTCCATCCCTGTGGTCAGAACAAGGGCAGCTCATCTTTGCCCCTTAAAAAGGGATCCCCACATGGGACTGGGCAGCCCCACTGCAGACACTGACCAGGCACCGAGGAGCAGCTGCCACCACCACCACCTGCACCATGTCCTGCCCCAGGCACAGGGAGGACAGAGCTCTGCCTCCTTATCAGGCCATATGTCAGGAAAATAGACATTTCACTATCAGAACGGATTATTTTTAAGGCAAGCAAAGGACAACTTGAAGTTAAGTGGCATTGTGCTTATCCCCAGCCCTTCCCTGGACAGCCCCACACACCTGACCTGTGCTGGTCTCACCTTCCCAGAGCCCACAGTGCTACAGGACCATGGTAACCCTACCCTAGGTGCTAATTTGTTCTTGGCAGCTCTGTCACCCACAGTCTGATGGGCAGTTAGCATGGTTATTTGTCTTCTCAACTCCACTGGCAGGCAGACCAGAAGATCATTGCTGAGGTCTCAGTCTGTGAAGATCTCATCCATAGTCCTGGTTAATGGGAGCAGGGAAGGGAAAATGCAGTGTGTAACAGGTCAAGGTAAGGTTAAATGCGCAAACCAGGCTCCTCGGGAAAGGGAAAAATGGAGTTTTAGTTATTTTACGTCTAGGACCATGGTTCATCAATTGCTCCTCAGTTTCTTGCATCCAATCCAAGATGTTTTGTCCTGAAGAGCTAGTTTCTTTAAGTGCTGCCAAGCCAGGTTTCTCCCAGAGCATCTTGCCACCTGCGTGGTCATCATGCATCTAGGTTGCTTGGTTGTGAGTCTTTAGGGAAGCCTTCAGAGCAGATTTGACACAGACCTGGGGAAAACAGACAGCAAAAAAGACACCTAGTTAAATGCAGAAGTTAAGAGGAGTAATGAAGGATTTCTAAGAACTCGTGCAACGCCAAGAACAGGTTTGGACGGCACAGGCTGGTGTTTTATTCTGCCAAAGCTGCACTTTGCCCAGTAGCTACTCAGTGAGAGCCTGCAGCAGACATTATGCAGGCTGCAAGCAGAAATTACAGGGCTTGAGCTAGACCCTGCCTGTGCAGCTCCATTTGGGATGGACAGATGTTTGCAGGCTCAATCTCTAAGGGGGAAACTATAATATTGCACTGACTTGGCAGAAACAGAGAGCTGAACAGCAAGTAATCACTCATGATTTCTGGAAGGAAGGATCATTTCCTAGAAAAAATGGTGTGCTGCAGCTGAGCTCAACTCCTCTGCCTCGTGCACAAGCTGTACTGCACGAGAAAGGAGGAAGGGCACATCTGCCAGCAATTCAGTTTTATGGGGGTTACCAAGTAGCATATCAAAACAACCTTTTATTGTACCTGCAGGAATGTTTACTCGATCTTTCGAGACTTGTGGCAGAGCAACAAGTTCTTGCACAGGGGTTTCATTCACAGAATTGTTTGCTACCGTGCATAGCACAGCTTGCTGGTTTCTGCCAAACCTGGAATGGGACCAGCTCGCATTTCTGAGCTGAGTTCTGTGCCCAGGAAGGCTGTGCTAAGCTCGACTTCCACGCGGCTCTGCTAGCCCTAACAAGCACTTCGTCCTCTGGATTAGAAGCGACAAAGCTCCAAGTCTACAAAATGAAATTTAAGAGAGAGCAAAAGGCTGGGCTAAATCCAAAGGAAAGTATCATTTAGTCAAATGAACAGGAATTCATTCAAAACATGACCGGAGGCATCCGAGGCAATCAGGTTGTCACTGCTGGGACCAGACTTTCTGGAAGTCATGCTCTGAGGACTGTTGTGTGTGTCTGGGAAGTGCCCCAGAGGTTAAAGAAGCCTGAGCTGCTTTGGCAGTGGCACTCTCCTGAAGCAGAGGAGATCAGCAGGCCTGGAGATGAACCTGCAGGACTCAGGGCTGTAACACCACGGCAACTCCTCACCTGAGTCTTCCTCATGCAGTTGAGCTCAAAGTTTAACCAAGTGATTTCTTGGCAGCTCAAGGTCTTCCACCCGAGCTTGAGGAAATGCCCTGCACTTCTTCCAGCTTCCTCCTGTTTTACAGGGCACTTAATGAATGACTCTTAGTTACCTTTCCACTATTGCACAGATCTGGGGCTTGGGTGGCACCTGACTTTAGCACCTACCACAATCAGCAGCAAGGAATGTGATACATCTGTTTGGCTATAAAGATGTAAAGGTATAAGATGACAATCCAAGGTCAGAAGGGAGAATAATACCACCTACTTAGCAATAGTAGGTGATATTAAAAAATTTAATCTGATAGGTGTGAATCATAGGCTAGGATTTCTTATCTTTTTTGAAAGAAAAAGAGGTATTAGGAGCTAAAAATACAATGAGAAGGTTCCAGTCATCCCAGCCAAGCCACATGCACCATACAGAATTTCTCTTGACTGATTTCCGTACCTTTTCTGCCATTCCTCTGTGCACTTCACAAACCAGAGCTCTTTGCCAGGAGATATTCTGGTTAGCTGGAAGTCCTCCACACAGAAAGCAAACCTAGGAGGAAGAGGACACAGAAGTCAAGGCACTTGCTGTCTTATGATTAACAATTAGCAGGTAATACGGACTGCAGCTTATTCTAGGACAAGTTGTTTGATTAGCCATCCATCCCACAGAACATCTTGATATACCATCAGCCCCTTGAGTTACTGTTTTATTTCCTACTTCAATACTTTAACTGGGGATCTTTGCTTCTGCTACCCCCACGTTTCATAGAAGCCAGGATGCAGAATACCTTACAGATGACAGGTGATGCTTATTTAAAGCACTGAGAAATGTGGGAAATTATCAATGTCAACTGCTGCTCTCTGACAGATCTGGGTTACCTTCAGAACAACATTAACAGAAGGTGTGGGAGCACTGTGCTACATGCTTGGGAGCTTTAACAAGTTTTGGATGCTCAAGTACCTTTCCATTTGCAGAGAATCATACAATCAGAGAATGGTTTGGGTGGGATGGGACCTCAAAAATCATCCCTGCCATGGTAGAGAACCTTCCACTAGAATTCTATGGTCAGTTCTATGATCCAGGGGTATGGGTTGGGTTTGGAAAGGCCCTTAAAAAAATCACCTAGTTCCAATCCCCCTGCCAGATCCCAGAAGGAGCAGTGCAGTTCTTGAGGGGTTGGTGCCACCATGTTACTGGTTGCAGTTTTAGGCCCTCTTGGTTGTACCAAATCAGCACATTGAGCCTATAAATAATAGCCATGACCATCCATCTTTCAGTACTTTCAGTGCTCAGTACTTTAACATCTCAGGTACAATCCAAACCACCTTGAAGCATGTTAATTTAGTCCCAGTGGACCCCACAGTATCAAAGTAAATCTCCAAATCTGCTCTGTGGTGACCAGTTTTGCTTAAAGCCTGTTTGCAGCCTCATGCTGGACAGTAACCTGTTCTCCCAAACCACAAGGGAGCAATAGCTGGTGACACCAAAAAGGAAGGCAGCCAGGATACCAACTACATTCAAAACATTGGGTTTTTTCCCTTGGCTCTGGGTTGAAGTTTCAGGTCAGTTCACATGCAGCCTAGCACAATTATTACCTCTGCTGTGTTTCCCCAGATTTCACACGTATTCGTCTGATGTGGAGCTCCTGGGAGGAATTCACAGGCCTGTACCAGTAGCTCCTGAGCTCTTTCCAGAGATCATACCACGACTGAGACGTCCCCTCCCAGGTGAGCTTTATTTTCAGAAGTTCACCCATGTCCTCCTCAGTATAGACCAGGAAGGTGTTGGTAGCGTTTAAGCCAATTAGATCAAGCCTGGAAGAGAGGCAGAGACTTGGCATTTTTTCCTTATGGAAGCATGCCAGGTGCTCCTTTGTTCCATGCCAGGAGTTTAACAGAGCCCCTGCAGCTTATCAAGTGCTGCACGTTCAACTGTCACCAGTTAATTACTGATTGCACTGACGGGAGCTCAGATAGCTGGCTCCACACAACGCAGTGTGTGCTTAGCTTGGCCATCCTTCCGTAGCTTAAAGGTGGGGTTTGTGCCTGCTCTTTCCTTTGGGAGAGGCTAAGGGAGGTCAGCAGTGCCTCCAGAGACATTTCAGACTGTGTCCAAATGGTGGGGGGCAAAAACAAACCAACCAACCAAAACAACCCACACACAAAAAAGCAACGAGCCGTGAAGGCTCACATGGGACTGGGCACATTAAAGTGTTCTCAATTCGTTCAGTAATAAATTATAATTAAGCTACTGAATGAAAAGCTTTTTGGAAAGGTGATGAAGTGAGGCTGCTAGGCTGGGATGCAACGCCAGTGTTGGCAGAGGAAAAAGAATTCTGCTATCCTGTGTAGTCCCTGTGGCCTTCGTACTTGGGTAAAAACACAAAGGGCAGATTACTCACATTTCTAAAGAGAGGGGCTCAGAGTCTCCATTGGTGCCGTGGAGGGTGACAGAGAAGGTGGGATCAACTTCTCCCAAGTCCTTGTAGCTGAAGACGTGCATTTTCATCTGGTAGTGGTAGACTGGAGAGAGAGAGAAGAGCAGAGATGGAATCAGCTGTGCTGAAAGAAACATCGCTCAGCACAGCTCTGCTTGAAATACTGTTGGCTAGCAAAGACCAGACCCTTCCTGTAGTGAGACAGCTCTGATCACTTTTTCCTGCCCTTACTGATTACAAATTTGAGGTTTTTTACACAACAGCAGCAGCAGGCCCACCCTGGGGACAGCTCCCCAGACCTTACATTGCTCTGAGGCTGAGTTCTGCAAGCACGGCAGGTGAACTGCAGCCCTGCTCAAAAGGCAGAGTGTTGTTGTGGGTGGATTCCACAGGGAGGAAGGAGCACAGTGATGGCACAGCACAGCAGTGCAGGCAGGTGCAGAACAGCAGAACAGCAACTGGAGCTGCAAAGCTTTGGGGAGATGCTGCTCCTCCGCCTCTGCCTCCTTCCCCACACCGCTCGGGGAGGCCGTGCTCCTGCTGGGAGGGGAGGCGTACCTTTGAAGGGCATGTCTGCCCTGGTTTTCAGGTACATCTTGCTGTTCCTCTTGTGCCGGATGCGGCGGGCGTTGTAGCCGATGCCGTTGCAGCGGTTCTTGCGGCAGCTCAGGCAGATGCCCTTCTTGAAGCGACTGGAGTCGGTGCACTGGAACGCGAAGCTCTGCTTGTCCTGGTTCACCAGGGAGTCCACAAAGAGGTGCACAGACCGCTCGTGCTCACATTTGACGACTTCACCAATTGCTGGAGAGGCAGAGTTGCAAGGGATACACTTGGTTTAAGCAGCTGTCACCCCGGCGGCCCATAAGATAAAGTGAGCTATGCCTTTCTGCAGCCCAGCACAAGCTGAGGAGGGACAAACTAGAACAGCAGCAATTCGGGAGGTTAGTGGGAGATGCTCTCCTGGTCCCTCCCATGAAGAGCTTTTAGTCCCAGCATAAGACCACAGATTATGATCAGGTGTTGGAGTGAGAATGTGCTTCTTTGTTAAAAGCATCTATAGTTTCTAGAAACTATCTCCAGAAGTACAGACATTTTAGAAGGAAAAAATGGTTTTCTTTCCATCAACCCAAGTCTATTTGTGAGAAGTCTACACTGACCAGAGGCAAAAGATTAAAGAGAACTTACTGCCATAGGCAATGGCTCCCAAGACATCACTTAGGCCACAGCCAGGCTGGAAGTCTCCCCCGTTGGGGTAGATGTCAAGGTGGCCCACAGGCATCTGGATCCCAATGCTAACACCCAGTGTTTCCCTGGTGTAGGTGTGAAGGACATCCACAAAGTTGGCATCATCGGGGGAGAGGCGCCTGCTGGGGTCCACTCCTTCAAACATGGGGCCAGCAGGATCCAAGCCTGGAGTCAGAGACAGAACACAAGGGGCCAGGTAAGAAATTGGGCTATTTCATACAGAATATAGCCAGAAGCCTGCTGCTGGCAGGTCTCCTCACCACCTGACACACAGACAGTCCCAGCCCCATTGCTGGTACTGTCCCTCAAGATGTCTTCACCACGGGCTCACTGAGGGGACAAATAAAGATGCCCCTCTCCACTTTTGGGGCAGCACAACCCAATAGCAGCACCATGATCAGATTGCCTGTTGGAAGCAAAGAGCCTTCACCAGGTGATGGTGAAGAGATGATTCAAGAGGCAGCTCCAAACACCAGAAGAGATTTAACACCCCAGGAACAGCTGGCAGCAAAGCTGCCTCAGTGACATTTAGTCTGTTTTCAGACTGCACATTTGGAGTCTGAAACACAATTGAAGCAGCAGCCAAAAAATGCCTGCATTGAGATCCCATGATGGGTTTGGGATGCTCTGTTAACCCCGGAGCCTCATCCCCAGCCAGAAGCTGCACTTCAGAGCATTTCTACAACTTGACTGTTAGGTGATTTTTTTTTTCTCCTGATTAATTAAATACAGACATTTATTGCTAGGCTATGTGGAATTATCACTGCCAGTGTCACATGTAAATCCTTAAAGCAACTCCTTGTACTATGCCCTAAGTCCTCACATGTTGAAATCAGCTTTCCTCTGGAGCTGGAAGCAAACTCTTCAGATATTTCCAGAATGAGGGTTTAGAGTTGATTTTTTTAATCAGACATTCTGTGGGACAAACAGCACCCAATAGCTCTCACCCCCATTAGTTTATGAGCTGTAATTACAAAAACACTATCACTGAGAGGAATAGCATTTAGATAGTAAGAGCTTGAGCTGGACTTGTTTTGAACCTACATTTAAATTCAAACAAACCCAGGACCAGTTTGTCCTGGGTAAGGCTTTTACATTGAAGCCTTGCTGTAATTGATGTGAGGAGACCTGTGCTTTCCACTGCTGCCACAAGCAGAAAACTTGTCATTTCTGGAAGAATAACACCAAAACAACATTGTAGCAACACAGGAAACGAGCCTCTTCGGAGAAACTCACTGCCAGGAAGAGCAAGGGAGAGACTGCTTGAAAAAGTGCTTAAAAAGCCACTTGCCTGTAATTCTGCCTATAGTGCCACGGACGTGGTTACCAGCAAAGCCAGCCACGTGGGCACCCAGGCTGTACCCAATGAGGTGGACATTCTCAAGCTTGAAGAGGGGGTTCTCCTGCAAGGAAAAGAAAATACGAGAGTTTGATCCCCTCTCTTCCATGGCATCTGGGCCGCTTCTGCTTGCAGGAATATAAAGTCCAGTTCCAAGACGGGAGTGGTGGGAGGGGGCAGATAAGCACGCTTCGTTTTGTATTTCATCAAGACAAGCGGAGCGGTTTGGATGGCACCTGTGGTTTGCCCCTGTTCCAGCCCCAGTTATGATATTCTTTATTGCCAAGAATAAAACTTTCCCCTGGGAGTGCAGCACCATGGACCTCTCCTCCTTCCCCTTCTCCTGCCAGGCCCGAGCCCACATGGCTCCAGCAGCGCTCCCGAACCTGAGCTGCCCTTCAGCCCCGCTGACCCGAGCGAGCCTCACCCGCGGCAGCGCCTCCCGGGAGGCAGGGCAGCAGCACTGCAGCTGCGAGCCATCACCTGGCCAAGCCCTGGGCTGGGTGTTGCAGCACAGCCTGCCCTGCTGGTGAGCCTCGGCAGCCTTGTGCAACAGTCCCTCAGTGTAAGAGCATTACAACAGAGGCTGCTCTTAGCTTGCACTACCTGTAACCAGTCCAGAAACCTCGCTATGGTTTTTCCAACAATCTGCGTGTTGTTCACGGCATCGGTGTAGAGCTGGTGGGCAAGAGGGAGCCAGTCCACCACGACTACGTTGGCATCCTTCTCCCTCTCCTGCAGAGCGGACACCAAGCTGTCAAGCCAGGTTTCAAACATGCCACTCATCTGGAAAGAGATTCAGGTGTCAGTTTCCAGCTCGCGGGACCAAGATGACACATCCACCGTCAAGTTATTTGCATGTCATTTACATTTGCTGCTCCAGCTGCATGCTGCTCCTCTGCAAGCCCCACTACCTCTCAGCGATGCAGCAAGAGCATGCATGCAACGGAGTAAGAAAAACAGGTTTTGAGAGAGACTCTGGCTGTAATTACCCACTTGCCTTCTAGGGCAGGAGGGAGAGGCATTCGTTCCGTGCCACCTTATCTCACTTTTTCTCAAGAAATTCTGATGGATTGCAAAATTATTCACCAGACCTGGCAGCGCAGTTTGCATTGGCACTGGCAGAGCTGATAAGCCCCCTGAGTGCCACACACTCAGCCTTACCAAATGCAGAATTAAAAACCTTGATAAAGTCTGTGTGCCCTCTTGTTTCTTTATCAAGGAGTGCACATAGCAGACTGGGCACTCAGCTACGACAGAAGGGCTATACACGTGCCTGTCAAGTCAAGTGTCACATTCGTAGTGGTCTCTCAGTTGGATTTTAGTGCTCTGTTCACATTATACAGCTAGGAAGTGATCTTGAGCAGTTATGAATGAGTTGGGTGATTTCAGAGTTTCTAAGCCAGACCCCGAACACTTTGCTCCAGAGATCTCAATAGAAGTGCATCTTTTAAGAGACCATTGTGCTCAGAACATGAAAACTTTTCCCAAATTCCTATATTCACAGAATTATAAAATGCTTTGGGTAGGAAAGGACATTAAAGATTATCTAGTTTGAACTCCCCTGCCATCAACAGAGACATCTTCCACTAGACCAAGGGATCCAAAGTGCCATCCAGCCCGGCCTTGAACACCTTCAGAGATGAGTCAGTCACAGAAATTCCTGAAAATCAATATTCTGGAGGCACAGCCCATTTGCAGGGCAGTTTGCTCTCTCTGAGTGGGCAGACTAAGCATCGCCCGGGATTTCTCACACTTACCGTCCAGCCGTGAATGATGAAGAAGGTTTTAGCTGTCACGTTGAACTTGCAGTCCTCCAAGCACTGCTGCTGGCCGACGGCGAGCGCGCAGCCATCCTCACCGGCGTCCGGCGAGGAGCGGAGACCGAACTTCACCCGCGCCTTCTGCGCCGGCACACGCTCCGCGCTGCCGTCTGCGAGCCCGCGGGAGAGAAGGGTCAGCAGAGCGCCTCGGAACCCGCCCGCCCCGCCGGGGGACGCGCCCGCCCCGCGGCTGCCCCGCTCCCGCGTGGGACCGCGCTCACCCACCTCCCTCCGCGGGCAGCGCCGCCTCCGCGGCCGCGATGCAGCAGGACACGGCGCTGCACAGCAGCAGGAAGAGCCTCCTCATGGCTCGGCAGCACCGACGGACGGACGGACGGACGGACGGACGGACGGACGGACGGACGGACGGACGGACGGACGGACGGACGGACGGACGGACGGACGGACGGACGGAGCGGGGAAGGGATGAATGGATGGACACACGCTCGCGCGGACGCGCGGCGGCGCCGCTTTTACAGTGGCACCATGGGGGCGGGGCCATGCCGCCGCTCCTATTGGTCACGCCTTCCGTGACGTCACGATAGTATGAATGGGAGGCCACGCCCCGCGTGGGAGGGTCCCCGGGGGTCCCCAGGGCTGGCGCCCCGAGGGACACAGGGGACATTGCAGAGGGGCGGGATTCACAGGGGATCCCCAGGACTGGCGCCCCGAGGGACACAGGGGACATTGCGGGGGGGCGGGATTCACAGGGGATCCCCAGGGCTGGCACCCCAAGGGACACGGGGGACATTGCAGAGGGGCGGGATTCACAGGGGATCCCCAGGACTGGCGCCCCGAGGGACACAGGGGACATTGCGGGGGGGCGGGATTCACAGGGGATCCCCAGGGCTGGCACCCCAAGGGACACAGGGGACATTGGAGGGGTTGGTGGGAGCCACAGGGAGTCCCCAGGGCTGACACCCCGAGGGACACGGGGGACATGCAGCCCCGCGTGGGGAACTGGGGGTGTTTGGGAAGGGGGCTCGCTTTGCTGACCCCTCATGCTGCACTCCCACGTGCCAGTGGGGTCTCTGCTTTTTCAGCTCCACCCGTGGGAACCCTCAGAACTTCCCCCGTCGGGCCCTCTGGACCTAAAGGGCATGAGATGTTACCCGAAGGGCATTGCCCAACTTGCAGCCCATCACCTTCTGCAGTAACTTATTGAAATCATGAGTAATTTTGAACTCAAAAATTTACCATTTATTTCTACTTGTTTATTACTTGTTTATTTACCAATTGCTGATGCGTGACAAGTTATTTCACTTTATACTGCTGCTGTCCCACTACACTGTAAGAAGAGATCATGCTCTGAGGACACTTGATTTTCCTGCTCTCTTCTTCATCCCCTTCCTCAGCCCCGTGGCTCCCCTTTCTCTCCAAACTCACGGAAGAAAGCAAGGACAAAGGACCAGGGCGAAGAAAAAAGGCGCAGGCCGACGATGGGCAAAGATGAGAAGTGTGGTGTCCCACACCTAAGGTGAAGGGAGCAGCCAGGATTTGTAGATGCTCATGGTCAAAACAAAAGACAAACGTCAGAGGATCTGCAAAACCTTTAAAGGTTTTATTAGAAAATGGCATGCTTGGCATGGAAATTGGTGTGTTTGGTCTTGTTTTGTGGTATAAACATGATGGATGGAGGGAGGGAGGGAGGGAGGGAGGGAGGGAGGGAGGGAGGGAGGGAGGGAGGAAGGAAGGAAGGAAGGAAGGAAGGAAGGAAGGAAGGAAGGAAGGAAGGAAGGAAGGAAGGAAGGAAGGAAGGAAGGAAGGAAGGAAGGAAGGAAGGAAGGAAGGAAGGAAGGAAGGAAGGAAGGAAGGAAGGAAGGAAGGAAGGAAGGAAGGAAGGAAGGAAGGAAGGAAGGAAGGAAGGAAGGAAGGAAGGAAGGAAGGAAGGAAGGAAGGAAGGAAGGAAGGAAGGAAGGAAGGAAGGAAGGAAGGAAGGAAGGAAGGAAGGAAGGAAGGAAGGAAGGAAGGAAGGAAGGAAGGAAGGAAGGATATCATGCAAAATCATGCACAGAAATTTCTTTAGCCCTTACCAATAGACACAAATGGAGAGAATTAATCAATTCATCTGACTTTCCGGCAGTGCTTTCTCAGGGCACTGAGTTTGTACCCCACATCTCTGTGAGGCTTCCTCAGCTCAGACACCTCCTGACTCCATGTGGATTGGCAGATTGTCATTGTAGGTCACTTCCAACTGAAATACTCCTATTCTATTCTATTCTATTCTATTCTATTCTATTCTATTCTATTCTATTCTATTCTATTCTATTCTATTCTATTCTATTCTATTCTATTCTATTCTAATTTCCTCATAGCTCTCATATGTGACAGGTTGTGAATGGGGACTGCTGCTCCTCTCCTCTTTGGGGATCACCCCTGGAACCTCTTCATTTCTCACTTTGCAGGATGAATACACGTTCTGAGATCTCCAGAGGCTGGCGATAATGCTCATGGTCCTCAGGGAGCGTGGGATTGAGCAAAATGTCCTGAGGATGTAGCTCTCCTCTGCAGCTGTGTGGTCCCTCTCGAGGAGCAGCATCCTGCCAGACTGACCTAAAACAGAGAGGACCTAAATTTCTCAGCTGCTGTCCACTACTGGACTTACTCCTGCAGGAAATGATTCAGCCAAGCCTCATCACCAAACACCTCATCATTTAAAAAATTTCTGGTGCCAACAAACCCCTTCCAGACTGCTGACCACCACGACATTATCATGGTTTAACCACGAGATCTTCTCATTCTCCTTCTATTGTAAAGCTCCTGCTTTTGTCTGTGCAACTCCAGGCTCTGGGAGGGGAGTCCTGCTCTTTGCCTCTGGCTTCCAAGAATGACAGTAGCAGTGAGAATAGCTTAGCAACAGCGAGGAAAAAAGTGCATCAAAATAATTCCTGGCTGCTTCGGCTGAAGGGTGATGATCATCTGGGGAGATGCTCAGGGTCTGTTGTGATGGGCATCGCATCAACTCACGGAGTGTGGCTCGGCACTGACCTCTCTGTAACCCTTGTGGCCTGGGGGGAAGGAGGCTCCCACCCAGAGCTGCTTGGAAAATAGCAGTTCGTTAAGCCAAATAATTCTAAGGGAAAATTCCTAGTTTTGATTAGTTTTTCACTGGAAAAGACCTCACGGCTCCCAGATGGAATTTCTGGATGTTGTAGTAAGTAATAAATAATAAACTAGGGTGAAAGGATAGTAATCCACTTTAAAAGATGGAAGGACGCTCAAGAGTTCCTCAAAAAAGGAAGCTCCATAGTTACAGCACTTGTAGGGATGTTGGAGGCTTTCCCTCAGCAGCTGGTGTGAGGGGGCAATGTCTGTGGAGATGGTGGCTGTTCTTGGAGGTGCCTTTCTGGCTCTCTTCCTCTCTCCCTGGCTCCATTCCTACGTGATTTCCTAAAGGTCTCAGTTCAGTCCAAAAGCAGAAGAGGAATGTTTTTGAAATCATGAGTGTTTTCATAGGAAATAGAAAAATGTTTCCACTCAGCTGTAGTCACAAGCTCTTTGCAGGTGGGTGCTGGGTGGCTGAGTCTGGTTTCTCCTGCAGCACCAGACATGGTGACTCAGAGCACAGTCATGAAATGTGGAGGTAGAAGATACATGAGAGGAACCAAGCTTCTTTTAGTAGCAAAAAGCTAAAATCAGTATGGGATGTAAATTAGGATGCCCAAATATTTAAAGGTCTGAAGTCTGCTGGTGCTCTCAGGGAAGGACTAGACAGGTTTTACAGCAGCAGAATTTAATCTGAGAGGTTTCCACACCTGTGCATCCATCAAGAAGACACTTTTGATGCTGTTTCTATACAAGAAGAACATCACAAATGTGGGTTATGGTCAGTGTCTTCTGCAGGAGTTCAGCATCCCTGACAGAAAGGACTTCGAGGAGACTGAAGTCAGAAGACTTCTGAAAATAATTGTCATTAATGCCTCTCTTCCCCTGTCTTTAAAATTAGCATGTAGACACTTGCTTTCCTTGCAGAAATGACAATACTATTAAAGATCTGAGCGTTAAAGGAAAAGGGAAAACCCTTCATCATCACATTACCTTTTTAAAAACCTGTAGAGATAGAGTAATTCTGGTGTGAGTGGCGCTGGAGATAACAAGGAAAACTCACAGCAGCCTTTTGCATTAACAGCATTGCCAACATTGCATCCCTCATCCTCCCATGGATGGCCTGCAGTGGAAATGCAGCAAAGAGAGAGGCCCAGGACAGAGTACCACTGCTGATATGAGTGGCTGCAGAGGGATTTGTACAGTATTCCCATGGCTAAGGTTGCATCCTGTTGTGTTCACATTGTTGGGAAGGCACAAGTGGAACACTTGGCCACTCCTGTCAGGGAAAAATTGTGATTCCTGGGCTTGTGAAGTGGTTAGTGAAAACAATGGCATGCCAACCAGAGTTAAAGATGCTCCTATTAAAAATTTTTCATCTGAACAAGCTAAAGAGAGATGTCATGGCTTTAGGTCAGATATTTGATGTCAGGGAATGCATTTAGAAACCTGAGAGTGTTTTACCCACTTTTCATTCTTCCTGCCTGATTCTTCCTTTCTCCAGTGAAAGAGCGAGTAGGATTTGCAGGATTAGAGAAGGGGAGAGAAAGGGATCTGTCTGTTTTTTTTGTTTTGTTTTGTTTTTTTGTTTTTTTGGTTTTTTTTTGTTGTTTTGTTTTTGGGGGTTGTTTTTAGTTATAAAACAGTTATTACTTTCAATTACAAAACACAGGCAGTATAATCCAGTGGAATTGATGCTAGTTTCCCACACGGCTCCTCCAGCCTAGTTTGTTTCTGAGATGACAAAGGAGGACAGGTAGCAAACAAACTGAGAGAGGAAAGGGCTGCTCGGATGGCAGCAGCCTTGAGGTGTGCTGAGCTGGGGCAAAGGCCTGGGAAGGATGGGGGTGCAGAGCTGACTGCACCCCAAGATGTCTGGTATTCTGGAGAGGCAGCTCTCCAGTGAAATATTATCCCAGGTTAATCCTTGTATCACCCTGTGCCTGCTCAACCCTGGAACTCTTGGTTTGTCATCATCCCATCACACCACAATTATTTTATGCTTAGTGCTTGCTGCAGTGGGGGGGGGGACATATTATTTCTGCAGCACAGTTTCTGCTCTGGTTGGTTTTGCTCTGAGAGTGTCAAACTGGGGTGAAAACAGGCCATGGTATCTTTGTTTCACAGCCACTCCTCACCCCACAAAGTTCCACCTTCCCTCCTCAGCCTTTCAAATACATCCCCTCTGTGAACACACTGTATAGGACCAATACTTCATACCCCTGTGTAGGTTGGTTTGCTTACAGAAGAGGCTAATCTCCAGCAGGTTATGAAATCAGCTCACATGCTTCAGTGGCCTTACCCACTATTGATATCCCGGTTCGATCCCCGTTGAGCTCTCTTTGTTGGAGGTAACCCCTTCTCCTACTCCTTCTAAGCTGATTTCTTAAGCCACCTCATTCAAGTCTCACATCCCCATGGTATTTAGATGTAGTAAAAATGACTGGGGGGAAAATAAATGGCAGCCAGCGAGCCCACTAAACTGTCTGACTATTAATGGTCCTGTTAGTTGCAAATTTACTTTACCACAAAGCCCCCAGCATGTAATCCTTAGATGAATGCCTTTGATTGTGAGGGAATATTTACAGCTGACCCTGCCAGCAGTCTGCAAACCTGCAATGGGCCTCCTGTCCCACATTAAATCCGCTGGCATCTGTTCCTGGGTTCTTATCAAACACATGCTCTGTTGGTGCAGTGTTTGGGCTGCAGTGCTCGCGGATATGGTGGGCCTTGAAGAATAAATCCCCGCATTCCTGAGAAATGCTAATTCTTGTGAACGTTGTCACACAGGGTTACAGTTTGTACCTGTCTCCAGGCATCGCCATCCACTGGGAGGTTTCCAGGAGGCTTTGATCCCTGCTGGCTGCCCCCTCCCCATGGGGGACCATGGAGACCACCCTTCGCCACAGACAAAATTCTTCTTCCTTCTTCAAGCTTCTGCTGTTTTCCCGGATGTATATATGAGCAACAGGAATGATTTTTATGATGGTTTTTATCTCCTTTCACCCCTGCCCTTGTCTTGCATGAGTCCCTGGGTTGCTGTGAGTGATCCTGCCCTCCTTTATCCCCAGCAGGGCTGCACGGGAGCTCAGGCTGGAGGCCAGAGAGAGCTCTGTGTGTCCTGACGCCTGTTTGCTGTGCCCAAGCAGACAAGTGGAATTCAGCTTGTCATTCCTAGCATGTCTCGTGGTCCGTGAGACGGATCCGGGCTGCTAGGCTGCTTTGTGTCAGACAGAAGGCCCGGTGGTGTGTGGTGGGCCTGCTCCATCTGCGCTGAGGAATGACGTGTATTTCTCTCTCCTTACGCTTTTAAGCAAAATTCACCATTTTCCATCCAAGCTGGATGAATGCAGAGCATGTCTGGGCTTGAACATGGACTTGCAGCCAAGTGCATTGGCAGTGCAGAGGTGTTGTGGGTGGCCAGAGGGATATTCTTCTGCTCCTTTCTGAGGTTCTGTTTTGGTGGGACTGGAGAAACATCTCAGAAGTTTGTGTTTACTTGATCCTTCAGCTGGCAGATAGTGAGGCCCCAACAGAGCTTCTGCTTGAAGTCTCCTGCATCCAGCAAAGAAAAAAAATGCTAAAATAAGAGGAGCCTGGGACTGCTAGAGAGTCCAGAGAGGAGATGGTAGGGCAGCTGTTTGATTTAGGGATTGCTTTACAGTGCATATCCTTATGCAAAAGCCTTTTCTTCAAATCTGCAGGAACGTTCGGCCCAAGTGTGGAGTGGATGTGGTAACACCACCAGCGAGGTGCACCCAACACTCAGCTGGGCTGCAGCACCAGCAGAGACTCTGAGAACTGGCAGAGCAGGCAGTGGCCCTCCTGCCCACTGAGATGGGTCTGTTGGACTGGACAGAGTTATGGCTTTGGGATTAGTTATGTAATTAGCAGGTAAAAAATCTTGGAATTTGGCATTTTGGCAGAATAATGAGTAAGCTGACATCTCTTTCTTTTCTGAAAACTCTCCAGACTAATGCCCAAACCAGTTGTCTGGAGGCAGGTTGGAAAGGGCTTGGAGCAACCTCATCTAGTGGAAGGTGTCTCTGCACATGACAGGGGTTTTGGAAACAGGTGGATCTTTAACTTACACTCAAACCCATTCTATTATTCTATTATTAATTTACAGCACTCCTAAATCCACTTTAAATCTATCTCAGGCTTTCAAAACTGATTTGTAAATCTGGATGGACATCAAACCCATTAAACTCTGAGCATGCCACTCCACTTCCAGTGGCCACTGGAAAGTAAACAAGTTTTTTATTAAAACCAATTAATTCTTTACTCACTTTAGCAAAGCCCTATAAAAACATATATTAGTTCTCACCATTATTGTTAATTTGTACCCAGGCTTTATGGCTACAAATATTGGATAATTGTTTCTTCCTGGGCAGTTGTTGTGTAAGTTACAGAAATTCTTCATCTATTTCTGGTCCTGATTGCTGATTCAGCTGGTGTTTAGAAGACCCTGTGGCAGTATTTCACTGTGATTCACAGACTGAAGAGGAATCGTATTTTAAACCACAAACACGGACTTTACGCAGTAGCCTTTGTGTGAAGAAAAAGGGTGACAAACAGCTTGAGGACAGGAATAAGCTGCACAAGATGTGGCTGTGTATCACCGAGGTCAGTGTCATTTGCTCTCCAGCACTCTGTTCTTCCTTTACCCTACCCTTTAAACTATTTGTCTTCTGCAACCCATGCAGAGTGTAGAGATGGGATCTGCCAGAGGTAGGGGAAAGCCTCAAGTCACCATTGGAAATACAGGGAGTCCAGTGCTCTGTCAGATGTTGGCTTTACTTACACCAACAGTATTACTCATTTTGGTTTTCACCAGGTTGCACATTTTACTTTGACAACTCATTGGTTATCCCATCCCTGAATCCAGTCTTATTAGTCAATGTCTCCATGAAAAGGACACCTACAACATCTCTTTTCAGAGATTGCAATGGGATGATGGGAGGCTGGTCCTCATCAGGCTCTGTTTCATCTTCTGGCCATTTATTCCTAATTGCCTAACTTCTCTCATTTATTGTGTTTATTGAGTGTGTGGAGCTTATTAGGAAGAGTCAAAGGCTCTGTAATTAATCAGGAAGAGTTTGGGGCATTTCTTAGTGCCTTGAACTTATGTACCTGTCTGTAATGTAGATACTGCAGACATTCATCCCAGAACTTCCCAGTCCGGACAAGCAGAAAGACTGCAGTGAGGGCAGGGGAAAAGCAAAAGGGCTTCCCTGTACAGGTCAGGTACGCCCTGGGCTGCATCACCAGCAGTGTGACAGGCAGGTCAAGGTGGGGCATGCTGCCCCTGTGTCCCTGGGCTCAGGTGAGAGCCCACCTGCAGAGCTGCCCCAGCCCCGGCTCCAGCAGCACAAGGAGCTGGAGCTGCTGCAGCCAGTGCAGAGGAGGCCACGGAGCTGCTGCCAGGGCTGGAGCCCCTCTGCTCTGGAGCCAGCCTGGCACAGCTGGGGCTGCTCAGCTGCACCAGAGAAGCTCCAGGGACACCTCAGAGCCCCTGCCAGGGCCTCCAGGGGCTCCAGGAGAGCTGCACAGCCCCTGGGGACAAGGCAGGCAGGGACAGCACCCAGGCAATGGCTCCCACTGCCAGAGGGCAGGCACAGATTCTGGCACATTGGGAATTAGGAATTGCTGGCTGGGAGGGTGGGCAGGCCCTGGCCCAGGGTGCCCAGAGCAGCTGTGGCTGCCCCTGGATCCCTGGAGTGTCCAAGGCCAGGCTGGAGCAACCTGGGTTAGTGGGATATATCCCAAGTCATGGCAGAGGGGTGAAATGAGAGGGACTCTTCCAACCCAAATCATTCTGGGGTTTCATTTTATTATATACTTTACAGAGCAAGGGTGGCATCCCCTAAGCAGAGGCCTGCTGGGCAGGTAGGACAGGGGAGCAGTAGCAGCACACGTCCCCAGTCTGGGATATGGGTGCAGGACCCATCCCACTAATCAGCTCCCTGAAGGGAACTCTCCTTGTGCACCTCCTTGTGCCTGTCCTTCCCTGCCGTGCAGGAGGCAGGTCCAGCACCTGAGTGAGTCACGGGGCTGCCGATGGCCGGGGCTGGACGGGAGCTGGAGGTGTGCTGCCTCTCGGGGCCCCTGCCACAGCCTAGCCCGGCAGTCCCTACCCATCATATGACCTGCCCAAGCACCGCATGTGACTGGCCATGCTGCAAAGGACCAGGCAGAGCACAGGGGAGAGGCTGGAGAGGGGGAGGGCAGCGCAGCTAGAGAGGATTAATAAGCTGGACAGATAGTGTAAGCTTTGAAAGAGACGGCTTGTGTCAGAGTTGTTGCAATAGTAAAGAGGGAAGTAGCTGGATGACTGGAAAACAGCCATGGAGCAAGATGGGAGGGATGGATGACCTCAGAGGTGACATTTGGGATCCAAGCTGTTTGTGTCTTGTAGACAGGAAGACACTGCAATCATCAGAGCTAGAGGGATCAGAAACTTGGGAAGAATTTCTTCTGATAAGAATTGTAAGGAATGACCACAAAAGCCATGCACTGAGATGAAAAATGAAGCTGCTGCAAAGAGTGCTATGGACGTCAAGTCCAGATGTTCAGGGCTGCTGCTTCTTGCTGTGCCATGCACAGAAAGCTGTCTGCTGGCTGAAACTTTGGCACAGGTTGATAGGCATCATGCAAGCTCATCTCCCAGCTCTGAGCAGAACTCTGCAAAGCTGGGTCCTGTCTGTGAGGATGCTCCTGTCCCAGGTGCATGCTTTGTCTGCCAGCAGGGGGGTGAAGAAGCCCCCAGAAGAGAAAAGTGAGTTTGGTTGGGGTTTATCAGCTGATCCAGAGGAGCTCCTGAGCAGGGCAGCTGCAAAAACAGCTGACAGACTTACAGAATCATGGCATCATTTAAGGGTGGAAAATATCTCTTAGGTGATTGAGTCTAACTGCCAACTCAGCACTGACACATTAATAATCACAACTATAACAGAGGGGGGGGAGGATTCTTTGATCCATTTTGTTTAGGAGATGCAGTGCAACAAAGGGAGCTTGAGGCTCTGTTTCACAGCACACTCAGCTTTAGAATTGGTGACAGGATTCACAGATCAAGAGAAGCTGAGGCTGGAAAGGGCCAGAGGAGGCTTCCCACAGCAACCCCCTGCAGCTCAAGGCAGAGTCAGCTGGAGCTGGTTGCCCAGGATATGTCTCTAGCCCACCTGCTTCAAGGTTCAAGCATTCTCTTTTGTTTAAACAGAATTCCCCATAGTTTAATTTGTGACTAAATTGTGGTCAATATCCCTGATTCCAGGGATAATTTAGGTTTCATTAATCAAAAGCACATTTAAAGCAGTTACTTATTGGTTATAATCTAGACAGGTTAAGGCAAATATAAACCCAGAAATTAACTTATCCTAGAAAGTGTTTGTGATCAGGCAGTTACATGATGCCTTTATTCACTCATCATGGAGATTGTCCATTCCTGACCATTAAAGTGAGGAACAAGCAGTCATAGACCTCCACAACCTGCGTAAATGGGTTTGCTGTCAAAAACTGCACTGAATAAACACAAACTTTAGCTACAAGGTTATTTAATCACACAGGAGGTTTGTTTTACCAGTGATTCCGTCCTTGCTGGGTGTGTAGGGGGTGGATGAACCCATAGCTCTGGACAACATGCCAAAAAGTTTAGTATTAAGACTACATCACCGATTGCTGTGCTTTGTTTTTTCCTTGTTTTGACTATGATCCTGGCAGGGAGGTCACCACCAGCGTCACCTGGGGAAGGTGCTGTGGCTACTGCGTCACGCTCCAGCAGCGGTGATGGCGAGCACAGATATTCAGCTGTCCTGACGCTGAGCTCCTCAACTCTTTTCTCACCCCTGCTCTAGGTACAGCATACACATGACAAAAATTATTTAAACAGGATGTGCAGCTACTCTCTCCGTGTAAAGAATTGCCTGTGTTTTAGGAAGACCCCTGGGGAATCAAAAACATTTCATTTGTTGACATGTTTTAGATGAGGCACTTAGGGTGAGTTATATATGTAGGTACAGATATATGCTCATAAATATATGCATATAAATAACTTACCTCCTTAAGTAAGACACTCCCTATGGAAGCATCTCTCCTTGAAAGTCACAGGGTGGAATACATAACATAACTGAGCTCTCCAAGTGATCAAGACAGAATTACTGATGCATGATGAAGGTCAGTCCATCTTTTGGAGGTGTGTTTCCCCCTTTTCCATTGAGTGACAGGACACAGGGATGGCTTCTCACTGCCAGAGGGCAGGGACAGATGGGATATTGGGAAGGAATTGCTGGCTGGGAGGGTGGGCAGGCCCTGGCCCAGGGTGCCCAGAGCAGCTGTGGCTGCCCCTGGATCCCTGGCAGTGCCCCAGGCCAGGCTGGATGGGGCTTGGAGCAACCTGGTATGGTGGGGTGTGTCCCTCCATGGCAGGGAGTGGGAATGGATGGGCTTTGAAGTCTCTTGCAACCCAAACCGCTCCATGATTCTGTGATTCTATGAGCTTGCTCCTGTAACTCATTGACTGGGTCAGTAGATTTCAAGATGTTTGTGGAAAAGCCTTTAGCTGGAGAACTTGCCTACCATGTGTCCAAATGCTGCTGTGTTGCTGACTGTGGGAGGAAAAGGCAAACAGTGGGGTGAGCTGTGCCTCTGGAGGAGCCAAGCATGTGGGACAAGGAGGGCAGGAGACTGTAGGCTGGTCAGCAGAGAGGATTTCACAGAAGTACAGCCGGCTGTCTGATGGTTGAAAATCCTCAGTGTTTGCAGCATTCAAGCTGGTTTCAATTTAAAATGTCTTTGTCTTCAAGATTTTCTGCTTAAACATTAGGACAAGGAACTATTTGTGTGCAATTTCATGAATGACAGTTTAATATCCCCACATAACCCTTGGACTCCAAAAGCTGGGTCTCTAACAGAAATGCCAAGATATCTTACAAAAAGATTTGAGTAATTGGCTTCCATTCAGTGCAAAGAACAGGTCAGGCCCTCTCCTGTGGAAGAGCAGATACAGAGTGTGTTTTGGTGAGCCAGAGCTAAGCTTGGTCAGTCAGCCCCAGTGTTCCTGTGTGTGGCAGGGTTTGGCACAGCCCCTCCTGTGGCTATCAGCCCCTCTGTTAGAAGTGACTGCCCCAGGTGTGTGCTAGAGCTGAGTGTCAGGCTGGAAGGTGAGCAGGAAGGTCCCCTGGCTGGAAATGAACTCCATGTGGTTTCAGAGCTGCCACAAAGACATAACCCCAGACAGAGAAAACATAACTCCAGCCAGTCACGGAGCTCACCTGTCCCTCTGGTCAGGAGGGATGAGGACTGTCAGGGACATTGGCTGATTGTCACATTTGGCTGCCAGTAGCACTGATAAGGCCTCTTGCTCACTCACAGCTAAAGACACAAAAAGACTTATGTGATGCAACACTCAGTACCTCAATACTCCCCACTGCCTGCTGGGCCTTTCCACAGCAGGATAAGGGATACAGCCACATTCCAGCCCAAGGAGCACAGCCAGAGGAGAGAATCATAGGATCAGTGATTGGTTTGGGTTGGAAGGGACTTTAAAGCTCATCCAGCTTCACCCCTGCCATGGACAAGGACAGGGGTCCTTGTCGATCCAGGCTGGTCCAAGCCCCATCCAGCCTGGCCTTGGACACTCCCAGGGTTGGGGCAGCCACAGCTGCTCTTGGAAACTGTGCCAGGGCCTCCCAAGCTCACAGCCAAGAATTGCTCCCCATCTATCCCTGCCCTTTGGGTGGGGGAAGCCATTCCCTGTGTGCTGTCCCTCCAGCCCTTTTCCCAAGTCCCTGGGCAGCTCTCCTGGCGCCCCTTTAGATGGCTTTGCTTGGAGCCTTCTCTTGTGCAGGTGGACACCTCCAGCTCTTCCAGCCTGGCTCCAGAGCAGAGGAGAGCAGAAGCCTCTGCTACCATTGAGATCCACCCTCCACAGGAGGATGTTCCCAGCAGGAGCTCCCAGAGCACAAAGCAGAGGCTCTGCTTGGGTCCAGGCACAGCTGGGTGTTTGCTGTCCATACCTGCTGGGACAGCCAGGTCCCCCTGGGCCTGCACAGCACAGGCACTGGGGCTGGGCAGTACAGAGAGGGGAGCAAGAGGGATGGCAGCAGCAGAGCCTGAGGGAAAGCCCTGTGGATTTGTGGATTTGAGGTTCCAGTACAATTAGCAGGCACTTGCTTCCGATGCAGGAGTCTTCAAGAATATAGTTTTAGACTCACCTGCCTGAATTTTCTGCTTAGTATCTGAAAGCCACTTTGGAGTTAACTCATATAACCCAAATATCCCAGGCAAGTGGTGCAGTGGGGGAAAAATGCGGTGAAATCCCAACTGGGGCACAAGCTCAGCTGCCTCAGCCCTGATCCCAGCACCAGGAATGTGCTAGGCTGCCCATGAGAGCTCTTGTCAAGCTCCCAACAAAGCTGAAAACATCTCAGGAAAGGGGTCACAGCCCCAAGGCTGCCAGAGTTCCAGGGGCATTTGGACAATGCTCGCAGGGATGCACAGGCTGGGATTTTTGTGGTGTCTGTGTAGGGCCAGCAGTTGGATCCCATGACCCTGGTGAACCCTTCTCAGCTCAGGATATTCCATGATTCTGTGCTAACCTTCCACCACTGTAAACCTTTAGAAGCTGAACAAAACAGTTCCACCTCTGGGGAAACAGAAAATGTATTTATCTTGGGTTTGATTGATGAACACAGGTGACAATCCCCATCATGTGTCAAGTACTTGTGTTTCACACCTCTTCTCCAGCTTTCCTTGAACATCTCCTGGCTTTTGTGCACTGCTGCCAAGAAGCAGCTGTGTGTAAAGGTGCTTCCCACGTAAAAACCCAGCAGAAAACAGAGGAAAGTGCAGAGGGAAGGGCAGAAAGGATGAAGAAGAGTTGCGTTCAGGAGCGCTCAGAGAGGGGATTCCCACAGTGTGGTGGGTAAGGCTGTGGGAGTGTTTGAGGATCCCAGGTTTAGCCAGTTTTAATTTATTGTACCTGAAAGCTTAGTGTGCTACATACTGTGGCTGCCCCTGGATCCCTGGAAGTGTCCCAGGCCAGGCTGGATGGGGCTTGGAGCAGCCTGGGACAGTGGAAGGTGCCCCTGACCATGGCAGGGGGTGGGATGGATGAGCTTTAAGGCTCCTTCCAAACCATCCTGAGATTCTACAATAAAGAGAAGAAATATCTGCCCACACCCCAGCATGTTTCAGGCTTTAAGATTAGTGCTTGAAAGTTGCTTGGAGACTTTGCAGAGAGCTTCCCCAAAACCAAAGGAAAGGGCACATTTTAAGGCAGGTAAATGGAGAGCTGCAGTAACAACCAGAGCTCTTACGGTTTTTAGCCAGGTAAACATTTGTGATAGCTCAAATATTTTCTTCTTCCCATTTGGGTAAAACCCTAGCTGCAGAGCTTTGGGCCTTTTTAGCCTTAACAAGGGATCCAAAACCAGCCTCCTGTTCATAGGATTTAGATGGTCAGCAAGTTCTTCCTCTGCTTATTCCTAAACTCAGAGTTAAACCCAGACTCTCATGCTGGGGAAGTGCCTGCACACCAGATTACTGCCATCTCAGGAATATGTCTCTTTTTTTCCCCCATTCTGTCATTTTTTTCTCAATGAGACTTTTGGACTTTTGCTGCACCACTTTCAAGAAATATTTTGCTTTTACTGAGCGGCTTCCCAAGCAATTCTAGTCGCAAATGCTGCCTTAAATGGGAAAGAAAAATCTTTTATTTTAATGAGTCAGTCTGTGATTATTTTATAATGGTGCAGTAAATACCAGTTGAGGTTTATAAACATGTGAATGAATCTCTTCGTTCTGGTCTCGGTGACAGATCTGTGAGCAATGTGCTGCTTTTATTCCCATCCTGAGCTGCCATCTAATGGTGAACACGGTGGTGGCTGCTGGGGTGAGAGTTGGACCCGGTTATTTTAAAGGCCTTTACCAAATGTAACAATTCTGTGCTCTCAAGGTGGGGGCCGGGTTCTGCTCCCTGACAACAAGGGACAGCACAAGAGGAAACGGGTTCAGGTTATGCCAGGGGAGGTTCAGGTTGAACGTCAGGAGGAATTTCTTCATGGAAAGGACTTGGAAGGGGCTGCCCAGGGAGGTGTTGGAGTCCCCATCCCTGGAGGTGTCCAAGGAACGCCTGGACTGGTGACACTGAGAGTTCTGGGCTGGTGACATGGTGGGCACAGCTGGGACTTGATTAACTCAGAAATCTTTTCCAACCTGAATGATCCTGACTAAGTGAACCACAGAATACCCTGAGCTGAAAAGTACCCACAAGGGCCATCGAATCCAGCTCCTCAGCAATCCCACCCTGGGCATCCCTGGCAGCGCTGTCCAAAGGCTCCTGGAGCTCTGGCAGCCTCGGGGCTGTGCCCATCCCTGGGGAGCCTGGGCAGGGCCAGCACCCTCTGGGGCAGAGCCTTTCCCTGATATCCCACCCAAACCCCCTGGAACAGCTCCAGCCGTGCCCTGGGTCCTGTCAGTGGTCACCAGAGAGAAGAGATCAATGCCTGACCTTCCTCTTCCCTCACGAGAAAGACATAACTGCGATAAAAGTCCCCGCCCTCCACACCAGGTGCCCTCGGCTGCCGTTCATACGGCTTCCCCTCAAGCCCCTTCACCGCTTCCGTAGCCATCCCTTTGGCGCTAACAGTTTCATATCTTTCTTATATTGCAGTGACCAACACCGCTCACAGCGTTCAAGGTGCTCAGCGCGGATCGGCGCGGGGCAATCTCCTCCCTTGGGCGGGCGGTGGTGCTGTGCCAGCTGCACGCTGATCTCCTCACTAAAAGCACCTGCACCATGAGCTGAGGCTGAATACCCCACGGCAGCGTGAATGCCGCGATGTCCTTCCCCAGAGCAAGTTTTATTCACAGACTCGGCGAGGGAGCGGGCCAGCTCGCCCACCACCCTCACAGCGAGACCCCCCGCCATCTTGGGGGCGGAGCGCTAGCCGGGGGGCGCCCCGCCGGAAATCTCGCGAGACGCGCGCGCGCTGGCGGCGCGCCCCGCCTTTCCTCTTCCTCTGCGGCCGGCGCCCCGAGGTGAGCAGCCATGGTCGGCCCGGTTCCGCGCCACCCGCCGCCATCCGCCCCCATCCTGCCCCATCCCCGCTGCCACAGGCGTCCCGGACACCGGGATCGCTACGATATGCCCCGCGCCCGCGGTATTTCCCGGGATGGAGCGCGGGAGGGCGGGCGCGGATGCGGGGAAGTGGCAGGCCTGAGAAAATCCATGGCTGCGATGATGACTTTCTTAGGACACCTTTGGATGTAACTGTGAAAAGAATGCGTAAATTCTGAGCAGCTGCAGCGGTAAGGGGAGTAGTCCGGGCCCTGCTAGAAGTTTAATATGTTTTAATTGGTGTTTTTCAGCTGAGCTCTCAAGATGGTGCGCTACTCCCTGGATCCGGAGAACCCCACGAAATGTGAGTTGCTCTTTTAGGAGAGTTCGTGCGGGATTTCCCGGAAGCCAGTGAGGTTTTGATTCTAAAACTTGGTGTTTTTTTTCTCTCTTGCAGCATGCAAGTCCCGGGGATCTAACCTGCGTGTGCATTTCAAGGTAAGGGGTGTGTGATGAGCAGGAATCGTAAATTCATTTTCTGTTCTACGTAGTTTTTGTTAGTTTTCCTTGTTATTTTTTAAAATAAGCCCAGACTGGCTTGGATTGGAAGGGATTGTAAGGATAATCTCTTTCCACCCTCTGCCGTGGTCAGGGACTAAGCTCCCGGCCAGCGTGGCCCTGGAAACTTCCAGGGATCCAAGGGCAGCCACAGCTTCTGTGGGCATCTTGTGCCAGGGCCTCCTTGCCCTCACAGCCACGAATTTCTTCCCAATATTCCTCTTTTTAAGGAAGTCTCTTTTAAAAGACACTTTAAAAGTGTCCTTTAAAAGACACATCAAGTGTCTTTTACTCTTTCAACACCAAGGAACTGCTGTCAGCTACTTGTAATGGTCTCCATCCACAAAAATTAGAGTCTGGATTCTTAAATCGTCCTTGTCTAATTCAGATAACAAAATACAGCAGCAAAACAGTTGGAGTAAATTTATCAGACGCTGGGCTAGTGTTTGGTGTGAAATTTGTCTAGTTTCTCCTACACTCTTTGGTTGTGTGCTGTTTGGCACTAGGAACTCAGTACCTCTGGAAAAGGCTTAGGTGCAGAGAACAACTCAGAAGTGTTATTTAATCATGAAACCAGAACTTAGCAGATCACTTTCTGCTTAGTGTAATACCAAGTTTTCACTTTGGTTTTCTTTTTTTTTTATTTTTTTACTATGAACAGGTAGGATTATACTTAGAGCTGGCTTACACAATCAGTAAATGCTGTCTAAAAGGCCGATCTTTTATCCTTAATTTTTATTTCTGAGCCTTTCCTTCTTTTACAATTCTTTTAGAGAAAGCAACATTGTTAACAATTCTCCCAGTGTTTCTTCATCAGTTCTTGTGAGGTGCTGTATTTGACATTTTAGTAAGAATTTATCCACCCGAATCTTGCCTTTTTAGATTAGTGGCCAAACAGGAGGAGCTATGAATAGTATAAGTACATTAATTGTACTTTTATTAAGAGTTAGATATTTCCGTGCTGGATTTAGCCGCTGAGTTTAAAAATAAATAAATAAATAACGATGTGTGCTGGAGACACAAATTTAGTAGTGGCAGTCATACCAAGGGTTAGAAAAGTGGTAACAGAGTTAAAAAAATGTTAACCATTTTTCATTCTGAGACTTGGGTATTCTTTAGTCAGTGGAAAGAATTGTATCCAGGGGGGACAGAGGGGTGGTTGAGCTGGTGCTGTCTCCTGTGAGGATTTGTTTTGAGGTTTTCTCTGTGCCCTGCGTTGGCAGAACACCCGAGAGACGGCGCAGGCCATCAAGGGCATGCACATCCGCAAGGCCACCAAGTACCTGAAGGACGTCACCCTGAAGAAGCAGTGCGTCCCCTTCCGGCGCTACAACGGCGGCGTCGGCAGGTGCGCCCAGGTGAGTGCCTGGGAGTCCCTTTGCCTCTGGGTGCTTAACACAGAAAAGGGATGGGGACAGAGTGTGGGTGTAGTCTGTCATTGCTGATGGTAAACTTGCATTAAAACACAGAATCACGGGGTGGTTGGCTTGGAAGGGTCCACAGAGCTCATCTCAGTCCAGTTCCCTGCCAGGGGCAGGGACATCTTCTACCGAACCAGGGTGCTCAAGAGGGAGGAAAGGCTGTTAATTCCAGAGGATACATTTCCATGGAGTGTCTGCATCTAGTTGGCAGCATTAAGTCAAGGGATTAAATTTTGTGGGGTTGGTTGTACAGCAAAATAAGTAGAAAATAATCCATTCTAATCCATACTCATAAGATATCTATCTATATCCATAAGATACGGGGTCCTCAGCACAGGGCCAGCCTGGCCCAGCTGGGGCTGTTCAGCTGCACCAGAGAAGCTCCAGGGACACCTCAGAGCCCCTGCCAGGGCCTGCAGGGGCTCCAGGAGAGCTGCACAGCCCCTGGGGACAAGGCAGGCAGGGACAGCACCCAGGCAATGGCTCCCACTGCCAGAGGGCAGGCACAGATTCTGGCACATTGGGAATTAGGAATTGCTGGCTGGGAGGGTGGGCAGGCCCTGGCCCAGGGTGCCCAGAGCAGCTGTGGCTGCCCCTGGATCCCTGGCAGTGTCCCAGGCCAGGCTGGATGGGGCTTGGAGCAGCCTGGGACAGTGGGAGCTGTCCCTGCCCATGGCAGGGGGTGACGCTGAGTGAACTTTGTAGTTCCCCCCAGGCCAAACCCTTCTGTGGTAATGGCAAGTTGAAGGTGTGTGGAAGGTAACAGGAGTGGACCAGTCCAGAAGCAGACTCCCATTGTTTGCTCCCGTTCCAGGCCAAGCAGTGGGGCTGGACGCAGGGCCGCTGGCCCAAGAAGAGCGCGGAGTTCTTGCTGCACATGCTGAAGAATGCAGAGAGCAACGCTGAGCTCAAGGTGGGTGTTAGCACAAAGCAGTGGTGTCAAGCCCTCTCTCAGCATCCCTGGCCTGGCTATCACTGACCTGGAGAGCCTTTTCCCACCTGCTTCATCCACAACCCTGAATTGTAGGGAGGGTTTGGTGTGGCTCCCTGTTTAAAGCAGGCTGTGTGTGTTCCTCAAGTTAAATGGCAGCAGCAGTTTTTTACAGGGAAATACTAAATTAAAAAATTTCACACAAAAGGGCTGTTCAGATATCTCAAAATCTGAAATCTGTAAAATCAATAACTGATATGGTCAGTTGCTGTCTTTGTTACAGTGCTTAGTCTGGTAGCTTTGTTGGCAGTGTTGGAGTAATACACCTTTGAATAGCCATGAATTAACCATAGACAAGGAGCCATCAGCACAATTTTAAATTATTTGTGATGTGTGGGGGCTGGACTTTGTCATTTTAAATCCTCCTTGTTTTGGTAAGTCCTCGTCTCCACCACACTGCCAAGAATAGCAGTTCCATTGGCAGATCCTTGAAAAACCCTGAGCTCCATGGCACCACCAAGCCTGGCTGTGTCAGTGCTGAATCCTTGGAAAACCCTGAGCTCCATGGCACCACCAAGCCTGGCTGTGTCAGTGCTGAATCCTTGGAAAACCCTGAGCTCCATGGCACCACCAAGCCTGGCTGTGTCAGTGCTGAATCCTTGGAAAACCCTGAGCTCCATGGCACCACCAAGCCTGGCTGTGTCAGTGCTGAATCCTTGGAAAACCCTGAGCTCCATAGCATCACTAGGCCTGGGTGTTTCATTCACCAGCAGCAGTGTCTGGGGTGATTCCTCACATTTTTGCTGCAGAAATTAATTATTTAAGGATGGAAGTGGCTCACAGATTTCCTTCCGTGCCAGGGTCTGGATGTGGACTCCCTGGTGATCGAGCACATCCAGGTGAACAAGGCTCCCAAGATGCGCCGGCGCACGTACCGGGCCCACGGCAGGATCAACCCCTACATGAGCTCCCCGTGCCACATCGAGATGATCCTCACGGAGAAGGAGCAGATCGTGCCCAAGCCAGAGGAGGAAGTTGCCCAAAAGAAAAAGGTACCAGGTGTTGTGTGCCCTGTGTTGTGTGCTCTGCTCCTGTGATGCTGTCAGGACAGCCAAGGGGCTGGCAGAGAGGGGTTGCTGTGATGACAATCTTAGGACACCTTTGGAATGCCCATGAAAAAAAATCATTTTTTTCTGAGCAACCCCATTTTTTTAATTTCCAACATAAGTATTAAGCACTAAAATGCCCTGAGAACCATTTTTTAATTGCACAGAGGGTTGGTTCTTACCTCCCCCAAAGCAGCTACAGCATTGTGTGTGTGAACCCTGGGTGTGTACAAGAAAATAAGTTAAATTTAGAGCCTGCAAGCGATGTAGTGCTTGTAGGGATTCCTGTTAATGTGCAGGTGTGATGAGTGTATCATTTGTGAGGGAATTCCTAATTAACAATTCCTAACAGTTTGCAGCACTTCTAAAAGATAACTTTGAGATGTTTTGGGAAGTCTCATTTCACTGTTCTTTTTTGTGTGTTTGCTTCCCAGATCTCCCAGAAGAAGCTGAAGAAGCAAAAGCTAATGGCTCGGGAATAAATCTGCTTGGACAGATGTATATAAATAAAACCTTTTAAAACGTGGATTGATTGTGTTGCTCTGCTACAAGTTCTGACCTTGCGCTGGGCGTGTCTGTGGGTCAGGGACAGTGAATGTTACAGAATCAGGGATTGGTTTGGCTGGGAAGGGACCTTAAAGCCCCTCCAGTGCTACCCCTGCCATGTGCAGGGACAGCTCCCACTGTCCCAGGCTGCTCCCAGCCCCATCCAGCCTGGGCTGGGGCACTGCCAGGGATCCAGGGGCAGCCACAGCTGCTCTGGGCACCCTGGGCCAGGGCCTGCCCACCCTCCCAGCCAGCAATTCCTTCCCGACATCGGCCCTCCAAGCCGGGCCGCGTGTTCCCGCTGGCTGCCGGGCCATCCCACATTTCCCCCCGTCCCCGATCCGGGATAATCGGGAACCCGGTCCGCGTGCCCGTCCGCGCGGGTGGGGCGGGGCCTGGCATGTCACGTGACGCGCGCTGCCGACGGCCATTGGCCGGAAGCGCCGCCCCGGAAGCGCGGGGCCGTTCCGGTGCGGGCGCAGGTGGGTGCGGAGCCCCGGGAGCAGGGAATGGTTCCTTCCCCACACCCCGCCTCACCCTGCCTGCCCCCCGCCCCGCCCGGCCCACGCCGCCTGGCCACGCCGCTAGCCGGGGGCTCACGGGCTGCACCGGCCCCAGCCGCCCCCGGAGAGCGGAACGGCAACACCTGACATCAGGCCGCCTCCCGGGCTCCTCATCCTTTATGGAAAACGGGGAGAACCCGGCGGGTTTGCCGCTGCGGCGTTTTCCGGGCGCTGGGAACAAAGCCGAGCCGTGCCGTGCCGAGGTTTGCCCGTCAGTGAGCGCGTTCCGTGCCGGGGCTCACCGAGGGCAGCGGCACCGCCCGCCGCAGGACATCACCTGCCCGGCCGCCCCCTCACTCCGCTTTTCTCCTTTTTGTTTATTGTCCTTGCTAAACAGCTGGCCGAGCGTCGCCAGGACACCGGAGGAATTCGTCAGGACGGTGTTCCACGCTGATCCCAGGGATCGCTGGTGCATCAGGCGGAGGTAGGGATGGTTTTTGGGCAGGAGTATTTTGGACACGAAGCGGCTGCAGAGGCAGCACAACACGGGCTATGTTCCTTGGGACAGCCCCCAGGCAATGGCTCCCACTGCCAGAGGGCAGGCACAGATTCTGGCACATTGGGAATTAGGAATTGCTGGCTGGGAGGGTGGGCAGGCCCTGGCCCAGGGTGCCCAGAGCAGCTGTGGCTGCCCCTGGATCCCTGGCAGTGCCCCAGCCCAGGCTGGATGGGGCTGGGAGCAGCCTGGGACAGTGGGAGCTGTCCCTGCCCATGGCAGGGAATAGAAGGAAATTATTTTGAAGCTCTCTTGTGACCCAAATAATTCCATAATTCTGTAATGATTCTACAGCCTGAGGTATTCCCTCCAGCCATGTTCTTCAGCTGCTGGATGAATCCACATTTTTCTGCAAATTTAATATTTAGGAAATTCTAGTGGAGACAGTATCTGAAATATATATATTTTTAATAGATTTAAAGGGTTACCTCATTTGTGTTGTTTCAATGTAAGATTCCTCTCAGACCCAGAGAGTAGATTTAAAGTGTATTTGAAGCAGCCAGAGCAGAACCTGGAAGCAGTCAACTGGAAATTGATATTCTGCTTTTCCACAGCGATAAAAATCTTCAGGATAACATCAAATAAAAAGCAAAACTGGTCCCTAGTGAGGTGTGCACAACTGCCTTTTCATTCTCCATCTTGGAAAGCTTTTGTTTTGCTTCTTGGTGTGAGAATTGAGATGTCAGCAGCCTAGAGAGGGGGACTGTGAAGGGCAAAGTTGTGTGGCAGCAGAGTGTGTCTAATGTATTGCTGTCAGCACTGGCAGGGACAGGTCCAGCCCTGATTAACTGCTTCCTCTCCCAGCTGGACCTTTCTGCTCCTTGCTTTGCTTTTCTGCTTTTTTTTTTTTTTTTTTGGCATAGATCCCAAGGTGTGAATTTTGATGACTTGTGGGGTTTCAGAGAGAGGTCATGGTTCATTTTCCAACTGTTAATTGTATGGGGCTGGTGTGGGATCAAGTGAGGGCAGCAGGAAGAAAGTAACCCATGTGCTAATTCTGTCAAATCCTGATTGGAATTTTTTCCCCTTTTCCACTGTCCTGCCCTTCAGTGGTAGCAACTCATTGGATGGATTTGCTTTCTGCTGTTTAGTTTCTCCTTAAATAAAAGTGAGTTGAGCAAAACAAACCCTTTGGACTCATAATATAGTGGGAACTGGGCTAATACTGGCAGCTTGCTGCTTAAACTGTTTTTTGTGTGGCTTAAGCAAAAACTCTTATTTCCTGAATTTGTTTTCCTTAGTTGCATCTGTAGGACTAATGAATTAATAGCAAAATGGTTTGGTTTTTTTGTTAAAATGGCAAGAATGTTCCCTTTGTTGGAAGCTTTATAACAGTGGAACACACAACATTTTTGAAGCTTTAGCAGCTGCTTAATAATTTCAGAATAATCTACGTTTGAATACGAAATATGGATTTTATTTACTTTGTAAATAGTGTTTTCTCAGGTTTGTGGCGCACAAACGCTCCCACCTAAGCTGTTTTTCCCACCCCCACACCATCTCTGTCCCAGCACAGGAGGGAGCCATGGTGTGCATTCCCTGCATCGTGATCCCTGTTCTGCTCTGGGTCTACAAGAAGTTTCTGGAGCCCTACATCTACCCCATGGTCGCCCCCTTCATCAAGCGTGTCTGGCCCAAGAAAGCAGTGCAGGAGCCACCAGGCACCAAGCAGGGGCCAGGAGGCAGCACTGGGGACTCCCGGGGACCTGCAGCTGCCAAGAGAGACCAGGAGGATGGACCTGGGGGCCATAAAGTAAGATTAATTCACCTACCTAAGCGGGGAAGCTCCGGGGTGAGCCACCCAGTGGTAGCTCAGGAGGATGAACAGCTGGGTGTGTTTACAGATATTTTGGTGGCTGTTTTCTTGGGAACAGCAATTACCACTACTGTGCTAGCTAGGAATCGGTGCTTCAAGATATAGTTAGTATAATAGTTGCTTCTTCTGGTCTTGGATGACTTGTGCCAGTATCCTGAAACAGCTTAATTAATTTTTTTTAACAGTTGCCTGTTCTTTCAAAGAAAAAAGTCAAATATCTGGCAAGTCACAAGCAGAAATTAAAACCAGCCCATTTCTTCAGCCAGCTCTGCCACTTGTAATGGGGGAGGATGCTTAGTGCATATAAATTATGCTTTTATTATTTATCTTCTGTCACAATATAGACTTGTAAATATTGTCGCTGCTCTCATTCCTCCCTTCCCCCTGAAACAATAATTATTTGTAAATCTACACAGACACCACCACTTTTTGTTCTTGCTCAATATTTCTCCACACATCTTTGCTGGCCTGGCTTCTAAAAGCCATTTTTGTCACCAGCTGTTCCTGTTTTAGATGTGAAGTTCTAATTTGACATCTCATTAATGGCACTGTTTTTTGTTTGCAGATGGAAAGCAATGGCATTGTAAATGGAAGTCCTGCAAAGGGATCTGCTGCAGTGTATGACAAGAAAACAGCTTGAAGGAGTTAATTCCTGAGGATTTTATTTCCTCATGTCCAGTATGAACTGCTGATATTCCTCTCAATTTGAGACTTTTTTTCTTTGCACATTTTAGCCTAATAAAAAACTTAATTGCTTGCAGGAGAGTCTCTTTTGCCACTAAAATGGCAGCTGTTTGTTTATTTAAAATATTTGAAAGCTGATGTTCTTGTATTTTTCTCGCTGGAACTACTTTTCATCTGCCATCTGTTTGGTGTGATTAGAGTTTAGGTTAAATAACGTAAGAATAAATCTGTCTATGGAAGGCAAATGTATCTTATCATCTTGATGTCACTAAGTGCTAGTGCAGTACTTGAGGCTTTCACCTTAAAGGCTTTATCTGTTCCTGGTGAAGAACTGTGGACTGCATTGTGACAACAAAAGCTCATAATTTATCTATGGAGAATTTAAATTTTTCATGTCAAGTGTATGGATGAGCTAGAGGAGTTATGCCGCATAGAAAATTTACTTGGCTTACTAAAAGCAGAAAGTCTTGATGTGATACTTTCCTTAATTATTTTCCTTGAAATATTATACCTTTTTTTTCCCTGAGGCATGATGCAAGAGAATGTTGCTTTATGTTCTGTTGTAGTGATTTATAATGGCGAAGTTCTGGCTTTAAAAAAAAACTCAGCATCCACTTAAAACCTCTTTACCATGCTTGTGGAATTTTCATTATAATAAACCGGGATTTTACTTAAAAATAAGTCGCTTCATGCAATTATTGCACAGAATCACAGAATTCTTAGTGTTCAGAGCTATAAACACTTCAAGTGGTGACAAAATGTTTGAAAACCTGGAGACAGGCCCCAGGCAGAAGGAAGCCCTAAAATAACTGAGTTCATGATAAAATGAGCTGGGCAGACTTTGCCTCTTCCTGGCAAGATGGATTCTGCTGCTGAGCTGCATCTCAGCCGTGAAGCGTTTTAAGTGTCTGTGCTTAGTAAGGAATAAAAGTGGTAATTCCTGCTTTTCCCTGTCTGCCAGACCAGAGAGCTCTTTAAAAGATTCAAAACTAAACCATTTCAGCAGTTTTTAATTATTCTTTATGATTTAATTTCCATAAAATCCTCTCTCAGGCAGGCCTAAAAATGCACTTTTTATATGGGCAGTCCCTGACTTGTCACTGTGGTCCAGTGTTATTCTGGTGGCCGTGATTTCTCTCAGCAGTTAGTTAATTACTCTGGTATCTAATTTTGCCTGCTGCCCTTGGTGAGGTGCCTCGTTTCCTGCCAGTGCCTGGTTTGGTCAGACCTGGTGTGAATGGCTCTGCAGTGTTCACAGATCCTGTGCCCCTGCAGCCACAGCCGTGACTTTGCAGTGAGCTCAGGCACAGATGCCTCTGTGTCAGGCCTTGATTAATGCTCTTTCTCTTCCTTAAGCAGTAAACTCTGTTCAGACCCGAGTATGTAATTGCATCTTTGGAGCATAACCCCCCATTGGATCAGTGTATTGCAGCTTCCTCCTAGATCTCTGAATCCCAGGATCATTTAGGTTGGAAAACACCAGTGAGTCCAACCTGTGACCAATCCCCACCTTGTCACCAGCCCAGAGCACTGAGTGTTACACATGGACACCTCCAGGATGGGAACTCCAACACTTCCCTGGGCAGCCCCTTCTAATTCCTGACCTCCCTTTCCATGGAGAAATTATTCCTGCCATCCCCCCTGAGCCTGCCCTGGCCCAGCCTGAGGCCATTCCCTCTGCTCCTGTCCCTGTTCCCCCCGGCTGTCCCCTCCTGTCAGGAGCTGTGCAGAGCCACAAGGGCCCCCCTGAGCCTCCTTTGCTCCAGGCTCAGCCCCTTCCCAGCTCCCTCAGCCTCTCCTGGGGCTCCAGCCCCTTCCCCAGCTCCGTTCCCTGCCCTGGACACGCTCCAGCCCCTCGGTGTCTCCCTTGTGCTGAGGGCCCAGAGCTGTCCCCAGCACTGGAGCTGCCTCAGTCACGCCCAGTCCAATCTGCAGCTCTTCAGCTAAACAAGAATTTGTGTTCTGAGATCCTGAGCATTGCAGAAGAGATTGTCTCTTCCATTCTGTTTTAATATGCTGGGCATCTCATAAATAGGCCACAATTTTAGAGTATATCCACGTCTAAACAGCTGGGAACACAACAAAAAGTAGAGCAAGAGCTTTACTGGGACTCCTTTAAATTGTAAATGTATTATTTCAATTTATGAAGTCTGCATAATTTTTTTTTTTAGTTATTTAGGATATTATTACAAAAGAAAATGCATTGAACAATAAAAGAGAAAATAAAGTGTATAGTAAATTAGGCTGCAGCACCAGGCTTCCAACTTTGTGCCAGCACCATATTTAAACACCAGGCCTTCTGAAAAAGCTGCAAAAAGGAAAACAGGCAGATGATGTAAGTAAGATTACAGGTTTATGGTCTCTGGAATGGTGTTCCACTGCTTTTATGAGCTGCAGTTAAACCCTAAAGGGAGCAATCTACATCACAAAACTTTCTGTGCGAGGCACTTCACTGGAAGTCCTGTCGGGAGATTTGTGTTATAACTCTTCTGCCCCTATTCTTTTGCAAGAATAGGTCAATAATCCTGTTGTGTTGCGAATAGTTAAATGAAAACCGAGTGAAAGCAAAGGCCCAGGTCTGGGCTGGAGTGCATGAGATCATCTGCAGGGACGCAAGGGAGTGCACAAAGCCTTCTTTAAGGAAAACAAGCAGGCAGATATTAAGGAAATCCTCATGTGACAGAATAATATTGATCAAGTGAGTTGAATTTAACTGAGAAAATTCCCACGTGCTTGTTACTCGCTAAAAACAAGATTTACAAAAGGTTTAGGCACCCGATGGTGGCACGTGGACATCTAGCAGAGTTCCCTAGACCAAGTAGCAGCTCCATTTACACTGAAGACTTTTAAAAAATGTCAAAGTTGGCATCTTTAGGGGACCAAAGAACTGCAAATCTAGTCCTAAGTTCTTCAGCATTAAACCTGTCTGGCTTTATTTAAATACTATTGAGGAAAGATCAATAACTCAGTATTTGAAAAAATATTATTCAAATCAACTAATTTCAAGTATTTTTTTCTTAATGAGAAGGTCTTAACGGTACCTTCTGTGTGTTGGTTTGCACAAATTGCTGGATGCCAAGAAGTTAGTTGAAAAACATATTTTAAAAATGCAAATATACACCAAAAATTCTTAAATAAAATGAATTAATTTTATGTTATTATTTTGATGGCCTGATCCTGACAGGAAAGGAAATTCTGGCATGTTAAACTGCACATGATCAGCTGCTGAGAATGTCTAAACTGAAAATAAATTCTGATCTAATGACAGTAGCACATTATGCTGTTATTGCCCAGATGGAGCAATCATGTCCCAGCTGAATTCCGGGAGCTGTTGGACATGCTGCAGAGGTTCAGTCCTCTGGGTCATTCCTTCATGATTTCTGTACAATGGAGAACATTATTGCTGAAAGAACAGTGTCTGCAGAGGCTGCAGGTGGAGGAAATGAAGAGAAATTTAATTTACACTTAGGTTAACTAAAATCTCCTTCAGTGAGAAATGACTGTTTCATTAAACTGCCTGAGACTTGAAAGAAGGGATTATCTTTGTGCAGTTAGAGCAATGCTTGCTGAACCAAATCATATTTTGGTTGTAACAGGCTGCCATTATTCCTGTTTTCTGTGAACCTGGTTGCAGTAATTTAATTGAAAAGCTCTAGAAGGCCATGTTTGCCATTATTATTTTGTATTAGAAATGCTTTTAGGTAATAGTCCTGTATCTTTATTTCACTGTTGTTTTAGAATCACGGAATGGTTTGGGTTGGATGTGGCCTTAAATCTCTTCCTGTCAAACCCTCAGGACACCTTCCACTATCCCTGGCCGCTCCAAGCCCTGCCCAACCAACCTGTCCTTGGGATGACAGTGAAACACAAATTGCCACATTGTGAATAGATGTGTTTATAACCCCCAATGCTTGTTTTTGGCACGGGGGTTGCTGTACAAAACCTTTGCATTTTGTCACACAGCGTTGCACAGCCGTGCTGCTGGCCAGGCCGCGGCCCTGTGGGCACAGCCATTGCCACCCAGCGCTGTGTGAGCAGGGCCGGGCCCCAGAGCTGTAATGTGGCAGTGTTTGCTCAGGGCTACACCCACGGTGCTGTTTGCAGAGCTGCTGCTGTTTGCAGACCTGCTGCTGGCATGCACTGCCCAGGGACAGGGATGGGGAACAGCCCGGCTGGCTATTTGCTGTCATGGACCAAGTGGAATGTGGGAATAAACTCAGGACAAGACTGGGAAGAGTTTCCCTTTTAACGAGTCAAGGTACCTTGGAACCTGCTGCTGATGGCACAAGCCCCACTTTGGAGGTTACCCTTGGAGAAACAATGAGTTTAAGCAGCACGAGGGCAGGATGGGGCCTGGTAAATCATCCCACCCTCAGACATTCACTGCTGGTCCCATTCGCTGGGCTTACCTCAAGTCGCACTGAAAATGTGGGATGCAGAGGAGAGAATCAGAATGAATCATAGAATGGTTTGGGATGGAAGGGACCTCAAAGCTCATCCCATGGGCACGGACACCTTCCACTGTCCCAGGCTGCTCCAAGCCCCATCCAGCCTGGCCTGGGGCCCTGCCAGGGATCCAGGGGCAGCCACAGCTGCTCTGGGCACCCTGGGCCAGGGCCTGCCCACCCTCCCAGCCAGCAATTCCTAATTCCCAATGTGCCAGAATCTGTGCCTGCCCTCTGGCAGTGGGAGCCATTGCCTGGGTGCTGTCCCTGCCTGCCTTGTCCCCAGGGGCCGTGCAGCTCTCCTGGAGCCCCTGGAGGCCCTGGCAGGGGCTCTGAGGTGTCCCTGGAGCTTCTCTGGTGCAGCTGAACAGCCCCAGCTGTGCCAGGCTGGCTCCAGAGCAGAGGGGCTCCAGCCCTGGCAGCAGCTCCGTGGCCTCCTCTGCACTGGCTGCAGCAGCTCCAGCTCCTTGTGCTGCTGGAGCCGGGGCTGGGGCAGCTCTGCAGGTGGGCTCTCACCTGAGCCCAGGGGCACAGGGGCAGGATCCCCCTGCCCTGCTGCCCACGCTGGGGATCAGCTCAGGGCTGACACGGGAGGTGTCATGGCCGCCCCGCCCGTCACGAACTACAACTCCCGTGGTGCCTCGCGCACCGCCCCGCGCGGGCCTCGCGCACGCGCAGCGGGGCAGGGCCGGCGACGTGGAGGCGGGCGGGGATCGTGAGGGGCCGTGAGGGGACCCGGGAGCGGCGCGGGCCGAGGCACCCCGGTTCCGACCGCGCCACCCACCTCGGGCCCAGGGCACGGACGGTAAGCGCGGCCTCGGCGGTGCCTGTGAGGGGCAAGGGCGACGGGTGGACCCGGCGGCCGCCGACTCCGAAGGGGGCCCCCGAGATCCCCCGGTTGCCCCGACGTCACCGTCCCCTCGTGGCGCGGGCCTGTGTCGCGATAGACGGAGGGATGCCTTGCGTAATTCGACACCGGCGGTGAGGAGAGTTGCGGTGGCCCCGGCACCCGCCGTGTCCCCGCCCGGGCTGGGGCATCTCCCGGGATCCCTCGCAGGGTTCCTGGGTTGTACCTGTGTCCCTTCGGGATCCAGGAACCGATCCCGCGCTGGGTCCCCTGGGTGTCCTTGTGTCCCTTAGGGATCCAGGGATCCCTGCCAGGGTTCCCAGAATGTGCCTGTGTCCCTTTACCCAGACCGTGAGTGTTCCCTTACAGGGATCCTGTGATCCCTCAGGGTCCCTGGGATGTCCCTGTGTCCCTTTAAATGCGCCCAGGACTGGAAAGCCAGAGATTTATACCCGTTTTTTCTTATGTGCTCTTAATGATATTTATTGTTCATGGCTAGATGATAAATTGATTTATTTTCCATCCTGTTCTCGACGGAGGCTTTTCTACTGCAGCATCTCAGAACTCCTGGGGCTCGCTCTGCCTCCTCACTCCTACCATACTGTTTTTATACTTATGAATGATAATATTTATCAAAAGTGAGGTTTAAAATTGAAATTGGTATCTCACCTGAGCTGCCGGGCTTTGCATTACCTCATATGCCTTCATGCCAAGCACTGTTGGTTTGTTTATTTATTCTTTTTAATCTGTGCTGGGCGGAGAGAGTTCGTGGGACATAATCTAATTTTTTCCCTTGCCTGTGCTGAGGGATAACGTGCTGGGCTGCAGTTTTAATCATTGTAGGTGTTTGCAGAAATAAGGAAGCTGTTGATATTTCCATCACGGATCACTTTTGGAGTGCAGGGGAGTGGAAGGAGGCTCCCGGGTGGTTGGGTCCCGTGTCCCAACGCAGGGTTGTGTAATCCCACATTGTGTCAATTCCCAACTGAAAAACGTTCTGGGTGCTCCAGCTGGGCCGGCTAGAAAATTGTCGTTTCTCCTTGGAGTGCCAGGAGTTGGGAGGCCTCCTGCTGTCGTTTCCATGGGCTGTTTTCCCTTTCCACTGCTGCTGCATCAGCAGAGGCCCGTGGGCAGCCCGGGGAATGCTGGACCCAGCTCAGCACTGTCACCTGGCTGGAGCATCCCTCAGCTCCTCCTCTGACAGTCCCCTGCTGATGTTTTGCCAGCAGAGCTTCTAATCCCTCCTGCTAAATCAGTAAAAAAAATACTTGTAGCAAATTACTGCTGAACTCAGATGGATCAGGTGCTTCCTTCCAGTGATTTTATCAGATTAAGAGGAAGATTTGGAGATCATAGAATCCCAGACTGGTTTGGGTTGGAAAGGACATTAAAGCTCATCCATTCCCACCCCTGCCATGGTCAGGGACAGCTCCCACTGTCCCAGGCTGCTCCCAGCCCCATCCAGCCTGGCCTGGGACACTGCCAGGGATCCAGGGGCAGCCACAGCTGCTCTGGGCACCCTGGGCCAGGGCCTGCCCACCCTGCCAGCCAGCAATTCCTAATTCCCAATGTGCCAGAATCTGTCCCTGCCCTCTGGCATTTTCTGACATGCTGTGTTTTTAAGATCTTAAGATGTTTTTAACATGCTGATGACTGACAAAAGTCACTAAAAGCAAGAAATCCTGTTTGGTGGGTGCTGAACTGATGCCACAGTAGATGATTAATGATTTTAACTGTATTTTTCAAAGTGTATTCTATGGAGTGGAGAGTCTGTATCACCTTGAAGTAATCCCACACCCTGACAAGTGTAACTGAATTTGCAGTGGATCCTGAAGATAGGTGATATATTTTATATAACATATTAATATAATATTTTTAATATAAATTATTATTGTAATATAGTATAAAATTATTACCCATACAGAGCAGATTTGTCTTTCTGCTTAACAGGCTTTTTTATGTTGTAGTTAGGTCTTCAGCTGTGAGAAACTTCAAAAGCAGAGACAAATAATCCTGTTGCAAAAATAGGGTTAATGCCCAAACTGTGGAAGAGCACAGATACCAAAATAGTTGTATAAACTTTTACATATACCAAAATATACCAGTATTGAAACAAATGCAGGCCTTTTAATGAACATCTGAGCATCTGTTTGAAGCTTGAATTATCTTTTTGAAACATTACTGTGGCTTTTAGGCAGGTATTACATCTGATAGTGATATAGGGAGGAAATACTTGTGTGTAGCAGTAATCTTAGCATCCCTTCCATATTGAAGCCACTTGATTTATTAATTCAGGCTATGTTTAGCCTGACTTGTGTCATATCCAACCCACCTTCCATTTCAATTAGAAACAATGAATTACTATAAATTGATTTTTGAGGTGCTGAGTGTTTTTTTTAAATAAATAGAGGAAAGGGACAAAGTCATCAAAGCCTTCTCATATTGAACCCAATTTCCAACACTATAATCCATCATAGATTATCAGTTGGTGTAAAACTGTTTTTGAAAACCATTGCTGTATTTGTGGTAATAAAAGTCTCTTTTTGGCCTCTGGAAGTAGAGAATGTCAAACCAGCAAAGTTGTTTCTGATGTGCTGTCTGTTCCTAATCTGTGAAGGCAGGTCTCAGTATGGGTTGTGCTCCTTCTTGATTTGTCTTTATTTTTAAGCTCCATATCCCTTGGGTATACTTGTTTAAAGTTCAGTTTGTTGTTCTCATTTTATAGTTCCAGCACACCTGTCCTGGCTCGCAGCAGGAATCTCACTGGTGAGAGCAAACAAAACCTTTACAGAAATACCTGCCCACTGCAGAGAGTGGAGATAGTATTTGAATTTTCACTTCTTGAAACTTTTGAAAAATGTGTTATTTACCTGTAATAGTTTTGTGACAGGTGTTTTACACAGAAATTACAAGGTGTGCCTGACCCAGCCTTCTTCCCTTCTGACAGTGTTTACTAATTGGATTAAAGAATTTATTTCTGCACGTACTCCAAAAAACACTAGCTGTATTTGAGTGCTGACCTTTTCTGAGGGTGTTGGATTGTAAGAGTAAGGATAGAGGTACTTTTCTTCATGATTAAATTTTTTCATAATTGCCTGCACACTACCTCTCCTGCCCTCTGTGACAGGATGTTTTTGTAAAACTGACCCTGTCATTCTGCTCTCAGATTTATTTCTTAAGTTGTTACGTAGGAATTTCAACAGAAAATTTCAACAGATCTTTATAGTTTTTGTAGCTTTAAATTTTGTTAACTCACAATAAATTTTATAGATAGGCTTTTGAAAGTTCAGAGAGATTTGGCCACAAGTATAATGTTTTAGCATGGGTGTGTAATTGCCTGCACTAAAAATGAATAAAATTGAGGACTCCTTAATTGATCTTGTGGGATTTTGTGTTAATGGACTAGAGATATGTTTTGTTGCATAAATTGCTTTTTTGTAACTTGGACAAAGAAGTCCTTAAATGCTTAAATGCTCATTTACCTGTAAAAGTTAAACAGGAGCTCTCTGAACTTGTGAAATACCTTGAGAGAAAGGCATTTCACATGCAAGATTCAGCAAAAGCTTCCTCAAGAGGTTTGACATGCACCTGCTGCCCTGCCCTGCCCTGCCAGAGCATGGTGACTGAGGGAATAGAGGACAAAAAGCTTCATTCAGATTGGCTGTGTCACTAAGGGGTATGTGCTAATGGAAAGGCCAATACATGTTGGGTGGAAATATGATAATTTTGGGGTCTAGTTTGCCACAAACTTGTATTTGCTTATTGGTGTTCGAGGCTATCACGTAACTTTTTAATATTTTTTAGAGCACTCTGTATCAGAAGTTTCTGTTGTGAGGTGAAATGTTGGAGTGGTATTTTTGTGTAAATTATTTTTGATCTCTTACAACTGTAGGGAAAAGCATCTTGAGCAAAGTTGTCCTCCTTGTTTTTGTCCTCCTGTGAGTCAGTAGTTCCAGTTCAGAACGCAGCTTTGAAGGTGACCTGTGAAGGTGACTAGTTGTTCACTTGAAGTAAGGTATTTTGAGATTAGTAAGTGGGCATCTGCTTATTAAAATTATTAGATTTGGTGATCAGAAATTAGCAGAGTGGATCACCAGTAACCTGGAGTTTAGAGATTATAGAGTGTATGAAAACGTGTTAGTTTTCTGAGATGGCACTGAGAAACACGATCAGTACATCTCGGTGTCATTTATAGAATTTAGATTTTCATTTTCCTGTCATCTCCTTTCAGAGCATTTATTAAAAAGTGACAAACAGTGTAGGGTGAGCTGTCAAACACAATAGCATCCCTTGTTGAGCAGTTTGGGGAAGCACCACAACATCCGGGCTCACTCACATCGGAATTCTTCTGCTTGAAATACTCTGCCTCACCATGAAGGCTTTGAAAAATCCTTTCTTCAGCTGTGAGCAGAACAACTGTACCGTAGGTGGGACATGAAGGAAGCAGATTGTGCTCTTCAGAATTAGGCTTTTATTGATGACTGACTCCCACGAAAATGTTGTGGAAAAGGAACTGGAGCAGAAAACACAGCATCGTCACTCGTTTTTTCATCTGCTTGCCTTCCTTGTGAGGGCCTTCTCTGCCTGCAGTAAATCTGTTGAGATTGATCACTTCTGCTGTGTGCAAGTCTCTTCAGGCTTCAGTGGAACCCAGAAGGACCATTCTGATGCCACTGCACTGCTGCTCGATTCAGGTCCTTATTGTGGAAGGGGAAGGCACTAGAGCAGAGCAGGAGAACTGAGAGAGATGCTGTGTTTGTTCATCCAGCTGAGTAAACAGTGAGCAAGTCAGATAATTTATGTTGAGAGCTGCCTAAAGACCTTAAGATATTTTATTTTATTTTATTTTATTTTATTTTATTTTATTTTATTTTATTTTATTTTATTTTATTTTATTTTATTTTATTTTATTTTATTTTATTTTATTTTATTTTATTTTACTTTATTTTATTTTATTTTATTTTATTTTCCTTAGGCATTGTGGGGACCGCTTCATAATTTTGTTGCATTTCTCACTGCCGTCCAAAAATACTTCTGTCCTGTTGTGCTGAGCTTTACAGGGAGATGTTTTGGTACCTGGTGAATAGTTAGTGTGCTGGGCTACTGCAAAAATAGAAATAGGTTAGAGGGTTGTATCCCTGACAGTAGCCATCAAACTTGGCAGTGTCTGAAAAATAGTGGGCAGTGGAGAAACAGAGGATTATCTAGAAAGCTATGAGAGATGGTATCGGTCTCCAAGCTGCAAAGATAGACCCTGTCATGGTCAGCCAGGTTCTCTGAAAGAGCACTTAATTTGTGTTTGTCACAAAAGCAGCTTGTCTGTCTGCTACTTCTCATAAAACTGTGGTTTTTGTGGTTTTGGTGGTTTTTTTTCTGGGGGAGAGGGGATTTGGTATGTATCTGAACAGTTTCAGCATGTAAAAGTAAAAGGGGTGGGTAAAGGGAGCTGAAGGAAGGAGTGAAAGAAGAGTTGCCAAAAAGGCAGTAGAAAAGGGGAGGAAAATTACAAATCAGTGTAAAGTGAGCAGAAACAGTCTTTCCTGTGTAACTCATTAACTTAAAAACAGTAGGAAGCTTTTCTAATTGGTCTTGAAGGATGTGTTTATTCCATTCTGAAATCTACCAGGCTGTGTGGTTGTGGCTAATTGGTGTATCAGAGAAGGTGGATTTTTAATAGTGGTTTGATACTGTTTGAAGATTGCTAAGCATTAAATTATAGCTGGAATATTCTGACTCGTTACCATGCTTTAAAAACAAAGACTATTTCAATACTCTTTTCTTATCTAAAATGGCAAGAATTCCTAAAGTCTGAGGATTGTAAAGTTTTTTTTTTCCTGAAGATCTCTTTTATTAGCATGAATTGTTACTGCCAGGTATTTCTGCATCATTAGTTTTGCTTAGCAAAATCTTACCAATTTAATTGGTAAAATAAAAGTTCTTACAGTTTGGGACCTCTTTATGTGAAAATTAGTGAGTGATCTCTGAGTATGAATGAAGTATTTGCATAACTACTTTTTGTCTTAGAAAGACAGAATCTCAATTTTGGGGGATTTTTTCAGCCTTTTTAACAGCACCAAGACTTCCCCAAAAGAGTTCCCCAAGCAATGCAGGTAATAAACACTTAAAATGTCTGGAAAGCTGCAAAGTTGCTCAGAGAAATTGAGGCTGCCCCATCAGTGGCAGTGTCCCAGGCCAGGTTGGATGATGCTTGGAGCAGCCTGGGACAGTGGAAGGTGTCCCTGCCCATGGCAGGGGTGGAATGGGATGGCCTATAAAGGTCCCTTCCAAAACAAACCATTCTATTTATCTATGAAATATTGCTGTAACACGAGGAGTAGTCAGAATTTGAAATATATTGTGTGGACAGTAAAATTCAAATATTGGAGCTGAACAATACATACTGTTAATTTAACTTCTCTGTTTTCTGTTGTATGGAGAATTATGTGTAAACATATTGCAGTAGTCTCACATCTCTGTGGCAAGATTTATCTTAGGATTTTGTGGGATACTTTAATTTAGTCTCATGGGTGAGAGATGGTCTGAAACCTGCAGTTCTTGGATACAAATAGGAATCAGCCAGAAACCTCAGTGCAGTGCTTTGGTAATGCTGAATGAGCAGCATTACACCTCATATTCTCATCTTTACAGTGATTGTGGCTCCTTTGCTTGGAAAGAAAACAGTGTCCATCGTTCGTAAAGCTGCAAACTATAAAGGTAACCAGAGTCCTGCTATGTATAGAAACTAAATTTTTGTTAGGTTTTAGGATATTTTCAGTATTTTCATGTAATTGCGTTAAGGACTCAATCCAGTGGCCAGATCTCAGATGACATTGTAAAATCACGTGCATGACCATCTCAAATTCTTACACTTTAAAGCAATAATTAAAAGAAAATCCCACAGATATATGTAATTTATATTATTCAAAATATCTGCAGACTAAGCCAGATGACCATGACAAGTGTAATTTTGGAAGGGGGCAGCTGACTGTACTGGACAGATAAAATTCCAGCATTAGCGATTAAGTTGTGATACCAGTAGGAGATACAATCCTGAAAGGAACTCTAATTACTTGTCTAAACTCATTTAAATAGAAGATGTGTAGAGGATGACAAATTTTTTCCCAAGTTCAACAGTATACATCTGTACCTTGAGTTTCACTTAGGAGCTCACACATGGCTCTGTGTGAGCCATGTGTATTGCTGAATTGCTTTTAACTTTCTTTCGGATGAAAAATTATATTCTTGTAAGCCTTGTTAATAATTAATACTAAAATCTTCTAGAACAAGCAGTAAACTTGGGATTTATACCTACCCCTAGCAATATGAGATTGGAATGAGTCCTGATGTGCAAAACAAACTCCCTTGTGTTGCTCTAAAGCCTCTGCTGCTGCATTACGGAGCCAAGTTCTGGGGCTAAACAGATGCTGAATTTAATAGAGAATGACACTAGCAGACCAGGCTGTTTCTTTGGGGGTGTAATAATACTGAATTAAGCTAAATGAGGTGATAACAAGTTGTGTCTGGTTTTTGGTTTTTTTTTTTTTTTTTGTTGGGGGGAGGTGGGGAGGCAGATAAGTAGATTGACTTCTTGTAAAATCTTATTTTATTGAACTGTGCATTTATTTATTTAACATATTTCAAGGAAAAGTAAATCAGATTTCATTGGTAATTTACTGCTAGAGTGAGGACTGACTTTCCTGGTGTGAATTTCTTGTGATTTGGTGTTTACTGGGGCTGTCCCACTTCAGCAATGTGAGGAAGCAGAAGTTGTTTAACCTTGTTTTTTGCAGTTTATTTGGGATCCCCTGGTGCAACCTTTCTGTGCAGTGGGGGCTGTTATGAAATTGAAGGAAAAATTGTAAATAAATAAGTAAATGTTTTAAATACTGCTTAAAGCATACTGTTGTAAATCTGTTCCAAGTACTGATGAACCTTTTATATTATCCAATAACTTGAACCTCTACTGTCTTAACCAGCATGCAGGCACAGAGGCAATGCTTCTTAATCAAAAGCAGTGTGGACATTTAAGTGGTTACATGTTTTATTTGAGTGATCTTTTCAGCACAAGGCAGCTATTTCTAAGAGAAATACTTGATTTGACTGCCATTTAATTAAATATTATTTAGTAGCAGTTGAATTGGAAATGTGTTTGAGATCATGACTTGCATGTAATCCGCTAAGTTAAAGCATTGGGGTTAATCTGTTACTGTTGTTAAAATACCTGGAAATTAAATGTTGATTTTTTTTCTATTTTAAATTGTTTTTAGTCATTTTCCCAGTAGGATATTAATGAACTCTGAAGGAGAGACTTGTTTCCTGGGTCATTTGATGGCTGGAGTTCGTCAGAAATGTCTTGCTTGTGTAAAGCAGGCCCTGTGGTTCAGACTGTAGGAGCTGAAGGTGCTCAGGCTGTGTTATGAAGTCATTGCAGAGCATTTTATCAGGCTTTGGGATAACACAAGTTCCTGATGGAAGGAGTTAGCTTTGTGTGTCTGTAGGTGTAGCCATCTACAGGAAGGATCCGTAGAACTTGCTGAGGTTTTTATTTCAGAGGGGTATAGTGAGTGTAGTGTACTTAGGAGAGGAAAGAAACCACCTGGGCCATAACAGGACGAAAAAATCTGAATGTTTGTTTGATTGCTCCAAGATTTGCTGGCTCTTGAATGAGTGGAAGTCAAAGCTCGCCAAGTCTCCTTATCTACAAACTACTGTCAGGTATTTAAAGCTCAAGCAAGCAGGATTATTTTGATATTTGGATGGCTTGATATTTATTTCATTTAGAGGAGAAAATAATCAGCCAGTGCCTTATTTTACTGTCGCTTTGGGGAAGATTGTGGAATGAAAAATGTTCTCTGCGATTTGGAGGGAGCCAGCTGGGCATTAGGGCTGGAGGGCTCTCAAGAGCTCCACAGCTTGTCGTGTTTGCTTGGGAGTGTGGCTGTGGGACTGGGCTTGTTCTTGGGCACTGTGATTTGACACTGACTCTGAAAACAGACAATAAAATTTTGCTAAGACTTGCTGTTAAAGCCCTCTTTGTTTTGGATTTTGTCTTAATGGTATTGAATGTGCTGGCATGCTGTAGGAAATCTGGAAAGCAGGCGTGACTCCTTTTCAGGAATTAGCTTGAAATCTGTTCCAGTTGCTGTCATATTTCTGGGAAGGTGGTTTAAATGTGGGGGGCTTTGGGAGCTGCAGCAAACTGTAAGAGTAGCTTGAAAATAGAGAATACAGTGACTCATTTTAAGAGAACAGACTGAGGGTTTTGGGCACTGTCAGTGCTCTGGCAAGGAGAGCTCAAGAGTTCCAGGTGAAGGTGGAGGCATTTGAAGGCAGGGCTCCAGCTGCCTCTTGGTTCTCTTCACCATTGGTTGTTTGTCTTGGAGCAAATAAGCTGGAAAACATGAGCAGAGAATAGGAACTTGAAGCAGACAGAGGCTAGACTTGTTTTTTCTCCAAGAAATAAAGGTTTAAATGTAGGGCCTTTGAGCCATTTAGAGGGATGGGGTTTGGTTTTCAAAGTATAGGTCCAGGGCCAACAGCATCATTGTTGGCTTTTGCAGTAGTTGAACATGTTGCAAACACTTCAGGTTGGACGGTGCTTGGAGCAACCTGGTCCAGTACAAGGTGTTCCTGCCTGTAGAATCTCCTACAAATAAAATTTAGAAAATAATCACCTTTTTTTTTTTTTTTTTTTTTTTTTTTTTTTTTTGTTAGGATCTCACATTTTAAAGATCTCTTTAATATTTTATATTTATATTTATAGTCTATTCTGTGACTGTGCTGGCCCTTAGTTGTTTCTGACATATTTGTGTACTTGGTTGTTTCTGACATATTTGTGTACTCGATTGTTTCTGACATATTTGTGTACTTTGCTGCTGCTCTAAATCTCAAATATGAATTCCATGATGGCTACTAATGTTACAGCTTTTTGTTTCTTTCCAGTAAGCTTTCTTTGTATTTGCACAGTTCTTTATTAATATTGATTGCTCTTAGAAGTGTGTTTTCTGGACTTAATTGCTTCTGCAAAGTTGATGAGTTTAACAGTATCAGTATGGTCGTGATCCTTGTATCTGATATCTTGTATCTGATACTTTGCATCTGTATCTTTGTAGAAACCGAGGGAAGAGTTGCTGCTGGGTAGTAGTTTACATCTTCTGATACCGCTGTGCATGTTATTAATGTCTTGTGCCAGCTCAGGAATGAGTATTTAGGTTGCAGTTAATGTTGCACAACACTTTTATCGTGATGACGATGCCTTTTCTGATACAAACTTATAAACCAATCAGTCACAGTTATTTTGTCCCAAGAGGTAGAAGTTTATTGAAGTTGATGCCCTGGAAAGATGTGAAGTGCTTGGGATTATACCTGGCACGTAGTTGATAGCGTTGTGTTGGTTTCTTAGTTAATTAAATTCTTTATAAAAATGAGAAGCAGCATGAAGATTTTAAAACTTCTCATTCCTCACACAGATCAAGTACAACACATATAAAAAGAGGTTTTGGAGTGCCAGCTTCTGCAGTGTTCCATCAAAAAGCAGTTGTGTTTCTGATGTGTTCATTTTATGGCTCTTTCCCGTTGAAGTAGTTGCCTGGAAGGAGCCGTGTTATTTCACAGAGGTCAGGAGATTCATGTCAGTAGTACCTTTGCTTACTTGATAACAGCATGATAAGAGCTGTTAAGGCAGGAACTTTAAAGTTGTAAATTGTTGGTGGCACACAGGAATTAGCTGCATCTTTACAGAAGTAATAATTTTCTATCTGTGCATGTTCAGTTTGAAAACATGTTTCTGAATAGTTGTCAGCTTGGCACCCCCATTAAAATTGTGAATTCTATTCTTGTAGTTTTCTCCACTGCTAGCAGCCTTGTCACTGATACAACTGTGAAGCAGTGTTCTTGCTGAATATTATTTATTAAAATACAAGTGAGATGATGACTGAAGGAATAGCACAAAAACTTCTATCTTTCTTGACCACACATGTTATAGTTGAAAGTTTGTTGAAAGGAAATCTTTCTGATATATTCCTATGTGCCTGATTCCTACATCTTAGTAATTTTTCAAGGAGGTGATCTGAAGCTTTACTGGTGGCTAACTCAGGGTCTACATATTCCTTATTTGTGCAAAAGACTTAAAATATTTCTTTCTTCTTTTTTTTTTTTTTTTTTCCTCAAAGAAATGAAAATTTAGAAAAACCTTTGCCAAATAAAGAAGATGGGAGCGAATAGCAGCAGCATCAGTGAGCTTCCAGAAAATGAGTACTTACAGAAACTGTCAGGATCAGAGCCCATCTCTGAGAATGACCCATTCTGGAATCAGCTTCTGTCTTTTAGCTTCACCACTCCAACAAACAGGTAAGAGGGTGTTGAAGAGCTGGCTTTGATAATATGTTTGTAGAAGTGACCAGTCTGAAAGCAAATGAGTGGTTATGTTAATTATTCCTGTTTTAGGTAGCAGAGGAATAAATGCCTGTGTAAAATAGGCTGTTGTCTCTAAGTTTGGAAGCGTTTTCCACCACCTCTTCCATTCCTGTGGGTTTCTTTCTTCTTTGTAAAAGCTGTAATTGCTATTCATTCTCCTGGTAAAGATCAGAAATAGGGTCTGTAGTGTCGGGGGAGCCTTTTTTCCTTGTTGTTTTAGGAAGCTTTCTTTTATTTTGGTATAGCCTTTGGGTTTACCGGAGATTCCAACATTTGATGTTTCCTCTCAATTTAGAGTGAATTGTACTTCTTGCATGATTTAATTGGAGGTTAGCTTTTGAGTTGCTTAGTCTGTGTAGCTTTTTTTCACCTTCTTTGCATCTCAGAAAGAAATTTGGTGTGTATTCTCCATAAAAATATTTTCTAAATACCTAAAATTCAAGCTTTGAATGCCTTTTCATTCCAGAAAGTGGTGTAGGTGTAAATAAAATCAGTATTTTTTAGAGGATCCATAGCACATCTCCAGAAGTAGAGAATTTAAATTCTTGTAACTTCTATTAGCCCAACTCCATTGCTGAATTCCTTGGCCTGTGTGTAGATTATCAGTTTTACAAGAACAATCTGATATTAATGTCTTCAGGTGTTACTTAAACTATTTTTACAGTTTTCAGCATGAAACTGGTGCTTCTCTGTAAGCGAAAGTTCAGGCAACTGGAATGGAAAATGGTTAAGGTAAATAACTGGGAAGCATTTTCTAGGTGCTATTTTTATGAAGAGTGAGGAGGAGGAGGAAGTATTTTGGCTTCTGCCTGGAGAGAATAGCCAGAGGTTTGGAAGAAGGGACAGTGTTGTGGAGGGCTGTAAAGCTGGTAAACACACTGGGAGTGTGCAAACAAGCAGTTGTGTTTCCTCTAAGATCCCTGAAGGTAGGATTTATTTACAGCCTACCCATGACTAATAAGATTGACAGTATTCTAAAAGCTTATATAATACTCTGTTGTTTGGGTTAATAATAATTACATATAAAACCACACCAATTTATCTTTTTGCTCTATTTTTCTTTGTTCACCATGAAAGTTAAGGAGTTTTTCTTAGCTTGTTTTGCAGCTTTTTTGTGCCTATTTCATGAAATTCAGATCCACTGCAGAGTAAATTTGCTTAAAAAAATCCCCAAATCAACAAAGCAAAAACCTCACCGAACAAAAAACCTCAAGCAAGAAACATAATTAATAAGACAAGAAGTCCAATAAAATGATCCAAATGCAGGTTGAAAGCTTTAATTAGCTGAACACCAGATGGTGCTCTTGCCTGGGAGCTAGAGAAGAAGTATTTTTGGAGACATCTTTTCTGCAGCTTAGTATTGGAAGGAAACAGAAATTTCTCATTTAGTTGCATCTACCTGAGACAACCACTGGCAAGTGAAATCGGGCTATGTTGGCTGCACAGCACCCTCAGTATTTGATTATATCAGATAACCTTGCCTGCAGGAATGGAACAATATGGGTCAATGTCAATTTCTGAGATAGAAATCTTCCAAATTACCAAGTTAACTCTTTTTTTTAATGAGGCTTAAGTGTCAGCAGCAAGATGCTTGTTTGTGAATTGTGGAAGGGAGCCAGTTTTCACGTGTCACACAGGACAGAGTTTTACAGTTTTCTTTTTAAATTCACTTTTTCTGGTTTGTTGCAAAACTAGTGACTGTTTGCAAGTATTATTTGGAGCAGTTTAAGTGCTTTATGTTGGTTTTTTTCTGGAGGCAGTTGGTGATACTTCAGAGTAAAAGATTTGTTTCCTGAAGTTTTTGCAAAGATGGGACTGATGCGATTCCCAGGGAAAAGAGGGCTGTCTTCTCTGGGTGCTGCTTTGGATGTAATTCTGTTCTACACATGTCAGTACCATAGGGGAAGAGGCAGAGAAAATCAGTAGAATGTGGTAGAAAAGTTCATGTTGGTAGGAAAAGCAATCAGCCAAACCCAGATTATCCAAGCAAGGTGTGGAAATGGTGGGGCTGGGGTAGATTTACTCCTTTCAGCTACAGATGCCCAACAAATTCCCCTTTTTGTCAAGAAGCATTGACCATAGCAAGGAAACAGTATCTGCAAAGAAGGATTCCAAGGGAAATCTGAATCAGGGTGTGTAAGAGATTTTTGGGGTTTTTAACACTTTTCCATGTATGCTTTTTCTAGTTAGGAACTTGTGACTAGTGCTTTGCTTTACAGAAGCTGTTCCAAGTTAGTCCAGGTGTGGTAGATCCCATGTGTCAAACAGAGCTGGATCTTTTGTGGAACAGTAGCCTTTGTGCCTTGGCTTGAGAGATGGGGAATGTCTTGTTAGTTCAAGAAACATGAATACATGATACCAGATCTTAAAATAGCACCACTTCCGGCGCTCTGCTGTCTTAATTTTCTTATGCTTTGTGTCTCCTGGCACTTTGTATTTCTTAATTTGTCCTTGTTTTGCTTTTCTCTCTTTCCCCTTTCAGTTTGGTTGATCTCTTCCTCCTTTTTTCCATGTCTCATCTTCGTGGTTCTCTTTTTTTTGTTTTTGTTTTGGGTTTTTTTTTTGACCTCTACCTGTCTGAATGGGTTAATCTCTCTTTTTCTGATTCCATGTGAAATTGTTTAGCATTGCTTATTTCCTCAGCCATGCCTTCTTTACTGGGTTTTATTTTTTTCAATCCTGTTGACTTTTTGGTCAAGAACACAGGGCAGTTTCTTTTGGTGAAGAAAACAAGGTAGTTTTCTATATGGAATAGTTTGTTTCTGTATGGGAAAGTTTGCCAAATACCAGTGCTGCAGACTACAAAGTTGCTGTATGTCTGTGAGCATTGATACAGGATGCTCTTGCCGTTTCACTATCTCTTCCAGTGTTTATATTGTTCTTCTGTAGGTTTAATTAGGAGCTAATCTATCTGGAAAACACAGCAGAAGTGTTTATTTTTTCAGCCAAGATAATTCCCTACAGTGATTCATGGCTTGGCACCACAAAACAATTCTGGCATGACGAGGGATTGATTTTTTGGGGCACAGCAGCCTATTAAGCTATAAGGTGGGATTGCTTAAACCTGCTTTGCCATCCAAAACTGAACAGGAGAGTGTGGTCAAAGCAGAGCTTGCTCTGAGGAGTCCAATATACTGCCTTCCTGGGCTGTTTGTTCTTCCTCTCATACTGTTGATTTTCTTAGTAATTAGGCAAATATTGAGGGACTCTCAGCTGTCAGTAATCAGAAATGAGCTGATGGTGACTCCCCTGGCATGAGTGAATAGTGACAGCCAGAGCCAGCCAGGCTATCTGGCGCATAAAGAAAGCCCCTGGGCCTCTCACAGCCGAGGAGTGGTACAGACATAAATGACAGTCCAAGGAACAGCTCCCAGCAGTTTAGTTTTAGGTTGTCTCACACTTTTCACTGTAAAAGGTTTATTGCAGTATCATCTTCCATAAAGCAAATCATGCGTGCTAAGCAGGTACTGCTGAAGTGTCTGCTGAGGCATTTCTGGTTTCAGCCATTAGGAAGTACTTGGTACTCCAGTTTCACACTCCTGCATGTTCCTGGGTTTTTTTTTTTTTTCCTTCACAGATCCTTATTTGTTGCACAGAATGGACTTGTGGGACCTGAACTGAAATCTGTATAAATCTGCCACTTCTGTACTTTAGGTGACTACCCTATAACTCCAGTAGCGTTTGGTTATTGGAAAAATTAAATACAGCTTCTCTGGATGATTTTTTTAGTTACTGTCAGGATTAAGAGCTATGAGGCTTGCTTTGGAGTGTTAGCCCTCAGTCTAGGCAGACTTTGTGTTTGTCTGGATTTTCTGTGATTTGCTACCAAGAATGCAGCCTCCTCCTTAGTGGTGGTATTAGTTACAATTATTTTCTGATGGAAAACTTAACTAAAGCAGAACTTGCTGAAAATCATGTGCTTAATATTTACTGTTCTTCTTTGTTCCTTCCCCAGAATTATAAATGAGTTGGTGGTTCAAGAATAATGTGCATGGGCCTTTAATGGAAAGACATAGAGATGGGAAGCTTTTATGTTTCCTTAACATGGTACATTTTTTAAATGGTGCAATAAATCATATGCTGCCTTATACTCTTTGATGTCTGTCCTCCAACTACGCCATTAAAATCAGCATTCCCACGGTATGAATTTAGTCAATGGGCTGGTTCTTCTGTTTTGTGTTCAATGGCAAATAAAAAAGGCCTTACGTTGAGGAAAAAACTGTCAGGAAAGCTGCTTGTTTTGTTTTTTCCCCCCTCCTTTTTTAGAGGGGTACTTGTCTGCTTTGGTTTGGGTCTTTTTCTTACCATGCTAAGGGCAGGTGATATGATGTGAATATGTTTATAATTTCAGCTTTTAGGCAGAATGCTTTCTCTTGCTATGTGGAGATGCTATAAGAGAAGCCACTGCAACTTTGAAACATTTTCTATTGTGGTGCTGTTAAAAGAAAAGCGGATAAAACCACATTCTTCAAAGCTGGCTGCTGCCAGGAAACAACCTTCACTGTCTTAATAATTATGGTTTTGCTGAAGACTGATTGTTAGTAAATTTAAAGTAAGGCAGCTGAATTCAACCATTTAAAAATAATCCTATTTATTATGCCACTGTTTTGTTTTTGCTTTTTTTTTTTTCTTTTTCTTTTTTTCCCTTCCTTTTCGTTTGAAAGTAATATTTTTTACAAAAACATCCTGCTAACTGCAGGATACTGCTTTTTGATTGTGAGAAGCCAGAAATAAAAATCCACAGCCTTTGAAAACAATGAAATTTCATTGGTTAATAGACTGCTCAATTTGCCATTCTTTCCCGTTTCTATTGAAAAGAGGTTTTCTTGCAGAAAACTAACTTCCTGATGAAGAAACTCTGCACTGTGATGAGTGATTGCAAACACAAAGTGATTAAATCCCAAAGAAATAATGATTATCCTTGATTACTCTTTACTTTCACCACTGAGGTGTGATAGCTGCGGTCACACAGATGCTGCCTGCATCTGGAGCAGCTTTTAGTGACAATTGGTGTGCAAAATATTCTTATGACATAGTGTTAATATGTTACAGAAAATAATCACTGCCACTGTAAAACCTCTCCTGTTTGGATACCTTTAAAATAAACAAAGACAAACCAATTTTCTTTAAACATGGCTGTGCTGTCAAGGAAGCAAATTTCACTAGTATTAATTTTAGTTTTGCTGAAGGCTGTGGGCTTAGCCTCTACATAAAAGAAAAGCAAATAAAATAAAATAAAATATATTTTTTTTCTTTTATTAAGTACTTTGAAAGTGCTGGCCATCAGATCACAGCATGAGGGAGGAACTCCTGTGAAGCCTGGAATTTTTTCCTAAAGTGTGTGGGAAGCAACCATGCACCTCACAAATTTGCTTGTATCCAAGTGAGCCAGTAAAGTCTGTATAGTTAAGAATATTCTGATTTGAATCTATTCTGTTTACCCCCTATGTTCACAGCCTGTTTGAATCCCCACATCAGGTGGTACCTTTTGTTCATTTCTTGGAAAACCGTGGAACTGGTGAATATGTAAATATGTACTGCTCTGTGGAAGCGAGGCGGTTCAGTGCAGGTTGTGCAAACTCATCTAGGTCACTGTGATCCTGCTGTTAAAGGCCCGTGGCTTGAAGCTGGTGTCACAGAAGCCCAGAACAGTTTGAGTTGGAAGGGATCTTAAAAACCATCCCATTCCACACCCCTGCCATGGGCAGGGACGCCTTCCACTATCCCAGGTGGCTCCAGGCCTTGTCCAACCTGGCCTTGGATGCTTCCAGGGATGGCGCAGCCACAGCTCTTTTGGGCCCCCTGTGCAAGGGCCCTACCTTCCTCAGAGTTTGTTCCCTATGCAGGTGACTAGTTTCCATAGAGGTGTCTTGTTCAGGGCAGAGCTTCCTGGATGTTACTGGAATGCCTGGGTTTCTCTTGCTGATGCTTAGCAGAGCCATCAAGCAGCAGGCGGAGTTGACTTTTCCTACTCACTGCCTGTTTGTTACTAGCAATAGATAATCTGTTTCACATTGTGAATATATCAAACGTTTCTCGTAGAGCAGGGAATGTTTTACACTCCATCCTTAACAAATCCGTCCTTTATTATGTGTTCTAACCCATGTCACCAAATGCTACATCCACATGGCTTTTAAATTCCTCCCATGATGGCAACTCCACCACTGCCCAGGGCAGCTGTGCCAGGGCTGGACAGCCCTTTCCATGAAGGAATTTTCCTCAATATCCAAACTGAATTTCCTCTGGCCCAGCGTGAGGCCATTCCCTCTGCTCCTGTCCCTGTTCCCTGGAGCACAGCCCGACCCCCCGGCTGTCCCCTCCTGTCAGGAGCTGTGCAGAGCCACAAGGGCCCCCCTGAGCCTCCTTTGCTCCAGGCCCAGCCCCTGCCCAGCTCCCTCAGCTGCTCCTCATCAGACTTGTGCTCCTGACATGTATTTGACAACAGGGCAGTCTGTATTCCTCAGGTGAGAGTTCTAATTCAGGTGAGAGTTTCAATTCAGAGAGAATTGGAACTTTTATGTGATCAGTGCAGTGAAGCTTCACTTTATCAGTCCTTGCTCTTGTTAGGACTGAAATACAATTCAAGTACTTATTAACAGTGTTCTCTGTGGCATAATGAAAGGACAGATGTTTCAGTGTTGAGTTTCCATTTTTACATTCATTCATTAACCAGATGTTATTTCCACGGGGACTGTAGAGAAAAATTGGTACCACACTTGGTTGTACTGTTTCTTTTGTGCCAACTTGTGAATCTTGGCTCTGGCATTTTCTGTCCAAATCTTAATGTAATTTACCTTCTGTCTCTTCACTTCACAAGAAAATACCCAGGCTGCTTTTTTCCATGTCTCTCACTTCTCTTTCCTGCCCAATCAAAGGAAAGAAAGTCACTGCTAAGTTTGGCCCATGGTACTTAGGAATGAGTTGCTACTTTTTGTACCCCTCCACGATACTGTTTCCGTGAGTCCATCCCTGGGGATGCATTTCAGTGGTGTCTGTCTGTTGGGGTGGTATTTCTGCTGTAATTCCCCCTCACTAGGTGGGGGGAATTACAGCAGAAATTCCCATTTCGTTTGAGTGAACTGAAATTTTACAGTAGTTGTTGCCTCATCTTGAGTGTGGCAAAATTCACTTTTGTGTTCTTGTTGTATGAATAAGAGGCCGTGGGCTGTAGTTAATTTTTAAGCGTTAAACTTCATTTTAGTATGAAAAAGAATTACCGTAGTGTTAAAAGCTTTGCTGAAGATCTGAAAGCCTTGCTTGCTTTGCCACTGGTTTTGATCCTGGCAACTTGTAGAAACTAAACAACTCTGTGGAATTTTTTGAGGACTCTGTGTGGGTTTTAATAACTCAAAAGAGAAGAAAAAAAAATCTGTAAGAATGCTGTACTTTGAAACCTAACCTTAGAAATTAGGGAGAAAATGAACCATAATTCAAAAGCTGAATGTCTGCATTTAGGGTTTAAATCCTGGAGCAATTACCACTCTGACTGTGTCCCCAGGATCTTTGGATAGTGGGAGGAGTCACGTTGTGTTACATTATGATTTTTCAGTACCTAAAACTCTCTACTGAGTTGTTGTCCATTGTATATTCACCCTCCCTGCTTGCCAGGTCTTGGGAAGGAATAAATCCTGATGACAAGCAGCCAGCTGGGCAAATTTAGAAGTTTTTGTTTTTTTTAAAAGCGTAAGGTCACATAGACCTAGAAAACTGTGTTGTCCGTAGTTGCTGGTGGCGTGCTGGTGGTTCTTGCTCAATACCATTTGTTTTTAATTACTCTGCATGTTTGTAGTGCTGGAACAAGAGACCACCTTTGAGACCAAGCCTAATATTTTTAAAGTATATATCAAAGTGTAAGTTTGTTCTTTCTGAATCTTGTGTTTCAAAGCAGTTTGTAAGAGAAGAATGAATGCTGGTAATTGATATCAGGACAAGCCAATCTGTGTAATTTAAAGTTGTCTTAGGATATTCAGCTGTAGGTGAAGAGCTGTCTCAGCTGTCAGCTCACTGCACAGCAAATTAGTCTGATATACAATAAAATTTGCAGGCATCTTAAAACCTAATTTGATGTCTTTATCCTGAATAATTTCCTGTTGAAGAGTTTTGAAATAATTTTTTTGACTGCTCTTTTTACAGTATCTTCTAGTCCTCATGAGTTGGGGAACAGCTCAAACTCCGCAGCTTCCAAGAGCATGGCTCCACAGGGTTTTCAGCACTGGAGCTTGTTAAGCAGCTTCCCACACAGCACCACTGATAATCTCAGGTTGATGCAACAGTGCTGTAAACTGGGTTACCATGTAAATTTAAAAAGGATTGTGTTATGATTGCAAGTGTTGAACTAAATTTATTGACCATCCTTTAATTTTTTGAACTTCAGAAGTCCTTGAAGGTCAGGCTGTATGTTCAGTCTGTATAGAGGCTCTACCATCTCTTCCAAAACACTGAGCAGTAGATATGATATGTTCACATGTTCATAGTATGAGCAGTTCATGATACAACAAGAGGTGATCGTTTTAAACTAGAAGAGGGTGGATTCAGACAAGATAGAAGGAAAAAATTGTAATGATGAGAATGGTGGAACAGGGTGCCCTTTAGTTATTAATATTCATATTGCTCAGTGTGGCATTGAACACAGTGTCTGATGATTTGTCTTTTTTTCCCATCTGTTAAGGATGTTTTTGAAGATCAGTTGCCCTGCACTCATAGGTCAGAAGTATGTGTTTGATGCAGCTGATGTGGTTTCAGTGGTTGCTGTCAGGTTTTGCTTTAGTGCTTTATTGTTCTTTTCAGATAATGTTTTTCTGTGGCGTATCACGAGGCAATTAATGAAGTTAGGAACAATTTGCTGCATCTGATGTGATTGTTGTGCTAGTATAATAACATTGGTTAAAAGGAAAGAGCTGGTTAGCTTGAGATTAAATGTCAGATTGAGGTTTCTTTTATTTGTGTTTTTAAAAGTGCATAATTTTGTGTGAAATTTCTTGTAAAAAAGTTCTAGTTCTTTCTGTAGGCGGCTGTTCTATTTGTATTTTCGTTAACACCAAACTGGGTACGGCAGCACTGAAACTGCAAAACTAGCAGTAATAAAATGCACATGGAATCACAGAATTGTTTAGGTTGGAAAAGCCCACGAAGACCATGGAGTCCAACCATTCCCCAGCACTGCCAAGGCCACCACTGACCCCTATTCCCAGGTGCCACAACTGCACAGCTTTTAAACCCCTCCAGAAGCAGGGATTCCACCACTGCCCTGCGCTGCTATGCCAGGGCTGGACAGCCCTTTCCATGGAGGGATTTTCCCCAATATCCAACCTAAATCTCCCTTCGCACAGCTTGAGGCCGTTTTCTCTCATCCTGTCTGTTGTTCCATGGGAGAAAACACTGACATAATTTCACTCTGATAGACATTTCACTTTTGAATATGAGTTTCCTTTTTTATAGTTGCTGTGCTTCAAAAGAATATTGCATTGCCTGATGTTGGGATGACAGAGCATTGGAATGAGTTGCTCAGAGAGCTTGTGAGGATACTCAAAAGCCACCTGGACACAGTCAGAGTGTGCTGGCTTTATGAGGTCCTGCTTGAGCAGGGAGGTTGGACAAACTGACCTCAACAAGCTATGGATGGCTAAAATTAAGTGCTTCATAGAAAGATTTTATTACTGTTTTGTACTGAATTTTCACTTCTAGTACAGGAACCCAATTGCTTGTGTAACCAGTTTTGTTTTCTTTTCCTCTTGTGTAGTGCTGATTTAAAGCTCTTGGAAGAAGCCACAATCTCAGTCTGCAAGTCTTTAGGTGAGACATTTTATCATCTTTTTTCCATATACTTTACCAGAAAAATTGGGAAACAGCATCCCTGTTCTGATCCCACATTCATGCCTTTATCATTCTATTTGTATATATTGCCCAGCTAAAATTAAAGCAGTGTAAAGAGTGTGTTTATGTGTACCCCAAACCTTTACCTCCATTGTTAACTCTTGTACAGAACTTGGTATGACTGCAAGATTTAAAACAAATATTTCCATCTCTACTATGTCTTTTTCCCTTTGCCCTTTAAGCTGATCAGTAAGGGGAAGGAATTAGAGGATGGGAGGAAGGGGTGATATAAATGTGATCAGTGATGTTGCGAGAAGGTGGAAAGGTAGTTGTGAAGACCTGCCCAGTTTTCTGATGGGAGGCTGTTGTGCTGCAGACAAGTATGGGAAAGAAACGGTTTGAGTATGAGTATCCCATGTTTGGGATATTTTAAATCTAGGATTAATGGTATTTAGAGAACAATTTTGTACTAATAAACCATGTACTAGAGAATCTTGAAAGAGGAATGCCTGTACAGAAAACCAAGACATACTGTTCTTTATTTAGAAATATTTGAGACATTGAAATTTGCTTTTTTTTCTAAATGTCATTTGAACTAGATAGCGTCAGCTTATGTATACTTTGTAATTGTATCTTTTTTTTCCTCATCTAGTTGAGAAGAATCCTCGAACAGGGAACCTTGGGTCACTGATTAAAGTCTTTCTTTCTAGAACCAAAGAGTTAAAAATTTCAGCAGAATGTCAGAAGTAAGTTCTCAGAAAAAAGCTGTGTGTGCCATTTAATTTTTTAGGTGTTCCTTTTGTTGCTAGCTCTTGAATTTTTCTACACTGCTCATAGACCAAACCTTAGAATTCTCTTAAACTGCTGTTTGAAACAGAGCAAGTGTCTAGTACTTCTCTAAACACAAATTAAGTGTAATAGGTAAGTAGATTACTAGGCAAAAATACATATTTGTATGTTAGATGAACACATTTTTATATAAATGGTGTAAGGTATGGGTACTATGCCTTAGAAATCTTTAAAAATTATCTGAACTTCTAAGCTGAACTTAATGTATGAGCCAGTATTCTATCTTGGAAATATTTTAAATATCTATATCTATGAAGATGTAAATATGTATCAAAATACTGCTTTCAGGTTATGTCATGCAGCTGCTGTTGGTTTTGTTGGCCCCATTCAGCAGTAGGAGAGAACTCCCAATAGGTAACTTGTGCAGCACTGTGGGTTTTTTTTTTTTTGCAGGAGGCTTTCTGTAGTTGTTCCCTCACACCCACAGAAAAATGTCCCATTTTCATCAGATCTGGGGCTGGAATTCCTCCTTGCTCCCATGACTGTCATCAAGTTTTTTGCTTGCATCTAAAGTAAGAAGTTATTTCTGCCCAGATAGCTGTTACTGTTTTAATCCTAAAATACCTTGAAAGTACAGCTTTCGGCAATAATTGACTCTGTGCTGCTGCATGGGATCCCCAGCAGGGCTTACTGGGGCTCAAAAAATTTTATGCAGCTGTATTTCCCTTTCATTCAGAAAACTTGGAAAATATTTGTGTGTATTGCAAAGAAAATTGTGCTGTATGCTCATGAAGTCCATAAATGCCTACTGTCACCTGAAAGCTGTTCACCTGGGAAAAGGTCTAAGGTTCAGGGAGCCCGGAAGCTTTCAGGCCTGAACCTGCTGGAAGTTTTCAAATGTCTGTGTGCCTTGAGTCCATAGCTCTAGAGACCTCTAGAAGTTTGCAGATCTGTTTGGTGAGTTCCTCAAAGAGTTCTGTCTACTGTGGTGTTTTTAATGGCACAAATGTAGTTAGGGATAAGGTTGTATTTTCTAAACTACTTTTGAATACATTCCCATTGTATTTTCTGTGATGTCAACTGCAGACTCCCTGCTTAAACACTTTTCCCTGCTTCAACTGTATAACTTTGTCTACTCTGACATTTATTTTCTTGTGGATTTTGATGCATGTTTGCTGGTGGAGTGTTACTGATTCTTGTTTGTTCTTTTCTAGCCACCTCTTTATCTGGCAGGCTCACAATGCACTGTTCATTATTTGCTGTTTGCTGAAAGTATTCATCAGTCGAATGTCAGAAGAGGAGCTGCAACTTCATTTTACTTATGAAGAGAAAGCAGGACCAAGCTCATATGGTGGGTACACACAAGTGCAAGTGAAACATCCCATGAAAAACTTAAATGTCCTGATGTTTGTAGATGTGGCATGCAGGGACATGGTTTACTGCTAGACTAGTGAGTTACTTTAATGGTTGTACTTGATCTTAAGAGTCTTTTCCCTCAGGTCCTTTAGGTCTAAATATCTCTATGATTCTATGTTTTTTAGACTCAGAATCCCAAACTTTGCTTTAAAACCAGAAATTAAGTCCTAGAGAGTTTGATTTAGCTTAATCTGGATTTTTTTGAACAGTTGTTGAGATGTGGTGCTGTAGATCAGCCTGAGCTTTAATGATTTTCAAACAGTTTGAAAGGTGATAATGGTCCTCTTCAGAGGAATTGAGGTGAAGGTGGCAGTGAATGAACCTTGGAACACTGACGTTGCAATTCAGTGAATCTTTTCACATATTTTTTTATAAACCAACAGCAGCCACAAAGTGGAATTAATGCTATTTTTAGAGATCTAGTGAAGGAAAGTAACAGTCCTATGGTTGGAATTGACCCCTTGAGAGAGCACCTGCTAAAATTTAATTTGGGGGCAATAGCTTTTACAGAATTTAGGCAGAATTACTAAGATTGGCTGATGTCCAGGAAATGGCATGTGTATTATGCAAGATGGAAGATGGCAGGAGAGATGCTCAAGGAAGAAACTTGTCTTTGAACAAGAATAATAGAAATACATTCAAAATCAGTCGCACTGTCTGCCACAAATCTTGGTGTAGCCCTGTATTAAGATGCTCTCATGAAGTGCATGATGGATAATGCTGCCATGGGAACCTTGATTTCTCTTGCTTTGGGGTAAATCGTGGAATCATTTTGGCTGGAAAAGCCCGCTAAGATCATCAAGTCAACCCAGCACTGCCAAGTCCAGGGCAAACACTGTTCAGTGTTTAATTGCATGTTGCATGAAGCCCAAAAAGTCTCAGAATGCTGGAGCAGAGTGAGTGCATGGTGTGAGAACCAAGAGTGTCTGACTGTGGATTTCCTGCAAGGAGGACACATGTTGAGAGCACCGAGTCACTGCTTGCTCATCCAGCAGTGAAAACTGTTCATTAAAATCTGTTTAACTCCTTGGCTCCTGCCAGTGCTCTGGGGAAATCAGAACTGTGGTGCCAAAGGATTAAGTGCTACATGTTGAAATGGTTTAATGTATTTAAACTGTGATGAGTGATCTCTAGGAGGGAAGTCAGCTCGCTGATGCACTGGAAAGGAGTATCTGCTTGTGTATAGGCTATCCCTGCAGACTGCCTGTGGGTTTATTCCTGGATTAAAGAAATGGCTCACCTCTTGCTTCAGTGTGCAGCATGCCACAGTGGAATGGGTGGAAAAGCTGAGACTTTTGTCAGCTGGAACCCCTGTGATCTTTATTCCTTGCACTGGGAGTTCCTCACAGTGTGGTATGGAAAGTGATTCTTGTCACCAGGGTAGACCCATGCTTATACCATGTCTAGTAGCACTTGACTGTAATTCACAATGACATTTATTAGCAGCAATTCTGTGCATATTGATGGCAAATGTACTTAGCAATTACCTCTGAGCAGATTGTTCATGGGATGTTGTTGATTAGGAAAGTAATTGTGTGTGGTCTGCTGGTGAGGCAGGAAATGAGCTGCTCCTTGGCTCCTCTTTGGGTTTCCAATTGGAGATGGTTCCTGTGAACTTCCTGAGGGTGTTGAGGTTCATAACATGCTGAGGTTACATAGCCATTTGGTTTGAGTCCTCAAAATCTTACTTTTAAATATCTACAGAAGGTGGTAATAAGGCTTATGCTCAGCTATAGGAAGATGAAGTATCATGAAGGAATTGTAATAAACTGTAGTTGTGCTAGGGCCTGTTAAAAGTAAGCAGAAGAAAATGAAGTGGCGTGTTTGTATTTTTATTAATTAGGTGTAGCTTTCTTGAATTTTTGATGTCTACTTTTTGGAAAATAGAATATTCCTGTTATTGTGATAGATTTTTATTATAAAATTAGTAATATATTATTAGAATATTATTATTCCTATATTGCTCCTAATTTTACATAGATTTATTAGCACTTTTATGGAAATTTTACTATCTTTGGTGAACAGGGTTTTTAAAAATTAAGTTCTTAGTCATCCATACTATTTTTTCATTTACCAGAGCTTGGCATTATTTATAATTCTTCAATTGTGAGGATAAAACAAAGCCTTACGAAAGATATTGTTTTATGAACTGTTTGATGTAAATAAAATATCCAAATTAAAAGAAGTTTTAATACCGTGTCTGAATTTTTAAGTTTCTGTATTTCCTTACTGCCTGATCAGTAGTCATTGAAAATAACAGTGCAATCACCCAACAACACAAACAACCTCTCTACCCTGTGGTAGAAAATTCATATGCTTTGTTCAGTCTCTTAGCCTTCTGAGAAAAGGGTATTGTTCCTTTCAGGATCATCTCACAACTCCTTTGGAAATCACTATATAGTGGTGTTTGTTTCCCTATGAACATCATATTTTTATCCTTCTGACTGGACAATATCTTCTGGTGCCATGCTCTCTGAATTAAGTGCAGCACCTGGGAGTTTATAGAACATAACTGCAGTGTCAGCACGTCAGGATGCTCACACTGCAATCAGCATCTGCTCTGGGATATTTGGTGTGTCAGGGAGAAGTGTATACTTATAATCTGTGAGAGTCCTGTGTATGGAAAACATCCCTGTCACTGACTGCTCAGAAATGTAGACTATGTATGACATAGTCACAATTGTTCAGATAGCAAGTTTCATATTTGACTTATCTCAGATTTTGCAGTTCATATGCTTTCACTTTTTCTGCATGTCCAGTTCATACTTTTTCCTGCTGCACTGCGCTTGAGGATCAGAAGAAAGCTGTGCAACCTTGCTTTGTGTCAGAAAATGGAATTTTTTTGAAGGCTGAGTGCATGTGTGTACTTTGGCTTAACAAATAAATTGCCCTGAGTTGAGTTGCTGCTAGTAGTGTGTTATTGATTTCCTTCAAAAGAAGGCCTACCATTAACAGAAATGTGTTCTTTTTGAGGAGTTTCAGATGGTGCAGCCTTTGCCTCTTCATCCGTAACTGAAATTTGCTTATAATTTTGGGGAAGATTTCAGAATTTTGATTGCAGGAAAATCCACAGAGAGTCTAAACCCATATCCTTCAAGATTCAGCTGAAAATGTCCTGATATCAATAAATCCCAAACTGGAATCAACATCTGCTCAGCTGAAGTTGGAGTTAGTCTCACTAACACGAATCATTCATCCTTCCAACGTCTATATCCTGTAATTTCTGCAGTCTTTAACTGTAGTGACTCAAAGGTGCAAGAGAGCACATGCTGAGTATTTTAGTTCAAATCAGACTATTGATTCATTTAACCTGTTCCCTGAGCTGTAGTAGGAAGCTTTATTCATTTTCTATGGAGGAATTTGTAAACATAAGGCCTACTAAGGGCTGTTTGTGACGTATTAAAGCAAATATGAGGACATAGAGAAGGGAATAAATAAAAAGACATTTACTGCAAGCCTTAAATGATTTCATGCATGTTCAGCTATCACACAAAGGAAATGAGGGAAGGCAATCAATTTATGTACTCATTATTATCAAGCAGAAGTTGTAAGTTTTTAGGAGTAATTAGAACTGAAGACCAAACCACAAAACCTGGGGAACCTCTAAGTCTGTTTTGCAAGGAATTATTTATTTCATTACTTGTGTCCAGGTTCTGTATGAGCAACAGGGCAGAAAAACAAGTAGCATTTACGATGAGGATGTACCTTGTTATGCCTGAATATCTTACTGATCAGGTAAGATATTCGGCATCCACCAGATCAGGCCTTATCAATGTAGTAGTTAGGTTCTTGAGAAGATGGAGCTGAACTGATTTTAGAACTGGGGCCTCCTGGCATCTCTGCTTTCATCTTCATAAGCCATTTAACCTGTGTAGTGTGTGTTAATCCGATATCTGTAATGTGGGTAACTTTGAAAAAGTAAAAACAAATGAAAAAACCCGCATTATTAAAAAAAAAAGTTACAAAGGTATATAAATATATATATTATATGTATACATATATATGTATATATGCATATATATAAATATATATATATATATATTTACCAAATCCAAAACAAACAAACCCCACCAAAAAGTCAAACTCCATAAAATTTCTTGCAAAATGAAATAATCCATGGTCGAGGACTTAAATATAGCTGATGAAAAAAATGGTGCTTCAGCATGACTGGACATTTTAAAACCTGTGTAATTGCTGTCACTTCTGAAGTGCAGTTTGGAAGATACACCTATGATTTCTTCACCCTGCTCTAATTTTATCTGGACAGGTTCACCCTGTTCTTACTTTCCCCAAGGCTTTACAGGTCTTTGATCCAAGTATGTGATCTATTAATGTGAATGAGTCTTGTGTGTATTGTCTTTATCCTGCTATTGAAAGAGGCATTGTTTATGAAAACACAGAGTGTTCCATGTTTATAGCTCTCTCTCACGTTATAGATTTGGCTTGCATCCTCCTCATTGTCTTGGCAAGATGAAAATTAAACAAGAATGCGTGTGCCCCCATTGGGAAAAGGATACATTAATTACTGTAGCTGAATGACATTGATTACAGCAATTAAGTTGTTTTTTTTTTTTTTTTTAAATAACATCTTTCATTCTATGTGACTGTGCTAACCCAGCGTTTTCTTCCTTTATTTTCAATATTGTCTTGAGAGAAAAGCCTTCTTTCATATTTAAATAACCTTATTCTCTGTTCATATAAGTTGTGCATACAGTGTGGCGGAAAAATTTATGTTTTAGAAATGCTTTCACCTTACTTTTTTAACCTTTTTCTTCTCATTTTCTTCTGTTGGGAGAAAAATTAGGTACCTGTTGGGAACTAGTAGCAGTCTTGCTTTATAAGCATTTTCTAGGTTCAGAAAGCCTTAGGAAAGTGTCACATTCAAGTTACTTTAGAATATATTATCTGTGCTCCATTATTGGCTGTGGTTTCTGTCCAAGGTTAAATAATCTGAGCAGTTCTTGGTTTTACTAACAGGAGCTGCATTGTGTTACTTGTGGGGGATTCTATATAAAGGAAACCATGTTTCCGTGATAAAAAACTGATTTCCTTTAGAATGTGCAGTTCACTAGGTGACAATTTTTAATGTGTTTTTAATAAACTGATTGTGGAAAGAAATAATTTTGCTTTATAGTGAATATTCCCCCTGGTGTGCTTCTTAAAATTGAGTTCTGTATTCAAGAACAAACTTGAGTTAAGCAGAGTAACACCTCTGTAACCTGGCTATAAAGCTGTGTTTATGGCAGGACTTAATTATTTGAAAATACAAAATAAACAGGCATTTGGGTAATTATTGTGCTGCAGTGTTGTAATGTTGGGGATCAGCAATGCCACTCTTAAGCCATTCAGTGCTATAAAACTCTCCACTTCTTTATGATGTTATAGGTTTCTCATCATAATTTCATTTTTGAAAGCAGAAAAATCCTGATGAGCCAAGAGATTTATCTTTTGGTTTTTTTTAGTACTGTATGATAACTTCGAGTGGTTTAATAAGTTTTTTCTTTAATGAGTCTTGGAAGTCTTTTGTTACAGTTGCTTTTAAAAATTACTCATGTAAAATATGAATAGTTTTATTGCTTAGAATAGTTGCAAGTCTTTTTATAATTTTGCATCACTGCATGCATTTTATCACATTGTATATGACTAGAGAGTAATTTCTGTTCACTTAAAATGCACAAGCTTGTCATTGAAATGTGTAAAACTTCCTCAACGGATAAATATGTATCCATGAAAACATTGTATCTGTATTACTCTGGAGCAGTAGTGACATGGTCAGGGGCTCCATTATTTGGACATTCTTTTATGATGTTGCTCAGTGAATCGTAGACAAATGACACTGTCTCTGATTGTTCTTTTAGATTTAAAAAAACAGAGTGGGAAAATGTGTGAAGTGCATGCAGGGGATTTTGAAAGGACATTTAACTGTGGACCAGTGAGAAGTCACCAGTGATTAGTTCAACAGTTAGTAATTACACTGTTTAATATGATCTTCTGTAAGTAGTAAAGGAAGGCTTGTTGTGCTAAATATTAGCACATTCCTACAATACTGACATTTCGTTTAATTTATGCATTTGTTATTAGTTACTTTTTTATGTAAAAAAGAGAGGGTGTCACCATTTTCTCTGTTAATAATCTCAAGTGCTTTCTATTTCAGGAAAAAAATCCTATCTCCTTTAACAGCTAGAACTTCTAGTGGTTGTTCTTTAATTTAATATATTGATAATCTGCCTTTGTGTGTTTGAATCTTTGTTTTGTTTTGGTATTTGAAAACCCAGACATCCTTTTCTGTGTTTCTTTTTTAGGAACGGAGTGTGAAGATCTTATAGAGGAATTGCTGTGTTGCCTCATCCAGCTCATTGTTGAAATTCCCCTCTTGTAAGTAGGCTTTTTTTTTTAAATTTAGTCTTTTTTTATAAACTGAGCATTTGAGAGACTATGAAACTTGTAGTAATGGGTTTATAATGTTTAAATAGTTGTATTTGAATGTTCCATGTGATGGAGCAGTACAGATAATGATAAGCTGCTGCCAGTGCCAGCCCTGAATATTCTGTTGGAAGAAGTACATGATGAACGTCTTACACCCAGTTCAAACCATCAACAGAAGTTATTCCATTTGTTTCAGGTACCCCTGTCAGCACACAGACAGTAACTGGTGGAAATGGTTGTGCTCATGGTACAGGGGAAGGTACAGTGGAGGTGTCACTTCAGCTCTGGGGTATGCAGTAAGGTGAAAACTAAAGTTCTTCTGCAGTTCTGTGGGGGTTTAAATTGAAAATAAATCATACTGTGCTATTTAATACTGATTTCTAAAATTCCGATGAATTGATGTCTAAAGAAGGGACAAGAGAAATTAATAAGTGGAATGTTTCTGTAGATCTCCAGATTTGTTTACATGGCTTTTTTTTCATGCATCTGTTGTATTTGAGAAATGTTGATTCCATGTCTTGCTGGGAAATGTGTCGTAAAACATACTTCAGTGTTTTATGTAGGAGAGCATGCTTTGTTCTTTGGAAACAAAATGTTCTTCCACTTTTGTGGAAGTGTTCTGATGAGTTTTGACTATTTTCCCCATGATAAACTTTACTAAACGTAGAGTGAGCAGTGTCTTTAGTGTTAAATTTCATTGTAGTCTGTGTCTAAAATGTAGCGCCCCAGCTGAAGCATGGCAGCTTTGGAGGAGTTTCAGATTGTCTGTTGCAGTGTAGTATAGAGCTCTGCTGTGTCGTGGCTGGGATTGTTCTTTTGGTTGGAAAACTGACAAGGATGCAATGTTTTTTGAGACACTGCTGTCATTAAATGCAGCTCTGTCAACGTTAACGCGAGGGGTTTGTGTAGGTAGAGTGTAATGAATTAGTGGTGTGATTCAAAGTGTCATTCCACAGACCTTGTCAGGACTTCCTGCAACACATACAGGCTTTGTTTGGAGCAGGTTAGAGGAAGTACAAAGGGCTGAGAGGACTGTGATATACAGGCATGTTCATAAATCCTGCAGGGTTTTATTTTTCTTTCTTGGAAGCACCTGTGTGTAGTCCAGTATCCTTCATAATGCCTTTTCAGCAGGAGAAAGTATGCCAGCATGATAGTTCCTCACCCACTTCCACAACTGAAGCTCTCAGCAGCTCTGTTTCTGTGTGAATCTGCTTGCTTGCAAGTGGAAGCAGCTGCTGGAAGCACTTAGATTACTGTAAAATCTAATGCTAAAATGGCTTGTTTAAAAAGAAAATTATAAATCCTGTCCATAATTTAATATTCAGCTATATCAAAAACTTACATTTCATAAGAGATAGATGTGGAAAATTTTTGTTTTGTGGTTAGTTTGGTTTCTTTTGGTGAAATAAGTTTTTTTAGCTGAACTTCTCCTGAAACAGAATGTTGCTGATTGCTAATAAATACTAACACTTACAAAAATATGTATTACTGTCTTGTTTATCACTAGAATACGTTTAACAGTGTGATAATGCCTTAACTAAGAATTTTGTTCCCATACATCGAAAGGGAAATAAGTAGGGGAAAGGACATACTGGAGAACTTGCATTCTCTAATACGCAGTCCAGCTATGTTCTTCAAAAAGGTGTTATAAGGTATTACTTTATTATTAATTTTGTTCAAGAGAGTGATCAGGATTGCTTTCATAGAGAGTGTACTTCTTGCTTCCCTCTCTCTTCCTGGTCAGTTATCACTAGAGATTCTTTCCCTGTTCTGTTTCAAGGGAAACTTGAAACAGGGCTGCTGTCTTGTGAGCTGGAATTAATCCAGAGAGCTGCAAGCCTAGTATGTGAATTTGGGGAAGGAATAGATTGAGTGGAATAGATGAAATATTCAAACTTGTAATGTTCTCTGTGTCAGAACTTAGGATCACCTGTGAGAGAACAGACAGTTTTGGCAGCTTGCAACGGCACTGTAACAGAATGTCTGTCTGTAAAGATACTATCAAAGATTAATTATTTTGGTGACAGACCATTAAAATCTCCAAGCTGAGCTGGTCTTCAAAGTATCTTTCAGAACAGCAAAGATTTTGTTAAAAGCATTCAATAGCCTAAACAGGGGATTTGAACAATTAGTGTGTCCCTTGGGTTATGCAGATGCAGTTTGGTGAAAGGGTGGATACAACTGGCATCTGCTGTCTGAATAGATTTGCTTGCTGCACCCCAGTTAAAGCTTGTATTTTTCTCCTTCCCTGAAACTGTAACAATATTTTTAAAGCATGGAATGCCATTTCCGTGTTCAAAATGCAGGAACAGAGGTACCTGTGCAGCCGTTTTGCACTCCTTCCTTTTGAACTTGTTCTGAATGTCGCTTCAGGTGCTTGGGATACCTGTGTGTGGTATTTTGCACACAGGTTTGCACACACAGGTACATAGTTGTTCCAGACTGGTTGGAGAGCAGCCCTGAGGAGAAGGATTTTGATATATCCTGGTTATACCCCAGAAGTTGTGAAAGGCTGGACATCCCCCCGCCATGTGCACTAGGACCCAGAAACCTCCTGTGCCCTGGGCTGATCCCCAGCGTGGGCAGCAGGGCAGGGGGATCCTGCCCCTGTGCCCCTGGGCTCAGGTGAGAGCCCACCTGCAGAGCTGCCCCAGCCCCGGCTCCAGCAGCACAAGGAGCTGGAGCTGCTGCAGCCAGTGCAGAGGAGGCCACGGAGCTGCTGCCAGGGCTGGAGCCCCTCTGCTCTGGAGCCAGCCTGGCCCAGCTGGGGCTGCTCAGCTGCACCAGAGAAGCTCCAGGGACACCTCAGAGCCCCTGCCAGGGCCTGCAGGGGCTCCAGGAGAGCTGCACAGCCCCTGGGGACAAGGCAGGCAGGGACAGCACCCAGGCAATGGCTCCCACGGCCAGAGGGCAGGCACAGATTCTGGCACATTGGGAATTAGGAATTGCTGGCTGGGAGGGTGGGCAGGCCCTGGCCCAGGGTGCCCAGAGCAGCTGTGGCTGCCCCTGGATCCCTGGCAGTGCCCCAGGCCAGGCTGGATGGGGCTTGGAGCAGCCTGCGACAGTGGAAGGTGGACTGGATGGGCTTGGTGGTCCCATTTCAACCCAACCATTCTGGGATTATAAATGTAAGAAGTTTGAGCTTGGCAGGGACACAGAATTCGTGAGGGTTCCAGTCTTTTCTTGGGTATGTGCAGATGTCACTCACCTCTGAGCTTGCTCTGGTTATCAGCCTTGACAGAATAAACTCATTTATGTGTACAAAACAACCTACAGCATACTTGGAAATTGCAGGTGGACTGTATTTCTCAAAATTAATAAGAAAGGTGTGGGATGTGGAAGAAGATAAATATCAGATCTTTGTCCCTCTGTCCCTTATTATGAAGCATAACTTTTTTTTTTTTTTTTTTTTTAATTTTTGTTAGGAAAGGCTGCAGAGCCTTTTCTGGGAGGCAGAGCATTTCTGGAAGCGTCTCAGTTTTTTACAGGGAATTTAAGAGAATCTTTCTCAAAGTTAGTTTGTATTGGAAAAGGCAAATGTGCTTTAAGGCAGAAATAGGTTGCAGTAGGGACTCTGGGATTCTGCAACATTGTGGTGCTGTGTCTGAGAGTTATTAAAAATATCTTGAATTACCTTTCTGAAAAACAGGCTGTGCTGCATTGTACAAAATGCCAGGCATAAAAGTTTCAGGTTTAATTTTATAGGAAATACAGTTTTCATCAATTAGACTTGTGCAGTCCCTTATAACCCTTATGTTACCATATGTTGATGTTTGATTTATGGTTCCCTTGGGTGTGCTATGGATACTCTGCTTTTTCTTTGGTTTTGCTAATGTTAGCACTCAAGAGTGTACACTAATGATTCGAACTGCGTAGTCGGCAAAAAGATACAATGTTAGTATTTAATTGTATGACTGCTATGTAGAAACTATTGCTAACATTTTGTTGCAGGATGGAGCTCCCAAAGCTTTAAATTATAAAGGCTTCTTTCAGCAGCTTGTTAAGAGCTGGTATCCATAACTGAACATCTGGTTGTTATCAGTGCATTTTCACTTCATTAAAAACTATAAATGCATGTGGAGGAAAAATGAAATACTGTGATCTAGTTACATCACTCCTAAGTAGCACCCTGTGGTGCCAGTACAAGTTAGCAGATATTTCTATTACATTCCCTTATTTTCTCTAGTTATGGTTGTTTTAGGGTGCAGTCTTAGTCGTTTGGAAATGTTGACAATGTTGACAAAATGTAAATGTTGACGAAGTTTTGACTCAATTAGGGATGCTCTCTGCATTTTATGGGAGCTTAAAAGTCAAATGTAGGAGGAAGAAAGGCAGTATAATTGATTATAAAGCTCTACAAAGTAACTGCAGTGTAGGAAAAGTGCCATGTACAGATGATTAGATGTTTAGGCTTTCTTTTTTGCCAGTTGTGAGTAGCAAAGAGATTAAGAAATGTTTTCTGTTCTAGCTAGGAGTGCCATATTTTAATTATTTTTGTTGCTTTCAAAAGAATAGGTCAGAGTAGTTCTTTGTAAAAGGAGTCTGTTCAAGGAATTTTTATCAAGATTGCGGTAGCTCCATTATTTGGAAAACATGTGACTTTTGCAATTTTGGCAACTTTGTCTAATCATCAAAGGCAAACTTCCATCTGTTGAAACTGAGGTTGAAGGTAGCGAAAATATCCAAACTGAGAGAGATTTGTGTTTTTTCACTTTGAAGAGCCTCTAAGTTTTAGACTATTGTGCTCTGTTTAGGAGGGAGCTGATTCATATAAAGGGAGTTTTATTTGCTGCTGTACCTTGGGGTGGTAGGAGAACCTTTATCTGTATCATATATTCTTACCCTGTTCTAGTTCAGTTTTTATTTTAGACTTAGATCAGTATTTTTCTGTGACCTGTTCTATCTGTTCACTAGGTGTGCTGTAATTTGTAATGAAATTCCTCACCTCAAAGCACAGTATCAGAGGTCTGTACAGTTTTTTTTGTACATTATTCTGTGTATCATATTCCTAATGATCTGCTTTCATATATGGTTTTCAGCCCTCTTTCCACAAAAGATGATGAGTGTTGAAAAACCTCTGTTTGCAGGTATTTGGGTCTCAAAAGCAAAGACAGAGAGAGACTGTGGAGCAGGTTCACTTTCACTTAGGCTGCATCACTGATGTGATTCCTATGGTCTGGCTCTGTGTAGAACTCTCTGATGGTCTAATGTAGTTGTTTGATCACCTGGGTCATCTCCTCTTGCCTGGAAGCTACACCTGAGAGTCTCTGCAGCTGTGCATTTCTATAGGAATTTGGGCTGCTCTCTTGTGAGCTGTTGTTTGAAAAGTAATGTCTTTTAATTAGTTTTAGTGGATATTGGCAACAAGACATGGTGATATGAAAAGTAAATGGAGAATAATACAGCTTCTGTGCAACATTTAGAAGTCCAAAATTTATTCTAGGATTTTTCATCTGTAGAGGGAAGAAATAATTATTAGTGAGGCGACAATATACACAGTCACATAGTCCCAGATGGTTAAGAAACAGGTCTGTGAAAAAAGGCTCTAGAATAATGTTAATCCTTTATGTACTGCTTCAGAATATTTCCATACTGTTGATGCTCCAGGGAGTGGAGCCCCTCTGCTCTGGAGCCAGCCTGGCACAGCTGGGGCTGTTCAGCTGCACCAGAGAAGCTCCAGGGACACCTCAGAGCCCCTGCCAGGGCCTGCAGGGGCTCCAGGAGAGCTGCACAGCCCCTGGGGACAAGGCAGGCAGGGACGGCACCCAGGCAATGGCTCCCACTGCCAGAGGGCAGGCACAGATTCTGGCACATTGGGAATTAGGAATTGCTGGCTGGGAGGGTGGGCAGGCCCTGGCCCAGGGTGCCCAGAGCAGCTGTGGCTGCCCCTGGATCCCTGGCAGTGCCCCAGGCCAGGCTGGATGGGGCTGGGAGCAGCCTGGGACAGTGGGAGCTGTCCCTGCCCATGGCAGGGGGTGGGAATGGATGATTTTTAAGGTCCCTTCCAACCCAAACCATTCTGGGATTTTTTATTCTCTCACCCTATTCTTCTCCCAGTTGAGAATGCCCGGCATGGGGGAGATGCAGTGCGAAATGTCAGAGATTCTTTCTGCTTCCAGTCTCTGTTTGCTGAGTGCCCCCCGGGACATCTCTCAAATGTTTGGAGTCAGCTGTAATGACTGTAGAACATTATCAGCTGCCAGAGTGCATATGTGCCATCAGTGAGTGTAAAATTAGGAGTGTTTCCAAGAGGAAAGATTATGTTCTCTTTGAGTTGTTGTACTTGTATCCTGAGACTGATAGCCAGATATTGTACTTGCTTTTGAGTTTTGAAAAACTGATCCTATTCTCTGTGGTGACTCCTCTTTCACCTTTCTGGTGGGCCCTCAGGAAGCAGGGAAATGAAACCTGGTTCCTGTATGATTTGAGACTTTTTGTATGAATCAGCCCTTTTGGCAACTCTCCTAAATTAGAAAATGGGTTACCTTTTAACCTTTTAATACTCGGAGTAGACAGCTCTGGCTGGGTGAAAGTTCGGGAAAATATTTGAACAGGGAGGGGGGCTCGGTCTGGGGGTGGGAGTTGAAATTTGGAGTTTGGTTTTTGGCTGTTCAGGCTGTTTGCTCTGTAGGTGTGAAATAATTTATGAGCTCCCAGCCTCTGTGTGCTGATATAGAAATAGCTCCTTTTCACTGAGTAATTAAAGTGTTTACAACAGCATGTGCCTTCAGAGTGTTAATTGGAGTTCGTAGCTGAGATTTTCCTCTGTGGTGCCTCTGTGCTTCACCTCGGTTCCGCTGTCACAGACCTCTCTCTCACAGGCAGGGAACAAAGCTGAATGACTGGGAGCATAGAAAGCACTTGTGAGCAGTGCTTGGCCTTGGAGAGAAGCCAGCAGCAGCAGGATGGTGACACATAGGTAGATTGTTGAAGTTCTTGGTAGGTGATGCTGATAGGAGGTCATCCACATGGTTTTGAATGGATAAAGCAGATGCCAGGATACTGAGGAGTTGTGGTTTTAACAGGATCATAGTTTTTTTGTTCTGTGTGGGATGATTGCATCATTTGGGAACAGTATGTGGGCTAAGGTCCGACAAGGCGTGGAGTAACCTGGTCTAACAGAAGGTGTTCCTGTCTGTGTCAAGGGGTGGAACTGGATGAGCTTTAAGGTCCTTTCTGAAACAAACAAGCCTAGGATTTGATGATTCTAATTTACAAGTTCGCCACCAAAGTCAATAAACAAAATAAATAAACTAAAATGTATGTTCTTGGTTGAAGACCAGGAGAGAAGTGAAACTCTCTGCAATCCATGTCTTGGAAGAATTAGGTACTGCACCAATTTCTCTAAAGAAGTACTACTGTGTGTCTAATTGGAGTGCTGCTTTAAAGCAGCTGTAGAGGTCCCAGAGGAGCCCAGGATCTCCGTTACCTACCTGACAACACAGATTAAAATGGAATGTGGTCTGACTCAGTAGAATTTATTTCTTAGAGGCTGTGGACTTGCCATCCCTGGAAGTGTCCAAGGCCAGGTTGGACAGGGTTTGGAGCACCATGGGATAGTGGAAGGTGTCCCCGCCCATGGCAGGGAATGGGACTGAATAAGCTTCAAGGTGCCTCCCAACTCAAACCATTCTGTTATTCTAATTTTTGTCTTTTGATTTAATAAGTTGTTATCTAATGATTACTGGTTTATTTCTGATTATAAATCATACAACTATGTAGTTGTTTAATTAAAAAATTTTAATTGAAATGATCTGGCATAATTTGGTTTTGGAAGGAATCCATTGATTTATCAGTTTTTCATTGAAATGTAGACACCAAACGCGTGTTAAATACACAGATTTGTTATGCTAGTATCAGGGAATCTTGCATTTTGGAGCTCCTCATTCTATGAAGAATTCATTATTTAACATTATCTTGGATAGATGGGACATGATCTGTATTTTCTTCAGAGAGTACATGTTTATGTATAAGGTTTGTTGCTAGAAATCAGTTTTAGCTCAGGTGTCTCTTGGGAGAACCTGGGCCTGCTCCATCCAGTCCCAGGATGTCGCTGCATACCAGGTATGGTACCAGGAGGGCATACCAGGCATGGGGTATTCCAGGAGGACAGCTGTCTGGGATAAGGGAGAGAAACGATTGCCATGAGTTCTGGACTACAGTCTGTCTCAGATTCTTTCCATGTGAAAGACTCGAGATGTCTTTTGAGAGACAGACCTGTAGTATCTGCTAACTTATCTACCTGATATGGGAATATATCTCCCTTTGGAAAGGCGAGGGAGAAAATAAGTGGAAAAAAATTGAGAATAACTAATGAATCCCCAAAAGAGAAAATCCAAAACAAGAGAAAGAGAAGACCTCTGCATGTTTTGGTACATTGCTTTATGATGTCCATTTACATAGAGCGTGAGCTCTATCTGTAGATTTTTTATTTGTTTTGCAAGACACTTGAGAAGGAAAAAAAAAAAGCCACAGAAGCTCAAAACAACATGCAGTTATTCTAGCTTTCTGAAAGAAGTAGCTAAATAATTTTGACATGTAATTGATACATGAGTTCATTATTTCTGGTTTCCTCCTTATCTGCAAGCAAACAGTTTTCAGGGGAAGTTGAAGATCAGCATAAATTCCATGTAAAGTCATTCTATATGACTGATAGCTTTGAATAAAATAAAAAAAATCAAAACCAAGTCCTTCTATTATATAGTCTCTCAATATAAATAAACAATGTGTTCTTTGAAGTTGAAAGAAGTTCCTGGTAGTTCTTGTGATCCTTTAGAAATGCCTGAGTTTCAGAAAACCATACATTTGACCCTTGGTGGAGAAAATAATTTTGCTCTGAGGCTTTATCATTGTGCTGATAAATTAAGGGTGACTGGACCTGAGGGGTTACCCCAGATATCAGGATCCTGCTTGTGTTTATGTCAGAGCAGATTTAATTTGAACAGATTCTACAGGTTTGAGTGGAGTGTTTCTACAGTTAAATGTGCCCTGTCTGGGTTTTGAACTTAGAGAAAATGAGAGCAGCTCACTAAGTGGGACTGTTTGAATTTACCTTTCTGGTATTTCTCTGTCTGAGTTATATAAGAATATTGAAAGCAGATTTTTTTTTTTTTCCTTTATAAAGTGCAGTAATGTCTTAGTTTATTTTTTATGCTGATTCTTGTCAAAACAGAAAATTATTTTGTAATGTTTCCTCAAATTTGCTATTCCACTTGTGTGGGTTATAATAAAAATAAATGAATGAATGATTGAAATGGAGAAATAGTATACTAGACCCCAAAATTTGTTTCCTCTCTGAATAGTGACCCAGTGCATGCTGTAGTATGTCTTGAAGTTGCTGCCCTTTTTATTCATCACCTTGGGGTAGGAAACATTGTTCTGGTATTCTCAGCCAATGTCATAATGATAAGTTTCTAAATGTTTTTCTTATAATATCAAAAAGTATTTTCCCAAACTGTTGCTTTTATTTTGATAGAAAAACATTTCTCAATTTTTTTATTGCTGGTGGCTGAGCCTTTGATAATTTGATGTTATGTATGTATTTAAGTCTTTTTTGCTTTGCTTGGGATGCGTGTGGGTGGCGGATTGCACAGCTCCTCTGGTTTGGAGAGGGAGCGGGCACTGTTCCTAGTGCTGCCTTGCTTCTGGCTCAGATGAATTTGCAGTGGAACCAGATCAGAGTGTAACCTCTGGCCTGATCTAATTATCAGCATTTACACTGGCGAACTTCCTCAGGAGTGGGCAAAAAGTCAGGTAACTTGCAGAAAGTAAAAGTAATTCAAAAGGACATCATGATTTTCAGGAAAATGTTACTTAGGCAGTATGTCCTTTCCCAACCCATAACTTCAAATGTTCGGGGTTCAAATACTCAAATGAAGTGAGAGAAAATAAAAAACAGTGAATATGCACAACCTTCATTTTTAAAAACATTTTTGTATGAGAGGTGGTGCAGTTCTGTGGATTGTGATCCAGGAAATTGTGATTCCAGTTTGCTGTTGGCTTTGAGTAAATAACTGCACTCTGGAGAAACTCTGGCCTGGAGCTGCTGCAGAAGAGCTTAACTTAAGCTGTCTGTGCATTGTGATGCATGAAATTCTTGTTTTCACACTTGACAGTAATGCATGTTGTTTGCAGTATACCTGGCAGCACACTTGAGAATATTAAGCTATTTGGTTGTGTTAAAAATTAGACTGATTTCTTTTAAATAAAATGCTGTGTGTTTTAGTGAGGACCACACCAGCTCTGATCCTGAGACTAATGAAAATCTAGTCCTTTCTGGGGTCAATTTGTTTTGTTTTGGGAGATTGCACTGTAGTTTTCAAATCATCATTGTTTGAAAGTGCACTTAGTTTTATGCTTATACCTGTTCTAACTGTATACCTGTTGAGTATAAAATTTTTGGAAGGTGGCATTGTAACAAAGAAAAATTTAGCACCACTGATTAACCAACATATATGCTGATTTGTTCTTTGGTGTTTTGATTTTTTAAAACTCTTAAATAGAAGTACTGTTAAATATTTGCATTTGACAATAATAAACAGATTTTGAATTTCCAGTAGGTCCCAGGTCAGAAAACTGTGATAACTGTCGCAGGGAAACCATTGTAACTTAGCAATACTGGATTGTGAAGCATACTGTGGAAATTAAATAGTGACAGTGGGAGAAGCATTAAAAGAACTTGTGGTAACAATAACAATACTTGATAACAATATTTCTGATGAACTGCAGGGTGGTGCTGTTGCACCAAATGAAGTACCTCATTTTGGAGGACGTAAAAATGGTCTTTGGTTGAAAGTAGGAATGATACTGGTTCATGTTCAAGTTAGTTCATTGCATTTTAAAAGGTTTCTTGCAGTCTGCAATTTGTTACTGATTTAGGAGGCAAATGCCGTTTTTATCTCCCTTTTAAAAACCAGATTTGTAACAAGGTCATTATAGGCAGAGGTGGGAACAGAAAGCACAAGATACTTTTAATAGTGTGCCTGTCATCTGTTTTGGTGCACAGCCTTTCCTAATGAACCGGGGCTAAATGAACTGTGCTGAACTGTCTGGTGTCTGTATTTAAGCATTGCAGCTCATTCTTTGTGATTATCTTGAATACCTTGTAATACTTTGAAACTTTCTACTTCCCTGTTACCTCAAAAATACCGTTTAAAACTGAGCAATATATCCTGATACCCTGAGCATTTTGTACACTTGAGCTGGCATTTGTAGATTACAATCTTCTCATAGGAATCCAGTTTTCTTGGCAGATGGAGCTGTGTTGGGCTAGCTGGACATTCATTCCCTCACTTAGGATGATGGCTTTGTGACAATTTTGTTTAATAGTACAAAGGACACACTTTTGAGAGATACTTAGTATTTTGAGGAAGAAGTATAGTCAGTTTATCAATTGCAACTTGAATGCCATGAGCAATACCTCTTTTTACATTGTTTTGTCCTTTGGTGTCTGAAAAAATTGCTTATTCCTAAGAAAAACATCCATTTTTGGTATGAAAGGATTCTGAGTTTCTTCAATTTGTTGTTCACATGTTCCCAGTTGAATCTCGCTGTGCTACACAGTGTATAACTTCAGGTGAAGCTACCAAGTATTCTTGGAAATCAGCCTGTAAACAACCCAGTAGATTAATCTCTGTAATTTTCTCTTTATTCTGCAGAGATATTACATACAGCATTTCCTTGGAAGCCGTGACAACTCTCATTGTGTTTCTCTCCTGCCAATTATTCCACAAAGAGATTCTGCGAGAGAGCATCATTCACAGATACCTGATGCATGGTCGATGGTAGGTCCTGCTCTGGGATGCTGCCTAAGGGCAAAGAAAATGCTGCTGGTGGCTTCTTCAGGTTGTTCGAAAACAGAAGGCAGCAAAATATTATCATGATAGAAAATTTGTTCTGCTCAAAAGAAAAGAGATCACAAAAGCAAACATCTCTAAAGGCTCTTGGAGGGATTTGGGTGGAAATCTCACAGCCCAGACTTCAGTAAAACTAATTTGGAAATAGCTTTTATATTTTGAGGTTAGTTTCATTAACTTTAAACAGTATTTAGTTTTCAGGATGGTTTTTTGATTCAACAATGAATCTTGTAGCACTGCAGCCTGGAGAACTCAGGTCCCTCAGAAATGCTAGGGCTTTCTTGCCGTCCAGATAAGCAGCAGTCCTTGGAAAGATGAGTACACATGCTGGGCTGAGCTGAAGGGAACACTTAGCCGGGGGTAGACTTGGTTGTGTGAGTAATATCACTTGCTCTGGCAAGTTGGTGGTTGTGTTCAAGTGCTTTCACTGTGGCTTACATGGATTTTAGTCAGGCTTCCATTCATTCTCTTTCAACTTCAAGTTCCATGTGGGCAGATTTCTCATAAATGTATTTATTCTCTGGTTTCCTGAAGTTTCTACTAGGTGTAAGAAACAGATAGTACTGTGACATGCAGGGGAAGGAGTGAGGCTCAGCTTGGAGCACTGGGCAGACTTCAGCCTGAAACATCAGCAGGATAGGGCCAGAGCCTCAGGGTGTGTGGGGTATCCTGCTACTTCAGTCTCTGGATGGAAGGAATCAAGGGTTTGGGGGAAAATGGGGAGTGTTTGGGGAAAGACTTAGTATGTGATCTAAGAGGTCTGATTTGGGAGTAGGAGGAGCCTGACCTCTGGAGAGAGATGTAGGAATTTGGTGGCTGGGAATCAAGAGCAATGTGAACAGGTGGAGTGATACTGGTGTGACATCCCACCCCTAAGGAGAGGGAAGCACCCAGGGTTTGTAGATGTTCATGATCAAAAGGAATGACAAAAGTCAGAGGATCTGCCAAATTTTATTAGTAAATTACGCGTTTGGCATGGAAAACAGTGTTTGTCCCTGATATTCCAGTGTAAGCGCAGTGGGGTTTGGATAAAGGTGGGTGGGTGCTGTAAAAGGAGAAAGAGAGGGACACAGAGAGAGAGAGAGGTTGGATCAAAGAAGGGGAGAGAGAAAGGAAGAAAACAAGAGAGATCACCAGTCCTGACTCCAGTGTGGATCCAGCTGATGGGATGTCCTGGGGCCCTGGGCTTTGTGGGGCACATTTAAATCTTCCACTCGCTGGGGAGAAGTTTCCCACCTTTTGAGCAAGTCAGTTCTCATTCTCAGTGGTTCCTTCAGGCCTTTCTGGAGATGGTTTGGGGCTTTGGGCCCTTGGATGGGCTCAGAGTTCCCCCTGCAGTGCCCGGCCCTTCTGGCCCTGTCCCTGTGCCAGGCTGTGCTTTCCTGCAGGAGCCACAACCAGGAGGTTTGTCCCTAAAATGCTGCCCTGCTCCCACATGGCCCCTTCTCCAGCCACATCCTGGTCTTCCTCTGGTGTGTTTCTGCCAAGTCCTTGCTTGTAATTCCCAAAAACCCTTGGCTGGCTCCACACCATGCAGCGGTTGGTGTTTGGTACATGAACATTAGCTCCTTCTCAGATTCTACAGATGGTCAGACAGTCCATCCTAACAGAGCTCCTTCTTTTCAGTTCTAAATCAGATGGGAATTGGAGTCAGCTGTTTGCTGTTGTGGAAATGCTACTCCATTCTGGAAATACTGTAACCTTCTTGTTAAACCCAACAAATTCTACTGGCATTTTTCAGATTCATTGATGTAAGGTTGGTTGTTTCATTGGTCTTCGCAAATTCCTAGAGTTATAGAATCTTTGAGGTATGAAAAGATGTTTAAGATTGGTTCTGAGCTGCACACACAAGCAAAAATATTGTGGGTGTGGAAAGAGGCTGTTGGTACCTCTTCTGTGTTACTAGAGCATGGAGTGAAAACTGAAAAAATACAGCATTCCTTTTCATTGCATAAATACTTTTCCAGTTATGTCTTGAGGTAAGTGAATACAATACAAACTAAATGGTTTATTTAAAAGTAGTATTTAAAAAACAAAACCCAGAAGGCAGTTTTCATGGTCCTGCTGTGGAAAATGCTCCTTCAGACCCTTGGTGAAGTCTGGGCAGCTTTGCATGGGCAAGACCTTGGTGTTCTTTTCCTTTCCAGTCTTGTCAGCATTGGGAGAGTTACTGACCATTTTTAATGCCAAACACTAGCATTTGCACCCTACCTGGACTTTGTTGTGCCAAATTTTGTGAGTTGTGAGTCAACTAATTTTTTTTTTTCCTTTTCAGTCTTCCATACACCAGCAGACTTGTGAAAACTTTGCTGTATAATTTCATTAGACAAGAGAGAAGCCCTCCTCCAGGGACCCACGTCTTTCAGCAGCAAACAGATGGAGGAGGACTGCTCTATGGAATTGCATCTGGGGTGGCAAGTGAGTCTGATTTTCTATAAATTGTATTTCAGACCATATGAAGTATTGCCTTCTGTGTGCCCTCTCTTGCAGACACACCTGTAGCCCATTTCTTTTTCAGCAAGTGATACCAGTGTAGAAAAGCTGTCCACAGGCCTGCGTGGCCCATCTTGAGATGTGTTAGAATCTGAAGCAATTATACCTGCAGGACAGCAGATGGTAAAAGTATCACCTAGCCCCTGGGTTTTTTTACTCACACATTAAAAAACCCTCAACCAACCAAGTAGCGCCCTATTTGATGAATCACATACTTCAAGTTACTTAAAGTGTTGCAAGAAATAGTTTTATGTGTGCATTTTATTTTTACAATTACTCTGTGCATCTGGTGACCTGCTCTGTGGCTCTGCTTGAGCGAAAGGTTGGGTTAGGTGGTCCCAAGGGGTCCCTCCTAGGAGGGCTCTTTGATGTAAGGGAGCAACCTAGATAGGAATTTTTGTAACATATTGTGCCTTTCCCAGTAAGTTGACTAATGTTTTTTCCTGATCAGTATGACTAGATTCTGACCTTTCCCAGACTGTTTGCTGTAGAGAAATACTGCCCGAAGAATAGCAAAGACTTGATGCCATTTGTTGTTCAGAAGAAGGTTTCTCATTTTTGTTATACTATACACTCTGTTTTGTTTGGTGGCTGCTCCCTTCCCCACACCAGATGTGTTTTAGTGGTATATAAAAATCTGTCCTAGAGGTTTTTTCTTTTCCACTGAATGAGAATAAAACATAATACAGTGCTAACAGCAAAAGTAGATATTATTTTCTTTCTCCCCGATAAACTAGAGAACACTTTGCAAGTCAGTTGCTGTTAAAACCGATACTATTTATTTAGCTCTTTTGTGAAATCAATTCACTGGCAGCCTCCTGAGGGAATATTAAAGTTCAGGCCGCAAGGGGTCTGCCAGAACTGGCGCTCGGAGGCAGTGCCCGCGTCCCTCCTCAGGGCGGCAGTAAAAGCGCACGGCCGCTGCGCTCAGCCCCGTCCGCGCTCCGGGCTGCGCCCTGCTAACCCAAACCCAGCGCACAGTAGTGGCTTGCTTTGCGATTCACTTACACGCACGCCAGGTTAATTGAATTGTTCCTTGCAGTGCTTTATTCGAGAGTCCCATCAGCTATATTCTTTTCCTTCGTTTCAATTGCAAGGAGAAATTGCCCTTAACGTGTTTTTCTGAAACAGTTTTCAGTATCTGCATTGTAGTTTTTCAGTTTTTGCTGCATGTTTTGGTACGGACTATTACCGGAGTAATTGCTGTTATTTATATTATTATTAATTCTGGTCTCTCTAGTGTCTTTCTGTGTCAGTGCTGCCACAGGCAAAACACTTCTTCCCCTCTTCTGGTTACTTGACTGATTTGTAAATGCATCCATATTGCCACCACTCGAGCCTCCCTCTGTAACACTTCTTACATGATATCCCCTGTGACTTTTTACCCGTTGTATATTAAGTTTCCATTTCTTAATGCAAACTCTTAAGATTTCAGCCTACATCTGTTCTTGTCTCTTCCTACACTCCCACCTCCTTCACTCCTCTTGAACCATTCCCTTAGCAACTACCTTGGCATACGCCTACGCTTGTTTTCTTGCTTCTTTCATGAGTACCTGAAGTGCCATCTCTTAGCCCGGCAAATTAAGTGTCTTCCTTTAAAGCTTTAAGAAGAGGAGCCTTTTTAAAGAGCTTTCTAATTTCCTGCCTGGGAAAAGGGAAAAAAGGAGTACCACATCCTGTTAAAAAACAGAAATGTTTTTTCTGTCCATGCTCAGACAGTTGCTTGAGATTTTTAAAAAATATTTGCCTATATATGATGTTGGACTATAGGTGAAACGTGGGCACAGTAGGGTTGTAGAGTAAATGGCATATTTACCTGTCTTATCTCTGAATTAACTGTTATGAAATCAATACTTTAGTTCATGTAGCCTCAGGTACATGGGTAGAGCACAGCACAAATGAAGATGCATCAACACGAGGTGACAATCTGTTAGGGAACAAAAGGGAATTTTGAGCAATGAACAGCTGTGGAAAACTTTGATGTGATTTCTGTATTGTATTACTTTTTTGTGTTTTGTAATCTTTACATGATAGAAATTGAAAGTATGGAGGAATTGAAAAGTCACTTCTGTGTTGCTCAGTGCCTTTTAAATACCACATAATGCTTAAAGTAAGTTTACTGAAATAGTCTAAATACAATCTACTTAGGATGAAAGGAGATAGGAACCTGGTTTAAAAAAAAGTGTTTTTAATATGACATTTTGAGGCCTAAAATAATTATTGTACATGTTAATTATTTTACTTAATACCACAGTCGTCTAAATTATCATGTGTAATGTTACTCCTGTTTTGTAGTCACTTGCACTGCAGCAGGAGATCAACAAACTCTTACAAGCACCGTATTTTAGATCCACCCTCCTTTTCCTTCCTTGTGATTCAGCAGGAGTGATAATTATACACGATATGAGCAGAATTTTACCCTTTCCCACAGTTAACCTTCTCCTGCTTCTCATCCTTCGTAGCCTGTTTTTCTTCCTCTCATGAGCTTCCTTAACTCTGAAACCACACAACCAACATCCTCACACCAATTACTTCTGGGTTTGGCCTCTGTCTGGATCCAGGTTACCTCTGTGCAAGGACCTTTTTCTGTCCTGGATATAAAATACCTGGATTGGATTGTCCTGCCAATTCTGTTATGCTCCAATAATTAAAGAAACAATGGTGGTTTTGGAAGGAGGGGAAAAATAATGGTATTTATTTTTGTGACTTCATAAAGGAGATTTTTCTCTACTGAGTCAACTTTGCTTTGTCTTTGTGGTCTTTCAGTAGGTGTGCATAGTAATTGTAAAGTGCTGCTAGATCTGGGGCAGTGTTGTGAAGCATAAATGACATTAATATGCATGGCAGTAGAATTTAGATATTAGAAACTCATTTATTGGAAACCAGAAATTAATTATTCTTGGTTCACAAAGCACATTGAACCAACTTACCCTCAAACCCAAGTTTTTTGTTGGCTCTAAGTTCCCTCCTCTTTTTTGTAGAGATTTCTTAACATTTGCCAATTCACAGTCTACAGTCAACTAAGTTGAGACAACTTTTTGTGGACAAGCAATATTTTTTTAAATTAGTCATTTTATTGCTTGCAAAATAGAATCCTTGTTAGAGTGAGGAACTGCCAAGCAGATGATGTGCTAAGACAGGGAAATGATAGTGCTACTCAAGACTGTTGAAAAATAAGTCAGTTTAGATGGTTTCCTTTGAAATAGTTGATCCAGTTTATACTTTGCTATTAAAAACAACTCCAGACACTAATGCATCTGGCAGAAGTGAGGAGTTACTGCAACAGTGGGATCTTATTGACTTGGCTTGTGCTGTTAGGGTGTTTATAGATGTGAGGGGTACAATGCTGTATCTGTGAGGAGCTCTAGCAGAGTCACTGACCGGATTCAGCTTCATTAATCACTCAAGTCATCATCATCACTAATCTGCCACACAAATGCACTGTTGTAGCATTAATAGAAATTGCAGAATTTAGTGTGTAGTGATCAGTGATGGCTTGTTTTCTCATGTCTGTATACTTTCGTTGGAAATAGAGAAATATTCCTGGCCATTGATGATGTTATATCAGGCAAGTATATGCTTTACTCTGCACTGTACTGTTCAGCATTAGGATACCTGAAGGTGTCAGACCTCTGTTGTATATCTGTGATTTATATACACTACAGCTTATTCAATTTTTTTTTTTTGGTGCTCCTCTCTGGTAAATAGAAGCATTTGAATTGTAATTTTTAACTTTACAAGAAAACTGTTTATTAATATTTAGTGTTTTATGTTACTATCTTTTTCCTCTTCAATTTTGTGGAGCTTGATTTGTAATATCTACATTAAAATATATCAAAGTAGAGAGACACAAAAAGATACTAACAATGTGTCTGTTATTTCCTATTGTTATGGTTTCACCAACCTTTACTTCTGCTAGCAAATGCTTCACTCTGCTTGCTTCTACCTTCCAGATCCTTTTTGTGATGTGTCACAGGTCTGGTGTCTGTCTCTGGTGCTTAGTCAATGCTTAATTGCCTGTTCATGCCCACCACAATGGAAATGTATATTTGAGCTTTCTTTTCCAGTTCTGTCTGTTTGTTTTCCTTCTTGCTTACAGTCTGTAAGTGTCATCCTCTTGATGCTGTAACTATGATATTTTCCCCTGTCTGAATAGGAAGATTGAGGAAGTTTCCAGATCTTTAATCTTTCACTTAGTTCCCGTGACAGTGTGTCTGACACAGAGCAAAGTGTGTGGCTGCAGTTCAAGCACAGATACTTTGAGAATAAATAGTTGAGTATTCTGGTTGTGTAGCTGTGGCAGGGGCAGTCTGCAAGAGCAGCAAACTGGTGCCAGAGCAGCTTCATCCTGCCCAAAATCTGTGCTTGGGTGCTACAAGGACCACAGAAGCGGGTTTGAAATTGGGTTGCTGCTGCCTGACCAGTGTCTCAGTATCGCCTTTGAGAGTTTTCAAGTTTTTATGACAAAAACTCACCTTCAGCCTTAATTGCATTGGTACAGAAATATATTGTGTCTGAGAAGTATCTCTGCAGACCAGAGATGTACTCACTATCAAGCTCTTAGACACTTCTCTGATGTACACTGTGCCATGTATGTTCTGTTACTTGTAATGTAATTTATCTTTGTGTATTTGCATTGTGTGAGAGTATAGAATGGTTATACAGCAATAGCACTTCTGGTGGCATTTGTCCCCAGCTCCACCAAGCTCTTGGGATTTGAATGACAAGGATCTGAAACCAGAACAATTGTAGTGTAATTAAGAAATAATGATGCTTCAAGGGCTGGAGCCCCTCTGCAGCTGGGGCTGTTCACCTGACCAAGAGAAGGCTCCAGGGACACCTCAGAGCCCCTGCCAGGGCCTCAGGGTGCTCCAGGAGAGCTAGAAAGGAACCTAAGACAAGACAAGGAGGGGCAGGACACAGGGAATGGTTGGTTTCCCACTGCCAGAGGGCAGGGACAGATTCTGGCACATTGGGAATTAGGAATTGCTGGCTGGGAGGGTGGGCAGGCCCTGGCCCAGGGTGCCCAGAGCAGCTGTGGCTGCCCCTGGATCCCTGGCAGTGCCCCAGGCCAGGCTGGAGGGGCTTGGAGCAGCCTGGGACAGTGGGAGGTGTCCCTGCCCATGGCAGGGGGTTTGGAATGGTTTTTAAGGTCCCATTTCAACTCAAACCATCCTGAGAGTCCATGAAATTGTTGATCAGTCCTGTTAGCTTCACCAACATTATTTTGATAGTAAACCACTATTAGTCAGAACTAGCTGTACAGGTAGCATGGGCTTTGCTCTGTGAGCTCTGCTCTTTGCACATACACTGACAGTAGTGACAGCAAAGCATGGTTTCCCAGAATAGCAGTTTATACTATCATTTCCTAGGCTTGATAGTTCTGAAAAATCTTTGACTCTGAAGAGACTTATCAGTATCTATAGGCAGGTGTCAGAGCAGCGATCAGACTCTCTTTGTGGGACCCAGCAATGGCACCAGTGGAACTGATGCCAAGGAAGATCCACCTGGACATGAGGAAGACCTTCCCTGTGCAGTGACTGAGCACTGAAACAGACTGGAGAGGCTGTGGAGTCTTCCTTGCTGGGGGATATTCTAGACCATCTGAACACAATCCTGTGCCATTACTTTGGGATGACCCTGCTGCTGGGGGGAGCTGGGACCAGATGATCCACTGTGGTCCCTTCCACTTTTACCCACTCTGATATTCTGTGAAACTGTACATTTTTCTTTTATTTTTGGACAGGCTGGTGCTCCTGGGGACCCTTGACTGCCACCACTCCACCCTTGTGACAGTGACAACATTTTTCATACTTAACATTGTGGAGGCTTATGTGTTTTTAAACTCTTTTCTGTGATGTCTTCCTGGCACTGCCCAGGCTTGTGTTGTGCAGGGAGCTGTGCTGTAGCTCTGTCAGCTGTTTGGAGCAGGGACCATCAGTGCACAGCACAGCGAGGCTGTGGTTCATGACTAGAGCTTCTGATTTCTGTGGTCATACAAACCCTAATTGTAACCATATGCTTCAGCTTGTTTACTGAGAGTGCAGCAGCAAGTTTCACGAGGTGTGTTGGTGATTTATCTCCCTGACATTTATCCTGATATTCCAAAACCTGAGCAGCTTCAAATAACCCGTTATAAAAGAGAAGAGAAAACCTATTGGCTCAAAAATGGTTTTGCTTTAATTCTTTAGGGGAAATTGCTTGTTAAAGGAAACCAAGAAGCAAGCTGATGTATTGTAACAAAGTTTTAAAAGTTGATATTTTGCAAGGATTAGGGCTAGAAAAAAGGAACTTTATATGGCTGAGAAGCAGGTATTTCTTGCTTTCCAAATTCTTCTTTGCTCTAGAGAATTATGGAAATAGAATTGAGATAGACAGTATTTATAAATTAAAGAATGTCAATAATCAGCTATGTAAAAAAATGAACTTGAGCAGCAAAAGCAGTTATGTTTGACTTTTTCTTAAAGTCCTATACATTTTTTCTAGTGGATGGTAAGAAATCCATAGCTCTTTGCCTTATAATTGAGTGTCAGCAAGAATGTTCATTTCCTAGCTAATCTTTATTTTAGCAATAAATGTGAAAAGGCTTTAAAAAGTATTTTTCAAGTTCATTTTTGAGCATATTTCAAATGACAGAGATGCTTGACCATCCATGCTGTCTAAGCAACAGTCCAAACTCTGTGAGTTAAAGGTTTGGTACCTTCTTCCTGTGGGCTGCTGCACTTCTTGTACAGTGTTAACAGATACTGTGCTCAGGTGAGAGCCCACCTGCAGAGCTGCCCCAGCCCTGGCTCCAGCAGCACAAGGAGCTGGAGCTGCTGCAGCCAGTGCAGAGGAGGCCACGGAGCTGCTGCCAGGGCTGGAGCCCCTCTGCTCTGGAGCCAGCCTGGCACAGCTGGGGCTGTTCAGCTGCACCAGAGAAGCTCCAGGGACACCTCAGAGCCCCTGCCAGGGCCTGCAGGGGCTCCAGGAGAGCTGCACAGCCCCTGGGGACAAGGCAGGCAGGGACAGCACCCAGGCAATGGCTCCCACTGCCAGAGGGCAGGCACAGATTCTGGCACATTGGGAATTAGGAATTGCTGGCTGGGAGGGTGGGCAGGCCCTGGCCCAGGGTGCCCAGAGCAGCTGTGGCTGCCCCTGGATCCCTGGCAGTGCCCCAGGCCAGGCTGGATGGGGCTGGGAGCAGCCTGGGACAGTGGGAGCTGTCCCTGCACATGGCAGGGGGGTGGGATGAGATGAGCTTTAAGCTTTTGCCTTTCAACACAAACCATTCCAAGAGTACCATCTTGAGGTTTTTGATGGTACTCCTTTTGGATGGCAGATGCAGATTTTGTAGCATTAATGACTCAGAAGATTAGGTTCTTTTGCACTAATATTGAATGTTATAATAACACCTACAACTTACAGCTCCATAAGGGATTTATTCTTCATAGTTTTTACAACACCTGCCCTAAAGTTCTCAGACTGCATTGTTTAGCTGCATGATTTCTCATGAAAATGGACAGGTCAGGAAAAAGGATGATCTGTTTCTTTCCAGATGCAGTGATGCCATGTAATGAAAGGTCTAAGTTTGATGTCTAATAATTGACAAGTGCCTTGGACAGATTGGATGGATAGGAGAAACTGAGCATTGATAAAGCTCAACAAATTCCTTGGCCTTCTATTGTTCTTTCTTAAAAATTGTTTTTCAGGTCTGCTCATGGATTAAATCCATCCGAAGCTGCTTTTGTTAATAAATTACATGTTACTGAATAACACATTAACTGTTTCCCTTTCATTGTCCTGCCAGATGTCTGTGCCATATTTTGGAGTGGGAGTATTCAGACATCAGATCACTAATTTTAACCATTGTCCATGTTCAGCAGAGCAGGGGAGTTACATTGCCTGGCGTGTGAAACTCCTTTTAATAGTTAAATTTTGTGGTTTTTTTGATTGGTTGTGTGTGTAAAGACTAAAGGCTTGAAAAGGCAATGCTGTTCACTGCCTGTCTGGAAATATTGATTAGCTAGCTCCTTTTTCTAGGGATTCTGTTTGCTCCAGTAGGCTGCTGGAGTACCAGTTCTGTGAAGTTGTCATGTTATTTTGCATTTTTTTAAGGTTTTATATATATTTTATTATTGATACATTATAGGTAAAACAAGGGTAGAGGAAAGGTTGTTTGTGCTTTCTGTTTAGTTCCCTGTTCCCTCTCACCTTTAGCTTCTGCTCCTTCCCTGAAATAAATGATGATAGATCTTTTTTTAGTGCATCTGCAAGGAAAATCTGTATTTTAACCCATTCACTAAATAACTCATGAAGTCTGGTAGACTTTTTGACATGTAATAGGTTAAAGAGAAGTTTATGAAATATGTTCAGCATGGAATGGACTTGTGATAGGAGAGGCACATTTTAGATGTGGAAGTTCTGTTTCATGATCAAATTAGTTCAAGTTCTGAAACAGTTCCATTTGCCTTTCAATATTTTTGTCAGGAGAGAAGCCTTAATTTGTGATGTCAGTCTACTCAACTACAGTGCTTAAATGTGAAGATATATAAATTAAATACAATGCTTACTTAAGGAGCCTGCAGGTTAACTCTGATTCAGTAATAGTACTTAGGAGACAAGAATATTCCCTGCAGAAAGTGGTACCTGTTTTGCCAGTGCTAAGCACCTGTCCAGAAGGAGGTGGGTAATTAACTACCTCCATAAACGAGTCATTAATGCAAGCAGAAATTGTTGTTCTGGCTTTTGAATGTGCATGGTGCGAAGGAATACTGTGCTCTTAGGAGATGACTGTGGTAGTTTTTGCTGGATCTCTGAGGGAAATGAAGGAAAACAAAATGTGTTGTGGAAGCAAAACTTTGAAGAGCACCAAAACCAAGAATCAGACGGATACTTGACTCTCTTTAATCTGTAGTGAGAATATCTGTGTGCATTTCTGTGTATATTTGCACTTCCAAATTGCAGTCTTGCAGATCTGTACAGAAGCTTTGCTCCTTGACTCATAAAATCATAAATCTCAAAAGATCATAAAACTGTGCTTTTATTTTCCTAAGCAACCTTGTTTTAAATTGGTTATTTGCATTTTTTATTGTGGTTGGTATGCAAAGAATACATTGAATTTGCAGAATGTGAGACAAAAATGTTTTGAAGGATAAGAGAAGTCCCATCCCTGGACGTGTTCAAGGCCAGGCTGGACAGGGCTTGGAGCAGCTTGGTCCCTGCCCATGGCAAAGGGCTGAAACAAGAGGAGCTTTAAGGTCTTTTCCAACCCAAACCATTCTGTGCTAAGATGAAATACTGTGAAAGTCTTGGCTACAAAACATTTTGTAATTTTGAGGTGCTGCAACCTATACAACCTCCCTGGAGGTTGCAGCACACACCACCTGGATGTGGCTCAGAGTATGTTTTCTTGAGCCTTGTTGAGTATGCTCTTAAGAGCACAAACTTGCAGTATTGGCTATATGGACTGAAATGTTTGATTTTGAGGGTTGATTTCACAAATAATTTTATTTACACGGCTAATGATCATTAGTTTCTAATGAATAATTTTTGTTCAAAAGGGGAAAATGTTCCTCTACTTTTAAGCATAAAGAACTTGGAAGTGTTTCCATCTTTCTTTTATTTCTATGGATTATAGTTGTACTTCCTTGTTTTTGTAGACCCACAGAGGAGCTAAGCTCTGCACAGAGTGATCTAAGATTTAATGAGGCCTTTGACTAAAATCTTTGTCTTAAACCAACAAAGACAAACCCTTAATGCGATTATACCATCGTTATTTTTTACCTAATGTTCTAGAAGACCCAGTGGTAATTGAATGTGTTCTGCCAAACTGTAGTTTCCAACACAAGTATGAGATTTTTACATAACCTGATAAATGGCTATTTTTCCTTTTGAATAAGCCATCAAAAACTTTTTCCGTCTTTCTGTGAAAGACTTCCCAGCCAAAGCAGAGCAAAGCCAAACAGATCATGTGCTTAGCAGTGTATTAGTAGAAACTATTTTCACAGTTGCAGATTTAAGTTTTATTTCCTTGTCCTGAGGCCAGTTACTATTGTTGAGTAATTTGGTACTTTCGTGATTGAGGTTTAAGTTATTGGTATGTGGTAGTTGTAGCACTGAGCATGAACATTCATTTTTGTGACAGTTGGGGTTGTTTGTCAATTTTTCTCTTTTAAGCGAATGGCATTTTCCAGAGTGACTCACTTTGGGGAAAGAAAAATACTATTAACAAGAAAAGAATGTGGCACCTAGGAATAGACATCCTGGTTGAAAAGAATGGATTTCCATTATTGAAAAATAAATTTCTGCATTACATGGAAATTCAGTTAGCATCCTTACAGGAAAGTGTGAATTTTTGCTTGCTTCTAAGCAATTAGATTTCTATTTGGATTTTGAATATATATGAAGCCCAGAGCTGTGCTGTTGAGAAGCTCTGTCAGTTGGTGTCTGGGTGATGGCGATTATCACAGATGAGGGGATGTGGCTCAGGCTGAAGTGACATGCTGCTTTTGTGCAGGCTGACTGGGTGAAGGGCTAGAGCAAGAGGGGAGAAATGTTACCAGCACCATAGCTGGAAGGCAACTTTATTCATTTTATCTTTTAGCAAATATTGGAGTTTAATAAAACTAAACACTGTAAACTTAAGTGCTGTGTGAAGTAAAGGAAAGGACTAGATAGATGAGAGGCTGAGGGACAGGCACAGAAGCAAATCCCTGAGTGTTCCATATTGTCTCCTGGTCCTTTCCATCTTTGTTTCTGTCCTGTAAGACAAAGAATGGGGATGTGTGGAGCTGGGAAGGTGGAGCAGCTGTGGGTGGGAGGATGACTGACATCTCTAACCCAGGTATGACCTGGCTGCTGACATGAAGCATGTTGCTTACATGTAAATGGCTGTTGTGATGCAAACCCATTCCTGATGTGAATGTGTATCCAAGAGTTAATGTAAAAAACTTCCTTTGTTAGGCTATTGTTAAGGGCTTGCTTATGCCAAGTGGAGAGCAAGTTGATCTGATAGGTTCTCACACGTTATTTTTATTTAGCATATTAAACAAATGCTTTCATATTTGTCTTTCTAGATAGTATTTTGTCCAGTATTTGTGCCAAACACTGCTCTCTTTCCCCCTTGATTTTTCAGCATTTTGTGAGGTTTGAGGTAGACTATTACTGGTAGAAATGCTGCAGTACAATGGACAGATTTTCCTTGGCTGGGATCCAAACCCTGTATTCCTTTTGTGGATATTAATAATGACAGAGTTGAGACCTTGTCACTCTTGTGCTGAATTGGGTAGGTAATAAATTTAAAACTAGGTTTCATAAGAGAATTGTGGTCAGGAACAGGATAATATTTTCTGTCTAAATGAAAAATTTCAGAATGAGTCTGACTCTGGAAAGATTCCTTGTAATTGTTAAAAGACTGAATTTCATAGCATTCCAGCTAATATTTTGGATTTTTGTTCAGCAGCATGAGACTCTGATGCTGATAAATACATAGACCTATACTCTTAGCCTGAACTGAGAGTTTTCACTTTCCTGTTGGTCTTAATTCACACAAAACATGTCAGGAGGATGGCCTGAGCTGGTCTTCATGGTCCCTTCCAACCCAAACCATTCTGTGATGTCTGTCATACAGCTGGGTTTGAACCTTTGGGGAAAGGTGGATTTATAGATTCGTTTAAGCCTTTAGAACAAACTAGTTTTCGGCAGATCTGAATTACGGCTTAAATGAACTAGGAGTTTGGAGGCAAGAAATAGCTCTTACACAACTAGTTCTTACTGTACCGCCCATGTAATATCTGCCTGAATACAATGCTTTGTGTAGTGAGATTCAAAAAAATGGAGAGAAGGTTAGCCAGTAGAATAAGAGAGAAGTGAATAATTTGTTGAGAACCATCTTTGTTCTTTTTCTCTGTGCTCTCAAGGAAGATCTTGTATTGCAGTTATCAGGCTTGCAAACTTCTTTTGGACTGGCAAAGCTCTTAAACACAAATCTTACTAGGGGCTGCATGTCTAAAGAGTTGTTTTTTCTAAGTGCATAAGCTGGTCTTGCATTACTCTCTGAATACTTCTGAAAGCTTTGTGTAAACATATCAGGATCTGTACCATTCTTTGGAAACAGAGCAAGCCCCCAGGACTGCCATGGATCATCAAATCAAGAATCACAGAGTAGTTTCTGTGGTAATGGACCTTAAAGTGCCATGTCCTTGCCATAGGCAGGGACAGCTTCCACTGTCCCAGGGTGCTCCCAGCCCCATCCAGCCTGGCCTGGGGCACTGCCAGGGATCCAGGGGCAGCCACAGCTGCTCTGGGCACCCTGGGCCAGACCCTCAGTACCCTCACAGGCCATAATTTCTTCCCAAGTAAAGAATTATTTTGGAGATGATGATAGCAGATTGTGTGGTGTAAAAGTGTTCATGTTCCTCTACGTGGCAAAGGATGTGTATTTATAGCTTTGCAGTGTGTGGTTCTGGGGTCTGGTTATGCACAGAGACGTTGTGTGCTTGTGTAGAATCCCGGTAACTTCAGAGGAAATCTTCAGATGAGACCCTGAACTTTCAACCTGTCAGTTTTAGCAGTGGTGCGAAGTGCTCCAGGGAAAGAAGGGACGCTTCTTGATCATGCTCTGAATTCATAGTGATGCAAGGAGCAAACAGAGGAGCATTTGATTTTTCATAGAATACTAGGTGAACTGTGTTGGGCTTTTTACACAGTTTATGCTGAAAACAATCAGAAAACCACAGTTAGAAAAAGTGCATAATTAACATATTTAACCATTTGAAGGAGAAACATTGGTGCAACATTCCAGATGCAAACCAGGTATGTCATGTGGTGCAGCACACGCAGAGCACATTGATATCTGGTGGGAGTGTTGAAATAAAATGTCCCCAGCCACTTCCAGTCCTGAGGAAATACATGACATCTTTCAGATGAAAAAACTAGAACCTTAATATGTAATTTTAGAATTTCTTTATATCTAGTTATTCAAATAACATTATGAAGAACTTTAATTTCTGTGGTCAGCAACAGACACTTGGGTCTTTTGTGTTAAGTGTTGTTTCACAGAAAAATGTGGCAAGAGGAACAAAATAAGTCAAAAGAAAACAGTTTTACTCAACAGAGAATTGAATTATTTTTGAAATACAATGTTTGGAACTACCTTGGATTTCTGTAGTGCTTGGGCAAGTCAGATGTGATATTCATGAGAAGTTACCTATACAGGAAAGTTACGTTTTAGAACCTCTGAAATGATAAAAGAACAGCTGCTATAGAAAAATGTGTGGAAAATAAAATAGTAATTGTTAATTTTAACAATGTAATGAGTTTTACTATAAATTGCATAAAGAGTACTTGCTAGGATATATTAGTAAACTGTTTATGATCTTGGTGGTGGTGGCAGTCAGGCACAGCAGCTTGAATGCCTGTGACATCTCTGATTGACAGAGACCTAGTGACTAGTCCAAAAATGATATGTATAACTGCATGTATCTAACCAGAAACACCACCCATACTGTGTAATGGATTAAAGATTCCTTTGGTTTGGAAAGGCTCTCCATGGAGAAAAGGTAGTTGTAAATCTGTAAGTACAGTGCTAAAAACACATGTATTCTCTCCATCCAGAAGGTTTTCTTGGAAGCCTTATGTCCTAGTATGGAACCTGTACTAAATTGTAGCAGGAGGGCTTGTTCCCAGACATCCATTACGAACAGCTGATCAGTGGAAGTAGAACAGATGCCCACGAGTCTTATCACCTGCAATGTCCTGGAGGAAAAAGTAAAAATAAAAGTTCCCCTTCCTGGTAATTGATTGGCCTGTGGTCTCAAAGTCAGATAAATCAAAATTTCAAGTGTCTTGAACAATGATTTTGGACTTCTTGATATTAGTATGTGGTTGAAGTTGTGTAGGCTCGTTGGCCCAGAAGACGCTTCAGGCACTGGGAATGAAGCAAAATCACTGCTTGTCTTGCTGAACTGAGTGCTGCTTTTCCACATCACATATGGAGAGCAAGACATGGACACACAGCATTCTGTCAAAACTTGTGTGCCTGACGTCAGAGCTTTTCAGACACTAGTCCAGACTTACCAGGAAGTTCTCTCTTCACTGAGGAATCTAATTTGGTGGAAATTATGGATATTGGAAGTAAATTATGTCTTTAAAAGCTGTTAACTTTCAACAGAATTGCTGGTCTTCATGGTGAGCCACTCTGAGTGTGTGTATATGGCTGCTCCCCTGGAAATGTCCAAAACCCAAGTTGGACAGGGCTTGGAGCAATCTAGGCTCATGACAGCTGTCCCTGCCCATGGCAGGGGTGGAACTGGGTGATCCTAAAGGTCCTTTCCAGCTCAAACCATTCTGTGATTCTCTCTGTGTCTCCATGCAGGAAAATTACTTTTTTGTAAGTTTTCTCAATGATCCAATAATTTAGTCTCAAGAAAAATGAATAGCAACAAATTTATGGTTGGACTTCACCTTAGAGATCTTTCCAACCACAGTGATTTGATGTTCTGTGAAATCTGGAGTAGTTTTTTTAAGTTAAAAAGCCCACCTGATGAAGCAGAATCCTTAAAACAATACAGCAAGTCTAGGACTGTACCAGACACATTAATTTTCTTGACTAAACAGGGGACTTCATTGCTACTAAGTCTGACCTTACTTGTGATTCTCCATGAACTTTCCTGTTGCCAACTGTTTTATTAAATGAATCATACTGTGATGAGAAAGCTTTTGAGATGACTTCTACTCAACCTCTTTAAATTGTCTTGGGACCAAGAAGTGAGAGGTGGCAAGGTGTTCCATTGGCATTTCCAGAAGCAGCATTGCTCTTCCAACGTTTCTCTCAAACAGCATCTGGAGCATCTGCTCCTAAAATCAAATGTAAGATCTGCACACAAGTTCTAGTGGCAGGTCTGCTGTTTCAGCCAATCTCAGTAATAGTTTGGTGATCATCGAGTGGAGTTTGCCAACATGCTTAAAGATAATCTGACTTCGCTATGGAAAAATCTGTTGTGGTTTCAGGCTTTTTCCCCCTCCTTGACTTCCTCTCCCATTCTTCAGTTCAGGGATTTTGTGTGCTGTCTTTTCTGTAAAAAGTTAAATTTGGGATTTGCTGTACATCATCACCCTCGAGGTGGTGTTTGTTGTTTTTTGGTGCAAGCAGCCTGGGAGATGGACAGAAGCTATAGAGCCTCTGATTGTTGTCACTGTTGTTTTTGGACAGGAATCTCATGTAATCTAGGTTAGAGAACTGCTTGTTATGTAAAGGCTTTATGCAATTGGAAGTGCAGCATTTTACATTTTTGCAATTAAGAGAGTTGTCCTGAAATAGTCTTAGCCTAGATGGAAAATGTGCTCATTAGCCACGTTCCTATTCTTGCCCAATGTTCTGTTTAATTTTTCTACAACCTTTTAACATGCTGTGGCTGCTGTCAGTGCATTTTTTGTGTAATTGCTGTATTGGTTCAAATTGCTTATTAATGAAGATTTATATAAATTTTTCCTTTTCTGAGATATATTTGCCTTCCCTATCCCGAGTTCGAAAACATTCTGAAGCTTTGCAAAAGTTGTACTCTTTCCCAAACAAACAATTTTAAACTGCTGTAGCAGTCACAAAACAAAGTCCTGGTGACAGCAGTTGGTAGAGCTGAGTGATTTAATTGCAGCATTAAAATGAACAAATGCAGGGAAAGCTATTGTGTGTGGCTGGTCTGGGTGTGTTTGCCATTTATGCTGGTGCTGCTTTATGAATAGAAAATACATTATGTTTAATATGGGCTCTCATGGGACTATGGAAGTTTACTGTCTCAGTGCATCAAGTGATAGGAAGAAAATAAGTAGCTACCTATTACTCTTGTCTCTTCCTCCATGGTTTTCCTGTTGCCTTGGTGCACTCTGTTGACTTATAAATGTTTTTTAGAACAGAAGGTAGACTTACTTTGAACAATGTATAGGCAGTAAAATTTAATAATTATTTTCCTGAGTAGTCAACTAAAATGTTTTAAATGTAATCCTGTGTAGCTTGTCTAGTCAGGATAATGATTTGTCATATAATATGTAGCTACTTGGGGAATTTTTGTCCTTGCTAAATAGAAAACGTTTATCTTTGCCATTTGGCTTCTTAGTATTTTCACTGGAAGAAGAAAAAATAACCTTATGAGCTTTTGCAGTTTGTGTATTGGAAAATAATGTGTTCTCAATCACTCTTACAGTGTTTCTCTTCCTGTCTTTTTAATAGCATCTTTTTTTCCCTTCTGTGTTTTGCACTCTCTCTCCCCACCACGGCCACCACCAGTCTGCTGAAACTGATGGCATGCTCAAATATTTGGAGTAATTTTTAAGTCATTCCAGCATCCTATTGGTATGTCAAGAACTGGCATATTTGCAAATTACAGAAGCCAGTTTTTAAAGCATAGAAGCTTTGTAGAAGTTAGCTTCGGCATGTATGTAGAGTTCTCCAGTTAATTAATTTTAAATTAGATTTTCACTGTGGTTTGGCACATACTTGGGACAAGCACAATGCAATTGCTAAAGATGGAAAATAAGTACTAAATAATCATTTCACCTTATGTACAAATCAATCCCTTTGTCTTGTCACTTTTTCTGCCTTAGGAGGCATGCTTTGAAAAGAAGTAATGACTGTAGAAATTAAAACATATAGCTCTGTCTGGTTAGTGTGGGTATTGTGCTCGACAGAATTCTTCATGGAGCATGGTGTCGGTAGTGGAGCTGTCATTGTGTCCTTCCACAAGCGTAGGAAGGGATTTTATGATAGGATAGAGTGCCAAATTCTTTCAACTACAATTAAAAGTGGTCCACTATCCATCAATTGCAATCATGTGTGTGTGGGGGGTGTGTCTTTATCATTAAACTCTTATGTCTGTGTGAGAGGTGTGGGAGGAAAGAAAAGCTTGGAACGGAATAGTTGATATATTGTACATTTTCTTTTCCCAATTTGTTCTGGATTTGTTTTGGAGTTCTTTAATTCATGCTTTCCTCAAACAAATTGATGCTGTGCTTGCTTAAAAGTATATTAATTAAGCAGTGTCTTGTTTTGTTTTGTTTTTTCTTTTGGGCTTGTTTCAGATGATAATTAATAACTAGTTAATAAAGTCCATAGAAGCCATTTGGATGCATAAGGCATGTTTGACCAAATTCATGCTGATTTTAGATGTTTGAGTTAGAACTGGAGCTTTTATGGCTATAACTACATTGGAATATTCCTTAATGTGGAGTCAGGTGTTTCTGCAACTGCTGATGCTTGTTTTAATTACTTAAACTTGAGCAAGAGAAGTTTGGCTTACCTTTAGTTGTATCTGTGGTGAGGATTCGTAGGTGTGAAATTCTCAGGCTTAATGTGGGCATTGAGTCTTAAGGGACAATATAAAAATGCTGCATTTCTTAAAAAAATTCTGAATTTTCCCCTGAACTTATCCTGATCCTTCATTTGAAGGCTGTTGCTCGAAAGGCAGCCTCCTGTTGGGCCTGTGATGTCTGACGCTTTAGGGGAAGGGAGGACCCAGATGTTTGGGGTCAGAAGGAATGACAAAAGTCAGAGGGTTTACAAAAGTTTAGGAAGCTTTCCTGATGAATTACATGCATGGCATGGAAATTGGTGTGTTAGTCCCTGTTCTTCTAGTGTGAGCACATGGTGGTGGATTTTGGATAAAGGAGTATAGTGAAAGGGAAGAGAAAGAGGGGGATGGATTAAAGAGAGGAAAAAGGGAAGGGAAGGGAAGGGAAGGGAAGGGAAGGGAAGGGAAGGGAAGGGAAGGGAAGGGAAGGGAAGGGAAGGGAAGGGAAGGGAAGGGAAGGGAAGGGAAGGGAAGGGAAGGGAAGGGAAGGGAAGGGAAGGGAAGGGAAGGGAAGGGAAGGGAAGGGAAGGGAAGGGAAGGGAAGGGGGGTTTGTCCCAGAAAAGTGCTGCCCTTCTTCCAAATGGCCCATTCTGTAGCCACATCCTGGTATTTCTCATGCTTGTTCTTACCAACAACCCTTGACTGTTGTTCCCAAAACCAGCTCTTGGCTGTTTCCACAGCCATCCAGCTGTTGATGTTTGGGATCTATATGTTAGCCCCTCATCTTCAGGGCTTCTGCAGAGCCCTCAGCTGCTGGAGGGGACCTGTTGCCAAGGGAGGACACCGCAGCATTTGGTGTTGCTTTTGCAGTTGCTTTCACTGGTCATGCATCAGATCTGTTGATGGAGTGTGCAGAAAGTGTTGGGAAATGCACCCAGAGTAGTTCATTTGCCAGAGCCTGACCTTCCCAGAGTGCTCCCTAAAGGCCTCTATGGCTTGTTGGCCTCTTTGAGGAGCTGTCAGATTGTTTGGAAAAGCTTTTACTGTTGATTTTTATACCTTTAGCAGGCTGTTCCCAAATTACTTTTGGCTCAACTTGGTCTGGTTTAGCATTGAACCTTGCCAAAGCTTATATACCTTTTTTTTTCCTGGTTTGGAAAAGACTTAATCTTTTTACATTTTGTAGTCTCCTTTCTCTGCAGTGGAGTCATGGCGCTTTTCTGTCTATTCAGGGTCTCTAACACAGACATCCCCTCTAAGCCCTGATGTAGTGACTTGAATTTGTCTTGTTGCCATTTAGGAATTCATAAGCTGAACCTGTTTTCTTACCTGTTTCTTAATCTTTAGGATAAGCGCTAAAAATCTGCTAACTGGGAAAATAAATCCCATTTTGATACAAAACTTGGAAACTGGAAGAATCCTCTGAATGTTTTATAGTTAAAGCACTTGAATTATGAATTGTGGACAAATATGTGTGGGAGACGGATAGGTGTTTTTGTTTTTAGGAAAAAAAAATCAGATCATAGAATTGTAGAATCTTGTAAGTGTTCGGGTTGAAAGAGACCTTAAGAATCATTTTGTTCCACTCTCCTGCCATGGGCAGGGACACCTTCCACTAGACCAGGTTGCTTCAGAGCTCCATCTAGCCTGGTCTTGGACGCTTCCAGGGATGGGGCAGCCATATCAAGACCTTGGAACAAAGGTTTTTTTCTTGTCTGCAAGAGAAAGGGAAGTAGATATATGGGAGGTTTCAGCAGAGTTTACTCTCAGCTGGAAGGTAAATCTGGATCAAATTAATTCTGCCAAGAATGAGAGATGTTGTAGACATCGCACATTTGACAGTTATTTGGTACTCACTAGTTCTGTGTGTGGATGTGTATGTATATAATAGAAAAACTATAAAATACAAATAAAATACAGACTGTACAGAAACATATGAACATGCTTACATTTAATAATAGAAATATAAATGACCAGTGTACTGCATCTATATATTTAGTGTATTTATACAAAAATATACCATTTAGGGATCAAAATACTTGGAGATATGAAAATGAAATGTCTAAGTTACATATGAGAATAAATTGTTTAATGAATCTAGAATATATTAAATCAATATGACATTTAGTTAGGAGTCGTGCTGTTTGCATGTGGTAATTTGTAAGATTCTCACTTAAACAATTTCAAGTGGTTTCATAAGATGTATGTACAGCATATACAAATATGACATATGTAAATACGTTAAAGCAAATGTATATGTAGAAATGTAGATAATACAAAATATAAAAATATTCCTAGGAAAAAGCTGTTTTGGCCTGCAGAATTTCAACTTTGGAATTAGGTTTATCCATCTCATTCACTGCTGGCTTCTAATTTCAGCCTCAATAGTTTATATTTATTGAACTGCTTCTCTCAGCAATTGCCATTCTGAGAGGATCTGTCAAGCAAAGATCTGTCCTTTATATATCTATATAATTATATCTGTATAATTGGATACATTCTATATATCTATATCATTAGCTAGTTGTATGTAAATACAGAATGGGTGTGTAATCAGTCCCAGTGTGTATATAATCTGCTCTGACTCTCTTCAGTGGGTCAGAGATCTCTTAGGAAATTGGGACATCAGCTCAGGAACAGCGCACTTTCAGGCCAAGGGCATCAGGATGTAAAGGCCCTTATTAAGTAGAAAATTCTCATTTTTATAGATAGGGGAAAAAGAGGAAATAACATGCTTGAAGCTTGGCTAAAATTACACAATCAGTTGACATTGCAGCTGGGAATAAAATTCCACTGTCCTGATCCTTATCCTCATGTTTTAAATGCTGGGCCTTGCTTCAAGGTTAATAAAACATGCTGTTTGCATGTGATAATGTGTGTAGGACTCCCACTTACCAAATAATCTCAGTTGGTCTTATAGGATGTAAATACAACACATAGGTGTTTCTCATTGTCTTACCTTGCGAATGGTAATTGTTTTGAACAAGGCCTGCTATCAGCTCATGCCAAACAGTTTAGTGGCATTTGTGATTTTCCATGAAGTGTTGGAGTAATTGTTGTGGGAATGTGGAATGAATTTCATCCTGGAGAAGAGAAGGCTCCAGGGACACCTCAGAGCCCCTGCCAGGGCCTCCAGGGGCTCCAGGAGAGCTGCACAGCCCCTGGGGACAAGGCAGGCAGGGACAGCACCCAGGCAATGGCTCCCACTGCCAGAGGGCAGGCACAGATTCTGGCACATTGGGAATTAGGAATTGCTGGCTGGGAGGGTGGGCAGGCCCTGGCCCAGGGTGCCCAGAGCAGCTGTGGCTGCCCCTGGATCCCTGGCAGTGCCCCAGGCCAGGCTGGATGGGGCTGGGAGCAGCCTGGGACAGTGGGAGCTGTCCCTGCCCATGGCAGGTGGGGGCTTGGAATGAGATGATCTTGAAGGTCTCTTTCCTCCCAAATCATTGTGTGATTTTGTGTGTTTGGGATAGCAGAAATATTTCTTATGAAAAATACTATAATATTCAAATGAGCCACTCAAAACCTGGTAGCCTAAAAGGATGTCTCTGTGCAGCTGCTGATGGTGGAGGCCTACATAGCTTGTCGGCATCATAGGGCTTGCCTGGGGTACCTTGGGATTGCCAAGGAGCTTCCACACAAGTGAGATCTACGTGCAGATCTGGAGACTGTGGTACCACCTCAAGGGCAGTTGTGCTGCTCAAATTTTCTTCTTTAACTCCTAGATTGATCTCCTACAGAATGAGAATTGCTTTGTACGTTATATTAAAAAGTTATATTAGCTCCTTTTTCTCAGGCACGGGCAGAGCCCTGTTGTAGGTGATGGCAGAGAGGCAGGAGTGGCTTGTCCTCACTATTTGCTAACTGTGCTCCCAAAGAGCAAACTTCTTTTCCCTTTATGGCTTGGCGCTATTGCAAAATGCTTAGGAACAGGAAAAGCCCAGAGGATTCCCTTGCCCTGTGGTAAAAACATTTTTACATTTTTGGGTACTGAAGATGAAATATTATGGAACTGAATGTGCGCGCTAGATAAAAAATAAAGTGCCTCTAAATATATTTTTTCATATAAATGCAAATCTTTATGTAATTCATTCCATAAACTGGCAAATCAGTATTTGGAACCAAAACGTTCTCAATGCTATATATGTAACTTTAGTCTTTAATAGTAAAGTTAATGAGTGTTAGCACATGTTTCTGTATAATTTCAATGTTAACTATCAGTTTTTGCTGGGAAAAAATATGCAGTCAGAGTCAGTAATATTTAGTCAACCTTTTTCTCCCCCCATAGTATTCTGTTTTCATAGTAAATTTGACACACCAAAACCTTTCCCTACGCCATCCCCTCCACGCTGGCCATCGACCCAAAAGAGGGGTAATTCAGTCGGCGTTGGATCCATGAGAGGGCTCCAAGCAGCGTCCCGTGAGCGGCAGCGCTGCGGAGCTGGTGCGGCTCCAGCCGCGGTGTCTGGTGACAGAAACGTGTTCCTGTCTGATGCCGCTGCCGTTGATGTCAGCGCGAGAGCGGAGCCAAAGGGCAGGTGCTGACATAAAACAGCTCGTCAGCCTTGGCAGCAGCTCGCGCCCCGCTCCGACACGGAGCAGGGACACTGGGTTCTTTCAGCTGAGGAGGCATTTTCTGCTAGTCAAGATAATGAAAAGTTTTGCCTGTGGCACGCTTGTTCTGGGGGTAGGACTTCATTCCTCAGCACTGCTGCTTTCCTCAATGCTTCATCATTAAAACTGCCACTTTAATAATGTTCGTATGGCTGGAGCTGGTATTGATGCCTCAAGATAAGCTTATAGAGCACTTTCTGTAGTGAAATCCAATTTTCATTGCTCATAGTTTTTTTTTCAGACTTAGTTGTTTGTGGTGAAACTTTTCATGCTGAGTATCTTCCTTAGGCTCTTTTTTTTAGATTTTTTAAAAAATTTTTTGGCACTGCTTTAATTGAAAACAGTTCTTCTGTTTCTGAGAATGAGGTTAGGGAAAAATGTTACTTAACCAATGCTGAATTCTTACATCTGTTTTATTGAGGAGTTTTAGAGCCTTCATGCCTTGGAACAGGCTCTTGAGATTTGGGAAGCGGGGCTTAGGGAGTGAAGTTGTGGATAGAGATGTGCCATTTACAATCCCTCTTAAAGTTTACTAAATCTGGCCAAGTTACAGGGTCCCAAAACTTGCCGTTTGCATACATTGAGCAGAAACTTGGTGAAAAACTGGCAGCAGAATTGTCTGAATGTTGAGTTTTCATGAAGTGTGTTCCACAGAGTGTCGTGCCAGTGAGGCTCAGATGCTGCACCCCTCGTGAGGTCCATGAGGCTGTTCCAGCATCCAGGGGAGGCTTTCCCTGCTCCATGCAGTTGCTGGTGGACCAGGTTTCAAGCAAGAGAATTAAGACTTAGGTTTTCTTTGTCACTGGAGTAGCAGGTAGTGTAGAGGAAGAAGTTACCTCACACAAACAAAATGTTACCTCTTAAAGGAAAAGTAGGGGTTAAGAAATGCTGGGTTTAAAAATAACATGTCCATTGCACTGTGGAGAGGTGACAGTCTCCAAGGAGTGTGAGCAGATCTTCTCAGAAATAAGGGTGGCAGCCAGAGCATTCCTAAGCTGTGGAACTCCAGGTCTTTCAGCTGTGCTTATATTAGGAGTTTTATTTAATTGTTTTTGAATGCTCTCCTTAAGGCTGATAGAGAAGCTGGCTGGAATTGCTGCAGGTACCATTGGTGAGGTGCTTCACAAGTTTGGAGGAATGAAACTTAGGTCTAGGAGGGAAGCAGCAGGTCTGTGCTGACTTTACTGTGCTAGCTATTCCTTCTTCCTTTCATAGGGAATATGAGTGAATTAAGTGCCTGCAGTCAGGACAAACCAAAAGGAGCAGTGTGCTAAACTCACTAACTGATACAAAAATCTAACTGCTCTGCAAAAGTAATTTCTTGGATGCCTTGACCTGTCTAGCAACTTTACAGGTCACTTCTTTCATTGATTGTCTGGATTTCTTCTTCCCCCTTCCCCACTATGTGTGGGGATGAAGTTCTCCTGAGGATCTTACATCAAAAGCATTAGTTAATATCAATACCCTGATCAGCACTATTTAAAAATAATACTTACAAGATGTTTGCTTTGTAACATGTTTCAATGTTTGTTTCTGCCTCGTATTTTGCCTGATAGAGTCAACAGAAGATGTTACTGGAAGTTCCACAATTGGTTGAATTATACACATTTAATGTGTTCCCTTGCACTCTGACAAGAACAGTAAAATACCAGGAGGGTACCCTGGGCAAAAAAGCCAGAAAAGTTTTCTATTAAAAACAAAAGTAATTAAATGAATAATAATTTAAAAACAAAAGACTGAACAAAACCCTCTCCAAGAACTAACTTTCTCTCCCCAAAATCCCACCAAAATAACCCAAACCAAAACAAGGCCCCAACCCCCACCATCCAACAACTCCTTTTTAATGTCTCTATGTGAACTTGTTGTTGGCGTGAGGTTTGCTGTTCCAAGGTTGATAGATGATTGAGTCAGACAGTTCCTCTAAAATTAAATACAACACTGGGTGGATTTGCAGTTTTTCCCACATTTCTCATTCGTTTTCCTCTCTCTCACTCTCTTCAAGCTTGCACTTAGTTTCCCAGGTTCTAAGTAGTCATAATACTGTGGTATTTTGCTCTTGTATAATACCATAAAACCTTTATTTATTTTTTCTTGATATTGTGGCCACATTTGCAGCTTCACTTATACTGGACAGTCTTCAAATGTGCAGCAGGAATATTGTTCCATCTCAGAAAATGTATCACTTGCGTCCAAAGGAGTTGAAATAGGTATTGCCAGCAGCAGGCCAGGACTTGCTCTAATAAAAATGTGAAGATTTCTTGCTGAAGATGTTCTCCTCCTATAGTTATTTTTAATCTATTTCTAAAAGTGAATTAATGGCTCGTTAGAGTTATTCCCAGCCTTATTTGGCCTTTTGATTCAGAAGTATGTTATGTAATTTGCTTTGCTTAATTCTTCAAGGTGTCTGTCTCTGGGTATGTCTACTACTCATGCTCCAATTACATATAATAAAAATGTCATCAGGGATTTCCAGCTAACAAAGCTATTCCGTACTTCAGCATCTCTGGGCAAGTAAGAGAGGTAGATCCCGTCTGTAAATGTTAAATTTGTCATAGATTCATGGAAACATCAAGTTTGGGAAAGACCTCGAAGACCATCAAATCCAACTGTAAATAATATATGTAGTTACAGGTAATATGATTTCACTGAGTTTTCAGGTATTGACTTTGGTTCTTTATGTTTTTGTAGTTTTTCAGATTAAATACTTTTTAGGGGGTGTCTTTTTACATTTCTGATTCCTCTGTGATGTCAAAAGCTTTCATGAGAATGCAACTCTGTAGCTGAGCTTTGTGGTCTTGGGAGAAGGTGATTTTCTTCTTATTTTAAAATCCAAAACAAGAAAAAGAGTAGTAATGCAGTAGTTAAGGTTCCTGCCCCGAGGAAGGCTTGGATGTTTTCAAATTTCACAGTAAAGATCCCCTGAGATGTAGTGATAAAAAGGGAGATGAATGGTTTAAAATGAAATAAACACTGTTTCTGCAGTGAAATGAGGGATATGCTTATTTATCAATCTATGCAATTTAGTGTTTGCAATCCTTTTCAGTTCCGTGACATTTGAAAGGTCGTGCAAAGTATTGGAGCTGGGATTAATTGCAGGAAGCAAACTGGAAAAGACTTTAAAAGAAAAGAAAGAAAAATGTGTGTATGTAATTTGGCTGGGCAACAAAGGAGACCTGACTGTGCCTTTTATTTAAGGGCTGTAAACACTGAACTGGGGCAGAAATGTTTTATGGTATTACATAGAACCACTTAAAGGAGTAAGCAGATGAAACTGAATAAAGCAATGTTTAGCTGAATATTAGGAAAAAAATCTTAACATTGAGGTTTATTAGATTATGGAACATGCTTCCCAAAGGATGTGGTTCAAGCTCCATTACTAGTCCCTTAAAATTAGTCTGGATAGAATAACAAGCTGTACTGGAGGGAACACTGTTGCATGGATAGGGGATGGACACAGTTACCTAATACATCTTTGCATTTCACTTGCTTCCATGATTCATTTCCTGAAAAACTACTTCCAGAATGTGTTAATGACATCACAGCCCTGGGCACAGTCTGGGCACTTCAGACTCATCAGCGCTTCTCTGGCTTCAGAGAGTTTGTGTGGAGATTTCCTGGGCTGTCTTTTCCCCACTGGCTCCTCCACTGCACCCCAGCCATTTGCTGTGGTTTTCCTGTCCTGCTGCAGCGCTGGGAGCAGTGGTGACATCAAAAAGTCGAGTGCCTGGGATGTATTTGAAATGTGTGGGTACAGAGACATGAGCTTGGCTATTCCTGGAGAGGCTGGGACTGGGACTGGGGCAGGCAGGGAGCTGGTGTTGCACAGCTTGGCTCCACAGAAACACCTACCTTCTGCTGTTCTTGGCAAGGAGGATGAAATACTGGTCTCCTTTACAATAGTGTTATTAGGTGTGAAAACCCTCAAACAATTAAGTCATACTCAGTCATGTATTTCAATGAGCCAGTTGAAGTCTATGAAATATAGAGCAGTTGTTCTGTTGCAGTGATTTGTTGAGAAGAAAATAACTTGGTTTTTAAATCACTTCTATAATTCTTTTTGACATTTAGAGAAGTAATCTAAAACATGCACTTAATCTTTCTATAGCATTTCAGTCACTTTCCTGTAGTATTTAGGAATTAAATACTTAAAATATAGTAGTAAAGCGACTGAAATATAACACAGCACCTGAAATAAAGCCATGGCAATCATCTGTGTAAATTGTGTGCCTTTGACCTTGCACTAAGGACTAAGTAGTAGTTCAATGGGATTTTAAGCCTGAATATGGAGTTCCAAGTGATCACACATTTACTCTGATACACATCATGTCCCATTCCTGTGTTCCAGACAAGAAATAGAGTCAAGATGGGTTGGTACATGGCTGTTGTCTTAAAATGCTTTTAAATTTAGTGTCTCCCATGTGTGAATTCTTGCTGCAGCCTGCTAATGACTTTGAGAGCAGCTAGCCTACCAGTACTTAAAGTACAAATTTATTTTGCTAGACTGTCTGACATCCAGAAACTATTCATTTATTGCTGTTTGTAGAACTTCTCCTATGTTTCATGCTAACTTGGGTTAGTCCTGCTAGTTCAGTGCTGGACAATGATGACCATGAAAACTATTGCTGAAAATTAAAAATTGTTATTTTTGCCATTTGTATTATCATGCTAGGTGAAATGTTTCAAAAAACGTATCATTTATGGGAACTTGTGTTAGTTGAAAAGGTTACTGCAATTAAAAAGTGACTGCAAACAAAAAGTTACTGTAGTATTTAGGACAGAGAGCCATTTTTGTGCTTCTGAGTTTTTACTGTTTCCCTACTTAAAACATCTACAGTCACCAGACTGACTTTTTCAGTCACAGATTGTAGTTTGTGTGTATGTCTGTGTGTTTATGCTACAGATGAGTTTAATGTTGCTCAAGAGTGGAATATTTAACATGCAGGTTCATAAACCATATAAAAATGATTCCATATTTCCTATACTTCAGCTTTGCTAGTTTCTTTCTGTAATGAATCTTCACAAATCTGCAGTGGGACTTCCCTAAAATTAATGGAGCTGCTGTTTTTATAGTCTCTTAAGCAAGTGTACCCTGGGTTCTTCACAATTTGCAGTTTAAGTTCCTTAACTAAAGATCTGAGATGTTGGAGATGTGCTTTATAAAGTATAAAATGCCCCTGATACAGCAGTTGCCTCACTGATCCCCGTTCATGATTCCATGGACCTCTTTTTCCTCTCCCATTCATTATCACATAACATCCCCGTGGCAACTTGAGAAATTGCTTGCATGGAAAAGTAATCGTAGGAAAGTATTTATGTATTTTTAGCTTTCTTCTACCACAATGTAGCAGCTGGAAACAAGGACAAGAGCCAGCACAATGTGAACTGCCAGCTCTCCGTGGGCCACCAGAAAGTGTTCATCAGACCACAGTGTGAGAACTATTGAATTGACTTAAGAAAAGTGACACACATAATAAGCGTTAAAAAACAACACTCAGTTCCCAGTGCTGCTGCTTGAGTATAATAAGAATTAAACAGTAATTGTAATGTTTTTTAATAATATGCTATTTACTGGTTTTGGTGGAGGAACTACATGATGGTACAATTAGATGCAACGAAAATCACTTTTGCTTTAATTCTTCATCATCGCTATTTAGTGATGCCTTGGATTGGACAATCTTCTGGATGCTAAAAGCTTCAGAAATAGGAAAGCAGAATGTGCAACTAGGACTTGGATGTATTACTAACCATAAGTTAGATCTGTTCTGTTTTGGGCTTTTTTCGTTGTGGTTGAGTTTTCTTTCTGATATTTAACACTGGCTTTGCCAACTTCTGTAGCCTCATCTATTTGTGTTCTTTCCATTTTTGCTACAAGGGAGTAGGATTTTTGTTTTGGAAATGTCAAAATGACAGGGGGAGATCAAGAGACTTTTTGAAAATTTTCATGTCTACTAAAACTCTTATTTTGTCCTATTCAGTCTCAAAAGCAGCCTGGGAGCAGCACCTCAAGTTGGTGCCCTCAGCAAAATCCTGTCAAAAGTAATAAAAAACTCAATAGGAGGGTGCTAAGTATATTTGAGAGGATGTGGGTTACGTGATGGGGAATGAGGGAGGGATCTGCCCTCTTACCAAGCTCCAGTGAGGAGAGAAAGGACCATATTCAGAAAAGCTTTGCCAGTATTAATTGCAATTTAATGCCTATATTTAAATGCAATGAAGTATGTTCAAAGGAAAGGTTGAAGTTCAGTGATTACTTTAATTGAATTTTTGAGCTACTATTAGATTAAAAAAAAAAAGCCTAAACAATACTAATTTCCTAGAAAGAAACTTGGAAGTAACTCCAATTTCCTTGGCATTAATTTAATGCTCTGTCCAGCATGAGAAGTCAGAGAGTTTGTCTTTTGAGTCTTGACACTGAAGGTTGAAAGGTGAATAATACATTTTGATGAAGAATTACAACTAGTTTAATAACTAATCCAGGAGAGCTCAAAAATCAATTATACTCACAGTCGGTTGATCTTCTGACTTAAAGTAATGGTAGATTGGATTAGAAGTTGTTGATTGAAAGTTGCAATGCTTTATATGAATGTGATGAGTTTTTAGAGTACCTTCTGCATCCTTAGTTTCAAAATGTCTTCATAGTAAAACTCTTAAAATTCTTCTTATTCTTGTGAAACTATAAATAAGCATGTTTAAACTTTTCCAAAGTAGATACAAACATGAACCTTACTTGTATCTCATTGTGTAACAGAGACCAGGTATTAGGCTGAGATTTCTGCAAAGTTGTGTTTACATCAAATAACAGTCAGGTGAAAGAAAGTTTTATTTTGATGACTGTGTCATAACTTCAGTTTGCCATTAAGTGTTGTTTCACAGACTGTCAAACTAGATTAAAGTGCTGGCTTTGTTTTCATGGCTGTAAACTGTGTTTCCAGCCATCTTACAGAAAATCTCAGCTTCTCTGTTGCAACATAACATACTTTGCTCTTATGACCTGCTTTTCTTGCTCTGCCTTTCATAGAGTTGTATGGACAGGGAAAAAACGCCTGTGGTGCCTAGTTTGGTGAAAGAAAAGGGCAAAAATGAATCTGTTAATTTGGTTTTAAAGGTAAAAACATCCCGCTTCTTATTAAAATATTCGAGTATTTTCCAGAAATAATTGGCAGAGTTTTACAGTTCTCCAATTGACAAAACTTCTAGCATTGTGGTTCCATGTGGGACTGAGTGAATAAATAAAGTTAAATCAGTGAATCCCAGAGCTGGTCAGGCTGGAAGGGCCTCCCTGCTCCAGCAGGGCCATCCCAGAGCACAGGGCACAGCATTGTGTCCAGAGGGCTCTGGAATATCCCTGGTGAGGGAGACTCCAGCCCTGTCTGGTCTCTGTTTTTGTGCCTCCTGCGCAGGGGAATTGCTGGGCTCAGTCCCTGCCCGTGGCTCTGGTGGCATTGCTGGGCCTGGAGCGGCGCCTGGGCCCTGCTCTGTCCCTCCCTGCACACGGGGACAGACACAGGGACAGCCGGGGCTGCGGCCCTCTCACAGCCCTGCACGGCCCCAGCTCCCGCAGCCTGTCCTGGCACAGAGATGCTCCAGGCCCTTCAGTATATGTGTCACTCTCCACTGGGCCCACTCCAAGAGCTCCACGTCCCTCCTGTACTAGGGAGCCCAGAGCTGGATGCAGCTAGAAGTGATGGACAAATATTAGAGAAATGCAATTGAAAGTATTCTGCAGGAAATAGTAAACTGTGTTAGTGAAGTAAGTGATCCAAATACCTAAATGTTTGTCTTGTTTTCAGCTTGGATGCAGTTGCAGTGCTGGGTAATGTTGACACCAGCCTGATGTTTTAGTTGTTGCTAAGTCATGCTTACTTTGCATCAAGGACGTGCCATCTTCTCATAATTTCAGAAGAAATTTTTGTCTGTGAGGGTGGGACACCCTGGCACAGGTTTCCCAGAGAACCTGTGGCTGCCCCATCTCTGAAAGTGTTCCAGACTAGGTTGGATGGGGCTTGGAGCAAACTGAGATAGCAGAACGTGTCCCTACCCATGGCAGGGGTTAGAATGGGATGAGCTTCAAAGTTTCTTAAGATTCAAGAAGCTGGGAGGGGGCATAGCCAGGATGCCTGACCCAACTGTTGAAGGAATATCCCATATCCTGTCATGCTGAGCTATAAAACTCTGCGGGGTGTTGCCCAGGGGTGGGTGGACACTGCTTCAGGGTCTGCAGCAGGTGGTGAGCATCTGCACTGTGCATCACTTCCTCTGTATATTCTTTTATCATTATTATCATCATCATCATTTTCCCTTCTTTTTTCAGTCCTCTTGAATTGACTTCTCTCAACCCGTGAGTTTTGTGTTTTCTCTCAGTTCTCTTCCTCATCTCACCAGAGAAGAGAGGATGATTGGTTGTGTGGTGTTAAATCACAACAATGTTGAAGAAGCTGTTTTAAGGCTGTGGATTATTGGCTTCATCCGATGTATAATTGGGTCCAGAAAGGTAGTATTTGGCACTGTAGAGCCTTTTGAAGATTTTATAAATCTTCAGAAGCAGTGTACCTCATGACGCTGTTTCAGATAAATTTACCCTTTCCTTCTTTTTGTAGTTTAGTGGTTTAGTTTTGAGGACTCTCACTTATCTTTGCTACCCCCCAGAGATGTAGAAAGCTTTACAAAAACATCTGGAATTTGTATTTCTCTTGTGCTATAGAAAAAGATGACAAGAAGATAGAAGTAAAATTAAAAAAAAACCTCAGTGTGAAAGAAATCCAGTCTATATGTTGAAGCATTTAGACAAATTTCACTTCATGCCTGTAATGATGCCTGGCAGAACTAGTACTGTTGCAGTCATCTGTGGCTGTCCTGTTGGCTTAAACAAAAATTTTCATGGAGTCATGGAATCGTGGAATGATTTGGGTTGGAAGGGATTTCAAGGCTCATCTCATTCCTACCCCTGCTATGAGTGGGGACACCTTCCACTATCCCAGGCTGCTCCAAGCCCTGTCCAACCTGGCCTTCATTCCTTTTAAACATGAAATTTTCTTCCTCTTATTCTGTTTTTTTTTCCCCTGTGATGTTCTGAAGAAGCAGAATCTGAAATATTCTGTCCACGCTGTATCGGTGTCTATATTTCTATGTTTTCTGTTAACTTCAGATCTGAAAAGAATATAAAGGAAAGCTTCTAAGAGAGCACAGCATAAATTACTTTGTTTTGTGTGTTAAGTTAAATATAGTCTTGTAATTTTCAAATATGCATAAATATAAAATTAGGTTTAACATAGCAATATTTCAGATATTGTGAACATACTGCTACACAGAGCTAGAAAATTCCTGTTCCTCTGTTGTCCCAGGCTCTTTACCTGTTTAGCATTTTAATGTGATGTTTATGATCAGAAATAATATTTTCTTTTAAAATGTTTTTAACTTGAGTGTGTTGGAAGCATCAGCCAATACTTAGCTCCTAAAGGAATTAGGTGCCCTTGCAGCTGAAAGGAATGTTATGAACCTGTAACATGGGGTTGGCTTTCTGGAGGATTTGCCAACACACAAGAGAGCTTCAGGAGGTTACTCGGGCCACATAATCATGTATATGTGTCTCTTGGGCATCATGATCTTGTTCTCCCTGGTGGAAGATTCAGATTAATCACTGGTGTTTTGGCCATATCCCTCTTTTCCTAACTATTGAGGAAAGATGTAATGGCAGATGACAGCCATAGAGGGATGAGGTAGTAGAAAATGAAAAGCACTAAATTTTAAGAATGGAAATCTGATGAATTTTAGTTTCTTTAGCATGTGATGATAAATGTACAGTTGTTTCAGGGTTTTTAAAAAGTTTCTTTGCATGTTACATCTCTGGTTAACCACTTGAAAAACTTCATGGTCAACATCATTCATTTTGATAAGAGCTGTGGGTGAAAAACATGGTGATAAAGGGTTACTAATGTAACATGAAATTTTTGCTAGGAAGGCTGCAATTATAGTACTTTTTATTATAAGAACTCTCTCAAGCTGCTTAACACTGAGTGGCATTAGTCCCCTTGCCTATGACATGGCAGTAATTGTCCTGCAATTGTCCTAATGAGGGAGCTCTGGTTTGTTACATAATCTGACTATATTTACATGTGAAGAAAAGTACTCATTGGAAGGCTTGAAATCTTGTAGGGCTAAGAGTACTTGAAATTCTTTTAACTGGTTATACTTTAGTATTTTGCATTCAAATGACTTAGAAGTTTTTATCATTTACACCTTGAAGCTTGATGACTAGAAGACTGGACATTAAGCTTTCTTAATTTTTCTCTTTAAGAAGCTGTATTGTATTTAATTTTTGATTTAGGCATTAATTAAAAGAGGAAATAAGGATTTACCTTTTTTAAAGTAAAACTTAATATTTTTAACCTGTATAACTCAAAGCTTTGACCTGTTAAATTTGATTAAATGCTTAGTCTCTGTAATAAAATTTCAAGATACACTCAAAAAAATTAACTGCTAGGCAGGCATTTGGGGTGAATCTAATACTGTGTGATTGGGAGGGGCTGCTTCTTATTCCCTTGGAATGAATGTATGAAGAGCCCAGATGTCATAAAACATAGAGGTTTGATCCTTTCCTCTGGCTTTGTACTCCAATAATGCTGAGTCTGCAGCATCTCTGTTTCAGTTCTAGTGCTTTTCTTGCCTTTTTCCTGTTCTGTAATACAGTCCCATGAGCAGTGGCAAGGGTATAAGGATTAAAGGATTTGCTGAAGAGGGATGAGGGGAGTCCTTTATTCCTCCTCTGATGCTCCTTCTCCTCTAATCAGTATTTGGGCATGTAGCTGGTCGTTTGGTTTCACCAACACTGCTGTAATTAGGAACAGGAATTTCAAATGCTGTGGTTTAGTATTGGAGTTAATTCTTTTCAGTGCTGTAAGTGTGAAATGACTCTACATTTGAGTCCCAATCATTAAAGTTTAAGCAATGTGATAATGAGAGTTTTTTCAAGCAGCCTCTGGGGACATTGCATTTGCTTTATACATTATGCCTTATTACTGGAGCTGTAAATGCACAACGTACAATTGTGTAATCAGAGAATGGTTTGACTGGAAGGACCTTAAAGCTCATCAAGTGCCACCCCTGCCATGGGCAGGGACACCTTCCACTGTCCCAGGTTTCTCCAAGCCCTGTCCAGCCTGGCCTTGGATGTTTCCAGGGACCCAGGGACAGCCACAGCTGCTCTGGGAAACCTCTGTCAGGGCCTGCCCACCCTCACAGAGAAGGATTTTGTTCCAATATCTAATCTAAACCTACACTCTAAAATAGCCTTGTTTATTAAAATATGACCAAACCTGTTATTGTTGTTTTCTCTGCAGCTGGCCTGTGGACCGTGTTCACGCTGGGTGGGGTGGGCAGCAAAGCATCGGCACAGGTGGAGCAGTGCTCTCCTCTGGCCAGCCAGAGCCTGCTGCTGCTGCTGGTACTGGCCAACCTGACTGACACTCCAGACACCCCAAACCCCTACAGACAAGCCATCATGTCCTTCAAGAACACACAAGGTTTGTATCTGTTCTTACTTCTGAGCCTGAGCTGATGAAGTGGAGTTTTAAGACGCTGTGATTGCTTAGAGCTTCTCTTTCCAAGATTTGTTGTCCTTCCAGCACACCCATGGAAGAGCAGTAATAACACGTTTTTATCAGGGGGTTTTGAGGTGGAGTTCCTCAGCTGCTGGGACTTTGTGATGGGGGCAGAAGGAGGATACTTTATTCTTCTGACTTGAGAAATACTAGAAAGCTTCATAGTCCTGGTCCAGTTTACTTCCTGGACTGGAAGTTCTTGAAGATTTCTGCTGACCTTGATGATACTGTGACTCTATACTTCCATAAAATATACATAAAACTAACCTATAAGTAGATTGATTATCCAAGAGCCTGCAGGAGTCCCCTAAAAATTTGTAACACTTTTTGTCCTGGAGTCATGGTCCTTAGAGAGAAGGTAAATAAATAAACTGGTGCCTGGGTTTGCTGACTGTATTCTTTTATTTCAAATGTGAGAAAAAACATTTAACATAAACACTTCCATGAGTTTTGTATGTATGAGAGGTTTCAGAGTTGTTTTGGTGCTTGTCTGGGTTTTGAGAAGGCAGGATCCAGTCTTGTGTCAGGTAACTGCAGGTGCCATGTGGCACTGACTCACAGAGGGTCTTATTTTGATCCCAGGAATGCCCTAACACAGCTTGTGCTATCTAGAGAGCTCAGTATGCAGCCTGTGCCTTTGGAAATGCCCTCCAAGTCCAGCCATTCCCCAGCACCGCCAAGGCCACCGCTACCCCTTGTCCCCATGTGCCACATCCACACGGCTTTTAAATCCCTGCGGCCATGGGGACTCCACCATTTTCCATGCGTACTTTATCCACACTTAAATCTCTGAACCTGAGCCATGTGGTTTTACCTTTCAGTGGCTTTGTGCAGGTTGGCACTGTGCACAGGGCTCAGGAGCTGTGTGACAACCTGTGAAGCCACAGTAATATCCTGAGTTATGCACTTTCTTCTGGGGAGTTTTTGTATTCCTTTGTCCATTAAGTTTTAACCAGGTTGAGCTCTAAATTAATTCACCATTACCTATGAAAATTTATTGGGTTGTGAAGGGGGAGGATTATTCTCATAAGAAGAATTCTGAGTCCTAACATGCTTCTTTGATTTAGTGGATACCATTTACAGGTGGTTGAGATCAAATTGTTGATAAAGTTTTTGTTTTGTTCTGTCTTTAAACCGCAAGCTTTCTTTAATGTTGTATTTTAGTTGACTTTGTTTCATGCCACCAGTAGCCAGTAATGTATTTCATTAAAGCACGCTATACATACATCATTATAAAATTTTGAAATAATTTATTTTGTGTCAAATGTAGCATGAAAAGCTATATTTTCTCTACATGTTTGTGTTGATGGAATGACTTATTGTTTCCCAGAAACTTGTTCCCTCTAGCAATACTCATAATTGAGCTTAAATTTGATTTCTGTGAACATTCTAAGGGGTTTGTAAGAGGAAAGTAATGTGGAAAAAAAGAAGCTGGTTGCAGTAATAATATATACTATAAAAGGAAAATTGGCATTTTTAAAAAATAAATTCTATAATTTAATTGGGACAAAACTAGAAGAATTCAGGATGGGGGTTTTTTGTTCATGGTCTAGAATAGTTTAATTTTTCTGTTGATCAGCTTACTGTTCTGCAGAATAATACAGGATATGCTAGTGTTGCTGGTAAGTTTCTTTTATTCTGTTTAGATTTTTATTTTACTGGACTTTTTAGTATCCTTTAATAAAACTGATAGTGAAATGCTATAAATCCCAGTGGCACAGCTTAAACGTTCACGGAAGTGAAGCTGCAAAGCCAAGGGGAGCTTCTCAGCTAATGACCTGTGGCACCAAGGACTGTGTTGTTCTTGTTTTGCTGTCTACATCCATGTTTTTCCTCCTGAAGGGAAGTTCCTGCCCAAAGCAGGAAGATTTTAATCCAGCTGCTCCATAGTCATGGTCAGTAGTTGAGGAAGGCCAGGTTGGAGTCTCTCCGGCGCCCGCGGGTGCGTGGGTTTGGGACCGGCAGGGTTTCCCTCGCCGTGGGGCTGCGTCTCCGTGTGGTTCCCAGCTCCTGCAGGCAGGGGTTCTGTTTGCTCCAGGGCCTCCTGCTGCCTCCAGCTCAATGGCTGGAGCTGTCCCCCCTTGCCCTGGCCAAGAGGAGTGATGGCTCCCCAGCACGCTGTCTGCTGGGCCCCACAAAACCAATGGCAGCCAGGGCTCCTGCAGGGCTCCTGCAGCAATTCCAAGCACTTTTTCCATCCAAAGTGGGTGGAAATGTTGTTCAAAATACATGATGACTGCCATGCTTTTCTGTGTTGAAAGCTACTTAGCAAACTTCAATAGGAATATGGTCTTAAAATCATAGAACCACAGTGTGGTTTGAGTTGGAAGGGACCTTCAGGATCACCCAGTTTCAAGTCTCTTGCCTTGGGCATGGGCACCTTCCACTATCCCAGCTTGCTCCAAGCCCTGTCCAACCTGGCCTTGGACACTGCCAGGGATCCAGGGACAGCCATAGATTCTCTGGAAAACCTGTGCCAGGGCCTCATCAGCCTCACAGGGAAGAATTTCTTCCTGATCTCTTATCTAAATGTCTTCTCTTTCAGTTTAAAACCCTTCCCCCTAATCCTATGGCTATTTGCCCATATAAAAATTGTCTCACTCTCCACCTTCTTCAAAAGCCCCCTGTAAGTACTAGCTTTTTCTGTTTCCATGGGGAATTTCTAAACCTTAGGTATCTGTGCAGATGGATGTTTTTGTTGAGGCTGGTAAAGGTTCTGTGAACAGAAATCTGTTTATTTTCACTTCCAGCCCTGGCACAGAATGTATTGTGATTATGAACAAACTGCTGTTACTTTGAGGGATGTTAGACAATGTGATGTGATGTTTTACATCAGTTAACTCACCAAACTCTCCACCACACACCTCTAAAGTCCTGACACCTACCTATCACTGAGATATCACAGTAATCTTGACCTATGCACATCCACCCTTTATACCAAAAGAGGGATGGATGGGAGAGACTCTGCCTTAATGGCAGAGAACTAAACCTGTAAGTTTGATGTGCAGGGTTTGTTAGTTAATCACTGGTATATTGTTTCCAGAGAAGACTTTGTGTCTGCCCCCTTGAAGCAGCTCCTGGGATCACATTCCTTCTTAGCAGTGGAAGTGGTACGGAGGAATAAAATTGTTTCATGAAAAAGGATGAATGTTTTGTGCAGGTACTGGGGTCTTACTGAGGCTCGTATGGGAGGACAATCTCAGCTTTTTGGCACAACTGAATCTTTATGAGACTCTATTATGGTTTATGACCATTGGTAATAAGAATCATGGGTGATTTTTGTTTCCTCCTTTCTGTGGTTTCCTCCTTTCTCAGAGATTTTGTAAAATTAACAAATAACTGAATGATAAATGTATTTGTTAAAGACTTTATTTTATTTCTTTATTTCAGATAACACTGCTTTTTCGTCATCAAATCCACACGCTTTCCAGATTAACTTTAACAGTTTATACACAGCTTTATGTGATCAGCAGAAATCTGATCAAGCCACTCTTCTCCTATACATGCTTCTGCACCAGAACAGCAACGTGCGCACCTACGTGTTGGCACGGACAGACATAGAGAATCTGGTGAGTCTTGCTCTGCCTCCTTTATTCTCCTCACCAGGGATTGTCGCTGTGAACTTGGGTCTCACCAGCTGCCAGGGGCCTCTGTTCTGCAGTGGGAGCAATAGGTTCTGGATCACTCATTTGCCAGTTCTAGCTCACTTAAGCGTTTTTGTTACATCATCTCAGGAGTGTGCTGCTGAGCATGTCGCTGCAGTCAAGGGTGGTACTGCTAACGCTACAAGACCATCTTGGATTCCCTCTTTCTCTGTGCTACTATCATGACCCAGGTCAAACCTGCCCACTTCTGATCATTGTCTAGAAAACTGGTAGCAGATATCATTCCATTCATTATTTTATTTATTTCTTTTGGATATTCAGGCCAAAAAGTTGCACAAGCTGTCTCTGTGCTTTCAGGAGTAATAGCTAACAAAATGAGCTGTGACTGGACTAACATGCCAAATGTCTTACAAGGTTGACCTAAGACTGAAACTCCTCAAGGAGCAGCTCACAGATTTTATAGAAATACAACTGTAATGCCTTTTAGTTGCTTAAATAGGATTGTGGTTAATGGCCAATATAACAGACACCTGGTATGGTTTTGTAGGTTATAAATTAGCTTATGCTCCCCACTTTAGTAATGTCACAAACCACTTTAACAAATCTTACTTATTAAAAAGCATTCCTTTAATAAGATAATGGCTGTCTAGGGGAATTGGTGACAGAATAGAGGACCCTTTCCATTTTAATATTTGAAATCTTGCCAGGTAATTAGATCCCTTGCTTGTTTGATGGCAGATATGGAGTGAGTTTGGTTTCAGTCCAAGTCCTAGCAGATGTATTGCTAAAATCAGAGTTGATAGACGCCACTGTTGGCAAACTGGGGTGAGATGGTGATGCTGAATTGATTCAAGACTGAACTCCTGTGTCCATGGCAGATTGTGTAGGCAAGGGCTGAGTCATTTCACATGAATTCCGTGAACAAATGGCCACGTATAATTTTTGGGGCTGCTAGTGTGTGATTTGACAAGTTAACAGCTGTTAACCATAACAATTTGCTGTATCTTTAGACTCACAGCATATACTAGAACGGTTTGGGTTGGAAGGGACCTTAAAGCCCATCTTGTTCCAGGCCCTTGCATGTTGCAGGGATGCCTTCCACTATCCCAGAAAAGCTTCCAGAAAAACAGTGTGGTGCATCTGGCAAAATAAATCAAGATGCAGGTACTCAGATACTCTGCAGTGCAGGATATTTTCATATATTATCACCTAAAAAAAATAGTGAGAAAATCCCAGACATTATCAGCAACTTTAAACACTTGGGAAACGCTGGAAAAATTCAGAAAAGCATCACTGAAAAGTCAACAGTATGTTTTTGTGAGTATTTTGATTTTTTTTTTCTGTACCAACATTTTAGACTTCTCTTCATTTGCTCTTCATGCTGCTTCTTTGTGATCTCTACTGACAAGTAACTGACATCTTTGTTCAATCCTCTTTTTTCTATTGGGCCAGTAGATAAGGATAAGCAGCAGCCAACTGACAAGAGCAGTTTTAATTGCTCAGTAAGGCAGGCTGAGCCAGACCAAAAAGAATTGGGAGGGCTGGGAGGACTAGTGGACGAAGAAATCATGATCTCCTAACTACAGTCCTGTGGTGAGAAAGGACAATTCAGTCTTAGAGCTGATAATGAGATAAAGGGACTTGAGTACTGGAGCTGGCTTCCCTGTGTGGCAAGAGTGGTGCTGGTACACCGTGCACTATTCTGGTGTTGTACTTCCAGACTGTATTTCCAATAGTCTGTAACTAAAAATAGTTACAGACTATTGAAAAATGGATCCCTGTTGAGAAACATGGGAGGTTTTTTTGCTTTAAAGTTAGCAATAACACTGTGAGAGGGCTGGGAAGGTAACTCTAGCTGGTCAGAGAAGAGCTTGGGGAACCTTGGGATGTGTATGTGCCTTCATAAAGGGGAATCCTTCAAAAAACAGGAGTCTCTGCTTATGGAGAGGGATGGTAAGAATTAAAGCCTGGAGGTTTGATTCCCACTATTCAGAGATATTGGAGGAAAACAGTAAGGTCATTAATCCAGAGTCAAAATGATCTTTGAATGGGGGTGAAGGACTTTTTAGAGGCATGTGGTGTAAATCAGTGGCCTCTGTGCAGAGGCAGTTGGATGAATGGGGTATAAGCTACATAGGTGCTGTGTGAGAGATCATGTCCACAGGCAGCTCAGAGTTCATCCTAAACTTTAGGGGGTTTTGCAGGTTCTTCCTGTTTCACTGCACTCAGTGCATCCCATATGTTGTGCTTTCCCCTGTTTCAATTTTTCTCCCTTTCTGTGCCCAGGAAGCATCACCAGAAGGTGCTCTGTAACATTTCATAAGGATTTTTTGAAATGTGTCTCTGCTCTTTTTCAACTTTAGTGTAACTTGTAAGTTAAAGTTTGTTTTTCTTAGCTGGTATAACAGATACTGTCTCAGCTCACTTCCTCATTTGTATGATTCTCCCTCTGCCAGTTACAGCTAAATACCTTCACCCTCTGTTGGACTTCGTGTTTTATTGTTAATAAAGAACCTTTTTTTGCTTTTAATATAATTCTGCTTGGCAAAATGATTAGGATCTTTATGTGTCCTTCTTTACTTCATTTTTTAAAATAACTGAATAAATATCTGATGTTAGAGAAGTTTACATCTAGTATTGGGCATTCCTTTTCAAAGTGCTTGCAGGGATCCTCCAGAAAGTGGTGGGACAGATGAAACAGAGGGCAGCTAGCACATTTTTTGATAAGCATAGTGTTCTGGTCTGTGGATGGGAGTCTGTCAAGCCTTCTTCTGTTTGAAAGAGCAATGAGCACCAGTATTGCAAGTAAATATACCAGTTAGATTTCTGCGTGTAAGAAATGAGCTATTCGATGTGTTTTCTTTGGCTGCTGAATGGAGATTTTGTTGCTGTTCAACATCACTGGAGTGAAATAACATACATGGTGATGTATTTATATCAGGTGATGCTACAGCAATATTTTTTCCTGTAGTATAAATTTGTCTTAAGCAGGTTGCTGCTTGTATTTTGTTGAGTACTAAAGACAATCTATTTTTAAACTTTACTGGGGAAACCAACCTTGGACTGGATATAGCACCTGCAATTTTCAGTCTCTGTTTTTACCTGCACTTGTTTTGGGGATTAAAAGTAACTTTTTAACGGTGGCTGTTTCTTGCCAGTTAAAAGCTGCTCCTGAGGGAGGAGAGTTAGTAGTGATGCAGTAGAGGTGGTGTGATGGCTGTGAGAAAAGGGTCAGCAATACAAAAGAAGTCGTGGCTCTCTTCTCAATATAAGGTTGGATAAAACCATTACGTAAGAAGATAGGTATAAAAGTTTTAATGTATGCATGCAGCACACAAGTATAGAAATGTATTTTGGTTGAAAGTCTAGATAAATTTTAATATATATAATTAAAATATTAACTGAGAGGATTCTTCTCTTTTGGAGGAATCTGTCTCTTCCAGAATCCTGCTGGACTCCTTCCAGGCATCTCTCAGGTTCTTTGAATTCTTTTAGAGACCTGAGACCCAGGTTTCAGACCCAGACTTCTTCAAGGAAACTACCTTAAAGTCTTCCTCTTTGAAGAAAACTGTCTCGTCCAGGTTCCACCAAAGACTCCTCTTCCCCAGAGTATTTAAAATTTTTAATTCTCATATGATTAGAATTTTAATTGAATCTTTATTGTAACTTTTTAATAGAAGTGGTTGCTTGTTAACTAGTTTTTGTTTTGAGAACAGTAATACTTGTCCTAAAGATGTGTGTGCACCTCAGCAATCAGTATACAAAGGAAGAAGTGTTGTAAGGAGAAAGGATTATGAAAAGTGTACAAATTTATTCTGGTTCCATCCAGAAATGGCACATAGGAGAGAATTAAGTTGCCATATGCCTCCCTGAGTTTTGTCCAGTGTGTAGATGGCACAGAGACTGAAAGAGGAGTGGAAAGGGAAATGTGGCCAAAGGAGTGGAGGTTTTGGAAGCAGCAGAGGGTTTTTTGGGGCAGGAGGACTGATTGCCATGGTCTGGAGTGCCAGACTACTCTTCAGTAGCAAGTGTGGAGCTTTAGTCACAGCACTTTGACATATTGGCTTGTAGGGGAATGGCTGCAATGTCTCAGTATCATGTATTTTTAAATGTAGTTTGTAGCCACACACTTGTAGGACTTGGAGCACTTGAGAACATGAATGGACTTTTTCAGTTACAATTAGTATTAATATGTGTAGACAGAGGGGATATTTTGAGCTATTCTGAAGGAGTATGTTTTGCCAGAGTGGTTTGTATGGTTTGACACAACCAGACTGAGTCACAATTATCTTTAAAGGTCCCTTCCAACTCAAACCATCCTGTGCTTCCATCTGGGATCTGTCTGGAAAACTAAGTTGTTCCAATGGTTACCTTCAGCAAGGCTTTTGTTGTTCTCACTGCAAAGTTGTAAATGCAATTCTTCATTAGTTTTATGTTGCTTCCAGCTCTATCCAGCTTATTTTAATAACTCTTGGACCTGGAAATGACAGAGCTTTTACAGTGCAAAGCTACATGCAAGTGTTGGAGATGGAAACAATTTGAATGGTGGACCAACACATGGTGTTTGTCTCTCTCTCTCTCCCCATCCAACAAAAAGGGCATTTTTTTTTTCTATGTGCTAATTAGAAGTTCTAGGAAAACCTTGTCTTTACTCAAGACTGATATTCAGAAAACACAAAGATAGTACTCTAGTTTCCAGTGGGGAGAGAGGTTTCTGAAGGATCCTTTGAAATGGCAAGGGAAGGATGTTTGTAACATGTAATTTTAAAAAAATATTTTATTTTAATATTGATTTAATATTAATAAAGATGTTACTGTAAGCATATTCTCCTTCAGCTTCTGTTGTCATCTTCTCTTGACCTTGACCAAAGCATGTGTCAAAAGGTTTTGTGGCCTGCAGTATTCAGAGCAATCTCATTTCATTCTAATAAAAACTGGTTTAGTATGTCCCAACTGCTTCGAGGATGGTTGACTGAAAGAGAACATTTTGGTAACTTCAGAGCCTTGTGAAGCACTTGGTGTCCTGGCTGCTCACCAGAATAGATTTCACATGATTCATCCAGCTGCCTTTGGCCTGTTTTGAAAAACAGCAAATTTTTAGGTGTCTAGAAGCTTCTTGGAACTGAGGGCTTTCTCCAGTTCCTTTTTCCAGGGCTTTTTTGTGATTTCGGCCTATTTCTTTAGCCCAGGGAAGCCACGTTGTACTGAGCCAGTAGAAAGCTAATTTTCATTTGGTAGAGAGACAATGTTTGCATCTGGATTAACTTTAGACTAGCATTCAGGTATGCTTGCTGTTGCAATGAAATCTCATTTTCATTATTATTGCAAGGCTTTGGCTTAAGCTGTTCATCCTGGTGGAAATGTTGCAAGACCTTGGGCTGAACTCTAATCATAATGATCAGTCAGTTCTCTTTGGCTGCATATCATCTACAATTGGAAAAACAGGCCTCTTCTAGTCTTAACCAAACCCAAACTGGGGTTTTTTTCCTGGTATTGTCTTTACACACCAAAATGGAGTTTACTTTCATGTTTCCAAATGCCTCTGTTCACCTCAGCTTTGATGTGCTTGGCTAGGTTTGATGAGGAAAGGCTTTTCAGAAGAGGCTTGTGGTAGCACAGATGGGTAGACACAACTGTTTGCCTGCTTGGACTGGTGAAAATCTTGTTCACCAATTCTCTTCTCCCTGTAGTGTAGAGAGGAGGACTGAAGCATTTGGAGGTTATGGTAACTGCAATGGCTGGGAATCTCATTTATTAGGGATTGAAATTCCATTTCTGACCACAAGAAAACACTTGTTTAGGCTCTCTTGTGAGACAGAATGAAGCAGATGGAAGGTGTTTGGACACTGTATGTCGCTGCTCAGGGATGGTTGTTTCCAGAGGGAGGAGTTGGTAAGAATTGTCAAGGGCAGGGCAATACATGGGACCTTTAGAGCCTCCTCTGTTTAGTGTCTGAGGTATTTGAAGACTAAACTGATACACCCATTTTTCCTTCCCTAAAGGTTCTGCCAATTCTTGAAATCCTGTATCACGTTGAAGAAAGGAATTCACACCATGTTTACATGGCCCTTATCATTTTGCTGATCCTCACAGAGGATGATGGCTTCAACCGATCCATTCATGAAGTGGTGAGTTGCTGTTTTGGTAAATAATCCTTCAACTCTAAAAATAATCTAAATATTTACTTCTAAGAAGATACAGGGGCAAATCTGTTCCCTCAGCAGAGGCTGTATGAGTTCATCCAAATTTGATGGCATACACATCTTTCTTTTGTAAGAAGAAGGAACCTGAAGACTGCTTTCAAAACTTTTTCCAAGTGAAATGAACAAACACACTGCCTCCTGTAGAGAAACTGCTGCAAATATCTCTTTCTCTGTCATTTTTGGTGTTCCCTGTTACAAATTAGCCTAGTAATGGCTGGGCAGGCTGCCTCAAAGGTGCTGAATGTTTGCCATGTAAGTGGAGGGCCTAGAAGAGGAAAAAAAACAGGAAACCTTTTTTATTTTTTATTTCTCTTGAAAAACTTTGCTTAACTAGTGTGATGCAGCCTTTAGCTGGAGTTGTATTTTCCATACTAAATGTTACTTCCTTACTTGGCACTTCTTTTTCTGTCTCTCTGTTACATTAATTTCTATTTTATGTTGTCAATATAGCAGGAGCCAAATTTTTACTAGCTTTGATGGACCTTGACCATCTGTGCAGGAGAATACCTTGGACAATTATGTCCTAGTTTCCCAGCTTCTAAAGCTATGATACTACATGAGATATTTGCACTGATTTAATTTAATTTTTTGACTGAGACACAGAAATTCTCTTCTGGGGAAATTATTATCTTTGTGAATTATTTGTGAAATTGTTGAAATGCAAAGTGCTGAAAGCAAGTTTCAAGGTTCCTAAACAGAACTCTCTCCCAGGTGAATTTCCAGACTTACAGTATTTTTTCTCTGAAATTCCATATTGTTTAGTATAGCTGGTGTGTAGAAAGCAGGAAGAGATGATTTTAATGCAGTTTCCTGGGAATACTTTTTTGGAAGCAGCTTTTAGGAGCACCTATAGTAACCATACAGATGACTGAAATATTTTCTTGAAACTTTTTCCTGCCTTCAACTTCGTGTGCCTTGAACCTGTACATGTGCACCAGAGGTGTATGTGTGATGTGTATTTTTAGGCTCTGTGTCACAGAGACATTTATCCTCTCTCATAAACTGGGTTTGTGTAGAGTTGGAATTCAGCAGGCAAGGTGTTATTCCTGCCTCAGTCTCTTCCCCTATCACTCTTTGTTCATTTTAGAGGCTTTACCCAATACACAAATTCAATAAGTCTTTCAATAAATTCCTTACTGGATGAGTAAAAGTGGAAGTTTTCTCTAAAATTCCTTAATGAGAATCCAGCTGTGGAATGAAAACATAAATCAAGTTTTCTTGTCTGGTTTATCCTGCCTCTCAGCTCACCCTGCCAACAGAGTTGTAGTGTTCGCTTGCAATGTGGATATTGGTTTACTACTTGTATCTTAATAAAAACACAAAACCCACCTTGTTCCTTTAACCCTGCACTGATCTTTTTTTCAGTTGTGACTTTGCTTCTGCCATTTTCTTCGCAGTTTTTTTGATTTTACTTCAGATGTTCAATAACTGCTTCTTTCCTCTGTGGTTGTGTTTTCCTGCCCCGTGGTGCCTGATTCCATTTGTTAATAGCGCTGTGAGTCCAGAGTTTTGCTGAATTTGGTTCTTAGGTGGATAATGAGAGGTGGCTGTGAGGTGCTGCAGGCCTGTGTATGTGAGCTTCTCCTACACATTCCTACAGATCCAAAGGAGGGAAATAAGTGTAAGGGGAAAAAAAGTTTCAAAGTCATACTTACAAATGCATTCTCCTCACCCATGTCTTTGAATTAATTAAATTGATGTTTTCAGGTATGAATGAGCAAGTTACTGCTCAAAAACTCTAGTATTGTGTGAAATTAGCCTCATGCTTGCTTAGATATCCACATCTCCTAAAGCCTAAGAGGGTATTATAGATCTGCAAAATGGTAGGAAAATCTGTGTAGGTTTTTCTGTAAAATGTAAGCATCTAGCATCAGTTTCATAAACCTCATTCATGCAAGTACATACCAGATTTTAGCAGTTACAGCAGAACTTTTTTATTCCCTCCATCACCTGGGTAAAAGATGAAGAAAAAAGAATGTACTGTATTTTAGATCAACCTGTTTTTCTCTCTGCTGTGTATGCTGTGTACTGTTCTTATAAGAGCCATGACTGTGCAGTTCATTTATAGGCTATTTTCCTTTGTGGCATTCAACCCACATTTATTTATTGATTTTTAGGATTAATTTTAGTGAGCAAAGTTTTATAAATCTGGTGATTATACCAACTGGTAAGGAGCTCAGGAAACCACAGAAACTCTTTTTGACTGCTGTAGGATGCTGAAGCATTTTTTATTTAAAATGAATGTGGTCTTAACTGCCTGGAAAATATGATCCAAATCATAGGTCCTGTCCCTGCAATTGGTTTAATGCAGTGGGGTCACTGTAACCACACAGAACTCAATTTCTTTCACTAATAATAACAATAATTATAATAGCAGAGTAAACAAGTAAATGTAAGAATTCCCCAGAGGGACAAGTATTGGTGATCTTTTGTCTCTGATTTATGAAATTCTAAATAAAATTACATCATACATCAAAATAACATCATAAGGTATTTTAATAACATCATAAGGTATTTTATGTAGCAGTAACCTTATTGTGCTACTGTAGCACTTTATGCTGTAGTAAATGGCGATACACTGTAAATCACGATTTAACTGTGTTTATTTTTAGTGTGTCAGAAAATATCTCATGAGTAAAGTTGTGGGAAACTGAGAATCTCACTGCTTGGTGTATGTAAAACTGAGCTCCTGCTCTTTGCATCCTTGCAGTTTGTGCTCCCTAAATTGGAACTATCCAAGAGCCTGGTATTCAAAAGAATAATCAATCATCAAAACATTTTAATTTATTTTAAAATTATTCTTGCAAGACCACCTCAGGGAGTAAGCCTTTTCTTTCTTTACCTTTTTAAGTGTTAACTTGCAAACCAATGAGATTGGTCAGTGGAGGCACTGGTTCCAGATAAAGGATTTTGAAATTTAAGGTATTTTCATGCTTCATGCCTCTAAAACCCAGAATGGATGGTGGTGGTTGCTGCTGTTGTTTTTGAAATAGCCATTTCAGCTCAGGTTGCTTTCCCCAGTGTAGAGGAGAGCTAACAGGTTCTGGTATGTAACTTTGTAACTGTGGATTAATATGTATTTTTTAAGAGTATATTTCAAGGACTAGTTATCTCAGTAACTACCTTTTTTTCCCCAGGCTGATATTTTCAGAGTTTCAAGGAAGGTTTCACTGAAGGTTTCTGGGGTGAGACTGGAGCATTAACATGTCTTTGTCCATGCTTTTAGCTGACAATGTGTTACTTAATGAGCCCTGGTAACTTCATGTTTTGCATTAGGAATCTGAAATTTGGCAGGTGGCCTTTGTGCCAGGGCTCTGCTGCTGATAATATGACTAAATGTGACCAAATTATCAGTCTCTGGGCACAGGGAGCAGTCTGTTTCCATCTGCGCAGCAGGGACGCAGCCGGAGGTGGCCTGACGTCTGTGGAAACTGAATATTCTCATTTTGCTGCTCCCAGAGCCATCTGGGCTGTGTGCATCCTCCTGTGCCCAGGGATCGTGTTATCAGCTGAGATAGGCAGGGACGAGCTGCAGCTTGTGCAAGTGCAGCTCCCAGCTCCCGTGGGACAGGACTGTGCTCCCAGGGACGTTTCTGCTGCTGCTTGGCAGGGCTTGAAACCACACAGAACCCTTTGGCTTGGAAAAGCCCTGCAAGGCCATCGAGTCCAAGCATTCCCCCAGCACTGCCAAGGCCACCAATGACTCAAGTCCCCAAATGCCACCTCCACGTCTTGAGGAAAATGTGTGAGAATGAGAGCCCTGATGTGACAGCAGTTGGGAGAAATTTGAAACAGGCTGGGACTGGCTGTGCATGGAACGTGGGATGAGTGCAGTAGAGGAGAGGGACAAGAGTTAAACAAGAAGTAGGTAAGATTTTGGGATGCTGAGAAGAGAGGTGAATAAAGAGGCAGGATAGGAGCAGTGACAAAAAACTGAGGAAGGTGAAGTCAGGCTTCTTTTTGATGAGAGACTGGGATGGGCAGGGTAGGACAAAGGAGAGTAGCTTCACCCTGACAGAAGACAGGATTAGATGGGATATTGGGAGGGAATTGCTGTCTGGGAGAGTGGGCAGGCCCTGGCCCAGGGTGCCCAGAGCAGCTGTGGCTGCCCCTGGATCCCTGGAAGTGTTCAAGGCCAGGATGGACAGGGCTTGGAGCACCCTGGGATAGTGGAAGGTGGGTTGAGCTGTAAAGTCCTTTCTAACACAAACCATTCCATGGTTCTGTGATGATAAGATGTGGGTAGGGGGAGTGGAAGCAGGTAAAAGAAAGAGCTGAGAAGGAATGGGGTCTGGGAGGGCGAGGAGGCAGGAATATGCTACAGAGAGGGACAACAGGAAGGGTGATGGCTTCTATATACAACAGAGATCCATGGTGGATGAGAACGATGTGTCTGGAGATCTTTGAGGGCCCAAGGTACTACTTGAGACTACTTAACTTGTCCCAGTCCCCTTCCTCTTATCCCATTGGGGCACCATGTGGGAGAGAGCGCACGATGGAATCTGCTCTCAGTTCCAGCATAGAGTGAATCATGAACTTCCACTGTGGTTGGTGAAGTGCAGGGATGTGCCCCACAAAATAGCAACAAACAGGGTGGGAGGAAGCATAAGGATTATTTATTTGTGGGAGGAGGTCGCTTTGCTATTTCACTCATAAATCAGAGACTAGAAAAACTAACTTACTAGAAATTTAATAAGTTAAGTTGATGATTTTTTGGCCAGAATAAGTGTATTTTGTCTAAGAGGGAAAAAAACCCCAAACCTAAACTCTTGGGTATCATTTCAGAGCAGATTGAGTGAAATTAGTTATTCAATAATCATCAGGAAATACATCCCTTTATGTACTATTGGTTTCAATTTACATTGTGTGTCATGTCAAAGCAAATATTTTTTAATTTTTTTTAATGTATTAAAAAATACATTGCTGTATTTTTTAAAAGGTCTGTTACATTTTCAATAAGCATTTAAAGTCAGGAAATTAAATGTGCAACCACAACTTATCCCTGCTATATTTATGTATTACTGAGAGTAACCATTATTTAATGATCATATACTGTATTCTTCATATAACAATATGTTTTTCGTTTGGAAGGTTTCAATGCTGAGCTTCAGATATTTGAGCTTGAGATATTTGCTTGAGATACTTGTCAAAGTGGTTAATTTATTTCTTTATATAAAATCTTCTCTTGAGAACAGGTATATTCACATAGTCATAAATAAGCTGTTATTAAGAAATTATAATTAAGGCAACCAGGATGGATGTCTACACTTACGTTAGCATTTTGCATTTGTGAGGTAACCCATGAACTTGCTGTATCTTACCATATGTTTATTCTTAGCAGCCTTGGGATGATCAAGTTCTCCACTAGCAGAGTATCTTCTTGCAGTTCGTACGTGCGAGTCATTAATTACTTACACTAACAGCTTTTAGAATTTTCAACTGCCTTTTTTTGTGAAAATATTTTGCTTTGTCTTTCAGGCATTTCCTGTAAATCATCAATGTTGTTCATCCCAACTAGTTGTCCTTGTTTACTGAAACTCCTTGGATGACTTGTTTTCATTTATACCATCATCACTTTGTTTTAAAATAATATTAGTAACTTGCTATAACCAGAAATTATATTGGTTTCCGCATCCACTCATCACCTGCTATTTGTGGAAACCTTTCTTGTAGTGATTTCATGTTTCCTATTTGTTCCTCAGCCTTGACCATTCTCTCCTTAAATACCTCTCAAGTCTTTCCGTCTTCCCCTTATTCTGGTTTTTTGATCCTTTTAGCAAAAGGTGTTTACTACACCTCAGCCTGTACCTGGGGATGTTTTGTCACCCTTGCCATAAAATAGTGTTTTCCCCATCTGTTGGTTACAGTCACTGGCTTCATTTTAGCTTCCTTGTGGGAAATAGGAAGGTGCTGACAAAGATCCAGGTACTGGGCAGCATGTGAAAATGGAGATGCTTTTAAAAAAATATTTTTAAATTTATTTCAAAGATCTCAATTTTTATTTTGTCTCTTCATATATAATAAAAAAATATTTTTATATCTCAAACTTTAGGCTTACCAATAAACATGAATCATAGTAAGAATGCTGTTTCAAATGTCTCTTGTACTGTGAAAGAGCTTCCAGAGGTACAGACTCACAGAATGGTTTGGCTTGGAAGAGACCTTAAAGTTCATCTCAGGGTTCCACCCCCTGCCATGGGCAGGGACACATTCCTCTATCCCAAGGTGCTCCAAGCCCCATCCAGCCTGGCCTGGGGCACTGCCAGGGATCCAGGGGCAGCCACAGCTGCTCTGGGCACCCTGGGCCAGGGCCTGCCCACCCTCCCAGCCAGCAATTCCTAATTCCCAATGTGCCAGAATCTGTGCCTGCCCTCTGGCAGTGGGAGCCATTCCCTGTATCCTGTCTCCAATCCCTCTGCAGCTCTCCTGCAGTTTCTCTTCTCTTTCTGAAGTTACACAGGGCAATAGCTTTGTGTGCAGTAGTCCTTGTTAAACATATTTATGTTTTGACCGGGAATAACCCTGAATTTATAGAGGATCTTTTCCATGTTTTTAGGACAGATCCTGTTGAGTCATTTTTACCAGTCCTTCAAGGCAGGGTGTTGGGTACATGTGTTTCCTCCATGTAGGTTGGCTGGCTACAAGGAAAGAGTGGATTGATTCTCCTTCTGCAGTAAACTTGGAAATGGTGATTAACTTCACCCACCCTGATAGTGGAGGGCAGTGAAAAACATGAAGATCTTAATCTAGCTGATGACTTTCTCATAGTCTTAGGGGAAGAGACTTCATACTTTTCAAGGGAAATGCCACACTGTTGATCTGCCCCCGACATTCAGTGTGTGTGCTCTTGCCCATCAGTCAGAGCTCCTGTGTGCTGCCTCTTGCCCAGCCAGTGATGAGGGAAAATGGCAAGGCTTTGGCAGAATTATTCAGGTGTCTTGGGTGTAAATGGAGACTTCATAAAGTGTCAAGGGTAAAGATGAGTATATAAGTGTGGTGACACAGGGCATAGAAATTAGCAAATGCCAAATGTAATCATCTTTCTACACTTGCTGTATTTCCATATGACTTAAAGTTGATGAGGTCTACTAGGTGATAATGCTGCAGAGGTCTGACTTTTTTTTGTTGTTGTTGTTAATTTTGTTCTAATTATGCTTTGGAGTACAAAAATTAAGTAACATTTGAGACTGGAAACAAATTTTTGTGTCTTAAGGAATTTAAGACTCCAGACAGTTTCCTATCTTCTTATTCAGACCTAGGTGCTGAAGAGCCTTTTTCTTTTAATTTTTTCTCTTTGCAGATACTGAAAAACATTACTTGGTACGCTGAGCGTGTCCTAACAGAGATCTCACTTGGGAGTCTTCTGATACTGGTTGTGATAAGAACCATCCAGTACAACATGACACGGACAAGGGTAAGAGTTGTGTTGAGCACTTGTGAATTCCTAACCTCAGCAGCTTGAATTCGATTTCAAACAGTGGGTGGGATTTTATTAATTCTATTGCATCCAGTTGTCATCTGGTTTTGCAGAAAGGAAGAAAATAGATCAGCTGTGTTAACTAAGTGTTTGTGAACTTGAAACACAATTTCTGTGTTGTCTTCCAGTTCATTGAGAATGGTTCTCTAAAGACCTTCATTCAGGCATCAAGCCCATCTTCAGTTGAGAAGAAAGAGTTCTTTAGTTTCAGGAGAAGAAGTGATTCCTTATAGGCTGTTTACCTCTCTGAATGACTTAAAAGTAGGAATTTCAGGTCTATTTATTGTTAGTTTTTTAGGAAGTGTGTCAGGGACTAGGCCTGAAGACCTCTGAGCTCTGGCAAAGCAAAACTGCTTTAATTTCAGAGCCTTATAGCCTAGATTGATTTTGTGCATTTTTTCAATGCACAACAGGTTTTTTATCTTTTTTTGCAAATGCAAACATAGTATCATGCATTTCTGAATATTTTCAACAATCCAAGGCACAGAATTTATTACATAAAACCTTTAATACATTTTAACTGCAAAAATTAAGGATGTTACTTATATGATAAAAAGAATTGGAAGGAATAATAACAAATTTGGCATATATTTGGAATGTTTAGAATCTGTTTCTTTATGTAAATGAATATTTTAGACTTGAATAGGGAAATAAATCCCCTTTGGATTGGATAAGCAGACAAGTTTCATTCTGTGAGAACCCTTGACTTTGAAAGGGCATCAGATAAATGCTTATCTGGCCAAATGGTTTCAGGGATGCTGAAATGGGGACCAGTGCTCTGAAGTAAGGTATGATTGTCCCTTACTTCAAAGTTGTGAAGTAGGAAGTTTTAGGATAAGACTACAAAAAGGAGAGAGAGAAAGGTAAAGAGGAAGAAAATGCCTGTGTGTATCTATCTGTTACAGCTGTGGTGCAACTGTAAATGAACATTGAAAGACAAATGCAAACATACCTATACATATATGTATGTATACACTCTGAAATTTGTATGGAATCACTCTTTTATAAGCCTGATATTTTAAGAAAGCATATTCAAACCTCACCGAGTATATACACTTTGCATTTCTTCCTGTACTTTAAAAACAACATACATTACTCAGTCTTTTGAATTACTCCTGCCAGAGGTGTCAATGCATATCCAACCAACAGTTTGATGTGTTGGTTTTTTTATCTTTCCTCTTCTTTCTGACAGGACAAATACCTTCACACAAATTGTCTGGCAGCCTTAGCAAATATGTCGGCACAGTTCCGCTCGCTTCATCAGTATGCTGCTCAGAGGATCATCAGGTAAATATAAAAACCCTGCTGGAAAAATCATCTCTGCTGAAACTCTGGAGTAGAGAAGCTTGAATTTTGTATGCCTTAGTAGTACAGAAACATTAATTTTATATGCCTTTGTAGATACCAATGAACTAAACAGCAGAAATGATAACTGAGTAACTAAATAATCCCAGAGTAAGTCTTAATATCTTTATATTTGAACCTGCTCTGAATGGACAGTAAAAATACTAGTTTCTCTGTCTGAGAAACTTCTGCCTTTTGATCCTCTTAACAGAACAGCTCAATATTTGCCTTCAAAACAGAAGGTTTTCAGGGGTTTATTTTAATTGCAAATTCAGTCATGTAGTCAGTTATTATAAAAATTCACTGAGTGGTGGTTCTCAAGTGCTATACAACATGGATTCTCTATTTATTTTTCCCTGCATATTTGGCAAAAGGTTATTTTTAAAATCAGACATAATTAAATGATCATTTTGTGACAATACCCTGAAAATATGGGCAATAAAGCCTACGTCTATGTTTTCCAAATGATTAAGTTTATTATCCTGTATAGTAGTCAATAGTCAGTATCTGCTCTGGTTGTAAAACAAGGCCGGAACTTTGAAGAAGCAGATATTGAAGTTGGTCCTTCTTATTGTGTTTCTGTGCTGCAGAGCACATTGTAAAGGCAGGTAACCCTGTGCCAGGCATCCCTCTCATCTTGGCAGCCAGCCCTGCTCCACGCTCCAAGGGAAACTAGGAAGGTCCTTTTTTATGTGATCTGGAATAAATTGTTACAGGGCTTGTCAGGTACAGACTGCGTGCCAAAAATAATAATTGTGTACCTGTACACTTTGTCAAGGACTGGGTTAACATGACATACAGCTTGTTCTTAAGGATTTAATTCTCTCCAAGACACTTCTCCTTTGAAAATGGTTGGTGGTATAAGGAGGACAGGTTACCAATGAATGCATTGTGTTGGTGCCTTTCACCTGCCTTACACTTGCCCTCTTTTCATACCCTTGGCAGAAGTAAAGAGGGTTCAGAGTTTGAAATGGAGCTATTTTCTCCTTACTTGCCACAGACATTGTCTTAAATATTTGCTGTGCTCATTTCTCAAATCATAGACTTGAAGTCTGAATTTTCCAAGCCTTTTAAATGTTCTGAAATCAGAGATCCTGGTGTGGTGTGAGATACAATTCTCTGACTCTCAAAAACTTGGTCTGGTTCTTACTGTGATACTTCATTTGCCACTTCAGAGCTTGGTCCTAGAATCCTGGGTTCTGATTTTGTTCTGTTTTATTCTATGGCTGTTTCTGCAGCCCAAAGTGAGATGTGTCCTTCTGAGTATATTAGGGGCAGGAAGCAGTTACTTGCTAGTCTCAAGACCCAAGAATTTCACTTTCACTCATTTCATGCAGCTTTTTATTAGGATCCTCTAATGTTTGAGAGCCTTACTTCTAATGTCTCTCAACCTGAATAGTTACAACATAACTTTAACAATGCTGCTTGATTTTTAGCTGTGATATTCTTATTGGAAGCAGACAAGACTTATTCTGCTGCTTGATGCTGATGAATGCAGAAAGAAGGCAAGGGGGTGAATGGCAGAAAATAGGGAAAGGAGATTCTGTCAGAGTGGAAGATCATTGAGTCCAGCTGTTGTAGTTCCCATCCCTGGAGGTGTTTAGAAGCCATGAGGCACTTGGGGACATGGGTCAGTGGTGGCCTTGGGCCGTGCTGGGGGAATGGTTGGACTTAATGGTCATCAAGAGCTTTTCCAACCTAAATGGTTCTATAGTTCTATTCTGTGATTCTGTAAATTAGTCTGAGATGTCAGTGCATTTGGAGAATTTTAGACATGTTATTCTGGTAGGACAGCAGGGAGAAGGATGCTGGCTATCCCGCCATTGGGTGCTGGCAGAGTTGGAGCTGTATTGTTCTGCCTGGAAGTAATGTAAGGGTTAGTAGAGAAAATGGTCATACTCTTCAGCTGAAGAAGCAAACCAAAGGTAATAAGATCTCTATTATGTATACTATGACATTCTTAAATAGTCCAAAGGCATTCCATGCTGTTGGTTTTAAGCTTCTGTCTTATTGTAGCCGGGCACTCATATTATTATAAGTGGAAATTGTAATGAAGGAGGTGACTTTAGATTTGAAACAGAACCAGCAAAAACAAGAGGAGTATTAGGGAAAGAGGATATTATTCTGGAATTAGAAAACTGTACATCTGGACAGTAGGGAAAAATGACCACCAAGGCTGGAATTTAATTTGTCGCTGTGATCATGATTGCTTGTAAATCAAAAGACACGACTTTACAACAGATTTTAATACATTTTTAAAGTGTCCTGTGGGAGTAGGACATGAGCAGGCTGGAAGGAAGAGCCAGTTCCAGGAGCAGCCTGTCTCCTGTTAGACTTTACTGCATTTTCTTCTCAGAAACTTTACAGCCTTGGGCTCCTTGGCAGGTTTAATCACGATGGAGGGAGTATTTTGAGCTGATTTCCTCTCAAAATACACTAGATTTGCTATGAAGTTTAAGTTACCAAGAAAAGCAGTAAAAATACATGTACTTCTTAAGGGGCTGGTATTTAAATCGTATATGGTTCTTCCTTTTTCTGCCTTCAGAAGTCTGTTATCCACAATTAGTAAATTTTGCCAGCAGTGATGGACCCAGCTTTGTTTCAGGATGACAAAGCAGAATATATATATATGTTTATGCTCCTATTCTGCTTCACCGTCAGAGTACAAGCATCTTAATCAGAAAGCGTTTTCTGTGAAGGAAAAACAAAATAGTATTTATATAACATGAAGTATTTCAGGGTATAGGTTTCTAAATTAAGTAGCTCTGAAACACTTAAAATCTGCTTAGCCATACAACTGAATAGACAGTAATAATTTAAACCTCACCAGATGCTCTAATGACTCCTTCCTTAATGTGAGAATTAATTCCATTTCCACACAGGCTTTTTCCTAATCCTATTCTGAGCAGAGACAGCCAATTGTTTTAAATTCTGAAGACTATTTTCTGTGAAAGAATGAGCTGGGAATATTCATGTTGTGCACTTAAGAGCTCAGTAAAATACAACTTCATAATGTTGGGTAATTTGTATCACGTTTCAGCAAAGCATGAAAATTGTCTGATTTGTATAAATCTATCACAAGCAGCTGCTGGAAGTTAAAAATAGAAGTAATAGATGTTTCCTAGTAAGATCCAGGGTTCTCTTAGTGTTGGATGTCCTCTGTTGTAGATTGCCCTGACCTTGAAATCCTTGCCTTCTCTGATCCCTGTATGGGCCATTCACTGAGGAGTTGGACTCTTAAGGTCCTTGTGGGTCCCTTCTAGCTCAGAATATTCTGAGATTCTCTATGTACTGCTACCATGGGTTTGTATTTAATTACTCAGAGCTTTTTTATCAGCAGATTGCTGAGGGTGGTACTGCACTGCACTGTGGAGTCCTGCTGTTTGTATTATCTTAAAGTTATATTTAAATGTACCTGCATAGTAGAGCGAGTATTCAGTTTGTCACTCAGCACTGCAAGTCAGTTTGCATTGATTCCTTTAACCTATTTGGCAACAGGTTTCATTCATGATATCTGGCTTTTCTGCAGCTTGCCTGACTGCTGTAGTATATGTAACACTTGGAGGGTCTTCCGCAGATCAGCTGTGTTCTGGCATCTCCTGTCCATGTCATTCTAATAAAATTAGTGACAAGAAAAGGGCTGATCACTTCAGGCAAATGCTTTTCCTGCAGCTTCATGCTTTGGAATGTTTCTGTTTCCTAAGCAGGCATATGCCACTAGAGGTTGCCATGCACCTCACTAATTAGACGTGGACTTTTAACATCAAATGATTTCATGGGGTTAGAAACACCATCCAGTTTTCCATTTGTTCTACATAACCACCGCAGCTGCTCATGTGCAGGGCTATGTGAGACATTAAGAATTCTGTTGTTGCACTGGTGTTGATTTCTTTGGTAGTCACAGAGGTTTCAGTGAGATTCAGGGAATGACATGAGGAGAGAGGTTTGTGTAAATTCTCTTGATGCTGGTAGGAGTCAAATGGAATTAGAGAAGAATGTGTGCTTTAAGGGGTACAGATCAGAGACGTGTGTAACTTGTGCATGCTGTGGGATGCAGTAGGTTGTGCTTGAGTGTCATCACAGCCCTGCTGTACCTGCTTGGAGAGCAAAGTTGGAAGCCTGTGTACCAGCTGTAAACACTGTTTAAAAAAAAATAAGTTGTGAGGGATGTCCTTAAACATCAATGCTTGTAAAGGCTGACTGCATTGCTGTTGTTCCTCAAATCCGAGAGGAGGATGAAGCCCTGAATGCCCTTTTTACTCTTCAGTAAAAAAAAAGTCTTCATCTTTTTGTAGGGTTGATTGTGTTTCTTAAGCTACTGTGAAAATTGCTACCCTTGATGATACATACTGCTGTATTTGAGAAGTTTCAGCTCCCCAACCAAACCATTTATTTGCTTTATGGTTTTCTATGTTAGTAATTTAATTTCTTTGGTATGGTTTCCTCTTACAGAAGTCTGATGGGATTTTCCTGAACAAAAATGTTTATGACTGTTGTTTAGGAAAAAGAGTACAGGATGTTACTTTAAACAGTGCTTTTAAAGCCCTGCTTATGCTGAACTGAAAATTGTCTTTAAGCTGTAATGTGTGAGTTTCTAGAGGAACAATGAATTGCTACTGCAACTTATTTCATACGATCCCAGAATAGTTTCAGTGGGAATGGACCCTAAAGCCTATCTCATTCCACCTTCCATTCCATGGACAGGGACACCTTCCACTAGACTGGGTTGCTCGAAACCCTGTCCAATGTTTTCCTTAAAGTAACTGTAAATAAAATTTTTCCTCATACCTAATACAACCCTGCCCTCTGGCAGTGGGAGCCATTGCCTGGGTGCTGTCCCTGCCTGCCTTGTCCCCAGGGGCTGTGCAGCTCTCCTGGAGCCCCTGGAGGCCCTGGCAGGGGCTCTGAGGTGTCCCTGGAGCTTCTCTGGTGCAGCTGAGCAGCCCCAGCTGTGCCAGGCTGGCTCCAGAGCAGAGGGGCTCCAGCCCTGGCAGCAGCTCCGTGGCCTCCTCTGCACTGGCTGCAGCAGCTCCAGCTCCTTGTGCTGCTGGAGCCGGGGCTGGGGCAGCTCTGCAGGTGGGCTCTCACCTGAGCCCAGGGGCACAGGGGCAGGATCCCCCTGCCCTGCTGCCCACGCTGGGGATCAGCCCAGGGCAGGGGGTTCAGCCTGGGGCAGGCCCAGCTCTCACCCACAGCACCCCCAGCTCCTTCTCCCAGGGCTGCTCTTCATCCATTCTTTGCTCAGAAAAATTTGTATGAATCACTGTGTTTCAACAAAGAAAAAAAATACTTATAGAGGAGCAAGACCTGTGTGATCTGACCCATGTATTAGAGGCCACATTGAACTGAAACATCTGAAATTGTTAGTGTGTGTGTGTGATGAAATTAAAATTTGCCAATTGCTTAATATCATTTAGTAGTGCCAATAATGAGATGTAATTGCTGGCTCAAAATTCTCTAGGCTGCTCACATAGGAAGATAAACAAATTTGTCTCCCACACAACTTTAGACTCTGAGCTTTCTGGTTTTCCTGCCTTTTTTTCTTTGATGTCCACAGTGCTTTTGGGATGCTCTTTAGCAGAGAGCTTCCTCTACGATTGGAGAATAGTAATGGGATAGTTGGAGCAGAGAACTACTGAGATGGAGTTCATAAAATCAAAGGTGCATCTTAAGGGGAAAAACTTGGAAGCATAATCCAGGTTGCTGCATTAATGCTTCAAACTTGTGTGCTTTCTAATTTATTCTCATTTGGAAATGTGGGTATAGAACAGAAGTGTTTTTTCTCATACAGGAGTTGTGATTTTTAAATTATAAGATTTGAGCTAAGTTGGCATTTTAGACTTCAACTGAGATATCTAAATTGAGCAAATAGAATTAGGTGAATAGAGTATGCAGTAATTTTATTAAGCTCGTAGTTCTGGCATCTTTCTTACAGCAGGAAAATGAATGGGGTTAAATTAGAGCAGTTTTTCAGATTAAAAACTTCCTAGAATTGTTCCAGATTTGGGAGTTGAAGTCCTTTGACACTAGGAAACCTTATTTTGAAAGGCTCTTTAATTCCAGGAATGTCAGCTTTCAGTAATCAAAAAGCAAGATAATGCTAGTAAGATGTTCAGTGACTGATTTATAACCTATACATTTATTAACACACAACATGAAAGCTGATTCCACCCTCCTCCATTCCTTCTCCGTTGGTACTGTTGGAGCGTGGGGTTTATGTTGCTTAGAGCTGCACAGCTCTGGGGATGGTTTGAAACACACAGATTTGTATCACACCATGGACACCAGGAGCCTGGGCTTGGCTAGGCTGTAATGGTACTGTAGGAATGATCAGTAGGCAAGGGTTTTACAACCTGGGTTCAAATCTTCATCTCTTAATTGGGCCATTAAATTAAATCTCAGTTTACTGATCTCTTAATCATACCAGGGAAGTGTTCACAATGGCAGCCCCTAGAGAAAAGAGGCTGCTCCTGCTCCCATGGCAGCAGACATTGAGAGACTTCACAGGTTAAATTATAACATAATAAACGATGAAGCTGCGTGGAATTAGTGCCCTGTGGCCAGAGCTTTTAAACACTGAACCCTCTAAGCATCAGCTTTGTACTGCTCAATAGTGAACCCTCTGAGCATCAGCTTTCCCATTCTTTTTTTAATCAAAAGAATAGAAGAAAGGAAGGAATTGAGGGTAATGAACAGTTTCACTAAAGCAGTGAAATCTGCCTCTGCAAATAACGTGAGGGGAATAGTCAAAAATCCCTGGTTTCTGATAGTGAAACTCAAGTACCTCCAGTCTGAGCTGTTCAAGAATAAAAGATAACTTTTGTCTTCTTTTGAATCACATATAAGTTGTGCTAGAAAGAAATTATTTCAATGATAGTTATCACAATAGTATGACTATTTGCTAGATTTTCTAAATGTGATTTTTAACCTCAGGCTTATTTTAATTTCACTGTCAGTGCAGGAAGCCCCACAGCCCTACTCTCCAATTCCATGCTTTAGGGGAACCTGCTGATAAAAAAGGTGGCTTTTAGTAATTCCTATCCCTGATTATTTCCATGCAGACCTCATATCACTGAGGTGAACAGGCAAAGAGCATTTCTGTGAATATAGCCTCAGGTTTATCTGCAACTTAACCAGCTTGTTTAATTTTCTGTGTTTGCTTTAAAGCAGTAGCTGATGACCTGTTCATCCCAACAAACTTAGGTTGCCATTCTGTGCTTGGACTGGTGAATTTGTTACTTTGAAAAATCTGTATTGATTTTTCTCTCCATCCTTCACCTGGGTGGTATTTACCATGTGCTGTAAGATATGGGTTCTGGCAATAAATTCTCTTCAGAATGGAAGGCTGCAGAACCGACTGGTTGAGTTTGCCTCAGAAATAAGAATTAAAATCCTCAAAGACAATTTAGTGCTTCTTAACTTTGAAATAGTTTGTAACATTCTTCTCAGAAAAGAAAGCATTTATTGTCTAGCCTGGATATAAAATGGCTTCTCTCTGCCAGAGGGCAGGGTTACATGGTATATTAGGAAGAAATTCCTGGGTGTGAGGGTGTGGAGGCCCTGGCACAGGGTGCCCAGAGAAGCTGTGGTTCCTCCTGGGTCCCTGGAAGTATCCAAGGCCAGGCTGAATAAGGCTTTAAGCAGCATGGGACAGAGGAAGGTGTCCCTGCTTATGGTAGGGGGATGGAATGACATGATCTTGAAAATCTCTTACAACACAAGGCATTCTATGTTTCTGTGATAAAATTATACTCTGTTTATGGGAAACTGCTTTATAATGAGAATTTTTTTGACCCCTATGTAGTGCAGCAAAAGTGGTAATCTCATTTTTATTAAGCATTCCAAGGAGAGTGAAAACTTACGTCTTGTCAGAAAAAGGGCCTTCATGATATTCTCATGCTCAGGCTGTGTTTGAAAGAGGACGCTGTGGAAATGGCACATCAGGCAACTTCAGGCCCCTGAACAACTTTAATTTGCTTTTCACCTGTGGGCTGCCAGTAGCCAAGGTTGTGTGTGCAGTCGGATACCTGGAGACACTGTTTGAGTCACCTGGTGAGACCTTGGGCCGCTTTTTCTTCTCTTCCTTGAGCAATCCACAGGCATGGGCTCCCTACTATGTGTGCAGTGTTTTTTATACCCCTCATTCTCTGCTCTGTCACTGTTTCTCCTCAAACCCACAGAGGGTCTTGAATCCCTGGGGTGCCTTTTATTGGGAGACAGAAGCGATTTATAAAGATCTCAATAGCGTTAAATAAAAGAAACATATGCTGGCCTTATTAGTAGCTTGTTGACCTAGATTAGCTGTGGGGAAGCTTATAAGCTGATCAGCCATTCCAAAATTGGGAGGTGTCATTGCAATTAGTGGGAAAGGCTGTGACAAAACGGAAGACAACAATTGTTCTGACAAGGGAAAAGAGAATATTGGTAGCAAATGGGCTCCTGCTGGCATGACTTAGGGATGTAAATAGAATGAGTTACTTTTTAAGAGGAAAGAAGCATCCTTTGTTACTAAGAATTGGGTGTATTTATGGTCAAATGTACTAAAATACTGCTTTAGCTATGTCAACAGCAAGAGCAGTACCCCATGTGTGCTTGCCTGTTTTTGCCTGTGTGTAACATACGGAGGTGAGGTTTTAGGCTGATATCAGCTGTTTCCAACATGGAAATATCATTGAACTTGGTTTAAGCCTGGTTGAACCTGCTGGGGATTCTGAGTGGGCATCTGATGGGACAGTAATACCCTCGTCCCCCATCTGGCACAAGCAGTTGAGTGTCCCACATGCCGTTGGAAGTGTTTGCAGCCCAGGACCCCCAGCTCACGGGTCATAGAGGCTCCCCAGATGGGCAGATTGGATCCGTGTGGGCCATGGAGGTGTACTGGGGGAGCAGTTGCCTCTCTCTGTGTCGGGGTTTTCTCACATGGACCAGAGCAGTTAAACTATCTTACCTTCTGCTCTGAACGTAATGGCCACAGGACTCCTTTAAAATTTGATTTTAAAAAGTTTGATTGCTGATTTGGCTTTAAAAGATATTTAGTATCAAAATGTGCACCACTCTGAAAGCTCAACTTTGTACAAGGTAGTTTGCTCTTTCATGGACCACTGTTTGTATCTCTGCTGACTTATAGGCAACAACCAGCAGGATAATCCTGTCATTTTTGGGGGACAGGGCCCTACTACAACTACTACAACTAATTTTTCTTCCACCATCCCAGAAAGTCGTGTGATATTTCAGAGTCTTACAGACTGCATGTCACTGCCTGGCAGGATGTATGATTCAAATCAGCATAGAACTGAGGTGTGTTTAAGCCTTTCAGGGCACCCAGAGCATCACATGTGTCACACAGAGCTGGAGTTAGGAGGGAGAAGGCCCCATTGTGACATCTTTAATTATTATGAATGGCCCTTTCATTGTTACTGTGCCACATAAGCTCTTTAGAAACAGTATAACTTGATAGAGTGTTCAAATTGGGGAATTAAACTTTTCTGTTTTGGTGTAACCTTTGAAACTGTTGATCTTGTGAATATCTTCTGATAGAGAAGAAGAAATATCTGAGGAAACCGTAGAGAAAAAACTATTTTTCTAATAGACTTCCAGTGTTTTACAGATGAATTTACAGAGTAGACTGGGGTTGTTCTGAGTTGTGTCACTTAAGTTTTCTGCATGTTTAATGCTACAGGAAGCAAAAATGAGAATTCAAGTAGGATTATTCCACTCCTGCTAATGCAATTTTGATTTCTTTTAGCTGGAAAAAAATTTAAGGCCACTGAAGTATTTGCTGGGTTGTGTCCCATTGTATTATTTGGGATTTGGATATCTAATAGGGGGTCATAGAATGGTTGAATCAGAAGGGACCTGAGAGATATCAAGATGTGATCTTTATAGATTTTGTGTTATTAAAAAAAAACTGTTTTAAACCAATAAGTTGTTCCACATAAGATTTTTCTGAGATTTAAAAACCCAAGGGAATTCTTTTAGAAAATATTATTTGCCATTCTAGTAGAATCCTAGAAACTGCACTCTTGTCTTCTCAGTTTGTTTTGAATGGAACATATTTATGGGACATGTTCCTTAACAGAAATAGAGGTGACTCAAGATAATGACTTGCTTGAACCTGTAGTTTATCCTCAGTTGCAGGGTATTTGGCTCATTAGTGCTTTATTCGGATACAACATGTACTCTTTCCTGTTTAGAAATTTTCCCTTTAGAAAAAACCATGCACTATGATCAGAAGAAATGAATAATGAACTTTTAAGGATTTATCTGACAAACTAAAATGGTTGTAAGTAAACATTAGTATGGAACAAAAATGTAGCCAAAAATACAGCATTAATTATATTTTTTTTTCCTTGTCAGGCTGCTGCTTATTTCACGTTTTAACTGATGTCATTATATATGTCTAGTATTTTTCCAGCTCTGCACTGCAGTGAACTAATGTCCCTCTCCACTTGTGTGAAGTCAGGATAGGTATGAGTGGCTGCAGGGAGGGAAGCAGGGCTTTGCAATACCCAACTGACCTGTGTCAGTGCCCTCCAAATGCCTCCCTCCTTTCCACCACACATGGAAATTTTCAGTTCTTTCAGATCCCACACTTCAGTGGGGATTTTCAAATAGGCTTTCTAATGGATTTTGGGAATAGAAAATAACAATCTATGAAATTTCTGAGTCTCTGAAGTACTCAAATGGAGGTATTTCCTACCACCGTGTATTTTCACTGGCATTTTTATGGCTCTCAAAGACAATATTGCACATTGAATCATCTGACATTTATAAATGGAGGGTGAAACTATAGGTACAGGCAAAAGAATCGGGATTTAACAGCTTTAATGTGCAGCAGGTCTTTATAACCATTGAATGACTCAGCCTATTTAATGGTAATGGCCTTCAGCAAGTTTAGGAAATAACAGGCTTTTAGGTAAAGTAAGTGCACTTAGTTTTGTAATGAATAAACAAATTTACTATGAAGTTTTGTAGAGGCACGCTCCTGTGACTCAGTTGTGTGCTGAGGTCTGTCTGCAAGTACCCCAGTTACCAGGGGCTCAGATGGATGATGGATGGATGGATGGATGGATGGATGGATGGATGGATGGATGGATGGATGGATGGATGGATGGATGGATGGATGATGGATGATGGATGGATGATGGATGGATGATGGATGGATGGAGGGATGGATGATGGGTGGATGGATGGATGGATTGATGGATGGATGATGGATGGATGATGGATGGATTGATGGATGATGGATGGATGATGGATGGATGATGGAGGGATGGATGGATGGATGGATGATGGATGGATGATGGATGGATTGATAGATGATGGATGGATGATGGATGGATGGATGGATGGATGGATGATGGATGGATGGATGGATGGATGGATGGATGGATGGATGGATGGATGGATGGATGATGGATGGATGATGGAGGGATGGATGGATGGATGGATGATGGATGGATGATGGATGGATTGATAGATGATGGATGGATGATGGATGGATGGATGGATGGATGGATGGATGGATGATGGATGGATGGATGGATGGATGGATGATGGATGGATGGATGGATGATGGATGATGGATGGATGGATGGATGGATGGATGGATGGATGATGGATGGATGGATGGATGGATGGATGGATGGATGGATGGATGGATGGATGATGGATGGATGGATGGATGGATGGATGGATGATGGATGGATGGATGGATGATGGATGGATGGATGGATGGATGATGGATGGATGGATGGATGGATGGATGGATGATGGATGGATGGATGGATGGATGATGGATGGATGGATGGATGGAGGGATGGATGATGGATGGATGGATGGATGGATGGATGATGGATGGATGGATGGATGGATGGATGGGTGTTGGGTGGGTGGGGCAGAGGGGCTCAGACACCACTGCCCTCGCGTGCCGTCCCCTGTGTTGCTGCTGTCTCCCGATGCAGGATTTTCCAGGTTCAGGCAGACGGAGATGCAAATGCCTGTGTTAATGAGGGTGTCGTAGCATCCCTGTAATCCCATACAGAGCCTGTGAATTATCACAAGTGTCTAGCCAAAGGATAAAAGCACAGGAGGTTTCCAAAACAACATTCCCATAGAAGCATCTCTTAAGCTGCTGGCGATATGTGCCTTCCAAGTAACCAGTGCATCTGGGTGATTAAAGCCTTCGCCTTTGTCTGAAACATCAGAACTGAATAGACACTTCCTCTGAGCTCTTTTAGATCTTTTTTGCTTATGGGTCATCAGTTATTTCTGTCTGCTTTTAATATATAAATCCTTTTGTTCTTTCTGATATAACTTCATCTGTACAGAAGTAATTTTGCCTTTTCTGTAGAAGAATCTCATATATTTCTCATTTTGTTTTCAGTCTATCAGACATCTCCAGAACTTGTTTGGCTTTCATTTCCTTGCCCTCCTTCACTATAAATACTTTCATGCATAAAGATAATACTCCTCTCATAAGCCTGTCATGTACATTTGGCCAGTACTGTGACAGAGTGCTGCTTCAGGGCATGGGAACTTACATCTGTGACACATTATCACAAATAATCGCTTCTTAAGCATTTAAATAATTTTCATCCTTTTCTATGTTGTTATGGCACCTTTAACCCCATGGTGACCCCTTGCCACCAAACTGCTGTTTTGCAGTAATGTAATTTAAAATCCTGTCATCACTTTATGATGTAAGATATAAATTTAGGGGTAGTTGCATCTGAAAAGAAGGCCTGCAGGAATGAAGTATTTTTAGAAATCTATGAGAATGTTACTTGGAAGAGGACATTCGTTGGGGATCAGGAAAGAAGGAAAGTGTCAGCAGTGAAAAAGGATCAAGTCAGGCTTACTTGAGAACTGACATATCCATGTCCACAGGATCTGGTAAAACACATCCAAGAGTACCATGCGTGTTGACTTGTGGCAATACGAGGGATCACATCTGGAAAACTGCATCCAGGTTTTGGGCCCCTAGACATAGCAGAGGGGCTTCCAGACTGGAGGGAGTCCCGTGGAGGGCTGCATGATGGCTGGGAGCTGGTGTGGAAAGGTAGGCTGAGGGCACTGAGCTTGTTTAGCCTAGAAGAGAGAAGGCTTTCGGGCAAGGCTGCAGTAGGGGGGTCACAGAAAGGGTGAGCAGCATTCCCATGTGTATGAGAAGGATGCTGAGAAGCTGGATCCAGGCTCTTTATACAGAAGGGTGTGGCAGGAAGATGAGAGAAGATGGTCAGGAGGTTCCAGGCTGAGGGAAAAATGCAATTTCTCATGGTCATGGCAGAATTGGCACAGCAGCACAGGGATGTTGTAGAGTCTCTCCCCGAGAGGCTTCTGATAAGCCTCTGTTCAGGTGTGGATACAGTTAACCCTGCTCTGAGCAGAAGGTTGGGCTAGAGACCCCCTAAGGTCTTTTTCATCTTAATTGTGACTCTAATGTAAGAATAATAATTCAAAAAATACTAAACTGTATGAAAAAAGAGGAATTTCTTAAGCAGTTTAACTGTGCTAACACCACAGAGGCAGAAACTTGCCCCAAAGTAGCCCAGAACATCTTTCCATGAACCTGGGCATGTTGGTCTCTCAAAATGTTCTTGGTACTGAAATACAAACAGACAATTAGATTTTTGCTGTGGTTCATCAGTACCATAGTTCATCATGTCATCAGTGGCAGTGTACTAAATACAAATGAAAAGTTCAATCCAAAATTCTGTTTTTGCATGATGTACATGATGTATTTTACTGTTGCAAGAATCACAGAATCCTAGACTGGCCCATGGTAGGAAGGGATTGTAAAAATAATCTCATTCCAACCCTCCTGCCATGGGCAGAGGCACCTTCCACTAGACCACACTGCTCCCAGCCCTGTCCAACCTGGCTTTGATATAGGCAAAGAGATTATTTGCCTTTCAGCTCTTTGTGCCTTATGAAACAACATTAATTTGTGACATATCAGGCAGAATAGAAATCAGTTCTCATGGAGTGGATGATCTAATAAGTTGTTGTTACCATATATTTGGTGTTTGAGTACAGAATGTATTTCGCTTGGGTTTGTCTTTGGGAACAGAGGAGTAGTGACTAATAGGACTTCCTAGAACTCAAATTATCAAACATGAACAGTAATGCATGTCGTGACGTTCTGCCCACGTGTACAGAGGTAGTTCAGCGTGTTGATTAACATGTGCTAGTTTAATTAGCTTATACTTTCATTTATTTTTCTTTTAAAGACTTTCATATTGGCTTTCCTGTAGGTCGTGTTGTAACATAACTGCCTTTTGAAAATACTAACATAACTGCCTTTTGAAAATACAGTGATTAAGTCTTCAAGCTCAGGGAAAGATGTTATTTGCTGTGCATTTTTTAAATTCTGCCGCAGAAACAATATGACCTAAATATTTAATCAGGCTTAGTAGAATTGGCTTTTTTTATTGCTGCAGATTAATCTAGTTTCTCTGAGCTAATACACATGGCATGTATGTCTTCAAGACCTTTCTTTTTCTCAATAACGTTAAAGATTTATAGCTCTCATAAAATCTGGCATGTGCCAAGAAGAAGATTATGAATTATGATTACTTAAACTGGGAATTTTTCTTTTGAATCCTGTATATGCTGTTTCAGCCTAGGTTGTGTTTGTAGAAGGGTTAGTGAACACTGGTTTTATACCACTTTTCTATACCCTGTCCAGCTTGCTTCCTTTCTGTGTCATTAAGATGTTGGCCTGGTGCTGTTTACATTTTTGCCTTTGCCTATTTTAAAATAACAGTTGTTTTCACTAGAGAAAATATCATCTTTCTAGTTTAAACAAATAAGTGGCTTTGCATGTTTTGCTTAGTGCTGTTGTCTTGTTCAAGTCTTACATTTTGGATGAAAAAATGAATGTAAATGTGTAATGAATTTCCACAGTTCTTGTTTTCAAACTCTTATTTTTGCTAGGCATTTAGTCTGTGGCTGTAGCCTTATGTTCACTTCTTGAATTAATGTGGAGTTTGAGTTAAATATTGGAAGTGATATGATCACCTAAACCAAAATAATTTCAGTGGCCAATTAAGATGTTTAAATTTTCAGAGAAGCTTTGGAAGAATTTTCAGCAAAGTCTTACTTATTTGTTGGTTTTGACTATCTGCTGGTTTCACACAAGTTGCTTGGAGGGCTTCCACATGATCAGGGGGATAACTAAAGCTGCAGGAAGCTGTCACATCCTTTGTGCCATGGCATTCCCAGAGGGAAAACCGCATCCTGGCGTGCATCACACACAGCAAAAACAGTTGGTCAGGGGAGGGGATTGTCCCACTTGGCTCAGCGTTGTTGCAGTGTCATTTTGGGCACTGCATGCAGTTCTGGACACACCATCTGAGAAGGATGTGGAGATCCTTGGATGCTTCCAGAGAAGGGCAGCAAAGCTGGTGAAAGGGCTGAAAGGAATGTCCTGTGAGGAGCAGCTGAAGAGTCTGAGCTGGCCTGGTTTGGAGAGAAGGAGGCTGAGGCACAACCTCATTGCTCCCTGCAGCAGCTTCCTGAGGAAGGGAGTCACCTTTTCTCCCTGGGATCTAGTGATAGGATGGGTGGGAATGGTTCAAAATTGCCCAGAAGAGGTTCAGACTGGACATTAGGAAGCATTTTTTTACGGAGAGGTTGGTCGAACCCTGGAACAGCCTTAATAGAGAGATGGTCCATCATGGAATCCCAAAATGGTTTGGATTGGAAGATTGGTTTGGATACCTTTAGTCTTGTATCATTCCAACTCCCTGCCATGGGCAGGGACACCTTCCACTGTCCCAGGCTGCTCCAAGCCCTGTCCAACCTGGCTTGGGCACTGCCAGGGATCCAGGGGCAGCCACAGCTGCTCTGGGCACCCTGTGCTAGTGATTTAGCATGGTTTGACTTGGTCATCCCTGAGCTGGTCAGGCAGTTGGACTAGAAAGCTGTAGGTCCCTTCCTACTGAAAACATTTTCTTGTATTCACATGGCAACCTCCACCTTCCCTCTGGCTCTCCACATCAAACTCCCATATGTTTTAAAGTGTGTCTTTGATGCTCTTGCTTAACTCCTGTCATCAGAATACCTTTAGTGACTGGGGTAAGAAAAACGAAATAAAACTTTTCTTTGCGTTCATCAAATCTGCACTTAATTGCAAATAAATGTAGATATGCTGGGTTAATTTTTGTGTGTATGTGTAGAAATTGCATGTTTCCCCTACATGTGCGGCAGAGGACCAGAGCTTCAGGATTACAGAAGATTGGGGTAAATGGGTGAGAGTATTCTCACAGCAGTCAGATGAAGGCATTCACTTCTTGATGAGAACAGGCTGCCCTTGCAGGGTGGCAGAGGAAGGGACAGCTCAGAAGCTGGGGAGACTTAAAAGCAGGATCAATTATCCCTTTGAGCAAATTAACTTTTTTTTTCTTTTTCTAGGAGGTTGATATGGCTGACTAATGTGGTTTATTTGAGGTTTTTTCCTTTTGTTTTTTTTTTTTCTTTTCTCTTTTCTTTTTTTCTTTTGTCAGCCAATACTGCAGCTTCCTCCCTGCCCTCTCTATACCAGCTGCTGGGCAAGATTAGACAGTGCCATGATCAGAGAAGGAATCACTGAGGGATGCCAGAAACATGAGAGGAAAAAATTCTCAGGTAGCAGGTAGTTTACAGGCTTCATCACAGATGTCAGGTTCTCTTTGCTGTCTCTTACAGTACCAAATTACTTTAGGTATGTTTTTATTCCAAAATTCACATTATTGATGATTAGCAAGTGAGCATTTTTATGGTGGTTTTGGTGTTTTGTTCAATTTTTGTGTGTTTCAATTCTCCATTCTCAATGTGTAGTAGAGAAAATGAAAAACAAACAAAAAACTTATAAAAATACCTATGAGATTAAATCCTTGGAGCCTTCTAAATGCTGCTTTCTGACTTTATAAGGACTGAATTTGGTGCTTTGCCATCATGCCTGTCAGTTTTGAGCATCTTCTGTTATCTTAAAGATATTGTTGAGTTTTCATGTTTATGTTTCCATCCAGGTAATATTCTGTAATCACAGCGAGTCCCAACTGATGCAGTGTGAGAGATGGGGAACTACCAGGCAGAAAAGATCCTGGCACTTTAGTCTCCAAAATACTGATGCTGACCTCTGTTGCTTTAGATCTGAAAGTTTCTGTTTTGTGGCTTTCATGGCCATTAAAGACAAAGAACTTCAATAACTTGAAGTTTTGCTGGAGCATATGGAATTTTGTTCATAATTTATACTTATGTTGAATGTCACTGTGTATTTTGTGTACTGAGAAGGCAGGAGAGGAGTTTTATTATTTTCATTACCATAAATAGAGTGATAGTTTACTGTTATGTATGAATAGTTACCTTTTTTTGATTGTGATAACTCAAGTCCACCCAGATTTCCCTGACAGAGTTTTGTAACAAAGCATTCTACCTTTAAGCTTTTAGAAATCAATACTGTCGTGTTGTCGTATCAGAATTCAAAATATTGATCAAATGGATTTCTATATGAGGAGATTAGAGTCTTTTGCAGTGGGATTTTTAGTACAGTGTAAGCTACAGTTCTGTTTTCCAGGTAAACAGGATACCTGAATAGCACACATGCACACACACGCACACCTGAAGTCAAGTATGATTGTCTTTATTGTTTGCAGTAATGTTTTTCAAATATTTAGTTACTGTATTGTAGTTGAAGATCGATCACCTTTTGCTATAAAGTAAAAGAAATTTGCCCCATAAAACATGCAGAAAATAAAAATTTCAATAAAAGTAGATGTAGCTGGATACCTCATTTCTGGTGGATCAAGTAAGCTTATTTCAAGCTCACAAGCAGTCACTGAAAATTGATGTCAATGTCTCTTAATGTACATAGTCTTAAAGGAATTCTGCTCTTAAGCCTTGATTTTAGTCTGATTTACTTCAGAGGATTTAATAACAGAAATGCTTAGTCTTCAATTTGATGTAAGCTCTGCTGGTCAAAGTGGCTGTGAAAGTCACGGAGTAATGGGGGTTGCATTGCTCTTGATGTAAGTTTAATGTCAAACTTGTCAGTAGACTAGTCCAGCTTTGAAATTAGGAATGCCTATGGAGGGCAGTGCTGCTGACACTTTGTCAGCCTGGGTGTGTCTCCAGAACCTCTGGGTGATGTTTTGGCAAAACTTCTTTTCCTCCACCACATACTGTCACCTCACCCCGTTGGTCAGTTAAGCCTGTGTATGGTGATGGTGATTATGGGATCAAGTCCTGTTCTTCCCATCTATGGAGAATGTTGGCAGGGGTCAAAGATAGTTGCTATCACTTTCTCTGTGGAGCCAGCCTGGCCCAGCTGGGGCTGTTCAGCTGCACCAGAGAAGCTCCAGGGACACCTCAGAGCCCCTGCCAGGGCCTGCAGGGGCTCCAGGAGAGCTGCACAGCCCCTGGGGACAAGGCAGGCAGGGACAGCACCCAGGCAATGGCTCCCACTGCCAGAGGGCAGGCACAGATTCTGGCACATTGGGAATTAGGAATTGCTGGCTGGGAGGGTGGGCAGGCCCTGGCCCAGGGTGCCCAGAGCAGCTGTGGCTGCCCCTGGATCCCTGGCAGTGCCCCAGGCCAGGCTGGATGGGGCTTGGAGCAGCCTGGGACGGTGGAAGGTGTCCCTGACCATGGCACGGGATGGGACTTTAAGGTGGATGTGCAGGTGGAAGAGCTTTAAGGTCCCTTCCGACTGAAACCATCGTAGGATTTTACAATGGAAGACCCGCTCAATTTCTTGATCAATCTAACAAGGTTGAATAGCTGGAAGTAGTTTTCCAGTAAGAGGCCTGGTTAAATATAGTAAATGGTAACAGTGGACTTAAAACCATTTAGATCTTCAAAGCATCATCATTCTAAATTATGCTCTTTATTTTGGTTTTGGAAAAAAATATGTGGCCTCTCCAGGTAGCTGGAAGAGCAGGCTTGTGGGTTGAGGGTTTTCTTTAGTATGGGACCCTGTAAATCCTTTATCTTGTCTATCCCTGGCCTATGGAGTAAATAGAATAGCCTGCCTTGCTCACAGCGTGCTCTGGTCAGGAAAGCAGAAAAGGCAGGAAGGCTTAGGAAATGGCATCCTTGAGCTTCTTCTTCTCCTGACAATTATCATGTCTGCAGATGAAGTGCCAAGAGGGATATTGTGTTCTTAAACTTCCAGAGCAAACATAGGACTGGTGTAATCCAGTAGTGAGTGTTGTTTAAAGCAAAGCAGAGGGAGGTTGAGAGAGAGGTTGGTTTTGGTGCAGTCTTGGACTGAGAGTCCCACTGATTGCACTGATTAGCTGTTGGTGGCACTCTTTTTTGTCCTGTTTTTTTTTTTCCCTGAGGTACACAAATGTCTCAGGAAAGAGTGTTTCAGGCACATGTGACTATGTCGCATAGGGATTTAGAGAGACACTGGCCTGTGAAATGCAGATAGTTGGGTGTATAACCCCTGGGCCAATTTTCCACCTATGATGCCATGAAACAATGGGGTTTTTTGATTTGGATGGCACCTAGAGTTCAGGTGTTGTTGGTTCTTGCCAAAGTTAGCAGAAGAGACTTGGTTTCATAAATCTCCATGGGAAACTTTCCCAGTTTAGCACTCCATGGGTGTGTCTGGCCTGGAGAGAGCCATGTGCCCAGGCTGCAGATGAGGACAGCAGAGCCTGGTTGCACCATCATGAGCTGACCTTTTTGTCTCTCAGTATATAGGGCCAGTTGAAGCACTTTCTGGACAACTTAGAATCACAGGATCATTAAGGTTGGAAGAGATTTCCAGGATTGCCAAGTTCAGCTGTAAGATCACTGAGACACATCATCACATCACATCATCATACTTGGCACACTCTGGGCTGTGCACTATTATGCAGTCAAGTATTTTCTATACAAACCCTATAATAAAAGGTAGTTGAGGTTATATTTTCTATGTGCCTCAGAGTTTTTTAGTGATGCAGTTTGTTGCAGGTGAACGACACTAATGAATTTATTTTCCTTTCCATTATGAGTGGGAGGATATTCTGTGCATAGGCATAAGCAGTATATCTCTTACTCAGGTGCATTCAGGGTTGCTTAATATCAATTTTAAATGTTTTATTGCTTGCTCTGTAGTTACTTCATAGAAGTGACTCTAGGTCTTCATGGAAAAGCTGGCCAGGTCTTAATTGAGTAACTCTGTTATGATTAAGCATCGCATTTGAGCAACTAGAATTAAATACAGGAGTGCTCTACCACTGAAATCCCAGACTGCAAGAGCAATAATTCAGTATGATTTTTCCCCTTTAAGTCAACAGTCAGTTTTCATGAAAGGCGGTTAAATTTTGTGAACATTCTTAGGTCTTTTTTAAAGGTAACCTTTGTAAATCAGGGACTAGTCTCCTGCATTTATTCAGAGAGATAAAACTTCTCTTAAGATGATGCCAGGAGCAAAAAACAGGGGGAGAAGGGAGAGAAATGACACACACACCCAAAAGAAGCCCAAATTCTTGTGTCTAATGTGTGAGACTTGGCAAATTCCCCGTGCAGCAGTGACAAAACCAGCGTGTGGGCACAGGGGCAAACAGATCCCTCTGTTTCTTGAAACTGTTTGTTTTATGTCAAACCGCTCCATTGCTTTCTTGGCACCTTCCATTGACTCCTGGCACAAAAGCCAGGGATGTTAAACCATGACTTAGCTTTCTTAAAGGAAAACACCTCTTTTTTCTGTTTTGTCTCCCTCTACCCTTGTCTTTCAGTTATACCTGCCGCCACTTGCGGAGATATGTGTATGTCTTGGACAAACTGTATTTCCCCCACTCCCACTGCTCTACGCTGCAGCATTGCTTCTCGACCCTCAGTGACAATGGAGAGGAACTCTTGTCTTTAACTTGTTCTCACATTCTCAGATCCTATGCTTCCAGGTTATTAACCTCTCCTCTCCATTTACTGCATGCTGCATGCCCTGTGACTGATCTGTGCATGTTTTCAGTTAACTGATGAATAATTTTGATTTCTAAGGGGATAGTTTGTGTCTTTATGACATCCTTGATGTATATTCTAAAAAGTGTGTTAGAAATGGGAGTCTACTAATGGTTTGGTTTGTCTTTTTAAATTTAGAATACAAGTTCTTTGGCCTTTGGAAGCTTTAAGTGCTTTTTATGTTAAAGTATTTTAATCCATTTCCAAAGCCTTGACATAAGAACTTGAGCTGTGATTCACAAAACTTCCATTGCAGTTGCACAGTTTGTTTGGAATTGGTGCAGAGGTTACATGCAAGTGTCTAATACTTCTTGACACCCATTGTTTTTTTTTTTGTAACGTTGTCTATATAATTTGCTTTTCAAGAGTAGAAATGATAGAGCTTTTGCCCCAAGTTCAGGAAGTTTTCGTGGAAGTTAATCACATGATTGTTTGTGCTGGAAAAGCCCTCTAAGATCGGGTCCAAGCACTAGCCAGCACTGCCAAGGCCACCACTGACCCATGTCCCCAAGTGCCACATCCACACAGCTTTTAAGTCACTCCAGAGACGGGGAATCCACCTCTGCCCTGGGCAGCTGTGCCAGTGTCTGGCAGCCCTTGGGGTTAAGAAATTTTTCCCAATATCCGACCTAAACCTCCTGTGACAGAAGTTGAGTCCATTTCCTCTTCTCTTGATTGTTACTTGGGACAATTAAAGATGTCTCCTTTTTTTTATGTCTGATTCCTTTTAATTATACAGAATAAGAATTATGAGAATCCATCAGCCTCAAATCCTTCTTTGTGATAGGAAATTATAGATACTTAACATAAACTGTAAAAAGGGTGAATTTAAAAGTAAGTCCTACTTGCCATACCCAAAGTATTTCTCTTAGCTGTTGACTCCAAGTAAAAATTAAAGTTTTACTATTTCATTGTTGATGCTGTGGATAATTAAATGTATTAACCTAGTCTCTAGAAGCTTTGGGAAAACAAGGGAAAAATTGCGTGACAAAATTGATCAGAACATGGAAGGCATCCAGGGTGGAAATGCAGCTTCCCAGCTAAGCCAGCATACAATAGCAAGGGACCACACAGTAAACATAAGTAAAACCAGCTTGATTGTCAAGGGAAGAAAATACAGCATGCAAGCTGAAATAGCTCTTTTTGTACAAAAGAAAAAAATTATAGTAGTACATAATAATGGAGAATTACTCTGAAGATCTCAACAGGACATGAAAATCTAGCTGTCCCAGGGGTGTTCTCCAGATTAATTTGGAACAGGGACATGGTATTAAAGCAGTCAAAAGCTTGAGATTTCAAAGGCTTATTTTAAAATGAATACTAATAATAAGTGCAGTCTACACTACAATCTTCTTTCAGATGTAATGTTTTACATGTAGAAATGATAGCCTGAAAATGTAAAATAAATAGTGTAATTCTTCCAGCTTGCTTCCATGAAATTTTGGTAATTCTGTACAGCAACAGCACTACATATTGAGCTGACAAAATCACCCTTGAGAGACGGAGTGCTTCTCCATGGATATTGCATCCTTCAGGTGTGCTGTGGATGAAAATAAGCACTGATAACACTGTATGTGTTTTCATGTAACGAGCTTGTGAAGTTTTTAGAGAAAAACATTCATCTAGTTACTCTGCACTTACTACAACTGATGGGGAGATTTTTTACTGGTATCACTTTCTGAAATGGGGCTTATGCATCAGTTGAGGTATATGGGAGTACATCAATCTGGGAGATTTTAAAATCTCAGATTTTCATTACAGATTATCTTTTTCTGAGATAGGAGGAGAACAGAGGATTTGAAATATAAATTGCTGCTGTACAAATATAGAGGTAGCTGTTTTTTATGGCTAATTCTCCATTGTTGTTTTTTTATTGGATGATTAGAGAAGTACAGTCAGGAAATTTGCCTGTCTAAGTCTGTAAGTAGCATTGAATACAACCAAATACGTGAGATGTCAAAAGCTTTTTGTTTGAATCCATGCATCCATTCTCTATTAAGTACTACAGTGTTTTATTGTGTGATCAGCCTGTTTAGAGAAGAGATGGAATTTACAAATTACTAAAGGCAGAAGATAATTAATTATGGTGATTCATAAATCACCATCCCACCATCTAGTATTCTTGGCAAAGAATATAAATTTTAGTCCAGAGCAGAAGGTCTCCAACGATGCTCTGATACCCACAGATGGTGTTGCCTGTCTTTGTACTTATCAAAAAATTACAGTTTTCATTACTATTTTGGTAGATTTTATGTGCAAATATATTAATGTTTGCATTAAAGATGTTCAAAAGCAGCATGGGCAGCAGGGCAGGGGGATCCTGCCCTTGTGCCCCTGGGCTCAGGTGAGAGCCCACCTGCAGAGCTGCCCCAGCCCCGGCTCCAGCAGCACAAGGAGCTGGAGCTGCTGCAGCCAGTGCAGAGGAGGCCACGGAGCTGCTGCCAGGGCTGGAGCCCCTCTGCTCTGGAGCCAGCCTGGCACAGCTGGGGCTGCTCAGCTGCACCAGAGAAGCTCCAGGGACACCTCAGAGCCCCTGCCAGGGCCTCCAGGGGCTCCAGGAGAGCTGCACAGCCCCTGGGGACAAGGCAGGCAGGGACAGCACCCAGGCAATGGCTCCCACTGCCAGAGGGCAGGCACAGATTCTGGCACATTGGGAATGAGGAATTGCTGGCTGGGAGGGTGGGCAGGCCCTGGCCCAGGGTGCCCAGAGCAGCTGTGGCTGCCCCTGGATCCCTGGCAGTGCCCCAGGCCAGGCTGGATGGGGCTGGGAGCAGCCTGGGACAGTGGGAGCTGTCCCTGCCCATGGCAGGGGTGTGGTATCAGATGGTCCTTCAGGTCTCTTCCATCCCAAACCATTCTGTGTTTGTCAGGTTTTCAGTGTTCCATGGATGTGTGTGAGAACCTGGTGTTGATGTGGCACAAGCACACCACACCCCACACTTACTGGACAGCCAGCACTGGTTAAAGCAGGGAAGAGGGAATGCAAAATAGCACATATTTATTTTGCTGTCCCACAGGGAGCAAGCCCACAGCACCAGATTTCCAGGCAGCTTTCATTGGGATTTAGTGCCAATGTTGCTTGTGGTCTATTGCAAATTCTAGAAACATAGTGGGTACCATACCCATTTTATTATGCCCAGCATTAGCATAAAATAAATATTGAGCTTGGGTTTGTAATGCAAAATTCCTAATATCTAATAATTCCGTTGTGACTGTGCTATGTATTTTTTATAGCAGCAACTGCTTTGTGATGTGAGATATGTTTGCCACTATTACTGTTTCCTTTTGCATTTCATATTCATCGTGTGATGTTTTAATGCTCGTGTGTGTTCCTGTTTTGTTTTAAACCTCTCTGGGTTGCAGTCAAGCTCAGGAAAATTGCTTTTGAAGGAAGACTGGCTTAGTGCATGTGCTGGCAAAGAGGCAGCTAACAAGCAATGATTAGTTCTGGGATGCTGAACAAATTATGGACAGTTTTAGTTTCATAGCAAGCTTGACACTGTGTGTGAAAGCAGGAAATGCAGTTTTGCTGAACCTTGTAAATTGGGTAAATATGTCTTAAAGTTGCAGAGGTAAAATTTGTAATGGATTAATTTTAATTAAGGGGTTTTTTTCCTAAGTAAAAAAAGACCAAGAAATATGGTATCAAATTGACATTAAGTTTACCCATTTTGCTTATCTTTTATTACTTAATGCTAGGTTTGTTTAAACAGCAAAATGTATCTCATAAGATTATAATGCTCCCTTTCAGAAGTGTTTTGGCATTGTCTGAAGGGTATGGAGAATGAGCTTTGCAGCCATCCTTCTCCCATGCCATCAGAGTCAATGGAATTATGCAATTACATTCATTTAAGAATGTGCTGCCTTATTGGGATCACGGCCTTGGAGCTTAGCTTTGAGAAATGCTGCTAATTTACTAGAAATGGTTGTGTTGCTGCAACCTGGTGCTCAAGTGCTGCTTAAAGCCCGCTTGAATTTTTTATCCAGTTTCCAGTTCCTTTTTCCTTGGAGTGTGAGCTGTGCTGGGGCACAGGGCCTGGATCCCAGTCCTGTGTCCTGGTGTGGATTACTGACCTGACAATGCAGGAAAGGTGGCTAGGTATCATCCTCAAAAACAGCTTAAGCATTTGCAACTCTGACATATTTTCTTTGACTTTAGTCTGTGAAAAGAAGGTGGGGAAAAACATGAGGCAAACATGTGTATTATTGAACCTTAAATGGCTTTTGCTTGGATTAATTGGATTTGCTCTGTGGAGATGTACAGCAATTCATATTCTTTCAAATGAGGCTTGACAGATGTGAATTTTTTTCTCCAATAATCCTGAGCATTTGTTGCCATTGAGTTTTTAGACAGTTAATGTGAAAAGCTCACCCTAAGTTGGTGCGAGTAAAATAGTCAATGCATCAGCCTTGTTTAGTGTCATTAAATGCTTTGGGTGGGAAGGGACCCTAAAGTTCATCCCATTCCACTCCTTCCAGGGACCAGGGACACCACCCACTGTCCCAGGTTGCTCCAAGCCCTGTCCAACCTTGCCTGGAACACTTCCAGGGATAGGACAAACATTGATCCTTACTTCACTTTGAGCTTAACCTGTCAGAGCTTTCATAAATGGCCCCACATTTGTCATAGAGTAAAAAGTAGAGTAATGAGGATGGAAGAATCTGGATCTGTCACAGGCAAGAACTAGCTTCACTTCATTTATCACTAAAGCAGACTATTTTTGGAATGTTAGATAGCATAGTTTAAAATATTTTTCCCCAAAGAAAAATTTATTTCTCCAATACATGTAAAAAAATGGTAGATTTAAGCGCTCTTCAGAAATAAACAAGCTTGTGGGTTTTTGGTTTTTGGTTTGTTTTTTTTACAATACTGAATAAAAACAATATTTTTCTGCAGGATATTTAAATAAGATTCTGCACTTTGCTTCCAAAGCTGGCATTTTACCAATGATCCTTTTCCTCCTCTTTTTCCTTTCTGTTCCCCCAAACACCATTCAGTGGTCTCTGCTCTGCATCCTGCCAAGCTGAGAGGCTGATGGGGACTGGGTTGGTACCATTCAGGGACTGCAGTGTCATTGCATTGTCAGAAAGTATCATTGTGGGTGGACTGAGAAATTTTTCTTGTTATTGAAACATGGCATAGTATCTCTATCTTTTAGTGTCAGAGTTGGAAATGGTACATTTTTGTGACAATGAACAAATTTTTTTGTCTTAATGCTGTGCCACTGATAAATTCTAACTGCCTCCATTACCAGTGTTAAACCTGAACTCTCAAAGGTGGTCTTTTTCCTACTGGGCTTAATATGCACAGTTTTACTTTTTATTTTCAATGCTTGTCCAATGCTGTGAGTTGCTGTAATTGTCAACCAATAGTCATTGAGTTCAGTGGTTATGGTGTATTTTAAACTTCAATCTTAGGCAGACCATGGAACAGCTGAGCAGAATTTAATTAAGTCACTTAAGAAGTAAATAGAAGCAAGAACAAGTGAAAAAAAGACAAAAGAAAAAAAGACAATCAAACTGCATTAATGTTTCTTCAAGGATTCAGGCTGGTTTGTTAATACCCATATGCTGATATTTCTCTAGAGTGGCCTGTAAATTTCTATGGAAACTCTGTTCTCTGAGCTTCCATGCAAGATGGTTTGTGGGGCTCAGTTTCTGAGCTGGGGGCACAGCTCAGGAGATGAGGCTTTTTTTTGGCTGCTGCATTGGTGTGGTTCATTTCCCCAAAACCCAGCTAATTTGATAATTTTTCTTTGGGGGAAAAAATAGAATTAAAAAAAATAAAGGTCAGAGAGGTCTGTTGAATTAATATAATTTAATATTTTATTGCTTTGTGATTTTTAGTCAGCTGCTCATAATTTTGTTGGAGGCTTGGAGTTGTTTATTATGGAAGGATCACTTTACACTCAACATCGAGTGACTTGGCAGAGCAGAATTGTTTATAAATAATTCTATTACAGATTATTTATTTTTGTACTGCCTAGCATAGTGATCAAGAAGCCAGTGCGATATAAAATCAGTGGTGTGGGTATTCATTGGTGAAGAACTGCCTGGCTTGCAGGTCTCAAATACAGTTTAACTAGATGCTTATCAAGTGGATGCATGTCTAGTGGAAACCCTCTGCACTGATTTGTTAAGTCCTGCCCTATTTAAAATTAAGTATCTAAAATAGTTTTTAGAGAAGGAGCAATCAGTGAAGGGAAGAGATTGCTGATATGAAAATGTAATTGTCTAAGCTTGATGAAAGCAAGGTGTATTTTCATGAAGCTGGTGGAATTCCATGCACATAGATCATGCTAAAAGATAAAAGGAACAGGTTGACTTTGAAAGAAATCAGAAGCACTCTATGGCATTTTTATGAGTTTGCTCCTTAAATTATTTGGAAGATTAAGGGGGAATAAATCCTTCAATAAGGGGACTCTTTAATAAGATTTGTCAGAGGGGTTTGGGTGGGATCTCAGGGAAAGGCTCTGCCCCAGAGGGTGCTGGCCCTGCCCAGGCTCCCCAGGGATGGGCACAGCCCCGAGGCTGCCAGAGCTCCAGGAGCCTTTGGACAGCGCTGCCAGGGATGCCCAGGGTGGGATTGCTGGGGTCTGTGCAGGGCAGGGGCTGGGCTGGTGGGTCCCTTCCATCTCAGGATATTCTGTTGTCCTTTGCAAAAGTACAATGCAGTCCAGTAGCTGGAAAGCAAACCCAGCTGAGACTGGTCTGTCTTTTTTTACATGGTATATGAGTCACTGGAATAACAAGGGCTCTGGATTTCCCTAGATTGGAATTTTTAAATGAGATTGGATGTTCTCCTAAAAGATATGTCCAAGTCCAGCCAAAGCTATTGGACTTGAAGGAGGAAGTAGCTGAGGGAATTCCTATGGCTTGTGCAGATGAGTGGATCAAAGTGGCTTCTTTTGGCATAAAAAATGGAAGTGACAGGCAGATTGCCATGCAGGGTTTTGTTCATTTGTTTGCCTTACAGATTGCTTTAAAAGGATGCATTTTCATTTGGAATCTTCCCACTAAAAATTATATCTTCTCAGGTTCCCCAGGTAATTTGACCCAAATAGTACAAAACAGCACAGGTTGCAAAACTCTGCATTCTCATGTACAAAGAATGAAATTGAATGGAGAAAAATTGCAAGAGTGAGGTTCTTTCTTTATAATAATCCTTATTACTCCCACCCTGGTAAAAATCTATCACAGACATTTTCTAGATGCATTCTCATGTGAAGCTAAAACACATCTTGATCAATCAGAATTATTTTTAATTGGTTGCTTATGAGCCCACATTCCCATGAGATGGAACTGGAACAAAATTACTTTCACACATTTCCATTGTAGCAGTATGTTCAGAGTGCGGGGTTTTGCGTTCCTACGTAACGTCTGGCATTTAATCAGCATTGGGAGGGTGTCTTATTCTTTGGTAAGTATGTAAATAAGCTATTGTTTTGGGAGTAAAAGGAGAAAAATGCCATAGCTTGTCTAAAGAGTTCAGGGGAATGCTAACAAAATGTGTGTCAGTCTGAATATACTGAAACAGCTTATAGCTGAAAGAAGAAAGAATTTATGTCATCTCAGCCAGTTTTATCCTTAGACTAAAATACCTTGCTGAGATCCAGCCCCTCTGTCTTTGCTAACTTCCCTGGATGCACCTCTCCAGCAGCTTCCTGAAGTCAGTGCCACTGGCAGCAGGGAATGCCCTGCAGGTATTCTTGGCTTTCTGCATCTAGGTGATGCACTCATGTCTGTTCTGATGTCCCAAATTTTGCACGAACTTCGACTAGTGAAGGCAGCTTAGTAAAATATTTAATTAATGCCTAAATATAGAAAATTATTCACTTAGAAAATAACAAACATATGTTACTGATTCAAAACGTCTTCCAATTTCTCAAATTAAAGAAAGTATTGACAGCAGCTGGAGTTGTCACAATTGATAATTTTGATTAAGATGTTCCAGTCAGAATGCCTGTAGCATCAGAATGTATACATTTTTTCCCCTTTTAAGTAGGAGTATCTACATCTTGATATCAGTTGAGAACTAAATGTTTAAACCACTTTTGTGGGTTTCCTGAGGGAGATCTGGGTGCCTAGCCAGAGCTGGGCAGTACCCTCAGTAATAAAATATGCAAAGAGCTTTGCAAATCTTGAGTAACAAATGATTCAGAGGACGCGCGGTGCAGCAAGCATCTTTGCAGGTGTCTCCTAGAGACAGAGATGGATGAGCTTAAGGGATTCAAGTTGTGCATATGAACAGTGGTGATCAGGGAAATTTTAAATTTTGATCAAGGACTCTGAAGAGCAGAAGCAGCAAGAAATTAATCTTGTTAATGTAGAGGACAAGAGATTTAAAGTTTTATGCTTTTAAAGTTGGATGCAAAGTGTCCCACTTCATAAAATATATAAAATTTTAGTTCAGCAGTTATTTTTAGTCAATAACCCCAAGAATCAGCAGTGCAGTTAAAAATGAGAGAACCTCACAACATACTCGTAGCTTCATAGGAGACTTTAACTTGAAATGTAATTTGATTAGTGGGATGTTGTGTATAAGAAGGATATCTGAGTGGTCTGCTGATGTGGGGCTGGTATGTTAATTTAAAAGTGATGAGTCCAGGACATAACCCTTATATAGTGAAATCCAGTTTCACTGGGTGTTTTCCAGTATGCCCAAATTGTCTCAAACCAGATGTTGTGGTATGTGCTGCAGAGATGTTCTGCACAGGAGCCATAGGGGAGACCTGCTTAGTGAAAATACCTGAGGGTTTATATTCTTCTAATTAACTGCAGCTGTAGATAGCATGAGTCTGGAAGTTTGGCTTATTTTGAGTTTTAAAAATATTTTTAAAAATATTTGATTAACAGTATAAGTGATTAGAGGCATCATCCTCGTGGTTCTCCTTCTGATCTAGTTTTGGGTAGTCTCCCAGCTGCCCAGCTGTTGAATTTGAATCAGTGATTCTCCATCAAAGGGGCAGGTGCCACCAGTGAGGGGTCATAAGCACATTACAACAGAGGCAGAGCCCTGGGCTGCTGGGTCCTGCAGACCTGGCCTGGCTCCACATGTGGCTGGAACAGGATGGGAGGAAAGAAAGAGGGAACACTGCTGACCTGCTTATTGAAGGTTTAACATCTGAAAAATTGGAAACAGGCATCCAGATCCGTTCATACTGACCTCAGTGACCCAAACCATTCCAGATCTGCAGAATTAATAACACTGTAATTAACTCTGTAAGAATTCCTTCTTTTAATTTCTGGCTTCTGTTGAGAACATCTGAAAACAACAACTGTTATGTCTTCTCACATTTTGGTATCTCCCTTCCTCACCACAGCCTATTTGACCAAGAAATGCAGAGAGAGGCTTGGGGGGAAGATTTAGTCAGCTCTTTATTCCAATTCTCCAAAGGATTGATTTAAGTTGTGTAAGGAGTTTTTGGATCCTCACTCTGCAGCAGGATGTAGGGGGTGAGAGCTGTGAGCTATTCTTAAGTGGTTTTGTTCTTTCGTGTTTGTAAGCTGAATTTATGAGAAAACATTGATGAGAAGGCTCCCACTGCAGCAGCCACAGATCAGAAAAAGCAGCGGGAGAGGAAAATAAGAACAACCACAACTGGTTTCCAAAGATGACTAATCCTCCAGCCCCAGTGTAACCTCCAGGACAATGATTAGTGTTTGGCTTTTCTTCTGCTGGAAAAGTTTTCTGGGGCGTCAGCCTAGCTGAAAACTAGTTCAATACATTTAACTAATGAAAGATTTTAAAGTTCCCATTTAATGTTCCTGCCTTGTGCACTTGGTTACTTTAAATACTTCTAGGTGCATGATGTGGAGTATTACATTTTGCCTGTATTCTGTAGTTACCAGAATATTTTATAAATGAGGAAAATCTAGTTCTATAGATAAGATATGGTAACGTACCTCTAACAGACCTGCTAGCAGTAGTGAGATGGAGTTTTTGACTTCCAGTTGATTGCTTCTCAGTTTTGCAGAAGACTTTTAAGGGGAATTCAACATGGATATTTTCCTTTTCACCAGAGTGAAAAAAAATGCAAGTCCTTGCTTTTAGTGTGACATTCACTCGGCAAAAATTTAAAATTGGTGTTTATAAAAAGCTTCCAACCTAATAAATAAAATCCGATCTTTCCAATACTGCATTCTTGTAATTAATCAACTGCCATCCTCTTGCTACTGCAGGATTTTACCCTGAAGTATGTTTTCTGTATTTCCCAGAGTGCTTTGTAGTGCAGTTGTGGCTTTACAGGTTTCTACGTTGACTTGGTATTCATTCCCAGCAGACAGTTTTCCTTGCATTTTGTTGTTTATTGACTTGTGCTCAATGTTTGTGCTCTGTGATTTCAGGGAATTGTTAAAGTGCCTGGTTAGGAAGCATCTTTGGAGATTTTCATGTCCAAGGGCAGGGTCACCAAGAGCTGTATGCCCAAGGCTACATCCAGTTGATGTTTACTATCTTCAAAGATGGTGACTCCACAAGCTCTCTGTGTAACTTGTGGTTTTTCTCTTACGGTTAAATGCAATTTCCTGTATTGCAATTTGGGCCCATTTCCTTTTGTCCTTTCTCTGGGCATCAGTGTGTCTGGCTTAATCATCTCTAGACTTTCCCATCAGAATCACAGAATCATCTAGATTGGAAAAGACGTTTAGGTCATCAAGTCCTACCTATGATCTAACACCACCTTGTCACCTATCAGATATTTGTATGTTTTAGGAGCCCTGTGAGCTTTTTCTTCCCAGGCAAATCAGAGGCTTCTCAGCTTCTCTTTGCATGTGAGACACTCCAGTCCCCTCATCATCTTTGTGGTGCTTTGCTGGACTTGCTGAGGTGTGTGCATGTCCCTGCTGCTGGGAGCTCAGTGCTCCAAGTGAGGCTTCTCAGTGCTGAGCAGAGCATCTCTTCTTTGGGCTGGTGGTGCTGTGCCTCATGCAGCCCAAGGTGCCCAGGGCTTTCTTTGCTATGAGGGTCAGTTGCTGGTGCACCTTCAATTCTGTGTTCCCCAGGAACATGGGGGCCTTTGCTGCAAAGCTGCTTTGCATGTAGTTGACCACTCCCAGGGTCTGGTACATCCCTTCATAGCTTCACAAGATTTCTCTTGGAGTGTTTATCCAGCCTGTCCTTGTCCCTCTAGCAACCTAACCATCATAGGCTTCAGCTTCTCCTCCCAGTTCTGTATCACCTGCAAACTTGCCAAGGCTGCAGCCTGCCCCACCAGCTGGGGCATCAGTGGAGATGTTGGGAAACACTGGTCTTGGAATCCCAGAGTGGTTGGAAGTGACCTTTAAAGCTCATCTCATTCCATCCCCTGCCATGGGCAGGGACAGCTCCCACTGTCCCAGGCTGCTCCCAGCCCCATCCAGCCTGGCCTGGGGCACTGCCAGGGATCCAGGGGCAGCCACAGCTGCTCTGGGCACCCTGGGCCAGGGCCTGCCCACCCTCCCAGCCAGCAATTCCTAATTCCCAATGTGCCAGAATCTGTGCCTGCCCTCTGGCCGTGGGAGCCATTGCCTGGGTGCTGTCCCTGCCTGCCTTGTCCCCAGGGGCTGTGCAGCTCTCCTGGAGCCCCTGCAGGCCCTGGCAGGGGCTCTGAGGTGTCCCTGGAGCTTCTCTGGTGCAGCTGAACAGCCCCAGCTGTGCCAGGCTGGCTCCAGAGCAGAGGGGCTCCAGCCCTGGCAGCAGCTCCGTGGCCTCCTCTGGAATCACCACATGGAGTGCCCGACTTCTGGCTGGGCTCCAGCTGGACTTTGTGCTGCTGACTGTAGCTCTCTGACCCTTTTAGTTTAGCCAGGTTTCTGTCCACCTCCATGTCCATTTATCTAGTCTTTACTTCATTACAGTGTTACAACTTGGCTTAATTGTAAAATACCATGATTATCTTGATTTTATCTTTGAGAGTCTTTATACGGTCTGTGTAGTTGTTCACATTTACAAATTGCTTCAGTATCCGAGATAGTTTTGGTCTTGAATTAAGATTTCAGATTACACCACCAGGGTTGGGAAAACTCATCTGTGAGCTATGCCAGCACTACTGAGGCAGCTCCAGTGCTGGGGACAGCTCTGGGCCCTCAGCACAGGAGAGACACCGAGGGGCTGGAGCGTGTCCAGGGCAGGGAACGGAGCTGGGAAGGGGCTGGAGCCCCAGGAGAGGCTGAGGGAGCTGGGAAGGGGCTGAGCCTGGAGCAAAGGAGGCTCAGGGGGCCCTTGTGGCTCTGCACAGCTCCTGACAGGAGGGGACAGCCGGGGGGAACAGGGACAGGAGCAGAGGGAACGGCCTCAGGCTGGGCCAGGGCAGGCTCAGGGTGGACATGAGGAGGAATTCCTTCATGGAAAGGGTGCTCAGGAATTAGAAGGGGCTGCCCAGATAGTCCCCATCCCTGGAGGTGTCCAAGGAAGGCCTGGACATGGCACTCAGTGCTCTGGGCTGGGTGACAAGGTCGGGCACAGCTTGGGCTCTGTGATCTCTGAGGTTTCTTCCAGCCTAAATGATTCTGTGGTTCTGTCACCTGGATAAATTGAAATTCAGAACAATGTTTGTACATGCCTAGAAGGACTCTTACTGTGTCTCTTCTGAATATCCTATTGAAATGCAATTTATGTTTGATCCTATGGCCTAGCATTTGTTTCCCAAGCAGGAGTGGAATTAACATCCCAACCCATGGTGGTTGTACTTGGTTTTTGTACAGTATAGAAAAGAAATTTGTCAGTGTTTGCTTTATCATCATGAAGTCAGTTCCTGGAAATGTTGTCTTAACTTTGGGAAAAACAGAGAATGACCTGGCGCATCACAGAAATGTGCCTTTTTAAAAAGTGTGTTTTGGGGAGGGCAATGTTTTGGAATTTAGGAGGATTTTTAGATTGATAGAGGCAGGAAGAATTACACAGCAGAATAAGATTTACACAACTGAGTGGGAGGTAAAGCTCAACCTCTTTCTCTGTGGGAAGGAGGTTAATTTCCAAATAAATTGAAGACAATGTAAATTTAATTACTGTGCAGCTCAAAGGACTGGGACTTAAAAGCTATCATGTTAGTTTTTAAGATGGAAAAATATTGCACAACTGCAAGAGTGCTGAAATAAATAATTAAATCAAATCTTTGTTAGTTGTCCCACCAGTTCTGAGACTTGAGGATGTCTGAAGGCAATAAAATAATCTCTCTTCAAAATGACAGGTTCAACAATGGGTAAGGTAATTTCAGATGACTGTGTATGTGAGAAATAATGACATATTTCCTACTGAAAAGTAATGAACAATAGCTTTAAAGCTTTATCTAAATAAAACCTGCTTTTTCTTAATAGGGGCTATTCATGCCCATGTAACTTTTCTAGATCTCATTGGTATTGTCTGTAACACCTCTTTCATTGAAGAATAAAATTGAAAACATTGACAGGCAGACTAGAGTGGAGAAACAGGATTGCATTTCAGCTCTGTCAAGGTTGGATTGTGAAACTTGGGTAAGATGTGACTTTTGCTAGATATGGAAAATATTTTAATAAAAGATGAGGAGACGGTCCAAGCCGGGGATCCTTCAGGATGCTGACAAACCTTTTCCTGCTGTGAGCTACGGTGATTTTGATCACACGTTTGTTTGGGAGAACAGTGGTGGTGATGGAGACAAAAACTGGGAGAATTCAGTACTCCAAATATTTTTCCTTCCTTAAAGGCTTCCAGATTATCCGTTCCAAGATTGTCATCTTCCTGCAATGATGAGTAGTTCAGAGCATTTCAAGCTGTAGTGTATTTCTAAATGCTTCTGTATATGCTGGAGACCATGGTATATTCTTGATACCTGTATGCTTTTCCCTGGAGATGTGTTTTAACCTTTCTAGGTCCGTGCTCTACATTTAATGGAATCATTAGGCTGAAAAATCCCTCTAAACGCATCAAGTCCACCCATTCCCCAGCACTGCCAAGGTCACTAAAGTTTCACATTGACAAAGCTTTTAAATCCCTCCAGTGACGCTTCACAGGTTGTTTTCCCCCACCTTTTGTGTTTGTTTTTTGTTTTGTTTAATTTTTTTTAATGAACTATAGAACAAGGGAGAGAAGATCACTAAACACTGTGAATTTGGGATGTGATGTTAGGGAGGTCAACTTTATTGTTCGTAATAAAGATACATTAAAAGGAAAAGGAAGCAAGTGAAAGGCCCTGGCATTATCTCTCAGACATACATAGGAAAGGACATGGGTGTTGTTGAGAGGCTGGAGCTACCAAAAAGAGAGAAATAAAGAAAATAAAGAGAAATTTTAAATAACAGGACTTTAAAAAATGCTGTGGGCTGATTTCCAAGGATGTTGGCACAGCATTTACACTGAACTGGGCAAGGGCAGGCTGGGACTTCCTAAAGCCAAGTTAACCTCCGTGTAGGTCATTAACTGTAGCTTTTTCCATAGTGAATTGCACTCTTATGAAATGCTTCATTATCCCTTGTTTTTTTCAGCATTCACTGCAGTTGGGTTCTGACTGGATATTAACATCCCTTACAAAAAATTTAATATTCTTGATAAATGTTTTCTTTTGGTGATGCAGTATTTTTCAGGATGAAAATACCTGTCTTTAATTTCCTATCTATTTTAACCTCAATTTTCCTTTCAAAAGTGGTTTATTTATGACAGGCTACCTTTTGCAGGTTTGTTTCTAAGAACAGAAATTCACAGAAATGCTTCAAAGGGGATGATGTTGACATTACAGTGAAGGATGTAAACAATTTTCATTTGAGATACATATTTTTCAAGTACAGTGTTGTTACAGCGTGTGTTTAGTAACAGATAATAAACTTAATCTTGGTCTTGTATTGAAAAACACTTGATATCTTACATTATTTGATGTTACATTATTTGACATGATCCTGTGTTTTTATTGCATTTTTCCTTTTTCCAAATACTAGTATGCCTTCATGTACTTCTGAAAATGTTTAAGCATTTCATCTCTTGGAAGGTATATTGATCTGCACATCAGTGCTGTTTGCAGAGAGGAGAAGTATTTCCAACAAATACCATGGGAGGAAGGTGTGGGTGTTTTATGTAGGTGCATACACTTTGTCATAGGATCCCAGAGTGGTTTGAGTTGGAAGAGACTTTAAAGCTCATCTTATTTCATCCCCTGCCATGGGCAGGGACAGCTCCCACTGTCCCAGGCTGCTCCAAGCCCCATCCAGCCTGGCCTGGGGCACTGCCAGGGATCCAGGGGCAGCCACAGCTGCTCTGGGCACCCTGGGCCAGGGCCTGCCCACCCTCCCAGCCAGCAATTCCTAATTCCCAATGTGCCAGAATCTGTGCCTGCCCTCTGGCAGTGGGAGCCATTGCCTGGGTGCCGTCCCTGCCTGCCTTGTCCCCAGGGGCTGTGCAGCTCTCCTGGAGCCCCTGGAGGCCCTGGCAGGGGCTCTGAGGTGTCCCTGGAGCTTCTCTGGTGCAGCTGAGCAGCCCCAGCTGTGCCAGGCTGGCTCCAGAGCAGAGGGGCTCCAGCCCTGGCAGCAGCTCCGTGGCCTCCTCTGCACTGGCTGCAGCAGCTCCAGCTCCTTGTGCTGCTGGAGCCAGGGCTGGGGCAGCTCTGCAGGTGGGCTCTCACCTGAGCCCAGGGACACAGGGGCAGGATCCCCCTGCCCTGCTGCCCACGCTGGGGATCAGCCCAGGGCAGGGGGTTCAGCCTGGGGCAGGCCCAGCTCTCACCCACAGCACCCCCAGCTCCTTCTCCCAGGGCTGCTCCCTCTGCTCAGCCCCAGCCTGGGTTGGTCCTGGAGCTGCCCTGACCCAGGTGCAGCACTCAGCCAGATGTTTCCATGGGCCACTGCTCGAGCCAGTTTGGCTTATGTGATACCAGATATTGTAGTGTGAATTTTGAGTTCATTATCAACTACCGTACCTAAAATCCTCTTCTTTATTCCTTCAAAGGTATTTCGTGCCTGGCATGATTTATTCAGAAAGGAATGCATGAGCAAAATTTGAAAATTGAAATTCTGTATGTACTGGTTTGAATACACGTCTTGGAAATTGCAGTATGTGTACCAAGATTGAACATCCTGTGTGAAATTCCTGGTGAAGGCATAGGGGGAATAATTAAAATTCAGCTCCAACTTCAGCTTTATAGTATTCCAGCTCAAACTGTTTAATTTTTTTATGTCTGGAAATTCAGTAAAATGAGATATTTGAGCCAAAATCACTAACGTGATATGGATGGAGGTACTCCGTTGAAGGAGGTGGTAATACATGCAATATATTATGCTTTATGCATATTTTACAATAGAAATTGACTTCATCAATATTGGAATTTGATTTACAGTTCAGGAAATAATAGATTAAGGTTTTATGAAAAGTTTAATTCACTGTCTTGGTTTCAAAAGTGAAAAACAATCTTTAATTAAGTGATTGTTCATTGTGCTTTGTTTTGAATGTAGAATTATTCACTGGTTTGGGTTTTTTTACGTTGTCTTTATTCTTTGTGTAGCCTCAGGCACACTGAACACATGCCATCTAACTTTATCCAGAAGACAAAAAATGCTCATTTCCTTAATAACTGTTCTTTTTTCCAGCCTGTGATACTCATAAAAGTTCTCAGTGGTTCACAAGTGTTCACAGTGAATATACAAATTATTTATAAATACAGATTTGGGAATAAAAGATTGCTACCCACTATAAACAGTTATGGAAGTTATCCACAGATATAAATGTATTATCTTGCAGTTTTTTTTCCTTTATGGGGCACTGGAAGTTTACAAATGGCCTTATTGTTATGCAAAAGGGAGTCCTTGCATCCAAAATTATGTTTGGGAGAACATCTTAGCTGTGACACCTATGTCAGGTTTGAATTTTTGGTCATTTCTGTAGTGTCCTTAGCAATGACTTTATTGTGAAGTTGATTGGTGTAACTGATTTTTTTTATTTCTTAAAAAAAAGAGTTTCCAGTTTGTTAAAATTGTAGAGGTTTCATGTGAGTAGGATAACCAAACAGACTGTAGTGATGAGGGAGAGACAACTAGAGGCTTTCCATGACCACTAGCAGAATCACTGTAGAGCGAGAAAGATGTGATCAGGAAGGACACTTGGCCAAAGACAAGGTCAGTCCACGAGGAGAGCAGTAAACTCCTTCCTGTGGAGCAAACAAGTCAGAGAGACCTTTAGGCCAGGGACCAAGAGAAAGGAGGGAGAAAGGAGACAAAGGCATAAGACAAAAATAGCATTCTCTGTCTGCAGCATATGATGGGTCCTCCTAGAGGCTTGTTTCTTGTTCTGTTCGACACTGAAATTCAAGTTTTATGAAGTTAGATCAAAGCCTGGAGAAGAGAAGGCTCCAGGGACACCTCAGAGCCCCTGCCAGGGCCTCCAGGGGCTCCAGGAGAGCTGCACAGCCCCTGGGGACAAGGCAGGCAGGGACAGCACCCAGGCAATGGCTCCCACTGCCAGAGGGCAGGCACAGATTCTGGCACATTGGGAATTAGGAATTGCTGGCTGGGAGGGTGGGCAGGCCCTGGCCCAGGGTGCCCAGAGCAGCTGTGGCTGCCCCTGGATCCCTGGCAGTGCCCCAGGCCAGGCTGGATGGGGCTGGGAGCAGCCTGGGACAGTGGGAGCTGTCCCTGCACATGGCAGGGGCTGGGGGTGGGATGGACTTTAAGATCCCTTCCCACCCAAGCATTCTATGACTCTGTGATATGATTTCCAAGTTTCACAGGAGATTGCAATTAATTCATTTTAACTGTGCCAGGGCACTAAAAACTCTAACCCTCACTGAGCCCACAGGACTGTGTAAGGACAGGGTGGTGCCAGAGGTGAGCACTGTGAGGGCTCTGGGTATGAAGCAGGGCTCCAGACTCATGTTCTGCCGAAATCTTAGAACAAAGAAGGTTGTTAGCAACACCCATACCCTGTGACCTTCTGCAAGCAGAATGAGTCTGTTGTCTCCCAAAGTGGACCCAGATTCTTTCCTGTCAGAGTGAGTTTAGAGGGCACAGCAATTCTCTTTCCAAGTGTAGCAAGCACCCAAATACATACACATACATTCAAATGTGCTTGCACAGCCAGTGTGTTTGAGCAGAGCTGTGCCAAATCCGAGCTGCTCAAAGGAGAGGGATTTGGACCTTAGGTTGCACAACAGCAGTGTCTTTCTAATTTTCATGTTGTAATTTCTTTGTTAGGGTTTTGGGTGAGAGTTTTGCTCAGGATGCTTTCTCCAGCGATTTCCTCTGGTTCTCACCCACAGAGTTTTGCCCTCATTCAAGGCAAATGTCATGTCTCAGCAGCTATTAGACCCTTACCCTTATTGAATTAAGTGCAAGTAGATAAAATTGAAATATTGCGGGCTCTGCCCCTTTGATATTCTTATAAAATAGTAACAGGACAAACACAGGGATCATTAAAAGGAATTACGTGCATACCTTGAGACACCTAAAACAGATTTGAGGATTTTTAGCTCAGAATAAGCCTTGTGTTTAATCTGAGCTTTGCAAATATATATTCTGTTTATACTGGACTGCACTGATTTTTCCTCCTTAGCTTTCAGCCTTTCAGAATTTAGTTTCCTGCCTGCCACTCTCTTGAAAAGTACAGGAGAGAGGTGGTGCTCAGCAAAGCACTGCCCTGTCAAGTCAAAATCATCACGTTCTGTAGGATTTTCATGCAGGAATTCAGTCCATGGTATATCACAGTCTGCTTATTGAGTTTCTATTTCAATACAAGCTACAGTTAGGTCCTAGCCCACCTCTGCCCTGTAAGTGGAGTTACAAGGATGTTATTTGAAATGCCAGACGAAAGGGGAATAAAACGATCTGTACCAAGATACAGGGGAAGGAATTTACTGCTTTCTGTTCCTTTTACTTCTCTAGCAATAGGAGCATCCATTTCCCAACATTGGCTGGAAAGTGGCCATGAGATGCCGAACAATTTATGCCTTCAGTTGAGAAATACATTTCCTGGTCTCTGGAAATTAAACTCTTGGCTTATTTTGTAAATATTTACTTTTTTCTTGCCACATCAAATTCCTTTCTTCCATATTGTTTCTAATGTCATTGTCTTTCTAACTCCATTTTGGCAGGAAATCCTGTTCGTTAATGCAAAGCCTCCCTTAATTGTTCTAAGTTGTTTCTGATTTTGCTTATAAACCTACAACTGTATGGTGACTTCTTGTTTTTCTACTTAATACAACAATATTCTAAATAATAATGTTAGCCTCTGTGAGGTAGAATTTGATATGGCTTTATAGCACATGACTTACAGATCTCTGTTCATATGTTAGCAGTGGCAGATAAAAGGGTACTCTAAAATTAATGAGATGTTTTGTCATGAAGATATCTTGAAGTATATAATTTATTAGGATCAAGTTTAGGATTGTAGAATTAAAAGAGTGGCCTTTTATGTTTGCTGTTTAAAAGGGAGATGGGATAGAAATAATTTTCTTACTCAGGCTGCATTAAAACCATTTGTGATGCCAGAGAGCGGCTCAGGTGAATGACTTTTTACATGGGCAGATATCAACAAGACAGCTTTAAACAGACAGAGGGCAGGTTCAGATTGGATATTAGGAAGAAATTCTTTATTTAAAAGCAGGGGGGTGAGGCCCTGGCCCAGGGTGCCCAGAGCAGCTGTGGCTGCCCCTGGATCCCTGGCAGTGCCCCAGGCCAGGCTGGATGGGGCTTGGAGCAGCCTGGGACAGTGGGAGCTGTCCCTGACCATGGCAGGGGGTGGCACTGGATGAGCTTTAAGATCTCTTTCAACCCAAATCACTCAGAGGTTCTGTAGTTTGGGATTTGCCCTGAAATAGCTGCCAGCTGTGGCACATAGCTGTTTCCAAGGGGACACAAACTTATATTTTTAAGGCACAATATAAGAAAAGCAGAAAAAGGTCTGATCTCTGTCCAGCAAAATTGGAACATGGCAATACCTTCCTCGTGTGAATGTTCTACTGTTTGGGAGTTCTTCTCATTCCCTGATCCCTTGAACCCTCTTTGTCCATCAGTGTGGCCCATGCTAACCATGTTATTTACATCCATGATATTTGTGGAGTCTGCACACTGTGAGTCTCTTGATTTCACATCATCTCCACAAGCCAGATGGACCTAATAGTAAATATAGCAAATCTTTATTCAGCAGAATTTAGTCATGTTTCACTTTACAAGATTAGAAAGAAAGATATAAAGTGCGTTCTTACTTTCTGTTTATTCTGTTATTTAATATTTTAATTGGTTAGATTCTGTTTCCTGGGATCCTAAATGTCTCTCAGGCTTTCGAGTTGGTCTCAAATAAATAAGAGCAGTGCCTCTCTATGGAGTAAATGGCCCTGCAGAGGCCTTGGAGTTCTCCATGGCTATTGTCTCTCTTTATTTCTATTTATGTGCCATTGTAGCTTGGATAATTTGAATGCAGAATGCCTCAAGGGCTCTTTAGTAGACATGAGCACAGGGGACTTAGGGATTTTTCTCTGCATTTATTTGTACTAAATGGATTTTTCCCAGTGCTGGGTTCCTTAAGTGCTCACAGAGCACTTCTCCATTGCCCACAGACAGGCACTTGCTTACAGCCTGTCCCCCATACAGGTCTGTGGGACAATGCATTTATTGTATTTCAAGTGGAGCAGCACAGTGCATTTATTTTGTTCTGAAGTCTGGTATGACACTTCACAGACCTTTATTCAACCAGATGGGCATTTCAGGTTGTCTGCTTGGAGACGTCTGTGCTGGGACATATCCATGTCTAGAGTTCTTGTGCCACAGCACACACTTTGTTTTGCTGTAATCCTTTTTAAAAAATAGGTCAGCCCAAGCAGTGTTCCTTACATATACAGAAATCAAGGTATGGTTTTAACTTTTAGATGTCAGGTTTTGAAAACAAAATCTTTCTAGAGCTTTTTTCTAATATGATTGTCTCATTGTAAAATCCTTTTGTTTAAAAGGAGTATTTTTAGTGTAGCAAGGTTTTGATGTTTAGGGCTTTATACTTAAATCTTTAAAATAGAGAACAATAGTACATTTGGCATGTATATAGGAAGAGTGAGAAAAAGCAGCATAGAGTATTGCTGAATTGTTTGAGAACATTCATCCTCAAATTTTTTGATCCATGGAACTGGTTTTTTTCTATTACCAGATAGTGGTTTGTGTTTGGGTGCTGTTCAGTTTGTTTGCAGCACTTCTGAACTAGGAGAGTGAGCAGAAAAAATTCAGAACATCTGAATTTCTGAACTTCAAATAAATTCTGTGGAGAGGTGCTTTGGTCCTCAAGTAGTTCTTTACTCAGCACATACAGAATATTTCTAGATACCCACATAAATGAAAATTCACCTTTAGAGGCTCAGTAGTGATTTGAATTGTGAGAAATCCAATCCTTACCCCGTCTTGCTGTCATATAACACAATCTGACTTTCCTCTGCTGATGTCATCAGTTTGTTTCTATCTGTGCCACTTTTTTTCAGGCTTCCATCTCTTTCTTTGTATCACCCCATCAGTCTAAGCTCATCTCATACCCTAGGTATTGAGATTGTCTTCTTTCCTCCCAGGTTTTTCTTCCCTCTTTGCCATTGCTTTGACAATGCAAATAGGAATTTATTGCACCTTGAGCCGGGCTCCAACCTCCTTTGTAAGGGTGCCCATGTAATGATAGTTAAGTTACTAATAACTTTTTTTTTTAAATTCTGGTATCTTGTAGAGTACTGTGTAAGCAAACTTCCTTTCTCCCTTTGCATATTTTTGGTTTTTTGGTCAATTCACTCTTCTCAAATCAATTGAATAAATGAGTTTTCAAGAATTTCATGGAGAAGTATGTTTTCTGGTTTAGATCCTGTACATTTTCATACAATTGTTTCAAAATCTTTCACGCAGGATGCCAGGGGCACTTGCTGCACAGCACAACTTTGCTGGATATAAAATCACGGAATTGTTTTGGTTGGAAAGGACATCTAAGTTTGAGTCCCGCCCTGCTCCCCAGTGCTGCCCAGCCCACCACTGCCCCATGTCCCCAAGTGCCACATTCACATGGCTTTTAAACACCACCAGTGTCCTCGGTGACCACATAGTACATATATTTTTCTTTTTGATCTCAACTTGGCCTTTAGTTGGGCAAAAATAGATGTGTGATGAAGACACATGAGGAAAATTTGGGAGACAGTCACAGCTTCCACTTCTGGAAGTGTTACTTTTTATTATTCAACTGTATTAATTTAAAAAAATCTCACGTGGAGCAAAGTAATATAAATGATTTGTAGAAGCCTGTTACAACAGGGGTACTGTGCTTTATTTTTCTTACAGTCTCATTGAAAGACCATCAGCAAGGTGTATTTTTTAGTGATGGTGATATCCTCTTTGGAATGAGTTTCACAATCACTGTTCCAGTATTATGCTCAGTACAAACTGAGCATGTTGTTATTTTGGAGCATCCTATTCACTTCATTAAAATAAAGTACACTCCTACCTTTTCTTCTCATTGTTCAAAGCTTTCAGAAAACTTTGTGGCAAATTCTAACTTCGTATTTCCTTTCAACTTTTAATTTTAGTTCTCACATCTTTTTTTCAAATTTAGTTATAAAAGCTGCATTTTATACATTGGGGTTTTTTGATGTGAAAAGTGTACTTTATGAGCTTTTTCAAACTGATGTAAATTAGACTTTTTGAGGCACTTGTTAAATGAGTTTCCATATTGGCTTTTTTTTTTCCTTTTGGGATCTACACACTTTGTGGAGTTGACTTTTTGAAACTGTTAAGTTCATATATTACTGGTTTGCATTTTATTGTGTGTGCAAATAGCACTTAATCAATTCACTGGTATTAGCAACCATTTCTATTTAGTCTGTATTAATTTCTTTTATTTATTGAAGTTCAGCCCTGAGTTAAATTAAAACCTGCTGTGTAAAGGGAGGTAAGAAATCAGTGTTGTTTTTAATTCCTTAAAAACAAACAACCACAGGACCTTGAGACTGTTCAGCCTTTAGTCTTCCTTGCTGGCTGAGCTCATCGCTGCTGCGATTTGATGGTCTGTAATAGATCACATTATCCCAGAATGGTGTGGGTTGCAGAGACCTTAAAGATGACACTGTGTGTGGTCAGGGGCACCTTCCACCAGACCAGGCTGCCCCAAGCCCTGTCCAGCCAGGCCTGGGACACTTGCAGGGGTTTGGAGACTCCCAGCTGCACACAGCTTCTCTGGGCACCCCGTGTCAGGGAGTCACCACCCTCGCAGCCAGGAATTTCTCCTGATAATGCCAGCTGATGAGTCCTAATCTTCCTAACAGATGCCAGCTGTTACCTCATCTTGCTCTTATTCCAACTTGCTGTTTTGCTCACTATGCATTGGCCTGGATGTGCTTCTGTGAGGGAGGGAGGAGTTGAGATGAGGGACACCAAGATGATTTAATTGTTCTGGACATAGCTCTTTATTGTTATGAAAAGTCCATAATGGGTGAGATTGAAGGGCTGTCAGGCTCCATAGCGTGCCTGACAGTTGATGGAGAAGAGTGGATGAAAGAGGACAAATATTCCAGTAGAAAAATCCATATTCTTGTCAGCCTGTGCACGCTGCCACAAAGTACATATATTTTTCTTTTTGATCTCAGCTTGGCTTTTAGTTGGGCAAAAATAGATGTGTGATGAAGACACATGAGGAAAATTTGGGAGACGGTCACAGCTTCCACTTCTGGGCCTTGTACCTTGTTGTGAGGAGGGGAACAACCTTGTTGTAAAGGATTTTTGCTTTTTAAAAATTGCATTATTCATGCCCTGAAAATCAAAATCAAGCTTAAAACCTTACATACACTGGAGACATGGCTGCTGCAAAATAAAGCAACTCTTCTAGAATGCAGCATTTGTTGGTGATGAAGGGTATTTATGAGCTAAACTTCATAGAAATGCCTTTTGAGGGTTGCAACTAACCCTGTGCTGAGACTTTAAAAATTAGTCTGATATTTATCAAGGTGGTTTTCAGAGCTAGAGACAGAGGCACAATAATAAGTGAATGACTTGGAATTGAAGTTTTGTGCCAATTTAGGGAGCAACAGTATTTCCTAGGAAGCTCCAAATACATTCCTAATCACAATATCTGGCCTTGATTTCTTTTTTTTTTTTTCCCTGTGTTTTGCTGTAGTGTTTTTGTGGGGGTGTTTGAGTTTGCATTTTTATTATGAAAAATTTAGTATGAAAAATCCTGCCATTATCCCTGCTCTTGTGCTTATCTAAGGGATGGTCCTTAGAGAAGGATTACCTATGGATGGAGGAGAGAATTGTGTTGCGTTTTTCTAACCTGGATATCTGTGTTATGGGCACTGGTCCCACAAAAAATTGTCCCGGCTCGGTGTGAAGGACATGAGTTTGTGGCTGGGAAGCAGAACTTTGCAAGGGGGAAGACAACAATTAATTTGCAAGGGGAAAGACAACAAAAGCCTCTGCACTGCTGCTCTTTAACTAGAAATCAGCCACCAAGACCTTTCTTATGCCACAAACTCTACTTATAATACATGTAATTATTACAAAAAACCCTTTAAGGAGTATATAAGGAAATAATTTGTCCATTATTTTCCTTTCTACTTTTTCCCTTTTTTCCCAATTTCTATTGGAATAAATAAATTTACTTTTTGCTATTCTGGTTCCATGCAGAGTACCACTGTATGTTCATTTTCCTCTTCATATACGTTGGACACATGCACTTTCAAAATCTTGATCCCTTTTCCTTGTTTATATTTAAAATTCTTTTAAAGCCAGAATGCTGTATGTGTTTTGGAGAAGAATCTACTAGTTGGAAATCTGTGTTATTCCAAATTCTTCTTCTTTGTGAAATTATCTCTATCTTCTGGAGCAGACACCAGATTTAACCTGATTTTGCTGCATCCCACCATAAACATCTCCAGCTTTTTTGCTGCATCCCACCATAAGCATCTCCAGCTTGGTTTTAAATGATTATTTTGTCTCCACAGCACTAGATGGTGCTGATGACAGTATCTCTGAAATCTGAGTCTTCAAAGATACCCATGGTTGCAGAAGTAGTGCTACTGTTTGCTACCAAGGACCAGTTTGCAGATCCAGTTATTGATCTGAAAAAAAAATTCAGTCTGTGAGTGCAATAATAGAATTTGGGAGAGGGAAAAAGGTGGAAAGCTACCAATATATCTTAATTTCTGTGTTGCTTCTTCCCCTTTTAGCCTGGAATGTTCTAATGGTATTGACTAATAGCTGTGAGTTAGTGTAGCTAATTCCTTGTGGCTGTGAGGAGTGTTGAAAAGCCTTTTCCTGAGGCTCTTGACTAGCAATGGGATGACAAGAGCTCATGACAAGCTAGCCATTCTCCCCTCTAAAACACACACAGTCATCCTTGGAAAACCTGATAGGAGTCCTGTAATGCTCCAAAAAGAAGTAAAGAAGTCCAAATGATGCTTTTAAATGCAGAAAGCCTAAAAACATCTGACACCTAACAAGAGAAAATGGCCTCAGGTTGCTCCGGAGTAGGTTTAGAATGGATGTTAGGGAAAAATTCTCCATGGAAGAGGTTGTTCTTTCACAGGCTGCCCAGAGCACTGGTGGAGTCCCCATCTCTGGAGGAACTTAAAAGCCACTCTTTAAAAGTGGATGTGGCACTTGGGGACATGGGTCAGTGGTGGCCTTGGCAGTGCTGGGGGCATGGTTGGACTCAATGGTCTTAGAAGCTCTTCCAGTATGGGGATGGGTTCATCTGTGAACTGATAGCCATGTTTAGGCTATCCAGGCCTTTAGGGGAGCATCTGACTCCTTGCTGCTGCTGAGCATTACCTGATGGTCTTTGCCCACTGCTGCTACTCCCACCATTCTCCTTGTAAATCAGGTTACCACATCCTCTGTGAGTGTCATTGCCCTGCTTTTTTCCAGAATGCAAGAAAAATATGTTTATTTCTCTGTATGTGTATGGACCTCTGATTTAACAGATTATAAAGCTAAGGTAATCTTTTTTCAATTGACTTAGGCTAAAATAAATTTGAAAATAATAGGTAATAGTAAAATGCAATAACTCAGCCTCAAAATACACAAAGCTTTTATCATCTACTCAGATTTCTCCTATCTAAGCAATAGGTTATTAAAATGGATAATATATGAGGTACTTAAGTATATATTACAATGTATTGCATGAGGTGCTGCACTTAAAAATTGCATTCTAGTGAACACAAACTATTTATGAACTACAATTGCATGTATGCCATTCCTTCTGTGACAGTTTGACTTTTAAGAATTTAATAATGAACGGAAAATGTTCTTCAGAGCATATATTGTATAGAATGTTTCTGATTCAAACTCTGCTGTTACTTACCCAGATGCTAAATAAATAAATAAATATTACAATTGTGCATTACATTCTAAAAATTTTGTGTCTATAATAAGACACCTTTCCTTTCTGCATAGTCTTAACTATTTCAGGACACTCTCATGAAGTTATTTTAATTTCTTTTTCCCCCAGTCTATTTTCTCTGTTGTCTAAAAAACACAACAAAGTGCTGGAGCAAGCCACGCAGTCCTTGAGAGGTTCCTTGGGCTCAAACGACTCTCCACTTCCTGATTATGTGAGTATCAAAATGAATGTTGTAATGGGTGCTTCGGAATTCAAGTCATACATCCCTAAATCTGCAAAGAATCCTCAGAGTGTGGCAGCTGAGCAACCATCAACATCAAAATACAGGAACCTGTATGAATGATGTCATGTCTGAAACGTCTCTAAAAAACAAGAATTACACTTAGAAATGGCAGAGCAAAACCACAGCTATGCAGAGGGAAGAGACTTAGTGTCAACTCATGCTTTTCGAGCCATTTGTAATTCAGAATATTTAAATGGCACCATTGAGAACGGCATTTTTAAGAAGTGGGCTTTAGTGTCCACAGAATCTTAAAATGCCTAAAAATGATTGAAAACAATTCCCAGTGAGCCTCTGAGGGAGTACTGGAGTCATGGGGTAAATTAGTATGTTCTGAGTACATGGATACTTAGAGTTCCCTTCAGTTTGCTGAGCCAATGCCCACAAGTAGGCAACAATTTTGTATTTAATTACACAGCTTGTTGGGAAATCTCTGCTTTGGGTGGAAGAATGTCTTGAGAGGACTTGAATAATATCTTTGTGCTGCTGAAGTATCTTTGGTCTGTACTCATTTGAACCCTCACTGCAGTACTGTGTGCAGGAAAGAAAAGTTGATTTACCATTTGCTTGGGATTTTTGAGCATGAAAATGTATCGGCTGTTTTATTTTCAGGGCTAATGCATGATCCATAATATGCCTGCCTGAGACTTTGCATATCCTATTACTCTAGCATTAAATATAAAAATATCTAAAAAGATAATTTGTTATAATAGTTTAATGACTTAAATAGGGAAACAGCATGATACACATCTGCAAAACACATAGGCACACATAGGCATGTGGTAACGTATATATGAAGAACTATATTTTAAGATGTGTAAGAATACTTGCTTAAAAAAAAATAATACTTGAAAAATATTTTATAGGTTTTGAACTTTTTAACTTGCTGGATGTAAACAATACTGCGGTTAAGGAAAGGCCCAGGGAGAAAGGCTTTCTGTATGAAGTTGTCCCCTTACATTCAGAAAGAGCTGAACAATGCAGCTGATAGAGCTGGGAAAGCTCCCTGGAGTACAGCCAAGAGGCTTAGATACTCCACTGATTTTTTTCTTTTTACTGTTGGTATGATGTAGGGATGGAGGGGGGAAAGAGAGCCCTTGAAAAGATTGGTGTAGGGGACAGTAAATTAAGTTCATGGCCTGTATTTTGAAACAACAAGGTAAACTGTTAAGGCATGGCTTTCTGGTCCTTTTTTTTCCTCTTCAAATTGCTCATGTTACAGCTCAGCCTGAAACATAGGCAGTTGACTAAAAAAATTTGGGGCCAGATTTCATCACTTCAGCATATTCTACTTCTGTATCTCAGTATGGAGCTAAGGAAAAGGGTGATTCCAATATTGCCTGCTCTGCACAGGTTTGTTTGTTTGTTGAGAGGTGGAGGTTTGCCTAATAAACAGTTCTCTTGCCAGGTTGTGTTTGGACCAAATAGTATTTTAAAAATGCCTTTTTCACCATTTTTTCATTCACTTTAATTTAGAAATTATTCATTTTCTTACTGTGCTCTGTAATCCAAATGGGAATTTGCATGAACCCGAATCCAAGGGTTAAATCACATAAAAGTATTCTAGGTGCTGTTTAAGATATTGTCTTAAATTCTGTGTGTTTGAACCGTAGTACTCTTTATATTCTAGTAAGTTTTTGACCCAATACACAGTCCCTAAGCTTATACTCACTGATGGTGGTAAGAATATGCTGAGTTCTACCTTTACATGCTTATTAATGTTCTTTTTGTGAGTTATCTGCTGCAGTTTGCCATCAGGTTGTGGAGTAACAGCAGAGCAGGGAACTGAAGTAAGGAACTGACCCCCATTGGCCCCGATATTGTTCTTGCTGGGGTTTTTCTGGTTTTTAAAAAAGAAATGAGCAACTTGTTTCATTTATTGAGGCTGGACCAGTGTCCTTTCCTGATAAACTCTTGTCAGCGCGGTGGATTCAGGAGCACAATGGAGAAGGCAGCAGGACAGAGACAACCAACCCCTGTCATTATTGCCTCAAAGACACAATCCTTTGTTAAGACTATTTTTCGTTGTTGGATACAATCCTTTGTTAGACTGTTATTCATTGTTTTTATTGCAGCATTGACCTGTTTTGAAATACTACATATAATCCAAATAGAAATGGGAAGAATCCACTTAAGTTTATGTTTCTTACTTTCTTGCATTCAATGAAAGCATGTTTTCCCATATTTTTAGCAAACAAGAAAACTGGTAATAAAATAATTGAGAATTTTGCTTCTTTCAGTTCAAATCAAGACATATTACTTAAGTAAAGATATCAATGATTTTCTTAGTAATTTCATTACAGCCTAATGTAATTTATCAAATCAGAGGTACTTAACAGCATAAATAGAGACATGTTAACTTCTCTTGGGAAGTAACACGTCAGATGTGTTGTTGGAGCTACCATCTACACCAAAAATTTCTTTTCAAGGATTTCATAGTATTCTTTATGATTTTTGAGTGCTTCCCCTGCTTTTTAAACTACAGCTGGTAACGAGAGATTCTCCTTAACTCTTTCTATGGAGAAGAAGAGAGCAAATTTTTATTTTTGGCAACTTCATGTCATTTTCTTGCTAATATGAGAAAAAACAGTTTCCTAAATAGAAAAATTGAGGAAATTAAAAATTAAATGTAGATACAGTATTAGATTCAAGTAGTTTGGCAGACATCATCACTTGAGTTTTACCTCCTGAATTTTGGGTTTAAAAAAAATTTGTTCTAGCCAGATGAAGCTTAAATGTGTTAGGAAAAATTGTAAAAATAATCCCACTTAGTGGCAATATATTCAATTATTTAGTACACAGCATTGTAATTTAAACAGCACGTCAGTGGTGGATGAAATTTGGGATAAAAACCTTATAGAGTAATATCAAACTTTTCATATTAATAGACACATTAATCAATATATGGAGAGCCATTCTTTAATCCTCTGTCCAAAATCTGTTGGATTTTGGGTTATTTAGCATAGAATGAAAGCATGTTGGCAACTCAAAGGGAAAAATGTAAAAAATACAAATGTAGTGAGCTTTGTGTGTGCATGTATATGTATAAAAATATATGTTTTGATGTGTAGTTATATACATAAAGTCTGCAGTAGCAAAGCCTGGTAGTGCTGGAGACTTCCCAATCAGAGCTGACTTCTCATGACTCCTTCCCAATCCAGTAAATTTACCCACTCTGCAAAGCTGGCTTTCATGGAGGGCTGGAATTCTGCAAATGTTGATGAGTTTTTCTCTCATCTTGATAACCAGAATTAAACTTTGCATCTGGATGATGAGATTTCTGTATTATTTTCTTTTCCCCCTCAGTTTGTGCTCCATAATGGGCTAAATGAATTCCAATATTTAGATTCTTCTTTGATTTTTTCCTGATTTATATGGTAAATAGAAAGCAGCTGTCTGTTTAACCATCTAACTCTTGAAACTCCTAGGCCCCTCGAGCGTCATCTGGAAGTAATGTAGCTTGTAAAACAAAGCTAAGAAGAAAAAGCAATGTTTGTTTTATGTGGGATGAATGACTTCAGTTGGGGTCCCTCTAATTCGGCCATTATGGGGGTTATTAAAAAGCAGTATTACAAAAGTGGTTTCAACAAAAAAGAAATTTGGGGGGGTGGGAGCTTATATCTTGTTATTACATTTGATTATATTCAAACCTCCAAGTACTTCATAAATTGTCCTTCATTTGAGTTTCCCCAAGAGACAACCAACCCAGTCTCTCCCATGTACATCAAGAGATGTAAAAAGGTTCCCCTGCATCATTTACTTCCTAAGAGAAAATTACCTGTTATAATTAAGAGCTCCATATTTATCTTAGAAACTTGAAATTGCTAAAGAGTAGGTAAAATCAGGTGCATGAACTGCAGTGTTTGGTGTCCTTTAAACAGATCTAGAATCTATTTATGTTCTAGATTCAGTTACGTGCAGAGAAGTTAATTTTTCACCCAGTATGAAAAAAGCAAGTGTTTTATTCACTAATGATGTGAACTATTTGGCCTTTAAATAAATATTGTGATGTTTAAGGGATTAGAAGGAGATGATCTGTAAGCCTTTCCAGCCCAAATCATTCTGGCATAATATGATTTTATGAATCATAGAGCCATTTGGAGTGGAAAAGACCTCTAGGTTCATCAGGTCCTATAAAATGTTCTGTGCTTGCATATCTAATATTACATGAGGTATCCTGCAGCTCTGATTCTGATTTTTTTAATTATCTAAAGAGCAGTTTAATGCAGAGCTCTGCCATCACATAGAAGTGTTCTCCTATAGACGAGTGCTATCACGAAGAAGTGGGAAGTCTTCCCCACAATCATCTGATGACTCCAGAAATGATGCAGAAATGAAATTAAACCTATTTCCAAATAAACTGGTCGGCTGTAATAGAGTTAGTGTGATGTAATTAACGTTGTTCAGCTGGTAGTCTGTAAAGTACTGCTCGGTGGTAACTGCTAAGAACTCACAAAATATGTAGAACTTGGCTACACTATTGGCAGAATGGGAAACTTTTGCCAAATTAAATCAAGACTGCTGCCTGAGATATGCCCATATTTGTCAAATACTGGAGTGAGGAAAAAAAACTAAGGTAGTTTTGTTTTGTTGTCTTGGGTTTTTTTTGTCATAATCTTTCTTTAAAATTCAGAAACCACCTACTTACCACCCAAAGCACTGCCTAGATCTCTTCAGTGTTTTTATTGTCTCTATTTTCTTCCATTTCAAAATGGCATCAGGAAACCCAGTAAGATTTTTTTTTTATGCCTTAGTCACGCATCATTAGTAGTCCAAAAATCTTGATTTTTGTGTGTGAATTTTTAGTATCTCATGTTGTCTAGAGAAATAAACTTAAAATGTGATTATACAAGAGAATTTTTATTAGGGTGTTGTTTAATGAAAGCATATGCTAAAGCAATGTAGTATTGGGTGGGTTTTGAATAGTATGTGGATTCTAGCTGTTCAAGTTGCACTTAATAGGAGAGTCACCTTTTTTTGCAGTATAATACCTTCTTTTTGATTACTCTAACTTGATGGCTGATGAAGTAACATTTTCAATATCAGGTTCTTCTTGGGTTTGCCTGTCTCCAGTATTGAGAAGAGGACCTAAAAATACTTTTTCTAAATATTAGTCATACCCTCCTTCAGATGAATTATATTTTATAGAATATTACTCCTACCTAATCTGCCTATTTTTATATCACCAAAAAATAGCTATTTTAGAATAGACTGAAATAACCAATCTAACCCAAATCTAAAGCAGGCTTTTCTATTGAGTAATAGCTGAATTCTGCAGTTCTGTCTGAATTCTTAATCAGTTCTTTCCTTTAAATGAATTGAAACTTTCATAAGAAAATGCTGCATAAATTATCCTTAAACAGAAGAACTATCCTAAAATCCTGTGAAAAAAGATGTTGGTGAAGTTTAGTCTCTTAAAACTTCTGTACATTACTATGAAGTACTAATAGTTATTTGCAGCTGGCTTTTGCATTATTATGTCTTTACAAATACATTTCTTGTGATTGAAAGATTTTTACATTAAATACATTGAAGAACATCAAGATGATGTTCTTCAATAGGATGTTGGTCTTTCATCACCCAAGACTTCCACAAAAGTGCCATTGGTGTCTGGTATTTGTGTTACATAGATGGTTTTAAGCTTTATTTCACTTAGAAATTCTCATTATTTTGGCAAATAGGGATGAAAATTCATTTGGTTTGAAAGAACATTTACTATGGCAGTAGCATCTTATAATTATCTGATTTAAAATCTTTCATTCTTCAGATTTATGTGAAAGGAAAACAAATAAATGGAAGAACACCTGCTAAATTTCAAAACCCCTTGTTTTGCTTGTTAGAAACATTTGAAATAAACCAAACATGATAATATTTTTTTACTTTTTCTTCTTTAAAATAGTTGTAGAACTTTAGGACATTGTCATTATTTTGCAGTAAAGGGTATAAATTATGGCATTTGTTCAAAATCTGCACTCAAACCCCATGTTTTTTGAGAAGACTGCTTAAATGAGTGTTCTTAAAAGAGATGATTAAACTGAAGAAATTGTAAGAGATTGTCTTATAAAAGGATGAGATCTTGGGGTTTCCTTTGCACCTCCTTAAGTTAAGCAGGAGAACTTTGTATGCTGATTTTTTTTCCTGCACAGCTAATTGGGTTGCGTTTGAGGGAACTGGAAGCCTGGCAATGCTGGTTTTAGAAGGGCCTTAGGTGTAGCTGTAGATAGAAAATGTGATACATTATTAAGATAAAGCCCTCATAGGCCTCTCTATAAAACTGTTTATTACTGCCATGTAAACCAACATTTGTTTTATTCACACTAATGGCAAGTATTGAAGTGTTTGGATGAAAAAAGGAGCAGTACTGATCCCCAAAGCACCCTTCTTTGCTGATTTGGTCATTAGATGCTTTTCCTGCTGCCTCTTTCACATGAGTGGGTTGTTCAGGGTTTCTCAGAAACCAATTATTCACCTGGATGGTTCATCTTGGTCAGACGTCCACAGACAAACAGAACAAACTAATGCAGTAGCTCTCCAAAGAGTAGGATTTATTTTTATAACAGCAATCTATTTCAACAATGCATTAAAACAATTTTCTGGTGTTCCTAACGCAAGGTTTTGATTGAAAAATGTAGTGCTTAAAAACCATAAGTATGTGACCATATGTTATAAACATCCCAGTAATTGTTTTTTTAAACATGCAGCCATATAAAGTAGAGGAAATGGACGAGGAAGAAAGTATGTACCAAACCTTTTAGGCTGTTTGGTACTAAATATCTAACTGGAATTGGAATTTCTGTGTGCTGCTTTTTCTCTATGAGATATTGGCGGAACATGTTGTACCTTCCATTTCCAATTTCTCCTCTTCATATTTTACGGGGACATTTACAGACTAACCAGTGACATTTTTGTATGTTTTTAGTTGTTTTAAAAAAAGCCATCCATTACTACCGAAGGGTACTAAGAAGTTATTTAAAAAGTAACCAAACATAGATCTTTAGACTCCTTCATTGCAGATATCTGTGATTTGACACTGGAAAGACAAAGAAAATAATAGAAATTAGGGTGAACCAAGACCCAGTGATTTTGAGAAACATGCTATAAGAGGAAGATAGTGTGCTTCACGTTGGATAAAATAATGGAAGAAGTTATTCACCTGTGGAGATGCTGCTCAAATCTGTCTGAACTGAAACGTCCACATCTCCAGTGCTGGGAACAGCTCTGGGCCCTCAGCACAGGAGAGACACCGAGGGGCTGGAGCGTGTCCAGGGCAGGGAACGGAGCTGGGAAGGGGCTGGAGCCCCAGGAGAGGCTGAGGGAGCTGGGCAGGGGCTGAGCCTGGAGCAAAGGAGGCTCAGGGGGGCCCTTGTGGCTCTGCACAGCTCCTGACAGGAGGGGACAGCCGGGGGGAACAGGGACAGGAGCAGAGGGAACGGCCTCAGGCTGGGCCAGGGCAGGCTCAGTTGGATATTGGGGAAAATTCTTCATGGAAAGGCTTCTCCAGCCCTGGCACAGCTGGCCAGGGCAGTGCTGAGTCCCCATCCTTGGAGGGATTTAGAAGCCATGTGGATGTGGCACTTTGGGACATGGGTCAGTGGTGGACTTGGCAGTGCTGGGTGAATGGTTGGACTCCATCTCTGTGGGCTTTTCCAACCTAAACAGTTCTGTAAATTCTATAAAATGTTGAAACAGGACCATTTTCAACCTCTGCAGAGCCACATTTATTACATGTTGTGTCCATGTTACTGTAGCAAGTTAATCTCATCAGTTTACAGTTTATCTTCTCAGAGAGGTCTTGTGCCCCCTGAGCAGCATTTCACAGTGTCATGCCGAGGGCAATTCTCCCACTGGTGGCTGTTGTTAATATTACCTATAATGTTACACAACTGCTGCTGATTGGCAGTGTGGGTGGCCAGGAGACTGAATGATGGGATGAAGGCAAGGAGAGTGTTTTAAAGGGAATGAGTCAACCATATTAAAAGACAGTCTTGGTATGAAGTGAATAAGAAAAAGGCTTGGATACGAAAAATTATTAATATAGACAGAAATCCAAAACCAAAATTGGAATTTGAAAAAGGGTAGGCTCCTCTCTGCTGCTCATATGAAGTATCACATGGAGCAAAATAAGCCACTTACTGAAAACTGATTTCCTCATCACCTGGCCTGAAAACAGATTTAAAGAAATGTAGAAGGGAGAATTTACATTTTGTTTATCTCCACTGACAAGAGTGGATTCTTGTTCTCTGTGAAATACCTTCCTGAAAAACCTCTCAGAAAATTTAGAGAATGTATTTAGAAGAAACAGAAATTTATAAGTCTGTTACTCATTTTTATTGAATTGTATGGGCAACCTAATGTTTTTCACAGGTCTAATTGAAAAGATAAACTTTTAATTCCCTTTCATGTAATCAGCTATTTCTCCTAATTTTCTCATTTCTTTGTTGATCGGGAACTAAGTGAATTAGTGGAATACATTGCATATTTCATATGCTAAGTCAGCTTTTATAAATTGGAATTCTTCCACAGATTTGGTTAATTATAGAAACAATAACCCAGACTTTGCACAAAAAGTAGCAATTCTTAACAGTCTCCGAGTTAGAGTTAGAGAACTAGGGGTGTTCAGCCTGGGGAAGAGAAGGCTCTGGGGAGACAAGCCTCTAATACATTGCCCTGGTTTAATCCTCCTGTATTTGTTATCCCCAGCACTTTTGGGAGATGTCTGATTGCCTTCACTTCTCTGAAACAAAGTTGAGACACGTAAGATACCTTTTTTTTTTTTTTTTTTCCCCATTTGCCCTTCAGATATGTTACTGGAATGTGGTGGAGCTCTTCCAGAGCTGCTCTTGCTCATACTCAGGCTGGAGCCCAATCTGGGTGAGCTGTGGCCCACTACTGAACAACACATTCTCCAAAGACATTGTGTTCCAATGCATTTTTTTGTGTTGCTATCAAGCTGGCACGGTGTGTACAGAGCCTGTTCCACTCCAGCATTTGTGTGTGTGTTAACCCAAACCCTTGACCTCAAAGATAATGTTGGCTAATAACGAAAAACAGCCGTCCTGTTCTAGAGAAAATAAGATGTATTGTAACATTGCAGGTTCAATTTGCTTTATGCACTGCAATAGGACTCATTATCTGAAGTATATCTGTTCTCCCCAGATAAACTGTGGAGAAAATGGATGTTGCAGTTCCCAAAGGCAGGTCTTTCATCTACTCACCAGCAGATAATTTGTGGCCCTCACAGAGAAATAAGATGCTTACTCAATGCAGCCAAAAAAAGTTATCTGAACAAATAATGACAAGTTTTCCCATTCCAGTACTAATCTTCTAGATTTTGATAAATTGAGTCAATAGGAAGAGTCATGTTACATTCCCATGGGAAAAAACTTTGTGGAATTTTTCTGATACGTAAAATTATTTTTCTGCAGTACATTAGCCATCTTAACGTGTGGTAAGTTAATTAAAGTTTGTTAGAAAGCAGTGTAAATTATAGGTAACCAGTTATAGTCGCAAACAGGATTTTGGTGAGGAAGAGTTGAGGGACTCTGGGATGGATATACAACAAACCCAGGTGCTTCCCTGTCTTTCAGCAGTAATCTCTCATCTTGTCCCTGTCTGTCACTGCTGAGCTTTATGAACCAGGCTATACAAAATTAACTTTGGTCCCAAAATAGACAAGGCTTCATAAATATTTCAGGAAATTTTATTTAGTTGGATAATGCAGTTTTTACATATTTCCATCAAGAGCATTTTGCCTCAAAATTTGAGAAAATACCATCTGTTGCTCATAGTTCATTTTGGAACAAGTGCCTCTGTACATAGACTTCTGCAATTATTTTCTGTGAGTTTTGGGTTTTCCACATCTCAGTTAAAGGTTTGTTTTTTTGGCATTCAGGCTGCAGCTGCTCTGTGCTTCCAGAACATTTAGCAGCACAGTGGTCAGCAACTTCTGTGTTTATCAGAACTGATGCAGTGTCTTTGTGACCAAATGTATTTCAAAAATAAGATGGAATGTAGTAAAAAGAAATTTAATCTAGAAGATCCCCATTTATTTGGTTTGTTTGCTGTCAGCCCTCAGAAAGCTCTTTCTCATCTCCTTACAATTTCCATTTTATTCAGCTCAAGAGAGCAGTTCTTGAAATTTGTTCATGGAGGTTTTTTGGGCCCAGGTTAATATAATAAATGATACTTTTACTGGCAGTGACTAGTTTTGAAGAATTGGAAAGGTAAGAGGAAAACAAAACCACTTTCTTATATTTTCTAATCTTGGAAGAACTTATCTCCCTTATACTGAAAACCACTTCAAAGCTCAATAGTGTGATTATTCTGATAGGTTTCACATAGCTTTGTTAAGCTATTCCCTTTAATTTTCAAAATATTTAACACCACTGAAAGAATGAATATAGCGCGTGTGCTGAGTAGTGTCATAAAGAATTACTTCTTCAACCATGCTGCTATCTTTTAATGTATCATAAGAAATAAAAGCATTTTCCATTATTTATGTTCAGCCCTGGTGTGAGATGATGGCTGTAAAGCAGCTTATTCCTGCTCACAGGAATTTGGGAATCTTGTGCCATAACCTCTTGTCAGCTGTCTGCTACCTGGGACCTGACATTTTGTATCATGCACTGCTGCTGTTTACTACTGAACCATGGTATAAACTTTCATGTGTGCACACTGTAACCTTCTACACGAACAGCAACAGGTTAAATCTACCTTTTTTGTAATTACTGTTTTTAGACATGCCTAATATTGTCAAGAGGGGTTTTTTTCTGTTTTGTGGTGCTTTTCTATTGTCTTACCCATCCCACTGTCCCTTTGCCGCGATTTTTGGTGTTTGAGCAGAGCAGGAGTCTTGCTCTGTGGCAGCAGGGGCAGGGTGTGGCCTTGGCAGTAACACCATTCCCTTGCCTCCTTGATATTCCCCGAATTGTAATGATGGATATGTCTGCTCTGTGAACCCCTTCTGGCTTTCTTATTCCTCCCACAGAAATTTCAATAGCAGTTTTCACCCCAGGGGCAGGAATATAGAATCTTTTGGCTACTGGGTAGAGAGAAGCGCTGACTTTTCCCACTGACTTCCTGTGCATCATCAGGACTGGAAAATCTTCTGCTTGGATAGTATGGAAACTATGGAAACTCCATTCAGTCTCTGTATTGAGGACTTGGATTACACAGTCTTGTGTGTGAAGTTTTTTCTCTTAGATAGCGTCAGAATTATTCAGATTGGTACTTTCAGTGGGAGAGAACAGTTCCAAGGCATTGATGGTTTTCCTGTGTCATAGCAGAGATGCTGAACCACAGGATCTGATCAGTGAGGAACCACATGAGAACTTAGGAATTCAGATTCTGTGAAGTTGACAGCTTTAGTCAGGGATCAGTGTATATTCAGCTTGTTTTGGTACCTTCTCAATTAAAATTGCTTAGACACTGAAGGTTGGTCTGCAAGACCACAGAATTGTAGGATCCATTTGCTTTGGAAAAGCCCTCTCAAGTCTGGGTTGGAAAGTCATTGAGTCATTCCCCCAGCCTGCCAGGGCTTACCACTGGCCCAAGTCCCCAAGTGCCACATCCACATGGCTTTTAGATCCCTCCAGGGGTGGGGACTCCGCTCTGGGCAGCTGTGCCAGGGCTGGACAGCCCTTTGATGAAAGAAATTTTCCCTACTGTTGAACCTGAACTTCCAGCAGCACAGCCTGAGGCCGTTCCCTCTGCTCCTGTCCCTGTTCCCCCCGGCTGTCCCCTCCTGTCAGGAGCTGTGCAGAGCCACAAGGGCCCCCCTGAGCCTCCTTTGCTCCAGGCTCAGCCCCTTCCCAGCTCCCTCAGCCTCTCCTGGGGCTCCAGCCCCTTCCCAGCTCCGTTCCCTGCCCTGGACACACTCCAGCCCCTCGGTGTCCCTGTTGTCCTGAGGGCCCAGAGCTGACACCAGGATTGGTGTAATCTGTAATTACTGAGTGATTTTCTCGAGTGACAGCAGGTGGTTCACAGGAAACATGCTAATAGTTGTATATGTACTTCTGCAGTCAGTGGTATAGTTATTACTGCTAAGCATAATATGAAGGATGAAGAAAATATTTGATAATATAGTCAGGGATTATGCTGGGGTGAGGGTACTGGCGGATTAATTACTTCCTGCAGCTGTAGTGTATTGTATATAGTAAAGTTTGGGAGGTGGGAAGGAAAAACATTAAGAAAATTGTTGGGTTTTAACTGCTAATTGGTGGGGTTTTTCTGGCCATTTGCAAGATGTGATGTTTTGCCATCTTATTCTTCTTCATGATAGAAATATGGGTTTCTGTATTTCAATTAACATCACATAGGATAAAAAGAATAAGAGCCCATTCGAAAGAAACATTAAAATATGGTAAGGGTGCTTAAATCTGGAGTTAACTATGAAGTCAAACACAAAACTGAATGCCTGTATTAGCAACTGTATCTTCATAGTAAATTGTTAAATTTGCTCCTTTTTGGAGAACCACTCGCTTCAAAGAGACTCATCAGAAATCATCTCTAAGATGCACATTAAGATCTACAGATTTCCGTAGGTACTGTTTACATTGCTATTAATACTACTGTTGGGTTTAATGCATAAATTGGAAACTTTGTCTTATATGTCTTATATGCATTGCTCCTGATGGGATCCCACAAAGTAGAAAAGTACTTTTTACAAGAGCATGGAGTGACAGGACAAGGGGAAATACCTTCCACTGCCAGAGGGCAGGCACAGATTCTGGCACATTGGGAATGAGGAATTGCTGGCTGGGAGGGTGGGCAGGCCCTGGCCCAGGGTGCCCAGAGCAGCTGTGGCTGCCCCTGGATCCCTGGCAGTGCCCCAGGCCAGGCTGGATGGGGCTGGGAGCAGCCTGGGACAGTGGGAGCTGTCCCTGACCATGGCAGGGGGAGTGGAGCAAGGTGGTCTCTCTCCCTCCCAGCCCAAACCGTCCTGTGATGGTTATCATTCCATGATAATTGTCAAGGTTTCAGTTCTTGCAGCACTTACTGCTGTGTAACTTCTCCAAACAGTTTTGCTGGTGACATTTTGCAGCTAAGCTGAATGTGTAGGGCTGCAATCAGAAACTTTTTCGCTTGAGGAATGTCTTTAAAGTCCTCGAACTCTCCTCAGGGTAGATTGGTTCTCTTAATTAAAGCCTGTATCAGGATGATCTATTTTACCTTTGTATGGTGGAGTTGGGGTTGCATATGGGACTTGTTCTTTCTTGTTCTACCAGTCAAACTAAACAAAATCTTCCCATACCTCTAGGGAATACTGCTAAGTTTCGTGGAGAAATGGAGAAATCTTCATTTCCTTTCAACAGCAACAAAACCTCATTAGTATTTCAAGCATGGTATGACTAAATAAAAATTCACAGTTTTAATTTTCTTAGTAGAAATGTTGTCATCTTCTAGTAGCAGTTGCTTGCCAGGTTTTGTGCGATCTTAGACAATGATCGGGTTCAGTTTTACTAAATACTGTTTGCATTCTGTTGTCATTGTTGCATGTGGTTTGGGAATAGTGTCTTTGAGTGTTAGAGTTCCCAGCTGGTGACTTCCAGGTATTTTGGCTGTTGTGGTGGATCCCCTTATGCTGAAGCTTCTTGGGGGCTTAGACCAGCCTCTGAAGCTTGACCCTGGGTAGATGTCTTCCAGAGTAATTTGCCTTTTCTAAGCTAGTTCGGTGAAAATCAGGTTATTTGATTTGATTTGCTGATCTAGTGTAAGGTGTCCCTGCCAATAAACCTTCCAAACCAAACCATTTTGGGTTTCTGTGACTCTGGAAATTGCAAAATCCTCAGTAAACAGGTAAAAAGGACACAGGGCTGTGAGACTGAGGCATCACCAAGAATCAGTAAAGCACTGAAGGAATCTGGGCAGTTTTATAGTAGTTTTTGATTGATTCTGGAGCCTGACTTTGAAGGAAGTGGAGGATAAGTTAAAATATTTCAAAGTGAAGTGGTTTAGGATTGGAATTTCAAACACAGGAAGGGCATGGATGGAAGAAGAGATGAAAGTGATGGGGTGAGCAGGAGATGAGCAGTGGGTTAGCTGTAGGTCAGCTGGATAATAAACACAGTATGGTGAAGTCATGTAAGAAGTACCAATGAAGCAGCTGCACCTTCCCTGGGTTATATTTGTGTCCTCAGAAACGGCTCAGTATTTCCTGGGCCAGTGCAAGCTGGGAAAGCAGGGTTTTGGAGCAGGAAAGCAGTTGGGCTTGCTGCCTTGGCAGGTGTCCTGCAGTGTATTTTCCTTTGGAGCAGACTGCTCCTGGGCCTGTTCCTCTGGGGCAGGACACACACTATGGCATGTGGTGGGTGTTGGCATTGGGATATGGGCTGGAAACGCTGTGTTCCTTGTGGGAAGTGTGCTCCCACACAGGCTGGCTCAGCGTGGCTGAAAACCTGCACGCTCAGCTTGCCAGTTGCTTGGGAAGGAGAGGAGGAATGTCAGGATGGACAGTTTATTTAGCCAAGTGTCTGGCAACAAACAGCTCTGCTGTGTGACAGCAGTGCTTTCATTTCTAAGCAGTGATCAGAGATGGCAGGGTTAATACTTGAGGTTATAATCTCCATAGGCCCTGCATTTTTTCACGTAGTACCTACTTTACCAAAAGTTGTCTAAGCTTGACATAGAACAGCCAAAGAGTATTGCTAGTAAAAGAGATAAAGATAAGATTCTGGTCACCAAAGGCTTGGCTTTGAAGTTGCTTTGCTCACTGAGGGTAAGAACAGCTTTCTTGTAAGCTTCCTTCATTCCTCTCTGTTCTTCCACTCCTTTGGCAGAGCAAGTTTATTTTGTTGAAGGTTTTATTTTCTGCTGAAAGTGCAGGAAATTCAGACAGCTCTCTTGGAAGCTCCCCAAAGCTAATACAAACAAGATACATATGCTTCTCTTAAACTAACTAAAAATAAAGTAAATTATTTGAAAATATTTAACTATAGATATTCCTCAATAAAGAGAAAGGGAAATTTATATAATTACAATTGTGGATGCTGATAAATTATGTAATCAAGGTGAAATTCCCTGTAGCCTGTATTGTCTATTCCTCACAAAAGATTGAGGGGTACCACCCTGAAATCTGGAATAGCTGCATTACAGGCAGAAGTAGTAACTACTGCATGTCCAAAATAATTCATTGAAGTATTCTTTAGTATGTACAAAGCCAGATGAAAAGAAAAAATAATGTAAAATGAACTGAAACTGTCTGTTCAGCTCTATTTTGTGTGGCTGCAGCTTATGGATCTGAAACAATTTACCAAATTTTTCCTGTTGGTTTCTCCCTGGTAGAAAAAAATCACAGAAGTTGTCTGTTTGGGGTTAATTTTGCATTCTTAGTCCTTTTGATATCTGTTAATTCTGCAGGGTATGTATGGTTTTCTTTTTTTTCATTGCTGACAAAATTGCCTTTATAGTCATATCTGCGTCATGAAGGAAGTAGTTGTTTATGACTATAATTTTTTAGAATTTATGTTCACAAATTGTTGAATCTCACTGAAAATACTACAGATGAAGAGCTGTAGTGAGTCATCACGGACAGGGGCTCAGCATGGAGAACAGCCATAATTACAGTTGCTTGTGCAGCCTCCACCCTCACCTTTTCTCTATTCCTACATCTATATGAGGCCTTCAGCCTCAGCTCTGAAGATGATGGGTGGTCCCACAATGTGGATGCAGCAACACAGACATGGTGCAGACCTTCCTGACATTCCATGGCCTCCAGGGGCTCCAGGAGAGCTGCACAGCCCCTGGGGACAAGGCAGGCAGGGACAGCACCCAGGCAATGGCTCCCACTGCCAGAGGGCAGGCACAGATTCTGGCACATTGGGAATTAGGAATTGCTGGCTGGGAGGGTGGGCAGGCCCTGGCCCAGGGTGCCCAGAGCAGCTGTGGCTGCCCCTGGATCCCTGGCAGTGCCCCAGGCCAGGCTGGATGGGGCTTGGAGCAGCCTGGGACAGTGGGAGCTGTCCCTGACCATGGCAGAGAGGGTGGAACAAGATGGCTTTTAAGGTTCCTCCCAACCCAAACCATCCTGGGATTTTCTGAGTTGCAAAGAGAGGCAAAGGGAGCTGATGTCCTTAAGGGGTCACTCAGACCTAGCAGGGAGAGTGGTGAGTCCGAGGTGGTTTTCCTTCTGTGAATTGTGGAGTTCCTGGGAAGGAAGCTGTTACATCATGTCCAGCTGTTTTAAGTAGCTGCTTCACAGCTTTTGCACACTGTGTGCACTCCTGGCTCCGCTGGAGAGGGACCAGCAGTGTTGGTCAGATTGAGCTAAAGCCACCAAGCTTTGACACAAAACAGCTTGCACTTTTGAAAATTCAAATGTCAAAGCATTTTATTACTGGCAGCGAGTTCCCACTCACTAAAAGCCATTCATTGTCATAAGCAGTTAAGTTCAGAAGTGTGTTAGGACGTGTTTTTTTTGTCAGCTTGCATTTCCATAAAGTATTTCTTTTGCAATTACATGTGACATTTCCACTTTATTTCATCAGGTTTCTTTGAATTAAGACTTCAGCACAATATGTTGTCTTGTTGTTTTCTTTTACCCTATTTACATTGTGCAGTTGTAGCATACTCCCTTACCAATCCCTGCTCAGGTTTTGCTTTTTTTAGGCAGATAAGCTTCTTCCTGCTTATTTTGCTAACATATAATTAGCAGTTATTTAGCTGGAAGTATAATTTGGCTGGAAAATTGCTGTGATGTGAATGCACAGTGAGAAATGAGGCTTTTTTTAGTACACACAAGTGACCTGGGTGTCTGCACCCATTGTCATATGGTGCATAACTCCATTCACATGGATCTTGCCACAAAGGAAAAGTTGCTCTGTTAGATCTCCAATTTTTAAAAAAGTTTAAAAGTAGACCTCTTTAGGCTTACAATTATTCATTGCTTTGGATTGGGGTTTGCTGTATATCCAGGTAAAGAGGAGGAAAACCAGATCGTTGTATTTAAGTGAATTTCATCTTGCTATAAAGAAATATATGATCATATCAATAATATGTAGTCTGAAGCTTGTAATTGTCATGTGGACATTATACGAGACTTAAGTTTGTTCACTAATGCTTCTTAGAATCATGGACTAGAATCCCTGAATGGTTTGGGTTGGAAGGGACCTTAGAGCTGATCTTGTTCCTCCCCTGCCATGGGCAGGAACACCTTCCACTATCCCAGGGTCCCCATCCAACCTGGCCTTGGACGCATCCATGGATGGAGCAACCACAGCTGCTCTGGAAACCTGTGCCAGCTGTGACTGAGTGTGCTGCATATCTTCCTGGGTTAGGGATCAAAAATGCAAAATATCATTAAGAAATCTGTCACCATGCATGCTGTGCAATACCCTGGGGACCACACTGAAAAAGGGCTGTGCTTGACTTCCAGTCAAAAAATGGCCTAATCAAGGAGCTAATTTCATCATGGAAGAGAAACACATTTCCACCTTTGTTTATGGATGCCATTTCATAGCATCACAAGTCACCAAAATTCTGATTTTTCAACCAGCTATTATTTTCTATATAAATTAACTTCAGAGGAAAGAAAACAGAAAGCTGAATAATTTTGCCTCTGTTTATATTAGACAGTACAAACCACAAGGGATGGTTATGCAACACTAAGCTGAATTACACAAGACATGCCTCCCTTTATCTCCTCAGAACTGGTAACATTTAGAGGGTGGAGATTTGCATTCATTCATGATAGAACTTTTAAAATCAGTTTTTTATGGTCACAATAATTAAAATAAATTCAATGTCAAATTGAATTAAAAGGATGAGCACTCAGAATGTTCCGTTATGGGAACCAGGAGATGAGGCGCCATAAATTAAAGAGGTGTTATGTGACATTGAGTTTTTGCATCCTCTGTTGACAGTGATTTGTTTTTTGGTGGGTAAATATGTCTGTAAGGAACTAACTGTGAGCAAATGCCTGGGGTTTCATGGTTAGGCTGCTTGACTTCTCTTGATATTTAAAAGCCATATGCTTTCCAAGTGGTTTTACACATCAGGATGTAAGTATTTAATTCTGTGGAAATGTTTGCCCAGGAGGATACCATGTTAATTATTAACTGTATTGCAGTAAAGAAAGCAACAATATTCCAGGATGGTCAGATCCAGGAACATCCAGCTCTGCCTATCATTTGCCTTGGCTTTGAACTTTTGTGTGTTCCTTGATAGTGTTTATCAAACTCAAATTGTTTTTCCCCAGATAATGTTCTCATTCATCGTGTTTTCCCCCGCATCCTCTCAGCTTATTTCCATCCTCTTTTTTCTGGCATGATTACTTGTTTTTTCCTTTTACCAAAAGATTACCCAGACGTGTACCTGGGCATGTATGTAAAAGACATGGCTGTCTTTTAGCTGTCACAGGTTGGTTTATCCCTTGTGCATCTAGAACATGACCAAACATCTGTCTTCTTGCTTTAAAAGTTAGAATCTTTGCAAAAAAGCACCACATTTAACTTCTCTCCTGAGAAAGGACATTAAGTGACTACCTAGAATTACCCACAGGAATGCAAAGGCTGTGCCTACATTCCCATCCCCTTTGCAGGCATGATTTCAGTCTTACAGAGTTGGTACTGAGCTTTTAGCTTCCACTTTTCTTTTTAATTATGGTTATAATTATTTCTATGGGAATAAGCAAAAAAATAGGTGGGGGAGTACTGGTACGCATTGATATTGACAGAGGCATTATCTAAGCCCTGCTTTGTAAAGGAATATTGTAGCAATTTTAAATTTGAGTGCCACACTGAATTTGTCAATTGTAAGCAATAGGAAACTTTTAACTCCTCTTCTTTAAATGTACTGTTCAATAGATTGAAGCATGTCTACATTTCACAAATCAATATTTGACTTTTATTTTCATATAACAGCTAATCCAGTAAAAAAATTGGTCTTACAAGGATTTAAGCATCCTCTCTGCTGAGGATGATGTGTTAGTCTGTGCCTTGGCCACACACATTCAGCATTTCAGCTGTGTTCAGCTGCTCTGAAAGTAATACACAAGGTGATAAACTGCAACAACAAAATGTTAATGTAACTTTATTTATACCTGTCTTAATACTATGTCTGGATGCAGTGGGTCTGTAGCTTGATACTGATGATGCAGAGCAACAAACCACATGGCATTTTATCAGCATTTCTCCACTTTCTTATCCAAATGCTGTCCTTGGATTTATGCTTGTTTTTTCCTTTGTTTTGAAAACTTTTAAACCCTTAGGAATGATTCAATCTCTAATTATAGGAGCAGACAGTTCTGATGATGTATGTGCAATACAGGGATTCAGTGCCACTTCTCTGTCTTTTATGGACATAGTTCTTCTTATAAATTCTTTTTCATGTAGTCAGTTGTGAGTAAAAATCTTCACTATATCTCCTATTTTTCTTCATGGGGGGGTCCCAGATTCTGCACCTGCAATGTAGTAGCCGAAATACAGATGGTTGATTCTGTCCATTAGCTCTTAAACATGTTAAATTTAGTTACTGTGTAATAACCACTGAACCTTTTAATTGTTTGAAGCGTGTCTTTAGCAGAGTCTCCAACCTATTGGAAGGCGGTTAGCAATACTTTCTTTTTCAATTAGCTGTATGCCTGGGGTTTAAGCTGAACACACCTTTTATTAAAAAAACATTTAGTTTTTGAAAAGTGTTTGTGTGGTTTGTTACCTTTCTGTAACTGGACAGATCTCACTTGATTTGGAATCATAATATTTCTGTGAAAGTCATCTATTCTGTATTTTAGGATAGTGTCTTGGTCACTAGCTCACCCTGCTGCACTGGGGGCAGAAGTATGCCAGTGCTCAGAGTTTTTAAAAGTATACCATAACATAGCATATTCTGCAGTAAATCTGATAGGCAAGCACTATTCCCCAGGTGAGTTAGGTCTGGATTTTTCTTCAGATGCCAGCTGAAGCAGTTATTTCTATTTTTGTCTAATATTTTCCATAACATACCCTTGACAACACCTGCCTGGGATGCTGTTTCACAGCACAATAGCTAGGTAACTACAGGCAGAGAAACCACCTGCATTTTGAAAGTAAAGATTATTTCTGTCGTAGAAGAATGTGATCCCATTGACAGCAATCAGCTTTGTAAGGGTTTCTGCCGTCATTGTTAGCTACACTACAATGCTAATTTAGGTGGCAAAGTAATTAAAAATAGGAGATACTTACATTCAGAAGAAAATCTGCAACCTTCACTATCAGGTATCATTGCTAAAGAAGGAATTTTACTGGAATGCATGCACAAGATATTCCTCTTCAAACAAGAGCTCCAAAAAACTTCCACTTAAATCTCCCTTGTACATGTAGAAGACAAGGGCTGGGGATAACCAGACTGTAGTGTGGGAATAATGATTGGATCTCACTTCTCCATGGTCCTCAGTGTCACAAAAGAAATGGAGCAGCAGGTTAGGGGCATGGTGCTGCCTTCTACAGGGCCATCTAGGAGAGGGATTTGGGACAAGGGACAGAGAGATTGGACAAGAGGGAAAGGCTTCCCACTGCCAGAGGGTGGGTACAGATGTGATATTAGAAAGGAATCCTTGTTGTGAGGGTGGGGGTCCCTGGCACAGGTTTCCAAGTGAAGCTGTGGTGGATCTGGCTGAGCTTTAAAGTTCCTACAGCCCAAACCATTCTGGGATTCTGTGAGCTACACTTCTAGGAAGAAATGCACCTTGCTTCCCATTGAAATCAGCCAGAGCAAAGTGGTAGCAAAGAATTTTGCTCTTTTTGAGTCTAAACAGGATAATGAAAATTCCTGTGTTCTCTTCTGTCTTGGAGAGAGCAAACATGTGCCACATGACAATTCCTACAGTGCTGCTTAATAGTAGAAAATAACTGTGTGCAGATTGAATGACAGCCCAAGAAAATGCTCTAAGTACTGCCTTTTTGTGAAGAATTTAAGTGCATTGTGATAACTCAGAAAGTGAACTTTGTGGGCAGTCAGCAAAAGGAAGTATCATTGTTCATACCCAGCAGAAAAGCTCAAGCTGGTTTAGTATGGTTCTCATTCTTGCCAGACATGTAAAGTCTCACAGTCCAGTTTTTGATGTGATGGAGACAACCTAAATGATACAAACAAGGTAGAAGAGCCCTTTTCTTACCCTATTCCAAGGTAGGACAGACAACTCTGCAATCAGAATAACTGTATTGGAGATATCCTGATGTGGAGCTCAAGGAGGCAAATACAGGCAGCTGGCAGGAGTTCACATGCCAGCTTGTTCAGCTTAGGAGGTTTGAGTTGTCAAATGCACTGACAAAATGAAAAGCTCTACAAGTTAATCTTAGTGTGAAAGCTTAGTGCACTACAAAAGGAGATTCCTTTTTTTCATTTGTTGCAAGTGTTCTTCAATGCCAAAAAAATAATTTTAAAAAAAGTCAAAGAGGAAAAGTCTGGTAACAGTGACAGATGTTGGAGTTGCAGTGATGTTTGATACAGTCAGTTTTTCTTCTCCTGCCTTTGCTTTTTCACCCACTGTTTTTTATTTCTGTTACTTTTACTCCCTTTTCCCTATCCCTCCTTCCTGCATAGGGGCTCAACAGAAAATGTAATAAATTAATTATATGCTGAAGTGCTTTTACTTAGAATAGGAAGGGTTGAAAAGACTGTGTTCACTTAACCCTTATGAATCTGACTGATTACAATATGGTAATGCTTTATGTCATGGCTCCTGTTGGGAGAATCAAGCTATGAGGCTGAGTACTAGTATGATGCATTTCAATTAAAATTTTGGTGATTACTGGAGAAAACAGATTCCTTTCCAGACACATGGATGCCAGATTTGCTCACCATAGAAACATTACCAGCTAATAGCTTTATTGGTAATAATTACCTTTGCACTGCCTTTATTACTCAATATTTTACAATGGGAGAGGGCACACTGACCTTCCACTCCTTTCTTAAAGGCACAAGACCTGAATGTGATTGAGGAAGTGATCCGGATGATGCTGGAGATCATCAACTCCTGCCTGACCAACTCCCTCCATCACAACCCCAACCTGGTGTACGCTCTGCTCTACAAGCGCGATCTGTTCGAGCAGTTTCGGACTCACCCCTCCTTCCAGGACATCATGCAAAATATAGACCTGGTGAGTGGTACCTGATTTCAGAGATGGTTACACTTGGTTATCTGAGCTCTTCTTACTCTTGAGAGGTGGAAAATATTTATCATTTTTTACCAGTTTGTTTTAAAATGTTGAACTTTTCTTGTCTGTTTTTTGGGCCTGCACACGCCTTCTGGGCAGTGTAGAAACACAGGGTGGTTTGGGTTGGAAGGGACCTTAAAGGTCATTTAGTTCCAACCCTCTAATTTCTTTAACAGCCCTATCCCACATCTTTAACTCAGGAGAATCAGAAGGATTTTGAGATGCCTCTGGTAAGGAATTCCCAAACTGTGACACATCTTTCACCCCAGAAAGGGAGAACAATGTCAGCTTCTCTTGACTGCCCCTTGTTAGAAACCTGCCTTTCAGGGGAGCAAAAGCTAATTTTCGTTGTCAAACAGTCTTTTTTCTTTTCTCTTATTCCTCTCACCAGCCTATTAATGATTATGGGGAATTAATTTTAAATAACTGAGGAGCAGACATTCAGCTGTCTTATTCCCTGTCTATATCTGAATGTGTGTTGTTTCCACCTGCCAAGTGTTTTCTTCAAAGCAGCCTTCCTCTTGCACAGGGAAGCATTTTAGAAGAAAACAGAATAGCTGTGGATAAGAAGTTGTTACTAGCGTGACTCTGTGGAGCTTGACTTTGGGAAACAATTATTAATTATTTCTGCATCTGAGAGTAGTTTTAAGGTTCATATGGAGAGCCTGAGCTTCTGCTAGAAAAATTCAAAGCGTTACAAATTTTTCCCTGTCTTCTAGTCAATATTTGCAGAGCTGAGCAATGTTTGAAGCCACACTATGACCACTGGGTGCAAAATACTGGAAGGGAGGGCTGAGCAGGGTACTAAGTCTCTGAATGCAGTGAATAACATATTATTGTGCCTCATAATCTAGAGGTTTTGGTTTGATTTGCTTTTAATTACAGGAGATTGACAGATATCTAATTGCCCATAAAGGAAAATCATTTAAAATGTTAAACTGAAATCCTGCTATGTACCTATTCCTTCCTCTTCTGTTCTCTCTTCACATTTTCTGGTCATGCAAGAGTTTGGGGAGTGGAGAACTTGAGGCTCAAAACTCTCCAAACTTTCAGCAGCTGCAGACTACAGGCAGCATGATACTGTCTGGATGATTAGAACAAGATGTCTCCAAGTTGTGTAAAGAGGATATGGTGCACTGAAGATAACAGTTGTCTACATTCCTGACTGAGATAGGGACCTTCTCTGGTTACTTGCCCACATCCAGGATAACTGATGGTGGCCAGATCCTTCTGCTTGCAGCCCTGTGCCTCCCACAGACAGCAGCACGTCCTTTCCTTTGTAACAGTTAAATGTAGGTTTTCCTCAACAATTTAAACAATTCCTCCCCAAAACTATTTAATATTGGGTTACAGCATAATGCCAGTTACATTCAGAAACTATTTAAAGCTTTCCAAGGGAGCATGTTGAATTTTTAAATAGCTCCTTTGTTAGAGAAGCGAGGACGTCAAAAAAAGAAATTTTTAAAAAAATTTTTTTTAAATGTACCTGTCACCATCTGGCAAGTGGTAAGAGCTGTCAGGCTTGTAGATCTGAATAAAAGATGAGATTCATCTGACTCCTTGTCTACCCTGTCACGTCCTGCACTTCATAAACAGTACTGGCAGCACCATACAGAACCAGTCTTTTTCATGTGAGCTGCAGCCAGAATTTTCTAACTGGTCTTGCTGTCCCTTGAAACAGTGGCAAATCATATCAGTTTTACTGTACACATTGCAGGGAGCTTGTCTGGGAGCCACGTGGGCAGGATCTGAGAAGAACCAAAATGAGTTTCTGTTTCCAAGAGCTTACCAGGCTTTTCTCTGCAGTGGTGGAGCTGGGAGCTGTATGGGACTCCATGGATGTCTGAAATGTAGCTGTGCTCTGAAAGGAGTCAGAAAAAAATCTTAAAAGATTTGGCTCAATAAACTTCTAAAGTGTATGTTGCTGAAAGCTGGGAGGATGTACTCATGGGGAGGATCTCCCTGTTCATGACATGCTCTTATATTCTTACTTCAGCATCCATCCCAGACTGTTTTCAGATAGAATAGTGAGCTGGCCAGGCTTTTCTTCTGACCAGGGCTGGTTATTCAGAAGAGGATGGACCCACCAACTTCCAGTATATTGGGGAGCTGTGTTGGCTTTCAGGCTGTTGTGATCAAAGAAATTTTGTGGCCCAAATTGTGTAGATTGTAGATAGAAACGGTAAATGTTGAGACTTTTGGTAATGCTAGAGTGGTCAAGAAAAATTACCTTTCTGAAGCTCCCCAAGTGTGTGTGCAGGGGCTCTGCTGCATCCTGGCTCTCTCTCTTGGTACTTTCCCTGGTCATAAACAGCAAAGTATGTTTGGATTATCTGTACCCATGCTGCTGTGGAACCAGGAGTGTAATTTTTGATAATGGCAAGGGGCAATGGCTTCCCACTGCCAAAGGGCAGGGACAGATGGGATATTGGGAAGGAATTCTTGGCTGGGAGGGTGGGCAGGCCCTGGCACAAGGTGCCCAGAGCAGCTGTGGCTGGCCTGTCCCTGGAAGTGTTCCAGGCCAGGCTGGATGGGGCTTGCAGTCAACTGGTCTAGGAGAAGGTGCATTGGGATTGGACTGGATGGCCTTTGAAGGTTCCTTCCAGCCCACACCATTCTGGAATTCTATGATTCCAATCATCAGATAGCTCTAGAGATTCCCGTGAGCAGTAGGTGCCTGTTATGCACTGTGTCACTCTGACATCCCTCTGTTCCAGCAAATTCTGCCCACCAGCTGATGAAAGATTCTCTGACTGTAAACTGTAGTCCGGATTTGCATTTCATAGAGAAATACTAACAGACAGTGTGATAATGTTTAATGCGTCAGAAATCAGATGAAAATACAGAGCATGTAAAGTCTGTAATGAGTTTTGGACACCAGAACAGTTGCCAGTTTGCCTTGTCAAGAATCCATAAAATAGATATGACATGTAAAGACTTAAATGCTTATTATTTTTACTCAGTTGGACATAATGTACTCATCAACCGAAAGGAAGCATGGAAGAGGTGAAAAGGCTAAAAATTTGAAGAAGAATTAATTGGAGAGTGTACTGGGGATGTAATAATGAGTAGTTGATGGTGCAAATAGAAAAAGGCATCTGCTGCAATTCTGTGTGTGTATACAAGCAAAGAATAACACAGAGATGTCCTCTAAGCCAAATCATGCTGGTGGCTTCTTAGCTGGATTACACTGGGTTCAGAATCTCAGAACCATTTAGGTTGAAAAAAATTTTCAACACCATCGAGTCCAACCATTCCCCAGCACTGCCCAGGCCACCACTGTCCCATGTCCCCAATGCAACAGCCATAGGGCTTTTAAACTCTCCCCGGACTGGGGATTCCACCACTGCCCTGGGCAGCTGTTCCAGAGCTGGACAAGCCTTTCCATGGAGGAATTTTCCTCAATATCCACCCTGAGCCTGCTTTGCTCCAGGCTCAGCCCCTTCCCAGCTCCCTCAGCCTCTCCTGGGGCTCCAGCCCCTTCCCAGCTCCGTTCCCTGCCCTGGACACGCTCCAGCCCCTCGGTGTCTCCCTTGTGCTGAGGGCCCAGAGCTGTCCCCAGCACTGGAGCTGCCTCAGCAGGGCCGGCACAGGGACGGGCCCTGCCCTGGGGCTGTGTCACAGCCTGGCTGGGACAGCCCAGGGGCCATTGCCCACCTGGGCACACCTGTGCTCATGCTCAGCTGGCACCATGAAGGAAATTCCAGGTAGAAATAAGAGTGTAGAAAACAGAACCTCTGAAGGTGCTGATTTGCTAAAGTGATGTGGTATTTTTCAAATAAAATGCTGCTTTGAAGGGAAGTGGAATAATCTCTTTGACATACTTGTGGGTTCACAGGTCATAAGGAAAGACTTTTCCAAGGTTAGGAATAATGAAGCACTGTGGTAGGTTTTCAGGGAACTGAGCATTGGAGACCTCTGGGGTTTGGCACCATGGCCCTGGGGCAGAGCACAGACCAGCACAGGCACAGGTAGATGTGGGCATGCCTCTGCAGCCCCACCAGGGCTCAGATCAGAGCAGGAATTGCCCGGGTTACCGTCAGTACAGACCTGGCCACATTAGCTTTGGGCTGTTTCTCAGGATTTGGACCATTCATTTTACTCTGGAGATACACATAATGTCTGTGTGCTTCATTACTGAGGCAAAAATAGGTGAATGTATAAGTGTTATCAGTATAGTGGCCACTTTTTATTGAAAACTACTTATTTGCCTCTGTGTTTTTATAAATAATCTAAAAATCACCATTGCCAGTTGATTGGGAACATATGGGAACCATTAATTCTGTACAGAAGAAACTGAAATCAAAATACCTTCTGCTTCCTATTACTTTACTTTTTATTTTAGAAAGCCATTTTAGTAAGAGATAGTGCATCTTGCTTATCTAAAATGGGATATTCCTCTTCTGAATCGTGAACAAAGAGGAATGCTATGGTTCCTCTTCTGGCCTTGTGCAGAAATATTTCATCTGGGAGCTGTCTATATGCCTCCACTTCAGAGGTGGTCTGTAATTTGGTCAGCCGCTTCAGATATGTCAGGAATTTGGTGAAGACTCTTCACTTATCATTCCTAAAGATGTGTTTGGTTCTTGGCCACGGCGAGAACTCCTTGGCTTTCACTGCTCTCATATTTCCTATAAGCGAGCAACTGATACCAGGTGGTGGAACAGGCCTAACTAGGAGCTGCTAGAATTTTGTTTGCAAAATACTCTGATAGACATCAAGAGGTTGGGAGCAATGGCTTAGTGATGCATAGGATTCAATTGATGCAATTTCCTACAAGGAATTTAATTCTTCAAAGACATTTCCCTACTAGATTTTAAAATCAATCAGGTTGTCTTCACTCTGGCATAGCAACCCCTGTTGTAAGACCTTCAGGACTTAAAAACTAAGTTTTTATGGCTTTCCTTAAAATTCAAAAAACCTTGATCCTGCTGATTACCAGAGCCTGGCTACATACTCTAAGGTTTTGGTGGGTTTGGGTTGGGGTTTTGTTGGTTGTTGTTTGTTTGCTTTGGGGGGCTCTTTTTGCCTGATTTTTTTTTCCTCACTCCTACACTCTAGGAGTGGAGAGCAGAATACCTGGAAAAGCTCATGTGTCCTTGAACATGCTCCTCATTTCAAGGTGGTTCTGAAAAATACAGTACTTCAGGTTTGCTGATTAACCTCCTGTGTTTCTCCTGCTATTGAATCACATGAAGCTGTTTCACCCCTTCTTAAATCAGCAAGGGTTGGCTTTGCCTCTCATTGGCTCCAGCTATGACTACTGGATACCAAATGTAGCTGTGATTTATGTTTCCCTATGGAAGCTACTTAGTTGAAGTGCTAATCCTGTGGTACTTTACAGTGAGAGGTTTGTTTTCTTCTTTTCTTCTTCATTTGGTGTGCCATTAATACATCATATTACTCTCCCAGTGGTGAACATGCCTGGAAATAAAATTCTCAAAGTGTTTCTTTCAATCACTTTCAAAGGGAAATAAAATTGACAAAAACAGGTACAAAACTTCCTCATTTTTTTGCCAAGTGATTTTTTCTTCTGTCTTTCAGAACTGACCTTTGCAGTTGCAGGCAGAGGAGGCAGCAACGTGTTGTACTGTTATTTTTATCTGCAGGAGAAGGAGAGTAGTTGTCATGTTGATTAGGCAGCCGCAGGCCTCACAGCACTTCAGCATCTGCTGATAGAATCCAAGTGGAGAAAACATTTTGCCCTTGATAGCTCTGCTGTTGGCATGCTGTAAAGGGAAGTATTTTGTTACTTCAGCCTTGCAGCCCAATTGAAAACAATAGTTGGGTGAAAATAACAGACACTGTGGTTGTTCTCTCACAATCTCAAAAATAATCTCCAAAACCTAAAATATTGCCTTTAAATGAAAAATGTTTCTGAATCATTCTAATCTTGTAGTACTTTTAATCTCTGGCTGTGCCTTGTAAGTTTACCGTTTAGAAAACAAAAGGAGAAAGTATGAGTTCCTCATGGAAAATTGATTTCTAGGAAGAAGTTCTCACTGCGGGGGTGGTGAGGCCCTGGCACAGGTTTCCCAGAGCAGCTGTGGCTGTCCCTGGGTCCCTGAAAGTGCCCAAGGCCAGGTTGGATGGGGCTGGGAGCATCCTGTGATAGAGGAAGGTGTCCCTGCCCATGGCAGGGATATCCACTGGATGATCTTTAAGGCCCCTTCCCAGCCAAAGCATTCCATGAGTCTATGATTAATACCAGTTTTGGGAATCACTGTAGAAAACTACATAGTTTTCATATAGAAGTATTAATGGTATTTTAATAGAAACCCTGGCAAGGCCTGAGCTGGAGGTGGCCAAACCAGGTCCCCTGTGCCCATTGTAGCACAGGTCTGGGTACCTTAGGATAGACTAAGGTACAACCAGGATTATACTCTGCACAGGGCAAGGCTCTCCATGCCTTTTATCTGGACAAGCATCAGATATTCCTGATGAGGGGTTGTCTGATCCTGGATTAGATGTGCCTTTTAATCTCTGCTAATATGGAAGCCAGACTGGAGAGAGAGCTCTTAGAATGGGTTATGTTGCTTCAAGGAGAGGCCTTTCAGTGCTCAGCATGACTAGGAAGAGAGTAATTCACAGCAACTTGTGGAGTCCCTTCTTACTCTTCTTTGCAGTTCTTTTTTAGACCAATTGCCCAAGTAATTAAGAAGAAAATTAATTTTCAGTGTACCAGGAAAACATAATCTCTCAGCCTTGTTTATTTGCTGTAAGATTTGGGGTTTTTCTATTCATACAGTCATATGCTCAGCTGGTTTTAAAACATGTACTAAAACCTGTAACTCTTTTAATACTCTTCACCCAGCTTATTTTTCTGGTTAATTTTACTTTCAATGGGACAAGGAGTGGAAATCTGTTAATTTTCATTTTTATTTTAAATTCACCTCTGTTACTTAAGTGTAGAAGATAATTAAAGCTCTTTCAAGGCAAAAGGCTACTCTTCCTTATTATGATGTTGCGCTTTTATTTTTTTATATCAAACTAGATTAGTAGGAAAAGTGTTAGACTCTCTGCTATTGCGGTGGGAGCTTGGGCATGAGTGACGTAATACTGGATGTTTTTGGTTTTATTTCTGATCTGGAGCTAATAAGAAAATGCCTTCTTTAGAATCTCCTCTGTATAATTAATCGTTAAGTTCTCTTTTTGCTTTTCTGTTTCGTTACTTCATTGGGATACTTGTGGGTACCTCACTGTCTCACTGGGGTATTGTGCTCTCAGGGTCCAAAAGGGAGGTACTTCATTTCTATTTTGTTTGAAGTACTCAGGCAAATAACTGCTAGAGATAAGTACCATTATTAAAGTAGGCATTTTTAATTTTAGTCATCAACTACACATCAAAAATAGCCATTCTGAGTTCTCTAAAATGCTGACATAGCCTGAAAATACTGGAAGCTTTTCTTGCTTTTATTCTTTTGAAATATAACCTGAAGAAGATTAGTACCTTTACCACAAAAACTTAAGTCTTCAAAAAACTTGTTAAGATTGGAGGGTTTGACTTCCCAAAATAGGAAACGTCAGAATTCAGGGAGTATCTGTGAGCTTCATTCAGTTTCTTTACATGTTTGCATTATGATAGTATTTTATCCTTTTGGTTAAAAGCTAAATATTAAGTTCTGCTTTTGTTGTGGTTTAGCAGAACTTGAGCTAACAGGGCAGTGCCACTGGGAAGGATTCTCTGCAGGAGCCTGCCCTTGGCAAGGATGGGTTTCACCAGTGATTACTGACAACAGAGGAGTGTTGAATGCAGGAAGATGTTTTTTTCTTTCAAAGTCTGTGGGCAACTGGCTGGTTCCTCTGTGAGCCGTGTCTCCTCCACCAGCAATTTGTCCCAAACTCTGTGCCAAAACCGTGTCAGCCTCACTCTGAGGTCCTCACGCTCTTTGCACAAGCTCTTTCTTGCTGTTTTACTCTGTAGTTTCTGGTCCCTCCCTCCAGCTCCTTTGCTTATGAACTCAGCACATCTTCCTACTCCCTTTTTCTAAGGATCAGAGATCACAGTGCTCCACCAGGTCCTTATCTCTAAGAATGTAAAAGCCTACCTGCAGCATCTGCCAGAGGCGGTGAAATTCTCCCTTTCTGCTCAAGTATGGAGATAATCGTAGGGACAGCACAGAAGATTAAACCTGAATTTTCTCTTGACTGGTTTGTGTACTTCTGTTGTTAGAAACAAAACAGAGAGAAAAACCAAACCAAATACCACAAGCCCATGACAACCCCAAAAAGCAGCTTCCAGCAACTTTAGTCTGCCTCTGCCTCATTCACTTGGTGCAAGAGTTTCTAGAGATCCCAGCAAATCTTCCAGCTCAAAACAAGGGCTGGGCTTTCTGTGGGGGAAGTCACAAACAGGAACAACAAATTTGAATCTCACAGTAATCAAGCCATCAGCTGTCTTTGTTTTATGAACAGCAGCTGAGCTGGGAGGCATAATTAGGGTAATGGTTTCTGGCTCCAGCTGTGTCTCACTACAGAACAAAGAGAGCTCAGCAGAGATTTTGTAGTATAATACACTTTTCCCCACTTCTGCTTGGGAGAATTATCGAAGATTACTCGATGGACTGGGACTGTGACTCAGATACAAGTGAACATCAGTATTTTTCCACAGAGGGTGTTGAAAGCTCACAGGATTTTACAGAACCTGCCATCAGCATTGTGCTTGCCTCCAGCCCAGGGGTAGCCAGGTGCTCTGGTGTAGACAGGCTTTACCAAGTACCTCTTGGTATTTTTATAATTCTTCCAGAGGATTCTAAGTAGGTGTTGAAATTTTTCCCCAGACCTTTTTTGTGTTTTGAGTCCTGGATCCCTTGTGTGACTAAGGAGTTTCCCTGAGATAAGGTATGGGATTTGCAAAGTATATTCTTTTTGGATGAAAGGAGCTATAGAAATGGAAGTTTTCTGATGTCCCACATGGATAACTGCCAGTGGGATGTCTGCTTCTGCTGTGACCCACTGAGCTTGAAGAGGGATAAAAGTTAAAGCCTGACCTGACTAAGTTCTAGCTAACAAGGACCAGCTGGGTCACAGAAAAGGAGGTGGGAAGGGAAATATGGGGGAAATGAGCTTGGCTTTACCAGGGGGATGTCTGGAAGATGACAGGGAATTTGCAGGATTCCTTAGGCCTAGAATCCAGGGTGTGGAAGGTATGTGTGGCACTTGGGGTGGATACTGGGTGGAAGAGGAGCTTGGTGGACTCCTTCTCATTATCCACTTGCTGTGGCTTTGAGTGCTACACAGTTCCCAGGAAATGTAGTCTCTCATATTGAGATACTTAACAGTGTAACAATAATGGTTTTACTTTAATACCTTACAACGTAGCTCAGATCATAGAAAGACTGGAAGAACTCAAAAGCCTGATGGGCAGAATGGACAGAAAGAAATATATGCATATGTCAGTGCACAGTACTTGAAAATGTAAATTTATTAATTCAGCTGTGTGTGTTATATTGTAAAATCATCTGTCTGTTTAAAAATGACTGCAAGAGGAAGCTGAGAGTTGTGCTAATTTGACATTAACAAAGTCTCCCTGGCTGTGACACAGGCAATGATGTGATTATTCTTTAAGAAGTGCAGCGCTGCCAAAAAAGAAGATGACAGCTTTGTGTACAAATTGATCCAAAGATCTCTTCTATTTATTTATGTGCTGTGATGTTTCATTCCAGGTGATCAGCTTTTTCAGCTCCCGATTAGAGCAAGCTGGAGCTGAGCTGTCAGTGGAGCGAGTTCTGGAAATCATCAAGCAAGGAGCTGTTGCTCTGCCCAAAGACAGGCTAAGAGTAAGTGCTCAAGACCTCATCACTTAAAGTATACTGTTCCTATCAATTACACATACATGCCCTTTATATCTGTAACTTCAAAAAATCATCTCTCCTCTCAGTAGTGACTGATAAGTGATTACACTGTCGATTGCCATATGTGTATGTTTTCATTTAAATTCCTAATTTCTGCTAAGTGTTTGGGTGAGTTTTTGTGATTAGTTATTAAATTGAAGTGTGTGGAGGAATTAAAATTTGCTGAAGCTAAGGTTTTCTTCAATGTATCCTGAAGATGCAGGCTCCTCTCTCCATCTGTTGTTTAGTTATACTGTAACCAAACACTGGTAATTCTCTCTTTTGATTAATTTCTTTTTCTGTCTCTAGTGTTCTCATGCACCTTTGTCTTGTACTATGTTAAATGCTATAAAAATAAATTTAGAGGGCTTTAGTTAAGAATTACCCAACCTAGGGAAAATCAGTTCAGGACCTGTAAGTCTGGTCAGCATGATGATGAGCTTTCTGTATAATCCTGAGCAGTCCCCTCCATTCCTTTCTGAGAACCTCTCAAATCTCTTGAGGGATTTACCAACTTGACAGGTTTTGTGAGGCTAAAATCCTTTAATGGCTGTGTGATGTTTAAATACTACAATAAAGAAATCTGTGTAAGTGGGTAAGTAAGCAAATGGGAGCTGTGTGTGTTTTTTAAACACGATGAATCTTGTTTCTCTGTTATGCCAAGTGTATTTTAAATACTGTCTGTTTTCTTCAGAACTATTTTTGTTGCTACTCTGTGATAAGAGAGCGAGAACACTATTTCTTTTGCGGTAACTTTAGTAAAATATCCTCTGATAAGGCACACTGAGTCTGTACAGCCAGTGGCAACGGCTGGTAATTTATTTATATGCTGGTAATTTTAAAACACCCAGTGGGAATTTTCTGGCTGGCCGCATATACTAATGTCTTTCCTGCAGTTCCCTGTGTCCCTGAGATGGCACATCTTCAGTCACTCAGGCTGAATTCCTTCAGGAGAGGTCAGTCTAGAGTCCGAGTCCTGAGCCACAGTACAGGAATAGCCTGAGTAACACCAGAGCAGTTGTTGGGTCCAAATCCAGCCCTTCAGGTTGTCCTTTCTGTGTGGTGATGCTGTGAATGCAGAGGAACACTGGAATTTTGGCGGTTTCTATGACAACTTGTTCTGATGTGCAGATAATTAAAAGCTCTTATGTTGAGGCTACACCCTTCTTGACACAAAGCCATCACCAAATCAACTCACTGCTTAGGAAAAAATGAAGGTTTTCTCAGTTGCTGAGTGTGCCACATTGACTGATATGTCAGGCCACAATTTACAGAAATGCTGTTTCTGGAGTGAAATCCCATCAAGTTTCAATTTTCTGCACTAACGATATACAGTATTCAAAATTATATGTTTATATTGCCACTTGAAGTTACAAACCAGCAGTTTTTGGTGTGTGCCAAGCTCTGTAAGTCCTCACCAAACAGTCACGTACTTCTAGTTTTAAGGATGCTTAGTGTTGCTTGAAGGACTTCCCTTTCCTCTGGAGCACTTGAGTTTTGGGACAGACTCACAAAGGGAAGCCAGCCTGGCACATGAGTCTTCTATATTGACCATTTACACCTACTGAGTTTTGTCTTTTTGTTTTTCTTCGGTTTCCTTTTTTTTTTCTTTCTGTTTTCCCAATTTTTTTCCCTTTTTTGTTTTTTCTTTTTCTTTTCTTTCTTTTTTAATGCTTTTGCTGAGCAGCAGTTTAGCCAGAGCAGGTTACTTTTCCATGTAGAAAAGGTGACATTGATCTTGGGATGGGATGTTTGTATATATATAGGTATGCATGTATGTATGTATTGTCATGCATCAATTTGTACATGCAAATAGCATCCTTCCTTTGCAGAGGTAGTGATGAGGAGCAGCACATGTTTCCCTCCTATAGGAATGGCCTTGTGAGTCTTTGTGCCCTCTGTCCATGTGCCTCTCTCCTGGGAGTCTCCCTGTTCCTCAGGTCTTCCCACTTAAGTCTGAGGTTTTCAGGGGAAGCTATTCTAAAGCTCAACAAACTCATATTAAGATCAGACTGAAGATATAGTTACACAATAGCTCTGGCAACTCAGAGGCACTTCAGCAGCTAAGTAAAGGAGAAAGCTTTAATCCTTAGGTCTTTAATGACACTCTGTGGGCAAGTCTGGATGGGTGGGAGCTGCCCTACCCACTCTGGCTTTGATGGCACCTTTCAGGAAGTTGTGCAGAGCCACAAGGGCCCCGGGCCCCCCTGAGCCTCCTTTGCTCCAGGCTCAGCCCCTTCCCAGCTCCCTCAGCCTCTCCTGGGGCTCCAGCCCCTTCCCAGCTCCCTTCCCTGCCCTGGACACGCTCCAGCCCCTCGGTGTCTCTCCTGTGCTGAGGGCCCAGAGCTGTCCCCAGCCAGTTTGGACAATGTCTGGAGGAATTAGGAATCTGTTGCATCTATATTGACACAACGTACACGTAACTCCAATGTGCAAAGCTGTGGAGTTCAATCCCAAGAATATATCTATATGTGTGTGTCAGCTTTGCAGTTAATTGCTAACTAATTTTCAAGCCATCCTTGCCTTTTGCCACTGCATACTGAAGTGCTGTAAAGTACAAGAGACCCTGCAGAGATATTATTCCTGCCTCCTAGAAATAACCATCTTCAGCTGAAGCACTCTGGGGGAGGCAGTTGAAACATGGATGTGATTTGGAAAATGAGGGCTGAGGCAGAGCTTTTACTCAGTCACTTCCCTGCAGCTCAGACAATGATGTTTTTTTCTCGTGTGTACCTAATGTATGCACGGATGTTTTCAAGTGAATGTTTCCAAGTTGCTTATCTTGGCCTTTGTCGAGGAAGTGAGCATTCAAGAGGTGCTACATGTATTCAGGTTCTGAGTCTGTTGCTGAGCCCATAGTTCAAACATGAATCAACGTCAACTAAAAATAACAGCACTTAGAGCCACGATCCTCATCTGCATAATGGAGCTTATCAGTTTGGGAGCACACCCTGGTGCTCCTGCTCCCTTCCACTGTGGGAAGCAACACGGGATGCAAAGTGAGCATGGGTGGTAGCAGTAGGTCATGGATAAATATATATATGTGTGTGTGTGTGTGTGTGTGTGTGTGTGTTAGGAAAGATATCCTGCATTTTCTTAGCAAGTAATTATTGGGAAATGGGAGATCTAACTCAGATTTTCCTTCTAGTCCTGGAGCAGACTGGAGACAAACAATATAATTAACATTATTTTAAGCATATGCTTTTAGCTGTGTACTGTGGAAGGCCAAGAAAGTCCAAGCTGAGCAATTAGCCTTTTAGAAGACTTCTGCACAAATAGAGAGATAAAGGGCAGGTGCTGAAATCAAGAGCTGGTTATTTCTCCCTCAGTCTGTGGGAGGAGATAAATGGAGTTAATATGCCCAGGATGGAGGCAGAAGCCATGGCGTGGAGATAGAGCTGTCTCCTTTGCAGACGTGCAGCCCACAATCCAGGCTCCCTGCTATATTGCAGGAGCTTATTAAAGGCAATTTAGAGATCATAGTGATAGGTGAAAATTAGCCTCATTCTTTCTTTCTCTTTTTTTTTTTGAAAGTTCTCAGGCTGTCTTCCTTCCCTTTGGTGACCTATCTGTACTTTCAGGATTAGGAGAGTGAGAGAAGCAGGACCGTGTCTGGAGCCTGTGACTTATCTCAGGATTTTGAGGGGAGTTAGCCAGCAGATAACAACAGCAACTCTTCTGCAATAAGTGGGAAAACTTGTTTCAAATGCCAGCTAGTGACTGGAAGCTGACATTTGGTTTTATGGAATGATCACACTTGGGAGGCCATGTTTAATGCTTTATAAAAAAACAATTCCCATTACCTAAGCCACTTAAGATGGAGATTTGTTTTTCACGAGCATTTTCTGATCTGCTTGTGTTTTTCCCCCACTCCTTTTCTCCCCATGTCAATGAGTATTTTGTCATCAGTGTGCACTTTGTCAGATGTTCTTTGTGTGCTATGCAGACATGCCATTATGCCATCAACTCTCACAATTTTGATATGGTACAAAATTTAATATTTATTGAAGTGCATTTGAGTTCGATGGGCATTAAAATTTCACAGAATATGTAAAAGGAGCAGAGGTAAAAGCCTTCAGTCTCTTGACAGAACAAGTTTCACTTTAGGTGTTAAAAGCACTTCTCATAGGTTTCCTCTTCTATTAACAATGTACTTCCAACTCCATCAGCTTCCATTTGTTTCACTGAAAAAAGCTGCTAATCACTGAGGCACCAGAGCACAGGGGAAGAGTAAATTGTCATCATGGTGATGGCAGATACTGCCTGGGAGGTGGACCAGAGCAGCTTTATATCTCTGGCACATCACCCTGGGGAGCAGCACCAGAAATTTAGCTACAAAAAATTATCATAAAAAAGAGATGGTTGTTGAATGAAGTGGCAGTGAATTCAACAAGGGATGTCAAGCACGGGTGCTTTGGTAGAATCACCGATTCATTTAGGTTGGAAAAGCCTTCCAAGACCACCAAGTCCCATCATTTCCCCAGCATTGCCCAGGTAACCACTAACATGTCTCCTAGTGCCTCATCCACATGGCTTTTAAATCCGTGCAGGGATGGGGACTGCAACACTGCCCTTGGCAACAAGGGATTGGCAGAGCTTTAGGTAAAGAAATTTTCCCTGCTGTCCACCCTGAGCCTCCCCATGCCCAGCCTGAGGCCGTTCCCTCTGCTCCTGTCCCTGTTCCCCCCGGCTGTCCCCTCCTGTCAGGAGCTGTGCAGAGCCACAAGGGCCCCCCTGAGCCTCCTTTGCTCCAGGCTCAGCCCCTGCCCAGCTCCCTCAGCTGCTTCTCATCAGACTTGTGCTCATGGCAAATCAGAAATCAGGAATGGCCATAAAAGAAAGTGCGTGTGAAGTCTCCAAAACCAAAGGAACCTAAATGATTTCTTGGCTTGGGTACTGAGCTCTCTTTGGAAGAATTTTCCTGCTTCTGCAGATGTTCCTCCCAGAGAGGAGACATCATCTATTGATCAGTCAGTGGTGCCATCACACCTGCAGAGGGACAGGACATGGGCAGCCCTGCACAGCACCCCAGGTGGCAAAGGAAAATGGAAGTGTTCCATATATATGTACCTCGTTGATCCAAAGAAACCATCCATTGCCCCATCTTCTATTAGAATTGCTCCTGATTACAGTTTTTTTTCCTCCACAGTCCTGCTCTCCTTAGTCATGAGTGTTTGGTATTTGGCCACAGCAAGATGCTGGATTCAGGATCCAGACCAGTGGTCTTTAATAATCCAAATTAAACTGGGGCAGATCTGTAATTGCTTTAAAAGCTATGTACAGCTTTCTTGTGTTTTTTTTTACTGCTGTAACACTTTTACTGCTGTGGAGTTTTTGGTGGAATAGTTCACAAATTAACTCTGTGTGACACCATAAAGGGGTAGGGACACAAGAGTTACAGAGACCAACAACTCCATTACAGAGTTCTACGGCACAGCACTAAGCAAGAGACAGAAAACTTCCTTAAAAAATAAATACATCCAGTTCTTCCTGATATTTATCTTTTTCTTTTTTTTTTTTTTTTTTCTGGCTCAAAGGTCAAAGTTCTTATTACAGTGGAAGCTGATTGTGTCTAATACATCCTTAGGTCTGACGCTAGGCAGGCGTCTACAACACAGACTTCCTTTTGCTGACCTTCAGCTGCTGTTAACCCTTACCCTGAAGAAGATCAGATTAGTGACAGAAGTGTAAGAAAGTTTTAAACAAAGTGCTTTTTGGGCCTTTCCAGAACACTGACCATATGCTAAGAGTAAGAGTATTTATGGATTGTATATTTCCTTTTGACAATTTATACCCTCAATTAAGATGTCAAACTTCCCTGCTTCCGTGAGCTGACCTGTAAGTGATGGACAATAACTCAGGTTTCTTTTGAAGGCATTTGTTTTAGAGGTCAGCTTCTCAGAGACCTTGAGTAGAGAAGAATATACTCTGCGTCCCTTGAGAAATATTATTTTGGGTAATCAAAATTCCAGGGGGAAAAAAATGATCTTGAAAGTTTTGATGGGCTTTGTGGTCAGAAAATAACTTATCATTGTGAAACTGTGAGCAGTCAAAGACATGTCTGCACTCAGCTGACTCTGGCTAATCTTACAGCGGGACTATAAACCTGTCTGTCTGTCTGAGCCAGGGCAAACCCTTATGCAGGTGCTTTTCTATTAATGTAAGCCTTGCTACTTAAATTGGTGAGAATGAGTTGAAACTAAACTGGATGACACCACTTTATAATAAGTATGTCCAAGCAGGAGTTTCTATCATTTAAATCTGTTTAATTAAATGGTGCAAACTTGTGTGTAGGCAAGATCTAAAGTATGTGAAAAATACTATGGAAAAACTGTGATTATTACAGTGCTTGAAGTTAGATACTTGCTGACATAATGCATTGTATGGGAACTCTTGGCTTTGTAGTTTGAAACCTTACAGGAAGAAAAATAACGGCATCATCCCAGAAGGGAATGAAAGCTTTGGGGGTTTGGTTCAGAAATAAATACCACCCTCACTTTGAAGCATTAATATGATAATCCACAGAAATGTGACTTCAGTAGGAAGTAGGGTTCAGTAGCTAGTTAGAATACATAGCGTGTTAACAAAAAATATACTCATGTGCCTGGTTGCTTTAACACTGAAAAAGCCAGTGGCCAAAGTAATTTCAATTTGAATCTGTGGATTCAAAGTCATGGAATCACAGAATCGTTTAGGTCCGAAAAGCCCTCTAAATTAAATTCCCCTAGGGTGGCCAAGGCCACCACTAGTTCACATCTACATGGCTTTTGAGCATATAAGTGATCAAAAGTCTTTGAAACATGATGACTCCTGTTGTTCCATGGTTAAAAGTGGATTTTAGCAGTCTTTAGAGAGCCTTGTTTGTAGCCACGTGTAATGCAAATACAGCTGATGAGTTGGATTGAATACCAACAACACTTCATTTTCAGAAGCATCCTTCAGGTATAATGGAAGGAATCAGTTAACTTAGAGACTTTAATGAAAAAAGAAATAAATTCTACTGCAGTCCTTAGCAATGTAGTTTGACTTGAAACTTGCTATCCACAGAGCTTATTTTCATATTGCTGAATTCGAGGTGTTTCAAATGTTGGCATAGGCTGGCAGTTATCAAGCATTTATGAAGCATATTTATTTATTTTTCGAAGTTTGGTTTAATATTTTTATATGGAAAAAAACCCTAACATGAACTCTTCATGCAGTTACCCATTCCCACAAGTGTTTGCAAGGATTTTAACTGTCATACATGTCAAGATTTGGGTTTCTTTGGTGTGGTGTGAAACGAGTCCCTTTGCATACAAGGTCTGAGTTACAGCTGAGTATTTTATCTGCTCGAGTGTTGCCAGGCCGAGCACCATGGCACTCACAGCCTCTCCCTGGCACTCCCAAAGAGAGTTCACTCACACTGTAACTGACTCCATATTTACATGTTACTCTTAAGGCTGTTTGAAAAGGAGATGTGCTTTCCACCTTTCCCCAGTTGTCTTACGAGTGTGAAAATTATACAGTATCACATTCTTTAAATTATTTTTGTAGCATTATGGGGAAAGGGACAAAAAAAAAACCCCAAAACACCAAAAACCACCCTTCAAATGATTCCAGGAAACTAAATTTTTCAAATGTGAATGCTCCTGAGAACCCAAACAAGTTAGGTTTGCTTTTACACAGCAGCTGTCAGTCAATTTTGGGATTAAAACCAGCTTTTAAACTTGAGTTTACTTCAGTGGTTATAAATTCTTTCATGGGGGCGGAGAAAAATAAACAGTAATTTTTGGCATTGTTGACTAGAACAAGAAAAAAACCCAGCTATTTTATTTTGCTTGTCTCCCTGGCACACAGTTAAAAACATATTAATGCTTTTCTGACACCTCCCTATTGAAGAGTAATATAAACATCACTGCAGCATCAACATAGGAAAAAAAGCATTAGCAAACTTTTGAATCTCTGATCTTTAAACTGTTTCTTATGTAATATCAGTTTCTTATTGTAAAGCACCCAAAAATCCCTTTGAACAGAAAATAGTAATCATGCTTTCAACTTAGACCATTTGTATAACAGCTTTTCTTCAGAGATGAAGAATAAACTGAGAACTTCAGTCTTGTTTTCTTCCTAGTCACTGAAGCATTTATTTTCATGGGGAAAATTCTGCTTCTACTGGAAAGTTTTGCTGATGGCTCCAACATTCTCAAGGTTGTCAGGCTGTATCTTCATGCTTAGGAGATGGTACCAGGCATGATGCAGGCAGGACACCAGGCAGGCCCCAAGGCTGTGTGTGTCCCATGGTGGGCAGAGCGTGGTTCACAGTGACTGGTATTAGTTAGGAGGAAGGAGGGACTGTGTGTCATGTTGCCCTGCCCTCTCCCTGATTTCCCTGGCTGCTGCTCTGTGGGGATTGCATTGGTTGCATGGTAGTTCAGAAAGTGGTGCCATGGTCAGCAGCCTGGTGAGGATCTCATGCCGTGAGAGCTGTGTTGCTGCCTGTGCTGTATGTGACCTGAGCAGCAAAACTCTCTGTGAGCTCCTGACTTTCAGCCATCTCAGCTGGAGTAGATTGAGAGAAGCAGCTCAGGGAGCAATGGGATGGAGGTAGAGCTTTGTTAGCAGGTGCACAGTCAGCTCAAAGAAGCTGGGAGTGACCCACATCAAATCCATCAGCTTTTGCTCACTCTTGTCCTGAATAGGTTGGCTTTTGTCACCCTTCTTGGTGAATAATTTCTCTTACACAGGTTACAATTCAAATAAGACGCTGATGTCTGAATCTCTTCAATGTACTTTGACTGTTTGTTGTAAGTTTGTTAGATATTGGGAAGAAATACTTAGCTGTGAGGCCCTGGCAGAGGTTGCCCTGTGCCAGAAGCTGTGGCTGCCCCTGGATCCCTGGCAGTGCCCCAGGCCAGGCTGGATGGGGCTGGGAGCAGCCTGGGACAGTGGGAGCTGTCCCTGCCCATGGCAATGGGTTGGAACAGAGTGACCTTTAAGACCTCTTGCAACTCAGACAGTTCTGCTATTCTATGATAGAAATACTAATCCTTCTGTGCTGGGCTTTGCCTCTGTCAGCCAGCCTGTGGCACTCCATACCTGCAGTGTTATCCTCCACTTTAATGCCACATCCTTAAGAGAGCTGGAGGACTTTTTCTTGCTGCAGTGTTCCTTGCTCGTTATGCAATGCTGTGCACAGAGTCATCGCAGTCTTTGGTAGAAGCACAGCAGCGGCCCAAAAAGGATCAAGGATACTTTAAAGGCGGCAGAGTTGTGAATATCAAAATGCTTCAAAGAGTAGCAAATCTTTTTTGTATCTCCTTCAGATATTCCCACTGCTTTTCTCATTTGAGGTTTAAAGCATGCATTAATTAATGCAAGGTAAAGTCAGGGAAGGAGCGGCAGGAACGGGGAGTTTGTTTGGTCTACGTGTGGGTGTTATGTCTGAAACAGTGCTCTGGTGTTCCTCCAAGGCCACGTACCTTGTTTGCAAACCTGTGCAGATAGATAATGTAGAGAACTGTCATTCTTTTATGCTGTTACCTTGTATTTGTCACAGCCATGAGCAGAAAGCACCCAGCAAGATCCCAGCAAAGGAATGAGTAGTGATGCTGTGATAAAGGACAGATTCAACCAAGTCTCTAGCCTTTTCTTTGGGAACAAGAAAGAATTTATCCTGGGCTTTCCAAAGAACCAGAACATGCAGTAAAACTGGATTCAGACACATTGAGAACAAGCATAATATTTATATAAAGATATATAATAATAAATCTTTCGTTTCCCCACCTTCCCATTTATTATTCTGTTTTTCAGTGATGGGATATTGTGCATCCCAGTAAACTCCAAACCCACAGTACTTTCTCCCTGTCACCGAGACATCTGGTTGTGCTGGGGGAGCTAATCAATTGCAGACATAGTTGCTATTATAAGCCTGCAAGCCACTTGAAAACTTACCCAGGATTTTGGTAATGAAGGGCCTGAAGTTATTATTTGAGCTTTTTCTTTTTTTTCCCTTCCCTTCAGGGGTCATCAGACTGGCAGTATTTTTATTCTTTTTTACAAGCTCAAATTTTAGACTTTTGAAAGTTCAGTTCTGTGTATGTCAAGCTACTTGAATTTCCTGTAAAAATGTTGGAGTTGTGAATTGATTTGTAATAATATGAAAGCGAACGAACATCCAGGTTAACTCTGTCTGAAAAGTTAGTATTTGAATAGATCAGAAACTCAGGGCTGATTTTGGGTTGGGGCACATTTGTCATTTTGCTATTAGAGCTGATATTTACTGTTAACATTCAGTAAGACTGTTAGTCACATTTATGAAGATAACTTTTAAAAAAGAATTTGTAGCTCAAAATGAAGAATGGTTTAGGACTTGAGAGTGACGTTCAGCTCTTGAGGAGACGCACCCTATAGCTCCAATTGGAAACCCCTCCTTCACAGCCTCACTGATGCCAAAATCCAACCAATAATGAATGATTTATCATTCTGTATTTGGCTTTTTCCTGTTGGAAGGGTGGGGGCGAGATCCTCAGCTCCAGAATACCGAGTCACTCCTAGCACTTGGCTCTGAAACACATAAACAATGCGGACTGTTACAAGTCCCATCCCAACGCCCGTATTACACGGCCATGTGTTCTCAGAGTTCCTAGAGCCTGATGTCAGGCATGTGCTGGGGCTGGTGTATTCTCTGCTTTTCTGGGGTCTCACATGCGGCTGGAGCGGCTGTGCCGTGGCCCGGGCTCGCAGCGCAGTCTGGCAGCACCGGCATTGCGCTGGTGCCGCTCGGCTGGGCGGCGATAAGCAAAGAGACAGTCTGGCTCCTTCCAGGAGCCTCTCGGTCATGTCTGAGCGCTCGGCAGTTCCCAAAGCCTCTGGCTGACTTTCCCCTGTGGACCGTTCATTTATCAGGAAATGGAATTGGTTACAGGATTTCGCGCGCTGCCAAACCTCACTGACGAAATCGGCCCCGTTCCTGCTCTCAGAAGTAGGAAGAATGTGTTAACTCTTTGTGCTGACGCTTGTTCTTAGTGCTTTTGCTGAAAAAAAAACCAGGTTCCTTCCTACTTTTAAGGTTTCTGGAAATTGCTGACACACTCTCACCCTTTATGAATATACTACTAATGCAGGATAATTTTGCCTATTACATTTAGCTCTTTGCATCACAGTTACCACTGTCTTTATAAATATTATTTTAGGGCAATTGAGTTATGTTAATGGGAGATTTGCCTACTGAATTCAGTGTATTCTTGCTTCAAAAAAATGTCTTCTGAATTAGAGGAGTGAAAATTAAGATTTATTAAAAACATAAACAATGCTTTGTTGTTTAAGGGATGCTTTAAAGCCTAAGTTATACATATAACTTATACATAACTCGTAGGAGCTTAACCAGAATTGAATAGAAATATGTCTTTAATTATGCATATAGGATGACAACAAAAAAACCAAGTGCAGTTCTTTCTGAGTGTGTTGCTGGTTTTTCATATAGTTCCAAACTCAGCTGTGTAATGGCAAGGTAAACACCACTCTTTTTAGATGCTATTTGGAGGTCATTGTCTTTAATTTTTAAAGTTTTCAGGAAACTTTAAAAAACAACTGCACTTTTAAAAATGCAAATGCATTTTTTTTTGCGACTTACCAGACTCCAGGCTGCTCTGAAGTTTGCAGGGCAGAGCTGGTTGTCAATCACAGAATCATCTGGGTTGGAAAAGGCCTCTAAGACCATCAAGTCCAGCTGTTCCCCAGCACTGCCAAGGCCACCATTAACCCATGCACCAAGTGCTGCATCCACACAGGTCTTATGCCCCTCCAGAGATGGGCATGTGAAACTGTGCCAGGCTGGTCAACCTTCTCAGTCAAGAAGTTTTTCCTAATACTCAACCTAAACATGAGCAAATTCTCAATTGTGCAAATTGCACTGAGAAACAAAGAGTCATTTTGGTTTTATTAATTTGTTTATATTGATAGGAGCTACTCCTGAGGATTTTTCATTTCTCCAAAGGTCAACATCTGTCTCTTAAGACTCCCCAGTTTTGTCCCTAATTAGCTGAGCTCACTCCTTTTGCAATACTTTTTCTGTGTGGCACACTGTATCTGTGTGTTTTAGAGGGGATGGAGAAATGACCATTTGCAGGTTGTCTGCTGGTGGATGCAGGTGTCTGTTCCTGTACTACTTGAATCATTTTAGTTTGTGCAACCATGTGTTGCACTGGGAGCATGTCTCTCATAACACATCAGTCTGTTTTAATGCAATCAATAGTTGTAACCTCCCATGTATGAAATTACTAAGCCCAGAGGTAAAGCACAGTGCACATATGGTAATTATTATGTCTGGAAGTGGTTGCTGCATTAATTGATAGCAGTAGCAAGTAATGCAGCCTCTCTTAATTTCATCACTTCTTATACAAAAATCCTGTAAACAGAATTTTTGCAGTCTAATATGGTAGTCTCCTTTTTATTATGAGCAAATCACTGTGGAAGTATTTAGAGCTCTCTTAGTTCATTTAGCTTCATGGCAATTTGTGATCCTTTGTTCCACAAACAGAAAGTGGCTGAAAACAGCTCCACAACCTGTGAAAGCACCATGTAAGCCTCATCTGCCACTCTGTGAGCCGTGGTGGTTGTTGCAGGAGCCGCCCGGGGCTGGTGCCAGCGAGGGACCCTGCTCATGGCCTGCATCCTGCGAGCCCGAGCCACTGCAGGGGAGGATAAGTGGGTGATTTGGCCTCATTACCGACATAACTGAGGCTCATAAAATTCAGATGTTTTCCAAGCTGTGTCTGCAACTCAGGTTAAAGTAAAAATATTACGAATTTTAAACGCATTCCTTGCTTTTAAAAAATTGTGGTTTAGTAGTATAAATATAATTTTCCGTTTTAAAGTAGTGTGTCATAAGTACTCCTGAGGATCTCAGAATGATGGTCCTTTCCATTGTGAACAAGGAAAGCCTCGATGGCTAAGGGCTGTGCATGATTGGAGATCCCTCATTCTGTCAGTTAGAGGCTGATGATGTTTAAGGCCATCAGAGTGCCAGTAACACTCAAATCTCCTTGCATTATGTGTTGAAAAATGACTGACCTTGTCACAATCCCAAAAAGACCTTTCCTGTCATCTGGGGAAGCTCCAAATAATTTAGAGCCATGGTTTGGGTTTAGAACCAAGCCAATGGTTTGGGTTGAAAAGGCTTAAAGCTGATCCAGGTCACCCCCTGCCATGGGCAGGGGCACCCTCCACTATTCCAGGTTTCTCCAAGCCCTGTCCAGCCTGGCCTTGGACACTTCCAGGGATCCAGGGGCTGCCACAGCTGCTCTGGAAGATCTAAGCCAGAGCCTCACTTTTCTTCAATGTTTGTTTAAAATCTTAATTTTCTTGAATACATACAAGATAAAGGACTGGCTGAAAATAGGCTATTTTGGAGTAATAGATAGTAAAACTAAATCATATAAATGCAAATATAATGAAAGTCTTACATGTAGGGTTCTCAGAAGCACTGGTGAGGGTTTCACTGGCATCAGGGTTATGTCGACAGCTGTAGTTTTAAAATCAAGTATGTTGTTTGTTTTTATTCTCTCCTTTACATCTTGCTTGTAGTTAGATTACAGTTCTCTAGGAAAGAAGCATCCTGTTCGTACAGAAGACATGTTTATCCTACTGAAATCCAGGGAAGCACATTTCATTCCAGGATGAAGGAATGCATCAGAGATGGATATTGCACAAGAATCCAAGGTAGCTTGGGAGGGTGGTGCTTGGGTGAGTGACTGGAGTACAGTGATTCTGCAGCTCAGGAATGAGGTGCATTGGCCAAGATGAGGATGAAGGGTGGGCTAGCACAGGACACTCCTATTCCCAAGCTGCTGTCTGCATGGAGACTAATATTTACATGGAGGCTTACTGTCTGTCCCCTCCACCCCTGAAGATTATTCCAGTTACCTTCTGGAAGCTGCGTTCTGGATTCAGTCACTTCATTCCCGAGTCATTGCTTTCTTATGCAAAGCTCAACGATTGCATTGGAGTGAAATCACCTTATCCTGGATTTCTCGTAGCTGCTTCCAAAGAGATTCCATAATACTGTTATGCAGGTTAGTCTCCTGCAGAAGGCTGGGCAGTGTTTTGGCTATCCCAAAAAAAAAAGTTTAAAGAAAAATGTGCAGACAACAAGGTCGTACCTGCCCAACCAGAACTACCATGGACTAGGTAACAGTAACAATTTAATTGTATAAATGCAAATGTAATAAAATTAATACAGTAATATCTACTGAGACTTAATTCTTCAATAAAAATGGGAGAGGGAAAATAAACCAATTCTAGCAGCAGGTTGATCAGCAGTGCAGGAGTTTGCCGTTTCTCTCCCATGGTCTTCTTCACCTTGCCATGACTGGAATTCCCTTTGCTGCTCTGCAGAGCTCTAACTGCAGCCACAGCCCTGTACCCAGCTGAGCTGAATAATGCCTCAGCCTTGGCTGTGGCACTCTGTGGGTTGTAATTAACTAGCTCCCATTAAGGCAACAGATGAAAATTCATGCAGTTACATGCAAAAGCTTTAGAAGATGAATAGTGTCATGTAACAAGAGGTGTTAAAGGAGGCTTTGTTTCTTTTTTTTGCTCAGGATAAGGGTTAAAGTTTTAAATGAAAAGAAGGTAAATTCAGAGTAAGGTATAAGGAAGAAACTTTTTATAATGAGGGAGGTAAAATACACATTGCCTGGGGAGGTGAAGGATGATCCATCCCTGAGAGGGTCCAAGGCCAGTTGGATGGGGCTTAGAGCAACCTGGAACCTCTGTCCCTGCCCATGGCAGGAAGTGGCACTGAATAAGCTTTGAAGGTCCCTCCCACACCATTCTGGGATTCTATGACTCTATGAAATAATTATGTAATTCTTTATGCTACCTGTAGAGAGCAGAAAAATATTTCTGTAAGGGACACAAGGGAAGTCTACTGCAAAGATCTTCTCCTTCCTTGGACCTGAAGAATCTGGTGGCAGTCCACTAGTGACAGTCAGGGTGAGAGGGACCCTTTCAGCATCTTCAGCTCATACCCAGTGAAATGTGCTCCAGCTGGTTCTCAGCCATGAGGACACTATTGAGCTGTGATGAGCAGAAAACATTGCTGTTAGGAGTGAAGTTTTGGAGGAGAATAATGTAACTGGTGACATTTTCTGTCATCCATGATGAGGAATGTATAGCATTATATGGAAGAGCATCCCTGCACAACAAGACAGTAAATGGTGAGGGGCTGATGTTGGGTGCTCTGCAAGCTTTGTGGAGGAGAAGGGTCAGGAGATGACACACAAACTCCAGTCTACTAAAGGGAGCATGGATTACCAAAAGAGATCAGTGAAATATTTCTTTATCCACAGCTGAACTCGGGCCTTTCATTGCAACGTGAAATGAACCAGCAAGGTTAGCAATAAGTTCTGATTCAGAGCTTATTCAGCTCTTCAGAGCTCTTCAGACACTCCATTGGCTGTCTGTGCATCTATTTTAAATTAATTGTGCAATTTAAAAATAAAGAACCAGTCCCAAAATTTAATTTTTCAGTGGCACTTAGAAAGATGGTGTAATTTAAACTAGAAGAAGAATGTTTTGACTAGGTATTAGGAAAGAATTCTTGACTATGAGGGTGATGAGTGCCTGACACAAGGTTTCCCAAAGAAGCTGTGGCTGCCCCTGGATCCCTAGTAATGTCCAAGGCCAGTCTGGACAGGGCTTGGAGCACCCTGGGATAGTGGAAGGTGTCCCTGCCCAAGGCAGGGGGTTGGAATGCAATGGACTTTAAGGCCCCTTCGAATCAAACCAGTCTACAATTCTCTCATTCTCTTACTTTGTGGGAAGGAAGGGCACAAGTAAGAGACTTTGAGCAGAAAAATTTAAGCTTTACACAGATTCTAACATGACACAGTCTGTCTTTGTGTATCTGTTCTTTGACACCAGATACATTAGATTGACTGATTTCATTGGTTTAAAGAAGCTGCTACAAGAAAGAGATACCAAGTGCAAGGCAGAAGGCAAGCTCTGGAGAAACAGGAGGATGGGAAAGCAGTGTGAGAGTTTCCAAGTTGCTCCCCATGGCAACAGAGCTCTGACCTGGGTAAACAACTCTCTGCACGTGTACGTTTTTCAAAGCTACTTCCATTCTGCTAACTGCTGGCCTGCCACATCATTTGAACTCTCTTAACCTTCAAGGGTGATCCCATTTTTTCTGAAAGAGAGCACAGAGGAGCTTCCCTGCCCAGAGCTGGAGAGCTTTGGCTTTGCAGGAGATTGGCAGAAGCCCCGCACTTATGAGCAGCCCAAAACTCCCTGTCCAACACATCTTACAGGAGGGCTTCCAGCCAGAGCCCAGCCCCTGCTCACTTCAGAGCTGTATAATTGCTCAAGCTAAATAACATTCCCCAAGTTTCCCTCCCTAGAAAGCCTCCCTATACTTTTATTACGTTTTTTGCTGTGACTAAATCTGCCTCACATGTGTTGTGCAGCCTCCCCTCGCTCCATTGCATATGTTGTGAGTCCAATGAAAAGCACAGTGCCAAAGGCACTGCATTCGCATGACATGTTGTTTCCAAATATCTTGCAGCTTTGGTCAAAATAAAGTAAAATTACGCTGAAATGCCCTGACCCCTTTCTTCCCCTGCTCAGTTGAAAGCTATTTCCAACCCGTGTGTTCCTTTTCTACTGCAAACCTTCACTGCAGGCAGAGTAGCTGAAAAGTATAAAATGTTGCATTTAAAATGAATTTATTCATTTGTTTGATTAATAAAGTCCCACATTATCCCCCCTCCATCAAGAAAAAGAAGTATTCACCACTTTTTAAATAAAGCGTAATAAAGTGTTGTGTCAAAGGCCAACAACTTTATCCCAAAAGGTGCAAAATTTAATGGGTTCTGACAACTAAATACAAGATAAAGGGAGAAAAAAATCATGTAACTTCTAATTATACTCATCCAATTGCTCTTCCACTTATAAGGTTTAGCTGTCTTTTCTGAATTAGTCTTTTGAATTAAGTTTCCATAATATGTGGCAGATTGAGAAAAACAGTCCTCAGAAAATTTCTGCCCTGGATGACAGATGAACTAGATAATGGAGTATAATCTCTTCCATTTTCATGATTTTGACACATTTTCACTTCTGTGTGTATGTTTAAATCAAGGAATCAAAATAAGTTTGAGTACAGAATATAAATCCCAGACAAAATTACAGCTTTCATTGCAGTGTTGGGTTAAATGTAAACAGCAGGAATGTTACAGATATCTTCTAATTAAATGCATAAATCAGAGGAATGTCTTGAATGTTTACAGCAACTGCACCAAGAAGTGAGAATGAGGAAGAGATGTACTTTGTCAGCTGATGGCTGCGTCCCCTGCATTCCCATACAGAATTTAATTTTGTCACAACCTTTGGTACAAGTTGCAGAGCTTCTCTCCAGTTGATTTACAGGCTGTTTGTTGCTGCTGAGGATGATTAGAGATGGAAATGGCTTTTTCCTAGCCAAGCAGGGGTTTCTCATATCTGTCATCATTGCTGAGGACTCTGGTGTTAGGATTTGGAGGGCAGCTGGTTTAGACCACCCTGCCTTTTTTTGTCACTGTAGATGTTCTGAGGTATCAGATGATGGTATTGAATCTTAAATCCACATGGATTTAGGCTGGGTTTATGATAAGATTTTAATTCTAAACCCACAATCTGTTGAGCTCACAAACAAAGGCTGATTTTTCTTGACTGTGTCCTCATGTTGACTCTCTTGCCTTACAAATCCTACTATGCTTCCTTCTACCCAGGTTTTCTCCTTGTCCTTTAAGTTAGAAAAACCCTCTTAGACCAGCGAGTCAAACCATTCCCCAGCACTGCCAAGGCCACCCATGTCCCCCACAAATGCCACATCCACATGGCTTTTAAACTCCTCCAGGGATGGGGCAGCCACAGCTGCTCTGGACAACCTGTGCCAGGGCCTCACCACCCTCACAGCCAAAAATTTCTTCCTTATATCCCATCTAACCCTGTCCTCTGGCAGTTTAAAGCCATTGCTCTGATGTTTAAACTCTGGGGAGAGCAACCAACCTGTGGATTATGAGCTGGGGCTTGAGGGCAGACAGTGTAGCAGTGGGGTGAGAATTTCCCATCTTGATGATGCTGTAGCAGCAGCATCCAAAGCTGCACGAGAGAGATTTCCCTTCCTTCACTGCAGCATGTGAGCTATCAAAAACCACAGCAAAGATGGTTTCTATAGATGGGAAGCCAGAGGCTGGATAGTGATGGGTAGTTCACCGAGGGAAGGTCCCTCGAGTCCATGGGAGACTGGCAGCTCCAAAACATGTAAGGAAATTTTGTGTTTGTGGAGTGGGAGGAGAGCCCAGGCCTTCAACTTACACGTTGTCCTTGGTGTGAGACCCACAAGATCCAAGTGGTGCCTGTAGTTCTGAGCAGAGTCAGGCAGCAGAATTTTATTTGAATTACTGGTGCTTATCTGCCCCACCAGGACTTGCCAAGCTGCTGAGCTAAGGCCAGCAAGGCCTGATTGTTGTCACCAGGGTAAACAAACCTGGCTTGAATGCACAGGGAGGAAGGGGCAGATAGGTTCAATAACAGAGGAACATAGTAGCATTTATGAAAGAATTCCCCAGTCTGAGGTGGGGAGTTCTCTAGAAATGTTTGATTCATGTCCTAAAGACAGTCTTTACCAGAATAAGTCTTCATACAAGAGGAGTGTCAGTGAAGGCAAAAAATATGGAAATGCTGCATCTAAAGCATAGTGAAAAAGAAAACACAAATAATTTTAATTCATTATTGAAACAGTGACTCACTTGGGTCCCTTTCTCAGATTGAGGTGATTGTTTGCATTAGGGAAAAAAAAAGCAGTTTCACTATAGGAGAGTGCTACTTTTTTAAACTGGTGGCTGCAGGATGACACCAAACATACAGATCCCTTTTGGTTGCAGTCAACTCCTGTACTCAGACAGTCAAGGAGATTGCCCAGTTGGCCAGGTTCAAGATTTGCAAAGATGTCTTAACACCTTAAGGAATCCTTGTCCTGCCCATACTTAGCCTTTCCCCTTTCTACACACTGCTTGCCTCTATCATTTATAAAGGCATGTCTTCAATACCTAATTTGAAATTGCTATTGCAACCTGCATTATTATAATGGAATATAGAATAAAATATAGCATAGAATGAGCAACCTAAAAATCCATTTCAGAAAAGGCGTCCTTGTTATTTGTTGAGGTCAACTTAACACAACCCCTCTCCCCTGATTTTGGTTTGTCTTCAAGGACTTTTGGCATTAGGGCAATTTTTTTCTATAAAGCTGTGAAGTCCACATTCACAAAATTACTGTGTAAACGTTCACATTTGGCACCAGCTCCTTGGCTGGCAGTCCTGGCAGAGATAAGGCTGCAGTCTGGCACTGTGTGCTATGGCTGGAAAGGTTTAACTGTCACTTGACATTTCACTCCTCAAGACAAATAAATGGGATTTCCTGCATGCAGCAGGGCAGCACTGCTCATCTCGCAGCACAGTCTGTCTTTTTGCAGAGGCTTGAAATTCTTAAGAAGGGAGTATGTCCACTGGGGTGTACATTTTCCAGTTTGGGGAGATTAGGGAGCCAAAGGTCTGCCGGCTCAATAGGGTGTTAGTCAGCACGTCCTGAGCTTCAGGCAGATAAGGGTCCACTTCCTAGGCTGCCCTGATCTAAGAGTTAACAGTTGGTGACAGCGAGTCTGTCTCTGTTCTTTAGTCATTGTTATAATTTTTTGTAATATTTACAGGCCTGGCTCTCTCAGATTAAAAAGTACAAAATCAAAAGGAGGTCTTCCTCCATGGGCGCTGGGGGTGGGGGAGGATGTTTGGGCTTGGCACGCGGCTCCACCGCCGCGCTGGGTGGGAGGGACGGGAGCAGGATGTCGGCGCGGGCCTCAGCTCTGTGGCTGCTGTGAGGAAAACTCAAACCTCGTCTAGTGACCTTCAGGAGCCCTCCACACCAGGAAACATACTGCGGATGTCAGCCCCCAGGATGCAAATCAAAGGTGTTAACCTCAGCTGGGAGAGTGGGCCTTGTCTCCCTGGTTGATGCACGAAGCCAAGGCCTAGGCAGCGCATCAACCCTTGTACAGTGATAACGGAGAGGAACAGGGTCCCAGTTGTCCAAAGGAATGTTCTTTTTGGCTTGGCGGGATGTTTTGGAGGCAGTGTTGAACTGATGTGTAGTGAAAGCATGTCTGGGACCTCATCACTGGAAAAGTATGCAAACTGAATCACTGTGCTCTTCTCCTGCCACCTTTTGTGTTGGGGGAATATGGTCTACACAAATAAATGAGAAAACAAAACAACTGTGACGTGGTAGTAACGCTAGATTTGGGGTGAAAGAAACAGGCAGATGAAAACAGCATTTTGACCTCTCAATCCTTTTGGTTCTGCTGGATTATCCCAAGACTGTATTAGAGCAGAGAAAGGTCATATAGTAGTTTGCAAAAGGAAAAATCTTATAACTGTGAAATTAGTGGGGTTTATACTGTTAATGTGCTCCAGTCTCTTTCCAGCTCAGATGCTGAAGAGCAGAGAGAGGAGTGCTGGAAACTCCGTAGATGGGTCACAGTCTCCATCAGCAAGAGCAGTGTGGGACCAAGTCAGATGACAGAATCTTCAGCTCCTTCTCCAGGGTGGAGGAAGAAAAACCTAACCCTAGGCATGACAATCCTATGAAAAAAACAGAAAGGGGGAAAAAAGCTAAAAAAATATAAAAAGGGAGAAAAGGGTAGGGTTACTGGGTCAGGATATGTACATTGTCCATTCAGGGTTCCTGAGGTGCATCCCTCTGGCATCAAGGCAGAGTGCCAGAGTGATCGAGGCTTCTGTACCCTACCAAAACATGAAAGGGTGGGTCATGTTCTTAAAGTCCAGTAGTTTCCTTCACTGTCACATGCATATCCAGCAGCTTCTGCTCGTTTTGTGCTGCTGATTGCATGGCACACACCATGGTGAGGGTTTTATTTGCACAGCAGTCGGATCTTTGGTGGGAGTAGGAGCCGGGCAGCAGGGAGAGGTTTATCTGGGGTTTGTTTCAGGACGGTGGGATGGTGCCGTAGCCTAGGTGGGGCAGCCATCCGTGATGTTATCTGGAGCACAAAGCATTTCCATGATAAACAACATTCCTTGTATTTTAGACTAGTCTGCTATCGAAGTCAAAACAACTGCTCTGGCTTAAACAGTAGCTCTCGCTGCTTGAAATGTAAAATACATAATTGGCTGTAAGATTTGTCTAGAGCAGATTCTCTGTGTCTTTTAATATATAGCTACACATATTAGTGTACATTCATTATTCAGCAGGGTTATTTTCTGTGAAGCTTCTGTAATTTGTGCACTTCATAGGCCCTTTTAAATCCTTTCCATTTAATGTTAAAAAAAGTTGTTATTGTTAAAAAAAGTTTAATAAATTATATTGAGCAGACTAAAAGTGTGTAACTCACTTTTCAGAAAATAATTAGCAGATGGTTGTCTCTGACATGAGAAGTGGAATATTGTTGGGCATTTATAGTATTGGCTTTGTGTTTAAAAAAGGCTGATGAAGGGAATAAGGTCTGTCATTTTTATCCCAAAGTTGAAGCAGACTTTGTCCAGATACACAACTTAATTCTTCTCTACTGCCTTCACTTACAATATCTCCAAGAGGAGACTTTGCCTTTCCCAACCCTACCTCACCCTCCTTTGCATTCTTCCACATTGTAGAAGAATAATAAAATAAAATAAACAAATTGCCTCGGAAGAATTATTTTGGTCTTTGGCAAGTCCTGAACCATAAAAAGCCTTTTCTTGTTTCATATAAGGGTTTCCCACTGACCAGGCGATACTGGGGCTCTGAGAGCACCATGAGCTTTTTCTGGAGGGAGCAGGCATCTTAGGATCTCACAGATCACAGAATCACAAAATCATTTGTGTTGGAAAAGTTCTCTAAGACCATCAAGTCCAACTATCCCCCCAGTACTGCCAAAACTACCATTGATCCACATCCCCAAGAGCACATCCACACAGCTTTTAGATCCCTCCAGGGATGGTTATCTGCTCCAGGTCTCGTTGACTGCAGAACTGATCTTCCCCTGCCTTCTCTTGCTTCCTTGACTTTATAAATACATTTTCTGTCTTCTGCAGAGTGATCCAAACAGTTCGTGTGCATGTATGAACTCAGGACAACTTGAGCTTTTGCCCAATTTGAGATCTTCAAAGAGTTCTTCCTCATGAGATGTTCCCAGCTGATTTATTGCTGCCAATTTCTTAAACTTTACCTTCTGTGCACTTGAAAAGTGGCAGAATTCATAGAATCATAGAATCACTGAATGTTTTCAACTGGAAGGAACCTTAAAGCTCAATTTGTTCAAACCCCCTGCCATGTGCAGGGACACCTTCCAGGTTGCTCAAATCTCACTCATAAAATTCTGGAAAGAAAAAAATACAGCCTTGAATCAGCTTTGTTTGGCAAGTGAGTGATATTTTGGAGTTTGGAAAGTCTCATAAGGTGCGGGGTTTAGTTCTGAGAATTTGGAAATTAATGTATTTCTAAGCCCTTCTTTGAGGGTACTGCTAAGGCATTATGGTCTTAACTGTGAGTTGAGGCATCTAAAATCTAGTTCTAATCTTGTAACTTTTTGATAGCAGGTTTATAAGTCTTCTATATAAAGGTGTCAATGACGAGTGATTTCTAAACTCACTTCAGTTTTAAAAAAATGTTTGCTGAAAGCCTACTGTTTTTCGTGGTTGTGTAAAGCCTTGCACATTAATCTAGAGAAGAATGGCTTGCAGGCTGAAGCACAGGAAGCCGGGGCTTAAACTTATTTGCATCTTCCTTACCAGTGTTAAAAATAGGGACTATTGTTATGAAATGTGCATTTTCTGCAAATCCCATGGTAGGAAAGGCTTATATGTCTGCTTCATATCCATAAAAGTTTTGTGAGTTGATAGACTCATCCCCATTTGTGCTTTGGTGCCCTTTAATGCCACTGAGAAATGGATTCAGGGATTATTCAGTTTTTCAGATTTTAATTCCCTAAATTCAAAAACACACAAAGGATTTTACTTATTTGTCTGAGTGGTTGGTGTATGTACATAACAAGTGCTAGAGCGAGGTCAGGACCAGAACTGTTTTTGTCAGTTGGGTCAGTAGCTTTGTTTCTTCCATGTGTTTAACTCTCTTCTTGGTTAGGTTTTTTTTTTTTTTTCCGTGTTAAAAACATCCTTTGTTTGAATTGTTGTCATTTTGAGTTGTTCAATTTCTGCTCAGACCTGTGTTCTTTCTTTTAAAAGGCCACTGTATTTTCTGAGAATTACCGTTCTTTCAGGTTAAGCCCTGAAGTGAATGAAAGTTCTGTTTTTTGTTGATGGTACCTCATTTACACGTCCTGCCTTCATCCTCATGCTTCAAATGTATTACATACATCAATGTCTTTTATTTTATTTGGTAAAGCAAACATGTATTGTATTTTCTGCAGTGTTGGAAATGTCCTCGTAGTGTTTCTGTTGTTTTCTGTCTCCACGGTCTGACAAGTCTGCCTCCTGGCTGTTGAGCAGTCCTCTTGGAAATGTTCTGCAAAGATCTGTGTCCATCTAGACAACATGGCATAGAGAACAATCCTGGCAGGGAAAGCAAATTATAGTTAGGGCTATAAATCCTTCAACTGTGACTATAAATGTCAGGATGCATAAAATGTACGTAGAGATTAATGATACTTAACCATGCGTGACACATAGGTTTGGTTCAGTCTTTCATCTTGGTTATCTTTTCCTCCCATTCCAAAATTTCTTCAGGTGGACACAGGATCTCTGAAGCTGAACAGAAACTCAAATCCTTCAAACTAAGGGATTGAGGGATTTTCATAGAATCCTACAATAGTTTGGGTTGAAAGGAAGTTTAAAGCTCATTGCGTCCCACCCCCTGCCATGGTCAGGGACCCCTCCCACTGTCCCAGGCTGCTCCCAGCCCCATCCAGCCTGGCCTGGGGCACTGCCAGGGATCCAGGGGCAGCCACAGCTGCTCTGGGCACCCTGGGCCAGGGCCTGCCCACCCTCCCAGCCAGCAATTCCTAATTCCCAATGTGCCAGAATCTGTGCCTGCCCTCTGGCCGTGGGAGCCATTGCCTGGGTGCTGTCCCTGCCTGCCTTGTCCCCAGGGGCTGTGCAGCTCTCCTGGAGCCCCTGGAGGCCCTGGCAGGGGCTCTGAGGTGTCCCTGGAGCTTCTCTGGTGCAGCTGAACAGCCCCAGCTCCCCCAGCCTGTCTTTATAGCTGCTGACCAGTGGTCCTGTTTGTTTTTGGTGCTGTCTGGAAGTAGCCCAGAGTCCAGGTGTTTCTGATGTGGAACCCAACAGATCCTGAAATACCAGATACCTGACCTTGTCCTAAGCTCAAATATATTCATTTATACAGAGCATTTCGAACCTGTGCAGATAACAGCCTGGTATGAGGACAAAAATGGCACAGTTTGGGACTATTGACATTTATCAGCAAGTTTCCTTTCCTGGAAGGTAAAGAGACGTGTATATGTGTTTGTGTCTCTGAATTTCTAGGACTTTAAAGTTCTCATTATTTGCCATTCTATTCCAGACAGAAAAGCAGTCTTCTTAAGGTACCCTGCAAAGCTTTGTGCCCTGGCAGGTTTGCCACAAATATTTAACTCATTTAACTAATTGTGTTTTTACCAATAATTATCTAGGCAGAACTGTTTGATTGATTTTTCCCAAAATGACCTGGCTTCTCAGTACTCTATAAAAAAATTGGTAATTGCTGAACTCTGACCAGAGGCACGTCTGCTTCTCTGGCAGTAGTTCACATCCGACCCTGAAAATTCACTGCTGAGCATTTGTTTTCCTGGAGCTGTGGTTGTACAAACCTTTACTCAAAGTGATCTGAAAACAGAAATCACATATCAATGAAACTTGCTGAAACAGTTCTCTCTCTGTAGATTAACTCCTCTACCCTCCTGGACCTGAAGATGGTGACCCATTAGAATGTGGGTTACCTGTCTTACTGAATTTTGCTCCCTGGGAACAATATTGTTGTCTACTACAGCTTGTGTAGTGGCTTAAACTTTAATCATTCTATTATTTTAAATAGTACTGTATTTAATATATATTTATTAAATAATATGTAATATACTTACTATATTTAGCTTGTGCACAGATGGCTTTGAACCTCTTATACCATAAGTTTTATATTTTTTTCCACTTCCCTGCCATGCTCTGAGCCCCCATTTTCTTCACTGTCTTTCTGTTTGCACCTATTCCTTAGGCAGATCTCTGAACAAGATGTGTGGCTCACACTTAGTCTAGCACATTTCCTGTTTGCTTCCTTCATCTCCCCACCATCATCCTCTGTGCTGTGAGCCCGAGGAGGAGAAAAAGATGGTATCAGGCAGGTGTGGTGTAGCCCATACAGATACTTCACCAGAGCCACACACTTTCTGTCTGCAGTCAAAGAGAAGCACTACAGACACGAACAGAACCTGAGAAAGATGAAACAGCCTTAACACCCCACGAGAACTAAGCCATTGCAAAAATTCAATCTGTCACTATCTTGGAGCGAGCACTGAGACATTTTCTTCCACGAATTGTGGTCTGTTAAAGAGCTCAAGTCCTTGTATTTATATAAAACCCAAATATATCAATGTTTCCATATGTACCTGTATATCCATACCATGAACAGTGTGCCAGGCATGATTGTTGTTGAGTTGTTGTCAAGATACTTGGCCATTAATTTTACCTAGATTGGTATTTTGGGGACCAGATTTCCAAGTGGCATTGAGGACTTGGCAGTCAAATACAGGTGTCATTCCTCTGCCCAAAATCCTCACAGATTGCTATGTTTGGTGCAAGGCAGGTTTTAGGGGCGATTCTTGCTGGGGTAAATATTCATTACAGACCCTATAACAGAGGCTTGGTACAGTGCTGAACCTGAGCCCTCTTTTTTTCCTCTGCCATTTGATGTATTTTGCTAATGAGGTCCAATCCTACAGATGCTCTGCAGGCAATACTGCTATATTTAGCAGAAACAATATGAAACACATAATTTGCCATCAAGTCATTAGGTTACCAAACAGGATTCATGGTAAGCTTTTCAAACACAGAAAAATCCCATTTTCAGAAAGACTTTGAAGCTTTGAATTGATGTAAAGTTCACATGAATTTGACTCTCAAATGTGTTCAGACTCCTTTGAAAACAGCACTTCTCTGCTCAAAGAGTCACCTGCTTTTGAAAATACTGACTCGTGCTTGATTGCTGTTTCAGAAACCAGAGTTTCCAACCAGAACTTGAGGAAAAGAGTGTTCTCCAGGTTTTTATTAATCCAGCTCTTTAATTTGTTTAGTTTCCACAGTGACTGCCCCATATCTTTGATGAATGCTGCTTTTCATCCAGCAGAACATCTAGATCAGGGAAGAAGCAAAGACATTGCTCTTAAAGCAGCTCCATCTGCCCTTGCCTTTGTTATCTGAGCGGAGATCATCCACTGACCTAACACTGTATCCTTAGAGCAGCTCTGAGGGTTCATTTGGAGGGAAGGGGATGTTTTATTTAATGTATGGCTCAAGCCTTATAGCTCAGATGCCGCTGAGCTGCCTGGAGCAGAGCCAGGTGCACTGGCCGTGATGTTCCCTTCCTCAACGTTAACTAAAAAAAACCCAAACCAGAGAAAAAAAAAACAAAACAAAACAAAAACCCAACAAAACTCCCCAATGTTGTTGAACTTCTGTGGTGGGGGAGTTACTGCACTGCAGTTCTGTGTCTGTTCATAGGACTTCCCGTGGTTTTTCATCTAATCATGTGATTGACAGTGCAGACAGTCTGCAAAGTTCTCAGTCTGTCTCATTTGTACCCTCATCCCAACCACGAAATCTGACTTCTGCTTTGTCTGGCAGAAGAAAACAAGATAGGGTGATGTGGTGGGGTGATTCACTGGAGCTGATAAGTGGTGTCTGTATTTAAACTGTGCCGTTCAAACCGTAATGTTACCTCTGTCTCTCACGTTTTCAAGGACTTTCTCAGGCTGATTTATTTTAAACTATCTGGGGTTGTCTGTCCCTCTATGGGATGGCAAGAAATGCAAATAATGGCTCCAATGGACCTGTTTATGTCAAGGCAAGGAGTTCAGTAATTTAGATAGTGAACATTGTTGTATATTGGATCAAAACAGGGTTTGGGTTAGGAGACACTTTAAAGCTCATCTCATTCCACCCCCTGCCATGAGCAGGGACACCTTCTGTCATCCCAGATTGCTCCAAGCCCCATCCAGCCTGGCCTGGGGCACTGCCAGGGATCCAGGGGCAGCCACAGCTGCTCTGGGCACCCTGGGCCAGGGCCTGCCCACCCTGCCAGCCAGCAATTCCTAATTCCCAATGTGCCAGAATCTGTGCCTGCCCTCTGGCAGTGGGAGCCATTGCCTGGGTGCTGTCCCTGCCTGCCTTGTCCCCAGGGGCTGTGCAGCTCTCCTGGAGCCCCTGGAGGCCCTGGCAGGGGCTCTGAGGTGTCCCTGGAGCTTCTCTGGTGCAGCTGAACAGCCCCAGCTGGGCCAGGCTGGCTCCAGAGCAGAGGGGCTCCATCTTTCCACACCATCCATCCAAACAAACAGGGCAGTGAAGGAAAAAAAGGGATGATTCATCCCATGCCAAGGCTTTTCCTCTGTCATTAAGATTGCCATTTAAGATGTCTTAGCGTGGTCTCTCTTTGTAAGTGGTGCTGAAAATCTGGTTCATTGGAGTGTCACCAGCTAGGGTGCCACTGTCTTTCCAGAAGTAAGTTGAATACAACAGCAGCAAGGCAGAAGAAAATAGATGTGTGCACTGCAGGTTTGATGTGCCACTTTGGCAATTTTGTTAACTGTGATAAAGTGCTCACCACTGCTGGCTGGGTTATTTCTGGGCATGCCCTGAGACCTGTGTGCCCTGGTTGCTTTACAGTGTCACCTGCTGTGTGTCTGCAGCACACAGCCAGGGCCCAAGGCTCCTGATCACTCCTTTGAAGCAGGACATACAGGAGACAAATGGCACAAATCGGAGTTTAAACATTCCTTGGACTGTCACCTGAAAATCTTGAAAAGTTTTTTTTGAAAATCTTAAAGCTTTTTGGCATCAATCAGGCTTTCTGCATTGCCTTTAAATCCTGCTGTTACAAATTGTTATAAAGTCATTCTCTTAAAGAAGGAACTTTTGATGATTTTGTTTGTTAACAAATTCTGTTTTCAATGAACACTCTGTTAGTGAAACAGTGTGGGTAGTTTTTTTATCTCAGCAGTGGATGGCTGCCATGGCTAATCTTGCAAGTTACGTCATAGAATCATTGAGGTTGGAAAAGCCCTCTAAGATCATTGAGTTCAAACATTAACTCAGCAGGACTGTGCTCACTACTAAACCATATTCCCAAGTGCTGCATCCACACCCCAAAGATGCTGGTGCAGTTCTCTCTGTGCTGGACCTCTAGGATTTCTCATTTTAAATGAATTAGAAAACATGGCCAGCACACAGCTGTGGGTCATTGCAGTCATCTAATGAATGTGGGTTTGAATTGCTGGCCTGGAATTCTGATTTTTCATGTCTCATCAGCAATGCATTGAGCTGTCCTGAGCCTGCTGTTCAGGTGGACCCTCAAAAATCCATCACTCCTAATGTTATCTACATTCTTTTTATATAGCCTCAATCAAAACTGTGTATAAGTAGTGGCAGTGTGTATTACTGCTCTCCTTAAAAATCTCATTCTCCTTGTCTGCATTTCCAAGACAACCCCGCAGGGCAGTTCAAAGCACATGTTGAGTGTCAGAGAGTCCAGGCTGACTGCACTGAGTTGCACTCAGCCTTCAATCTGAAATTGATTATTAAATTACTGTGGTGCGATTGCAATAAATGGCAACATCGATCAGCCTGAAGAGAGGCTGAATAATAAAATCAATGCATGGCTTATTGCCTGAAAATATGAATGCACCTGAGCCATTTTATGCTGCCCTTGCAGCCGAGAGATAATGGGATAGTAAGACCTGAGCATCTCAGATGCAGCTGTTGGAATTTCTGATGTAATTTTGCCTAGTGTTTTGAGGCTGAAGATGTTTTTTAAGCTGCACAAGAGCCCAAGAATGGTCCCAGGCTACTGCCATGAATGTTTGCAGAGCCAGTAGCTACATCTGTGACCTGAAGGTGAAAAAGAAGGTTGTGTTTAATTCAATTAAAATTAGAATCTTGAATGACTTTCCCCTCCTTCCCTCCCAGAAGGGCTACCATGGGCTGCATCCCTGGTGAGAAGCGTGCCACCCCTGGGGTGAAGAGTGGCAGCTGTGTGAGACTTTTCTCTGGCTGCAAGTGCTGCCATGGTGTGATCGTGAGGTTGAGCCATTCATTCTGCTGATGCAGAGCTGAACAGAACGTGCTCCTGTCTGCCCTGACCACAAGCCAGGAAGTTTTGGAAGGAAGTGGGGAAGATTACACTGAGGATAAGCAGAGTAGAATGTCAGGGCTTTTTTAAACAAAATAAATACTAATGAAAATATACATGAGGGCTTGGTTGGGGGGGTGATAGAGGGGGAAGACAGGGACAACTTCAGAACTGGGAGCTGAGTTGGGAAGGGATAGGAATGTCAATGAAAAGGAGGATCTCGCAAGGTTGGTGAGGAAAGAAAGGTTAGGTGAGTACAAAAGAGAAAAGTATGCTAAAGAGAGAGGATGAGGATGCAGTGGAAAGGAGTTGGCATGGCAGTAGAGGCTGGGAGATTGGAAGTGAGAGGTGGGGGGTGAGTAGGGGTCTAAGGTACCTAAGAGTGAAAAAACCAAAGTGATGCTGAAGATTGAACAGGCTGGTCAAAACAGACTTGGAGAAGAGAGGTTGTAGAGAGGTGGTGGAAAGTGGTTTAGACGCACAGAACAGCTGTGGGAGAGTTCTCTACCACAAACTGCATGTCTGGCACAGGAAATTAAAGTTGCTGATGTACCTTTGAGATTCTGGGCTTTGAACTCAACAGGGGTTAGATGCAGAGGAGCCTTTAACAGCCCTACCTTTAGCTGCCTCACTTCCTTGAACAGAGATAATGCAGAATCCTTTAGGTTGGAAAAGCTTCCAAGATCTTGGAGTTCAGCTGCTCTCCCAGCAGTGCCAAGGCCACCACCAACCCATGTCCCAGGTGCCACATCCACATATTTCTACAACTTTTCTACAAGTTGTCCATGTTTTCTGAATCCAAGAGTACAAATAACATGGGAGCTTTGAAGTTAAATACCTAACCTTGAAAACCAAGTGTCCAAGAGATGCCCCCTCAAAGAAGACTGATCCAGCCAGAATTCTTGTACCCTTAAGGCAAGGAAACAGGAGACTGAGCTCAAGAAATAGGGTAGGGAATCCCTTCATTATTAATGGGCAAAGAGGCTCCTTAGCCATTGCTGTGCTTGTTCTGATCATGTCACACGGAGGAGTTTATTCTTAGTCTTAGCCACAGCCTTATAAATAATAAAATGGGTCATGTTTTATCTTACCCCAGTGATCATTGCAATGCGGCTTTTGCCTGAGACTCTGCCAAGCTCAGACACAGACAACATTTAGAAGTGGATAAAGTGAAGAGCACAATGCAAAAGTAGACTCAGCTCTTTCCAAAATACACACTTACCAAGAGTGAACCTGGTGGGTTTGCAGTGTGCACTGCTTTGGGAGGGAAAAAAATGAGAAAAATGGGAACTTGAGGTTGCAGTGTCTGTCTCTTCTCTCTGGTGACTGGTACAGGACCCAGAGAGAATGGCTGGGGCTGTGCCAGAGGGGTTTAGGTTGGGTATCAGGGAAAGGCTCTTCCCCAGAGGGTGCTGGCCCTGCCCAGGCTCCCCAGGGATGGGCACAGCCCCGAGGCTGCCAGAGCTCCAGGAGCCTTTGGACAGCGCTGCCAGGGATGCCCAGGGTGGGATTGCTGGGGTCTGTGCAGGGCAGGGGCTGGGCTGGGTGATCCTGGTGGGTCCCTTCCAAGGTGATCCTTGGGGGTCCCTTCCAGCTTGGGATATTCTGTAATCCTATGATACCATAAACTGCATTTATGCTTTCAGCCTTTTCAGAGGATTTTCCTGCTAAGGAACCAAGTACAATTAATGGCAAAAATTTTTTTAAGGGAAAATGCAATAAATATGTTTGTACTTGCACAAGCAAGAAGGCTTTTGAGGGGCTGCTAAAAATGAGTTTTCCTTGAAGACCTTTGTGTTTTGTAGAGGATTCACGTGTTTAGTCTGTTAACAGGCAAATGGATTGTGACCAATGGTAAAAGGCTTGAATATATTATGCTAATGTAGCATTTAATTCAAAGAAGAAATTATAAATGTTCTTTTTATCCTATAAATATTTTCCTTGGGTTCTAATGGTTTAGTTCCTTCCATTATTTTTTTCACCAAACCTCTTTCTTCAGTGTTTATGTGGGCTGTGTGTTTGTAAGCAGACATGCAAACCTTCCCTCACTGGACTCTGGCTTCTTGTTGCAGAAGTTCCCCGAGCTGAAGTTTAAGTACGTGGAGGAGGAGCAGCCTGAGGAGTTCTTCATCCCCTACGTGTGGTCCCTGGTGTACAACTCTGCCGTGGCCCTGTACTGGAACCCCCGTGACATCCAGCTCTTCACCATGGACTCGGGCTGAGGGACACCCGGCCCCGCCAGCCCCGCTCCATCCTACGGGAATTGAACCCCTGCACCCCTTCCAACCTGACCCCTCCAGCTGCCCCCGTGACCCCAGAGCCAGTGTCCAGCTGGGACAGACTGCTGTGGGGCACTGATGGCTTGTAGGCAACCTTGTGTTTATAGTCCGTAACCTAGAGCTTGTTTGATGAAAATGAGGCCTTACACATGGGGTATGATGTTACTACCAACCACAAACCTGATCGTCCTTTTAACTTAACAGGCTAAATGAGATTGCAGGCTTTGATTTGGAAGCAGTATTTGTATTTTTGGCTCTTTGGAGCGAGCAGCTTCCTTGGGTCAAGCTTTTTATGGTCTCTTGGATGCTGCCGTGGGGTGCTTGTTACCTAATCCTTGTTTCCACTCACAGCCCTTCGTTTCTGTGGCACTGTCAAGGCTGCAGCCCTTAAATTGCTGTCTACGCTGTCATCAGAGGGAACTAAGCAAGCAGCATCTTAATCAGGTTAGCTCCCAGGCAGATTCAAAACACTTGATTTAGATGTTTGTGGGAGGATTTTCAATAGCAAGTCTTCTGTTGTTGTTGTTGTTTGACTGACAAATACTCTCCAGAGGGCAAGAAACACCTGCTTTTGGAGTCAAGTCGCTTACAGACTTGTTTTTCTGTGCTCCTGTGCAAAATTGTTCCTGGAAATTGAGCGTGTAAGGGAAGAGGGGAAAAAAAGTCCAAAGAAAATAATTACAAGATTGTAAAATAGACCAGTGTCCTGTAAATCTGTGCTTAATGGTGACAGTGTGTCTTGGGGATCCTTGACGAAGCTCTGTGTTGAAAACCTCCTCTTGGCTTTTAAAGTTTTATGGCAGAAGTATAAATTTATCTGAATGTAGAATACTACTCTCTTTTTTGGTTGTTTTCAAGTGCCCTTTCCTGATATACCTGTTCCAGCAGTGGGAAAAGCAAAAGAAGTGGTGTGATTTTGAAAGAAATCTCATTTTTCAAAGTGGGGATCGTGTTTTGGGGATGCCTGTTGCACACACGTGCACCCACTCTCCTCGTCCCACGTGCTGCTGTGTGGGGGACTGTCAGCAGTGCATTGCATGCCAAAACTTCAATTTCAAGGAATTAGTTCTTGAAGATGCGTGGCAACCCTCTGTATTCACTGCCTGCTCCAGCATGTTCTGTTTGTTGACCTGAGGAATCGGGTGCGTTTGCTTTCAGAAAGTCCTTTGAATGGCTTTAAATAGAATTTCTTGCACCGTTTCATCCCTCTGAAGGATGTGCTAAGATTGTACTTTCCTTTTATCTGCTTATTTAGAGACAGAAGTCCATTTGAGTCCTACGCAAATGGAAGTGCTGGCTTATAAAAAAAAAAAAAAGAAAAAAACGCTTTCCAAATTTATTTAAATATAGCTGCAAAGGGATATATAGAGCCCACGAGCATTTAGGGCTTTGAAATGGCAGAAGCTTTTGAGAAGAGACGATGGTAAGACTGGAGATGCAGTGTTTTCTTAGGCAAATAGGAGAAATTAATGAACCATGACTGAGCTGCACATAAGTTGATCTGTATTTTGGATTTATTCTGTTTTGTTTTGGTCTTTGAGCAAACGTCAAAAGGGGATAACTATTCTTGGTTACTGTAGTGATTTGTAATTTTGTCTTTATTAAAAGACTAAGAGTGTTTGTGAGTCAACAGGGCTGCCCAGATTTGGAAAGGTCAGTCTGAAGATGCACTTTTAAACCGTGGGTTCTAAAGCTGCTGGGCTGGCTCGATGTTCATCTGTTTTAAACACTCCGGGCTGAGCAGCACCAGAGAGGCCCTGCCAGGGCAGACGCTGCTCAGCCAGGTGTCAGACTGCAGAAAACCTGATTTCTCTGTGAAAGGGCTTTTTGCAAGAGAGGAGCGGATAAAGCAGCAGTCTGATAGAAAAGGTCCAGCAGCTGCTGAACCATCATCGGCGTCGCACGGAAAATTCTCTCTCGCTGTCCTCCCGTTGTGGTGACACTGAGGTGCAGAGGGTTTGTTCTGATGGCGTCATTTCCTCGTGTGTGTCATGAAATACTCTGCTCCTGGGTCCCAGCTGGTTTGGAACAGCTGGAGTTACCACCTAAAGCCAAAACAGCAGAGCCAGACCAAGATTTGGGCAGAAAATCATGCTGGTCCCATTGGCTCTCCCAAGAGCTGGAGTGTGATGTGGGCCTGGCAGTGTCCTGACATCTGCAGTCTGGTATGGTCACAAATACTCTGTTTTTCCTTCACCTTAGGGATCCTTTTCATTACTTTGTGTGGAAGATTTATTATGCGTAATTACAAAAATAAAGAAAGATGAAACAGTCAATACAGGGTGGTGTGTTTTATGTCACGGGTCTTGACGTGATCATCAGGCCCAACCTGATCAAGGTATTATAATGTCCTCCATGATGTGCAATTAAGAAGAGTGTAAATTTATTTGTTGTATAATGTAGAGGAAGGAACATGTCATGCTGCAGTATCACATGGAATGTCACCTCTTGCCAGCTCAGCTTTAATGGTCACAGCAGCCATGGCCTGGAAGGGCACTGGGAATGCACAGTCATGGGGGGAAGCAGAGAGGGGACAGCGTTGGGTTGTCCACACAAGACCAGACCTGATGTGTTCTGCACCCTCACATTCCCTTTTCTGTCCATTTCAGCTGATGGTGTCTCTGGTTTTGGGGTGTAGGGTGGGTGTTGGACCAAGAGCTTCTTCTGACCACACTCAAATTTGGGGTGCCCTAACTGTGGCCTTCCAGTACATGCATGTACTGACAGGAGAGCTGGAGAGGGACTTTGGGAGGAGGCCTGGAAGGACAGAAAAAGAGGGAATGGCTTCTGACTGCCAGAGGGCAGGGATGGATGGGATATTGAGAATTGGGAATTGCTGGCTGGGAGGGTGGGCAGGCCCTGGCCCAGGGTGCCCAGAGCAGCTGTGGCTGCCCCTGGATCCCTGGCAGTGCCCCAGGCCAGGCTGGATGGGGCTGGGAGCAGCCTGGGACAGTGGGAGCTGTCCCTGCCCATGGCAGGGGGTGGAACAAGGTGGGGTTTAAGGTCCCTTCCAACCCAGACCATTCTGAGATTCTATTACAATACTCTTGCTCTGAGTGCTGATCACTGCTGTCAGCACCTGCCGTGGCTCCCTGAGCAGCTCTGCAGAAGGAATCCATCACTTCAGGGCTGGGCAGGAGAAGGCAGGTCTGCTCTCAGAGGACCATCCCTTCCAGAAGACCAAACGGGCAGCAAAGTCAGCTGCTGTGTAAATTGTTGGTGAGGAGGGAGTTGTGGAGCCTCATGCACGTGTCCCTGGCGAGGCAGAAATCCTCCTGCCTCAGGCAATGGAGTGAAACTCTGCTCTGGCTGTGAAAGAAAGATGGGAGTGAGGGGCGACAGCTGGAAGAGAGAAATGCACTGGACATCATCCACTTTGACAAAAGCAGCTCAAAAGCCCGCCAGATTTCTTGGTGTTTCTTGACCCTGATAGCCTAAAACCAAAGAGTATTGGCAAGTTACAGGGGGGAAAAAAACCCAAGCTATTTTGTACGTGCCACTAGATTGTTGATCTACCAGTTAAACAGGAAAGGAAGAAGCAAACAACTCCCCTCCCTTCTTTGGAAACTCTAAAGATTTTGTACAACCTTTTCTACTGGTTTTATCATTGCATATGTTGTCTAATTCAGCCAAGTAAAGGTCAAATCTCATATTTAGTCAGCCCCAGGCTCTCTTGTAATTGATTGGGCTTGGTCTGCAAAAACTCCACCTTCTGTGCTGGAAGAGCAGGAGTTTTCTAATGAATTTCACTTCCTAGAATCACCTGACCACTGCAAATACTTCCCTATTTCTACCCATTCCCCCTTTGGCCACCTTACCTAAAAATGTGTACTGTAAAATTCAACATCCCAGCTGCTTTGTGCTGGATTCATTTGTTAATTTTGGGATTCGAGGGAGTTGTTATTATTCCCATATTTATTGTATTTCATTTCTAACAGCTAGCAGGTGTTGAAGGTGACAGCTGCACACCTGGGAGCAAGACACAGCAGCCTTGTCCTGAGCCCCTGGGTTCTGAGGGCTCAGCTCGGGGCAGGTCCTGGCAGCAGCCGTGGTGGCTGTGAGCTCTGGCTGTGCTGCAGGTGTCCCTGGAGACTGAGCCACAGTGGATGCCACAAGGTTGGTGGTGGAGGTTAGGCTGGATGGGGCTGGGAATTGCTCTGGGCTTGGCCAGAAGGCTGAGTTTTTAACTCTTAGGAGTTACTCATTGGCGGTGCCTTTGCACAGGCCAGTCATGACCCCCAGATGTGTGTGACAGGTTCAGGGAAAGGATCACAAGGCTGGGAGGTTCCCTGGTTTTTTTCACTTTCAGGGAAGGATCCTGTTGGCAGGACATCACCAGGGAGTGCTCCAGGCCATCCTTCTGCATGAGACATCAGCACACGTCACCAACACTGCCTGATAACAGCTCTGCCAGCTGCAGATAATGCTGTTTCACAGACAAAAGGGAAGCTCTTGCAACCTCCACTGACCCCAGCAGCAGAGCTGTACTTCCTGCTCTGACTTTGGGAGCAGCCACTCATAAGGAGCAGGGCAGGGAGGTGCCTGGGCATGGAGATGGTAGTTTAAAGTAATTACAGAGTGTTTGGGTTAGAAGGGAATTTAAAGATCCCAGGGCTGGAGCCCCTCTGCTCTGGAGCCAGCCTGGCACAGCTGGGGCTGTTCAGCTGCACCAGAGAAGCTCCAGGGACACCTCAGAGCCCCTGCCAGGGCCTCCAGGGGCTCCAGGAGAGCTGCACAGCCCCTGGGGACAAGGCAGGCAGGGACAGCACCCAGGCAATGGCTCCCACTGCCAGAGGGCAGGCACAGATTCTGGCACATTGGGAATTAGGAATTGCTGGCTGGGAGGGTGGGCAGGCCCTGGCCCAGGGTGCCCAGAGAAATTGATGGGGCCATGAAAATGGCTGCAGAGTTGCATGGGCCTGCTCAAAAGCAGCAACCCATGAGCCACATCCCTCCTTTGCAAGCCCCTGGCATTGATTTTGGCATCCCTTCACTGGGAATACCAGGGATGTCCCTGGAGTAACAGCTCTGTGGAAATGCTTTGCATTTTGAGGGCAGTTCAGCTCTGCACAAATGCTTTGCATTTTAGGGCAAATAACCACGAACTGCGAGGTTCCAGCTGAGATTGCAGCTCGGATTCATTCAGTCATCAGTGCTGGGTTATTGCTGGTGGATGCATTTTGGATGTTGGGGCTGTACTGCCTGCCTGCAAGGGAATTATCTCCACAGAGTGTTTGGTGTTGGAGGCTCTGCTACCACCCATGGACTGTGACAGCCCTGACATGCACTCAGATGAATGAAAATATCACTGTTGGTGAATCCCTCCAGATCATGACTCCAATACACTGTGGAGTTGCCAAACTGTGACAATTTGAATGAGAGATTTAAAGTGGAGGGATGATTTTTATTTTTTTTTAAATTCCGCTGAAGCGCACGGCATAATCCTTCATCGTCACTTTAAAAACTGTCTTAAAATTAATCCAAAATGAATATGTCTTGGCAGACGTGATGAAATGTTCAGCTGTACATAATGTTTTTGCCAGATGTCTTGGCAAACTAAATGGCAGACTTCAGTCTTCCTTGCAGTTACTTTGTGCTGCTGAAAGCCCTGAATGTGATGGCACCCGGGGAAAATTGAGGATCCGGAGAGGAGCAGTGACAAAGTAGGTGACGTACTGATGATGCTACCCTGGCCCCTCCTCCTATTTATGAAATGACAAAAAAAATGCTTTTCAAAGAGCAAAACAGCTTATTAAAAACTGGCAATTTAAATGAGGAACAGCTGTCCTCGGCCTGCTGTTTCTATTTTTGTACCTGGAGCTGTTGTCAGGGTGCATCCCCTCTCCCCGTGCAGCTCCTGCATCCAGTCTGCAGTGCCCCCCATGAATCCTGCTGGGTGTGGGGCTCGGGGTGCAGGGGACCAGGGGTGCTCAGCCCCACCACAGCTGTCTGTCTCTGTTTAAGGACTGAATCAGCTTGAGAATAATGGCAATAAGCCACTCGGGCAAAACCATGTCTGCAGATTCAAAATCTCTCACAGAACAGGTTCTCGAAGGCCTAAAAGTGTGGGGTTTTCCCTAAAACAGCCTTGTGTGTTTTTTCGCTGGTCAGCTGTTCCTAGAGGGGGGAAAGCCATCATTCCTTCATGTGGGACATTCAGTATCCATTACATTTACTATGATGAGCTTCAGAATAAATGATCTGCTCAGTGCCTTGTGTCCTTCCATGCCTCTGCATGGTGAGCAGTGGAGCAGGGACAACCAACAGAACTGTTCTCACCCTGAAATGAAGCTGGTTTTGATGGCTTCAGGAAAAAACCCTCACCTTCCCCCTCAAAAAAAGCAGCCTTGCGAATTTCTCCCAACTGAAACACAAAGTGAAAATTAAATTTAAATTATTGTCTTTCTCCTAAATCAAATCTCACAGGCACCAATTGCCCTTTAAAAGGTCAAGCTTTTAGCCCACAAAATTGTAATCAATGTTTTATTGACCTAAGCAACAGCTATAAACTACAGGGCACCTTTGTCTCCCTGCTTGGATTCTCCTCCTTCCTGGTAGAGCCCACTTGGGCCAGGAAAGTGGCCCTGGTGAAGGTGGGATGGAGAGGGCTCAAAAAACCACACACAGCAGTCTTTCTTTCTTTCCTTCCTTCTTTCCTTCCTTCCTTCTTTCCTTCTTTCCTTCTTTCCTTCTTTCTTTCTTTCTTTTTCTCTTTCTTTCTTTCCTTCCGTCTTTCCTTCTTTCTTTCCTTCTTTCCTTCTTTCCTTCTTTCCTTTTCCTTCCCTCCCACCCTCCTTCCTTCCCTCCCCATATGTGTGTCTATAGTGTCAACATGTATATATTGAGTACAGATACATGCAGACAGGGTATTTACCTATACCCATGTGGAAATGGCACATCACTGTAATTTATTATTGACTTTATGATATATAATCTATAAATGCCCCCCTTCTGATGCACCATCCTATCTCATGAAGGGCCGCGGGTGAGAGCACAGCACTGGCTGGGTTTGGGGTTGTAGAGCACTAACAGAGGAAATGGACAAGTGGTGGCCACAGGTGACACCTCAGCTGCATTTGGGACAGGACTTTGAGGCGGCACCAGCTTCTGCAAGCATTGGGGTGTGCAGGGAGGATCAGGACAGCACAGCCCAAGTCAGGAGGTGCCAGATTCACCTGCTCTGTTATCTGGTGCTGTGTTTTTGTTGTGGCTACGAGCATTGAGTGGGGGCAGATTAGCTGTGTTTGTGCAGCCACCAGCCCGGCTGTTGTGACATTCCCCTCTGCCCCACTGTTGTATAACCCTCTGCTCCTGGTGAAATCAAGAGCCAGGGAGATCCCTTCCTTCCCCAGCCCTCACACCAGAGCAGCTCAACCCCAGCCTTGGGCATCAAGTTCCCAAACTTTCCCTCCAACACAGGCCTGAAATCACCTGTCTTGCCCTGTGGCCTTGGGCTGCTCTGCCACCAGCAGACATCAAAAGCCTTGCTTGTACCCGTGTGCTTCAGCATCACATGTGGCTCTGGTAATCTTCAAGGACTCACAGTCCTCTTCAGGTCAAAACAATGTAGGAGCTGGCTCTGGGAACCCCATCTTTCCTCTCTGGTGTGCAGCAGCAGGCGTCAGCAAGAGCAGTAGCTGCCCATGCTGTGTCAGAGCCTTACCCTACCTCCTCCCTCAGAAAAGATACAGGAGGATGGACACCACCCCTGAAATGCTCCAAATCACAGCCTGCACAAACCTGGCTGGTGGATCCAGGGCTTTTTCCTTTGGTCTGGAGCCCAGATCTGAGGTTCATGAGGTTGGGAACAGTGGTGTGCTGCACCTTCTTCCCTGTCAGTGCCCCCAGCCCCACGATGGACCCTGGACCAGAAGTTGTCCATGGTATCCTCTCGATTTAAGAGGATTTGTCACTTTGCACTCCCAGTCTGAGGCCAGGTGGAGAGGAGTGGGGCTCAGGAAGGCTGGAGAGAGGTTGGGGATTTTACTGATGCCTCTGCAGTTCTGCCCTTCCAAGTTTTAAGGGTGTCTTTGCTTAGCAGCTCTCTCCTACCTCGACAGTAACCCTTGGGATGGCAGCCTGGTGGGGTGCGTGTGGGAGATGATGAAAGACAGGGAGATGAAGAAACTTGTACTGAGCACTGCTGGCTCCTGGCCTGGGACACTGCTGGGCCTGCTCGAGGCCTTGCCAAGACCGTTTTCTCTGGGAGGATACGCTGATGTTGACAGCCAGGTATTTCTTTGATGCAATTCTGTGTATTGCTGGGGAAAGTACGTAGAGTCCCGTTTCCCGAGCACGGCGGGGCCACGTCGGCTGCCACAGCCTGGAGCCCAAGCCCCAGCCTGCCTGGAGCCACCCTGCACCCTCACCTCGAGCTGCATTTCCCCAGATCCCTCTCTGGAACCTCCCTGGCGCTTTCCTGGCTTGGTCTTTGCTTTCTCATCCCTCTGACATACTTAAAACACGCACACACCCCCTTTTGTGCAAGCAACTACAACCCAGCCAGGGCCCTGGCAGGATGAGCAGTCTCTCCTCCATCCTTTACTGAAATTCCCAGGAATTTTCTCACTTTTGAGTGATTTTGAGCCATTTCCACAGTAGTTCAAGATCTGCATGAGAGTTTTTCCTATTTTGGCTTTCACCAAAGCAGGGTGAGAACTCATTCCTTGCTTGAGTACCAAGGCAATGTAGCAAACTGGCCAACTTGATGCTCATCTTCAGCAGAACAGGCCCTCAGATAAAACTGAGGGCTGATAGTGCCACAGCTGCAGCCTCTTGGAGGAGAGGAGGTGTCTGCAAGGTGCCTGAGTCCTGCCTGGTGGAAGGATTGGGGTCCCCTGCTACTGCCTCTGTCCCCAGAGAGTGGCCCCAGAGAGTGTCCCCATGGGGTGTCCAGCCCACACTGACCCTGGGCATGGAGCAGAACTGGTCGGGGTTGCCTCTGGGGTCAGCCAGCACTTGTGACAGAAAAATTTGTTTCCCTGATGCCCCTGGATCCCTGGAAGTGGATCCAGACCAGGTTGGAAGGTACCAGGCCAGGTTGGAAGGAGTTTGGCACAGCCTGGGATAGTGTAAGGTGTCCCTGCCCATGGCAGGAGGTGGGACTGGATGATCTTTAAGGTCTCTTCCAACCCAGATCATTCCAGGATTCTGTAGTTCTATGAAAAAATCTTCCTCAGGGTGGAGAGGAAAAGCCAGGGAGGTGTTTGCAAAGACCAGACCACCCAGAGGCTGACCAGAGCTGGGAGGAACAGGAGTCTGTAAAAGCCATGCTGGATACTGCTCTGGATGGATGCTCAGAGGGAGACGGGGAACAGCAACAGCCGCAGTGCAATGGGGGAGAAAAGGGCATCTGTTTTAGGGGGAAAGGTACCCAATTTGAGGGTCTGCCCAAGATAAATTTGTGCATGGGCTCACAGGCAGAGAAAGGAGCCCAGGGGGGCTCTCAGGACATGGATCAGCCCAGGTCTCCACCTTGCTTCTCGCGTTACTTGTTTTTCCTGAATCCCTTTTTTGCAGCATTCATGAGAGTGGCCCACGCAGGGAGCAGCGTAAGCAGGGAATGGCCTTTTTTGGCCGCTGTGCTGGGGACAGAATGTCTCAGAACATAATGAATGAAACACAAATATGAGAGCAGCACAGACATCGCTGCGTGCTGCCCTGTCAGCATCCTGGCGTGAGCTGGGGGCCGTGGCCAGCACGCTGACATGGGGAGCAGCACAGTGGAGATGGAGAGCTCCTCCTCTGCATGACAGACCCCCGTGGCTCCTCCAGTGGAGATGGAGAGCTCCTCTTCTGCATCTCAGACCCCCGTGGCTGCTCCTCCATGGGGCAGATGCTGAGTGCACAGAATGCACCATGAGAGGGAGCAACATCTGGGCTGCTGCTCAGGAAACAAGACGTGGGCAAGGCACACCCCTCCACATAATCTCCTGTTCAAAGTGAAAACTCGCCACAGAAATTTGGAAAAGGAGGTGGAAGGAGCGGGGCAGGACTCCTATTATGCTTGGAAACTATTTAAATATGTCAATATTAAGGGAGCGTAATTACCACTCAAGCAATTCCAGCAAACAAAGTCGGTAACAGTGCCTGCTTTAGGGGAAGTGCATTTCGTCTTGGCAGTCTCCTGGCTGGGGATTATTGAGTGTGCAGCTCTCCCTGCATCCACTGCACTGGGGAACCAGCACCTCCCAGCCAGGCAGGGCTGCAGAGCATGGGCTGGGCTGCTGGAACAGGAGGGACCATGAGGGTGAACCTATCCCCCTTGCAAGGGATGCCCTAACCCCTGGCATGGTCTGCTGCAGGTCTGAGGACACTGAGCAGCCCCATGGTGCTGAGAAGCACCACCCCATGCTGTCCTTGGGGTCAGTGGTGACCATCACCTCTGTGCCAAGGCCACCACACCAGCCCAGTGCTGCTCTGCTCCCCAGAGCACCTGCCTGGATCTTCCATTGCAGCCACGCTGTGCAAGGAGTCAGAGGAAGGACAGGGCTGCAGATCAGGGGCTGAACTTTGTGCCCAGATCTCCTGAGTCAGCTCCCAGCACCACCACCCGTGTCCATGTCATGTCAGACAAGTCACTTCACCTCAGTGTCACCAGCTCCGGCCCCAAAACCCTTCTGTGGTCCAGCTCTGTGGCAAGGCAGGGTCACTCTCTGGCCTGGGGAAGCTGCCCAGGGCCTTTGGCTCCTGGTTTGGAAACACTGAACCCAAAAATCAGGTTCCTTGTGCCATCAGTCACTGTAGAAACACCAGCTTCCAAAGCTGCTGAGAGCCTGCCCAGGGCTGCAGGGAGCAGCAGCCTCCCTCTCCTGTCAGAGATGCTCGGGGTGCAGGCAGGGTGGCACAGCATCCTCTGAAACTGGATCCTTCCCCTGGACCATGGAATTATCTCATGGGAAAGCTGCCCTGTGGAGGGGCCACCCTGCAGCTCTGGGATCACACACAGGTGCTGCTGACCACTCAGCTCCCCAGGGCCATTCACACAATAACCCACCAAGGACACAAAACCCCCAGTCTTCGGCTGAAGAAGTGCAATTAACCTGCACCACTCATTAGAGAGGGCCTGTGTGCAGCCCTCGTTACTGGCCTGCATGTTTTACATCATCTCTGTCTGCTGTGCAAGTCCTTTCATCCACACGCTGCAGATGGTGAGCCAAGAGCTCAGGAGTGTGGAGCGAGAGGAGCTTTAGGTTCCCTTTCAACCCAAACCATTCTGGGATTCTGTGATTTTGCCACCCCTTTGGCTGTTTTGAATTGCACTGGCTCAGCACTGCCCAGGCTGTTCTTTACAAGCCTGATGTGAAGTGTGTGAGTGCTCATTATTGTCCAGAACACACGGACCATGGTATGAACCCTTTTAAATTCGTTAAAAGCACTTGAATATTTTCAATTAATTCCTTTTCTTTTTTATCAATACCCACCCAATTTGAGCCCTAATCCCATCTCATGGCTGCAGAGGAGCTATAACAAAAGATTAGCTCATGTTTAATGTCTATTTAGTGCCTGAAAGGCATCTTGAAAATGTAGAATGACACGGAAAAGCCGTATGATCATATTTTGTTGTCAACACTCCCCTTGAGCAATGCCCTTAATCTTAACAAATGCTTGCTGCAAGAAGAGCTAATGTCCTCTCAGTACTTTTGAACAATCCCACCCCCTGCCCTGAAGTTTGGAGCACCACAGTGATACCTGGCCAATATGGGGACATTTATTTTTTCTAGAGCTTTGGGTCTCCCCACAATTTTTCATTGCAAATCTCAAACTTCTGTTGCTCAATTGCTGCTCACGGTGGCTTGGAGGAGCAAAGCAGGTGAGGGGATGATGTGCATGTCCCAAGCACAGACAGCAGAACAGCTGTGGAGCCAAGGGCTGCTGGTAGGAGCACAGGTGAGGAACACCAGGATGTGCTGGAGATGGGGCCCTGTGGAGGCAGGGCAGCACTTTCCTGGGACAAACCTTGTTCTGGCTTCTGGAGCCAAGCACAGCCTGGCTCAGGGCAGGAATGAGGTCAAGAAGTGGCCGTGGACTTTAGCAAACCAAACCATTCCCTGAGAAAAGCTGCAGCCCGTGGCTGGGACAGGGTCAGCCTTGGCTGGGCTCAGGAGAGGCTGATGGCCAGGCCCAGAGAGTGGGGGGAAGGAGCCACATCCAGCTGGGGCTGGGCACTCATGGGGCTCCCCAGGGCTCGGGATTGGGGTCACCCCAACCCCCTGCAGCTCCAGGCTGGGGTGGAGGGGCTGGAAAGCTGGGAAAGGCCCTGGGGATGGAAAGCTGGGAAAGGCCCTGGGGATGGAAAGCTGGGAAAGGCCCTGGGGATGGAAAGCTGGGAAAGGGCCTGGGTGTGCTGGTGCCAGGGGCTGGACACGAGCCCAGGGTGCCCAGGGGGGCAGGAGGCCAATGGCCCCTGGGCTGTCCCAGCCAGGCTGTGACACAGCCCCAGGGCAGGGCCCGTCCCTGTGCCGGCCCTGCTGAGGCAGCTCCAGTGCTGGGGACAGCTCTGGGCCCTCAGCACAGGAGAGACACCGAGGGGCTGGAGCGTGTCCAGGGCAGGGAACGGAGCTGGGAAGGGGCTGGAGCCCCAGGAGAGGCTGAGGGAGCTGGGAAGGGGCTGAGCCTGGAGCAAAGGAGGCTCAGGGGGGCCCTTGTGGCTCTGCACAGCTCCTGACAGGAGGGGACAGCCGGGGGGAACAGGGACAGGAGCAGAGGGAATGGCCTTGAGTTGTATCAGGAGAGAGTCAGGTTGGATATTGAGGAAAATTCCTTCATGGAAAGGGAGGTCAGGCCTTGGAAGGAGCTGCCCAGGGAGGTGTAGGAGTGCCCAGCCCTGGAGGTGTCCATGGAATGACTGGATGTGCCACACAGTGCTCTGGACTGGTGACAAGGGGGGGGGATTGATCACAGCTTGGACTTGATGGTCTTGGATGTCTATTCCAACCCCATGGATCCTGTGAATCTGTGACTGTAGAAGGAACAAGGCCAGCCAAGATGTCTGAAGCCTCTAAACCATTTCCAGAAAGGCCCAAAGGAGCTGGCTGTGCACGAGAACTAATTTGCACAAAAAGTGAGAAATTTCTCTCCCGGTGAGGAAAGCTTCTCCATGAAAGGTGTCCCCAGGAAGCCTGGATGGCACTCCCAGGACCCTGGACATCCCATCAGCTGGATGGGTCAGTGCTGGAGCCAGTTCTGGAGATCCCTCTTTCTCCCTCCCTTCCTTCCTTTCTCCCTTCAGTTTACCTCTCTCTTCCCTCTCACCCTTACCCCATTATCCCAATCCCACTGCCATGTGCTTACATCGGGGCAGCAGGGATTTACACACCAATTTCTGTGACAAGTGTGTAACTCACTGACAAAACTTGGTAAGATTTCACAAACCCTCTGGCTTTTGTCATTCCTTTGATCACGAGCCCCTGCCAGTCCTGGGTGCTCCCTTCTCCCTAGGGTTGGGATTCCATGAAGGTGCTGCTGTGTGAGGTCCAGCCCCCAACATCCCAGCAGAAAAGTGACGGACAGGATTCCCTATTCACATCCTCCAGGAAAGAACCTGAGCTGAGCTGCTTCATTGTCCTGTGTTTCACCCCTCATTAAGTGTATCCTTGTTTGTGACTCTAAATTCTTGCTGAAAAGCCACCACTGGGACAACAAATATTATCTACTGTTTTGCATTTTGTCTGCTGGTGGGGGCAGGCTCATCTCTGCACTCAGAAGGCACCACACTCCATCATGTTTCCCTCAGATGATACCCAAAGCTGTGATTTTCATTTTGTCCATGATTTTCATTTGTGATTTTCATTTTTCATTTTGTCCATGATTTTCATTTGTGATTTTCATTTTTCATTTTGTCCATGATTTTCTCTGCAGTCAGCCCCGGCTGACAGAATTTGGGGCTGCCCGTGCTGTGCCCTCCTCCAGCAGGGCACAGTATGCATTAACCTGCTCCCCGCAGCTGTAATCTGATAAAATAATGCCTGGAGCCTGGCTTTGGGACCCCATGGATGGCTCCCCACTTGTGCCAGGCTCCTGCTCTCTCTCCCTGCTCGCTGTGATGTAGGGCCAGGCGCTGTGCAGTGTGTGGTGTGAGGAGGGGGAGCCTCAGTAATGCTCTGCAGGAGTCAATTGTTGGGAAAAAACCAAAAATATCCTCAGGGAAGGCAGCAGAGGAAGGCCCTTCCCCTGGTCTGCCCTGCTGCTGTGGGGAGTGGGTGAGGATGGGCCCTCACAGCCACCACAGGGCTGGAGCCCCATTAACAGTGGAGAGGTGACAGCAGCAAAAACTCAGCACAGGAAACACCTGGAGCTGCTGGAGTGAATCCAGGGGAGGCCACGGAGCTGCTGCCAGGGCTGGAGCCCCTCTGCTCTGGAGCCAGCCTGGCACAGCTGGGGCTGCTCAGCTGCACCAGAGAAGCTCCAGGGACACCTCAGAGCCCCTGCCAGGGCCTCCAGGGGCTCCAGGAGAGCTGCACAGCCCCTGGGGACAAGGCAGGCAGGGACAGCACCCAGGCAATGGCTCCCACTGCCAGAGGGCAGGCACAGATTCTGGCACATTGGAATTAGGAATTGCTGGCTGGGAGGGTGGGCAGGCCCTGGCCCAGGGTGCCCAGAGCAGCTGTGGCTGCCCCTGGATCCCTGGCAGTGCCCCAGGCCAGGCTGGATGGGGCTTGGAGCACCCTGGGACAGTGGGAGCTGTCCCTGACCATGGCACTGGATGAGCTTGAAGGTCCCTTCTAACCCAAACCATTCTGTGTTTCAAACCCTGTGTGTCTCTGTCAGGATGGAAGGTTCCAGACACAGAGAGGAGGTGCCCAGTGAAACAGAGACAGAAATGGTGGTGCTGATGGTGGTGCCTGGGCACAGAGCTTGCTCCTAGGTGGGGTGTCAGGAAAGATGCTGATGATCCACAGCAGAGCCCAGACTATTCTGATCTGAGCCCCTTTGCTCATCAAAGTGTGGCAATACTGAGGGACAAGGTGGAGGAGGCAGGAAAGCAGAGCCACAGCTGTCCCAGCAGCACAGCCTGGCCTGTCTCTGCATCCTCAGCAGTGCAGGGATGTGGAGAGCCATGCCAGGACATTCACACTATGACATCCATGCCAGCTGAGGGGTGGTCCTGGATGTGAATGTCCAAGGCTGTGCTGGCCTCATCCTTGCTGTAATTTAAGGTGTGGGCAATCAATTAAGCCCAGGGTTTTCATTTTTAGATAAAATTAGGGGAGGCAAATCCCAGCCAAACCACGCACCTTTTGGCCCTGCAGATTATGTTATATTGCATCCCACCATGCCATCCTGAGGAGAGAGGGTGGTCCATCCCCTTTGCTCCACCTTCACCACTTCTTGGGATACAGGGGACACAGAAAATTTGGGATGCTCACAGCCTTGCCTGGCTGACAGCACCCTGCAGCTGCTTCCTTGCCCTTTCCTCATGGGACACATGGCTTGGGAAGGATGGATTTACTCAGTTGTAGCTGGTGGCTGAAACTGAGTTCCTGAAATTGAAGGGCTGTTAGGAACAGCCCAGCCAAAACCTAATGTGGATCGAAATACAGGAGCTGGAAGCCTGGATCCTTTGAGATCAATGAATCCCTGGAGGCTGATGATAAAAATGCTGTTGTCTTCAGCAGGGCCAGAGCACAAAGACAAACCCAGCTGTGTTACAAGGAGAAATTGTTCTCCCAAAGCATCAGGTCACTTACAAGAGTGATTCCTGGCTGTGATCCCAACAGTTTTGCACTTGGAGAGAGGACTGAGACACTGACACTGAGCAAGCTTGATACTTCACGTCTGGTTTATTTGTTTGATGAAAAATTTTCAAGGAATGAATGAGAAAAGTAGTCCTTATTTTTTTCTACTGCATAAATGTAGGAGAAAATAATTTCTCTTCCCTGTAATTACCCTTGGGGAGGAACTTCTGTGACGGGCACTTCACCCCAGCTGTCACTGAGAAAGATGGATTGGAAGATGTAGAAGGGAAATGAGGAGATTTAAAAATAATCTAGATTCCATTTTTCTGTCAGATGTAATTTAAAGAGAGCCTAACTGTCCACATCTCCTTGCCTGCAGACAAAACACGGTGCAATGTGGATCCCTTTGGAAGCACTTGAGGTGATTAAAAGAAAGGCTTTCACTGAACATATTTCCCTGAATGAACACCAGTCTTAGTCCCAGCTTCTGCCCCAGGTACCCCACCACAGTGATCTCTGCATGTCCCAAAACGAATTTCGTGTGGGGAAAATAAAACCCAACCTGTGGGTGCAAAACCCCAGGGAAAGAGGATTGTGCTCCTGGGCAGCACCAGGTTTCCAGGGAGACATGCAGCCAGCTTGGTTTTCATGGAAATGTTAAATATCCAGCTCTGAACAGCCTCACACAGCCCTGGCCTGGAAAGACCTGCAGAGGCAGAGCATCCTGCTTGTGCCATGTTTTCATATGGATGCAAGCTTGGCTTTTAACCACAGTGTCCTAATGGAGATTAAACAACCCCACAAACAGCTGCTCTGTGGTGGTATCAAGTGGGGACTGGATGAATTTATCAGTTTAGATGGAACTGGGGAAGTTCTGCTAATGCACTTGAGCAACAAAGGTGCACAGATGGCAACTGAAATGCTTAGGGAACTTCTTAAGAAAAATCCAGCTGAGCCTTATAAACAAATGTCCTTTTTACAACAAGCATCTGAGGGGTGAGGGAGACTCTGTCTGAACCACTTTAATTAAAATATTAATTTTTTTGCCATCGGGGGCCTGCCTGAAGCGCAAGATGTTTAAATTATCAGTATGGCTGCAGGGAGTAAAGAGGGAAGCAAGATTTGCATGTGGCCCATCAGTGTTTGTTAGGGAAAGGGCAATTGAAAAAAAAAAAAAAAAAAGAAAAGAAAATAAAAGAAACCAGCTTTATAAAATACTTTCCTGCTCATTTTAGTGTGGGCAGGGGTGTTTTGTGCAGGCAAGCACCTTGTATGCATTCTCAGGGGCCTTTGAAGCTGCCCAAACACAAAACATGAGGCTGGTGGAGCTGGCCTCGCCTGACACGCACATGGTGAGGGCAGGGGAAGGCAGCAGCTTGGCTGGTGGCTTTGAACTCATGCATGTACTTTCCAGTTATTTAAAACTGGCCAGATAAACATCAGCACCCAGGGATGGACGTTAATATTCACCAGAACAAATGTTCCAGCTTTTCAGCCCATAACTTATTCAAACCAGCTGGTGGGGAGCAGGGCTGCTCAACTCGCACCCAGAGCGTCCTGGGGATGGCACAGGGCTGACCCAACACTGGGCTGACCCCATGTCAGAACTCAGCGCATCCCTCCGGGTGTCCAGAGCTGCTGAGGACCCTGCTGGGGGGCTCAGAGACCCTGGCACACAGCCCAGAGCACCTGGGGATTTGATTTTGACCCCTGGAGCAAGTTTGTATGAGGATACAACTTTGTATGAGGATGTGAAAGTCACATAGATTTCAATAGTGTAATAACAAAATGATCACAGGGTGAAAATGTAGATTTTGGGATTTTTGGTATGGGGGTTATGGGGACAAGATGGAGGAATCTGGGCATGTCCAGCCTTTCTTCTTCTTGTTCTCCATTTTCTGCTGTGATGTTGGCCCTTTGGGATTGCTTTAGAGTAGAAGTGCACTGTCAACACAGGTGATGGGTATTGGGAATTAAGTGTAAATATGATATACGTAGTTTTTAGTATAAAAGGACAACACCGCCTTGGGGGCGGTCAGAGTGCTTGTGGCTGCCTTGCTGAGCAGAACTCCGCTGGGCAGAAAGAAAATTTTATAGATAAGAATTAATAAACAACCTCAGGACTGAAAAGTGAAGAGTCCAGACTCGTTCTTCTGTTGCATGGGCCAAAGCAGAGACATCCTGCACATCTAGGGGCAGCAATTATCAACAGCAACCCAACAACCCCACACTGGGCTGACCCCACACCTTGCCCAGGGGCTCTCAGGGGGTTCTGCCCCTCTCAGGGGGTTCTGCCCCACCTCCAGGGCTGGCTCCAGCCCGGGGTCCCAGCACAGGAGGGATGGGGAGCTGCTGGAGAGAGCCCAGCCCAGGGCAAGCACCAGGTTGGTCACAGGGATGGAGCAGCTCTGGCATCAGGAAGGGCTGAGAGAACTGGGGCTGTTCAGCCTGCAGTGAGGTGACCTAACCGCAGCCTTCCAGTGCCTGAAGGAGCCACCAAAAACATGGAGAGGGACTATTCAAAAGGGCCTGGAGTGACAGGACAAGGGAGAATGGCTTCATATTGCCAGGGAGTAGGTTTGGAGTAGATAATGGGAAGAAATTGTTCCCTGTGAGGGTGGTGAGAGCCTGGCAGAGGTTTCTTAGAGAAGCTGTGGTTGCACAACCCCTGGAAGTGTTCAAGGCCAGGCTGGACAAGGCTGGGAGCAACTTGAAACAGTGGAAGGTGTCCCTGCCCATGGCTGGGGTGGAAGTGGATGGGCTTTAAAGGACCCTTCCAGCCCAAATTACCCAATGATTCCATGATATACGAGCAAGGAATACTGCTGGGTTTAAGGGATGTTGTGTTTGAAAGGCCTGCAAGGGTGTTGCAGCATCAGAGAGCTGTTCTCCAGCAGGACCTTTTTACCCAGGGACAAGGGTTTGTATTTAGCTGGGGACTGGAGCAGGCTGTGTCCTCAGCAAGCTTCCACCCCTGCTCCCCTCCTGGGGCGTGCCATTCCATCTCCCCTGGAGCCTGTGTTCCAAACCTGGGTCCCATTAAACCTGGGATGATGCTGCTGTGCCTCCTGTCTCCTTGGGTGAGTCCCTCCTTGGGCTGTGCACGGATCCAAGGGCAGCCAGGCCCTCCCAGGGCCCCTGCAGCTCCTGCTGCCCACAGCAGGGTTTGAGGCCTACCTGAGGCCCTGATGAGTAAATGCCAATTAAATATAACTCATACTCTGTCTGTGGCTCAGCGGGACACCCAGACATGCTCTCCAGCCCTGCGTGTGCCATCAGATGGGATGAGCAGCTCTCTCACTCAGGGTTCATGCCAGGACAGGATGCCCTGGGGCAGGGGTGAGGGGCACACATTCCAGGGCCATGTCCTGGAGCCCAGGCCCAGCCAAACCCCACAGCGAACACTGAGAGAAACCTGGAGAGAATAATCCAGCTCCTCTGGGGCCTGGTGGCTGTGTCAGACTCGGGGCACGTTTGGTGGAGGGAGAGGGAGAAAAGGCAAGGTGGGGTTCTGCACCAGGAGAAGGGTTTGCTGTGGGTAACCAGGGCTGCATTTTCCTTTGCGTGCTGGTTTTATTGACCTCTGCAAACCCAGCCAGCGAGGGCGAAACAAGAACACACTGAAATCATGGAACCATGGGATGGCTTGGGTTGGAAGGGACCTCTAAAGGGCATCCAGTCCAGCCCTGCTGCAAGGAGCACAGACATCTCCCACACACTGAGAGTCTCTCTAAAAATTGGCTTTTCTGTACTTTGAAATAACACAATCCAGTGGCAGGGATGTGCACTGGCATTTCTGAAGGCCACCAGCATACATTGTGCAGGGACTGGGGCCAGTGGTTTGAATTTTCATGGGTTAAGGGCTCTGTGTCTTCACTGCTTAATCACGGCCAGCCACATGTGGACAGTAGGGACATCCTTGTCTTCCTTGGAGACATAATAAAATCATTCACATGCTGGAGGATGCCATAACAAAAAAAAATTACTTTCTGTGCTGTGCCAGCCAACTTCCCTTAAAACCAAGCCCTGCCATGTGCTTTATTCCCTGGCATTCAATTTATAAAGTGTTTCCCATTTCTTTTTTTTGAATCAGGACAGAAAATACTGTCATGCCAGGGACTGTCAGGTGATTTTTCACTGTGCAAAGCAAAAATAATTTCAATTCTCAAGCAGCCATGGGAGGCCCTGCATCAGGCACTGTCCTGGTACCTGAAATCAGCTCAGCAGAGGGACTCCAGTTTCTCAGCAGCCATGGAAAAATGCACTGGGCCCTCCTGTAAGCTTGCTACTGAGATTGGAGGCATTTCACAGGATGGGTGGAGACTTAAGGAAAAAAAAAGAATTATATATTGATGCTCAGCTGTTTCATATTTATATGCTAATGTATCAAATGCAGAGTAATAGCCAAGAGCTGCAAACCTTGGCCCAAGCCAGGGCGTCCTGAGGCCCACAGAGCAGAGCCACTCACAGAGTGGGGGCTCTGCAGGAGCCAGGGAACAGCTCAGAACACAAACAACTGAGAGAAAAACTTCTCAGAGATCCATTAAAGAAAAGGCTGGTGCCAAATCAATAGAGACTGCACGATGGATTAGCTGATGTATGAAACAGGAAAGAGTGAATTGTGTGTTCGCCTCTCCTGCACTCGCTTTTGGCACATCCCACCTGCCCCCCATGGCCTGGAAGGAGATCAGGTGTATTTGTGGGCACACAAAAAGTTACCCCAAAGAACTGGACTCAGAACTGTTTTTACCACATTTTTTCCCTTCAATTGCATATAGTCACAAATAGATTCTTTCTGCTTCTTTGTACCCTGAGCTGACTCAGAAGCTATTCACAAGGTATTTAGTGCAAATCGCTTCTGACAATAGTCAGAATTCCAATTCCATGGCAATTCTAACCTGTCATACCCAGTATGAACCAAATATCAAGATCCTACTCTCGCTCTTAAATCACAAATTTTACACTTAGAAAAGGCTTTTCAGGTTTTAGGAACTCACAGTGTTTGGCCTGATCTTATTTGCCAGCCATTCTTAGAAAAGAAGAAGCAGTATATAATATTTTGCTGTCTAATTATGAGGCCAAATTCAGTGGTCTGTCTGCTGCTCTCATGCACTGATGTTTGTATTGCAGTAAAAGCTAAAAAGTGCCTTTAGAGTAAAGTAGAGATGCACTGGCCAAGCCTCTCTGCACAGCAGAGGTGTCCTCCCCCTCAGGCCACCAGTTCCCATTTTCTCCTCATCTCTGGTTCACCTGCAGTTCCCCTCCCTATTCTGGGCTTCCCTGGGATCCTGAGAATCCCTCCCAGCTTTTGTCTTAGGAATGAGGGTCTAGCCACATGGATATCATGACATATAATCATGACATAGCCATGGGATCATGGAAATATTTGAGTAGAAAAGGACCTTAAAGCTCATCCCATCTCATTCCATCCCCTGCCATGTGCAGGGACACCTCCCACTGTCCCAGGTTGCTCCAAGCCCCATCCAGCCTGGCCTGGGGCACTGCCAGGGATCCAGGGGCAGCCACAGCTGCTCTGGGCACCCTGGGCCAGGGCCTGCCCACCCTCCCAGCCAGCAATTCCTAATTCCCAATGTGCCAGAATCTGTGCCTGCCCTCTGGCAGTGGGAGCCATTGCCTGGGTGCCGTCCCTGCCTGCCTTGTCCCCAGGGGCTGTGCAGCTCTCCTGGAGCCCCTGGAGGCCCTGGCAGGGGCTCTGAGGTGTCCCTGGAGCTTCTCTGGTGCAGCTGAGCAGCCCCAGCTGTGCCAGGCTGGCTCCAGAGCAGAGGGGCTCCAGCCCTATTGCAAAGGCCTGGAATTGCTGGGATTTTCTCCCTGGAGTGCACCAGGCCCAGTTCCCAGCTGTGTTTCACAGAGAGCTGCCATGATCCAATGACCCTCAAGAGCCTCACACATCCAGGACAGGTTTCCAGGGAAAAAAGTGAGCTCCAGAGATGCAACAATGGAAACAATAACCCAGCTCTGTGTTTGGCAGATGAACAAGGGCCTGTGTCCAGAGACAGGGCGGAGGCACGAGGAGCTGATGCCACCCAGCCAGGGCAGCCATGGCTCTGAAACCATGGGGATTGTTTGCTCTGGTTCCTTTCCAGGGCCATCCTGATGATTTGGAAGTGAGGGAATTTCAAGGAAACATTTGAGATGCTCGTCCAAGCCTTGTTTTAAAACATGGCTCAGCAAAACGAGTCCCTGTTTCACACAGGAAGGCTGCTCACTGCACAACAGGGCAGTGCTGGAGGCAGAGCAGAGGCCATCAGGCTTCTGGGGCCACCCAAGACCAGCAGGATTCCCCAACACTCTCCACCAGGTGCTGGAAGGAAAAATATGAAAAGTCTTTGCGGTGCAGTATGACCCAATTAAAATAAAAAATAAAACAGATCCCTAAGTAACTGTGCTGTTAAAGGTCCATCCCCTTCTCTGGAGACAGGTCCATCCCCTTCTCTTCTCTAAGTAACTGTGCTGTTAAAGGTCCATCCCCTTCTCTGGACACAGGTCCATCCCCCTCTTCAGAGGGATGCTTGCTAATAAATCAGGAGGGCTTTGTTCATCTGCCAGCTTCCCCACAGGCTGGCTGGGTGGTCTTCCTGTGAGTTAAATCCCTTTAACCTCCGTATCTCTATCTGCGAGATGGGTAGGAAAAATACATACTTCCTATATATTCCCTTCTCCCCTTTAATGTCAAACTCCGAAAGAAATGCAAAACAATTAAGAAATCTGATGTGTTGCTGCTATTTTTTTGCTTAGCAAAAGCCAAAACTCCTGGGTGAGGAGGTCTTTTAGCCTTTTTTTCGTGTAGAGGGGATTCAAGAGGGGAGGTGGGCAAAGACTGCCAGATCCTGAATGGGACCCCTTCTAAGCAGGAGGATTTGGGCAGACTGGTAATGTCCTGCCTAGACGGGATGTCAGGAACTGTCTGGAAACATCTCATCCTGCCTTGGGCACAGCAGGCACAGGGGCACCATGACCTGCAGTGGACAGCCAGGCTTCAGGGTGCTTACCCAATCCACTCAAGTTTCCCAGTGCTCACTAAGCCCGGGCTCACTCAGCCTCCTTATTATTGTATAGTTTTACCTGACCTTGGGTTTTAGCTAATTGCTTTTTACCTTGGATTACCTGGACAAGGCTTTTATGCAACAGTTCTTGCTGAGATGTAAAACACAAGGGAATGGAACACGGGCCCTGCAGGTTGGTACTTAGGTGGCTCTGACAAGAGTGTGGTCAAGAGCATGGTACAAAATGGCAAATCTGAGCATCCACAGTGTCCTCTGAGTCAAGGAGCTGTGGCTTAAACCACAGAGGAAACCATCCAGAGGAAACTGGATTTGTTTTCCAAAGGAGCCAGTCTAGACATAATTTTGCCACCTTGGACCTTTATATTCTCCTGCTCCCCTCTTACTGAGCTTTAGGGAAAATGTCAGGATTGCATTTTGTTGTGTTCTATCATCAGTCCCACAATTTCCCGATGCAAACTGCAAGGAGTCAGCCAACAGTGGGAACAGAAGAAAACACTTCACTGCTATTGTGAAAGCGTAGGTATAATGTATCTATTTGCTGAATTACAGAAAATTCCTTTCCTCCTGCAGCTGAGTGCTGGCAAAATTGGTCACTTAATTCTGAAAGAATTAATTTCTCTCTCAAAAAAAAAAAAAGTAACAGCAATTACTTCAATGTCATGGCAACACACACTAGCGCTGTGTGAGATGTCTCTCACCATCTCCTCAATGCAGTTCCAACCCAAACCTTGGAAATATAAAGGAAAAAAAAAAAACAAAAACAAAAACAAAACATCATTTTGGCAGCAGTTTAGCACTGAGGTGTACTGGGGAAGTGCTACCCATTGTGCCAAGTCTGGATTTGGGGGAGCATCTCCAGTGAGCATCATTTAGAGCATGCTTTGAGCAGCTGCCCCTGCTCTCACAGGAGGCTGACAGCACCTCCCTGCCTGCTGCTAAATCCTCCCCAGAGCATGCACAGAGACCAGCAGCCTCTGAAACAGCACAGACCAGCATTCAGTGCACCTCTCAGCCATCCCACAGGACCAGGGCTCCGAGGGGCTTTGCTGGTCGGTGCAGGATGAGCAGGGTGGGTGTGGGGGCCCAGGCTTTTGACTTCAGCCTCCGAGAGCAAATGCAAATTATCTTGCTCTCCAAGCTAATGGGAATAAAATCCTTACAGGCCATAAATTACACCGAGCCTCTCCAGGATCCACAGCTCACCCTCCCAAAAAAACATCAGCTCTCTTGCCTTCGGCCAGAGCTCAGTCAAACGTATGGGTGGAGCACGGGCGGATTCCCAATGATATCATGGAAGGATGTGGGTTTGCCTGCAAATTCCTGTGTCTTCTCCTGAGCTAATTTCACTCTTTGTTTACTCTTATCAGGGCTTCTGCAGCCAAGAATTAATTAGCAGCACTGCCTTAGTACATTGGGGTCCTACCAGTTCAAGTCATTGTATGCACACAAAGCCAAGAAGATTTGCACAGCCTAAAACAATTTTTTAAAAGGAAGTCACTACTAAGCAATATTACTGGTTGAAAAATCAACTAATTATACCAGCAAAAATAAACACTGAAGGAGAGATCAACTCTCCAGTTTCACCATATATAAAGCAAGCAGTGCTCATGGCTTGGAAGAAGATGCTTTCGTAAGGACTTTGACATTTTGTTTTAGCTGCTGAAGAGCTTTCTGTCTGACTGCCCTCCACCATGCCAGGTACCTGGACAGGTCAGGCCAGAGAGCCTCACTTAATGCACTGCCTGGGGCTGTGCATTTTTGCTTTTGTTCTGGTTTTTGTGGGACATTTTTTTGGAGGGTTGTTTTTTGGGGATTTTTGGGGTTTTTAAAAAAATTATTTGTTTTTTAAGAAGGACAAAAAGAGTCCAAACAGAGTGATACTTTGTCACACAGCACTAATTCAGTTACTTGAAGTGAGACACGCAGAGGCTATTTGCTTCCTGTAGTTACTAAGTAAATAAATCGCGAGTAGATTAAGTGCAGGGTGATGAAGCCAACATTGTACAATATCCCCCGGCCGACGCTTACATTTCCGAGATAAGATACACGCCGAAAAGGCTGATGAACTACAGGCTTTCCCATGAAACTCCTACAACCACCACTACTTAAAAATCCACCTAGCCATACTTGCTAAAATAAACATTTATATGCACAGATAATCCCCACGCCTCGATGGGTGCTGAGCTGCTGGGAAAAGCTGTGCCAGGGAGTGCTGAACCTGCAGGGCTCTGCCAGGGGCTCCTCTGGCACCTTCCCAAACTATTGACAGCAGCTGGGACACCTCGGGAAGTGGGAGCAAATTCAGGCTGCACATCCCAAAGCAGAACAAGCAGCAAGAGCAAGTACGGAAATAAAGGGACGCGGAGCTGCTGCCAGGGCTGGAGCCCCTCTGCTCTGGAGCCAGCCTGGCACAGCTGGGGCTGCTCAGCTGCACCAGAGAAGCTCCAGGGACACCTCAGAGCCCCTGCCAGGGCCTCCAGGGGCTCCAGGAGAGCTGCACAGCCCCTGGGGACAAGGCAGGCAGGGACAGCACCCAGGCAATGGCTCCCACTGCCAGAGGGCAGGCACAGATTCTGGCACATTGGGAATTAGGAATTGCTGGCTGGGAGGGTGGGCAGGCCCTGGCCCAGGGTGCCCAGAGCAGCTGTGGCTGCCCCTGGATCCCTGGCAGTGTCCCAGGCCAGGCTGGATGGGGCTGGGAGCAGCCTGGGACAGTGGGAGCTGTCCCTGCCCATGGCCGGGAATGGGACAGGATGAGCTTGAAGTTCCAACCCAAACCACTCTGTGATCCTATGTTTTTTTTTTCTTATTTCTTTTAGGCAGAAGAAAAGCTTTAGTAAATATTTTCACACCATAATTTTCATGCCGATGAGAGCATCAGACCAAGATAATAAGAGTCTCATTTCCTCTTAGGAAACCAAATGAGAAATGAGGCTTGGAAAGAGGCTCCTGGAGTCAGCCACTCTGTCACCCAGCTCCCTGGGGGATTACCCACAGGAAACACAATTTCCCTCTTCTTCAGGGCCATTGTGCTAGGAAATTCTCCTGGAACAAATCCCCCTCCCAGGGAGCTCCCACCTCCATGGATTTCCTCTTGAGACAAAGGCCATGTCCCAGGTACGATAGGTAGACACGTTGAGACATAAAAGTGTTTCTGGCCTACAAGAGCTATTTATTTATTTTCCTGAGGTGTGGGAAATGGGACATTGAGTGGTCCTTTGCCAGACAAAATCAACTCCAGAATCCAAATTATTTTAGCATGGGACACTGAAAGCCAGTCAAGCAACTTATTCAAGTGTTCTATGTGATAATTTGAGCTCCAGAACTGCTTAGGGTGGAAAGACACCTTAATATCATAACTGCCACGGGCCAGGACACTTTCCTCTGGACCAGGTCTGTCAAAGCTACATTTATGCCCAGTCAAGACTAGGGATACTGTTTAATTTGGGTGTTTTGTGACATTTTAACTCTGTTTTTCTGCCTCCTTTTTGTGCCTGGGATGGGAAGGCTGCAACACAGCCTTGAGACAAAGCAGCACAGCCCCTGGAACCTGAGATGAGCAGCTCTGGTGCTTACACAAGGAGGGCTCATCAGGTAGCCCTGAATGAAAACCATGCCAAAATCATGTACTGGGGCTCATTACACAGAAATCTCAGAATAAAGATAAGCCACCCTAACCATCTGGATACATATGTCATACAATAGTACACACAATTTGGGTTTTGCTCTTAAATCCTCCTGTCCCCGGAAAAGAAAATGAAGTTAAATCTAAACACGTTTCTTTTTCTACTAAAAACATCTAAATTGGAAAGTCCTTGAGCAAGCTGTTCCTTTTCTATTCCAAATCTTAAAGCAAATAAAACCATCAATGATGTCCCCCAGAAGTTAACAATTGAATTGGAAGAAGGAAATGCAAGGAGGCAGGTCGCCCTTCAATACTAGGTATTTATTTTCTTGTATTAAGTGTTCCTAGTAGACAAGTGAAAGAAAATAGCTCAATTTTTGCCTTCCACAATGTCACTTCTAAGAATCATTTTTGCAGTTCCAGGAAAGATCAATCACATTATTGCTGGCAGTAAGTAGCACTCCCACAAGCTGTTAAATTCTTTACCTGCAGACAAGTGGCTCTTGAATAGCTAAAAAACCCTGTTTCCTGCCTTTTGAAGATATGAAAGAGACTCAAAAGGATTATGAAATCACTGTAGCAGATAACCTTCACGCAGCAGCATCATCAAAAGGCAAGGATAAACAACAAAATTCATGCAGCATCCAGCAGTGTAACGTCAATAAGTCCCAAGTGGAGAGGAGCAGCCTTCAGAAAAACCAAGATCTACAAGGAGAGTTCTTGGTGAGTATAAGGAAAGGATGTGTCATGACTGACACCAGTATTATATACATTTATATATATATGTGTGTGTTTGTGTGTATGTGTCTTTAATAGCACATGACACTTGAGATGAAAGAAACCCCAAATCTGGGGTAAAAATTAACAAAAGTGCCAGCATGATACAGAAGTGTATTTCTCAATTTAAAATAAAAATATCCTGCAGTCTAGACAGGGAGTCTGGGGCCAAAAACTCCTGGGGTCACCTTGTCTGGAAGAGACAAGCCCACCCTCAAGGAAATGCAGAAAGGGTCTGTCTGTTGTGCATATCCCACAATCACATGTGGCCACCTGAAATTGTGGGATTTTTGATTGGTTGCTCTTTCCATAAAGCCCTGCAGTCCTATGCACGAGGTATGCACTGGGACTGAAATTGGGCAGCCCCTCTTTCTTCCCTGGCCTTTCTCCCCAGATTTTTCCCTTTGTTGCTTGCTTCCCTCATAGCTGGCCCATGATCAAAGTCACCATGAGGGAAACTGGGAGCTTGTGGTGTTGCACAGGCCAAACACAAATGGCCAGGCAGGAACACCTCTGTCTTTAAAGGTGTTCTAGCACAAAAGTACTTACAACAAAAGCTGTAAGTACTTTCAAGCCCTCCCTGATACCAGAAAAAATTGAGGATGCTCCACCTGCCATGACAGCAAGTCTTGTTTTCAGGTTTATTAAAAGTACTTTAGGTTATTTTGACATCTCATTTCAAATAAATTCACTGGGCACTTGTTTTGACTGGGCATACTGGGTTTGCACAGCATTCCACAAATCATGGGACTACAGCATGAGCACTAGGAAACTCAGTGCTCTGCATTTTGAAAATTCACAAGAAAATCATAATTGGCGTTATTTATGACCTATCAGTGTTAGCACCCTCACAGTCCTGGGGGATTTCTTCTTCCTCAAGAGGCAGGATTGCTCCATGGATGGCTCAGCATCTGGGTGGGTGAGCCATGGACCAACACCTCGGAAGTGAAAAGGAGATGATCAGCTGGTCACACTCGAGGTTTGGCTGGCAGGGCTAATGAGCATCAGCAAAAATACCCTCCCAGCAGTGTGAACTTTGATTTCCAGCACAGACAGATCCTCCTGCACTTGTAGCTCGTGACACTGGGGAGAGGGGTTTGAACTACACAGGAAGAAGGGTTTAGAAGTCAGCACCAGATGTATTTCCTGAGCAAGGAGTGTCTGGGTGCTGCCATGGTACAGTTCTGCTACTAACTCCTCTGAGCATAGATAGCACCAATTTCTGCCCTAACCAACCTCACCTGGAATGCTAAATCAGCTGAAAAGGTATTAATTAAGAACTATTCACCCGGAGCCAGGTTGATAAGTGTTTGCCCCAGTGACCAAAACGAAAAAGGGGCAGATCAGGCACTCTGCAAACTCTCTCTCTACTCGGGGCAGTGAAATACATGATGGCAAACAGTAAATTTTCATCTGTGCTTTGATCCCAGTCCAGATGCTGCCCTGTCTGTGTCATCCCCATCACTCCATGACCCAGCTCTGGATGAGTGAAGCCGAGCAGAGGACAGCCTGTGCTTGAGTTCCCAGAGGATGAACCATGTACCAGCAGGTAACAGCAAGCCAAAAATTTGAGATTAACATTCTGATGGCTCATATTTTGTCCGTCATCACTGACAGAGGACTTGTAGAAAGATGTCTCACCTGCAGTGACAAATGAACTCATGCTTTGAAGCTAACATCTTCCCTTGAATTGCTCCCATTATTCCCTGCCTTAGACTGCCAGCACTGTGTGTACATCTTCTTTTGAGCCAAACCCACCAGAATGACTGGATTTTATATTATATCACCAAGTGGCAGGATGAGATAATGACACATGTCCCCTTCACATGCCACTTTCCACAAGGCCTAGAAGGGATCATCATACTTTATTTTATGATCAACGGGTCATTCATCTATATCTGCTTTGAAGCCACAATAGACTTTTTGCCAATCACTAATAGAAACTAAATAAACACAGCCAAACAGTGTCATCTATCTGTGTGGTGAGTAATTGTGAGGGGCTCCTCTTTAAATAGATGCTTAAGTAAATATAGAAATATCATTTTACAAATGCTGGCTCAAGAAGAGTTGTTGGGGAACTACAAAGAAAGGACATCTCACTTAGGTATGTACGCAAAGAAGTGCAAACGTGGGCCTAATACCATTATCAAGCAAATACCAAAATAATTTAATTCAGCTTTTATTGCCCCCTGTGCGTGTTCTTCAGTGCTCACCACACTCATGATGTAAAAGTGCCTTTCTACTTCCAAAGCCTCTCTCACAAAAATGACCTTTTTATTGAATGCTTTCCTTCTAGCAGGCAGCACTTTATTTCCCAGGGAGGCTGTTGAGCGACTATTTCATATATAAAAGTTTGTGTGAGGGTTACAACGCATTTGATGACAGGTTATAATGAAGATGCATGATCTTTCTGGACCCTCTCTGTGTCTCTGTGTTTATTAATGACCCTGCAGCTCCGAGCCCGAAGCACTGGGTGTTCTGGCTGACGCAAGTAATTTTGCTCTCAAGGGCGATCCTCCCTGCCATGTCCTTGGGGCACAGCATTCACCCTCACCTCTCCACCTGCCGTGTCCGGCTGTGCCCTGGCTCCAGAGGTGTAGGTTTCTCAGTGCCATATGGAGCTCCCTGCTACCTGCAGCACAGCAATTTAAATATTAAGGATGCGTTTGTTTGGAAAGTTCAGCTCTCGGTGAGCAGCGCTCAGTTAACTGCAGGAAGAGGGAAGTAGAAATGGGAAGAGGAAGCAATGGGGAATCATAAAGGGTTTCAAAAGCTTTAGCAATCGTCTGCAGATCAGACACGGGGCTGGTGACTCCCAGTGATGCCTGCCAGCACAAAACCACGGTGGCTCACCCAGCCACCTGAGTGGGGCTGAAAGATTTATCTCCTGGCAAATAATGGAGATGGTGGTGGAGAGGGAGCAGGCAGACATGAAAGAGAGTGGGGCACAGGAAATTGCTTCCAGGCAGGAAACTTTGGCTCCCAAATCTGTAGGAAGAAGGAAACAGGTCTCCTAGGGTTTCTGGTGTTTGAGCATTGAATGTCATTGTATTTCTGCTGTTCTTCTTCAATTCCCCTCCACAGCTCAGTCCCTTCTACCTCTACAACTCAGAGCCTCCTCTATTCCTATCACTAAAACTCTTGAATCAGAAAGGAAGAAAAACACAGACCTTTTGCAGTACCACTCCCACTGTAAAAAGAATGAGTTGCCAGGAGAAAAAGGTCAGGATTCCTGGGACTTGGACCCAGAGAGAGGGAGATGGCAATAGGACACAGCTCTTTGCAGGAGGACATCCTGATTTCTTCAGCTGCCAGGGCTCAGAGCTTGGAAGGATTTCATGGTGAAATGGCACATTATTCTTTGTGCTCTATCCAATGGGGTCATGCACTCACTTTTTAGAGAAATGTCTGCTCTGTCACTGCTGCAGACAGTGGGACCTGTGGCCAGAAATATGAGCTGGGCATAGCCTGGATTGTGGGCAGCAGGGCAGGGGGATCCTGCCCCTGTGCCCCTGGGCTCAGGTGAGAGCCCACCTGCAGAGCTGCCCCAGCCCCGGCTCCAGCAGCACAAGGAGCTGGAGCTGCTGCAGCCAGTGCAGAGGAGGCCACGGAGCTGCTGCCAGGGCTGGAGCCCCTCTGCTCTGGAGCCAGCCTGGCACAGCTGGGGCTGCTCAGCTGCACCAGAGAAGCTCCAGGGACACCTCAGGGCCCCTGCCAGGGCCTCCAGGGGCTCCAGGAGAGCTGCACAGCCCCTGGGGACAAGGCAGGCAGGGACAGCACCCAGGCAATGGCTCCCACTGCCAGAGGGCAGGCACAGATTCTGGCACATTGGGAATTAGGAATTGCTGGCTGGGAGGGTGGGCAGGCCCTGGCCCAGGGTGCCCAGAGCAGCTGTGGCTGCCCCTGGATCCCTGGCAGTGTCCCAGGCCAGGCTGGATGGGGCTCGGAGCAACCTGGTCTAATGGAAGATGTCCCAACCCACAGCAGGGGGTGGAATGTGATAATTTTCAAGGTCCATGGCAGGGGGTGGAATGAGATGCTCTTCAAGGTCCTTTCCAACCAAAACCATTCTGACTCCAAGAAAGCAGCTGCTCCCAGCTGGGCAGTGGCACCATCTCCCCTGAGCAGCTGCAGACCTCCCAGGATGGACTCATCTGTTGGGTTCCAAAGCAGAGATCCCCAAAACAAACTTGTCTGAGCTGCAGTTCCCTCACCCATGCCTTACCCCTGTCCCACCTGGACCACCCAGCTCCCTGGGCATCTCCTGGGCTGAGCAGGCTTCCCACGTGGGTGAATCACCCACACTGCAATGGGTGTCCAGGAGAAGGAGTTGTACTCTGAAGGGGTTTGTCTCCTCTCAGGGACTCTCAGGAGATACTAAGAAAATATTAGACCAGAAATCTCACTTTCTTCTATCAAAATATATGTGAAGTGAATGCCTTCTAATGCATGGTCCAGCCAGGCAAGTGCCAATAGTGAAATAAATGCTTTCAATCAGTGTCAGATGGTGTTTGAGGCATTGAGCTTTCCCTACCCAGCCTGGTGAGCAGAGATGAAGTGACTTGGCAGATGCTGGAGCAGAAATCCACACTGCCCTCAGGGGCACGGGTAATGGCATGGGATTTCTGTACATTACAGCATTCCTTTAACACCGTGTCATCTAATGACAGACTTTCTTCTCTTTTTTGGGGGGTAGGGAGATAGAAATTAGGTTTGTTGTATGGTTTCCTCCCTCTTAGCTGTTTCTCAGTTTTCAGATAGACTGTGCATTACACGTTAACCGTGAATAAAAAAATTTCAGTTCTGCCTGGCAGTGGGTGCCCTTGGAGTCTGGGAGGGGAGAAACTGCTCCTGCTGACTGCCAGGAGCTGACCTGCACTGGGGCAACAACACAGAGAGGTGAAAACCTGTTAGTAGCACAGCCACAGCGGGGTAAACTGAGGAACAGGGTGGCACAGGTGAAAAAGGTGTTGTGGAACAGAGAGGGCACAGGATGGGGCAGCATGGAGGTGCCAAGGGTGAAGGATGGCAGGGAGAGGAGAAAGAGGACAATGACGACCAAGAGGAAGAAGTAGCTGGGAATCCCCAGCCCCAGGAAACCCTCCAGGGCTGAGGCTGGGCAGGGCAGCGCCACAGGCTGAGGAGTTCTTGTGTGTTCTGTGATGTCCCCTGTGCTGGCACTGCTGGGACACCTCCAGTGCTGGGGACAGCTCTGGGCCCTCAGCACAAGGGAGACACCGAGGGGCTGGAGCGTGTCCAGGGCAGGGAACGGAGCTGGGAAGGGGCTGGAGCCCCAGGAGAGGCTGAGGGAGCTGGGAAGGGGCTGAGCCTGGAGCAAAGGAGGCTCAGGGGGGCCCTTGTGGCTCTGCACAGCTCCTGACAGGAGGGGACAGCCGGGGGGAACAGGGACAGGAGCAGAGGGAACAGCCTCAGGCTGGGCATGGGCAGGCTCATGGGGGATATTGGGGAAAATTCCTCCATGGAAAGGGCTGTCCAGCCCTGGCACAGCTGCCCAGGGCAGTGGTGGAGTCCCCATCCTGGAGGGGTTTAAAAGGTGTATGGAGGTGGCACTTGGGGACAGGGGGTAGCAGTGATCTGGGCAGTGCTGAGGCAATAGTTGGACTCAGTGATCTTGGGCAACCTAAACAATTCTGTGATTTTATGCATATTACCACATATTTCCCATTGTTCAACTGCAAGATACTCCGGAGCTGCGGCATGGCTCACATCCTTCATCCCAGGGCTGCATCCCAGCCAGTGCTCTGTGAGAGCCCTGATGGGGACAGGAGGTGTGACTTGCAGCAGGACTCTGCAGGCAGGGAGGTAGCACTTAAAATAGTTCAGGTGTACAGAAAATGAATCCTTTCTTCTGAGGCTCTGCCTAGTTTTGTGTTCCCGGTAAGTCAGAGCAATTAAGAGAGCTCTCTGGCTTTGCTCGATCTAATTTACCACATTTTTCCGTAATGAATATGTTGCAGAACGGTTTGACTAGTCTGGACTAAAGGCACTTTGAGAGCAGTACCAATTTTCCTTAGCTGCTGTTCTGCAGAGTGACAGGGAGATGATGCCCTGAGACCCAACCTGGGGCTGGCCACAGGGATGGGGACAATGTGTCACCGTGTTCCAGCCGTGACCCGGCAGGCTGGGACCTCGCTGCCCGTCCTTTTTATCATAGGAAGCGTCCAAGGCCAGGTTGGATGGGGCTTGGAGAAACCTGATCTAGAGGAAGGTGTCCCTGCCCATGGCAGGGGGTGGGACTGGATGGGCTTTAAAATCCCTTCCAGCCTGAACCATCCCAGGATCCTGAGATCTTCCCAAGCGACCGAGTGCTGGTGGAGAAACCCTGAGAGCTCTGAACCCCTCTGACAGGCACCTTTGGAGGTGAGGCTGCTCTTTGTTGGAGTCAGTAAGGTCTTGAGAAAACCGAGTTGCTCACTTTCTAGCACATCACCATCAACAGAGAGAGAGTAATAATAATAATAATAATAATAATAATAATAATAATAATAATAATAATAATAATAATAATAATACTTAGCACTAAGGACAATAGCTGTCAGGGCTGTGAATGGGGTGGTTCTTGCAAAGCTCTGTTTATGGTGCCTGTGATATCAGAAAGTCTGGCAGGAGGTCGGCGGCTCGGATTTCTTGAGGGCTTTAGGAGGTGGTAATTGTCTCACTTTTGCTTTAAAGCCGTGTTAATTATGGTTTTAAACAATGGCTGTAAAGTCATCCTTTAATTCTTTGTGAAGTGCTCTTCCCTGTCTCTGTGATTTGGGAGGCAGGTGAGTGTTGGAAAGCACTGGGACCAGGTCACAGTTCAGTACCCTCCCTAGGACCAGCAAACACATAAAAACCATTTTAATTTTGCTGATGGTAATTGATACACTTTAATATCTAAGGTCTTTCTCTGAACTTGAAGGCACAGTTAGCCTAGGACCTCTTACAGTGAACTTTTCCCCTTTGCTGTAAATCAGTTTTCTTCTCTATTCCATATTTGGTGTTGGGTGGTTTGGCTTTGTGTCATTAAATGATGCCAGCAGACCCCCCAAAAAATCATAAAATTTAGAAAAAAAAGAATGTCTCCAATACACTTTGGATATTTCAGACCTAAAATTACTTTTGTGTCTTTGAAAAAACCCTCAAATATTAACAAAAATGGGAGATGGAGAGCCATGTTCTGTAATCTCTAGAAGAGCCACAGGTATCTCAGTACAGCTGTTTTTACCTCCTCGCAGAATATGTAATTTTTCCTCTTAAATGGAGAGAACAAGTCTGGGCCTCCTTTGGATTAATCATTGCTATCAGATGGCGTGCCTTCTTCCCTCCAGATAAAATGAATGTGCAGGTTTGGGTAATGTGCTTTTGAAAATCCAATCTTTAAATTACACTTTACTTCTAATACTTCTTTTTTTTCTTCGCTTTATGCAATTTGGATTGTGAAATCAGGGAAGTCAGTTCCTGCCCAATCCTATATTTCTTGTTTACCTGAAACTCCCTTACATGAGGTTGAAAGAAATTTTCTCATCCTGAAGGTAGTGACTATCAGACAGAGTTTCAGTTTTATTTTTTTAGCTCTAGCTACTTTCCCATTCTCAAGCAATTTCCATCGCTTGGAAATTTCAGAGGAAAAAAAAATCAATTCCCAGCAGGTTTCTTTTCCTGGAACCAAGCCATGTGCAAGACTGTCATGAAAGCATTTCTGTTTGGTTTAATATTTGTAAAAAGTTATTAAAGAATCCCAACCCTACATTTAGACAAATGAGGACTTTTCAATTATCTGTTTTAATACACTGGCCCTACTAATTCATAAATTATTGGGTATGAAGAGCTATTCCTACTGTCTAGACTACCCACCTGAGTAACTCGGGGCAGAAAGACTCTCTGCACTCGTACAGGTTTAAACCAGCTGGAGCTCATCTGCTGAATACCACCAAAACCTCATTTCACAATTATTATTGACAAAACCTCCACCACAACCAGCGGTTAATTACTCCACCTGGATCATTACTGCTGAAAAATGATGCTTCACTTCTCAGTTGTGTCCTCCTAGCACAGCATCTACCTTTTCTTTTTTTCAGCCATGCAGGTATTTCGTGGCTAAGTCATTGCAGATAAAAGATGTTGCGTGCCTCAGCTGTCCTGATTTTGGTGAATCTTTTAATTATTTGCATGCAACTTCTCCCTTCTCTCTCAAACATCCCAAAAAGGCATAACACATCTAAGTCCAAAATACTGTAATCTAGACCTATAACGCTCCCAGAGAGCTGCAATGTGAAGGAGCATCTAATAATTTTGTTATTTCAAGTGAGTATTTGTGTTGGATTTGAGGACGAGAAATCCAGACTGTGTTCCTTAGAGCAGTGTAACTGTGATGCTCCACATGTAAAAGGTCAGGGCTTCATAAAGTCCTTGATTGCAGATGTCTGATAGTTGGATTATTTTTTTATGTCAAGCTGTAGGTCAGAAAGAGGAACACTGATGCTGATCAACTCACCATAAACATGAGAATTTTCTTTCTACAACAGGCCAGTCCCTGTCTCTGACGGGACAAAATTCCCACTAGTGTCACTGGGAATTTTGCTTGTTAGAGTCTGTGAAACAGACTCTACATAGGCTGTTATGTTGCCATCTGTGAGGACATGAGTAATGTTCAAGGGAGAGAAATCAGCTCCACAGTGCATCTGGCCAGGCCACTGCAATAAATACAGAGAGACACATAAATGATGGTAAGGTTACGACCTATCCCATTAAAAAGGAAGGAACTCCAAAATTACACCCCTACCTGCCAGCAATAGGAAATACAGAAGCTGGAGTTTTTCCTCTTGCTTTGCTTGCTACTCTCCCATCCCTTTTATAACTATTTCCTTCTGCCAAATAGGGTTTGGGGTGGTTTTGTTTGATTTTAGTGAAGGTGTTGTGGGCTCCTCCCGCTGCTAAATGGATCTGCAGGGCAGTGACACCTCGCACATCCCTGCCTTGTGGCTGCATCTGAGCAGCCCATCTCTCAGGAGCTGATAAATCCTCCTAAGGCCAGAATTCAGGGATTGGCTTGATATCATTAGGGCTAAAATGCTGCTTTTAAGCGATGGACACCCCACCCTTCCCCAGCGCTCCTGGGCATTGGTGTTGCAATGTTTGTGTATGCCAGAGTCCAGGAGGCAGTGGGTCCTCACTTGGGAAGCACCCTGAGGTCCTGGAATCGTGGAAACGGAGTAGTTTGGGTTGGAAGGGATCTTGAAGATCCTCTGTTTCCAATCTCCCTGCCACGGGTGGGTCTGCAGGCAAATGTGGCTGAAACCAAAGTCTTGGTCTCCTCTGAGGTGTCAGGAGGAGAAATCATAGGGTAACAAATTCCCCAGTTTCTCATGTCAGCCCCAGCTCTTTCCACACACTCTGTTGTTGCCCATAGGTAACTACAGGTAACTACAAATAAAACATTGCAGTTTGTGCAAATGCACTAACTTGAAATAAAGAGGATTTTGATTTACACTACTGAAACTGAAATACTGAAAGAGGGGTACCAGCTGTACTGTCTGCATGTGCTTATCTTCAAAGTTACAAAGAGAAAAAATCCACTTTCTGAGAGCTTACACACCAAAACAAATCCAAAAACTTATATTCCTAATTTGGACATCTGAAACACCGAAGTACAGGTACAATACAAATGAAGAGTTGCAACTAAGGTGGTGCATTAACATCATATATTTTATACTAAACATTGAGTCAGACCCTGCTGTATCCTAAGGAGCTAGGAGCAGGCAAACGCCAAAGGCACTGAGATTGCTGAGCTGGACTGCTGGAGGAAGAAGCAAACCTTTTTCACAGCATAGCCTGTCCCAGCTAAAGGGATTGTCAAGCTTTCCTTTATCTGTAAAATCAAATATTGTATCTGTCTCCATTCCTCCACTTCACATCTTCCCTCCTGTGTCCCCTCTGCCTGGCCTGTGCTCCCCAATGACACTGTGCTCTCCTGCCCAACTCCAGCATCATCCCCTCCCAGACTGTCTGACCTCAATCCCCCTCACCTCCTGGTCACAAATCCCACTGGTGACATTCAGCAGGAGCTGGCTGGCCCCACTGGTGACACAGCTCTGCTGCCATGGTTATTTGAGGCACAGAGGTGGCAGGTCTGAGTGTGTCAGAGAGTGACCACCAGAGAGGGCAGGCACTGCTCCCGTGGCCCACCCTGTCATGGTCATGGGCCACCAGATCCTTTTGCCAGCAGCACTTTCCCTCTGGCAGCAGCACCTTCACTCTTCCTTCCCCCGGGTCCTGATCCCTGCACCACCCACACCCCCCCTTTGATGGGTGTAGTTACACCAGCATCTTACATGGCCAACAGCAAATTCTCCTAATAAAACTGGGGAAACATAGAGTTTTAATATGCGTTATATATATGATTTCCTTTATGTTGGCATAAGGGAGGCTGCCCTGTGTTTAACCCCTTTCTAGCTACCAAACCTAAACACTACCACAGCTGTGTGGTCAACTCCTAAAGCTAACAAAATTTCAGCCAGCTAAGCACAGAGTCAGAGTCGGGCATGTGTGAGTGCCCTGATGAATCCAAATATTCCCATGCTGGAATGAGCCCCCCAGGGACACCACTGTTGGACATTTGATTTGTATGGCCCGACCTCCAGGGCTTGAGAGGGGAATGGTTTTTTCCCCACGGCTTGGTACAGGCAACGAAATATCTCATCTCACCAGGCTTTTTTCTCACAGAATGGTGTAGGCTGGAAGGGAGCTTAAAATCCACCTCATTCAAACCCCTTCTTTCATGGGCAGGGACATCTGCCATTAGACCAGCATGCTCCAAGCCCCATCCAGCCTGGCCTGGGGCACTGCCAGGGATCCAGGGGCAGCCACAGCTGCTCTGGGCACCCTGGGCCAGGGCCTGCCCACCCTCCCAGCCAGCAATTCCTCATTCCCAATGTGCCAGAATCTGTGCCTGCCCTCTGGCAGTGGGAGCCATTGCCTGGGTGCTGTCCCTGCCTGCCTTGTCCCCAGGGGCTGTGCAGCTCTCCTGGAGCCCCTGGAGGCCCTGGCAGGGGCTCTGAGGTGTCCCTGGAGCTTCTCTGGTGCAGCTGAACAGCCCCAGCTGTGCCAGGCTGGCTCCAGAGCAGAGGGGCTCCAGCCCTGGCAGCAGCTCCGTGGCCTCCCCTGGATTCCCTCCAGCAGCTCCAGCTCCTCGTGCTGTTGGAGCCCAGGGGTGGGTGCAGTGAATTTCTCCCTTGTACCCACATTTACTGGATCCTTTTCCAACAGACCAGCCCTGGAATGGCTGCCAGCAGGCAGGAGCACCAGCACTGAAATGGTGATTTCAGCCCGCAGGGCTGTGTGACGGCAGCGGGCACGGGATCCCTGTCTCCCCGTGCCACTCACCACACAGAGAGGGTGCTTGAGGAACGCTTTTCCTTGCAGACCTTGGGGCTCACAGCTTCAGCCTACTCTCTTGACATGAGCTGCTGGAGTGGAAGGAGACTGGCTGCAGCCAAAACGGCTTCACAACCCAGACTTTGAACATTGCTTGAGAGCTCTGCTCTCAAAATAATGCATAAAAATAGAAGCAGGGCCACAAGCTTAGCTATTCCTAATGTGCACAAAAGGATGGGAGAGTGCCAGGAGCCAGCCTGCGCTGCCTCTGCCCCTGCCTTCAGCCTGGCTTGCTCTCCGCTACCTCCCCTGACTGGCTTTTCACTGCTGTGAAAAGGAGAGACATACCCCCAAAAGAGCAAAGTGTGTTTGTTATTGACCCTCGCCTGGAAAGTGTATGAAGAGGGATCAGCTCTGTTTGTTTGTACCCGGTAATGATGTCAGGAAAAGGGTTTTTTTTCTTCCCCAAGTCTGGTTTTATCCCCTTTGTTGGAAGTGCCTTTGGTGAGTCTCACACCCCGGTGCTGTTAGCAAAACAATTAGGTTAACAGTGCCTTGGCTCCAACTGTCTGTCAAAGGCTGAATTGCAATGCAAATTAACCCGGCTTTGGCTCTTCAAAGCCAGCTGGGTTCAGGAGAGGTCCCCAGAAGCCCCCGTGAGAACGGAGCGCCGGGGCTGGGCAGGGTGGGCTCGCCGGGGTTTTTGCATCCAGGACCTAATGTGTTTGGCAGGAGGGATGCGAAGCGCTCGGCAAACACGCTGTACAAATGTAACACATGGCATGAGCCCTTTCAACACTCCGAAGGGGCTCAGGAGAAACTGGAGTGGCTGGACAAGGGGCGATGGTTTTACACTAAATTAGGGGAGATTCAGGCTACGCAGAAGGAAGAAATCCTTGTCTGCGAGGGTGGGCAGGCCCTGGCGCAGGTTTCCCAGGGAAGCTGCGGCTGCCTCTGGATCCCTGGAAGTGTCCAAGGCCAGGCTGGACAGGGCGGGAGCAACCTGGTCTGGTGGAAGGTGTCCCAGCCCTGACAGACGAGGTGGAACGAAATGAGCTTTAAGGTCCCTTCCAGTCTAAACAATTCCTGAATTCTGTGACTCGAACATATTTTATTTCTCCTCAGGGATTAGCAGCGCCCTTCCTGCGTTTCAGGACAGGTTTCTGGCCCAGGGTGACACTTGAGCAATGCATCCAGAGCAGGGCAGGCTGTGGGTATCACCCTGATTTCCAAGCGTCCCCTCAGCCCAGGTCTCGTTCCCATACTTATCAGCTCCATTATGTTTATTTCTGTATTTTCCATATGGGCACATACATATGGTCTGCTTAAACAAGTTTGCAGGGTTAATTGGAAAGCAGTTCTTTATCAGTTATTTAATATTTAGCACTTCTGGGACAATTTTCACCTGCAGAGATCACAAAAGCGGGCAAATGCGGATGGCCCAGCTGTACCTGTGGGAAATCAGAGGTGCCAAAGCCCAGGTCCCCACTCACAGGGAAAGGCAGGTGCCCAGGGTCACCTGGAGAACCTATGGCAGGGCCAAAAATTCATATTAGCTCCTGGACCCCCTTCCTGTCCTCCACCTCCTCCCAGCACATGGCACACTGTGCTTTTTGTCACTTTCCTCATGACAATAAAGTAATCCTAGCTGTCAGGGCTGAGGGAAGGGAGCTACAAGGGGGAAAATTAAAAAAGGAGATTTTAATCTCATTTGTAACAGCCTGGCAAGTTTTGAAAAATTAAAAAGTATAACGTGTGGATTAACGAGCACGTCCAACATGTCTTTCACCAGCAAATATTGGAATGAGAAGGAACATTTTTTTCCCCCCTCCTGATTTGCTATACACATCAGAGGGAAAAGAGATTGAGGTTCTCTGAGGAAGTGAGGAAATCAGTCTCAGTGTATGTGAGGTCACTCCGCAGGCTGTAGGACAAGACATTGAACTAAAAATACTACCCAAATTCCATTTTTGAGGGTGCAGAAGGCACCATTTTAAAAGCAATGGGACTTTTTTAGCATGTGCAGAACTAAATGGTGATGCTGTTCTGATTTGGCCCCTGCTGTCACCTGAAGACTGGACGGCTGTGCCCTGGACTCCCCTCCCACCTTTAATTATTTGGAGGTGAAGCAAGGAGTCAATTGCCTTCCTCAGACTCCAGCTTTGTAACGAGGCTTCCTAAACTATTCTTTCTGATGCCAGCAAACAGCATTCATCCCCTTCCCAGTGTTTTTCCAGCTATTTATCTGGATTTTGAGCAGATTTTTGTACCAGGCTAGGTATAGTCTGGTTAACATTTAATAAGCCTGCCCCAAATCTAGCCACTTTCTGACTAATTTAGATCCAGATTCTGCAAATGCCAGGCATGTTTGTCGCATCCCTGACCTGCTCGTGTGAATATAGGCAGAACTGGGCATTTAAATTATCCCTGCCCTCCTGCCTGCCCCAAATTCAGGGATCCAGGACACACACCCCAGGGATGCCCTGCCTGCACGGGATGTTAGCTTGACGTGTGCTCTACCTGGTGTCACTTTTAGTCGGGTGCATTCATTTCAGACCTGTCTTTGGCTTTGGATTTTGAGCCGGGCTTGCTCATAGCAGCCATGATTTAAGAGCCCCAGCTCCTACTTCCGACACGACAACTGCCTCGAAGAGTGACCTTAGAGCACCTCATCCGCCCGCAGCTATTCTGCGGAAAGGGAGCCGCTCCTCCGTGGGAGTGCGTGCAGGACGGGGACCCCTGGGGAGCTCCGCTGCCCTGCCAAGCCTGGCGCTAGGAAGTCTGGCCGGACTTCCCAGCGCGGCCGCAGAGCGCACCAAGGCTGGGCGAGAGCGCAGCCTCTTGGCGGCTCGCTTTTCCTCAGCCTCTGCCGCTCCGGGGTTGGAACGGGGGAATCTGCGGAGCGCCCAGGGTGCCAGGGGTTGTTGCGGCCAGCAGTGCCCCTAACGCGACATGCCCGTCATTTCTGCTTCGTGTTTGGAACCGGAGCGCACCGAGCCTCCATGGTGTATTTTCCTGTCCTTCTGGTGACAGGTGCTGTAAAAGCACAAATTATTACTATTATTACTATTATTATTATTACTATTATTATCATCATCATCATTATTATTGTCGCTGCATTTTGTGATGTGCCCTCGTTCCGTACCCAGAGCCGTGTCGATTTTTTAATTTTTTTACGCTGCTTTGCTCTAACATTCCGATATTTACAGCGACCACCGGCACACCCCAGCCTCGGGAGCTCCCCGCCCTGTGCCCCGCGGGGTGCGGGGGGGGACGCCCCATTCTCCCCGCACCCCCACCCAGGAGCAGGTACGAAGGGAGGCATCGGGATGGGGTGGGGGGGATGGGGGGACGACACACGGACAGCGGGGGGAGCTGGGGAGGGGACACACGGACCCACAACCTCCCCGCAACCCGAGCCGCCTCTTGCGCAAGGCGGTTGGAGATAAATATAATATATAGATATATTTGTTGTTTTTTTTTTTTTTTTTTTTTTTTTTCCCCCGGAGCGACACGGTGTCTAGACGCCCACGTGACGGGGCCGGGGCCGGGCCGGGCCGGGCCGCTGCGCACTGCGAAGCCGCCGCCGCCGCCGCCGGTGCGGGGGGGCCGGGGGAGGGCGCAGGCACCGCGCCGGCTCCGCTCCCGCCGCGCCCCGCGCCGCCGCCGCCGCCGCTCCCCCCGCACGCAGCCGCGGGAAGGAAGGCGGAGGTGCGGGGAGGGCGGGCGGCTGACTGCGGAGAGCGGAGGGGCGGGCGAGGGAGGGGGGGGGAAAGGGGGAGGGAAAAAAAAAAAATAGAAAAGCCCACGAAAGGAGGAGGAGAAGTAGGAGGAGGAGGAGGAGGGGAAGGAAGGCAGGAAGGAGGAGTGAGGAGCAAAAAAAAGGCACCGCGGCAGAGGCGCCGGCAGCAGGGAGAGGGTCGGCGGCCGGCGGGCACCCCCGCACCCATGTAAGCTCCGCCGGGAGCGGCGGGCCCGGCTCGGCCCGGCGCGGCTGCTGGGGAAGGCAGGAAGGAAGGGACATAGCCCCACTTTTCTCCTTTTTTATTTTTTTATTTTTTATTTTTTTTATTTCCTTTCTTTCTCTTCGTAGCAGCCGGATCAAGACTCCGTGTGGATTAAACCTTTGGAAAGAAGGAGGGGGAAAAAAAATAAAAGCCCACCCCGAAACCCCCACATGAGGACGACCTGGGCTTTTTAAAAGGGATACAACACTCTGGATGCGCTCGTTCGCCTCTTTTGTGACAGATGCTTAAACCGACGTCCAAACCTTAGGGTTGGTGTTTTGGGTTTTTTTTTTTTTTTTTAAATTTCTTTTTTTTTACCCTTTTTTTATAGACGCCTTTTTGGCTCGCTCTTTTTTTTTTTTCTTTTTTGCCTGCTGGCTCTGCCCTGCGCCGCATCCCCGCCGCCGCCGCGCCCGCTCCCCGGCGTGGCGGGTTGATGGGCGCCGCGGCCCCGGGGCGGCCGAGGCTCCCCCGCGGCTCGGGCCGCGCTCCGCACCCGCGCACGGCGGCGCGGCGCCGGCAGCCCCCGCCCGCCTGCCCCCGCCACGGGCGCCGCGGGCTCTAGACGGGGATTTTTTCGTTTTTCTTTGCTTTTTTGGGCAACGCCGGAGCAAGCGGCGACTCTCTCTCCTTTCCCTTCCCCCCACCTTTATTTTGTCCCCCTTTTTTTTTTCTTCTTCTTCTTGTTCTCAGTTTTGATTTTTTTCTTCTCGATCCGATTTTTCTGTAAATTTTCTCGCAGCGGGAGGAGGCGCGGCCGGCGCATCCCCCCGCGGGAGGCGGCGGGACCCGCGGCCCCAGCGCGGAGACTGGCGCATGCCACAGCCCGCCTCGGCTCCGCTGCCCCCCGCCGCTGCCCCCCGCCGCCGCCGCATCCCGCCTGCCGGCCCCTTCATGCTCGGCGGACGGCATGCCCGTTTTGTAGCCGGGGGCCCCTCCTCTCGTCCCGCATGTTCAGGACCAAACGCTCGGTGCTCGTCCGGCGGCTCTGGCGGAGCCGCGCGCCCGGCGGCGAGGAGGAGGAGGAGGCGGCGGCGGGCGAGCCCGGCGCGGCGGCGGCGGTGGCCGAGCCCCGGGCGCACTTGGGCGGGGGGCGCGGGTGCTGCCCGGGCAAGGCGGGCCGCGGCGGGCGGGCTGCGGCGGGCGCGGAGGCGGAACTGAAGGCGCTGACCCACGCCGTGCTGAAGCGGCTGAAGGAGCGGCAGCTGGAGGGGCTGCTGCACGCCGTGGAGTCCCGCGGCGGGGCGCGGACCCCCTGCCTGCTGCTGCCCGCCAAGGCCGACTCGCGGCTGGGACAGCACTGGTACCCGCTGCCCGTGCTGCTGTGCAAGGTGTTCCGCTGGCCCGACCTCCGCCACTGCTCCGAAGTGAAGCGGCTATGTTGCTGTGAATCCTACGGCAAGGCTCACTCCGAGCTCGTCTGCTGCAACCCGCACCACCTCAGCCGGCTCTGCGAGCTAGGTACGGCGGCGGGCATGCCAGGGGATGCGGGTCGTGCGGGGGATGGAGAGGTCAGAGGTGTGCAGGGCTTGGGGGATGTGGGAATACGGGGGAATGGCGGGCATACGGGGCTGCAGGGGATTCAGGGGTGCTGGAGGGCATGCGAGAGGTGGAGGGGATGCAGCGGCGCGGGGGCTGGAGGTGTGCAGGGGAGGGACGGGATACGGGGGTGTGGGGAATGGAGGGGATGGGGTGCAGGGGATGGAGTGGATGGCAGAGTGCAAGGGAGGACCCAGGGGCTGGAACTGTGCAGGGGTTGGAGGGGATGCATGTTTGGAGGGGATACAGGCATACGTGGATGCAGCCCCGCTCACCTCCCGGCCTACAAAACTTTTTTTTTCCCTTCTGGAGGAAAAAATAAACCAAACCAAACCAAAACCGGCCCGCTACAAACAACCCAGAACACGCACAAAAACTTTCCTTTGCCGTGGTTTATGTACTTCCTTTTGCATTTAGGGGAGGGGGCGACGCCCCCACCTCGGGACCCCCTGCCCTCCCCCGGCGCTGCCTCGCCGCCGTCCCCGAGCGGTGCCGGGGGATTAAGGGCCGGGCGGCCCCGGCGCTGCCGCGGCTCCGCCGAGCCAAGGAGGCCCCGATCAGACAGCCCGAGCGGCAGATAGCAGGGAGACTGGCGCCAGACGGCCCCTTTTGTTTATCTGACAGCTAAATATCAAGGCAATCACCGCCTCGCTGCCCTGCCTCCAACCCCCAGAGCTAAGACAAACAGTTTTGCTAAAAGAATGCCACTGTTATCATAAGTTCCTATCTTTTTTCTTTTTTTTTTTTTTTTCTTTCTCATGGCTCTGCCTTTATTTTCTCTGTACTTCTCTAATTCCAGAGTCTCCCCCTCCACCCTACTCCAGATATCCAATGGATTTTCTCAAACCAACTGGTAAGTGGACTTTTTTCAATGCAAGTGTAAGAGATAAAAAAATGGCATAACAGCCCCTTTATCGGGGAAAGAGTCTCCTGGCTTTGTCATGCGTTTTGCTTTTGGGTTGCTTGTGTGCTTCTGTGCCTCCTGCTACCCTTGTAGGAATTAACATATAATTTATCTAAGCCACTCTGTGCACAAAGTAGGGCTTTAAAACTCTGGCCGTAAACTTCAGAAGGGATTGCAGTGCAGTGCAGGCCTGCGCTGCTTGAGTCAGCCAGGAAAACCATAGACTCCAGTTGGAAATGGCAGTGCTTCTGCAGCCCTGGGTGAATTTTTAGGGATTTAGGTTGGGATCCAGCACAGCATCTCCCTGATGCCTGAGAATCCCAGTGAACCTTGACAGATGGACTGGTTGGTTAGAAATCTCTCTAAGTTTTATAGGAGCCTAATCCTACCTCATCAGGATGGGGGGAAAAAAAATGGGAAAAGAGTCTGAAAAGTTATTTTTTTTTAACCTTTTAAAAACTTGAATTTCTTAGCACCACTGTGCATGCCTGTTGCCTGTAATTGAATGTCAGGGTGCCAGGGGAGAAGCCCATTTGAGGCTGGCACCGGCTCTCTTGCGGTTGTCTGCATAAACTCTTGGTTGGCAGCGAGCTCGCCGGGTGTGAGATAAATGAGGCTGGCGGGAGGAGGAGAGCCGGGGAGGAGAGTCGGAAGCGCGGGGAGCTCGGCAGGAGCAGCTCCTGGCTTCCCGGGGATGAGTGGCTCTGCAGGGAGTGGGCTTGCAGCACCGTGGTCCCTGCGGTCGCGTCCCGCGGTCCTGGCACCGCTGCAGGGTGGCAAGGGGGGATGCTCAGATATTCCTGAAGAGGGTTTGGCCGGGGTTTTTCTGGCCAACAGAATGGTGTCTGAGAAATTACCTTTCTGCGGGGTCTCAGGGCTAAAAGAAACCCCATCCTTGAGGCTGCTCTGGTTCGGTGGTGGGGGTCTCATCCTGCCAGCTGCCTCCTCAGAGGCTGGACTGTCCTTATCCCCCTCTGCAAACTCCTTGGGAACACTAATGAGTCTTTTTTTTTGCCTTTGGGAAATAAACAAAGCTGTTTAACAAACAATTGGGTTGCAAAGCATGAACTATCTTGCCTTGGTGTGAAAAAAACAGGAGATAAGGGCTCATGAATGAAAGAGGGACATAGGGAGCAGGTTGGGCATCCAGAGCATGTGCTGGGATGCAGAAGGGTTGTTCTGTAATAAACTCTGAGGGTCTGCTGGGTCATGAAGCTTTGTGCCTTACACATAATTTTGGCTGCATCCCTGCAGTGCTCCCCCAAAAGTTCCTATTTTTTTGCCTTTATGGCTTTTCTCTGCACTCATTGATGATCCTGGCGTGGGATGCGAAGGGGATTGGAGCTGCAGGAGACAAGGGTTAAACTTGGTTTTGGTTTCCTGTAAAGATGTTAGGATAAAATCTATTAGCAGGATTTAAACATCCAATCTGCCTCTGCCAGGATCTCATTTTCAGTTAGCCGAATGATATATTTATTCATTAGCAAGTGTTGACATAAGGTAGCAAAATGTGTGTAAACAGAAAAGCCGCAGAACATGAATGTGCCATTTCGAAAGGAAAAGTTATTCCTGTCGGCCAATAGGAAGTGATTAACGCTGCCCATCGGAAACACAGAAACGACTGGGTTACTCACCAAAAAGTCCTCCTTTTTTTTCCTTTTTGAAAGAAAAATGCACTTGGCAGCTGAGCCCCGGCTGGCGGGGCTGTGACAGGCACCGGCGGAGCCTGCAAGTCTGTGGTGGCAGGTGGGTTCTGCAAGCTCAGGGTTTCTCAGCATTTCCTCTGCAGGGGCACTGAGGGTTTCCTGTCCCAGACTCTCTGCCATCTCCCGTGGCAGCTGCGTGTTGAGGACTGTGGGAAGGTGTGAGGATTTTTTACCTGGCTGGTGCCCGTCAGCTGTATTCTCACCTGGGGCCTTGAGTGGGGACAGTCCCTGTGTTTGGGCTCTGCCAGTGGAGCTGGGAATGTGCACCCAGCAGGAAACTCCTGCTTTTCCATCAAGCATGATGGTGGTGGTGAAAGTTAAGTGTTTAGTGCTGTGTCTTGTGCTTCATATGGAGAGATAGGCAGATAATAACCCTGGACTGGTGTGAGCTCTGGCAGAGGTTGCCAGATCAGAGAACCAAAAAGTTTGTGTTGGAAGGGTCCCTAAAGACCATCTAGTCCAAACCTCCTGCAATGAGCGGGAGCATCTTCAACTAGACCAGGTTGCTCCAATCCCATCCAGCCTGACCTTGAATGTTTCTGGGATGGAGGATCTGCCATCTCTCTGGGCAACCTGTGCCAGTGCCTCACCACTGCCATCATTAACCATTTCTCTCTTCAGTCTTGTCTAAATCTCTCTTCTCTTTTTGTTTAAAACCCCTAACTATTGGGGATTAAATCAGTTTCTCTGGAGGTGATGGAGGCTGAGACAGGCTGCATTGCATGCTGTAGGAAAGCAGGGATGGACAAGGAGCTGGGATTCTGCTGCAGGCAATGAAATGTCATATCAGGCTGTGTTGGTAGGATAGATCTGGTATTTGTGTACTTGTCATAGAACAGACAGATCTGCCCTTGATGGCCGAGTTACCTGAGGGAAGGCTGTGGGTCAGCCTGGCTTGCTCATTCATAGAATCCCAGAATGGTTGGGGTTGGAGTGACCTTAAAAGTCATCTCGCTCCAAGGCAGGGACACCTTCCACTAGAACAGGTTGCTCCAAGCCACCTCCAGCCTGGTCTTGGACACCTCCAGGGATGAGGAGGACCTTTATCAAGGAGAGAACTTTCCCCACGGAGGATGTTGGCAGGGATGGATGATGGAGGTGTGTGGCTCTCAGCATTCCTGATGTCCCTGCTGGAGCTTGCAGCTCTGCTGAAAGTGAGATGGATAGTAGCACCCTCAAATAATCCAGGCAGATTTTGACTCAGCTTTAAGTGGGACGAGGGGCTGCGAGTGGCTCCGTTGTGCTGTGGCGTGACTGGACTTGGTGGTTCTGGTGTGTGTGAGAGTGTTGGAAACTCGCTGGGATGTCGCTGTGGGGCCGAATGCCCTGCTGTGGTGTCAGCTTTCGGGGGAGCTGGAGGTTTGGCAGCTCCCAGGAGCTATTTGACACCTTGCAATGTTGGGCTGGTGGCCACAGGGAATAATTGTGTGTCTCCGCAATGGTTCCGTGCTGTGGGAAGGCAGAGCTGGGAGGAGATTGGTGTGCCCCAGGCTGGACAAATGTCTGATCCTCGACCTCTCTGGTGCTGAGGGTAAAACCAGCCCAGTGTCCACTCCTAAGGAGAGCCCCAGCAGATCTGTGGGTGGCAGGATGAGAGGGCAACAATGAATCCAGCCACGCACATGGCAGACACCCCATGCGGGTTCTGCCTTTGGCTCATTCCACACCTGACTCTCCTGGCTCATCTAGAGTTGAGCTGCACCAGCCCTGAGTTTTGGAAAGAGAATTCCAGGGGTGATTCATGGGTGGGGGGAATTGTCCTCTGGGTGATGGGACATAGGAAGAGAGCTGGGGAAGAAGCATGGAAGCACATCACCCCATTGCTAGGGTTGTGCGTTTGGAGTTTGGCTTGGAGTCTGTCCTGCCTGATGTGGTAATAGAGAACCTGGTCATGTACGATCTCTACAGTGATGTCCCTTACCCCAGGAACTCCTCAGGGAGCTGCAGCTGCAGGCACAGGGAGCCCAGGGCAGGCACAGGGGTCCAGCCTGTGTTCAGAAAGCATCTGTAGCTCAAGCAGTTGAAGCAGTCACAGGGGAATGGCGGGGAAATCTCCTGTTTGGAGTAGAAAGAGTTAAAAAAGTAAAAACCCTATTCTTTAAAGCATAGAAAGCACGACAAGGCATTTAGAGAGCGTATCATATACAGTATTTCACAAGTAAGTCTATTTCCTGTCTCCCCTATTGTTTTCAGTTTGATTAAGTATATCCTGTTAAACTGTATATTCCTGTTAGGGCTTTTACTTTACTCTGATAAAATGAGGTTATGCAGACAGGAATTTCTTATTCACTGGTATTTCAGGGGTGGGATCTGGCAGAATTGCTTTATCAGTAGGGAGAAAATCATCTCAGCTCTCCTTTTGATGGCCTTGCTTTGGGATACAGATGTGGGCGAAATGAGGGCATAGAGAACCCAAATTTGGAGAAACCCAAAGTCCTTCAGGACCAGAAGTTTGCATGAACTTCGCAGGTCTTCTCAGGCTTGTTCTTCAGCTTATGGTCCCACCTGGTAGTGACCAAAAAGCTGGAGTTGTTCTGTAGGACCAAGTGTTGTTCTGATTTTTGTCACCTGGAAGAGCAGGCTGAGGGTAGAGGGGTCCAAACCTTGATCCTCCAGCACCTGCTGGAGATTGGGAGAAACCTCTAGAGGAGCAGCCAGTGTTACCCTGCCCTTTGGTGGTGCCCAGAGGAGTGGGTCCCGTTGCCCAGGAGGTGGCAACAAGGTCTGCCAGCTGCTGCTGGTGACAGAACTCGAGCAGGGCACCACAAAGGTGCAGAAGGGCAGCAATGAGACGTTTCCCTTTCGGTTCCCATTTTGGTGAGTTACAGGTTTTGGCTAAATTGGGTGCACAAAGCCACGGTTTAAGCATTTTTGGAAGCTCGCTTGCATCAGAACGGCGACAACCTTGATCTCCTTAGCTGGTGACTTGTCCAGAGAGGTGGCAGCCAGCCTGTAATTTCTGCCAGTCTATAATCAGAGCTGGCTGGTGATGAAGCGCAGCCTTGACTGAGACAACGAGTTAGGGTGGATGCTTCTTGATGAACTACCGTCTCTGCACGGACAATTAGTAATCGCTTCCTGCTAAGCCCTTTGGAATGTGTGTTCTGCTTGGGGCGATGCTGGGAGCCTGCAAAGAACCACCTATATACTGACTTTTTTTTTTTTTTTTTCTCCTTTCCTTCCTCTGCTCCAGCAGATTGTCCAGACTCTGTGCCTTCCTCCACTGAAACAGGGGGAACTAATTGTCTAGCCCCTGGGGGGCTCTCAGGTAAGACATCTCTTGCTGCCCTTGATCTTGGCTGTGGGGCGCGTTGGCTGGGGGTCCTGACAAAAGGCAAAGTGATGCTGGGGGAGTTTTGGGGATGCACATCACTGTGAAGTGTGTGCTCAGAGCAGGAGTTTTGGGGATGCACATCACTGAGAAGTGTGTGCTCAGAGTGGGAGTTGGGTTTAATTTCAGTAGCAGCCGTGTACCTGTTGTGCAGAGGATGTGTTGAAATCCCAGACAAGGTTCTCCATCCCTGCATGTGTCTGTACTTCCTTTGGATTCCAGCCTTATGCTCCATTCATTTTGGGCTAAGGCAGGAAGAGGTAAAAGGACTGAGGCAGGGGAAGGCTAAGCAATTATGGTTGACCATTCATTCAGGTGTGTGGATTATGGTGGGCACAGGTGCAGTCCTACCTTAAAGAAGGATTTGGTGTCAAATCCTTGACTTGGTGGTGGGGGGAATCTCTTGTCTCTGGGATGAGAGCCCTGCTCAGGTTTTGCTCCTGGTAAGGTCACCAGCAGCCCACACCTGATGGACAAGACTCGTGGTGCCTGCGGAGGAAAGATGGCCTGTTTTTTATAGAGGATGTTGCAGAGAGAGTTGATGATGTTTTTGTACCCCTTCCTGATATATTCAGTGATTTCCATTGTTTTCCTACTTGCCATCTCCTTCAGCCTCCAGTTGCTGTTAGAGGATGGAGGCTTGTTAGGTACTTTCTCCACCCCTCTTGGAGTTTGTGTAGAGACACAGAGCAGTTTGGGTTGGAAAGGACCTTTGAAGGTCACCCAGTCCAACTCCCAACCCCATTTCCAAGGTGTGATGTCTCCAGCACGTCATCTTCCACCCCAGACTGGCCACCTCAGTGTCTCTACCAGGATTAAAGTGTCTGAAACCATGTACCTGCAGGTACTGGCTGATGTTTGAAGGTGCTTGCCTTTGTGGGGATGTCTCCTTGATTTATGATTTATTCATCACCCTGAAACTGGAATTCGGAATGAGGTCGGCGGCGGCTGCACGCGCGTGCATCTGCCCCTGCCTCTCTCCAGGAATTGCGTTTGGTGTGGATGTGATGTCTTTAAGTGAGCCTTGTTTGTTTTTCTTTGGGTGTAATATATACCCTGTCTGTTATTTGAGAGGGGAGCATATTGTTTGTTCAAAGGCCCTAATGAGAATTAATCAAACGAAGGGGGAGAGGGAACAGGAAAACTTGTTGCTGTTTGGGTTTTTTTTTTTTTAGAGGCAGAAAGATTTGTGTTTTTTAAATTTTTTTTTACCATTGGAGCCTATAGCTTCAGGGAATAAAAAAAAAAAAAAAAAAAAAAGGGACTGTAGAAAGAAAAAAGACAAGAAGCAAAACAACACAATAAGGATGTTGTTAGATCTTTTTTTCTTTTTTTTCTTTTTTTCCTTTTTCCTCCTGAAATACACCCATTGCAGAGGGGAGGAGAGAGTTCAGTTCCACAGGATACCACATGAAATAAGCAGAGGAAGTACTCGCTTTTAAAAGGGGGCTTTCTGTAAGGTTCAGCCTATTGATAACATCTCGTCTGGCAGCTCTGCTCCCGAAGGGAAGGCAGGAGGTGGGGGCTTGGGCTGCAGGAAATAACATGGCTCGTTCCTGGTGCCTCCCAAAAGGCTGCGGGAAGGGGACCCCCCTAGCTCCTTAATTGAGCTTCTTCCCAAATGAAAGCACGTTTCCACCTGAAAGTACATTTTTAACTTATTCTATTGCTGTTATTTCATTGGATTTGGTTTTTTTTTTCCTTGTCTCCCTTATCAAAGGTCCCCCCCCTCCCCAAGCCTGGAAACAGAACCTTTTTACGATCATTAACCACTCTTTTTTCCTCCCCAAATGTAATTGTAGCCATTTAGTTTAATGAGGAGCTGATAGGAGAGTTGACTCTTGAAGGGATATGGTTAGCTACCCAAGCCCTGAAACAAAGCCGAATGCCTCCACATGAAAGAGCATTTGTTTTGAATTTGCTCTGATTTACTGGCATCTCCCTTCCGCGCGCAGAAGTGCAGTGCTGAAAATTCCCAACTGGAGAGACCCAGTCAAGAAAGGAAAATAAACGCGCTTTGGAGCAATCCTCCAAAGCTCACTTTCTCCTCCTTTTTTCTCCTACCTCCTCCTGCATATTTTAGTTAGGACAAGAGTGTGTTTGAAGAGGGCTTTAATGAGTTATTGGCAGGGTACGTGGCCAGCTTTGGCTTGGTCTTATCTGTGTTTGGGCAGATAGGGATGGGTGATGCTGGGTGGAGAATCCAGCATCCCTCCTCCCCTCCAGACCTGTACAGTGTTGGATTTGCAGCTCCTTGGCGAAAGGATGGCTTAAAAAAGGGGGGGAAAAACATGGAGTAATTATTTTGCTGATTTGGAAACTGGAGCGGGTGTGTGAGGGAAAGGACATCACAGGTGGTTGGTGGTGGTGCTGGTGTGATCATGCAGCACTGCAGCCTTTGGTCATTAGTGGGGTGTGGTGGGTGCTGGTGTAGCAGCAGCATCGGCAGCCCTGCTCTGATGTCTTAAAGAGCAGGATTTGGCAAGGAAGATCACTCTCAGCACTGAGAACTCGGGAGTGAGGCCAGCCTGGGGTTCACGGCCACTCTGGCAGGGGAATGCATGGGGAGAGGATGGTGGCAAGGGGAGCATTGGAGGGGCTCAAAGTGGGCATCCTTGCAGCTCTCTGTGAGGAGCCTTTGGTGGGGAGGAGCCTCAGATCAGCCTCTGCTGGGCTCTGTCTGCGCTGGGGCTGCAGGCAGTTGTGCTGATGGATACCAGAGGCTCTGGAGGACGTGAGGCGGGGGAGCAGCGTGGCTGGGGCACGCACAGGGAGTGTTTCCCCCTTGTGATAACCACTCTGAGCCGCTCTTTCCCTCCCTCCCTCTTCTTTCTGTTCTCTTCATGACCCAGGAATGCAATCCTGGTTAGTCCTTCACATCATGCTGGTGTCCCCTTCCCATCCCACCTCTGCTCTCTCTTCCCCAGCCATCCCATTATTCTCTGCCTGATGTACCCCTCGCTTCCCCCAAGGCACTGGCTCTCACTTGTGTACTCTTGGCTTTATTTATTTTCTTATATCATCTTTATTTTTGTCGGTGGTCAGCCTGTGGGTAGGTCAGGACTCCTCGCTCACGGTTGCTCCCACTGACACGGCTGTGCTCAGGTATTGCCAGCCAGATCCTTTCTGTCCTCCGTGTGGTTAAAGAGCAAAAATATCCCATTGGGGATAAAAATAATTCCCGTAAATAGGAGACAGAGGGTGGTTTTCCTGTATTTTGAGCTGACTTGTTCTCAGCAGATGTGTTTGGTTGTGACTTCTTTCAAACAAGCAAAGCCATGGCTGGAGTGCCTGAAGGTGGCTGGCCCAAGGTTTGGTGGCATCAGGTTAGTGGGAGCCAAGTTCCTGTATGACCCATGGGGAAGCCTTGATCCAAGGGTAGAAGTGAGCTGGTGGGGTTGGTGCTGGCAAAGCAATGCTCTCAAGAAGTCCAGACCTTGTCCTCAGAGAGGGAGAGCAAGTTGAGCTGGCTTGTGTCTTCGCCACATCCACCGCTTTTTTATAGAGGTTGCTCCTAAAATACCAAACCTGAGAGGTTATCCAGATTTTGGCCTAATTCTGCTGATTTGCCCAAACTCTGGAAGCACCTCAGGCTCTCCAAGAGGCAGTGGCTGTTGAGTGATGGTTCTTGGCGGGTGCTGGATCAAGGTTCTGCAAGCCTTGAGGCTGGGAAACCAACAAGGCTCTTCTGCAGCAGGCACAGACTCAGTTTCTCCCTCCCAACTCCACACCAAAAACTCAGGGAAAAGACTTCCCCAGGCTGGAAGAGCATTGGCATCGTTCCCTCCTCTGGCTCTCTGTGCTGTGGAACCTTGTCTGGTTCAAGGGACCTCTTGGCTGATTGACATTTCATTCTAAAATTGCGGACAGGCCGGGAATGTTTCACTATGCCTCTGATCCCTGCTGGTATCTGCTCGATGGGGAAGAAGCACCTTGTCCAAATCCGGAGATATTTGCCCCCCAAAGCGGCTTCCCGTCGCTCTCCCCTTGCCCATGTAAACAGGATCCTGTGCTGTTTCTCCGCCAGAGCCCTGCCTGTGTTTTCCCGTTCCCCCTACTTCCACCTCCCTCCCCTACGGAGTTTATAACCTCCTGTGAAATGCCTTTATTTACAAATTGGCATCCTATTATAATCTGAAATTGAGACATCTTCCTGTGGAACTAGGATTGTATATTTGTCCCAGGGATAAACAATTGCTTGGGAATTTTTTTTTTCTTTAAGTCACTTATTTTTGGTTTATTTTTGAGCTTACGTCGTTTCGGTATTTTTTAATTCGCTTTGAGCGTCGCGGGGCGTCGCACCCTTTCCTTCCCAGCCTCGCTGGGAGACATGACCCCCTGCTCCCTGCTTACCTAAAAGCCACAGTCCCGTCCTGGAAAGGACAAGGTTATCAGGGGTTAATGCCAGGATGACAGCACTGGAGCCTCTGGAGCAGAGCAGGCTGCCTGCCAGACTAGGAGCCTCCCGGCTCGCCTCGCACATCATCTGACCGTGGCCGACTGGGAGGAGGGAGCTGGTGCTTGGCACTGACCCCGGGCTCTTGGCTTGGCCACCCGCTCCGGTTCCTCCAAGCCCCGTGAGGGTTTTTTTCTTCTTCTTTTTTTTTTTTCTTTTTTTTTTTTTTTCTTTTTTCTTTTTTTTTTTTTCTCTAAGGGGGTTCTCACCCTGTGGGGACCCCCCCTGGGACACAGCTGGGATCCTCCTCCCAGCTGCGGGCGTTTCGCCGATTAAAATCCTTCCAAAGCAAATAGAATCCATTTAATAATTACTTTTAAGTGCTCTAGAGCCTCTTGAGCCTTTCCTAGATACTCTTGTACAATGTGTTTTAAAACAGAAATGATAGCAGAGGTGCTGCCCCCATTAGATAATTTTAATCCATACCTGTACAGCTTCATTAAACCTATTTTTCAGACGCCAGTAGATTTTCCCAGTCAATGGCACCTTTGGAAGAGCTGATGACAAAATGCAAAAGACCCCAGAATCAGCAAGTCCATCACAGTGGGGATGGTGGTGGGAAGAGTGATGGGGTCACTTGTGTTTTAATCCCACAACATGGCGCTTTTTAGGGAAGAATGGGGCTAGGAAGGGGAATTTTGGAAGTTGAGTGTCAGTTCAAACCGCGCTCCGCTCGCAGTAGCTGTCGCGCTGAGCAACTTGATCGCTGGGGACATTTAAAACTCGGTGGGACAAAAACACTTGTAGAGGAGCAGCCCCGGCCTGGCAGGGATGTGGCTGCATCGTTTCCATGCCCACTGTCTGCCAGTGGGTATCGCTTACACTAAAGGAACCAGTAACACTAGCCACGCGCATTTCCCTGCCATGGCCATGGGGGATGCCTGTTTCCAGCCACTGTGGCCAGCACCCTAACCCTCCCTGCTGGCTTACAATGGGGTGCAGGGCATTTTAGGGTGCCCAGGGGAAAGCTGAGAGTAGGATCCCTGTCCCCAGCCCTCGCTGTGCTCCAGCAGGGTGGCGGGTGGGTGCCAACCCCTCTGCCGTCCCCCGCCGGCGTGAATGACCCACGCCGCAGCCTGGCCGCCTGCCTACTGTCACAAAGGAGCTTCCTTCCCAGTTTATTTTCAGCGCTGGGATATTATTAACCGCTGAGGCACAGTCTCTGTTCTAGCCACCCTCGCTTTTTGCCTAAATCGCTTTGTTTTCGCCCGCCGCCGGCGTGGCCGCGGTGCCGCCGGGGTACCGGCTGCGTCACGGCTGCTGTTGAGGAACAGAGGGCACGGAGGAGCCTGATCCTGCACGGGGCTCAGGGCAGGCAAGCAAGGAGCTCGGCAGCTCACAGGATTTCCGCCTGCTGTCTTTGGATTAGCCCCTGGGTTTTTCTTTTTTTTTTTTTTTTTTTCTTTTTTTTTTTCCCTTCCTCTATTCTTCAACTTCTTTTAATTAATGCAACATCTTGGGTGTTGCTGTCTGCCTCTTTCTCTACAAGTTATTTTACTTTATTTCTCTTTCTTTTTTGACCTTTATTCTTCCATTTTCTTTTCCCATTTTCCCTCTTTTTTCTTCTGTTTTCCTTCACCTTCTTCTCCTTCTTCTTCTCCTTCTTCTTCTCCTTCTTCTTCTTCTTCTTCTTCTCCTTCTTCTTCTCCTTCTTCTTCTCCTTCTTCTTCTCCTTCTCTTTCTCCTTCTTTTTCTCCTTCTTCTCCTACTTTTTCTTCTCTTTCTTCTCCTTCTTCTCATTCTTTTTCTCCTTCTTCTCATTCTTTTTCTCCTTCTTCTTTCTCCTTTTTCTCCTCCTCCTTCATTTCTTCCTCCTTCTCTTTCTTCTTCTCCTTTTTCTCTTTTCCCCCTTGACTTTTTTCCCTTCTTTTTCTTCTTCTGCTTCTTTTCTTTCTTCTTCCTGTTTTCCATCTTCTTGTTTCCCTTTTTCTTTTATTTTCCTTCTTAATGCAAGAAAAGAGCTTTTCTGGGCAAGCATTGTAGGGATTTTCCATCCCCATCCAGGCTTGGATCCCCTGTGCACAGACCTGCTGCCACCCTTCAGGGGGTCTTTGCCCATGGGCTCAAGCCATCAGTTCCAAGAAGCTTTTTCCAGGGTATTTTTGGGCTGCTGGGAATGTGATGTGGTGCTTGCTAGAAGACAGCAAACTCTCATTTCTTTTTTCTTTTATTTTTTTTTTCTCCCCTGTTTTTTTTCCCTCCCTTCTTTTGGGTTGCCATTTAAATGCGTGATGATAACTTTCACCCTGTTAATTAACAGGAAACATTGGGACAAGACAGGAAATTACATCAGTCTTTTATGAGGAAAGCGCCAAGAAAAAAATGCAAGAAAACATAGTTATTAGTGAAAGGAAAGAAAGTGCCAGGGGAGGGAAAAGAAAGAAAAAGAGAAAAAAGGGGGATAAAACACCATCTCATAGGCCCTGCTTTTCCAAGGGAGGCTGGTCCAGTACTTGATTTTATTTTTATTATGTTGAAAAATATTTGACTAGCAGGGTCACCTTTGCTTGAGCGCGACGGTCCAGCTTCCCGAGGAATTTTTTTTATTTTATTTTCATGCTTTTTCTCAGCTTCCTTCCCCAAACTGTGAGGCCTAGGAAGCTCTTGGCCGGGAGACTAATTTTGGTTTGGCTGCTCAGCCCTTCAAATTGGTCCCCACCCAGTGTCATTATCTTGGTTTTAACTTGCAAGGAAAAAAAAAAAAACCCCAAAAAAAAAAAAAAACAAAAAAACCAAAAAATCCAACAAAAAAAAAACAAAAAACAAAACACCCTGTAAGAGCTGGCTCAGCCCTTCTCTACCCTTTTAACCTCACTACACAAAAAAATCCTTCTGGCTTCAGCCCTGCTGGCTGGGCTGTGCTGGCAGTGCTGGAGCACCGTGGGCTGGTTGCAGGAGGTTCCTGGTGATGCTCTTGGTGATGCTCCCATGTGTGGGGAACAGTGCCAGGCTCCGTGGTCCTTCCTCACCCTCCCTCAGCCATCACCTGGAATCCCTGTTGGGATGCTGGGTTTGGTCAGCCAGCTTTGGGGCGAAGTCCTGGCTCCTGTGACTTTTCCCTGAGCATGTGGAAAGGCAAATGTTGCCATTAAAGGAATAATTCAGTATCGCTCAGGCCCTTAACCTTAGTTGTAAATATGTATCTTAGAGATGTACGTAATAAGCGAGGCTGTATATGGTTAAATAATGAGCAAAATCTATTCAATCTCTGTGTGTAGGTTGAATATGTATGGAGATCATTTATTCCATGTATTATTTATATAATTATATAAGATACAGTCAACATATTATGTATCTATTCTATAGATATATAGGTTCAATATATTCAATATATTCATTGTGTACTGAATGTGTTCCATATTTGTGTAGGATTCTATGTAATGCTTACACAGGTTAGAGAGATTTTGTTCATAGAAGCCAGAACTTCATCAACAAAGGTGACTTTGTAGCTGTTAGGAAGGTGGTGGAAATTCAGACATCTGTCACTTTTGCAAGTGGAGAGGTTGGCTGTGGATCCAGTGATTTTTGGTGATGGAAGGCTGTGGGTCGAATTTATGGGTGATAAAAATTACCAGGTGTCACTGCTGAGGAGGAGCCCCCTCCATGGTGGGTGATGCAAAATAATACCAGAGGAGCTGAGCATTTGGTGTGCAAATTGAGGTTTTGAGTAGAAAAGCAGAAAAAATGGCAAAATAGTCAAGAAACTAAGCCATGGGATGAGGCTGTCAGTGACCTCGTGGCTGGGCTCCGGCAGCACCTTCCCAGGCAGAGCGGATGGAGTCAGTAACTCTGTAAAATCATTCTTTGAGCAGGAATCAAGTAACAGGAGTTTTATTTGGAAAAGGAGCTGGGAGCCTGAAGTTACATCACTGCGTTTGAACTGATGAATTCATTTTCTTTGGAAGCCAGTCTGAGACTTTTTAGCTCATGATAAGGAACAAACCCATAAATCATAAGTGGAGGCCTGTAGTTTTACTGTTCTTTGTCACAGCCAAGCATGGAAAATGTATCCTGGGTGTCAAGAGCATGAAGCCTTGGCTCACCTGAGAGTTGCACTGCAGTTATTTTCTGGAGAAGCCGGTGTGCTGCTGGGCTTGCCAAGCCCCAGATTCCCTGGGCTTTATCCCTGTGTGAGGATGCTCCTGCGTTTCAGTGATGCCCAAATCCTCTGGGCTTCAGCCCCATGGGAGGATGCTGCTGCATCCCAGTGATGCCCAATTCCCATGGGCTTTGTCCCTGTGGGAGGATGCTGATGGCTGTTGGTGACACCCCAAGTCTCCTGAGTTTTGTACCCATAGGAGGATGCTGGTGGTTGTTGTGACACCCCAAATCCCCCGAATTTTGTACCCATAGGAGGATGCTGCTGGGTGCTGGTGACACCCCAAGTCCCCTGAATTTTGTACCCATGGGAGGATGCTGCTGGTTGTTGTGACACCCCAAATCCCCCAAATTTTGTGCCCATGGGAGGATGCTGCTGGGTGCTGGTGACACCCCAAGTCCCCTGAATTTTGTACCCATGGGAGGATGCTGCTGGTTGTTGTGACACCCCAAATCCCCCAAATTTTGTGCCCGTGGGAGGATGCTGCTGGCTGTTGGTGATGCCACCCTGGTCACAGCAGGTCCCCTCTCAGGACTTGGCCACCAGAACTGGGGTGAGATGAGCCACGAGGAGTTTTTGGGGCTTTTTCTTAACCTGTGTGCTGCCGACCTGCCCCGTTTCATGGCCCGGGGCAAACCTCTGCTGGCCTCTGTCTGCGGGAAGGGGGTGCCAGCTCCGCCGGAGCGCCGGGAGGGTTAATTACTTAATGAATATAATATTCTCTATAATTGCTGCGCGTTATTAATCCAGAGCAAAGTGAGAGGCGAGGGGAGGGGTGTGTGTGTGCGTGTGCATGGCCAGGCTTGTGAACTCCTTCCCAACGCCATCCGTCCTGTCTGTCCATCCCTTGATTGCCCCCTGCCCGGGCCGGGGCTGGTGCTGTCCGTGTGTCCGCCTGTCCGTCCATCCCTGGGCGGGGATGTACATATTCCATGTATGGCGTGCTCCGCCGCCTGCTCTTAGGAATAGGCGTGATTAGATTATGAAGGCAGACAGAAGTAATGATTAACTTTTTCAGTCTGCCTGCTGTCTCCAGTCTGGCGCTGGGTGTTTTTTTTTCCCCCTAAGTAGGCCCTGGCCCCGCGTCGACAGGGTATTAGGTTGTAAAGAAAGCCAGGAGGAATGAAGGCAAGGGAGGGAGGGGAAAGGGGAGGGAGGGAGCCTTTTCCATCGGATCCGGGACTGGAATTTATTGGCAGGAATGCAGTAAATGCTCCAAATGCCAGCCCAGCTAAACAGTTTTCATAATTGTTATGGAGCGGGGCACGACAAACGTGAAAAGGACTTTTGTTCCTACTCTGCTTTTTCCATGGGTTTACATCCCTGCGAGAGAGATGCTGCTCTGGGAAAAGTTGCTGGGAGACATGGGGTTTTTTTATTTTTTTGGTGTGGGGAGAAACATATATTTACGTCTGTTTTCAGTCTTTAGGGGAGAATTCTGGGTCAGTGTGCTGCAGGGAGAGGGTTGGGTTTTTTTTTTTCAGTGTTGGAATAAGAGCAGCAATGATGCTGTGTTGTGTGTATGTGTGTAATGCAGTTGGGGAGGGAAAAAAATCCTAACACACATCTGGGTATTGGGTATCCCTTTGGAAATCCTAGACTGCTCTACTTCAGTTTTTATTAAGGCCTTAACAAGGTTTTTAATGTGTAGCCCACATGGCTACACGTTGTTGGTGGAGAGCTGTGGCTTTCCTGGGGGATGCATCCCTGCCCTCCCCAGGGCATCCCGGGGTGCTGGATGACCTTTCCTGCCTTGCAGCAGTGAAGCCCGCTTTATTTTTCACTGCAAAAGCTTTTTAAGGTCATCCTCTAACCCCCAGCTGCATTAGGGGGGCAGGTACCCCATGGCTGGCAGTGGCCTCTGGTGTCTCCAGCATCCATGGTGTGATTTATCCCAGAAGGGAGAAGGGCAGGATGCTGCCACAGGAGCCTCCAGCACAGCCAGAGCCAGGAGAGAGATTCTTGGCAAGCTCGTCCCCAGGTCTGATTTGCATTGCAGTAAAGTCAGGAGCCCTTTGTGTGCTGGTTTCTCTTTCTCAGAAGGTTTCTGGCTGGGATCTGGGTTGGGTTTGGGTGGGGAAGAGGTGTGTCCTGCTAGCTGGGGCTGAAGCATGGAGGAGGTGGCTGCTCCTCTCTGGGACCAGCCCTGAGTCACCTGGAGCTCCCAGGGCAGCATCTCACGGGCTGTGCTCTCCAGACGGCTCTCCTGGCTGATTTGTTACAAAAGTGAGATTATTTCGGGTTGCCTCAAGGAAGGGGAGAAGGTTGGAGAGTGCACAGGGCACTGGAGCACCTGCACCACCTCCCACCAGCACAGAATAGCAACAAAACAGGATTTCTGGGGGGTTCCACATGGATCTGTGCGCCCCTTTGGATGGCCTGGGAGTCCCAAAAACCCCACGGATTTTGTTGGCTCTGGAAGGGTCTCAGCCCTTGCCGCATCCCTTTGTCCCACCCAACCGTCGAGCTGGAGCTTGGGGAAGGGATTCCCGTCCTACTGCTTTTTTGAAACAAGGGAACAGCTTTCCCACACCTTTGAGGGGTGCAGGAGGAGAGGCAGATAAAGAAGGTTCTTTAAATTAAAACTTCAAAAATAATTAGGCTGACTGTATACTAAACAACAGCAAAGAGGCCCATTTACTGTAAATATTATGAATGGATTTGGCTGGCTTCTTCATCCCCACCCTTCCTCTAAGGCTTTTCTCTGAGCTGAGTCGAAATTCGGCCTTCAGACAGCACGGTACTCTATAATTTGCATGGCTGATGAGGCCTGAAGCCTGGTACGGAGGAAACTGGAGTCAGCTGGCTCCTCTAACCACTGGAGACAGGCAGACAGGCATTTTTGGTGTGTGCCTGCATATTTTCCCCCCCCGCCCCACCACCTTGTAGCTCCAGCCTTGCCTGGCTTTTAAGGAGAATGGTCACAAGAAAAGGGCTCTTCTCTTCTGGAGTCGTTTTTAGCCGTGGTAATTGATTAATCACCGTAATTAGACAGTAGCAGTGACTAATAGGATGTTTATGAATCAAATTTCTGGTTTGGTGGACTCCATGAACTCGGCAGTTTCACTCAGGTTCTTTCTCTGCCATCCTGTAAATGCAGGGGACATGCATCACCCCATAATTTATAATATATTTTTTAATATTTTTGGACATTACTCCTGGTCCAGCCTTGCCATCTGCCACAGTGGTGTTTGCTCTTGAGCCCCTGTAAGTCTGCAACAACATGCTTGCAGGGCTTTCTTTTCTTTTCTTTTCTTTTCTTTTCTTTTCTTTTCTTTTCTTTTCTTTTCTTTTCTTTTCTTTTCTTTTCTTTTCTTTTCTTTTCTTTTCTTTTCTTTTCTTTTCTTTTCTTTTCTTTTCTTTTCTTTTCTTTTCTTTTCTTTTTTCTTTTTTCTTTTTTCTTTTCTTTTTTTCTCACAGCAGAAACTTTCACCCTACCTGGCACTAAAAAAAAAACCCCAAACTATTTACTCCCAGGCACCCTGAAATTTTCTCTTGGGAAAAAATTAGGAGAAAAAATAGGGGAAAAAATGGAGAAAAATTAGAAAAAAATTACAAAAATAGGGGGAAAATTAGGGAAAAGCTGGGAAAAATAGGAGAAAAAATAGGGAAAAAATTGGCGGAAAATTGGAGAAAAATAGGAGAAAATTAGAAAAAAATGGCAGAATTTTTCTCTTTTCTTTCTTTCTTTCTTTCTTTCTTTCTTTCTTTCTTTCTTTCTTTCTTTCTTTCTTTCTTTCTTTCTTTCTTTCTTTCTTTCTTTCTTTCTTTCTTTCTTTCTTTCTTTCTTTCTTTCTTTCTTTCTTTTTCTCTCTCTCTCTCTCTCTCTCTCTCTCTCTCTCTCTCTCTCTCTCTTTCTCTCTTTCTCTCTCTCTTTCTCTCTTTTTCTCTTTCTTTCCTTCCTTCTTTCCTTTCTTCTTTCCTTCCTTCTTTCCTTCCTTCTCACTTTTATGTTCTTGCTGAATTAACCCCAGAAGGGTCAGGGCTGGGCTCCAGGCTGGGGCAGGGCTGACTCAGGGCACCCCAAGCTGGGCTGGCAAGCTGAGGGGATGTCCTCAGGGGTGAATCATCCCTACCCTCCATCTCACCTGCCCTCCTGTGTGTCCTCATTTCACAAGGGGGGTTCCCAGCTGTGGGGAAGGCGGTGGCGAATTTTGTTTGGGTCACCTGGGGACTGAGCAAAGCCCTCCCAAACTTTCAGGTCACACTTAATACAAACCTGAACCAAAAGCACAAGAAAAATGGGGAAATATGAGACTCCTTCCCCTGATGGCTTCTGCCATATTTTATCCTGCTTGACCTCATCAGGCTCAATCTTAGTAAACATCAGCAAATTGAAATCTTGCGGTGAAACTTAACATTTCTTTTCGTGCAAGGTTGACTGATTTTGCAAGGAACAAGGAGTCATTTGAGTGATTGATTGGACAACTCGCTAATAAATTAAAAAAGTAATCTTAAGGCTCTTTAGCCTGCATGACTACCATATATGCTGAGCAATAAGAGCCGTCTAATTAGACACAGACACAAATTTATGGTCTAGCCTGTCAATCTGGGGATTAAGGGCTGCATAAGTACCCACTGACACGATGGGCTGTAATGGCTCCTGAAGAGATGTTATGGTCTATCATGTCAATAATCCGCAGATTAAAGGCTCCCTAAGTAGGTGTTGATGTGATGGACTGTCTCAGCTCTTGGGGCTCTTCTGCTGGGAGCCTGAGGGACCCCACGCTGCCATCCCTGCCGAGGGTGAGGGTTTATTTCTCCTGCAAGAAGCGGGAGCTTAGCACAGCACCACGCTGGAAATTAGGCTTTCAGGAGCCGTCCCAGCCATCAAAAGCAGGGGCTCCTGGTGGAGGGGAAGCTGTCTGGCCCTTGTGTGCTGGGAGGTACAAAAGGTTTGGGGCAAACATTGCTGTGGGTGGAGTCTCCACAAACTTTGTTAAAGGCACAAATCCCCTTTTCTGCAGCAGGATATATCCTTTAATGTGGATTTATACTTTAATTTAGAATTTTTTCCCCTTTGCTTTTGCTGAATGTACCTGGAAATCTGGCTTTTAGGTATTTTTCATTGTTTTGTTCATTTGTTTGTTTATCTACTTGGTGGTTTTGGGTGGTTTTTTTTTTCTGTTTTGTTCTGTTTTTCACCCTGTAAGTCACTTGAGGGAGTAGAAAGGAAATGGGATTACCCTTCTGGGTGCCCATTTTCTTTGTTTTGGTGAGCACACTATGCTCTGTGTTCTCCTCACCTTGGTGTAATGCCTTTCACTTCTCAACTGAGGGGTCAGGGCGTTGTTTTTCCAGAGATCCTACAAAATCAGCACTTGCCAGTAACAGAGGGGTAAGACTGCCACAGGGGAAGTGCTGAGGGCCCTCCAGAAGAGCATTTAAAGCTCTGGGTTTTGTGTCTCGGTCTCTTGCTGAGGGGGAAGCTGAGGGCCAGGGCCCTGTCCTGGACACACAGATGCCACCTGAGGTCAGCCAGGGGGGATTATCGGGCTCGAGACGCGCTGAGCTCGCGCTCAGCCTCAGCCCCGGCCTGGCCAGACACGTTGTGCTGACACCAGCCCAGCCAATTTTTTTTTTAAGCACGAATGCCCTCCGTGTGTGCTGGTGGATAAAGGAGGAAGGACTCTGTGTGTGTGCATCTGCTCCTTGGCAGTGCCCAGGGCATTTATTTTCCAGCACAAAGCTGTGTCCTGGAAAGCCAGGCAGGGCTCTCTGCAGGCCTCTCCAGCAGCACAAGGAGCTGGAGCTGCTGCAGCCAGTGCAGAGGAGGCCACGGAGATGCTGCCAGGGCTGGAGCCCCTCTGCTCTGGAGCCAGCCTGGCCCAGCTGGGGCTGTTCAGCTGCACCAGAGAAGCTCCAGGGACACCTCAGAGCCCCTGCCAGGGCCTCCAGGGGCTCCAGGAGAGCTGCACAGCCCCTGGGGACAAGGCAGGCAGGGACAGCACCCAGGCAATGGCTCCCACTGCCAGAGGGCAGGCACAGATTCTGGCACATTGGGAATTAGGAATTGCTGGCTGGCAGGGTGGGCAGGCCCTGGCCCAGGGTGCCCAGAGCAGCTGTGGCTGCCCCTGGATCCCTGGCAGTGCCCCAGGCCAGGCTGGATGGGGCCTGTGCTAGCGAAAGTTGTCCCTGCCCATGGCAGGGGGTGAAACAAGAGGATCTTTAAAGTTCCTTCCAGCCAAAACCCTTTTTGAAAGTGAGAGGACTTTTGTCAGCAGCTCAGGGTAAATGGTACCATGGTGAATATTGTGCCAGGGTTAGTGTTTGATGGGAAATCCAGACCCAAGAATGAGGGAGAGGAGGGGGTGAGATGGTGAGAACTTTAGGAAGAGCATGAGAAGATGCTCAGAACCAAAACTGGTTTTTGGAAAAATAAATGTATATGTTCATATATTACAAAAAGTGTACATACACGGTTCTGAATACTTCTGCATTTGGGTAGTTTAATTTGCCTCTAAACCTGATGTCGTTGATGAAAGATCCAATGACAGGCATTTAAAATCCTCATCAGTAAGGCCATTTTATTCCTCTTTTCAGCTTTGAGTTGTTGCCACAGATACTGGTGATAATTTTGACACCCTTGATGTGGTCAGCTGGGAGCAATGCTGGTGGGTCTGATAGCTCAGTGTGTGCTAAACTTGCTCTTTTCTTTCAAGGTTGGTTGACTGCAGGAAAACCTTTAGCTAAAAAAAACAGAACAAGTCTCAAAGATCCCCAGTCTAGATCCCCTTTACATCCATGAACCTGGCATTGGGACAAGGCTGACATCTGAAGGACACCACAGATCTAAAACACCCCCAGGACAGGAGCTGTGTTGTTGTAGTATATTATTTTTTTTTTAATTCAATTTTTCTAAAATGCTTTGGTTCTCTGTAAATTAAAAATAGAGAACTTCTCCCTCCCAACCTCCTAATAAAACTGCTGGAGCTTGGAGAGAAAAAGTATGGATGACATGCTTTCATCAAATTAAAACTCACCATGTGATGGAGAGAAAAGCCACGCCAGAAATTTCCAAGCAAGGGGGGATGTGAGTCCTTCTGCCATAGCTTGGGAGAGAGCCAAGTGTGGGACTTGACAAATTTGGGTGTTTCTGTGGTGTGAACGTCCCATACCCGCTGTTGTGGGTATATCCTTTAATGTGGATTTATCCTTTACTTTACCCACTGTTGTTTCTGCAGCTGTCAGGTTTTTGGGGGAGTATTGCTTTGGGATCCCATCCTGCTGGATTTTGAAGCATTTTCAGCAGCATCCTGCCCTGAGCCCACAGACAGCATTTCTCCCCATTGTGGAGAAATCCTGACTTTTATTGGCTTTTATTGGGAGAGTTTAGGCAGGACATGATGGTTTTGGAGGTCAAGGCAAGTGATGGGAAACCTCACAGCCTCTTGTGCTGGCTGGGGAGTTGAGATTTACCTGGGATGATGCTTTCATGGAGGACAATGGATGCATTGGCAAAACTGGGGCAGGCCCTCAGGGAAAGCCAGGAAGGTGTAAAAAATATGGGAAAAAAAAGAGAAGAGTTTTCCATTGGGGATGGGATATGGTGTAATATCAGGGAAATCCAGGAAGGTGTAAAAAATATGGGGAAAAAAGAAGAGAGGAGTTTTCCATTGGGGATGGGATATGGTGTAATATCAGGGAAATCCAGGAAGGTGTAAAAAATATGGGGAAAAAAGAAGAGAGGAGTTTTCCATTGGGGATGGGATATGGTGTAATATCAGGGAAATCCAGGAAGGTGTAAAAAATATGGGGAAAAAAGAAGAGAGGAGTTTTCCATTGGGGATGGGATATGGTGTAGTATGGTTGTGCCGGGGCGTCACTGGTGATGAACCATCTGCACCAGAATGACAAAAGATGCTACCCCGGGGGTTTTGGGGCACTGCCTTGGTTTCTCCCCTCTGTCAGGGGCTCATGTGTGCTCTGCAGACCTGGCTGTGAGTGATCAACACCACCAATTCCCCAGATTCCTCAGGGCACACTCACTTTATTTGCAGTGGTTCCTATACTATTATTTTCTCACAATGAGCTTGCACAACGCGCCAGGGGGAGCCTGCTGGAGCCCCAAGGCAGGCTGTGATGGAAACCATGGAAAATCCTAACAACCCAGCGACAGCAGCAAATGGAGGGACCCTTAATAACGAAATAATGGCGCAGATGTTTACAGCATTAAACATTATCATTGTTTGCTGGGACATGGGAACGCTCCCAGTTTGCTGGGAGTTTTCCAGGCATTTAGGAGGGGATGTGTTTGCACCGAGGAGCTCGTAAAAGCGATGCTTTTAACTCAAAACAGGCATCCCAAAGGGCTTGCAGCCGTCTGTGGGCTGTGGCACACGGGGACGTGCTGGGGAGGATGTGGCTGTGAGTTTTCCTGGGATCTGGGGTTTTGTGTGAGCTTGCAGCAGGCAGAGAAGGCAGTTTGGGTGGTGGGTGCCTGCCATGACCCCAGGTTGCACGGGGGGAGCCCAGCAGGGTGGTTTTGAGCTTAATTCTACTGTTTGCTTCGTTTGCACAGATCCGTGGTTATTGCCACCAAAAAAAGCCTTTTGGGGAAAAAAAAAAAATTTTAAAAAAAAGGAGTCTGTCACTGTAGGAAGCATCTCTTGAGTCACTTTTTCCTTCTCTCCTGCCACCTCCTCTCCTGCCAGAGTGATGCCTCTGGTGGCTTTTCCCACCCCTTTTCCTGGCGGATGCCAGCACCAGGGAGGAGGGTGGGAGCAGGGGGGCTCCTCTGGGGTCCCACAGCTGCAGAAAGCAGCTTTGGGGGTGGCTGGCAGGGAGGCCTGAGCGCGTTTGTCCGAGCTGAGCCCTTGTGTTCTCATGGATTTCTGACTGGAGATGCAGTCAACAGCTGAAGCCCGCAAACGGAAGAGGCTCTGGCATATTTATCCTCTGTGCTGGCATCAGCTCCTTAAAAAAAACTCCAACATCCCGGATTACCTAAGATTCGTCCTTGAGGTCTGGTCACCCCATGTCATTCAGAAACCCAGTGGGATTCATTCATGAACTCCCAGCCCTCCATAAAGGTCCGTTCATTCATCGCCAAGGCAGTTTTCTATTTTTCTTTTTTTTTAATTATTGCTAGGTTTGTTTTTTTTTTTATTTTCCCTAAATGCTCTAGCAATTAAATAGCTCTCTGTAAGCAGCAGTGAACTAGTTGTTACATGGTCTTCACTAATGCAAGCACAAGCACTGGGGGAAAAAGTTATTTTTTCCCCCCCTGCCACCTCCTAAAAGGAATGGTTTAATGTTTGAATCAATAAAAACATGTAGGAATTTCAGTAGGGGTACAATGGCTCTAAAATTTCCCCAGCTGCTCTGAAACAAAGCCCAGAAGGCTCTGAACATCACTGGCAGTCTGATAGAGAGGAGGGAGGTAGTGGGTGGTTAACAGAGATCCCCCTTTGGAGTGAGGAGCATCCTTCCCCTGGATCCAGAACAACCCTCCCAGATCCTTCCCTCTCCCTGGCAGGGGATGGAATCTCCATCCTGGGGGTGTTTCTTGCCCCTCTGGATGCACTTTTGCATGGATGGCACCCCATCTGTGTTAGTGGGGAGGAAGTAACCCAAACTGCCCTCCCTGCCCCTCCTGAGCCCCAGGTTTCAGCAGGACATAAAATTACCCACAACAGAGTCTTGTGAGGCACCAAAAAGGGAGTGGAAAGACAAACTGGGGTGCCCCTCAATAAATGCTCTCCCAGGGACCACCCCAGCATGACCAGAACCCCCATCCCTGGTTTAACCTGGGAATGAGGGTCTCTATTTTGAGACATCCACAGTCAGGCCCATTTTTAGTAGCTGCCTCCAGCAACTGGAGAAATATTTTCCTCGCTGGCATAGAAATGAGGAAATTAAAAGTGTGTGGCTGGGCCTTTTTTTTTTTTTTTTTTTCTTTTTTTTTTTTTCTCTCTCTTAAAAGCGCAGCGCAGGGCTTGAACGAGATGGGAGGAAAACTGGGAAAATGGGCTTATCAACAGCAAAAAACAGAGAGAGCAGGCAGCCATGGGGAGGGAGGGGTTGGAGGGGGCTGCAAGAAGAGCTTTTGGCTGCTGGGTCACCCACCATCCCAGCTCCACCAGCTTCTCTCATAGTTCAGGGGATTATTTTGGTAGCGCTCACTAACTCGCATTCCCAGCTTGATTTTTTTTTTTTTTTTTTAATACTATTATAGAGATGAATAGTTCCCAGGTCTTAACATGCCTGCTGAGGCTGGGAGGAATTACCCGGCGAGCAGCGCCAGGCTGCTCGGGATCCTCCTCAGGAAAAGGGGCTTTCTCACTGGGTTTTTTCCCTCCCCCTGCCTTGCTTTTTCCTCCTACATCATTGCCATACTGTGTGGGGTAATTATGGGAAAGGGAGTTGAGAGAAGGGCTGCACAAATGAATTTCTGCCTTTTTTTTTTGCAAGTTTTAGGACTTTTTCGTTAACCTGTGTGAGATTTTTTGGTTCCCTCTGTCCTTTTGGTGCTTCCCAGAGGTTAGGGGGCATTTTCTGTCCCCATACTGCCCATCACCCAGGCCCTGCAGGGAGGGAAAAGCCCCACACACCAGAGCAGTCCAGTTCTCATCCCCTCTGGTCCCATGGGATGGCTTTCAGTGTGGTTTTCTTAGCAGCAGCTCAGTTTTTTCAGCGTCTGTGCACAGTACATTGTCATTTATGGAAATAAATCCATCGTTCAGTAGGTGAGCATCAGGGAGTTCAGGTGCTTGGTGGCACAAGCATCTCACCTCTCCTGTTGGCACTGGAGGGGGTCCTGGTGCTGGTTTGGGTGAGGGTGGCTGTGTCATTGTCACTGGAACTGTAAATCCAGCCAGAACTAGGCACTGAAGTGACACAGGAGTGCCATTTCCAAGTTCAGAGTTCCGAGTTCCAAACCTGGGGATGTTTTTTTGGAAGTAGTGGGTGCACCGTGGACGTTGATGTATGCGTGGAGAGGATCATGAAGATGTGGGCAGGCAAGGTCCTGCTGGTTCTGTGTCGCTTTTGGCTTGTGTTGATTCCCTTGTTGCTGAATCCCTCCTTTTTCTTTCGCCCCTGCAGATTCTCAAGTTCTTCAGGAGCCAGGGGATAGGTCACACTGGTGTGTGGTGGCATACTGGGAAGAGAAGACACGCGTGGGTCGGCTGTACTCTGTCCAAGAGCCCTCCCTGGACATCTTCTATGATCTACCTCAGGGGAATGGTTTCTGCCTCGGGCAGCTCAACTCGGACAACAAGAGCCAGCTGGTGCAGAAGGTGCGCAGCAAGATCGGCTACGGCATCCAGCTCACCAAGGAAGTGGACGGCGTGTGGGTGTACAACCGCAGCAGTTACCCCATCTTCATCAAGTCGGCCACACTGGACAACCCCGACTCCAGGACGTTGCTGGTTCACAAAGTGTTCCCAGGGTTCTCCATCAAGGCTTTCGACTACGAGAAGGCGTACACCTTGCAGAGACCCAACGACCACGAGTTCACGCAGCAGCCGTGGACGGGATTCACCGTGCAGATCAGCTTTGTGAAGGGCTGGGGCCAGTGCTACACCAGACAGTTCATCAGCAGTTGCCCCTGCTGGTTGGAGGTTATTTTCAACAACCGATGACTCGAGACAGAGTGAACTCATGACATCTATACTACTTTGCTGCTATTACTTCCTTCTGAGTGCTTGCTTTTCATGCAGACTTTATTTTTGTTGTTTTTTTTGTTTCGTTTTTGTTTTTGTTGTTCGCCCTTCTTCGTTTTGAGAAATAGCTTATGAAAGATGATTTTTTGTTGTTGTTCTTTGTTTTTTGTTGTTGTTGTTGTTTTTGCCTTTGGGGTATTTTGATAAATATATCTATTTTTTAAAAGTGTGAATGACCAATAACTCTCAGAAGGGCGAGAGAAGGGTGCAGTTGGGGATAGATCACATGAGATAATTACTTCACGCCTCTCAAAAAGGATTATCCAATGGGGATCGATGGATTTGAAAGCCACTAGCTCTATGTTACAGCTCCTTCCTTTGGACAGCACAAGGAGATGACTGTGTTTCTGTAGGCACCACCTTCCTTCCCAGTGACGGCGACACCGAGACCCTTCCCCAGCAGTGCTGACCCCGCGTTGCCGCCGAAGGATGGTGCAGAAACCTTCCCAGACAGGTCCTTTACCGACCTCCCGTGTTTCTCTTGTTGCTGGGTTCGTGTCTTGTCACTGTGTTCGTTGTTCCACTGCTTTTTCTATGTTTGTTATGATCGTGGATTGATGTAAAGGGGAGAGAACAACAGTGGAGGGGACTCCGGGCATGGCCCAAGCTTTGATCATTTGAGCTGAGATGAGAAGTGACAGAATTCTAAACCTAAAAAAAAAAAAAAATTTAGAAATTACAGCTAAAGAAAAACAAGTGGGGAAAAACAAGAGAAAAAGTGTTCACAACAGTCGGTGTGTCATAACCTGCTAAGATCAGGTTATCCAGGTACCATCTTATCTGGAAATGCAGTTGTGCTTTCATTTCTTCTTGAATTCATACACGAGTATGATACTTTTACACTGTTCTTAGCTCAATGAGCATGTTTAGACCTTAACATAAGCTATTTTTCTAAATATAAAGGTTTAATTGAACAAGAGAGCATTCTTCTTGGAACTTTAGCATTGTAGTGCTTTGGAAAAACACCCACACAAAAGAAAGGACTCCTTAAAAAAACCCTGAGATTTATTAAAGAAAAAAAATGTATTTTATGTTATATATAAATATATTATTACTTGTAAATATAAAGACGTTTTATAAGCATCATTATTTATGTATTGTGCAATGTGTATAAACGAGAAAAAAGTAAGAAAGATGCACTTTGCTTTAATATAAATGCAGATAACAAATGCCAAATTAAAAAAAAAAAAAAAAAAGAGAACACAAGATTGGTGTTTTTTCTATGGGTGTTATCATCCAGCTGAATGTTTCTTTTTCTAAAGGAGTCTATGTTCCATTAAAAAATAAAAATGTACACTTGATCCCAAACTGTGCCAAGTGGCTTTATTGGGGGTGTGGATGGAGAAGTGCTGCACTGAGTGGGTGCTGTGTGGGGTCAGGGGTGAGAGCGCCCACAGCACCCACCCTGGGGCCCCTCTGGGGTGGGTAACACTGGGTGGGATGGTCCTGAGCCTGAGGCTCCCCTGGCCTGGTTCAGCTTTTGGCTGCCCAAAATCTCCTGGGTTGTTTTTGCTGCTGTTCCTATTTCTCCTAATTTCAGCCTGAAGGAACCCCCGTGCTGGGGACACAGCTCCTGTCCCTGTCTCACAAAGACTGGGCCAAGCCTGTGCTCTCTGCTGGGACACAGGCTGCCCTGTGGTGAGGAGGAAATTATCCGGAGGAAGGCAATCCTTGGGTTTTCCTTGGCTATTTCCTACCCGTTTCATCTCCCACGCCTCTGGAAATAAAGGTGGTTGCTCCTTTTGCCCCCTCACCCTGCCTTTAGGCATTCCCTCCTTGCACACGTGCTGTGCCAGGGATAAGTCCCCATAGATTGTTCCTGCCTTCCCTGGAGCAGCACCTTGAGTTGGTGCCTCCAGAGTCCTGGAGGCTGAAGAAAATGGACAAGAGGAATGTCCAGGTGGGCTTGTGAAGGAATGGACCCCAGGAATGTGACCCCTCAGCAGGTCAGAGAGCACCAGCTCGGGGCTGTGCCCCCTGTTCTGCCCAGGTGTGCCCTCCCCAGAGGGATTTGCTGCCACACAGCCTTTGGGTGCCTCCGAATGGCCTGTGCCTTCCGCTGGGTCCACAGCACTGAACACGTGAACCAGCTCCTAAAGGGATTTTGATCGTGGGCCTGTTTCAGTTTCCAGGCTCTCTCCTCATCCTCCAGGCGGGAATCAGCATGGGAAGCTGAGGCGGGATGGTGGCACCCCTCCTGTGCCACTTGCTGTGCACTAAGACAGGCCCAGGAGGACAGGAACCCTCCCAAACCATCCCGTCTGTGCTGCAGTTTGGCTCATTTCAGACCTGAGCCACCAAATGTGAGCTGCCCAATAATGACGTGGCACCTGCGTGGTGCACGGGCCAAGCTGGCAGGGATGGCACCCACCAGGAGCTCCAGGATCACCTCAAAGGCGCTGCAGGCCAAGGATGGAGCAGACCAGTGCCTCACAAAACCCCTTGATTACTGCCCTTGAGTTGGGTAGCACTGATCTGGGTGAGCAGGTCTGGGACCTGGGGTTGGAAAGATCACTCCAAATCCAGGCACATGACCAGGCACAGGGTCATGCTGGGGTTGCAGCTGGCTGTCTAAAAATCACAAAAATTAGAAAAAAAGTCATGAAATTATTTTGTTTGCAAGGGATCTTAAGTTCCAAAAGCCTGCCATGGGTAGGCACACCTTCCATTATCCTAGGTTGCTGCAAGCCCCATCCAACCTGGCCTGGATCATTTCCAGGGAAGGGGCAGCCACAGCTGGGTGGGTTTTACTCTGGATTAACCAAGAGATTGGGAATATTTGGTTCACTTGTGCTTCTCCCACCTCCAAGCTGGGCTGCTGGGTCTGAAGCCAGAAGAGGTGAGATGATAGCTTTAAGCTGAGGTGTGGCACCAACTGAGACACATGGACAGCCACAGAACTCTGCACTACAGAGGTGTTCTTGTGTGTTTTCACCTTGTTCCATGAGGTACACACTGTATCCTGGTGGTTAAGGCCCTGAAACCAAATTGTAGCTTAGATGGCTTTGCCCCTTGAATTAAGATCTGATTTTTGTCCTTGCGCATTAGCCCATGAGATATGACCAAATCATTTAACCTTCCTGTTTTCCAGGAATCCCACTCGTGAGGTGCAGAGGTTACAAGAAGCTGCTCATCCTGAAAGGGAAAGTTGAAAGTACTGTTCCCATAATCAGACTCTTTGCAGCAGCTTTCCGAAATACAGAAATACTCCCAGGGCTGGAGCCCCCCTGCTCTGGAGCCAGCCTGGCCCAGCTGGGGCTGTTCAGCTGCACCAGAGAAGCTCCAGGGACACCTCAGGGCCCCTGCCAGGGCCTCCAGGGGCTCCAGGAGAGCTGCACAGCCCCTGGGGACAAGGCAGGCAGGGACAGCACCCAGGCAATGGCTCCCACTGCCAGAGGGCAGGCACAGATTCTGGCACATTGGGAATGAGGAATTGCTGGCTGGGAGGGTGGGCAGGCCCTGGCACAGGGTGCCCAGAGCAGCTGTGGCTGCCCCTGGATCCCTGGCAGTGCCCCAGGCCAGGCTGGATGGGGCTGGGAGCAGCCTGGGACAGTGGAAGGTGTCCCTGAACATGGCAGGGGGTGGGACTGGATGAGCTGTAAACTTTTCTGTTGTTCTATGAAAATGCAAAGAGGGAAATTGATCCAGCAAAGCCTGAGTCTGTCTGTGGAGGTGTGCCCGTGATGGGTGCAGTGCTGGTGGGCTCCTGTGCCTTTTGCAGGGTGCAGTGAGGAGGGTCTGGGATATCCTCCACAACTCCCTTTACCCTCACCCTGTGTCATTTCCCCTGGCTGGGCCTTCAGCTGGATGTGCCTTTCCAGGTCAAATATTAAAATCATCTGGAGAGTGACCTGAAAAGCCTGGCAGATTGCTTTATTCTGTGAGATCTTTGCTTGCACTCATCTGTCAAAACAAAAGGCTAGGCAAGGCTGTTCACAGTAAGAAAGCTGAGAAATAATCAGCAAAACTCTGGCTTTTCAATACCATGACAGTTTTAGCTGAAATGTTCCAGCCCTCACCTCCTGCTGAGCTAATTTTATCCCTCATTCAACAAGAAAATAAAAAAGAACATAACAGAAGGATGCTGAGCACCAGTTCATGTGTGTCCCCATTCACTCGTTCAGCTCTGGGGCTGGTGGACGTGGGGCGAGCGGGAGGTTAAAACAGAGACTAGAGGTTAAGCAGGGAGGAATTTCCCCTTGCCAAGAGTTTGGCAGTGCTGTAATTCCATCTTCAGGGCCAGGAAAAGCTGCAGCCACACAGAGCAAAGTGCTGACCTGGTACAAACCTGGTCTGGGCAGAAACACAGATGAAGGAGCTGTGGACAAGGACAAAGCCAGCTCCCTCCAAAATAAAAATGCTGACGTCCAAGTCAGTCCTGGACAGCAACATGATAATATCCTTCTTGCTTCAAGCCTCCAGCACCCGAATTCAGGCACACCCCAGCTCCATGGGCATCCTCAGCAGAGCAGTGGTGGCCCTGGGACCTCACCTGTCATCGTGCTCTGTGCAGCTTATCTGTGGATCTCATTCTTCCCTCCTTGGAAATCACCTTAGAGAAATCCCATCTGCTTAAGAGGCTCAGACATGAGGTGGTTGAGACAGTCTGGAGTGCAGATTTCCCAGCGGATGGCAGGACACGTCTCCGTCCTCTCCTTCTTAGAGAAGAATTTCTCTGGAAATTTGGGACGGCTGAAATCGGTCTGGTCTCGTTAACTGTATTTTTGCTTTGGACCATGGCTCCAGCACCAAAAGTGCTAAAACTTGACAATACGCTGCAACATCCTAAATTGCAGCACGGTGCGGCCTTTTTCCCCAGTGTTGTTGAGCAGTAACTGAGGAGTGCAATAAAGAAGGGTCAAACAATGCAATTTTTGTCCTAAATCACACGTGAGATATTGCCAAAGTGTCAGCTGCTGAGGTACTGCAAGGGAAGGTAGTGAAATTCCGCCTTTCCTGGTTTTCCACATGGGAAGGCCATTTGCAGGTGGTGCAGAGCCATGATCCCAGGGCCAGGAGATGCTCCTTCTGCCCCTGCAGCCCTCAGGACACTGTGGTGCTTGTGGGCTGGCTGCTCCAGGCAGCTCAAATCCATGGAAAACTGATTCTTTGCGCTGGTTGTGTTTTCACTGGTGTAAAGTGGCCCCAGTGGATTTTACCTCAGCTTGCAAAAGGTAACTCAGCTGGGTATTTGTCTCTATCTATCTGTCAATCTATCTATCTATCTATCTATCTATCTATCTATCTATCTATCTATCTATCTATCCATCAAATATCTATCAATCAATCAGTCAATCAATGTATCTATCTATGTATCTATGTATCTGTCTATCCATTATGTATGTATGTGTGTATGTATGTATGTATGTATCTATCTATCTATATTTCTATCTTTCTACCTATCCATCAAATATCAATCAATCAATCAATCTATCCATCATCTATCAATCTATGTATCTATCTATCCATCTATTCCATTATGTATGTATGTATGCATGTATGTATGTATGTATGTATGTATGTATGTATGTATGTATGTATCTTTCTTTCTTTCTTTCTTTCTTTCTTTCTTTCTTTCTTTCTTTCTCTCTCTCTCTCTCTCTCTTTCTTTCTTTCTTTCTTTCTTTCTTTCTTTCTTTCTTTCTTTCTCTCTCTCTCTCTCTCTCTCTTTTTCTCTCTCTCTCTCTTTCTTTTTTTCTTTCATCTATCTATCTATCTATCTATCTATCTATCTATCTATCTATCTATCTATCTATCTATCTATCTATCTATCTATCTATCTATCTATCTATCTGTCAGTCTACCTATCCCCTGGTCTGAAAGGCCTTGTGGAGGCAAACTGGAGAAAAATTGACTGAAGAGGAATTAACAAGACACATCCATACAAGCATTTCCTTTGCGTTGTCTACATGCATTTAAAAATTCAATTTGTTTTATTTGGCACACGTTGGAAAGAAGATACCAGGGTGGGGGCACACCTCTGGTGGTTTGAGGGAGGGGATTAAAATGGGCTGGGACAGCCAGTTGTGAGAAATATTCAGGGCAAGAAGTGAAGATGGAGATACTCCCATGCCATTTATCCAGACAGTAGCATGGACACACACGGGCTTTTTTGGGCCAGACATGTTTGTAATTTTGCAACAAGGAGCAGTGAGAGGGGATGTGCTGGAGGGTGGGAGCAAAGCCAGGACTGGCCATGGCTGGGGAGGTCTGTCCCCTGTGACCTGGCTGTGTCCCCAGGCTTTGGCAGGAGCCCTGCTCAGCCCAGGGGAGGCAGAGGAGCACCCCCAGCCCCTCCAGCAGCTCACTGCACAACGTTGTGTGTAAAGACGAAATGAATAAACCCCCACGATGCTTGCGAGGCTGTGGTGGCTGCTGTGGTTAATGGGGAAGTTGCTGCTGTGTAATGTTTGCCAGCCAAGGTCCCTGTCATCAGCTTCAGTGGAAAAGCACAGGATGCTTCCCCTTGTCTTGCTATGGGTCACCACCATAAACTGCCAAAGTGCTCCTGGTGATGAGTCTGACCATCCCCTTGGGTTGTTTTTCAGACACTCTGGTTTCTGAAAGCCAAGAGGCTCCAATGCTCTCACACTGTCAGCTGCACACAAGGCTGCACTGGATGGCCTTGGAGGTCTTTTCCAGCCTTGAGGATTCCACAATTCTAAATGTCTCTTGAACCTGGTGGCAAAGTGGAAGTCTGAAAATGTGGTGGAACTCTGAGCGTGAATTGAGCTCCCACTTCCAAAAAGGACAAAGGCTGTGTGGAGGGAGAGGACCTGAATGAGCAGATCTGTCCTGCAGCAGAGCAGCTCGAGCTGTGCTGCGACTGAGCCTCCTCCAGGACCCTGTGGTGGCAACAAGGGTGGGCTTTGTCTGGGCTGGTGCTTTGGTGTCTGGGCTTTTGGGGTGCTCCCTGGGCTGGTGAGCAAGGGAAAGCAGTGCTGAGCAGCAGCACAGCCCTCCTTCAGTGTTTGAGACAGCCTGTGCAGAGGGACATTGGCGTTCCTGTCCCCAGCCTGTGCGTGCCCAGTGCCATCTGCAATGTGACATATCTATATTTGGGCTGAAAAAAAGAGGTTAAGGGTCCCCTTGCACCCTCACCCACAGCTCAGTCTGTGGGCACCATTGGGAGGGTGTGGGAGCTCTGAAGAGGCGCTGAGCCCCTTTGAGCTCAGCTGTCCTGGGCAGGCTCAGTGCTCTTGGCTCCATCCCTTGCGTCTGAGCAGGCTCAGGGCTGAAGGGAGGGCCACTGGGGGCCCTCAGGGTTTGAGATCAGCTCTGAGAGTCAGATCTGGGTGGTTTCACTAGCTCTCAGCGTGGTGGAGTGTTTGCAGCCTTTTTTTGTACCAGACAGGAACAAAGCAGCGCGAGTCAGACGTGGTCGGTGCGGGTGCTGTCGGTTACCAGGGTTACAACACGCATGGGAAAAAGGGAAAAAAAATCCCACATATTGCAAGGAACCAAGTACTAATTTTGCTGTCGAGGCGATGCATAGGGCTGGCATTACCATGGATGTATTTATATCCTCTGCCCTGTAGCAAATATGTAAGTTATTCTGAGGCATATCCGTGCTCTGGGTTTGGAGCTGGACCACCAAAGACCTCCAGGGAGTTGTTGTGTCAGGGCTAAGGGGGGTCTCTTGTTATTCCCTGCAGCTGCCCAGATGAGAATGTCAGCATGAATATGCTTAAAATAGGAAAAAACACATTCTAACCCCAAAGATATCTGTTTTGCACAAGGCATGATGCAAAGGAAGGAACAGGACAGCTCTGGCTCCAACCTCCAGCCAGTGAAGGGGCACAACTGGGGCCCAGCACCACAGCTACCAAAGCCTGTTAGCTCAGTTTAGAGCCAATCCCCAGTGGAAAAATGGGACAGAAAACAAGTTTGGCCTCTCATCAGCAAGGTAAGCCAAGGCTGACATGAGGAAACTAGAAAATGAAGGTGGATGTAAAAGGGGTCCAGCGAAAGATGAAGATCTGATGAAGGTGAAAGAAGGGAAACCTGATGGGAGCTGGGTGGTGGGGTCTGCAGAGCAGTGGGCACATTGCTCTCCTAGGGGGCTGCAGGAGCCATGGGGGGACACTGGGACAAACACAACCAAACCCATGGAGATGGTCCAGCCCCCCAAAATGCCCTGCTGGAAGTGGCATCCCCTTCTTCCCTGGAAGCTCAGGCCCTGCGGTTTGGTTCTTCCAGCCCAGCACGCCATGGGGAAGCTGGGATGAATTTCATGGTTGGAGAATTTTCTGGTTTTAATAATTGATCAAGAGCGAGCAGTGGGATGGAGAGGCCTCGTGCAGCGACGTGGGCTCACCAGCAGAACCACTTCCAGCCAGCAGCCAGCGTGCAGAGGGGCTGGAGGCAGGGGAGGGATGGAATTGCCTCCATCCCAGGGGCTGCTCGGGGCTCGCAGCCTCCGCAGCCGGGCAGGAGGGTTTGCTTTCATCTCCCTGCCTGCAACATCTGCAGCCTGGCCTCGTAAAACTCTCTGTGCCGTTTTAACCCTTCAGGCTCTTTCTTTTTTCTTCTAGGGTGTTTTCTGGGGACAAAAGTTCCCAGAGTTGAAGCTGCAGTTGAAGCATTAATGCTGCAGCATCCCTAGTTGGGGGAGCTGCCAGGTCTGTCTGCTGCCCATGGAGAGAAGAAATGGGAGCTCAATCCATAACTGGGATCATTCCCTGGAGGCCTCGAGCCTGAGAGAGCCTGCTAGACTGGGACAGCACTGGCATTTTAGTGTGTATACTACAAAAATAACTTTTCTTGGGACTTTTTTTTTTTTTTTTGCAGAGATGCATCACCACTCTTGGCAGCAGCCAGGCTCCGGGGTTGGATTGATTTTCAGCACAGTCAAGCTCAATACTCCTAATCCAAAGTCTTTCAGCTCTTGGAGGTCACACCGAGTTCAGGAGGCAAATTTCTCACCTGGGGCATATTTTTGTTGCAGGAAAGCAGATCCCTAGATAGGGACCGGATCTGTTGGAGGAAACCAATCTCAGATACGGACCTGCTCGTGGCTTGGGGAAACTCAGGGAGATGGAGCCAGAGGGATTCTGGTGCTCAGAGCTCAGCAGCTCCAGATACACCCATCCCCTTGCAGGGGAGATGAACAGCCCAGCAGAACAACCTCAGGGGCACCGGAAAAGGGTAAAACAGAACTTGAGGAATGTCTGAAAGGAACCTGAAAGTGGAGTTGGGCAACACGGCGAGCAGGAAACCACAAGGAGCAGCAGCAGGTCCTGGTCACACACGTCTGTCCCAAAGTCTCATCTGCTTTCTGAAGCTCCATGAAAGGCTCCATGAAAGGCTCCCACTTGTGGGCTCTGCTTGGTGTCTCCCAAGTGGGCACAAGAGTCTCAGAAGCACTTTGTGAGCTCCAGGAGTTGTGTAAGAGAGTGGAAAGCACAACTCTCCTGTCCTCTGAATGCAGGAGAACTTTGACAAGTGCAGGATGAAGACTTGAGCCTAGATAAGTGAGGGGGAAAAAAATGTTATTAGGAGTTATCATGGCTTTGAAGTCAGCTGAGGATGTGGGTGATTATTTTTTTAATTTTTTAAAAAAAGGTTGGCAGGGCTTGGCTGGGCCCTGGGATCCTGCTGGGAGCAGCTGAGGGACAGCCCCAGCTGTGACATACCCAAGGTGTGCCAAAGATCCTCCATCAGGCACTGAAGCATGCAAACCTGAATAAAGTGAGAGATTCAGCTGGTCCAGGTAAGCTGTGTGGGACTGAGTGTTGGGGGAGGAAATTGATAGAAATTTCCTTATATATACATCATTCCCCGACGTAACAAATTTCTGCCCCTATCTGGCTTTGCCTTAAGCACTCTCTCAGGGTCTAAAAACCCTAGGGGTTTTTTTCTAATGCTCCAGAACTCTAAAACCTGGACTTTAAGCTTGGATTTTGGTATGTGGCCATGGATGCCATCCCTCTCTCTCATCTCGCAGCTGCTCAGTGCTCCACAGGTGATGCTGGCCTCACTCTGCCCCCTCTCCCAGCTGCTGCAGCATTCCAGGCGCATCCCTGAGCTTGACAGGTCACAGAGACCCTCTGAATGCCCTTGGCCAAGCTGCTTCTGCCTCAGTTTCCCTTCCCTCCCAGTTACCAGCCCCTGTGCCTTTGGTGGCATCCGGAGTGATTTTCCTCCACCAGCAGCAGAGTTTAATTCAGAGGATTTAATTCAGACTCTCCATTTGCACTCCCCGGAGTATGGAGGTCCTGGAGAAGGAAGAGGCTGAAGGGGAGCACGGCCCGGGCAGGGAGCTGCAGCCGGGGCAGCAGGGCCGGAGTTTGCAGCACCTCCACAAGAGGAGACATCAAAGAGGGCCCGGCACCCTCTGCTCCAGCCCGCGGGAGCTCAACGCCCTTCCCGTCCAGGCATGCCTCGCCTTGCTGGAAAAAAAAAAAAAAAAAAAAAAAAAGGAAAAAAGGAAAAAAATAAAACCCCATTTCTTATTAATCTGCGATTGAAACTGTAATTATGTCACCGCTCTCAGCAGCCCCACGGACAAGTCCGGGCAGGGCCGGGCTGAGCCGCCGCTCCCGCCCCTCCGCGGCCGTGCCCGGGCTGGCGCACCCCGGGCCCGATCCTCGGCAGCGACACCGGGAAAGAGACTGGGAAACTGCTCCTGGGGATGGGCCCTGCTCTGTGAGCCCCCGCACCCGGCTGCTGCGGCTGTCCCGGCCTGGGGACACAGAACTGGGGCTGTGCCACCACGGGACACACACCTGGGGATGTCCCTGTCCTCAGGACACACACCTGGGGCTGTGCCACCATGGGACACACACCTGGGGCTGTGACCGTCCTGGGGACACACACCTGGGGCTGTGCCCACCATGGGGACACACACCTGGGGCTGTGACCGTCCTGGGGACACACACCTGGGGCTGTTCATATCCTGGGGACACACACCTGGGACTGTCCCTGTCCTCAGGGGACACACCTGGGGCTGTCCCTAATGTCGGGACACACACCTGGGGCTGTGCCCACCATGGGGACACACACCTATGGCTGTCTCCATCCCCAGGACACACACCTGGGGCTGTCCCTAATGTTGGGACACACACCTGGGGCTGTCCCTGTCCTCAGGACACACACCTGGGGCTGTGCCCACCATGGGGACACACACCTGGGGCTGTGCCCACCATAGGGACACGCACCTGGGGCTGTTCTGATGCCGTCACCAAGGTCAGACTCTTGCATTTCTGGAAGGGCATCCCTTTCAGAAGGTGTTTAATCCAGAGAGCAGCCCCTCAGTGCCCCCAGCGCCTCAGGGGGGTTTCTGGGCCACAAAGGAGCCTCAGTTTCTGATGCTGCTGGTTTTCTGCCTCCCCAGATGTCACCTGGGCTGTCCCTGCACTCTGCACATCCCCGGGAGCCTCTCAGGGATGCTCAGCTCTCCTCCACCCTGCCATCCTCCCAAAATCACTTTTCTGCCCCCAGAACCTCCCACCTCTCCAGGTGCCCCCCATGCCCCAGCCCTGCTCCCCCAGCCCCACACTTGCCTCCGTTTGCTCTGAAAACGCTGGTTTCAGCTTTCATTGCTCTCAGATGTTTTTTTGGACCCTATTAAATAACATTGCGAACGTTGATGTTAATTAAAATTCCTCCCAACCACTCCCTGCTCACCCTCCTCTCGTAACCCCTCCTTAAAACCTCATTCATTTTTGGGATCTTCCCAAACAGAGGCTCTCCAGGCCCAGCTTTTTCTCGTGGCTTTTCCCCATTATTCTCTAAATAATCTCTGGGGTGCAAAGCTCTGCCTGCTTTTTTCTTTACCGCCATTTTCTCATAATTTTATCTGTTCCCGGAGATTAAGTGTGAGGAACTTCAGAAAGGATTTATCGTGTTTGGGCTGGTCTTTACGCCAGGCCTGGTATCAGCAGACACACAGCATCTCATGGGAACAGATCTGCTCAAGGCTGGCCCACATCTCCCTGCAAGAAAACATTTTGGGAGCGGAGCTCCCACCTGTCCAGAGCTGGACATGGAATATCTGGAGTGATGTCTGCCATATCCCTGGGTTTTGCTATCAGTGATCCCTCCTCCAGGCTCATTGGGTGTCTGTTGTCCTTGTTGGAGGGGAAGATTTCATCCCTGCAGGAGGACTGGTCTGAGAAAAACACCAAAGTGAGATATTTCTTTAAACTTCAAAGCACAACCCAGCGGAGCAAGTATAATAAACTGAATTTATAGAAACTGGTGCTGGAAGAGAGCACTTAAAATCAGTTAACTCCCTGCTAGTCCCAAGGGCAATCCAGACATCCTCAAACTACCTGCAATCGGTGTTTTCCCAGCCTGTTCTTAGAAATCTCAAGTGCAGCGTTATTATGTCTTTCTCAGGCAATTTTCCCCAGGCCTTTATTATCTGTCTGTCACCCAAGGAAGATGTCTACCTGCATCTTCCTTCCTGCAGGTTAAGCCCACGACTTCTCAGCCCTTCTTTTGTGATAATGAAGGGTTTATTTCCTTTCCCTTGGTGGCTGTGTTTTTTGATTTACATAATTTTTATGATTTATCCCTTTGTCCATTCTTTAATTCCATAGACTAAACAGCACCAGGTCCTTCAAGCTTTCATTTTGAGCTATCTTTTGATTTTCTAAGCACTACACACACCATCCTCCAGACTCCCTCTATTGCTAGTTGACCACCTTGATTATTAAGTCATTATCTTTTCTATATCTATATCTATATCTATATCTATATCTATATCTATATCTATATCTATATCTATATCTATATCTATATCTATATCTATATCTATATCTATATCTATATCTATATCTATATCTATATATCTATATCTATCTATATCTATATCTATATCTATATCATCTATATCTTATATATATATATATATCTATAAGGGTTCATTAGACACCACCTATTGGGGTGAATGTTGCTTATTAGCAAATCTTTTTTCTTCCCATTATTCCAGAATGTGATAGCTGTGCCCCAGCCATCTGCCAGCTCTCCATGGCTCTCAGAGGTGAGGGAGGGATGTGCAAGGAGCTTTTCTCAGCACCAGACTGCAACAGGGCCACAAAGGGCTTGGGGGACCTGCCATGGGCCAGCCCAGGGGTTCCCAACTTCCCAACCATCATTTGGATCTCTTTGAGGACAACCATTCCCAGAAGGATGCAAACACCCACCGAAATTTGGGTTTCCTCTGAGGTCTCTGTGGTTTTGGAGCCCTGGACTGGTCCAGTCCCAGCTCACAGGATCCCATGGAAATTCAGATTTGTGCTGGGCAGAGAGCAGCCTTGCCAGGCACTAAATGAAAATGGGTCGAGTACACCTCATTTTCATCCATTCTGAAATGATGAGGTATTTCCCCCACTGATACATTTTGATATACGGAATACATTTTGATATTTTGTGCTATTTATTGCAATTAAATCCGAGGATACAGTTGGTTCTGCTGAAGATAAGGAGGACCCTGGAATTCCAGGAACGGCATTTCCAGTGAGATAAGCATCAGCCATGAGTGCACAGTGGGTTTCCCTTGCAGACAGAGGACATCAGACCCCCAGGCAGAGCACAAATCTCCTCAGGAATGGCCAGGAATGTTTTTTCCAGTTGAGGACCTGGCTGGGATCAGTGTGGCAGAGCAGTGAATTTTGTGGATGAGCTGCATGTCTGCTGAGGGCGTTTTAAATGCAAGAACAACACAGCACATTTATTTTCTGCTTGAAAATTCTGCACATATTGCAGAGGTTTTGGTCAAAGAGCTCCATTTACTCTCTCACATGTTTTAACCCAGGCCATTTGAGAATAAATTACGTACTGAAATGCATTTAGTTGTGTTTTCATGAGTGTTTAATGATGTCTGCTTCGTCAAGGGTGATGATCAGAGAAACACAGAGTGGTTTGGGTTGGAAGGGACATTAAAGACATTCACATTTCACCCCCTGACATGGGCAGGGACACCTTCCGCCATCCCAGGTTGTTCCAAGCCCCATCCAACCTGGTCTTCCAGGGATCCAGGGGCAGCCACAGCTGCTCTGGGCCTCACCCTGGGCCTCACCACCCTCACAGCCAAGAATTTCTTCCCAATATCTGATCTAAATTCTAAATATTCTTGAAGAATCCAGCTTCCTGAGGCTCAGTTTCAAGCCCATCACTGCTTAAAACAGCAGGCCAAAGTGAGGTGTGCAGGGGATGGGCATCACTGTGGAATTGAGACACCTCCACTGACGATGGGCAAGGCAGGGAGCTTCCCACAGAGCCCTGCTCTCTGGAGCAAACATTGGCTCTGGGTGACCCCTGGAGAGTTCAGGGCCGAGTTCAGCCTCAGCTCAAGCTGTAGATAAAGCTGGACATCTCTGGTGCTCGGCTGTGTCCTGTGAGCCCCTGACTTTCCCTCTGGCATCAGGGAATTAGAGGTGTGGGGAGCAACATGAATGTCCCTATGGGATGCTGGTGGTGCTTCCATCCCTGTTTCACCTCCTGTCTCTTTTTTCCCCCCTCTTTCCTCCTCCCTCAGGCCAGGCCAAGGTCTGTTCTGCTCTGAGCTGCAGACACCTCTGTGCAGTGACCCTTAGACCAGGTTGTTTGAGGTGAGCAGAGCCCACGCCAGCCGCTGCCGATTAATTATTACTCCCAACCTCCTGCTTCTCAACCTTGGGAAACTGCTCTGTGTTGGGTAATTCTTCATTTTTCTCCACCCCCACCTCAAATGGGCGACAGTCAAAATACAACAAATAAAACCCCCTTCCCACCAAAACTGCAGGTCAGAGACAAGAGCCCCCTTGCACAGGGGTCCAGGGGTGCCCATGGGGATGTCCCCCCTCAAGGCACAGTCCAGGGGCACCAGGGCCAGCAGAATTTGGGAGTGAGGTCCTGTGGCAATGCCAGGGCCCTGGCAGGGAGACAAGGTGCAGTCTGGCTGTTTCGACACCGAGCTCTCCAGCCCTCAGCACGATTTCCACTGGCACCTGTGCTGGCAGCCAGCAGGGAGACCTTTGCTCAGCTCCCTATTAACCATTTAGCTTTAATTAAAGGCATTCGCCAGTCAGTTGCCCCGGCCAGCTGGGAGGATAACCCAGTGTTCCCTGACCATCATGTCTTTCTCTTTCTGTCACCAATCTGGCAATTTTTGGTATTGAAAGCAGGGGAGGAGATGGGTGCCAAGGGGGAGCGTGGGGAAAGGGGTGTGAGGTTGTGCTTTTGGGGAGGAGAGGGAGGAACCCCCCGCCCTTCAGAGGAATGAGAACTGAGCCGTGCAAAGCCCCCCTGGTCCTGAACCTGACCCCTCTCCCTGTACATTGTTGTGAATGCCCAGTTTGGGTTGTGCACAGTGAATTCCCCACCTCAATCTCCCCCAGGTGCTGCACTCCTGGTACCCCCAAAAGGCTGGGGAGCCCTGGCTGCCCCTGCCGTACCCACCCACCCATTTCAGGGCTGAAACTGCTGCTCTGACACCTGTGAGTCAGGGTGACCAGCCTGCTGCCTGACCCTTATCTCCTTCCACTGTCTTATCTCATCCCAGCAGAAATTGGATTGGGACCGGGCGCCCCGGGAGCTCCAAGTGGAGCAGCCGATGCAGGCAGCTGATAATGGCATTTCCTGGAGGCAGAGCTCTTGGGCAAGGGCTCCAAGGAACAGCTCACAGGGACTGGGGTGGGATGGGTGACGTGAAAAAACCCCTCTGCAGCCCTGGATTCCTCACTGCCCCCAAAACAGCCAGTGCTGAGATCCCACTGGGCACCTTGGAGGCGAAAACGAGCTCGGAGAGACCGTGGGGAGCTGGGATGAGCCCAGGAGGATGAGCAGGATGGACGATGCTGGTGGCCAAGCTGCAGCTCACTGGGAGTGAACAGAACATCTCCTGCATCTGGAGAAGCACAGGGAAATGAGCCACAGGTGAAGATCCAGAGCTGTCCTGAAAAAAGCCCACTCCAAGGGAGCTGTCCTGGGGTGAGCCTGGTGAATGCAGGGGGATGGTGCCCTGGGAGCTGCAGACACAGGAGGGATTCACTCCAGTGATGTGAGCGAATGGCCACTGCCATCTGCCACCCTTCCCTGCAGAGCTGGTGGGTTCACACCCCTCCTGGTGGGTTCAGCTCACCCCACCCAGACCTGGGGCTGAGGTGGGGCTGCGGTTTGCACGCACGAGGGTGACAGCAGGGGACAAAGGCCACCAGCTGTCCTGCGGGGACCCGGCTGGGTGCGCTGGGTGAAAAGCACGGCGGTGCCCCGGTGCCCGGGCTCCCTTCCAGGCTCATCATGGGACTCCCAGCAAATCCCCTGGGGCAATCTGATCTCCGGGACGCCAGGCACCCATCCCTCCCTCTGGCGCGCCGGGCTCCCCCTGGTTGGAGGTGCCAAAGTTCATTGACAGCGGTGGCAGCTCGGGCACACCCACAGCCCATGCCACCCTCCGTGGGACAAGGCAGGTTGCCCTGCCAGCAGGAAAGAAAACAAGGTGCAACAGGGGTAAAGTCACTTTGCACCCTAGTATAAAACCTTGCAGGGGGGGAAAAGATCACCCCACGATACGTCCAGCATAAACCACAGAGGTTGTGGGGCTGCTGTAGACATGAGCCGGTTTTATTTCACAGAGCAGTCAGAATTGATGATGAAACTCTGTCTGAGGCCTCACAGAGACCAATGACAAGTTTCCCAGTACTCCCTGAATGGCTATCAAATGTGTCATAGTTAGAAGCCAGCCTGGAGGGACTTTTCCTCCAGTGGGTCCCATTCCAGGAAATCAGTCTGCCCTGCGCATTCCCCAGATTTGTCAGTGACCTAGGAGGCATTTTTGTTAAAAATCTGGTGGGGTTTCCACAAACTCTTGAGTAATTTAGGAGGTGAAAATCCATGTATCTGTCCATGTTCAGCTCATTGGGAAGCACCACTGGTCGTGGAGGGATGCAGAGCCACTTGTGCCTGTGCAGCTCTGCCGTGGGCTCAGGTGAAACCTCGCCAGGCCCAGGGGGGCTGCAGTGACCCCAGAGCGGGGTGCAGAGCCCTGTACGTGCTCCCTGCACACCCACACACCTCTGCATGGGGCCAGCAGCTTGCACAACCCCCGGGGTCAGGGACAGGGAGCACAGCCCTGGCTCACGGGCCCCACAGCCTGTGCGCCCAGGCTGGCAAATTCATCTCCACTACGGGGTGGGCACAGGAAAAATAAAGATTAGGAGAAGTGGTGGAAGGTTGTCTGGTAGCCCAGGCGGTTGGCATGGGACAAAAACATGGCCAAAATCCCTGGGAGCATCTCCAGTGCAGAGTGCTGTGGTCATTCTGCAAGCTGACTCCCAGATTTCCCCATTGTCATCTCACCCTTGGCTGGGCTGGGTTGAGCTGCTTGGTCAGCCCTGCACTACCCCAGCTGCAAACACCTGAAACGGACAAAATCCAACCTGAAATGGGTTAAATCCAACCTGAAATGGGATAAATCCAACCTGACATGGGATAAATCCAACCGGAAATGGGATAAATCCTGTGGCAGCATCCAAGTCACCACATCAGCACCTCAGACTAGGAACAGCATGAGCAGAGCCTTTCCAGTCTGAGGAGGCAGTCAAACCACAGTGAATTCACAGAAAGACCAAGTTAAAATAAAATAATCCAGTGCCCCCCACTAGCCTCCCTCACTGTGAACTCCACTGAACTTTGAAAGACTAAAACAAAACAGGGCCGGGTTCAGCCTCAGTTCAAGTTGTAGATAAAGTCCAACCTACTTCCAATTCTGTCCTGACAATTCCCACCAGAAAATGGGCTCCAGCACTGTGCCCTGGAGCTGAGCCCCTGGATGTCCCCAGAATCTCCTGCCCACCTGCAGGTGGGACAAAAAGCACGAGGACAAATGTGCCAGACCCTCAGGAGCCCATTCCCCTTGGGAATCGCCACACCGCGGGGCTGGCTGTCCCCATCCCTGTCCGGGCTGGCACAGGGCTCCAAGGGACATCTCTTATCCCACTGCTTCCCTTGGGGAGTGTCACTCAAATCCAGCACCACGGGAGCAATTAGAGGTGGGTAGGAGGGTAATTAGGGGAGGAATTGGGAGAGAAGGGGCTGTGCAGGGAGGGGTGGGGAGCACAGAGGAGATGAGGCTCCCTGCCATGGACGGGAGTGATTCCCAGGGGGATTTTGGGATGAAAATCCAGTGCACCCCAGGGAAAATGGAGGTTTGTGGATTCCCCACCTCTGGAAGTGTTCCAGGCCAGGCTGGACAGGGCTTGGAGCACCCTGGGACGGTGGAAACCATACTTGCCCATAGCAGGGGGTGGAGCAGGATAACCTTGAAGGTCCCTTCCAACCCAAAACATTCTGTGATTCTATAGTGCAGAAAGCGCTAACAAAGGGAGAAAACCCTTGCACAAGGTGCAGGCGACCCAAATGTGAACTGCAGGGACCCAGGATGGTCACCAGCTCCCAAAAACGTGACTGGCAGAAGGACAGCTCATCTTCCCCAAGCAGGAGACATCCTCAGCTGTGGGAAGGGAGCTGATGTGGCCAAAAGTGACAGCACAGGGCTGGAAACCTGCCTGCAAACACAGAGGGAGCAAAGGGAAATATAAATTACAGGACAGAGAGCAAATGGAGAAAGAAATGTGTAAATTCAGCTGAAAAGCAGAACTTAGGCAGCAGCACTGGGTTATTTGGGTTTAGTCTCCTTGGGAGAGCAGTGAGCCCCCGCAGCACCCCTCAAGTGCTCAAAAAATCCCAATGTAAATGCAATTTTATATAAAGAATATATACAGTGGGATGATTGTAAAAGCTAATTGCAGTCACCACATGCAAAACAATCCCCGCCCCAAACACTTCACAGCTCCCCCCAAAACAAGACTGCATTTATCTCTAGGAAATCAGCCCAAACCCATGGTTTCTAACAAATACCCTGCATTTTTTGTGCTTGAAAAGAAGAGCAGAGCAGCCCTGCTAACTGGGGGTTGGTTCCTCACACAGGTCGTAAAATCCAGCCCTGGGGAGAGAAGTTACCTTTGCTGTAAAACAATCTGCCGGTGGATTTCACAATCCCTGTCGTCTTTCTCTCCCCACAGCAATATTTTTACGGTGTTTGCCCTCAAACCAGTTTTTCATCAGCCGACATGTGTAATTACCACCAGACAGGTTTTGGATAACCCATCCCCCGGCGCAGCTTCTCCTCCCACCCTCATCTACCCAGCCTTCCAGCCTTGCTTTGAAAACTGACCTCTTTTGGACCTTAACATTTTAAATTATATATTAAAAAAAAAAAAAGTCTATTTGAAACTGCTTTCTGAGCTTGAACGTTGCTAATTCCTGGAAATGTACAAGGCCAGGGTGGATGGGGTTTGGGATAGTGGAAGGTGTCCCTGCCCATGGCAGGGGGTGGAATGAGATAACCTTTAAGGTTTCTTCCAACCCAAATCGTTCTGAAATTCCATGATTCTAGGATCAAGGCAGGGAGTAGTAAGTGCTGATCAGGATTTACTTCAGGGTTTTATCCCAGGAAGAAAAAAAGCCCAAAACAACCAATTTCCAGTGCCAGATACCTTGGCAGTGTTTGATGGACGGGAGCTGGGGAAGCGCAGCTCAGCTGGCACTGCCCTGGTGCTCCATGGCCCACCTGTGCAGGGCACCCTGGCTCTGCAGGAACGATGCCAGGGCACAGGGTTCTGTGCCAAGCAAGCTCAGGCTCCTGCAGAGCTCACTGCTGTTAGCTTTAAAGGTAAAAGAGCACTGCTTGCTGCCCACCTCCACCCACAGGAGCAGCCAGAAGGAACTCCTCCCTGGGGCCTGAGTGAAGCAAGAGCAGCAAGGATCTGCCCCTTGGATTGGGAAACCTGGCTGCTCCATCTGTACTCTGAAGCACCCTCCAAACAAAAGCCAGGCTGGGTGCTGCCTGTAGAGGTGGGGAAATGGCAAATGGTCTTCATGGCCACCCACCTGGACTTTGCACAGGTCCTGGGTGCCGTGGAATCTCACGGGCCACTGTCTTGGTCTGCCTGGGCAGGAGGATGGAATGAGGTGATCTTTAAGGTCCCTTCCAACACAAACCACTCAGTGATTCTGTGATTCTGTGATTCCATGGCCCCTGCTGCCCATGCAGACCCTCACACAGATGCCCAGCTCCTCAGAGAGCTGTTCCCACACTTCCACCTGGGATCTGCTGCAGGGATCTGCTCCAAGACCTGGTTTCTGCTCACAGCTCCACACCAGGGACTGCTGCAGGGTCACCAGCAGGGTCTGTGCAGTCCTTCCCATCTTCCCAGGACCACTGAAGTTGGGAAAGCCTTCCAAGATCAGTGAGTCCAACCTATGACCAATCCCCACCTTGTCCCCCAGCTAAGAGTGGCATGTCAACTCATTCCTGGGACACTTCCATGGATGGGGACTCCACCTCCTCCCTGGGCACCCCCATTTCCATGCCTGACCCCCCTTTCCATGGAGAAATCATTCCTGATGTCCAATTTGATGTTTTGGCTGCAAGGCCACCCGTGTCAGGCATTTGGACACCAAGAGTGATGGGGGGGGGACAGAAATGCTGATGCATTCACCCTGGCAGGGCTGGGAGGAGAGCAGCAGAGGCTGAGGCAAGCCCAGGACCGTGGCAAAGGTGATTTCTCCCATCAGACCGTGGAAACTTCTGATGGGAAAGCTCAGTGGGAAGTTATTGAAAAGGTCTGAGCTAATAAAATCCAATTTGTTTAAATGCTATTGCTACAGCAACACAACATACATTGAAACAGAGCGCTTTGGTGAAAAACCGGGATGATTTAGGACAGAATGCAATGCTGAAATCCTGGCATTTCTCTAGAGAGGGACTTGGCATTTTTTTCACATTGGCTCTGGGCAGACAAAGGCAAACATCCATTTCTGGGAGCATCCATCCTCGAGACCCCACAGTCACCTGTACCAGCAAGGAAAACCACAGTGACCCTCCAAGAGGTGCAGGCAGGGTCTGCTTCCCTGGAAATGCTCACATCAGTAATTTGCAGCCCAAGGATGAAACATTTCCTGCAGAAATCTTTCTCTAGGAGTCCAGACAAATCCTGGGGAGCAGGACAGACACCAAGCTATGCTCAGCAGTCACATCTATGCAGCCACACAAGTCTCCAGCTTTGTAACTGGGGATCACAGTGCAGGATACAAAAGGAACAGGCCACAGCCTTGTAATGAGCATTATTGTTTTAATATCACTGTTTTCCTTGCATCGCAAGCAATAATCACTTAAGCTGCAGTTCAGCTGGCACACAGAGCACCAATGCAGTTACACTTAGGTTGCTTATTTTGCTGCCCATTTTGCCACCAGCAGGACCATTTAAAAAACTGCCCTTAAAACTCAACAGAGATACGGAGCTGCTGCAAGAGGAGAACATCCTGCATCCTGACTATTTCCAGGTTTGCCATGTTTTAGGGAAGCCAAGCAATCTTACTCTGATCCACGGAGTCTTTATTTGCTGCTGTCTGGGTTTTTGGCAGACATGAGGAATTCACAGAAATACTCCTGCATCTTGAAAGCTCCGGCTCTGTAGTGATGCCCATCCATCTGCTCCCAATCTTGTGTTACTGCAGGTTATTTTCTCATTTAATGCATCTTGGTGGTCCCAGGGGCCCCAGGGATCCTCTCTGCTCTTGGCTTGTGTGCTCCCAGTGCTGATAAACTCTTCCCACAGCTGGTCCAGATGCTCAAACCCCTGATCATAAACAGGCCAAACTCCAGCAGGGTCTGGCTGTAGATAGGGCTGAAGGTCTGGCTCCAGGTGGGGGCTCATGATGGGGATGTTTAGGGGAGGAAAGGGTGGCACAAGGTCAGATATGCTATTTCATAGAATCACAGAAGGGTTTGGGCTGGAAGGGACCCGAAACACCCCCTAAACACTCTTGCCATGTGCAGGGACACCTTTCCACTGTCCCAGGCTGCTCCAAGCCTTAATGTCCAGCCTGGCCTTGGGCACTGCCAGGAATCCAGGGGCAGCCACAGCTGCTCTGGGCCTCACCCTGGGCCTCACCACCCTCACAGCCAAGAATTTCTTCCCAATATCTGATCTAAATTCTAAATATTCTTGAAGAATCCAGCTTCCAGAGGCTCAGTTTCAAGCCCATCACTGCTTAAAACAGCAGGCCAAAGTGAGGTGTGCAGGGGATGGGCATCACTGTGGAATTGAGACACCTCCACTGACGATGGGCAAGGCAGGGAGCTTCCCACAGAGCCCTGCTCTCTGGAGCAAACATTGGCTCTGGGAGGAGCTGACTCCTGGGGCAGTTTGGGCATCTCTGGTGCTCAGCTGTGTCCTGTGAGCCCCTGACTTTCCCTCTGGCATCAGGGAAATGGAGGGGGAATGCGGGGATTAGAGGTATGGGGAGCAACATGAATGTCCCTGTGGGATGCTGGTGGTGTTTCCACTCCTTGTTTCACCTCCATCTGGTTTTCCCCTCTCTTTTTATCTCCCTCGTACCAGGAAAAGAGGCACGGGCACTTCAGTTAGCCAAAAATTAATTGTCTTGGGCTTGAGAATCTTGGAAGAAACCAGTTTTTTTTCCGAGATTGGCTCAGTTGGTCAGAGCACAGTGCTGGTAATGGCAACGTTGTGGCTTCCTCCCTGTCTGGGCCACTCACTGGAGAGCTGGACCTGATGGTCCCTGTGGGTCCCTTCCCAGTCAGAATATTCTGTGAATTTGTGACAAACCTCTTAAGCATCATTTTCAAGGATTATTTTTAACAGGCAGCAGTGGTTGGCGAGCCCTTGTTGCTGCAGCACTGGGTGGAATGTATGTGATTAAACTGGGGGTTCTCCAGCAGACCCAGCTGAGGTAGGACACAAAGAGGAGGGAAATTCACCTTCCTTGGGCAGAGGATGGGGAGCAGGGAATGGGCAGCTGAGGAGGCAGATCAGGAGCCAGGCTCAATCCATCACCCACGGAGCTCCGAGCCCTCTGCACCATTCCCCCAGGAGTGACATGAGAGGCACCCAGCCCCACAGGAGGAGCAGCAGGACGTGAGCAGAGCCAGGAGCACTGAGCCAGCCCCACAGAGCCCCCTGAGCTGTGTCCCACCACCAGGGACACTCTGCCCCCACCACCCACAGCCTGAACCAAAGGATGGTCCTGCCCAGAGCAGGAGGAGCGACACCCCGTACCCACAAAGAGATGGGGAAATGTCAAGCTTTAAACATTTATTACTCAGATGAGGCATTTTATAGCATACAGTGGATCTGGATGTTCTATAAACAAAGACTGAATTGCCACAAAGAGTTATGAGCTCCCTTGTTTTAACAGTCTCTGAAATGCTGAAAACGATGAGTTTGTGATTTCTCTAAGTATGAATATCTAGTCTTTACTCTCCCCAAAACCTTTTTCCTTTTTTTTTTTTGATTTTTAAAAATTTTTTAAAGCGCTTAGTTTAACAAATATGATTAAATTAAAAATGTTGCTTTTTCAAATGCAAATAAATACATAAAAAAATTTGCTAGCATTAACTCTGTGTTCTGCAGGACACCACAGCTCCCTTGGCTATAGACAGTGGACTTAGCAACCCTTAGTATAATTTCTTCTGAAAAAATACTGAAAATATCACCAGGACTGCTTAATAGCTATCACCAAGAAGAGCAAAATTAGTGTAAAGCCATAAAATACCCAGCAGAGAAATTAAAAAAAAAATCATATTTAAGATTTTGAGAGATTTCCAAGTGAGGGGTGTTATAAAAATAAGCACGAAAATAAATCGTAAGTTATTCTGACAAGTTTTCTTTCAAAGCCATCAATCATGCCAAGAATAGATACTAATTAATCTCCTTCAGGGGAAGAGGGGAACCAAGCAAATCACTTACTTTTTCTTTTTTCCTACCTTTTTTTCTCCCCATTTTTGTTTCACCTCCATATACACGAGACTTCTCTGAACAGCAGTGGAATCCCTCATGGGGAAACCAAGCAAGTCACTTTCTGCGTAGCAAAACTCATCAGTTTGGAAAGATGTTTTACCAGGAATTTTGAGGTGAATAATAACCTGGGGAGCCTGGCAGGGTGTCAGCAAACCTGCTCTGCATCCCAGGGAAATGGGCACAGAGGTGATGCTGCTGCAGCCTCCACACCACCCTGAGGTTTGGCCCCACACACATTTGGCCCGAGGGCTTTCCCCCTTTGCTGACAGTAGTTGTGTGGGGACAATGCAGTAAAACCCCACACAAATACTTTTATTGAACAGCAAAGATGGAATCTGGCTGATTTAGAGAGATGTAACTGGCGGCTTTGCACCCAAAAATACATTTTGGAGAATTACGCTCTTTGGCGATCATTTGCAAAGTAAGCCAAAAGATTAAAAAAAAAAAAAAAAAAAAAAAGAAAAAAATGAAAGAGAGAGAAGAAAACACTCCAGGATCCCCAGGTGCTTTCACCCCAAAAATTTCCCCAGCGCTGTTCCCCATCCTGCCCATCAAATGTCCTCATGGTACCTCTTTTCCCAACACGGTACCCTGGTGAATGATGTCATGTGTCTGCCGGGTTCCTGATGATGGACTTCAGAAAGATACCACTGGCAGCATGTAATTTTTGGGGAGAAACCCCCATTTTTGGTCAATATTTTGAATCTTGTACATCAACAGAGTGACTGATGTATCAAAGCAGTTAATGGCTGGATGAATGTATGCTAATAGCAGAGATAAATGGCAAGACATTACAAAACGACGGATTTCACATGAAAGTTCTTCATTTCCAGTGTGGGAAGGGAAAGTCATGGGCCAAGCCTGGTTAGTGGGGGATTCAGGATTGCCCCACAATGAGAAAATTGAATAAGCTCTCACAGCAGGCAGGGGTAGGGAAATGCTTTAGGAGAAATACTGCCCTGTGGCTTACACTTTGACTCTGAATGCCTCCTGATGCACTGATGGGTGAAAAATTCAAGTTTTTAGAAAAAAAATCCCCAATTATCTGTGTTTTTATTTTCTTTTTTCTTCTTTCCCTACATCCCAAGAAAAAATTCTGTGGGAAGTGAGAAGCTGCAGGGGCCAGAGTGGCAGTCTGGATCACTGCTGGCAGGATCCCTGGCACCCCAAACCATCAGGTTTCTGTCCCTGCTATAGGACTTTGCTGTTCTTAAAAAAAAAAGAAAAAAAAAAAAAAAGACCAAACAACAAGACAAAACTATTTTTCAGGCCTTCTCCCAGAAGACTGACACTCTGCCTGAGTGCACTGTGATGGGTGTTATATCCCCTTCTCCTCCACTCCTTGAGAGTTCAGGGAGCAGAAAAAACAAAGAGCGATGGGCACAGCCCTGAGCCTTGTAATACTGATGGGCTTTGCCGTCCTAATGAAGTTCATCTGCTCATTAACACTATCAAACCACGTTGCTACTAATGAAGCTGACCCAACGCAAGGCGCCCTCACTGTGCGAAGCTCCTGGGCTCGAATAAGTGAAGCAAAAGTTAGTTCTTCCAGGCAGTTCTAGTGAACTCAGCAATCATTTTGCTGCTTTCTAGGCAGGCAGGAAAACTGAAGCTCCTCTTTCCAGCTCCTCTTGCTCCAGGTGCAGAATGAAAACTGGATCAGCAGACAACCAGACGGAAATTCAGGTAATGTTGAACTGCAGCGTCACGATGCTCACCCCCCTGAAATGCATTTTCTGCTGAAAATTTCTGCCCTTTAAATGTTGCAGCAAAAGCGTCCTCCCCATCGCAGACAGACCAACACATTCATAAGGCACCCAAGAACATACTGCACATCCAAGGAGGTCGGGGTGAAATCTCTCTTCTTTACAAGCCACCAGAAATGCAACGTTTTGCTTGGAAAAACGGGTTTGAGCTGCTGAGCTCATGCTCAGCCTGCCTGGTCCGGGGTCCGTGTGTGCCATCCCTGTGGCATAAATTCTCTTACCATAAAAGGAATAAATTGAACAGTGAGAAGAAGCCAGGACGAGCTGATGGCATCATGCCTTCCCTGGCTCCTGCAGGCAGGATGGAGCAGCCTGCATCCTTGCTAGGTTTCACTAGAAAAACCACTTGGAGGGATTTCCTAAGTCAAAGTGTTGCTAGATCAGCAAATAGGAGCCCACCGTGTCTTCTTCATGATTGAGGTGTTGCCCCAGACCAGCCTCTCACCCTCTGGGTGTCACCTCCCCACCTCCACACAGCTGTCCTCTCCCTTGGGATGCTCCAGCCAGGAGCCATGAGGGGATCCTGGAGCCCCTGGGGATCCCCGAGCACACCCTGCCTCTCTGGACAAGTCCCCCATCCCTCAATGGCACTGTGCCACTCACACCGAGCATGGGACAGAGCTGCTCCAGCACACTGCACACACCTAGGAACGCTGGATAGCATATTCAGCTAGTTAGAAGCCAGGCTCAAACTTCTATTTTTGGCTTTTCCTATTTTTCCCTCTTATTTTTTCCTTTTTTTGTTTTTTTGCTATACGCTGCTTGTCTTTTCTTTACCAGCCTCCAAAAAACATCAAACCTTCATTTCTCCCTTGCCCTGTACATTATTAGGCCCAACTATAACAGGCCTGGATTTAAATGTATAATTACAACCATGACAGTAATAACAATAAAGCACTCCTTCAATGGAAAAAAAAAATTATTACAAAAAAAGTTAAATGATTATAGTGGCTGAGGAATAACGGCGACTTGAACAGCAAGAGCCACAGAATCCCCTGTTTTTAGAGCCCCCAGCTCAAAGGACACGTTTCTCAATCCACCGAGGAGGTTACTGGCAAGATGACGGTGGCTATGTAACTTCTGCAGTGGCTTTAGGACTCCTTTAAAACACTCCTTCTGCTTCAGCATCTTCACATAAACAGTTTCCCAGCTTGAGGGAAGGCCCTGCTCTCCCCGTCCCCGAGCTGCTCACAACTGTCCGTCCAACAATACAATAAGATAAGAGGAAATTACCAACGCTCGAGGAAAAGGAAACCCAGTGCAAGTAAGAAAGTTGTCCCACTCTCCAATCTGCCTCTGAAGGGGTGGCGGGTAGGTGGGGGGAACACACAGAAAGTCGAAAACAAGAGAAGGAGGGGGGGACCTAACGCAAGCCCCGCTTGACAAAAGCCATCAATTATGAGCGTCTGGTGTAGTGTGTGCCTGGCTTTGTCCTCCCGAGACATCTGCTGCGTGCTGTCTCCTGCCAGTTGGCCAGGGCAAGGCAGGAGGACGGCATGAAAACAATACTAGCCCCCACTTAGATTATTTTTTTTTTTCCCCTCCTTTTCCAAATTCTCTGTCTTCTTTCGAAAGCCAAACAATAACCCGGCGGGATGCGCTGCTGCTGCTTGAGCAATGAGTTCAGAAAAAGAAACCCCTAAAACAAAACCACGGCAGGGAGGAGGGGTGGCACTTGGCGAGGCGGCTGAAAAAGAAACATGCTGCTCCCTCCCCACCCCACGAACGTATTCTCGAGCATGCTGGGGTTTGGTCTGCTGGGGGATTTAAATCAGAAAAGCTCTTGCCGGGTCCCGTCAAGGCGCATGTCTTCTTCTTCTTCTTCTTCTTCTCGTCCTTTACCACCCCACCTTGCCCTGCCCCTCAAGCCGTCAGTTTTTGGATGGTCTTGTTGTAGTACTGCGTGATGGTGGGCGTCAGGGGGTTCCAGTTGTTGGCGTGCAGCTCGATGACCTCCAGCAGCAGGGACCTGGTCAGCATGGACTCGGAGGGACACAGCATCTTGTCGCGCGCTATCGCCAGCAGCTCCGTCATCATCTCGGGCAGCTGCTCCTCCAGCAGCCGGCCGGTGCTCTGCAGCTGTCGGGAGAAGAAGGGGTCAGCCATGGATTACTGATCCGCGTGGGTCCCTTCTAGCTTGAGATTGGATTCTACCACTCTATGATGTTAAAACACCCCTCTGGCTTTTTACAGACACCTCTCCCGTCCCTTCGATTCTGCCCTTCCTGGTGCAGGCAAGGTTAAAGGCGTCATGGCTTTAGAAAACCAAAACCACTCAGCAGCAGGCTCCAAGAGCTGAACACGAAGGGTGAGGTTTTCAAAAGCATCTGCACCAAGCTGCTGGAGGAGTGAATGGTTCAGCTCCCACTGACTTCAAAGGCAGCAGCGACGGATTGCTTTTGAAAAAAAAAAAAAAAATCCCACCTAAAAATCATGCTATTGTCAAAACAAAGTGCAGGCTGTGATGTGGTATTCCTGCCTTCTACCTGGCCCTTCATTTACTCGCTGATTCAGAGCTCCCAGTGACTCCCAGTCATTAGCTGGAATAAGGAGAACGCGCCTGTGTGCATAACAAATCCTGCCCTGCCGAGATCTGCATTTATACCTGTCGTGCTGCTTTGCTGCAGACAGCCAAGGGCTTTTTCTAAAACAATTACTCCTTGGAGAGCCTCCATTGAGTAGCACAAGCCCTAGGAGGTTCCACAGAAAAGGTCCAAGTTTGGGGTGGACAGTGATGAGTCTGTGGGAGGCTCCCTAAAGCAGAGCTCCCCAAAGTCCTCACCTTAAAAATCAAATCCGCCTCCTCACCTGCTTTGCTGAATTTTAACTATTCAAGCTGCAACTGCAACTGCTCTGCGCAAGAAAGGAATCTGTCCCCATGGGGCCATCATTTCCCAAGAAAAAGTAACTAATAGGAACTCTGCTATAATTCATGCAATCATAGAATCACTTAGGTTGGAAGAGGCCCCCAAGGTCGTTGAGTCCAACTTGTGCCTGATCACCACCGTGTCAGCCAGACCAGAGCACTGGGTGCCATGTCCAGTCACTTCCTTCTCTGAAAAACTGCTGCTGAGCACAGTGAGTCATGGGGCAGCTTTTGCTCCAATACAGCCATTTCTGTGTCAAAAACTGAATGGAGGGTGAGATCTGAAGGAACCAGGATGATATAATATTGTGATGGGACCCCAGGTACCAAACTTCTGCATCCGTTTACATGCATCAGGAGCCCAGTGACAAGAGTCTCAAGGGCTCTCATATCACACTGGTCTTCTACCGGAACTGTTATTGTGAGACCCCACCTGGGATCCTGAATCCAGCTCTGGATTCCTCCGAACAGGAAGGACATTGACCTGCTGGAGGGAATCCAGAGGAGGCCAAGGAGCTGCTGCCAGGGCTGGAGCCCCTCTGCTCTGGAGCCAGCCTGGCACAGCTGGGGCTGCTCAGCTGCACCAGAGAAGCTCCAGGGACACCTCAGAGCCCCTGCCAGGGCCTCCAGGGGCTCCAGGAGAGCTGCACAGCCCCTGGGGACAAGGCAGGCAGGGACAGCACCCAGGCAATGGCTCCCACTGCCAGAGGGCAGGCACAGATTCTGGCACATTGGGAATTAGGAATTGCTGGCTGGGAGGGTGGGCAGGCCCTGGCCCAGGGTGCCCAGAGCAGCTGTGGCTGCCCCTGGATCCCTGGCAGTGCCCCAGGCCAGGCTGGATGGGGCTTGGAGCAACCTAATGGAAAGTGTTCAAGATCATTGCAGATGGGTTGGACTAAATGACCTCCAAAGGTCCCTTCCAAGTCAATCCATCTGATCATTCCAAAATGCACAGAGGCCACACAGCTGTTGGGTCTGGAAACATCCAACAGCTGCTTGACACATGCATGGGCAAGGATGGAAGGGGTAAAGCAATGAGATCAGGGCAGGTGTAGAGGTGCTTCCCTACCTCCATGGAGCAGCAAAGCACGGCATCCTCCTTCACATCCTGAGATTGCAACAACTGCAAAAGACAGAAGGGACAAACAGTGAGGAATGCATGATCTTCTTCCTCCTCCTCCTCCCTTACCACTTTCTATGTCTTCGTCCTGCTTGGCATTTGACACTTCCAGGAGAAAGGACACAAAATCAGAAGAAGGGAAGAAAACAGATTGTCCATACAAAAATTTAAAATAAACAGTGACAAAACATGGGGTAAAATTTAGATTAACAACTTTTATAATAGATTTTGTTTAGGTTACATTGCTTTTTTTATCCCACGGCAGGCAGTGAGAAAACACTCATTTCACATGCACAGGGAATAAATGCAGCCATCAGTCAACAACACTGGAGTAGCACAGACCTAGGAGTGGCTGTTTGGAAAGGAAGGGCTCTGCCACCCACCCCTGAACCTCTCCATCCCCGTGGGGACACTTCTGACAGCCACAAAAGTGCCTGAGCTACATCCAATCCACTGTAATTAATATGGCTCCTCCTAGGCTGGTTACACAGTGCTGCAGGGGCAGGGGTGCCAATGAAACTACGGAGTTCCAGGTGCCCAAATCCAACCCTGCTCTGCTCTCCATGAACTCCGAGTTACAAACATGAGCTTGCAAGCAGGAGTAGCTTTGAGGAAAAACCCAAAATCTTGTTGGGCATGGCACAGGACAGTGCAGGATGATGCTCATCTGTCTTGGTTCAGACTCAGGGTGTGTAGCAAGTGTCAACAGCTCCATATGACAATGGCAAAGTGTAGGAGCTCAGCATGTCTCACCCCACAAACACTGAAACCACGAGCAAGGATCCTCAAAACGGGAACAAAAATATGGATTTTCCTTTGTTCTCATCTGTATGACAGTTACAGGTACTGGCAACACTCACAGCTACTTCCACCCCATCACTTTGCAAAGTACAAGCTCTGATGACCCTGAGCTAATCCCTCTGTGCAGTAATCACTAAGCAAAAGAAAAAAAGATGGGAAAACTGGCTTCACTATCATCTGACATTCATTAGAGAGAAGTAGACTTTTTAAAAGCAGTTGAACCAATTAAAACTGCCCATATAAAAATCGCTGAGTGTAACTAAATGTTACTCCAAAGTCATATCCATTAGTTAAAATCAGAATTGTGACTCTAGGCCTTACCATCTCTCGGTCCCATTCTTATTTTTCCATGCTTCCTTCCCTCTACAAATAAATGTCTGTTTACCAGCTCCACGTTGGCTGGAAAACAGATAGGGAAACAACAGGCAACACAAGGAACTACCACTGCTCTCAGAGCTTTGTCTCCTGTTTTCAGCAGAAAGCAGATTGTTTCCTTTGAGGATGGTGTTCACAGCATCTCACTGAGCACTCTGTCCCTCTCCTTAGCCAAAGCTTCAGCCAGTGTTTCTCAAATCATCCAACAGGTTTTTTTTTCTACCCCACCCCGCAGTTTATCTTTCTCCTAAGTTGTTTGGAAAATGTTAGTTAAGCCCAAGCCATGTGCTCTGAGATAAGTTCTCACAAACGGTTCGGATTCCTCACAAGAAAACATGAGATTATTTTAAACCCAACACCAACAATGAAAAAAAAATATCAGTTAGGGAAAAATATAAACAGGCAGTAGTCCAGATATTCCCTCCTGGGCTATTTAGCTCATGAGCATGGCATGAAGCAGGGCTGCAAATAAAGTAACAGACAATACCTTTTAACAACACCTTTCTTATTTTTGGTGTTCTTTAGTAAAGAACATAACACAAAAATGAAAGCTTGAAACTAGTTAGGATTGACTCCAGCCCTTCCTCTGCCATGGTCTCCTCAGTGATCCTGCTCCCTGCCTAGGATATGTGGTCATGGAAAGGCTGCAACTTCCCTAGCCCCAGCTCCCACACACAGGGCTGGGACATGCCTCCCTACCTCAGAAGGTGTTTGTGAGGATGAACATGTCCCTGTCAAGTGCTCAGGTACTTGGTAATGAGGAACAGTCTCACCTGTGATGAAACAGTGAACACATCCTACCCCCGGCCCTGGGCAGGCACCTCCAACTTCACCCTGCCCTCATGGACACCTCATCTTCATCTGATGTGACTTGGCTGAACAAGGAGAATGGGTGTGCTCTAATGTGTCCATCAGGGTGCCATGTGCTCCACGTTGTCCATAGAGACACCATGTGCTCCACCTTGTCCATAGAGACACCATGTGCTCTCCACCTTGTCCATAGAGACACCATGTGCTCTCCACCTTGTCCATAGAGACACCATGTGCTCCACGTTGTCCATGGAGACACCATGTGCTCCACGTTGTCCATGGAGACACCATGTGCTCCACCTTGTCCATGGAGACACCATGTGCTCCACGTTGTCCATGGAGGCACCATGTGCTCCACCTTGTCCATAGAGACACCATGTGCTCTCCACCTTGTCCATGGAGGCACCATGTGCTCCACCTTGTCCATGGAGACACCATGTGCTCTCCACCTTGTCCATGGAGACACCATGTGCTCTCCACCTTGTCCATGGAGACACCATGTGCTCTCCACCTTGTCCATGGAGACACCATGTGCTCTCCACCTTGTCCATGGAGACACCATGTGCTCCACCTTGTCCATGGAGACACCATGTGCTCCACGTTGTCCATGGAGACACCATGTGCTCCACCTTGTCCATGGAGACACCATGTGCTCCACCTTGTCCATGGAGGCACCATGTGCTCCACCTTGTCCATGGAGACACCATGTGCTCCACGTTGTCCATGGAGACACCATGTGCTCCACGTTGTCCATGGAGGCACCATGTGCTCCACCTTGTCCATAGAGACACCATGTGCTCTCCACCCTGTCCATGGAGACACCATGTGCTCCACCTTGTCCATGGAGACACCATGTGCTCCACGTTGTCCATGGAGACACCATGTGCTCCACGTTGTCCATGGAGACACCATGTGCTCCACGTTGTCCATGGAGGCACCATGTGCTCCACGTTGTCCATGGAGACACCATGTGCTCCACGTTGTCCATGGAGACACCATGTGCTCCACGTTGTCCATGGAGGCACCATGTGCTCCACCTTGTCCATGGAGACACCATGTGCTCCACGTTGTCCATGGAGACACCATGTGCTCCACGTTGTCCATGGAGGCACCATGTGCTCCACGTTGTCCATGGAGACACCATGTGCTCCACGTTGTCCATGGAGGCACCATGTGCTCCACCTTGTCCATAGAGACACCATGTGCTCTCCACCCTGTCCATGGAGGCACCATGTGCTCTCCACCTTGTCCATCCAGGTACCATGCACTGCACCTCCTCCACCCAGGATCCACCAGCTCCATCCCTCCAAGGCACCATGTGCCCCACCTTGCCCACCCAGATACCACATGCTCCATTGCTCCATAGGCTACCAAGGGATACCAGTTCTGAGGCACTACAGGTGAGCCTCTGCCTGAGACAGGCAGGCTGGGGAGGCCCACAGCCTGCCCACCAGGCCCAGGACATCCCTGCACATGAGGGACAGCCCAGCAGGGAGATCTGCTGCTACTCTGGAGAACCAGAGCCCAAATCCACGGCCACAGATGGCTGCCAGCCACCTGCATCAGTGCAATGGACTGAAGCCTGCAGGATCAGAACGGTGCCACTGTTTCTCTGTGTGTTGCTGACCATGTTTGCAGCATGCTGGGCTGTAGGCACTGTCTGCCTCTGAGCCCTGCATGACAGAGCAGGAGGAGATCAGGGAGCTGGTGTGGGCACTGAACCTTGTTGACTGCAAGGACTGCGCTGCCTGGGGTCCCACCATGGATGTCCTCACCCATCAACGACAACTTGCTTGCATTTCTCAAAGGGTATTTCATGCCCACTGATGGTGCCCCATGTGAGCACCAGGCACTCAAAGCACTGGGGTGGTTCCTTCAGCCAGAGCACAGTGATTCCCAAAGCTCTGTCAACCCTGAGTCAGACCTGACCAGGGCTGAAAAAAAAAAAAAAAAAAAAAAAAAAGCTCCACAGAAATCACAGCACTCGTGTGACCACCAGCCAATTGAATTGCATTCACTGTTTGCACTCTAATTCATATTTACTTAAAATATTTTAAGGTAAACACTCTATACCCATTAAATCAGCACTCCCACATTGGAATTATTATTTATTTAACTATTTATAGCTGCTCCTCCCTGCTGCGTGCCTCTGCCCAAATCCCACTGTGGGCACCATCCCTTCCCTCTCCACCAGGTTCCCACAGGGCTCAAACCAGCTGATGGATGTGGACGAGGGATCTGAAAGAGCAGCATGAGGCAGACAAGAGGGCAGGTGAGCTGGGACTCTCGAGCTCCTCAGTTTAACCTGTAATCATCCCCTGGAGGCTGGGGCTGTCTGCGAGAAAAACTTCCCTTTGCTCTCCAGCCGGTTTCCCCTGTATCGGGCTAAGCTGGGCAATGAAAGCAGCAGTTCCTGCTGGAGAGCAGACAAAGAGTCTGCCTGATTTCCTAAGAGAGGAGGCTGCATGCCAGAATCTGCCCGGCCAGTCATATAATACCCAGCCTCAGTTGCGAAAGGCTTCTCACTTTTGTTTCTGGTGCTGGACTCGCTGCCTTGCAGACTGGTGTGAGATATCAGGCACCTTCTCATTCAAAATTCTGTGTCACTCGGAGAGATGAGCACTGGACAAGGTCCTCTGCAGAGCCAGCATGCCTAGGTGGGCTCTGGGTGCTAGACATTTGCATAAGGGACCCAAACTAAGTTTTAGGGTCTGCTCCTGGAAGTGCTGCGTGCTGTGGTGAGTCGCAGTGCCTTGCAAGGTGGCTCTTGAGCAAAACTGGCATCCATGGTGTGCTATTGGGACCCATCTCCCCCGGCCTCCATGGCCTCAGAGCCTTCTCTTTACATCTCTGCAGAGGTAAGCATCATAAGCCACACGAGGTGGACACGCAGCCACAGCTGAAGGACCAAAGGAGCCCTAAAACTGCAGCTATGCCTCATCACACCAGCTTGGTCCTGCTGAGCAGCAGGAGATGCTTGTGTATGGGGAGCAGGCCACCAGGAGCAAACCACAAAGTGAACACACTGGGACTCACCCCAAATATTTGGGTTTACTATCTGCTTTCTGAGATCACCTGGCCTGCTGAGAAGCTGAAGTGCTTACTTGGTATTCTCAGGGGTGCCCACACCACGAGGAGGACAGGAGAACCCGTCCCACCACCCCTTATCACTAAACCACGCAGGTTTAATTGTGTTCTTCAGCAACTCTCCCCAGGAGATGGGGTGGGAGCAGCCCAACACACGCATTACCCTTTCCAGATGCAATGATATTTCTCCTGCAAGGCACAGTGCTAATTACTGTGTACGATATCGCTTGCAAAACGACACATAAGCAATGCTGGCCACTAACTACCCCTTAGCATGCAGCGTTTCATGACGCTTCGGTGATGACTCCAGCGTGAAAGCACAAGAAACCTGGAAAATATCCACGCAGAGCCACTGGGAGAGGCTGGGATGAGAGGCAGGGAAAGCCGGGCTGACCCCAGCCCACGCGCCGCTCTCCCCGACGGGCATCTCGGGTTCACGGCTCCAGTGGCAACAGGCACGGACACCCCGGCAGCCTCGGGGCTGAGCCTGCCCACAGGTATGCTTTTCATACACGCCTGGGTCACCAGGAGGTGCCTCACAGCGTTCCCCCCTCCCAGGGACTGTGGAGCATGACCTCAGGGGAGCCAGCGTGCTGCAGACGCATGGCCCAGGCGCAGCAATCGGCTCGCTGCTGGTGTGGAGCAAGGCCAGGGGGAAAAGGGAGACACATTTCCTTCAGGAATATCAGTTATTTGTGCCACTTGGAGCTTAAGCAGAGTGGACAAACTGTACTGGAAGTGTGGGAGAGATGGTGCTTCCCCGTCCTGCTTTTAACCAGAAAGTGCCTTGGGAAGGGCCATGATGGACTCGGTCCTCTGACAGATGGATCTGTTCCAGCTCTGTGGTTGGGATCATCATGGACACCCCCTTATGAGGGGAGCTTATAAGAAAGATAACAACAAAGTTTTTAGTCTTAAAACTTTTTTTAGGACTAAGTTAACTGCAGCAACAGGATAAGGGGTGATAGTTTTAATCTAAAAAAGAGGAGATTCAGACTAAATAGGTGAAAGGAGAGGGTAGTGAGACCCTGGCACAGGTTTCCCAGAGAAGCTGTGGCTGCCCCAGGATCCCTGGAAGTGTCCCAGGACAGGCTGGACTTGGAGCTTGGAGCCCCCTATCCCAGGGTTTGGAGCAAGCTGGGCTAGTGGAAAGTGTCCCTGCCCATGGCAGGGGGTGGAATGGGATGAGCTTTAAATGCTCTTTCCACACCAAAGCATTCCGTGGTTCTGTGACCATCCCCTATATCTGACAGTGCAGTTTAGGTGCTAACACAGCTCTGCAGGCAGCCTTAGTGCTCTAATGGACCACAGCTGGGGAACTCCAGCTCCCAAAACCTCCTGGAATCCCCATGGTCTGCTAGGTGGGAGCCCAGGCCAATTCTGCTTCACGGTCTCTCTGCAGACAGACATCAATAGCAATTTTCTGCCTTTCCAGCAGCCTCTTATTGACCTACTGTCACAAGTCTTTAAGGAAGATGCCTGAGATAAGATCCATGGGACTGCATGGCTCTGCACGGGGAGAGTCACCCACTTCTCTGAGACACAGGCAATGGTCTGTGAGACCAAGTGGAGACAGCTCCACTTCTCCTCAGGACGCAGGATGGTGAAAACAGCCAAGACTTGGGAACATGCAAAGTACAAACAAGGTTGTGGGGATGAGTGATTGCAAAAGGCAGCACCGCAGGGCCAGTTTCAGGATTTCTACAATTTGCTACCATCAGTTCCTTGACCTAGGACACCAGAAGGTCAGCTGAGTCATTCTGTGCCTACCAACAAGCTGTGCCAGCACCACCCCCTCTAAAGGGGTACTGAGTCCCCCTCTGGAAGTGAGGGAAGTCAGATGAGACTGACTTTCTCTGGGGAAGGAACAAGTGAGCACATGGAAACAGACTTCTAGAAGTTCACCGGCATAGGTGAAATAGTTTCTGCTCACCCGTTTGATGCTGAGGTTGCCCAAACACAAAGTTTTGGGGGAAACCTTTCCCTTATGGATCTGCCTGTGCTGATCTCTGCACAAGGCACAGGCTCTGCCATGCTCCAAAATGTGATTTGTTGGAATTTAAAAACACAGCTGAGCTGTGAGAGGCAGTCTGTGTCCAGCTGCTTCCACTAGCAATGGTGCTTCTCTCCCCATTCCCTTCTGCTCACACCTCTCTGGGGGTCTGGGAAGTCTTCAAGGCTACAGAAGATGCACAAGATGCCACCAGACCACGTGTCTCATGCAGGGAACTCTTCTCCCAGTTTCCTGATGGGATGTCATGGTCTCAGCCTGGGTGAGAATGTCTGACAGCAGCTCCTGCTGCTTCCTTAGGAAAGGTTCACCAGCACAGGGCACTGCTGATCCCACAGGCAGCTGCCCAGATGAAGTGGCACAGGGGGCAAGGAGCTCTGTGCTGAACTGCTTGTCCCAGCACGGCTGCACCAGAGCCATGGCCATAGCAGACACTTTCTCTAACACACTTTGGGCAACCTAAATGAGTTTTGGTGGCACCAACTCCTTTGGCATTGACGTGCTCCCCTCAGCTCAGAGGGAGATTTCTGTTCTCCTATTACACAACCAGGACTCCCTGGGAGGATGGTAAGAAGAGATTAGTTTGTTTATTGCATTGAGTAAACCAAAATGTTGGTTATCCTCCTTGTCAGGCTCCTGAGGAACTCAGAGATACTTAACAGCAAATTGAATTAAGGCCAGAGGAACAAAATCCTGTACCCAGTCGTGGGAAACTCCTCCTACTCCTTTCCACTGTAGGCAAGGGAAACCATGAAACACGACACTCTCTCTCCCCGGATCTGGAACAGGCAGAAGAAATTCCTGAGAAGATGGAAACCATTAAGAGGCAATTACTGGAGACAATGATGAAGAAAATTTGGTCACTCATCAACCCAGACGCTGCAATCCAACAGTAGCCTGGTGGTTACACATCCCCTGGCTGGAGGTGGACCTCCAGGACCCGAAGGTGAGCAGGACAGACGGAGCAGAGCCACCCGGTCTGGGTGCACGGGGAGTTCAAGCCACCCAGACGACCGGCTTCATCCTGCCCGTCCGAAGACATAATAACCCTGGGAGAGGAGGATGTGATCTCATCCCAAGGGTCCCGGGGAAACACAAAACATGGAAAGAAACAGCGGCGAGACCATGGCGCTTGATTGCAGCGGGCTCCACCCTGGCTGGCCGGAGGCTCTGCGCTTTCCTGGCTCTGCACAGGCAGCGAGCGCGCAGCGGCGGCGGCGGCAGACGCAAATAGTTGTGTTTACATCCCATTGAAAGGGTTTTTGGGAACTAACAATGCCTGGTACGGAGGGCGAGGGAGAAAAACAAAGCCACGCGAGGAGGAGGGACCATCCTGTGAGATGGTATCTTGACTTCACTTCTTTATCTGCACAAATTGCTTCCTCTGACTTCTCCACGGGTCCCAGAGAAACGAGGGTGGCATTTTCCCTCCTCTATTTAAGATACAACAGCACGGTTTTGGTGCTGGGACTGAATGAGTCCTGTGGCTTTCCAAGAATATGTTCCTGCACATACAATACCCAACAGGGCAGATGGGCTGACACTGGGCAGCCCTCCCTGGTTTGGCCCGTCCTCATCTGCTCCCAGATAACACCTGACCTCCTCCACCTTAACTATGCCCTTGGATCAAAATGACCAGGATTAAAGGAAATCGTTTGTTTCCCAAACAAGCTGCATTCATAGGAGCATTTTTGCCAGCACAGCTATGGGGGACTGGGGATGTGGGAGCTTTTTGCATGGCTAATAATTTTTTAATGTATGGCAGGCACAGAGGTTACAGGGACATCCACCCCTGCCCTGCGTGGTCCTACAGACAGGCATCCACCCTTCCTCTTTGCTCTCTGCACTCTGCCTCCTGTCATGGCTCTGCAAGTCCATATCCCCTTTACATCAACATGCCCCACTTGCTCCGAATCCCAGACCTTCCTCCCAGACCTTCCATGTCTTCCACATCTCCTGGACTCCCAAGACAACTGCCCTGCCCATTTGTTCCCCTCATTTCTCCTTCCTCCCAGTGGCCCTGAGCCCCAGTACCCCTTTTTCACCCATTCTCTGAAATCCCTTCCCTCCCATGCCCACATTCCTCATTCCTCCTCCATCCTTTCCTCACACAAAACACTTCCCAGTTTGTCCCAGCCCCACTGGACTGGAGACCAAACCTTTGATTTTTTGCAGAACATACATCCCCAGAAGGGGACTTCTGTGAGGATATAAGTCTCCTTCTTCGTAAAAGACATATCTTCTCTGTTCAGATCTGGCCTCATGGAGCTTCCTGAGTGGAAGTGGTGTGGGGTCATGATCTAAGGCCCTAGGTGCCTTTGCTCATTTGATAAAGCAAAAATTCTGTTTCACTCTCTGACTCGGAGAGTAATATTAAAAATCCTAGCATCTCATTATACTGTCAAAGACCCTTTTTCAAACTCAAAAGGCTGATGCTTTTTAAAAAGTGAGAGTGATTAACAAAACACAACCCACGTTAAAAGATACAATTTTCTTTTCCAAAGAGCACCACCCTCCCCGCTCATCCGACTGCAGCCGGGAAGGTTTTCCTTTTTCTTCCTCTGAAGGAGACAGTGAAAAGGCAGTGCCCTCTTGAAGTTCAGACGTTAATTACTGTGTTAGAATATTTTGCTAAATTACGCAGCATGGCCCCAGGAGATAACAGGCACTGAGAGAAGGGAGGGGAGTGGATACCCGTCTACACGCTGCACCGCAGACTCAGACGAAGGGGGAAGGCAATTAGACAGGGAGTATTTATCCTCCCTGCACCACCACCCCGAGGCTTTCAGTCAGCAGCCTGTACCAAGGCAGGGAAGCGATGGGAGCGTGCCAAGATTTTAAACGATGCTGAAATGGGACTGTCTCTGCCAACCAGACTGGAGGTAGGAGACAACTCCTGCAGAGAAGCAACTGTCCTGCCTGCTGCCAGCCTGCTGGGTCTGATCCCTGCTGATTCACAGCGCCTGGGAGCTGCCCTGGCTCCCCAGGGCTGCTATTGAGACCCCAAAATCATCTGTCTTGGGTCAGGCCAGTGACTGCATCCCTCTGAAGGGGATACCCCTGGGGCACACAGCCTCAGAAGCAACAACCCTCTCAAGCTGGAGGGATCTCTATGAATTGGTCCTGCAGCCTCCTGCACAAAGTTTTGCAGTTTAATTAGCCTTTCTGTGATGAGCTGCTTCCTGGGGTTTGCTCTGAGCCTGCCCCAGCCAAGGCTCAGAGTGGGATGGTGCCAAGGCAGCTCCCTGTCACCCCTGATATCCAGTCCCTTTGTCTCCAAGCCAGGACAACCAGATGGGTAAAAAATGGGTTGGGTGGTTGGGCTCAGAGGGTTGTAGCCATTGGGTTCCAACCCAGCTCTGCCTGAAGGCCAGGAATGATAACAAATACCAAGTTGTTATCCCAGGACCTGCCCTATTTAGCGTCCTTATCTGTGACTTGGAGGAGATAAGGAGTGCAATCTTATGAAGTTTGAAAGTGACAGCAAGTCTGGGATGTACTGAAATGTATTCAAAGGGCTGCCAATGAGAGGGACCTCAGTGGGGTGAAGCAAAATGTCAAGAAGAAACTTAGAACTTGCAACAAAAGATCAGCCCTGTGCAGGGGAAGAGCACAGTGACATGGGTGATGGGTGGCATGGGGTTATTATGGGGAGTGAGAGGGGGAGAGCCCTCCCTGTGGGGGACACCAGCTGCTGAGGTGCCTCAAGAGACCACAGTGGCATTACTGCCACATGGCATCACCTTGAGCCTGAGTCCCTCGAGCCAGTTTTTCCACCTCCCTGCTCTGCTGCCATAGGCAACTGCTCAGGTTACCTGGCTGCTAAATGGCATTGTAAGAACAAACAAATGCATCCAAAGCAGCACTTGGCACCAACCACCGGGGCTGGAAGTGGCTGCTCCTGGCAGGGGCTGGCAGAGAGGTGGCAGCTCCCAGCCCCAGGGGCACCTCCTGGGTTGGTGTCCCAACAACCTCCACTGAGGATGAGACAGACAGCAGGGGAGGCAAACCTCCCAAGAACACCCATCAACAGCCACACTGGGTGTGATCCCTCCTTCCCTGCAGGCCTCAGACGTCACCTAAAACTGGGCTGGGCCCCTCAGGATCCAGTGCTAATGTTCCCCCTCCCCAGCAGCACCAGGGGATGAAACTGGGAGGGCGCCGAGCTGGGGCGGCCCACGGCCACCCTGCTGACTCACACATGGGAGCACAGAGCTGGATGAGGGACAGACAGCTCCAACTGGGCTTGGGGAAGGCAAAAGTGGTGACAATCAGTGAACAATAGATGGCAAATAATATTATTTATTATGTCCACATCTTCAGTAGCCACGGGGCACTTCTTGCACTGCGCACAGGGCTCTGATGGTTCAGCTGACATTTGCTGCTTCCTTGCCTTAACCACCCATTTTCTCCATTCTGCTGACTCTGCCAAAGGCCACAGAAAAGAAGAAATATGGCCAGGCTGCAAGAACCAAAGCACCTTGGCTCTTCTCTTGGTTTTAGTTGGTTTTGGGAGACATGCAACATGAAGCATTGCTGGAGCATGGCTCAGCATGGTCCTTGGTGCTTGGACAAGGGGCAGAGGCTTTGGAGCAGGAAAGATGTCAGCATGTTCACTTCTCACCATCCTGGAAGGAGATGTTCACGGACAAATTTAGAGTGCTTTTGTGAAATAAACTGAGGCCATAGTCAAGAGGGCTTGTAGGGCTGAAAGGAGAGACTGGGACATCACTCTTGCTTAAGACCATCATGCACCGGAGACAGAACAACTTCCTAATAATGCTAAAAGTGCTTTCACCAAATAAAAGGCTCATGGAAGAATGTTGGTCCTGCAAGATGCCACCACTGTTCCCAAGTGAGAGCAGCCAGGTCTGGAAGCAGGCAAGGGTCAAACCCACAGTGCCCTGGCTGCAGCATAACCATCCCTGGGGAAAGCCTTTATCCCAGGAACAATGCCCTCTTCCAGCTCGCCCTCGATTCCCCGAAGCTCTGAGGGAAGAATAGGAGGAAAGCGCTTTTATTTCTATTTAACATCTCTGCTTTGTTATTCTTTTCCCAGGCTTTCCAGATCTGAGAGCTGCAATAGTCCTCTCATTCTCATCTGCAAAGGGCTCTCCCTCCTTTTCCCAGTTGTCTCCAGGACTGATCTTTGGGCCAACCTTGGGCATCCATTGCCCTTCTCCAACCTAAAATACGCACTCACCCACTGCAAGTATTTTAGTCCAAACTACCATCCAAACACAGTGTGCTCCATTAAACCATTTTAATGAGAGCTGGATTCACCTTTTGCTTCCCTTGGCAAACCCTCTCTTTGCCTAAAATCCCAACACTGACCTTGCCAGACCTCGCTGTGAGGACACACTCTCAGCCTGCACAAACCTCACCCCAAACCCCTCAAAACCGTTATGGAAATTAAACTTTTTCATTTGGTAGGGATTCTGCTCCTGGGAGATGCCATTACAGTGTTGGATGTATTGGCAGTCCCTTCCTTCTCCCTCATTTCAGGCTCAAGTGATGGAGGAGGATGCAGCAGAGCCCCCTGGGAGGGGAATTTGGCTGGACTGTGCTTGAGCCAAGGCGCACAGCTATTCCAAAAGGCTGCCTGGGTGAGGTGGCAGCTCTGACCCACATTTCCTCTGCCACGGTTAAACACCCACTGCCTTGCCTGCACAGGGCCTGCCTGCTTCCCAAAGGACAGCGATGGGCCCTGGGTCAATCAGCCAGCAAACCCCAGCACTTATCACTCCAGCCTCACCTGAAATGAACTTCTCTTTTATTTTTTTTTTTTTTTTTTTCTTTCCCAGCCCACAAAACCAACCCATCCACAGCGATCGATAAATAGCGCTGGCATTGTCACTCTGTGCCCCAGCCGTGTCCCCAGCTCCTCCCCACCCAGCACTGATGCCCTCGTGGCCACCCTCACCCCTCCCAGACAGCTAATGATGGTGTGAATAAGCTTTTATTTGGGGGGAAAGGAGCTGGAGAGAGGAAGCTTTGCAGGGGGAAGGGAACAGACATTCCTGCCTCAGTCATCAGGCAATTTTCCCCTTCCTCTTGCTCACTGCCTCGCTGACCTTTGGCTGAGTCTGCCACAGCTATAAAGGAAAAGGGAAAAAGGAGAAAAAAAAGAGAGAAACTAAAAAGCAAGCGACCTGAAAGGACAGGCAGAGGGAGAGATGTTATCTTGCCTCTGCTAATGATTTATGGTTTAAGGATGGGTGGATGGAGGCAGAAGTGGCTGTGCAGGACTGTGGGCAGCACAGAGGGAGCTTGCTGGGGAATAATCAATATGAAAGAAATTAGGGATGAAGGGCTGAGACTCCTCTTGAGGATGTATGTTCTGATCAGCAGAAGGGGAAAAAACCCATGTTGAGTGCTACTACACCTTGGGAACCTCTCCTGAGGCATGTGGGAGTACCAAACTTTAAAGGCCATGGTGACACCCCCTCCTCTGCTGGGAAACCAGCCCATGTGGCTCATGGGGAACACCAAGGGATGAACAGTTTGCACAGTTAGGGGCTTTCCACACTCTCACAGAGCACCCAGCTGGCCCAGCCTGTGCAGATGTCCCTGTCCTCTCTGGGGTGCAGCTGGAAAAGCACACCTCCACCTCCTTGACTGTGTCTGAGCCCACCTTTGGCCCTGGCAACCGTCTGCCAACCAGAGCCTGGCACTGCTGATAAATCGGTGACCCTTTCCCCTGGGCTGGCCCTGTGCAGCAGGATTAGCTGGCAATGACAAAAAAAAGGCAGCAGAATGAAAACCCATTCCAGAGCCATGGAAGAGGGGTGAATCAAGGTCAAAGCACTGCAGAGAGAGCAGTCACAGAGCAAGCATTTTGGGGCAGGGGAGCCAGAGGAGTCAGGCTCACCCATGTCAGCTAAGCTAAGAGACCTCTTAGAAATCACAGAGTAGCTTGGGTTGGAAGGGACCTAAAGATCATCTCGCTATTAAAGATCATCTAGTAAAGTCATCTGTGACAAACAACACCACAGGGACAGACCTGTCCTGCTAAGGAACAGAGATGTATTTTTAAGAGCAAATTTACGCATGACATCTTGATATAATTAGTGAATCTTTTTATGGAGCTGCCCTGTAGCAAAAAATATCCTTGATATATGAAATTCATGTCCTTCCGCACACCTCTAGCTCACCACCACGTCCCCACAGAGCAGAGGGGTGACAGGAGGGACAGTGACAGCACGGCGAGGGCAGACAGGAGTGGGCAGGGAAAAGCTCTGGAGGAATCAGGGCTGTGCTGTGTCACGATTGCGAGGGGAAGCGGATGGGCACGGGGGCTCTGCCAGACGTCAGATCTTCCCCAGAAGGTGACACATACCTCCGTGGGCAGGGATTTTGGGGAAGTTCGGCTATTCTTAGCGTCCCTCTCCCATCTCCTCCTCTGGATATGTCTGCCTTATCATGAGGCCCGCGCTCCTCTCTGCTCCAGTCACCATCTGTGAGCTCTGCCCACAGTACTACCACCCAGACAAAATGTTTATGGCGCGTTTGCATTCAGAGGAAAACTTCCCATGCATGTAAAAAAAGTCATCACCAGCACTTTCTTTATCCTTTCCTTGCCTGAGGTCTAGCAGAGAACTTATTTTACAGTGAGTTATTTATGGCCTGACAGAAGCACCACTGACAATTTGAGATTCACAGCTCCAACCCTGGGCAACAAGGCGGGTTTTTCTGAGAAAATCTTCTACAGGCAGCAGCAGGAGACAAAGCTATCCTTAAAACAGGATGGAGGGAAGCCCTTTCCTTCTCTAAAGAACATTTAACACTTGAGTTGTCTTTTCTGTATGTACTCACTTAGGTTTCTGCCACCACTCTGACCCATGAGGAGCTTGACAATGAGGTCACCAGGAAATCAGGTTCTGAAAAATCCCCCACCCTGGTGACAGGGCTGGGTTTCTGCTGCACTGGGTTGGGTCTAAGGACATTAGGGACTTCCTTTGTCTCCCTCCTTCCTCCCCTTGGTCTGTCTCATCTATTTGGGTGGCTTCACCTGCTTTATGAAGCTGCTTAAGCTGCTTAGGTGGGGATTTCCACAACACTGGGATTAACAAACTACAGTGCCTGGTTTGCCATTCCAACTTTGGTCCTTCCTAGCCACTGGACAAAGGAAGTGTGTGCTTTAATTATTGTGCTTTAATGAGCAGAAAGACAATATGCAGGAACAGCCAAGAGTGCCTGCAGATGTAAGTACTTTTGAAGTGTGAAGCGTCGGCAGAGCAAATGTCTAGGAATTATAAAGCAAAGATGGAATCCCAGAATGGTTTGGGCTGGAAGGGCCTTAGAGAACCTCTGTCTAGTTCTGACACTCTGCCATGGGCAGGGACACCTTCCACTATCCCAGCTTGGTCCAAACCCTGTCCAGTCCGGCCATGGGCATTTCCAGGGATGGAGCATCCACAGCCTTTCCATGGACCATGGGCATCCCTGCACAGCTTGTTCCCCTGGTGGGGAAGGACAAGTGGGAAGGCATTTACCTCCCTGAGGCAGGTGTAGATGGGGCAGACGAGGACTCGGAAGGGCTCCCCGGTGCTGCTCCTCATGGTGCCGAAGACCTCGCAGAGGAAGGTGATGAACCCCAGCCAGCGCTCCACGTCTCGCTGCTGCAGCTCCTCCCGCATGGAGAAATCCTTCTGCAAGAGGCACAGAGACAAGAGGCTGCATCAGCAACACCACGGCAGAGACAATGGCTGTCTAGAGAGGGAATTAGGAGGAAATTGAAACTCGGGGTGGGGGGAGGACAGACAGACTGACTGACTCTTTAGTAACAGTGGGGAGATTACTCAACGCGCGTGGAGCGGCTGCAATTTCGACAGAGCAAAGCCACCAGAAAGCAGGTACTGCAGAAATATCACCAACTCCTGCAATAACTGCCACAGCTTGCACCAGAGATAGTGTCTGCCCTCTGCATCCTTCTGTGCCCCCAACAGACACAGGGTCGCTTTTCCAGGTGTGTTGGGTTTGGATGGCTTGATTTTTTGGTGAGGAGGGAAGAAGCCAGCACCACCAGGACTGAAAAAAAGCAGCAACAGACAGGTTAAACAAAATGTAGGGGAAATGATGGTGGCCATCCTGGGCTTGGTGGTCCAGGTTGACCTGCCCAGCCCATTCATTCCAGTATCTTCAGCAGACCCAGTGTCTGGCCAGGAGCATCCTAATGGTCTGGCTGCTCTCTGGCATCTCACAAAATAATGGCAGAGACTGGCTCCCTGCCCGACCATAAGATCAGGGCAGCCTGGGCTTGGCATTAAAAGGTCACCCTGCGCCTGAGCTGATGGTTGCTATGACTAAGGATTATCCCAGTGACGTGATTTATGGGTCAGCATCATCAGGAGGAAGCACACAGGGAGATAGCTGCCTCCCCATCAGACCTCCAGGTGGGAGAAAGAAGGGGTTTGTCCAAAGGCGGGGTACGAAAAGGGATGTGTGTGATGGAAACACATGGCAAAGAGCACAAGCCAACACAGAAAACCTTACAAAAACCCTTCCAGAGGATGGCACAAAGGAGTGCATCATGCTCAGAGTCAAAAAGGTTTCCTTGGGCTCTAAGAGATGCTGCAGAGGTTCTTGCATGACATCCCACGCAACTTTTCTTACCTGTCTCCACAGTGACCTTTCCTTGACACTAAAATTTAGGTGACACTAAGCAGGGGAATACTGAAGAAGAGGACAAGTTCCTTCTCCATACTGTGTGTTTCCAGTGCAGGTTGCACAACCTTTGAAATCCAGCAACTAAATAAATTACCTTCTATCTTTCTCATCTCAGTTTATTCCTAGTGCCTGAGACAAAGGGCTTTGCTGCTGCAAATACTCTGACCTGCAGCTGCTCTCTGCAAAGCTGGGGAGATATAAAAGCCACCACACCAAAGTTTGCTCTCTTGCCCTGGACAACACACAGGAGATCTTCCTTTTAGAACAAAGCTAAGTGAAGCAGCTGCTAAAGAAAGCCAAGCAAAAGCATGATGATCATTTTCATGACACAACTGTATGCACAGAAGATCCAAGGCAGGAGCTATTTATATGTTTCATTACAAAAGGAAAAATAAAATATGTATTTGCATATGCAGGAAAAAAGACTTGTAAAATAGCTGAGGCACTTATTAACCAAGCAGTGATGACTAATTCCTCTCTACACCCATTTCCATAAGTCAGTTGCCCAACTGTGTCTGCGACTTCGGAGTCAACCTGCAGCCAAATCCTGTTGGGTCTCCCCAGACTCTCCGAGGGAGTTTGCAGAGTTCATCCTTTCATTAACCAGCCCGTCCCTGGGCAGTGACAGAGGAGTTATTTGCCAGCTCTGGTTATCACCCCAAGGTTACCCAATTACTTGTTCTGGACTTTTAAATTGAAATTTATTGCAAAAAAAAAAAAAAAAAAAGTCAGAGACATGATATCCTGATTAATGATAAATTAAAAACCCAGGCAAGAGTATCCCGTGCCCCTCATCTGCCCCATCCACCCATACAGAGCACAGAAGGTTTCCTTTGAACCCTGGAGCTTTTCCTGGATTCCTCTCCCTCTCCTGGCACTGTCTCCAGCATCTCATGCAGCATCCCCGCCAGCTCCAGCCCCCAACCCATCCTCCCTCTCCCAGCCTGGATGCCCTCCAGCACCTCCTGTGCTGCCTGGGCCTGGAAGCTCCACACTCGTGTACCTGGGGAGCTGTGCTGTATTTTGGGATCCCTGGGGCATGCTGTGAAATTCCTAGCAGCTTGGGATAACTGCACGGGCTCTGCAGTCCCAGATTACTGGGAAAGAACAAAAAACACTGCAGGAAACCCTGCTCCTTCCCTCTCCTGCTTCAAACATGCCCTGTGCCTGTGCAAGAAACAAAAATAACTCTTCAACATTGTCTTTTAAAAAAAGGTATTTTCTGTAAACAATTTTCTGTACAAAACTCCAAACCATCAAACCCACCAACTGCCTGGAAATTCCATAAACCAACCAGCAAACCAAACCAAACTCATCCCAAGGCCTGGGATGGGAGCCGGGCAGGAAAGGATTCCACCACACATCACCCTCCTTTTTTCATCCTGTGGCACCCAGTGGTTGATGCAGAGACATCAATGAACACTTCCCCACCTTTGTAGATGAACAGATCCCTGTAAAAGAAAGGTGTCTGTAGCCCCCCACCACCCCCAGTCACAGAAAAGCTTGTGCAGACTTTGAGGGACCCCTATGAAGGATGGGAGAGGGGGATGGAATGTGGGATGGATGCAGAAGGCACTGCAGACATTTCCACACAGAATGTGATGCTGCAGTGGGAATAATTTTGCTCCATTTTTGGACTCAGGATGGGTCAAACTTTGCAAAAGGAGGTGATCTGCACATACTCTTCAAAAGGAAGGCAGTGACACTGATTCCTCTGACAAAGCAGGGAGAACATCTTGCCAGTGGGAGGAATTTTTCTGGACCACACTTGCCTCCAGGCCAGAGTAGGGCTTGGCAGGAGCCTCCACAGCAGATGGACTTGCAGTGCCAGGGCTGTCCTGAAGCATCCTGAGAAATTCACATGCCTCAGGGTGGTGCTACTCCAGCGTCCCAGCAGAAGGGTGGTCCAGGAAGCTCTGTCCTTAAATTTGTCCTTCAGACTGCAGATGTGACCTGTACCATGGCGTGCACTGAGTGCAGAGAGGCCCCATCTGCACTGGGGAGTCTGAGGAGACCACTGCTGCCACCAAGGCTCATCTGGGCTGTTCAATTAATGGAGTTACACGTGTGACTCACCAGCCGTGGGTCAGCCATGCCCACAGCAGGCCCAGTCACCCTCTGAGAACACTGAGGGCAGCTCCAAAGGCTGTGCAACCCCAACGGATGAGCCAGAGCCAGCGCGTGGGAGAGGTGAGGAACCCCGCGTCCTGTGTGCCTGGGGCACATCCTATGGCGCTGTCCCCTGACCCACAGACCTCCACACACTGGTGACGAGCCTTGAGGGGGCTGAAAAGCTCTGGAACCAGACAGCCGGGTCACTGCCCTGCCCACTGAACTTTATTTGCTCTGGAAATGCTTCACGGAGTTATATAAAAATAACCTGTGGATTGGCTTGCCCCATGCTTAGGTGGTGATGTCAGGGCAGTAAGCAAATTATCTTTCATCAGTTTAGCTGTATTTTTAAACATGAATTGTATTACTAATTTGGGGGTGCTCTGGCCTGTAGATAATCTGGGTGTGTCTCCTGGATGACCTTCCTTCAGTGCCTATAGTTTAAAATAAAATGTATTTATACCAGGTGGGGTTGGCCTTTCTTCTCTGACTGGTTTGGGAGAAGAATTCATTGGGAAACCATGTGGGAAGTGGGGTGATGCCAAGAGGACCTCTAAAGAGCTCTCATACAGGACAGGGTTGGGGCATAAATCTGAAGGCTGAGCACGTTCATCATGGCCTGTGCTCACACACATCACAGAGATGGCCCAGGGCTCAGCAAAACCTCTGACATCCCCTGCTGGATCCTCTGTAAGCCTGGCTGAGGCTCCTGCCAGCAGTGGACACTCAAAATGCCTTTTTCCTGGGGGTGTTCACACTTGCAGCCAAGTGAAAGCCCACTCCTCATCCCAGTGTAGACACAGTTCAACACTGGGCTATGGCAGTGGACAGGAGACCTTCCCAAGACTAGGACCAAGCCAAGAGGAATGGCCACGCTATGGGAGAGGAGGCAAATCCCTCCTCTAACATTTTTGGTGGGCAGCAGAGTCAGGTGGGATGAGAAGCAGCATTTTGCCATCGGATCTAAGCCCTCAGTCCAGCTCAGACAGCTGCAGCTGAAAATTCTTCCCTTGGGAGTTCGCCGCACTTTTTTTAAGACACGTTCCAAATAACTTCTCCCCAGATCTGGGCCCACCAACCCATGGCTGATTCTGGTAGCAGCAAGTTTGAGGGCAAAAGTTTAGTGAGGGATAAAAATGAGGGCTAATTTAAGCATCGCCACCTTCTGATGGGCTAAAAAATAAAGGCACATTTGGGCTTGTTGCTCTGTAAACACAGGGCTCTTCCTCTGGCAGCTCTGCTGTTTACTCAGTCATTGTCAAGGAGGCAGGAAATACTGAGTCAGAAATACTGCACAAAAAGAAATATATGATGCTTAGATATCCGTGCTAAGAGCTATATAAAAAGCTGAGATAGGCTGTGCTAAATAGTTGATCTTACTGGCAATGTGAAATGCTGGAGCCCTAAATGGCTCTTTGGAAAAGGCTAAGACAAATCCAATAGGTAGGAGGAGGGAATTGGTGGACAGAGGTTGGACAGCCTCTGTCCCTTATTGCTGTCCTGGAGAAGCACAGCCTCTGCCTGCTCCCTTCCCAGACCTTCCTAGAAAGGGCTCCATAAATCACATTTTGCACAATTAACCTCATCTGCATTATTCACTGCTTAGAATTTAAATACTACATGAATTTAGGTCCTGGTTTGGAGGAGGTTCTGGTGTGCAGCTTTGTTTCCTGAGGAGTATAAACCAGTGAGATGAGTGGTTTGGAGCACTGGTATTTGGAAGGAGCTCATGAGGTGCTGGAGAACCCTGTGACAGCACCAGGGAATGATTAAACATCTCTGCCTGTGGATTTGTGGGGTCTCACTGAGCTCCTCTGTACCACCACAGCTTCATTGGGGAAGTCTCACTTCCTGGACACCACTACAAAAACTCCTCTGCTGGAGGTGGTGGGACACGAAATGAGACCATCAGCTCTTCCATGGGCTCTGCTCTTCCTCCAGCCACCCACTCCTGGCCTCTCTGCCTGCAGCCAAGGACAGAGCCTCACTGAGATCCCCTCACACCATCCCTGCCCACGCTGCTGCCAGCGTGGAGACAAGACAGAGCAGAGCAGGGTGATGACAGACAACCTGCTCTGAGCCTACAGCTTCCATGCAGAACCTGGAGAACAGCAGCACAGGAGGCTGAGGTTTATTTCCAGCCCTGTGTGGGCTCCAGTCACCTCTGTACCCTGATTTCCCATCGGGCAACAAACGGGAAGGATTTGCTCATCTTCCTCTGAGAAGTGCTCTGGGGTGTGTGACTGAGACATGCAGATCATGGCAATTATTATGACTCCAACAAAGGAGCTATTGACATTTAAAGCAGATAAAGCCTTTAAATTACAGATGACACCTTGTGCCCAGCCTTGCAGAGGTCCTGGCTTCACCCAGCCGTGAGGCATTTCACTCCCACAGGCTTTCATCACGTCGCTTCCTCCAGGCTGGATCTGCACCATTTGAACATGCAGATATCTGAGAATATCTTCTCAGGATGTTTTGGCCATTTTGGGAAAAGCAGGAAATCCTACCAGTGACCTTCAGCGTGGACCTGGCTCCATGATGGCCACAGCTCTGTGAATGGATCCCTTTTAATCACAGAGGGCCCTGAAATGCAGCTCATGGTGAAGGTCCAGGCCACTAGGACAGTGACCACCACCCCACAGACACCCACCCCACATCTTCTGACCACTGGGTGATTGTAGCTTGCACAGATGTCACTGCACAATTCATAGAATCACAGGATGTCTGGGTTGGAAGGGGCCCTAAAACTCATCTCTTTACAACCCCTTGTCATAGACAGGGACACCTTCCACCAGACCAGCTTGGTCCAAGCCCCGTCCAATCTGCCTTGAACAATTCCAGGGATATGGAATTATTCCAGTTTGGCAAGAACAATTCAACAAAGATTCTGCAGCCACCAGGCAGACACACAGTGCTTATTCCTCTCAGAAGGATTTGGGCATGAAGGGGAAAATAAGGTCAGAAAACTGGTTTTTCTGAAGCAGGGACTAGGCAAACTCCCAGGACAAGAAACATAATTTTGCATTCCCCAGTGTGGGTAACTGAGGCAGCTGATGACCAGAGCCAAGAGTAGCCGTGGATACTTCTCATGCCTACAAACACCTGGAGGTGACCAGAGGAGTGGTCACTTGAACCTCCTGCCCCCTGGTCTCACCCTGACCTCTCCATTTGGCTCCCATTCTGGGACCAGCAGCAATTACCCACCCAACGTGGGTGTCTCATGGCTTCAGCCAGTGATGTCTCTGAGGTCCTTGAGGGGCTGCAGGGGTACAAGCAGTTAATTATTGATTTAGCTGAGGCTGAAATCACCCTGGTGGGAGCATGATGCTGGATGTGCAAACAGAAGTTTTGCTGTAAACCTCGCAGTTGCTAGAGATCTCAGAGCAATGTCTGGGTGGAAGCTCTGAGGGGACCAGGAGGGTGAATTCAGCAGCCGGGTCAGCACACAACCAACCACAATCACCATTTTGTCCTGGATGTTGGCCAGCACCTCCTCCAGCACTACCCAGGTGACAGAGCTGTCTTCCTCATCAATTAATTTTTATTGCTGTCCTTCCTACCTCACACCTTTCTGCATTCCCAAACACGTGTCAGGGTGTCAGCTCAGCTGGGTAACAGCAGTTTGTCATCACTTTAAAGACCTGTTATCCCATGAACCCAGACACAGCAAAACATCATTACCATGCAGCGAGCAAGGGACAGACCTGCCATCTGCAGGACACACAGACAAGGAGAATTAATCACCTGCCTGAGGATCACAAGCCATTCTCTCAGTCCCACAGAGAAGGACTGGAAGGGAGACAAGGGACCACAAAGAAACAAATTAATTCCCTTGCTGGGTTGCCTGTTTGACCCAGCCCTGCAGACACCCCGTGCAGTGCCCAGAGGAAGCAGCTCCCCCTTGGCAGCCTTGCTCTTCTGCAGCAGTGCAGGAGTTCCTTGTTACATTCATTTTATTCCTGCATGTCCCAGTACTGTGGGAATCTTGAGCCAGCAATGTGCCCTTTGTCTTCATGAGTGCGCACAGGAAGCCTTGGGATAACTTGGGAAATTTTGGAGACACAGAGAGTCCTCACCTGAAAAGGAGACAAAGAATCCATGTCCTCTGGAGCATCCTACCCCTAGGCCAGCAATCCCCTCCTCACTACAAGGAGGTGGTGGGAAGAGAGAGGATCAAGAACAGCAAATCCCTGCTCATCCCAGCATCCACAGCAGTGCTGATACCCCCACTTCATGGAAAAAATCTATTAGTATGAATCCCCCATACCACAGGCTGCATTTCCCATAGCACAAGTTCAGTGTAAAGCATAATGGTTTCAGGAAATCTCACAAAATACTATTTTTGGGCTACTTCACATGGATGAGCATTGTTTGATGGGCAGTTTGCAAACCCTCCTCCACAATATGGCAGGGTCTGAGGCCCAGCACCATCCCCAAATCTGCTCAGAGACCTTTTCTGTTCCAGAGAAAATGCTCATCCCACTCCCAAGACCGGGCTGAGGTGGTGAATGGCACCCCAATTTTGTCTGATTGATGGATCCTGCTTGCAAATGCCATGTCTGGAGATGCCCAGCCTTGCAGTCCAGGAGGATGCAGCAGGGACCAGCTGGATTTTGCCAGCAGGATGCATTCTTCTTATTTTAAATTCTGCACATGCCATGTGTCCTCTTTATAAGGTGGAGGTGATAAGGGATCTATGGGGACAGGCCAAATTTGGAAAGAGGGATATTATAAGATGAGGAAAACTGCCTGTGGAGGACGGTGCTCCTTTGTCCAGGCACCAGAGCTGGAGGAATTCCACCTGCACTGGAAATGAAGCTGCGTCCATTGAAAGGCCAGCCTGCCTGTGAATGAATGAAACTGGGCAGGCAAAGGCAGGCAGCTAATCCTGTTTGACATCAGGAGCTTTACTGCACAGGCACTCCTGGCTCTCATCAGCTCAGTCCATGCAGGGATTTTCCTGGGTGCCTGGTAGCTGGCAGCAGCATGTTCTCCTGTGGGATGCTGAGACCCTCCTAGGAAGTGTCCTCTGGGTGGTGCTCACCCTGAGGTGGGACTGGGACCACCCACCCATCTGCTGAGCTGGGCAAGACACTGAGGCTTGGCCTCTGCTTCTCTGCAGGCCAGGACCAAAGGATGAACGAAGCCTTACGGGCTTCTCCCTGGCCAAGACCACTCCCTGAGCTGGGGGGCAGAGGGAACTGGACAACCTTTGGATGGACATGGGTGCACAGAGATGGCTCCAACCAGGTCCCAGGGGCATGAGATATTATAGCATCAGGGTGGAAAGGGATTTTAAAGGTAATCTACTTCCAACCCACCTGCCACCTTCCACCATCCCAGGCTGCTCCAAGCCCCATCCAGCCTGGCCTGGGACACTGCCAGGGATCCAGGGGCAGCCACAGCTGCTCTGGGCACCCTGGGCCAGGGCCTGCCCACCCTCCCAGCCAGCAATTCCTAATTCCCAATGTGCCAGAATCTGTGCCTGCCCTCTGGCAGTGGGAGCCATTGCCTGGGTGCTGTCCCTGCCTGCCTTGTCCCCAGGGGCTGTGCAGCTCTCCTGGAGCCCCTGGAGGCCCTGGCAGGGGCTCTGAGGTGTCCCTGGAGCTTCTCTGGTGCAGCTGAACAGCCCCAGCTGGGCCAGGCTGGCTCCAGAGCAGAGGGGCTCCAGCCCTGGGAGAATCCTCCCCTGGACCCACTCTAGCAGGTCCGTGTCTTTCCTGAACTGGAGGATTCCAGAGCTCCATCGTGGCCAGAGCTCTTGGCTCTCTCCTTTAAAAGAAAGCAACGAAATCCCCAGAAAGATGGATGCACAAGAACTCGGTGGGTGGGAGAGCACGGGGGGTCCTGCAGGCAGCTGGCCAGATCCATGGTGGGATGGGTCTCCTTTCATCTGCCCTGGGACTGAACCGTGTGGATGATCAAGGAACTGGAGGAGTTAACAGACTCCCAGCCAGAGATATTCGTGGCACCCAGAGTTCGTGTAAAGTTTCATACCGGGACCCTTTACTAAATTCTTTCGGTCATGGGAGAGAAAACACTGCAACTGTTTAGTCTGCAGGGAGGTGGTGGCTCTGGCCCAGCACTCAGCCTTGCTGAGCAAACACGCTGGAGAGCACAGGGGCTGTCACCCTTCTTATCTCCTCCATTTCACCACGTCTCCCCCACTGCCAGGCACCCCGTGGGCATCCTGCACCAGTGCTGGATCCTCCTGCTGGAAATCCAGCCCTGGGATGGGGGCACGAGCGACCACTTGAAAACTGAGACCTGAAGTGAAGTGCCAGTCTGCTAAAAAAATGTTATTTACACAAAGGAGCTCAGAAAATCTTTCTCAGAGGCTAATATTTACAAATTCTATGTAGCCAGGGAGCTTTTGCTGCAAGAAATGTTGTATTTGGCTGGTTTTTATTTTTTTTTTTTAGTGGATGTGAAAGATACATTAATATTTTTTGCTCATCCCCTGCAGCATACAGGTATTGAGCACCCTACAATGCCTCTGAGGCTGCCTATCCATGCTGGGAAAGCTAAAATTACAGAAAGATTACAGACTGCAGAAAACAACATCAACCTGCAAACACCCTCCATTTCTCCATCCTTTGTATCTCGAAAGGGATGTCCACGATTACCTCGATGCATTTTGCTACATGTTGGCAGACTCTGAGCACCACTGTGTAAGACCACTGGATTGCATGGGCCGGAATGTCAGAGGTGAAAGCAAACACACCTTACTCAAAACAAAGCAGATATGGAAAGGTTTTGTTTCTCCAGTCTGAAACTGTCTCCTTAGCTGGTGGACACTTTGCCCTTGCTGTCCTCACTTTCAGCTCCTGCTGCTCCTGAACTGGAAGTGCTATCACAGAATGGTTTGGTTTGGAAGGGGCCCTGAAGACCATCTTGTTCCAACCTCCCTGCCATGGGCAGGGACACCTTCCACTACACCAGGTTGCTCCAAACCCTGGTGCAGCCTGGCTTTATCCCTGAGCTTGGATTCCCAGCACTGCTAGAGATACTTGCTTTATCCTCTGTTTAATAAAAAATTAGTATTTACAGCAACAGTAATTTTCAAAAAAGGGAGCAAGGAAAGTGGAGTAATTTATCACTTGGAGGGGAAAAGGAAGCACTGTTTTGGGATGCTTAGTGAGGGGAGGAGCATGGGGGACACCCCATGGTTGGCAGCACTGCTGATGACACCAGAGGATGTGTCAAGGCAGGGCAATGTCCTCCAGCCAAGCATTGTTTGCTGCTGTCCCCAAGACTTGGATGCTGTGCTTTGCATCAGTATCAGGCCTGGCGAGCTGTAGGACAGGACCTGAAATAATTATCAAGCCTCATTCCCCACCTCTCAAGTGTCCTGTAGCTCCTCTGCTTTCATGAACCACCAAAGCCACTTCCCACCATCATTTTGCATTTTCTTGTTTAAATGTGTGCAGCAGGAAAAGATGAGGCTGTGCAAACACCACAGGGGAGGCAAAAAGGGGATGTGGACTTTCTTGGAAGCACTCATTCTCCAAATCCAGACTCTGACACATAGCTACACACCAAAATACCCAGCAATGAAAAAACCCTGAGCCTAAGCATGCCTGGAGGATGCTGAGGGTGCTCAAGCTGCAGGTCCCACGGGACCATCACTCTGGGTGCCACCACAGCAGTCTGGCTCACTTGGCTGGAAACTGAATCGGGTACAGAAACTTGTGACTCAGCTAGAAAACCTTAAAACAAGATCTTTCCTGCTGGTGAGCACAAGAGCATCCTCTGTATGCTATGGGCCTGTGTCCAAGTAAAGCCAGGGATGGGCACAGCATGTTAGCTCATGTTCCCCCTTCTCTAGGGAGAGAAAGAGGGGCTTCCCTCTCCAACATCCTTCTAACCAAATCCCATCTTTGTGCTGCTGCAGGCACATCCACCTGCCCTGGCCCTGGCCCAGGAGGTGATGTCCCTGTGTCCCTGACAGCTGCTTCTCCACGGTGCTCCTGTGTCAGCAGGATGCTTCATTCCCTGACAAAATGATGGGGGTGTGGGGTTTGTGGGATGAGTCCCAGGCAGGGTGATGCATCATAGGGCCCCAGTGAGCCTCCAAAACTCCTGATCCCAGCTGAGGTGAGAGGAATCAGCTGAGAGCAGGGTTGGGCAGAGCAGAGTGTCTGTGGGTATGGGGAGGAGGGATCCTCCAAGCCCGCAGCATCCCAAAATCCCCACCTTGGGGTGGCTCAGCAGCTTGAGCTGGATTTGGGCTGGAGCAGGCAGCAGCAGAGGGTCTGTGAGGAGGGTGCCTTGGGCCAGCTGAGCCCCTGGGCTGACAGGAACATACTCCCACATCCCATGGGTTTGAGCCTTTGGGGAGTAAACAAGCAAGTAGGAGCTGATGCCAGCTCAGCCCGATCTGGGGAGGTCTCAACACTGAAGTGCTCCCTTTCCTTTCCTCACCTCCCATCAACAGATACATGGATTTTGAGTTTTTATTTTATTTTATTTTATTTTATTTCTGCTTTTTGTACCAGGACCCCCAGCACCCTCACCCACCAGCGATGGCTGGGGGCAGCCAGGAGCCCACCCCAGCAGGAGCTGCTGCCTGGCTCTGTCCCAGGGCTGCAGGCAGGCTGAGCAGTCTGCAGTCTCCACCTAGAGCCCAGAACAGCCTCTGCTCTGCACTTGAGCCCATGCACAGGCTGTGCATGGGTCACACCACCCCAGTTCCTCTCTCTGAACTCAGCTGTTCTTTTAGCAGGCAGCAGCAGTTTGGCCAGGGGTGCTCCTGACACTCTTCACCACCAACACGCACAAGCCAGAGGATGGAGCCTCTGCTGGGTCCCACCTTCACTGGGGGATGCCCAGGGCACCCAGTGCCTGGAGAGACACTGAGACACCAAGTACCATCCCCGGGTCCCATCATGTGCTGGAGCATGGGCTGGTCCCCACGGTGGCTTTGAAATCTTGGCCCCTTCAAGGTGAAAGAAGCCAGGAGAAGCCACACATAAATTTATGGACTAAAGGTGATGGCTATTTTTGTACAACACAACCAAGCACTGCAAAGTGTAAGGAATAAAACCTTACCAGCACATTGAATTAATATCAAATATGCCAATCCTTAAACTGGAAGGGATTTTTTTTTTTTTAATTAGTCCTGCTTCCCACCAAACTCTCAACTGCACGATGCACTGCTAGTCTAAATGAAGCATCTTTCCTGTGCAGAGCCATGAGCGTGGCTGCATTGGGCAGAGTGCAGACCCCAGAGACCTGCACAGCACTGGGGACAATCTCCTTGTCATCCCCTGTGACACTCACTGCTGTGTCAGTGGCCTTGTGGCCACCTCCAGCTGCAACTCAACGTGACCCCCAAAACCCACCTCTGTGCTCAGACTGAGGGCTGATGTGCAGTGCAAACCCACTGCTTGTTTAACTGAGGGTCTGGCTCAATATCCCCAGCTCCTAGTGCTTGTGTGGCACAGCTCCTGTCCCCATCAGTGAAAACCTGCCCCTTTTTTTGCACTCCATTAAAACCTCCTTTAACCCCCTGCTCACCTCACCACCACCCTGCAGTGAGGTGCTGCCCGGCTCTCCCTGGCCCCCACCACGTTCCCTTTGCCATGGAAAACCCGCAGAGGAGCTGGGTGCTTCCTGCAGCCACCGTTCCGCTTGGGAGCAGTGGCAAGCTGGAAGCACGCAGCCGTGGGCATTTAACCCAGGGCTCTCCAGCAGCTCCCAGCCCCGCACGGCACCCGTGTGCCAGCGGCTCCCGGAGCCTCCCGGGGCCAAGCCCAGCTCGGTCGCTGCTCGGGGCAAAGGCAGGGCCAGCCCCAAGGATGCCCAGCCCTGCCCTGCACCTGCCAACAGGCGCAGGCTGGCTGCCAGCCTGCTCCCCGGGCTCCCTCTCCTGCCTGCTGCCGACACTTGCACGGCCTGTGCTTGGCCCTGGATGGCTGCAAAAGAAGGGGGAGAAAACCCAAACAAAACAAAACAAACCACAGTGAGAATTAAAAAATAAAAAAAGTTACTAACATTGTAATTTATATACTGTTATTGTAAGTTATATAATGTTAATATATACCATTAGCAGACATATATAAAAACATGCATAATTAATATTTATGCAATAAGCATATATTTTTATATATGAGCAAAATAAGAAGTAATTGAATACAAGAATCAAGTGATAAAAATGGTACGATAATAAAGAATAAAAATAAAATAGTAAATACACTGTAAAAAATTGGAGAATGTCTCCTGAGACACAAGCATGGGCAAAAAGGGAATGTGTCTCCTTTCCACTATTTTCCTCTGAGCTTGAGAGCAGGAGGATGCAGCAGCTGGGGATGCTCCTCAGAGCCACCCACAGGGCTGCATTCCCCATGCCCCTTCAAGCACTGCATAGATATATGAGTGTGCACAAATTTAGAACTGCCTTTGAATTGCCTGGGCGTATAGAAAATAAATCTCTTCAAAGCTACACAAAACTTTTGCTGGGGGAGTCCCCCAGTGATTTACAAAAGCAGGACAGTTTGATGTTTATCAGTATCAGAAACGTAAGGGAAGAAAGGTGTCCAAGCTCTACAAGTTTCTGCAAACCCCTAAATGAAGATGTCCACACAAGTGCAGCACAATTTGCTATTTCTGTGCTTGTGCTGGGCTCCTGAGGAGCTGGCACCCACTCTGAGGTTCACCTCCAAGAGGTTCCTGGTCTGCACAGTCAGCCATGGAGAGCAGCTCGAGCCAAGGAGGCTTTCCCCATTCAATCTCCACCTCACTGGGGGAAGAGCTCATCAAACTCCTGTGGAGCAGAAACCAAAGGCTGCAAGGCTGGCTCAGGCACAGATGTTAGAGATGGATGTAGTGCTGCTCTGTGGAGCTGAGCTCACTGCTGTGGCACATGAGCACACACTTGTGTGGCTTTAGGATCTGCTCCAGGGCCACTGGGACCTTTTTCCCCCACCTCTGAGTGAAGCGGCACGCTGATGTCTGCTGGGCAATGTCCTTTCAGAGACAAGTGGTACCACTCTGTTTTATGTGCACAGATTGGACCATCTGTAATTAAATTATATTAAAAACAGCCAAAGAAAGAGGACTGATGGGGTTTTACAGTCAGTGCTGGACATGGTGCACAGGTCCGAAACTCTCCAGCCACACTTGGATCTTCCTGCCTCCACTTCTGCCAAACCACAAACTGTTCCTCACCAATAATCATGTTGAGAAGGGAAAAAAAGAATCTGCCTTTCAGCCTTCACCATTAATGTAATACTTAGAATAACACAAAACATCATAGAACCATTAGGGTTGGGAAAGACTTCTAAGATCACTGAATCCAACCAACTTCCATGCCCCAGTTCCCACAGTATCCACCCGGTGTCTCAGAGCCCTACAGTGCTGAAAGGGCTGGGAGGTTGTTTGCTCAGACTAAAAAGGCTACAGGACAGGAAGAACTTCAGCTCATTCCTCCCAAATCCTCATGCTCTGCTTGGCAAACACTTCACACTGCACCCACATTTACTGGAGGAAATCAGTCAGTTCCCTGTACCTCATGCCACAATGACTACATCCCAAGAAATGCTTCAACCTAAATTCTCCTCTTCCATCCCCCACCTGGGGCAACATAAATGGATTTTTGGCCACCTTCACAGTTGAGCCCCTCTATAAATGGTCACACCAATCATCTCAAACCCAACCAAGGGCACTGAGACTGAAGTGAAACCTCTGCCAAAACCCCCACTACTCATCTCAAAGGTCCACAGGGGAAGCCATCCAAGGAGGGGCTGAGGGCACTTGGTTTGCTCAGCCTGGAGAAGAGACTGAGGGGAGACTCACTGCAGTTACAATTTCCTTGTAATGTGCACAGTAGGGTCAGGCACTGATCTTTGCTCTGTGTGACCAGGGACAGGACCCATGGAAATGGCTGGAGCTGTGCCAGGGAGGGTTAGGTTGGATATTGGGAAAAGGTTCTTCCCCCACAGGGTGGTGGGGCTCTGACCAGGCCCCCCAGGGAATGGGCACAGCCCTGAGGCTGCCAGAGCTCCAGGAATGTTTGGACAACATTCTCAGGGGTCACTGAGGTGCCTGCGCAGGGTCAGGGCTTGGACTCCGTGATCCTTGTGGGTCCCTTCTGGATCAGGATGTTCTGTGTTTCTATGAAATTTCTACATCCAGACCCAAGCACAGCACCGAAACAAGGAAGGGCCATTTCTGGGGCATCACGAGGTTGCAGTAAGATGATGAAGAAACCCTGTGTGGGTGTGTGCAACATTAGGAATGTATCAGGATATGCAACAGGGGTGAGCAACAGGGTAGGCAATAAGGCAAAACCCCCATTTGGGTGTGCAACAGGGGAGCATTAGGGTGGGAAATGGGGTATTCATCAGGGTATGCCATAGAGAATGCTTTAGGATATACCACAGAGTATTCATCAGGGTATGCCACAGGGAATCCAACAGCATATACAGTAAAGTAAATCATAAAGTAGGCATTTGGGTGTGCAATAGGATGTGTATTAAGGAATGCATTAGGATATACCACAGGGAATGCTTTAGCATATACTGTAGGGTATGCACTAGGGTATACCATAGGGTATGCCATAGGGAATGCATTATGGTATGTAATAGGGTGTGCATTAGGATAGGATATGCCATGGGAAGTGCATTAGGGTATGTAGCAGGGTGTGCATTAGGATGTACCATAGGGCATGCCATAGGGAATGCATTATGGTATGCAATAGGGTCTGCATTAGGATGTACCATAGGAAACACCATGGGAAGTGCATTATGGTATGCAATAGGGTCTGCATTAGGATATACCATAGGAAACACCATGGGAAGTGCATTATGGTATGCAATAGGGTCTGCATTAGGATATACCATAGGAAACACCATGGGAAGTGCATTAGGGTATGTAGCAGGGTCTGCATTAGGATATACCATAGGAAACACCATGGGAAGTTCATTAGGGTATGTAGCAGGGTCTGCATTAGGATATACCATAGGAAACACCATGGGAAGTTCATTAGGGTATGTAGCAGGGTCTGCATTAGGATATACCACAGGAAACACCATGGGAAGTGCATTAGGGTATGTAGCAGGGTCTGCATTAGGATATACCACAGGAAACACCATGGGAAGTGCATTAGGGTAAGTAATAGGTTGTGTTTAGGATGCACCATAGGATATGCCAGGGGAAGTGCATTAGGCTGTACCACAAGATATTCACCAGGGAATGCCACAGGGCATCCAACAGGATATGCACTAGGGTACACCACTGAGTATGCATTAGGGTATAAATTTTGGGATGCGTTAGGGTATGCCACAGAGTATCCTATGACGTATCAAATGCAGAGTGCCTTAGGGTATGCATTAGGGTGTGAAATGGGATATACATTAGGATATGCCACAGGGTATCCAACAGGGCACGCAGCAGGGTAAGCCACAGGGCATCCTGCAGAACCAGCCCTTCTCCTCTGGCACCAAGGCAGCTCCATGTGCAGGGATGGAACTCTTCTGGCAGCAGGCCAGCGGGCTCTGCTGCTCTGTGTCGGGATGTTCATTTTGTGATTTTGGTGGGGTTTTTTTCATTATTATTAAAAGAAGGTATCAGCCTTCTGTTTGATGTGCTGTTGGCTGTGGTTGCCAAGGGGAGCAGTGTACAATTACAGCCCCAGTGATGCTCACTCTAATAATACACTTGGCTCTGCATAGCTCAGATGCAGACACAGCTCTGCTATAAAGAGCACGGTTGTTCCAGCAGAGGAGTACTCCAACTTATGTTACATGTGAAGGGTTTGTGGCACATTGCTTAACACCCCCCTACTGGAAAGAAAGGAAAAAAAAAAAAAGCCTGGGCATGCCAGTGAGTGAAACTATGACAAGCAAAAGCCTCTCAAAGGAGAAATACTTTCAATGTATTAAATAAGAAGGTATTTCTAGAGGCATGAATAGCTTGTGTATGTGTCCACTAAGATGTTCTTTCATGTCCCCAGACATCCAAGCTCCCTGGGCCCAGCTCACCCAGGTCCATCCCAAGGGGTCACATAGCTCAAAACTGCTTTTGCTACCAAAAGACTAAACCCAATTCAATGAGGAGAAAATAAAAAACCCAAATCACAGAACCACAGATCTGTTTAGGCTGGAAAAGCCTTCTAAGACCATCAAGTCTACCCACTCCTCAGCAGTGCCCAGGCCACCAAGGTGCCACACCCACAGAGCTTTTAAATCCCTGCAGAATGGTGATCCATCACTGAGCAGCCTGTGCCAGGGCTGGACAACTCAGATGCCAAATGATCTCCCCAGTGCCAAGCTCCCACATGGCAGCTCTACCACCTGTCCACCCCATGGCTCCCCTTTCCACATCTCTATTCCTGAGAGGTTGGCAGCACCCAAACTCAAGACTTAGCCAAGATTCTGGACCAAAACATGGAGTGAAGGATAAATTCAAACCAGGGTTTTCCTGATGGATCCCCTTAGGGGATGAAGTGAACCATGCTGGCTGTAGGGAAGCTCTTCAGAGGAGCTGCTGGCAGGGAGGGGGATGATGTGACAACATTCCCATGCTGCAGCACTGACATCTCTTTTGGGATCAAAACAAGTACACTGAGATAAGCTGTGAACATGCGCAACACTTGAGCATGAGCACCTTGTCAACACCTGAAAACAGAAGCGGAACCATGTTAAAAAGACAGTTTACTGCCTGTTTTTTGTAGGGGAAAAAAACCACCTTGTTTTAAGGTCCAGCAGGGTACAGGGACAGTGTCTACAGGTCCTGTAGGGATGCTGTCTATAGGTATGCCCATGCTGGCTGGGCACCTCAAGGGGCTCATGCACCAACTCCTGAGCTCCTCTGATGGGGATGAGCTGTTGCCATCGCAGTCCTGAGGGAAAGGGACAAACAAGCCCCTAGAAAACAGGAGCATCTGCTGGGAGCAGATGGGGGGGCGAGCGGTGCAGCCCCGGCGCCAGCAGCACGGGCAGGGATCACACTGATCCCGATTTATCACACCCCGGCACAGTAATTCCCCAGCTCGCCGGTGCCCAGCAAGCCGAGCTCCTTACGCCCGGGGATCAGATTAGTCTGAAAGGTGCTAGAGAGACACAAATCCTGCTCTGCAGCAAGCGTTTTAATAAAGGTTTATTTCTCTTTTTTAATTAACGGTGAGTTATCTAAAAATGGCTGACGGAAAGTATCTGATGGTGGAAAGGCCAGGACTGTAGCTGGGTAATGTCCTGTCATCAGTCATATAAAAATGTGATTGTAACATATGGATACATATGGATATATATAGATCTCTGTGTATATATATATATATATATATATATATATATATATATATATACATATGGATATATTATAACTGATATCAATGCATTAATATATCATACACTAATGGGATATTCACATTACTCTGTAACACGACATAACATCCAAAATGCCTTATTAATACTGATACATCGTATCAGTTCCAACATACCATATTGATATTGATAATCAACCTCCTTATTTCACACCAAGGCAGCTGCAATGACTCTTTTGTGTCTCATACCTGGCTCTGTCTCCAGCCAAGGCTATCAGAGCTGAATACCTCAAAATATTCCTGGTTTAGGGCTTGACCCAAGTATTTATGAATCAGTTTGAATGCATCTGATTGTTTCATTTGGAATGAAACAGTGCTTGGAGAAAGTCAAAATCCTTTACTATCAGAAAGGAAATGTTAAATTATTCAATTTCACACAGCACTTTGCTTTTGACCTGTAGTGATCTGTCACCTTTTGCCCATGAAGACATTTATAAAAGATGTGCAGTTTGGGGCTGAACAAATCCCTTTTGCATATTTCTCTGTGCCTCGGCACATGAACTCGGTCACCCGCACACCCTGCTCCCTCTTTGCACTTCAGCTCTCCACAACGCCCCCATCACACTGGGACTGGCAGCACGTTCCTGAGAAGCACTTTGAGTCTCTCTGGAGATAGGAGATATATTATTTATCCTGCATTCATGCTGTGAAGAGCTGAATGGGAAGCCACTCAAGTCTTGCACAGGATGCTGCAGTATAAATCAGTTTACTGGGTCTGTTTGCATGGGTGGAATTGCTGGGGCAAGGGAATAAAGCAAGGTGGAAGAGTCCTCCCTAACCCAGGACTGCCATCAGCATCAATTGTGGGCTAACACTTTGCTGCTCTCAGGCCATCATTCCTGGGCTTTATTCTGGATTTCTTAGATTGCTCAGCCTAACAGGGAAAGATGCAAGAGTGACCTGGTATGGGAAGAAAGGGATGTAGAGCAGGTTTAGAGCTCCCTCCAGCCCCTTGCTGCTAATTCTGGGACTGAATCTGTCTGCAATTTCCCTCATTCTGATGGATATTCCCTTTGGAAATACTAATCTGGAAAAAATCACCACCTGGTAGAGGTAACGGGCAGATGTGTATGCTGGCCAAGGGCTTTGCAGGGGGGAGTGGACATGGGGAGAGTTGCTGTGCTTGATGTGCACACAGAGCAAAGACAGAAGCAGAGCTGGACCAGTCACTGCACGGAATTATCTGATATTGATTTTCACTATTTTATTTTACTCCTTATTTCCTTGCTTGCTGTGTTGTCCCAATGCCAGCTCAAGGTACAGGCAGCCAGCCACAGCATCCAACAAGAGCATCTCCAACAAGAGCAGCAAGAAGAACGAGAATATGAGTCAAAAACTGGAGTGGTCCTGAGCAACAGACTTGTATGGAGAGCAGAGAAATGAAAAGTGAGCTCTGCACGTCCCACAGATGGTGCATGAGGGAACAGCCCCACGGGAATGCACCTTAAATTAAGGATGGAAATTCATGGCTTCAGCTCTGTCTCCAGAGGCAGAAAGTTGGAGGTGCGTGTGACACCCTCCCAGAAAACAACTGCCCAATCTAATGGTGGCACTGCAGTAAAACACATTCCTCTCAGCAGGCCATGGGCACTTGAGGATAGCCCTTTTTTCTATCATCCAACATTATTATAGAATCATCCAGGCTGGAAAAGATCTCCAAGACCACCAAGTCCAACCATTAACCTCATGGACCAGTGATCAGAGCCGCTGCTTTTTCCTCCCCTCTGCAACTTTGCCGTCACTGATGCTTTTGGAGCAGAACAACCAACCAGTTCTCCACATATCAATAAACGAGTCACCCAGAATAATGAGAAAATACGTAATTATTTCAGTTCTGTTTGCAACCAGAAAACTAGAATCAAGCCAGGTAGTGCAGCCTAAAGCCTGTTCAGGTACCAGCCTGGTCTCTAAGACCATCAGAGATTTGTCTTGGTGCTGCTGGTGCTGAGTTGGACCCTCCACTCCAACAGCCTACACTGAGAGACCCTCCCACCCAGTTAATTTCTTTTCATGCTGTGGGGATGCTGCCTCAAGCAGTTGACTCATTACCCAGACAGGCCCTGGTGTGAGATGCCACAGATCTTGTAGAGTTCAAAAAATGAGAACGAAGAGCACCTTGATAATGCCCTCAGTGTCACATTATCTATGGTAACCACTGAAGATGTGCACTGACAAAACAACTGGTGCAATTTGAACTCTTCAATTGGGTTCAAAAGGAATTTGGTAACAGCTCAGCTCCAAATAACTGGTAAGACCAATTGAGATGATGCTCCAGGTACCTGAACAACTAACTTTATCTTGTTACCTGCAGCATGTTGAGGAGCAGACTCCGGAATTTGGTTCCCTCCACCATGAAAAGGGCCATTTTGTCACAGAGCTTGGCTGCTGTGGAAGCAAAGCTGCGGTCTGTCACCGCTTTCTGGTAGATGGTCTTGACTATCTCCCCCAGCATCTCCTCAGAGTTGGTGGAGTTCTGGGCCTCCTCCATGAAGGTGGTGAGCTTGGAGTCAACGTCACTGCTGTTGTTCCGCATGCTGTTGAGAATTTCAATTAATTTGTCCATTTTATTCTTTTCAGGGTCGGTGGTTTCCACCGTTACTTCGTCCTGGTCCGTGAAAAGGGAAAGACAAGGCGTCTGTTACACAAGGAAAAAACAGATATATCAGCCCATGTCCTTGCACAAAGAGCAAAGGGGTAAGGGGATTGGGAGGACATAAAGAGAAAGAGAAAAGACAAAGCAATTTTTAGTAGTACAGTGGTATAACATCAGCATTGGAAAGCATAAGCGCATGCATCCTGCCCCAGAAATGTCCCCTTTCTCCATTTCCCACACCACTCAATCCCAAAGTCCCACCCTTCAGCTCAAGGAGATGTCTTTGAGGGTCCTGAGCCAGGATGCCAAAGTCTGATCACCTCTGACTGCCTTTGGCATCTTGGACCAGTTTGGTGTCTGTGATGTCATCATAATGGACACTTTTTTGTTTCTCTTTATAAAATGCACTGATGTTTGCAAAATCTTCAGACAACAATCCCATAACAATATATTTCATATACATATTTAATATAAAACATATACATATAAATAGATTTATCTAAATACAAATATATTTTAATATATACACTTCCTTATGTAAATTGAGCTCAAAGAAGTCACATGATCCCAGCATTGAAAAGATTTTTGACTTTTCCATCTCTTGCCTGTTACACTTTTCACTTCCCATCATTACCCCAGAAATAATTGATTCTTTTCAACATTTTATTATGCATTTGCTCCTTTTCCCCCAGTGTTAGGCATGCATCCTGCTTGCTCTTGTCTTCTCTTCTAGCCCTCCAGCTCAATCTTATATAATACAAACTTGTAGCAAATCCAATCCCCAAGGGAGTTGTCCAAACCTCCCATCAGGAGACTGGTTATGTTGGCAACACTCACCCAAGAGTGGGTGCTGATGAGATTTTTAGTCTTACAAGACTCTAAATTTTTGAGAAGAGCACTAAAATGAATACTCTGAAAGTCTCTACTACACTTCGATTGCTTTAAAGTACATAAAAATAACTAACAAAATCTCTTACTCCCCCTCATGCCACATCCAGAAATAGTAAATGCTCATGCATTCAAAGGTATACATTTCCAGCATGCACTCCCATGGAATTGTATATGTTCAGGTTATTTTTGCTCTGTATTTTGGAAATCTCATTAGAGATAACCCCGTGGATGCTTGTTACAGTCTGACAAAAGAATCTCAAGCGAAAGAATTAGAGTTTTACAGGGGGCAAATGAGATATCATCTCCAAATTCCTCAGAAATCTGTGGCTGAATATTGTTTCCAAAAAGGATTTCTCCTCCGTCACTTGCATGCAATACTTTTGTTATTGTTGGGTTGCTGGAAGGAAGGGGGGAGATAAGGGCATTTCAATTCATTGCAGAGATAAATGGATATCAGCTTTAAAGCAGCGGAGTCCAACTATTCAGCACTCAGGAGTCAAAGTTTGGGATTTAGCTCTGTAGTTGCAGAGACAAATTGCCTTTTTTACATGTTTTCTGGAAAGTGATTGAGCTCTTCAGACCAGGAGGGAGCTCATGTGTGCACCAGCCTTCTCCCATGGAAAATGGGAGAGATTCCAGTCCAGCTGAAGCTGGTAGCAGCCTCACCCAAGAAATCAAGCTCAGATCCTCAATTCTTTCAATAAAAGGCCTCCTGAAGAAGCACAAAGACACCTCAAGAGAAGTGCTGACACTGGGGGATTATGGTAAATTGGGAGCATTGATGGAAAGGTCCCTTGAGCTCACCCCACCCTTTTTATGGAGGATGGCCTGAGAAAAAGAGCAACCCAAGAAATAATACCTTTTCTTTTAGCCTCCTCCTCAGCCTGTCCTTGGAAGACTGAAGCAGGTTGATCTTGGGCCTGTCGCCAGGGCGCTCGTGGGCGCTGTCTTTCCGCTTGGTCTCGGGCTCGGCCTGCTGCTGGGGCTGCTTCTCGGCGGCCTCGGGGCCTCGCGGCGCCTCCGCGGGGACGTGCGCCGTGCACGCGGGGCTCTCCTCGATTCTCAGGCTCTCAGTCTCTTTGGCGTTTCTGTGCGTCTCCTTGTCGTTGGGCGAGTGCTTCTGGTTGTGGTGCCATCTCCGGTTCTGGCTGTAGCCGTGGTGGCCCGTCCTGCCCGAGGAGTGAGGGGCCTGGCCTCCTTGGTAGAGCTTCTGGTGGTCCCTGTTATGCTTGGTGCCACCTTGCTGATGATCCGTGTGCTGCTGGGACTTGTTCCCGCTGGGAAGCCTCTGCTGTCGCCTGGAAAGTCAAAGGAAGTCATTGGGAAGTTAGCTGGCCACCGAAAACAACAACAATAATAATGGTAATGATAATGATAATGATAATAATGATAATAATAATAATAATAATAATAATAATAATAATAATAATAATAATAATAATAATAATAATAATAATAATAATAATAATAATATATTAATAATCATTACAATAATAATCTATAATATAATAATAGTTGTAGTTATTATTATTTAAAATAGTTATTATTAAAATTTATTAAAAGTTATCAAAAAGTTATTATTGTTATTAATAATTAATTATAAATTACAACAATATATAGCATTATTATTATTATTATTATTATTATTATTATTATTATTATTATTCCGTAATAAAATAATAATATACTATAAAAATACAATAAAACAATATATAATAAAAATTATATAATAAAATAATATATAATAGAAAATTTTAACCCCTGTTACCTGTAAATCAAATAGGTTTTTTGGTTTGGTTGTTTAGTTTGGTTATTATTTTGCAAACTGAATGATAATGTATTTTAAAAAAATGTAGAAGAAAGTCAAAGGAAGTTCACTCATTCCTTCATGGTTCTGTTGGGCCAACATATCTGTTCCACCATACAGCTTGGCCCTTGGCAGGGGACGACAAATGGAGAGGCAGTTTCTTGTCATCTAACAACTCATGCCCCTAAATTTCTTTCAGTGACAGCCATATTTCAGGTGAAAGTTTTTGTGAAGTTGGACAACACGACTTTGGTTCCCAGGAAAAATTCTCCCATGTTTTTGTGTTAATTCTCTCAGGTTTCTGTGTTACTTCCACACTAACCAAGAAAAACAGCAGCAGCAAATCAGGTAGGCTGGAAATGCCAGGAGATATTTTTTTCTGAAGGCTTTAGAGCTCCTGATACACCTGGCCTACAGCATCACTTTCTCCTCTTGCCTGCCAACATGGCACACTGCTGCATGGGTTTGCAGTGAGCTAGTTTAAGAGTATCAAGGATTTCTAAGCAGAAAAAAAAATAACTAAGAAGCAAGATACTAAGTAAACTGGTAATCTGCCCACACCAAATGGTTTTGTTTGGCCTTATTTTATACACCACCTTCAGGACTGCTACACCAGGACAGGACACACGCATGGATGAAAAGAGGAACAAACTTGGCTTTGGCAGCATGGAGAGCATGGCATCCAGGACCACAACCTCCAGAGAGAGACCTGTGTGTACAGAGCTCCTGATGGATAACATGGAAACCCAACAGCCACAGAGAGGAGAAACTGCCCCCAAAAGGTTTACTCGAGAGACTACAACATCTCCGAAAGAATGAGCAAGTCCCTGAGTGCTGGCTGTAACCGGTAGCCGAGATGGCAAATCCCCAAAAAAACAACAGTTGAATGGAAGAAATGCTTTGGCAGTCTCAGGCATCTCAGATTTCCAAACAGGCTACAGCGTGGCTTGTCCCCAGTGGAGAAGGCAGAGCCAGAATGCCATCATCCAGGATGCACCTAAGATGGAGAAGGTCCTGGCACTGGCTGCCTTCTCCAGGGCTCCTAAGCATGGCCACCCTAAGCATGCTGGCATCCCCTGCCTGATGCCTCTTTGATATTGGTCTTGGCTCTGAGAGCCCATGGGGTGTTTTAATGCCTGGCCTTTACAAGGCTGCTGGGAACAGTGCTAGAGGGTGACACAGGACATCTCCCCAGTATCACCCCCAAAAACAGGGAAACAACTTTAAACACTGTGGTGACCACAGTGGTTTGTCTCTGTATTGGTTCTGTAGCCATGATAAAACCCCTGGTCAGCCTCACTCCTTATCCCAAACCCCCACCCCAATCTGGATAAATAGCAGTGTTTACTTTAAACCCATCCCACAGCAATTAGTTTTATTTTCATCACTGGCACTGCTCAGCTAAGGGAGCTCGGATGAAGGAAGCAACCATTCACAAATACATTTCAATGGTCAGCAGTCTCCAACCCTGCCTGCCAAAGCCATCTGCCCACGGAATCTGTATTCCTTGGCATCCCCAGGAGTCAAAACCTATTTTCTGAGGCCAACTGGCTTTTAACCATAAAGAGTGAGGGCTCATGTTTAACAAATGCAGGACGGAGATATTCAGTCTGTAGTTTTTGTTTTTTTTTTTTTTCCTTTTTCTTTTTTTTCCCCTTGCAAACTGAATGGCAGGGAATTAAAAAAGAAAAAAAAAAAAGGAAAAAAAACCCCAAAACGGAGATGCGAAAAGCTTTCCTGTTTGCTGGAGCCTACAAGCATTTTATGAGTACAGATTCTCCACATCAAGTTTTCCTGGCATTTCTTTGTTTCCTCTCAGTAATGCAATCACATAAACCGCTTTGTAAAGAGCAATGCTTATTAAAAGGGGAATGTCAAAATAAAAGTTAGTTAAAAACCTTATCTGGTACTAAGGCCTCACAGGCCGAAGTATACAAGAGTTTTGCTTTCTGTGGTTTTGCTCTTCTCTCAGACATCTGAGTTTAACTGTTTGGTTGCATTTCAAGTCTTGGCTCATAAGCCAGTCAGCTTGCTACTTTATTTAATTTGTAAATATTGCACAGAAATTACAGAAGTTGCATAAAGACACGGCTATAATTTCAGAAGCAAGGGAAAATGTCTGGAAATGAGCTAGGAACCAAACTTGGCCAAAACTCCTGCAAGACACGCACACAGGGACGGTTTTTTTTCTAAAGACATATTATAAACCTAACCCTTAATGTTTAAGGGCTATGAATGAAAAAAAGGTTTAAGATTAAAAAAAAACGATGTAGTTAAGCCAATGTGGAATGTGCAAGATTGTTCATTTTGCGGCTGTTGCAATAGGATGGGAGAGAGCAGGCAGCCCTACCCCTCCAGGATACAGCTAAAAGGTGATGTCCCCATGGCAAGGGGAAGAGCAAACACAGACCAAAGCTCTGCAGTCACTGGCCAAAGGGTGAAAACACCAGAGTTTAAAGTTTTGGGGAAAAATTTGCAAGAAATAAAAGGCAAAGGAAGGAGAATGGCAAACAAGGAGCAATGTCTGTGATTTGGCAGCAGTCAGGGGTCTAGACAATCATCCAGCTTTTAGGCAAAGACTCGCTGTGTGCTTTTATCTTCCCAACACCCCAGCGAAGAAGAAAAGCCAAGAAGAAATAGGATCTGCAGGAAAGAAGAGCCAAAGCAGGGAGAATAGGGCTCACATCTTAAAACTTGACTGCACAGCATCTCAAAGCCTGGGAGTGTGGGACAACCCATGCTTGCTCTCAGGTGTCACCAAGGTGCTGGGGACACAGAGAGCCCCAGGAAAGGACAAAACGGGGACCTGGTGTCCAGCCAGCCACACTCCCACTGTGGGTTGTTGGAAACAACCTCATGCTTGTTCAAGGGCAGCACTGTAGATGCTCAGATGGCAGCTTAAGGTGATGTCCCAAGATGGTGCCTCAGGGTGACGTGTCAAACCCAGGGAACCAGGCCAGGGAAACACCCAAATGCACCTCCCAACCCAGGCTTTTATGTCTGAGATGCTGAAGGGAGGAAGCTGAAGCTTGAATTACACAGCAACACCTCCAAGTACTGCAAGAATTTACCCCAGAAAAATGCTGCAGTCATTGGGAAATCATCCCTCTGTCCCCCTCTGCTCATCCTGAGCCATAAGGATGCAGTGCCTTGCAGGGAACCATAATTCAGTGACAAGAAAAAGCATCTGGGCAGTACAATGGTTTCTTATCTCTTGACTCAATTTAACATTAAATTACTATTTTCACTTCAAAGGCCAAATTCCAATTCAGTTCAAAACTCCCCCTGACTTCAGTGGGATTTGGCCATCAGACAAAATGGAAACTGAAGAGACATTGAGAGTCACAAAGACATTGCAAAAGTACTAAAAACCAAGGGGAGACAGTCAGGGCTGCCAAGCTGGAAATAGGATGGTATTGCTTCTGCTATTGTTTCTCCACCCATTTTTTTATTTAATTAACTAAATGAGATACCTTTCAACAGAATTTAGATCTGACAAATGTCTGTTCTGTCGGAGAAGCCTACGCAAACAAATGTAAGGCTTCAGCTGTCTCGGCGATTACCAGCCTACGTGCTCAGAAATACGTAATTCCTCTAAGTTTTTACTACATCCTTTGCTCCCAAGGAAAGGAGCAGGAAGGCACAAGTCTGGGGAAAATAACTCTAGACATGTGGACAGCTGTGGTCTAAAACCCAGTTGCTCTGTCCTGTCAGCCTTGCCCACATCCCCACGAGTGAGACGAGTCTTTTGAGAGCCCCCACCATTTGTCTGGCACATGGGGAGCTGGGGGACAATGTGGGGCTGCATTCTCCTGGTGGCTGCACAGAGATCTGGGTGAGCAATTCCTACAAACACTGAGAGGTGAGCAGGCACATAAGAGCACTGGTCCCGTGAGGGGCAGCTGAGGGAGCTCAGGTGGCTCAGGAGGGACCTTCTGGCTCTGACAGGAGGATGCAGCCAGGTGGGCATTGGGCTCTTTTCTTAGGGAACAAGGGACAGGACAAGAGGAAATGGCCTCAAGCTGTGCCAGGTGAGGTTTAGATTGGATATTGGGAAAATTCCTCAATCAAAAAGGATGTCACAACCTGGAACAGCTGCCCAGGGCAGTGGTGGAGTCCCCATCCCTAGAGAGATTTAAAAGCTGTGTGGATGTGGCACCTGGGGACATGGGTCAGTGGTGGGTAGGGCAGAGCTGGGGGAATGGTTAGACACAATGGTCAAATAGGTCTTTTCCCACCTGAACAATTCTAAGATTCTATACACTTCCAGTGGCACTTAAGACACTTACCCCCACGACACAGAGGACCTTGTATGGCCAAACAGACTGAAATCCCATCCTGGGACTGAGGGACCAGGTCCAAATGCTGGTTCCTACTTTGGAGAACCTGCCTGGATACTTGTCTGCAATCTCAGTCAACTTCCCCATGGCACAAACCCTCCAGGACACCTTAAGCTCCTTGCAGAGAAGAAATTCTGATTTAGTCCTGTTTTTGTGCAGAGCAGAATACCTGGTGGGCACAGCCAGGGCCAGTAATCAGTAGCTAAAATGGACTTGCAGACACTCAGGTAACTTTCTCCACTCCTTGCATCCTTCTGGTGCTTGAATGAACACATTCCTCACTGCATTTGACAGACAGTAAGTTTCTCTGCACCCTTATGTCTGCTTGGGCAGGGTCTCATCTCTGTGTGAGGATCAGGAATATAATGCTAAGTCTTGGAAATATCTCTTGATCAGCTTTGTTATTAAAATGCCTGCAACTAATTAGCAACCACTGTTGCAAAGGATGGATTAAGATCACAGAATCATTGAATGGTTTGGTTTGGAAGGGACCTTAAATATCATTCAGTTCCACCTCCCTGCCATGGGAAGGGGCACCTCACACTACATCAGGGTGCTCCAAGCCCCATCCAGCCTGGTCTGGAACACTTCCAGGATCTGCTGCAGGAATGGACTCTGTGGGACCTTCCATTCCCACAACAACCCCAGATCCCTCTTATCCATGACACCCCTCAAGGCTGGGGGAGCAGAGCATCCCCAAGGAACTCAGCAGCTTCTCCTGCAAATGGAGGACTGGTGGGAATCACTGCAGGATGTCAGGCCACCTCTCCCACCTTCTTTCTGAAAATCTTAACAGAATTTTTCATTAAGCGAGGGAAATTAGGAAGGGCCGGTCTTAGAGTCACCACCAAAAGAGCAAAATTCTCAATTTAGCATGTGGGTTATTTCTGGCTGAACTAGCTAGCTGCCCAGGAAACTCAGCCTGAAGAGGGAAAGGGCAGGAAAAAGTAAAATCCTCTGAAACATCCCTGAACAAACCCATGTCTCCAGGCCCAGTCTTTCTGAACTAAGCATATTCCAGCCAGACCACAAACAATTGGACTGGTATCCCAAAGCAGGCACTGCTGGAGAGATTTGGGCATGGCAGTACTGCTGTGGTTAGAAACATCCATCATCACTGTCTTTGAGCCTTTAAGAGATGTTGTGGTCCAAACTGGAGGGACTGAAGGATCCCAGTCAGGATGGGATGGAATTTTATTGCACCTTAAACTACCAAGAGGTAGGTACCAAGAGGTCTGGGGAATATTGTTACTGATATATAATGAGGAAAAAGGTCTGAATTTCTATTTTAGAGGCCTGACTTCCCCCAGAAGTACTCTTCAGCAAGACTACCTCCATGAAAGGCACTATGATATTTCACATGCATGGATAATGGTAATTCAGCACTGCTTTGATGCAGGGAGCATCACAGCCCAACCCCAGCCATTTTCTATCCTTGCTATGGCTGAGAATGGGAAACACTTGAATAAGCTTGATGGTTCCGCACAATTTAATCAAAAACCTCTAAACCCCACAGAAAGCAATAACCACCAGCTCTAAGGATGAAGAACACAGGATTTGTGTTGTGTTTTCCCTTTGGCTTTCTCTCTCAAACTGGTTTCACTTGGCTCCAGTTTCATTTTTGTTTGCATTTTTCTCAGATGAGAAGGGAACAAGATGTCATGCTCACTCCTGAAAACAAAAATGAAATTATTCACACTTCTTTCATGCCTTTCTGTCACCAGGGGTAGAGACCACCCCAACTGCTAGATTGAGCCCACATCATCTGGACAGACAAGGCATCTAGGAAGTGCAGAAAGTCCACCTGTCAAAATGGTGGTGATCAAGATTTAAAACCATCTTTGAACAGCTGAGATGAAGCGCATAGTTTGAGTCTTACACGTATGCATCTTTACAAACATACAGCGAATGCCAGAAGACAAGCACAGCCAACCAAAACAATGCTGTGAGGGGAGAGATGTTTGTGATGAGGCTCAGAGTCTCTGGCTGCTGGGAACAGCATTATGAAACCCTCATGTGAGTTGCCTAGATGGGCACAATGCTCTTTGTCACCACCTTGGTCCCAAGGTACAATCACTGCTGACAACCCTTCCTTTGGGCCTGGACACCACATCTGCTGGAGAAGATTTCATTTGGTCCACTAGAGCATAATTAGACTCACTATAAAGCAACATGGTAGCACTGATTTTCACAATGATGGTTGTAAAACACCAGCACAGGCTGCTCAGAGAGTTGGTGGATGTCCTACCCCCAGAAACACTCAAGGCCAGGTTGGCCAGGGCTCTGAGCAACTGTGGTCTAGTGCAAGATGTCCCTAACCATGGCAGGGGATGGGACTGGATGAGCTTTAAAGGTCCCTTTGAACGTGAACTATTGCTTTAGTGTGATTCTGTGTCTTTACATCCAAAATTCCCGCTCACAAGCATATGGATGAATGCCCAACTCATCCCACCCCATTCACAGGCCCACCAGCCTGCAGACTGTGCTGCAGGAGCAGAGAGAGCACTGCTGGGCTGAGGGGACATGGCACAACACCCCCTGGGATGGCCTCACAAGCACTGAAAAGCAAACCCCACTGCTGCTGAAGCCCAGGGACAGCCCTCACACGCCGCAATGCTTGGCTGCACGGGCTGCCTGAGTCAGCTATTTTCTACCAAGCTTCATGGAAATGAATCTTCAGGAGGAATTTAAGGAGCTGTTTTGCAACAGCAGCTTGGGAAAGATATCCCAAGTGCAGATGGCATGTGAGATAGCTCTGAAACAGCTCTTTTAATGCTTTGCTGGATCTCCCACAAATCATGAGGGATGTCAAGACAGAGGCCCTTGCTGTATAGAGCAGGCAACCAGCTAGGAAGGCACCTCCTGGACTTCAAGGCTGACTGCTGTGGCTGGTGTAGAAATCAGTGCTGTGATTTCATGTAGAAATTGCTTGGAAATTACTCTCTTCAAAAACTACATTACTTGGAATTACGTTGTTGGATTCTCAGCGTAAACAAGATTGCAAAAATTACATAAAAGCCATCGGAAAACACAGTGACAAGGAACTGCGTCCAGTTTAGACAAAACAGTTTAAATTAAGACACGACCACAGTACACAATGTTTCCCAAACACAAACGGATCCTGGACTACTGGTAAGAATGTGGCTTGAATGAATATGGAATCATCTTTTACTACTTTGCAATAAAAGAGCTTATACTTCAGACTCCAGGCTGCCTCCTTTAAAAATACACCCAGGCTGATCAGTTAACCCGAGATCTGATAATCCTCCAAGAGATATAAACTTTAAACCCACGCCAAGATGCACAGACACAGCCCACCACCATCCTCTGTGGTCTGTCCCCCAAGACACATCCTAAATAGTACAATGAGCCCCCACCTGCTGCCTTTGTGTTCAGCTGTCTTCCTTTAGACCCCTCTGCCTCTTTGACCTGCAGCAAGGAGACATCCTAGGGTTTTTTTTCCATATCCTATTTATACCAGTGCTTTCTAGTGAAGAAATAAATGTCTTTCCTGTAGGAGCTAAGGCAAGATTTGACAGGATCTCCTGACAGCTGTCCAGACACATGAGATGACCCAAAGTCAATGGCAAGCAATTACTTCCGCCACAGGGATGCAGTAAAACATCAACCCAAGCTGCAGAGATGCTTCAGACTTAGGTGTGCCAGAATCCTTTATCAAACACACTAAAATAAATTCTTTAAACAAGATGCAGCAGCCTATAGCATTTAATGTAGAGATCTGGGAGCCAGGATTGATCCAGAAATTGATTTATTGCAACCCAGTGACAATCCTAAGCTGTTTCCTGAATGTTTGCTTAACTCTGTCCCACTGTCAAAAGAGGAATTCATAGAATTACAGATGGTTTGAGATGGAAGGGGCCTTTTACAGGTCATTTAGCCAACCCCCTCTGCAAGGAGCAGGGTCACCTTCACCAAGAGAGCTCTCCGCTCCTGACCCCACTCCTGCGTCCTCTCTCATGCTACCCCTAACACTCCCACAGAATTGCTAAGCTGTGCCAGGGTCTGATTCACTCCCAAAGCTTAATTTCTCTTGGATGAGTTTTCACTTGTCAGTTTGGACGGGAACACACTGCCTGGGGGCAGGCACAGATCTGGGCCACCTTCTGCAGCTCTGCTGTCACGTAGCTGCTGGCCCTTGCTGCCTGGGGACCTGCACCCCCAGCTTTAACCAGGAAATCAGGAAGATCCATAGCATCTGCACAATGCTGGGAATGGCTGGAGCAATGTTAGTTTAAAGGAAAGAAAGAGGCCTGTTGTCCACTCGTGCCCTGGAGGCTGTCACGCTAAATAAAGACATTATCAGAGAAAGAGCAGAGACCCAGCGCCTTCATGCCTGTCAATGACCCCGACACCTTCTGAATCAATCTAAGGGCTCTCTTTCCCACAGATGGTCCCTTGGAGACAGACTGCTGTGGCTGTGGTAGGAATAAATGGAAACAAAACAGTTAACAAATAACCAAAAATAGAGCACAGTTACTTTTTTTTTTTTTTTTTAATATGGAGATGAAAAATCCCTGGGTGATTTATGTGCCAGCACAGATATTAGCTGCATATAATAGATGCAATATTTTTAATACTAATATTTTGGGCTGAGACAAGAGCCGGAATGGAAAGTATTTCCAGTGCCTTGACTTCTTTATTTTGCAAACATCAGTTGCTAACTGGGGTCAGACAGAAATATTGTTTCTGCAACAAGAGCCCAAACAACTTAAGCTGGCAACTTCTTCACACACTAACCATGCCAGGAGGCCCTGCAGAGCTTCATCTTGTTGCTCCCTCCCAGGTCCCCGGGGCCAATATCCCCAGCTTGGGCTTGCAGGGAGAAGGAGTGGGTGGAAGATGCTCTTTTGCTGAGAGGGTGGCTCCTTGCCATGGCCAAAAACTGGAAGTCACCACCCAAACCATGCCACCATGAAGTGCTGCTGGGCTTCTTCAAATGGGCCAGGTTTCATTGAATGGCACTGTATGAGACAGTGGGTGCCATAAATCCTTTCATTTATACCCACTGAAAGTACCAACCTGTGCTGGCCCTCGTCTCTGAGCTCAGCTGCCAGACACTTTGGGGAGCAATTTGGCAGCACGAAGCCCTGGGTGCTCACTCCAAGAGGTGGCATGTTTATACTTGAGGATAGAAAGAAACAAGTTATTTCACCTCTATTCACTCCAGCAACCAACTGCTGGCAACACCTCCACGAGCTCACGCTGGAAAACAAGGTGTAGATGGATAAATCCATTTCCAGTGCTGAGGAGCCTGCCGGAAACACTCCACCAAAGAGAAAGCCATTTCAAGAACATATCGGTTTCCTAGTGCAGAGGAACCTGCCGCTCTATTTCCTTCCCTCAATTCTGGCTGGCTGAAAGAGCAGCACGTAGCCAGCCGTGTTTTGCATGGTGTGACACTGAGAGAAGCCCTGCAGGGCAGGCTCACGGGTGCCAGGGCTCACTCACAGCAGGATCTGGTGGCCAAAGGCTCACTGCAAGGTCTGTGGTGGGGGAAGGTCCAGCTACAGACTTCTTCCACCTTCTCACCTCGGTTTCCTCACAGCCAAAGGGGAGATGCTGAGAGCAGTCCTCTGCCAAAAGGCACCCTGAGGTTGGTGAAACACTGATGAGGTGTTTCATTGTCCATCTGTCTGGCTGTCTGCCCTGGGGATGGCTCTTGCATTCTTTCTCTGTGACCCATCCTACACCCCAATGCCTGCCCACACAATGAAGGCTTTCCTCACATGTTGGGTAAAAATAAATAAATCACACCACCAGCTACCAAAGCAACACCAATACAAGCAATACCAAAGACATGGACCTGCTGGATTGTACAGGACTGAGTCCAGAAGAGGCCACCAAGATGCTCTGAGGTCTGGAGACAGGTTGGGGAAACTGGGGATGTTCACCTGGAGAAAAGAGGCTCCAGGGAGACCTCACTGCTGCCTTCCAGTACTTAGTGCTTTACACTGATATTGTTGTACTTTTTACAGAGGCAGATAGGGATAGGACAAGGGGGGATGGTTTCAAACTTAAAAAGGGGAGATTTAGATCAGATGGTAGGAAGAAATTCTTCCTGTGAGAGTTGGGAGGCCATGGCACAGGTTTCCCAGAGCAGCTGTGGCTGTCCCTGGATCCCTGGAAGTGTCCAAGGCCAGGTTGGATGGGGCTTGGCGCAACCTGGGATGGTGGAAAGCATCCCTGTCCATGGCAGGGGAGTGGAACAGGATGATCTTTAAAGTTCCCCGCAAACCAAGCTATTCTAGGATTCTGTGAAGATGACCAAGGTGTCCCAGGAGGAGAATAAAAAATTGCTCAGAGTGTTCTGGAGCATCTCTTCTATGAGGAAAGGCTTAGAAAGTAGGGGGCTCAGCCTGGGCAAGGCTCTGTAGACACTTTATAGCAGCCATTCAATACTTACAAGGGAAAGAAACCTTATAATCATCACGTCCAACCACTAAGAAGGGAGAGCACAGCTAGGAAGCAGCACTGCTTGCTCCTCTCACCCTCTTCCTGGTGTGCCCTGCTGGTCACCAAGCCAGGAGACCTTGTGTCACCCATCACACCTCTCTCTCCTCTTGCTCTTTTGGCCCTTCTGTCCAGCTCCAGCACACCAACAGCACATCTAAGTGCAAGTTAAGAACTCTGCTGATGCAGGATGGCATGGCAAGCACAAGATAAGGGGAGTGATGTCCCAGCTGGAAGGCACAGCCAGCGGCACATGCGGACAAAACGCCCGCCCCGCTGGCACGCTGTAATTCATCAGGCCGGCTGAGCCCTGCCAGGAACAAGCTGCTGGGCTGGTATTGTCCTCTGGGGACCTGCAGCCCTGAGAACTAATTTAGTGCAATAACTCCCAGTGACACTGCAGAAAATCAAACCAAAATGATGATCTGTCTCTAACCTGCCTTCTGCCAGCCCCTCGGCTGTGGCGCTGCTGCCGCCAGCTCTGCTCGGGCAGGCAGGGCAAGCACCCACAGCTGGGATTGCCAGGACTATGAACACTTGTTTCCTTGAGGAGACTTATCACAAAGGACCAGCACTGCAACAAGGAGCTCTTCATCTTGCTCTCGAGGATGCTCAGCTTCAGCTGGTACAGCTTTCTTAGTCATGTGGTTTAGTTTTAGGTGGCTCTGTGAGAAGCCGGGAGTTGGACTTGATGATCCTTATGGGATCCCTCTATTTTGACAGTCTATGATTAAGACAAGGGGGAATGGTTTTAAATCAAAGGAGAAGATATTTAAATTAGGTATTAGGAAGAAATGATTGACTGTGAGGGTGGGCAGGCCCTGGCCCAGGGTGCCCAGAGCAGCTGTGGCTGCCCCTGGATCCCTGGCAGTGTCCCAGGCCAGGCTGGATGGGGCTTGGAGCAGCCTGGGACAGTGGGAGCTGTCCCTGCCCATGGCATGGGGTTGGAACAAGGCGATTTTCAAGGTTCCTTCCCACCCAAACTATTCTGTGATTCCTTATGGAGATACACCCTTTATTGCACTTGCTCCTGAAAACATGACCTGTTCCTTCATCATTGGTTCAAATTTTCTAAGTATTAGACAGAACTGCACCTCTTATTTTAACATCTCTGCTTAGGTGCTTTCAGCTGCTTAGAAGAGTTTCTTGCATCATTACATTCTGAACACTATGGTCTATCTAAATACTAGTATTCCTATTTTCCATTGCAGACAATATCCCACCAGACTCACTTTTGTGCTTGGAAAAAAAAAAAATCACTCCTGCATTGGCTGTGACACCCCTGTTGGGGTTGGGGTGCTCCCTCTGCACCCCCAAGTCCCCTCCAGTAAGCCTCATCAGCTCCCAGGAGGGCATGGAGAAGACAGGAGCATAAGGATGAGGATAAACCCCTGACTTCCAGACGCTGCTTCAAGGGTTCAGACCCACGTGCTGTTCAACCTAATTAATTTGATTTGGAAATCCTACTGAGAAGGAAAGGAGTGTTTCAACTTCTTCAATTCCTTCCTTTCCTCTCTCTTTCTTCTGTTCCAACAGAAGTTCAGCAATGCGCTGCAAATCATTTAGCTCAGTGCTAATTTTCAGTTCATCTCAAGCATTTAATTTTGTTCCAGCTAGAAATGGCCCTTTGGCCCTAAAATAACGTCTTGATATTGTTGTTTTTAATAAACATCCTCTCCTCTCACTGCAAAGCCCTCAGCAAATGGCCCTGAAAGAACAAAAGACATTTCTGTATTGTTTTAAGTTCTCTTCCTTTCTGAAAAACCTCAATTAAGACGGTGAAAAAGCTACTATACTCTGTAATTATGAACTCATTTCTATTCACTTGCTCAGCAGGAGAGCTTTGTCCTGTTGACCTCTGGGAATGGGTTTCTAATTCTCTTCCAAAATTTCACAGCCTTAAAACCGACACATTCATGCCAGCTGTAAAACACGTTCACCTTCACCCAGTATAACTTGAAATCTTCAAACCTGGGGTGAGAGCTGCTCCTGGGACTACTTTTATTTTGTGAGAGGGGCCTTAGCGCTGGCCATGAATGGACTGGCTCTGGAAGTAGTGCAACCCCTTCAAGACAGCCTGAAAGCTGCATGAGTATGGGCTGTCAGCTGATTGTAAGGAGTTTTCAAACAAATACCTTGCATGTCACACTCCTGGGTGATGGCTGGGATACTCTTTATCTTTCCTGTACAAGAACTACCTGGCCTGAAGAGGATGCATCCCAACCTCTTGACTTGCCAATGGGATGCTTGTGGGAAGAAGCGTGGAGACTTATTTTGGTTAAGTTCCATCTGGAAAAAAAATGTTGTGAGAAAAAATGCTGGGACAGCTTGATTATGTGTATCTTTAAACTCTCAGTGCAAGATTAAGGAAGGGAAACCACAGGGAAAGACATTTTTTTTCATGAGAGGAATCAGCAGAAAAGAAGATGATGCCTGAGGACACAGAATTAAGTAAAAATTAATCCAGAGGAGCAGATTTTCACGTAAAATGAATTAGTAATGTCCTTCAAACACAAGCTAGAAAAATAGCTTTAAAGTAAGTCCTTTACATAGGACTATAAATCACACTGCCTTAGAACCAGTTACCAATCCTCCCATGACTTCATGTGTCCATAACACACCTCAGAACATACATTTATTTCATCTTTAAACTTAGGACCAAATCTAAGGGAACACATAAACATTCTCAACACAGCTGAGGCACAGCTCATCAACCTATTTCCCAAAATCCCACTCAACTCCAAAGGCTTGGGTCAGCTCATGTTTTGCCTGAAATGTCCAAGAAGCACCCCAGCCCTGATGGCCACTCCAGGGGTCTCCTCAGACCTTAGGACACACCAGATGAATCACCTGGACATCCACCCACCAGCTCTCTGCCAGAAGAAAGAAGATGCTATCTCTTCTGGAAGAAGGTGCAAGTTGACAACTGATGTGACAGTGAGCTAGGGGATGTAGGCTTAAGGGGCTCAGGGCTAAACCTTTCCACCTGTGATGACAACAGCTCTGCTGCCACCTGTTAATGAGAAAAACAAGGGCAAGAAAAGGCTACTCCACACCTCACAAGGTGCTGAGAGACCAGTGACTGCTGTGGAATCCTGCTCATCAGCAGCACCAGCCAGTTTGGCTGGTAGACCTCAGAAGTGTCAGTGTTATACCTCTCCTATCTTACCTGCCTCTTTTTAATTCACTGTATGATTTTTGACTGATGTGTTGAGTTATATTTATATTTGTTGAGTTATATTTCTTACCTCACAAAGAGGTAAGAAAAAGAACAAGGGTGCAGGTATTTACTTCACCATATAACTTAGGGCTTGGTTTGGAAGGGACCTTACACATCAACCCATTCCACCCCCTGCCATGGGCAGGGACACCTTCCACTACCCCAGCGTGCTCCAAGCCCCATCCAACCTGGCCATGGACATTTCCAGGGATCCAGGGGCAGCCACAGCTGCTCTGGCAGCCTTTGCCAGGGTCTCACCACCCTCAATGGGAACAATTCCTTCCCAATAGCCCATTCAACCCGGTCCTCTGCCAGTGTGAACTCATTCCTCTTTGTCCTACCCCTACATGCCCTTCTAATCAAAGTCTCATTCCCAACTGAGACTGGGATGCCCAGCCTCAAGTATCTGTTCTTGCTGAAGAAAGCCCAGAAAAAATCCTTGTCCCAGGACTCCCTCCAGAGTGAGGTGTTTTGGCTCAACTCCTCCCACATCTCTTTGTTTTTTTGACTTCCTTGGTTCTGGTCAACATAGGAAGGCAAAATAAAGCAAGGAAATATGTTCTCTATAAGATGAACAGGCCAACTTTTCTTATGTGGGGGAGAAGCATCCTCCAAAGTTCACTGAACACATCCCCTCTGAGCATAATAGGAAGCTGGGCCTCCAGTTCATATCTGGTGAACGTGGACACACAAGGTAGGATCCAGCTGGCAGTGACACTGGAGATGCCTCACAGCATCTTGATTGGCTTCCAGCAACTTTGGAGCTGGTATCATAAGGTCTGGAGTCTGACAGCTCCTTGCATGGAGTTTGAGACAAGCTAGGGCACCTGAAATAGCACCTGTGATCATGGAGGAGAAGCCCAGCAGGCTCTGATAAAGGTGAACACTGAATGAGGTCTCCCATGTTCCCTGCAAAGCCTTGGATTCAAGAGTGGATGCCCTCCTAACCTTCTCCACAGTGGTAGAGCCACCATGAGCTCCTGTTCACTCCAAAATGCTCACAAAAATTACAGAACCACACAGTGGTTTGGAAGTGGGTTGGAAAGCGCTTTTCAAGACCACAGTTTTCCACCCCTGCCATGGGCAGGGACACCTTCCACCCGACCAAGCTGTTCCAAACCTTCACACTTGAGAAGAGCCATCAGTGACAACAACTCACTGACCTCCAGACCAGCCCCTGATACCACACAGTAAAAAGGTACCTAGAAAATACTGAGTTTTCATAAAAACCACCTCCACCATAGCTTCCACCACAGCCAAACACTAAAGTCCTGGATTTTTTTTTTCCGGAGCAATTATTTTGCTTTTGGTGAAGCAACATCATAAGACCCTGGGCCTATTCAACAGGTCATACATTTCTATCAAGGTTTCATAACAGTAACATGCTTTGCTGATGGTACATAAAATCTTTCAAGCAGCAGCAGAGATGGATAAAAACAACCTGCAAAAGCCTCCTGATGCCAAAAAGTCTAGTGGCAGCTTGGCTATTTGGATTAAATTTAGTCTGCAGGACAGGGGTCACTTCAGTCACCAAGACTGTGAAGAAAAAAAGGGTATTAAAGGTCTCGTGTTTTAGAGTTTTTATGTAATGACAAAGCCATTCAATAGAGAGGTGGCAACCCTGCAGCTGGGAAATGCACCCAGCTTGCTCCTGCCACTGCCTCCTGGCATTAGAAAAAAAGGAACAATGAAAGGAAAGGATAAAATTTGCTTAGATGGGTATCTTTTAACTGTTCTGCATGGGTATTTAGCTAGACACACAAGGAAGACAGAGCAGATATGGAGAACAGCAATGGACACACATCCCCTGATGTCCTGCTCATGAGCACCACGTCCTGCCAAAATCACAGAGGTTTACCTTTCTCTTGCCACTGGTGTCGAGCCCAAAGAGCTCTCTGACTTTTAGAGCAGTGCTTTGTCCTTGCACACACATAAAATGCAGAATCCTTTTGGCTGTTGCCAGCACCAGGAAAGGAGCTGTGAGCACAGCACCCCTTCTGTGGTGCGCTCTGACAGCAGGACGGTGGCCACACCACCTGCCCTCGGGGGTGAAGCATGGCTGGGCATATTTTCACTGATGCCCCCAACACATCAGGCCTCAGTGCTGCCAACACACCAGAAATGAGAACAGCTATGTAGAGAACCTCTACTCAGCCTGCCACAGCTTGAGACATGGGTGACAGGCAAAACAAATTTCCCAGTGGATGCTGAATACCAGCTGCTCCACCTCACTGCTCCTGGTGTTTCACATGGACCACTCGGATGATGGGAGGACCCCACACATGCAGCTCTGGGGATGGTGCTGGGGCAGGTGACTTGCTCTTAGATAAGTTGACCCAGGACTGATGCTAGATATAAATTTGGCTGAACTTCAGATGGCTTTTGCAGAGCTGTTGAATCATCTGTGCCCTGTAGGTACCAGAGCTCAGATTACTGCACGGCAATATCACAGAATCCTAGAATGGGTTCAGTTGGAAGAGACCTTAAAGCTCATCTTGCTCCACCCCCTGCCATGGGCAGGGACAGCTCCCACTGTCCCAGGCTGCTCCAAGCCCCATCCAGCCTGGCCTGGGGCACTGCCAGGGATCCAGGGGCAGCCACAGCTGCTCTGGGCAGCCTGCATCAGGGCCTGCCCACCCTCACAGTCAAGAATTCCTTCTCAATACCTAATCTAATCCTGCCCTCTGGCAGTTTAAAGCCACTGCCCTTTGCCATGCTGTGTCCTGCTCACTAAGCCATGGTTAAAAGCAGCAAAAGGTGTTGATGGAGCCAAAGAAGCTCCAGACCTCACCTCCAAGTGCTCCCTCCCGACAAGAAGCTGCAGTGCTGCCCAGCAGCTCCACCCGTGGCTGAGTCACACCAGCTGCATGTCCACTTGGTGTCAGGAGGTGGCTTTTTGATAATTTGAGGATTATTCCTTTAATGGTGAGCCCAGTGCAGGCTCTATTCTCAACAACCTCCTCCCCAGGAGTGGGGTCTCTGTACTGGGACCCCTGACAGAGCCTTCTCCTCAGCTCCTGGAGGGAAGGGCTGAGGGCAGGGTGATGCCACCACATCTGGGCAGGTCCTGTGGCTGTGCAGGTCAAAAGGGCTCCTGCTTGACCCTTCCTGATACCATTTCTGCCCTGCTCCATCACCACCTTACCTAGAGGGCAGCTGCTGGGCTAACCAGATCCAAATGACAACAGGTCCTACCCAACAGCCTCATGAGAGGGCATGGGAGTAACTACAAACATAGGGAGGAATGACTTTGTGCTGCTGCAACTCCCTCCAGCTCCCTCCATCTCTTACTCTCTTGCTGTCAATCTGACCTTCCTCTGACTTCCAGTCTTGGTTAAATGGCCAGTTTTATCCACTTGCTGCTCACAGGAGCGTGTTTCTTCAGCAGGAACTGCCCTTCCACCCCTGCATCTTTTACCCTTGACAGCATCTGCAGCCCCCAGCCTGTGCCAGGCAAGGCTGAACCAGCTGACACGTGTGAAGCAGCATTTCCTTCTCTGAGCTCTCAAGTTTATTTATCCTTCACTTCCCTGGGTGACTCTGGATCCTCTCATCAACAAACAGAAGGAAAAAAAAAAAAGGCAGAAAACTTTTGCTTTCCATTTTATCTCATCTTAAATCCCCCTTGCTGATGGCTCCATCTCACTCTGGCACCACATGGTCCTGCAACTCCCACCTGAGCCTGTATCGTGCCCCTGAATGAGAAGACCTTGCCCTTGGAGGAGCAATCTGGGCCAAGCTGATTCCTGGGGTGTTTTACGACAGGGTGAAGCAGCAGAGTGCCTTTATGGTGTTTTGAAAGGAAATTGTACAGGAACAATGTCCTGAGCAGCGCGGCTATTGAAAACCCTTCACAAAAGGAGTTTGTCACAAGAGGAAAAGCAGCTTAATCAGTCGAACTAATCACTGTAGGTGGTTGAGTGTCCCCGAGGATCTGTAAAATTAAATATAATGGGAAAAGAAATATATCACAGCTTGCCTACGCTCCTCAGTGGAGCCGCCAGCGGATATGGGACGCTCCCTGCCTGGCCCTGAGCCCACCATGACCATCCTCAGGGCTGTCCCTAGACAGAACCACCTCCGTGAAGACCCACTTGGCTGGGCTGGCAGGAGCCCCAGGAGGTTTCTCAGCAGGGCAGGCCCTGGTGGGGAGCTGGGACAGGGATGCCCACGGGGTGTGCTCGCCCCAGATAACCCGTGCGCGGCGTGGGCGGCGGCAGGAGGGTCACGGCGCTTACACAACCCTCCTGCCTCAGGAAGAGGAAACCGTCCCTGACAGCCACCCGGGGCTCTCCAGGGAAGGAGGATATTTCTGCCTCCCTCAGCTCTGAATCTAATTAAGTCCAGAAAACACATACACACAGAAAAAAAATAATCCAGACTGTTTTTTCCTGATCATTTAAGTGCAAAGCCGAGTTAATGCAAGGAAGTAAATAAAGTCAGACAATGCTAGAGAAAACTTGGGGACATTTCTGCAATTATTGAAATCTTTAAGTATTTGGGGCATGCTAAAAGGACATGGGGAGAGCTCCTCAGCCTTTTTGCTCCCAACCCTTCCCTCCATGTACAAGCCACGAGGAGCTGTGCGGCCTTCTGCTGCAGCTCCCCACACAGGGGTTTTATGTAGGATGGATTCCCCAGGTGCAGAAACACCCCTCTTAAAATCTCCTCCAACAGGAGAAGGAGGAGATGACACAAAGCTCGGCCACAGCTGAAGGTGGTGGTCCTTCACCTGAGGCTGGCTGTGATCCCCAACAATCCTGGCTGGGACAGGCAGGGCAGCCCCTCGTGGCTTTGGTCACTCAAGGCCTGAAGATACATCAGCTGCACAGAAGAAGCACAAGAGATTCCCACTTTTTCTACTGAAAAAAGGAATTCAGGGGCATTTTGAGAAGAGGGTATTGATTAACTCTTGGGCTTTTACTCCATTCTCTCTAGGACATGGGGTTGTTCTTCTCTCTGCCATCCATTCCTGTTCTTGGCCCCAGACAAGGAGAACCAAAAGAGCCATGAGTTACCAGCCAGCATCTCTGCACACCCAAGGATTTGCTTTTGCTAAGCTACTCAGCCTGATCTGACTTCTGAATCCAACAAGATGTTGGATCAACGTGATTTCAATGGTGCAAACTTTTTAAGACTTCCTCAAAAACCCTTTCCTGATTATTAGGAAAATTGTTCCCTTCCTCAAGTGACATAAAACCACTTCAGTACTGTTAACCAGAAGACCAAGAAGCAGGTACAACCCCACTTGTCCTATTGCAATTCCATATATTTCAACTCCATATATTCCCTGTAAAGCCTATCTGAACATGCAATGTTCTTTATCATTCCTACAAGGCTGGGGCAAGCCACTGTCCATGCATATCCATGCACTTCCAGGCCAAAGAATTTGGCCAGCTGGATCTTACATCCCAAACACATCACATCAGGAGACCGAGGGAATTGGAGGAACCTTGGGCAACACAAAGTCAGCTTGTAATGCTTAAAAAATAGGGGGTTTGGGAACTTCTTGAAAAACAAGGGGCCAAACTCAGAGCCCACCTGCCCAAGGAGATCACATCCCACACAACTTGTGCTGTGTTAGCAGGGAGGCACTGGGTTGGGAGAGGTTTAAGGAGAGGACTTGAGAAATGTGGGTTCTGTTGTGCCCCAGATTCCACAGTATCTTTCTTCTTGCAGCAGAGGTCGTGCCACCACCCAGAAAAATTCCATCCTTCCCTAGAGGTGGTGGCCCTTGGAAGGTCAAACTAAGCAGGCTTTGGTGCCTTTGGGCATGGTATGAAAACACCTGTCTGTGCTGCTCTCCTTCCATGACCCCAGCAAGCAGAGATGCCCTCCACCACCCTCATCAGGAGGTGGCAGTCACAGCTCCTGGCTCTAAGCCAACAGAGAGGACACTGTCTGCAGGATTTCTGCCAGGAGAGGTGGGGAGTGACTCCTCTACAGTTCTGATCACAAGCTCTTTGCAGGAAGGGTCCCAGCACCTCCTGTAGCTTTTACAGCACTGTGTGCAACCAAACCCTCCAGCAGATGTGGCTCTGATGTTGACTGCTGTGATAGAAAATGTGCCCAGTTTTTTTAATGACATCTAATTCACTCTTCATGCCTTTCCTATGCAACAAATAAAGCATGCATGCATGGAAAATCATAGGATCCCAAAATGATCTGGCTTGGAAGGGACCTTGAAGACCATTCAGATCCAGAAGCAGGGACATCTTCAACTAGGCCAGGTTACTCAGAGCCTCATCCAACCTGGCCTTGAACACTTTGAAGGATAAGGCACCCACAAAAATGGAAAAAAAATGGTTGGGGAACATAAAAACACAGCACATTGCACAAGGAGAGAGCTGTGGGTCACTCCCTTGGGGTAGCTTCTCCTGAAGGGAGCCAAAGGTGTGTGGCAGAGACCTCAGGGTAGGTGAGCTGTGCTCCTCCGCACCACGGGACAGCATTTCCCAAGGAAAGGTGACGGGAAGGAAGCAGGGATAGGCGCTATTTTACAACAGGGCCGGACACCAGGGCTGTTCTGCATGTGAAACAAAAGGTGCTGCACCAGCCCAACGCTGTCCCCATCTCAATGTCACTGCCAGGGAGGCCAGAGTAGCCCACACACGCTCTGGGAGGGAATCAATGCCATCTGCAAGACCAGCTGGGATAAAAAGGACAGATTTCTGGGTACCAATCTGCTTTACTGGCTTTTTTTGTAGTAGCTGTGCTATATAAAGCTCCAACCAACCCAAAGGTCACCTACAGCCAGGCAAGGCCAGCTGGGCCTGTGCATGGAGCAGAGGTCACACTGGGGGCTGAGCCAGGCTGGATGGCCACTTGTGAGGGTGACTCCTGCAGGAGGATGCCCAGCATGGTCCCCAGGGATTTGTCAGCCTTGGATGAGGCAGGAAGAACCCCTGCACCCCATTCAGGCATCACCTGTGGGGCCCAGGGTGCTGCTCCAGGACCCACCAGCTCCAGGAGAAGAGGAAAGGCTGCCCCATGGAAACCAGACCCAGTGTGCCCAGGACTGTGGGGCCACACCTGCTTCTAACCAACCCAGCAGGACAACCTCCTGTCTGCTTGCAAATCCACTGCATGCCTGCCCCACTTCTATCTTTGGCTGCTGCCAATTCCTCTCTAGGAAACCAGACCTTCCTCCCTTGGGTCCAGGCATCCAGAGCTGCTTCCCAGCCCCTTCCCACCCCATGCATCACCACATGGCCCTGCTAGGCTTCCTCCAAGCCTCACTGACTCTGATGTCCCATCCATACTCTTGCAATTTTGACTCTCTGCATATCCAGATGAGGTTTTAAACAAAAATCCCATTACTCCTGACTGTTTTGCCTAAAATAAAACCTCACCCTGAGGAATTTTTATATCACCTGTGTGGCTCCACCAGCTCTGGAATGGAGCTTTTCTGCCTCAGAGTGATGCCTGGGACATTAAGATAATAGCACTGCAATAAAGTGTAAACAGCTTTGTAGTCTGTGTTCTGATAAAATCTGGTTTTTTCCTATTCCCTTTCCCTTCCCCCTATTCCTGCCCTTCTCTTCCCCTACTTCTCCCATGCTTTCCGCATAAAATAAACATTCTGAGACCTAACTCACTGCTAGAAATCAATTTTAAGGAGCAAGTGCTCTCTTGGAGCAACTCAAGTGACACAAAAAGGACTAAACCTCCCCTCCTGGTCCCAAATGCACCACAGCGACAAGGGGACACTAAAAACCTCCAGCGGCAAAACAAGTGGCATGGGGAGGGAGAGGTGAAGGAAGGGGATGGGAACCATGCCTTTTCCTTTTAAATAATTACTTTAAAAACTCCTTTTTCACTCCAGCTCCCTGTGCTCAGGCCTCTCAGCTTTTAGAAATTGAAATAAATGTGGTTTTCTGGCTAAGATTTGATAGCACTGTGGAGGACTTGGGCAGAAGTGCATACCCTCTGCTCTTTCCATTTTATTTCATTTGTGACTGCTTAGGGCTGAAATGACCCCATGTGTCCTTGGAAATGATGCTGGATCAATTGGATTTTAAGGCTTTTTTCTCTTCCCCTAGGACATTATCCCAGTGCTGTTGGCCAGGGCTGTATCTGACCCTGTGATCTTCCAACCCCAGCCCAGGGCACTTTCTTTTGCTATCTCCCCTTGCCATCTGTGCAGGAGGCAGGGATGCCCTGGAGGACTGAATGCTTCTGTCTGCTGATGGTTTATCTGACGGGAACAGACAGAAAAAAGGAACAGAAATGCACATCTGTCTGTCCCCTCCCATCTTTCCAACTGGCAAGATTTTTGGATGAGAGGTAAGAACCAACATACAGCTCCATGGCTCATCACAGCCATGGGCATGGGGCTTCATGGACATGGCAGAAGACCTTTTGGCCCTGAGGGTCTCTCACAAAGCATCAAGCACTGTTTGTATGGCAGAAGAAGGCCAGAGATGGGAACAGAACCCCCTAAAATCCACTGTGGTTCCTCAGGGGAGCTCAGCCCAGTGCCCCAGTGAAGCCCACCTATCTCAGTCCAGCAACACAGCAGACTTGGTTATAATCATGTTTTGGAGATCACAGGGCTGCAACCCAGCTGAAATACCACCTTTTCCCACCACCTCAAATAACAAGATTAGACTGGCTTTTTGAATTGTGTACAGCTAAAAAGGAGGGAGTCCCCAGAAGGAGAGGAAACAGAGTTTACTGCTGACAAACCATTCTGCCCACAGAAGGATGTTTATAGGTTGCCTGAGAAAATTCTTTTTGGCTCTTTTTTTTGGTCCCTCAGTCAAGTTTAGGAAAATCAAACCACGCAGAGTTAACTACATCCTAACTGCTCATGAGACAAGATGTGATGGTGAGATTTGAGGACACACTCTAAGGTGTCTGCAGGACTTCACTAAAAACGCCCCCTGTGACAACTCAGGCACAGACTACAGTTCATTCCAGGGGAAAGCACTGGACACTTTTTCTCCTGTTCAATCATTTTTCAAAGTCGTGGTTTTAGAACTGCTTTATTGCCCTGGGTGAGTTGTCTCAGCTGGAGCAGAACAAGTCAGCAGAAATAAAGCTGAATGTACAACTAACTCCCTTATTCCTCACTTCTTTTCACATTTAACCATAGTCACGATTCCCATCAAGGACTTTAGATTCCCTCATATAATTGAATATGCATTTTACACAATTAAATATCCAATTCACTCGATTAAATTAACTCAATGGACTGAAATCACCAATGCCACAGGAATTTGGCTGCCTGCACAGCACATCCCCTCCCTCCCACGGACACCTGAGGCTGGCTGTGACCCCCTCTGAACCAAACCATACCCACTTTCCAGGCAGCCCTGAAACTCAGCAAATTTTCATTTTTAACAGAAAAAGAGGAAGCAAATCCCAAGGACTCGAGCTTTTACAGACAAGAGATTGCCAGCTGTCTCTTTGAGTACAAGTGGGGGGATCTGGCTATGCAGGAATAAATTCAAGGGGAAGAAAAGGTGCTTAAGGCACTCCTGGAACAATGCAGGACACATCCCAAAATATTTTCAGGATGTTAGTGCTGAAATTAGAGTTTATGCATTAACACTGCTGAACAGCAGCACTGTCTAAAGACTCACTACAAGACGGTTGAGGAAGATGTGCACCGAAGAAAAGATTTAAAAAACCCTCAAACACTGAAGAGGTTTCACCTACCTCCGGTCGTTTCTCCTCCTTCTGAACAGTTTTTTGGTGTGTGCGATTTCAGCTTCATGAGGCAACGGATGGTAACCCTGTAAAACAGAGGGAAAAGCAGCCATGAGCCCCAGGAGGCACCAGCATGGAAGGGGTGAGAGTGAGACAGGTCTGGATACCCAGCATGTGAGCCTGGTAAAAGAAACAGCTCCCCCAAACACCCCTACAACATCCCAGACCCCATAAAAGCAGGTTTGAAAATCCACAGATGTGATGCATCTCTCAGGGCTGTGGCAAGGAGCAGGGAATGAGGTTATCTGCAATTCTTCTGTACAGAAGAAACCACAGAGGGCAAATGGCTGGACCACATCTGTATAAATCCCATACACACGATGGACAAGGAATTCACCCACTTCTCACACGACATACTACGCCACCCAATTTCCCTGGGCTGCTGAAAAAACCAAAACCCAGCTGAAAAAATTTCTGTAAAGGAAGATGCTCAGCATCATTTTGAGGCTACCTGGGGAAAGCAGTAGGAGCCACAGCTGGTAGGTCTGCTGGGCCGTGCCCTCACCCCTGTAGGAAGGGAACCACCACATCAGAAGCCTCACTGAGGCTGCCAACTATGAATGAGTCAGCCTGTGCCACCCCTGCAGCAGGGACAGGTGAGAGCCACCTTGCAGGAAACAACTGAGGTGACAAGGATGGTAAATCATGAGCCCAAGCCCAAGATGAAGGAGGGCAGATTTAGATGAGACTAGAAGCAGAATTTTTTTACTAGTAATTAGGGAGAAAGTCTTTAATGTGAGGGTGCTGAGGCCCTGGCCCAGGGTGCCCAGAGCAGCTGTGGCTGCCCCTGGATCCCTGGAAGTGTCCAAGGCCAGGCTGGATGGGGCTGGGAGCCACCTGGGCTATCAGAAGATGTCCCTGCCCATGGCAGGGGGGTTGGAATGAGATGACCTTAAATTTCCTTCCAACCCAAAGCAATCTAGGATTCTGTGATTCCAAGACAAGGCAGTGGCAGAGCTGTGTGTTACCCCAGCTGCTGCCTTTCCAGTGCCCTCTTTCCACTGAAGGTGCCGACTCTGACGTGGTCTGTTCATCTGATAAGGGGGCTGCTCTATTTACTATCCTACTATGGGCATGATGAGGCTTTGTTAATGCTCACACAGAGCTCTGAAGTTCCTGGATGAAAGGCCCTACGTAAGTACAAAGTGTTATTTATTTTCCAGGGACCACAGAGCTGTCATAGCTATAATGAATTTTATTTATGCAGCATTGTCCTTCCCCAGCTGGCAATAAAAGCCCTGTAAAAGTTGCTCCTTTTACTTCCATCACCATCTATCTCAGCCTGGAGCTCCAGCCACTGCTGGGAATCACCACGTGCACGGGGCCAGGAGGGAGCAGCCTGGGCAAGGGCAAGGGCTGGGTGGGGATGTGCCTCATCCAGCAGCAGCTTTGTGACACTGGCATGACAACATAACACACTGACTACAGAAAAAAGTCCCTCTCTCTTTGTGTGAAGAGCCTTTGGAAATGACAGCTTATTTCAGTAGCAGTTAGTGAGATAATAGTATTTTGAGTTTCTCCAGGGGAAGATGTAATGGAGGAGAAAGGTTCCTGGGGATGATGAATTTAGGCCAGAGAAGGCACCACCAAGTTGAGGACAGACAGGGTTTATTGTGACCATCCATCCTGAGCACTGCAAAAAGCCTGGAGGAACTGCTGCTGCAGCAACCCCACAGCTCCCACGGCAGCTGGAGCCTTCCCATTCAGAGAGCTTCTCTCCTCCAGGCTTCGAGCCATAAGGAACTCACTGAGCCAAAATATAAAGCTGTTAGAAAAGGTCCAAAGGAGAGCTGCAATGATGCTGAGGGGTCTGGAGGGGCCACATGAAAAAGTGTCTGAGGGCACTGTGCTTGTTCAGCCTCAAGAGGAGACTGAGGCCAGACCTCACTGGGGTCTGCAGCTCCTCCCGGGGCACAGCTCTGATCTCTGCTCCCTGTGACAGGGACAGGACCCAGAGAGAACGGCTGGGGCTGTGCCAGAGGGGTTTGGGTGGGATATCAGGGAAAGGCTCTGCCCCAGAGGGTGCTGGCCCTGCCCAGGCTCCCCAGGGATGGGCACAGCCCCGAGGCTGCCAGAGCTCCAGGAGCCTTTGGACAGCGCTGCCAGGGATGCCCAGGGTGGGATTGCTGGGGTCTGTGCAGGGCAGCGGCTGGGCTGGGTGATCCTGGTGGGTCCCTTCCAGCTCAGAATATCCTAGAATTCCATGATTCTGTAGTAGCTTAGAATCACAGAATCCCAGAACAGTTCAGGTTGGAAAGAACCTTAAAGATCATCCAGTTAAACCCACCTGCCACTGGCAGGGACCTTTCACCAGACCACGGCGCTCATTCTGAAACTGCTTCACTGCTGAGGGCTGTGGTTTGAGCGCTCCTCATCACTCACTTTCACCATCCTTTATTTTCACTGAAGGCCTAGGAGGAGCTCGATATCTCTGAGATCTCTGTTCCTTTGAAAAAATTACTTGAAATTGGCCAACAGATACCAAACTAAATGAGGAAAGGAGGAGACACACAGAGTCCAACCCCACCAGCACAGCTAGTTTAGGAAATGAGGCTAAAAATACTACAATAATTAGTGAGGCTGTTTCTAAATGTTGTACTACCACAGCAGGCTAACACTTGGGTGTTTTTAAGAATTTAAGCTGCATTGCAGACACATGTGCAAATACAATTACCTCAGAAAAATGAAACTATCTCCACTCCACACAAGGACCAATTTCCTCTAGTGAAGACCTCATTAAAGCCCTAGGAGCTGCCTTTCTGCTCTTTCCAACTAGAAACCACACATACAGTGGTGCACTCCTGCATGTCCTCCTTGCAGAGAAGCCCTGTGCTTCCACAGACCTCTACCCACCAGCAGCTGACGTCAGCGGGATGAGAGATGAATTAATTACATGGGAAGAAGTTCCTAATCCAAGGAGCACTCCTGGAGACTGACTGTGCTTGAATAAAGGAGGACTTCGTGTCCCCATCTACGAAAATCAAACACCTCCTTTCTCCAGCTGAGCAGTTCCCTTCCTCAGTCCTCATCGTGAGACAATGTTTTGGAAAAAAACAGTCACTGATCCCTACTCTTGTCTATTTTGGTGCCTAAACAAAGCTAAATTTGGAAGGGAGAAAAGTTGACTATTTTTTTTTTTTTTTTTTTTTTTTTTGTGCGGCAAGCTGATGCAAAAGGAAATATCAGCAAATTGCAAGTAGGGCGGAGCGGCTGGAGAAGACCAAAGGTGATGAGTGGGTGGGGATAGAATCCCAAGGGCATGGTGAGACCTTTGATATTGATAACACAGCCCTTGTCTCGAGCCTGCTGCCCACCATGGGTCATGCAGCACAGCCCTGGAAGTGCCTTGAGCAGAGCCAGCTCACTGAGGACAAGGTGAATCTGAAATGCAGCTCTTCCATCCTTCAGCAGACACACTCCTTCTGAAGTCAAAATCCCTGAACAGAGCCAAAGGAAAATGTCTCTCAAGGCAGGAGACCGCCCTCTGCTCTGCAGTGGGTCTACAAGAGGAATGGGTTTTTCTCCTGCTTTGGCCAGAAACACCATGCTCAGATGGCCATGGTTTTCATAGGCAGGTTTGCAACTTCTCAATGGCAGCAAAATCACATTTGGTCTCCTTTCCACACTGATTTTATCTTGATATTTATTCACAGCTGGCTGGAGAAGGTAACAAACCAGCATTTCAGTGCAATGGGTGTGGGAAAAGCAAAGCACAAGGAGCCCATGGTCACCGAAAGAATTGCTAATAGGGCTAATTTTCAGTTTTGGAGCTAAACACTCTGTGGTTTGCATGGTGGGGAGCTTGGAGCAGAACCTGAGATGCCCAGGGGACTTCTAATGCACACATGCTCCAATTTAAATCATAAACATACATGCTCTAACAAGAAGGGCCAAAAGCTCTGGAAAAGAAGGGCTGCTCAGGAATGGTCTGCCCTCTGGGCCAGTCCCCAGGAGATCAGCTGTGTTGTGTATGACGTGCATACACGTTTTTAGACTTTTTGAGGAAAACAACTCTTGGAGAAGGTGATGTCCAGCAAGCTCAGGTGACTGTGGTATGGCCAGATAGGGAAATCTGTCATCTACTGGAAGTGCTGCAAACAGAGGACACAGGCAGCAGGTCTAAAGGCCAGTGCTCTCTTTTTGTGCTTTCCCTTCCTAATGAAGGTCCAACCTTCATCCCTGTCCATCTGCCTGTGGGAATACCAAAAGCTGCTCCCCAGGCACATTTACATGAAAGCTCAAAGAAAGAACAAATAAAATGCTTTCAAGACCTCACTGACATTCTGCTATAACCCAAGAGCCTCCACCTCTTTCCCCACTGTGCTGATCCTACCCCATCCCACACCCCAGCCCAGTAACCTGTGGGATACTGGCTTGGGAGAGGCACGAGGAAGAGGGGCAGGAACACAGCAGGGAAATTGTTGGATTTAGTGTTACCCTCCTACAACAATGACTTTGCTATGATTTTTCTTTTGTCTCCTCTGCAGCAGGATCATCTGAACAACCTGGAGGAGAGCACCATCTCTGCCTTATTTACTGGGGATGGTAAATTAGTAAAAGCTTAGAATGCTTTGGGTTGAAAGGGACCTTAAAGACCATCTAGTTCCACCCATCTGCGAGGAATGGGGCAGTCACAACTTCTATGGGAAGTTCTTCTTCTATGGGAAACCTGGGCCAGGGCCTGCGCACCCTCCCAGCCAGCAATTCCTAATTCCCAATGTGCCAGAATCTGTGCCTGCCCTCTGGCAGTGGGAGCCATTGCCTGGGTGCTGTCCCTGCCTGCCTTGTCCCCAGGGGCTGTGCAGCTCTCCTGGAGCCCCTGGAGGCCCTGGCAGGGGCTCTGAGGTGTCCCTGGAGCTTCTCTGGTGCAGCTGAACAGCCCCAGCTGTGCCAGGCTGGCTCCAGAGCAGAGGGGCTCCAGCCCTGGCAGCAGCTCCGTGGCCTCCTCTGCACTGGCTGCAGCAGCTCCAGCTCCTTGTGCTGCTGGAGCCGGGGCTGGGGCAGCTCTGCAGGTGGGCTCTCACCTGAGCCCAGGGGCACAGGGGCAGGATCCCCCTGCCCTGCTGCCCACGCTGGGGATCAGCCCAGGGCAGGGGGATCAGGCTGGGGCAGGCCCAGCCTCCCTTCCAGGAAAGCTCCCAAGTCACAATTCGATTGCAGGAATTAGGCTGAGCTTTCTTCCTGCCACTGATTCTTCTGTGACCACCCTGAGGCAGCAAATCACAGCAACTCCTCTGGCATCTGAAATCAAAAGCATGACAGAAGAGATAGCCCTATCTGGGACCAACCTGCACCCTCCCTCCTCCTCCTCTCCTCCACTGCAGCATTCCCAAGTGCAGCTGTTTGTTGCCTGAGGTGGCTGAACTCGTGGGTGTTTCACCAAGGCTCCAGGGGCTTCTAGGGGTTTGGATTCATTGCTTAATCCGTGTGGTTTTACAGCCTGACTTTCAGATGTGAAACCTCAACCCACAAAGCAACTGCCTTCACTCATAACAACTTATTCCGCCTCTTCCACAGATGTTCCCCATGCAGCAGGAACAACCCCAGCCTGTGATCCCCAAACAGGTGAAGACACCTGAATAGGAAACAGCAACACTGAAACCCTGAGAGTGAATAGAAGGCTGAGAAAAGCACTGGACTGATGGAAAAAAACAACGCTCAGGTGATGAGAGGAGGAAATGATCCAGCCACAGCGCAGGATCAGTCCCGCTGGAGCTTTATCTCAAGAGCCTTTTGTGCCCTCAAGAAACATCCGCCCTTGCTTATCTTAAACAAATGGTTGCAGAAGGCCTGAACTGAACAAACAGGTTATTAGGCCTGAGGTAGGAGCTGGGAGTTTTGCTCAGTTTTATTGCACACAAAGTTCAGGGTGGGATTTATTTTCTGGGGGAGTGGGAAGGGTGAGGTGGGGCTGGAATCACTGAGGACGCCCCATCTGCCTGTGCAAAGGGAACAACAGAAATTCCGAGGCTGGAGGGAGCATAAAAAGATAAATACATTGTGGTTCCAGAAACACAGAAACACACTCAGTGAATTTCAAAATCCTGCAGCAAGGCTTTCACCTGCCTACAGGATGGATCGTCCAGGGCAGGGAACTCCAGGACAGCACAGATCTGCAGATATATTTAAGTTTTATTGTGCCAGTCCCACAATCATGGTGCCTATGGGGCTGAATGTGACAATATATTCAGTACAACCATCCCAGCCAGCCCCCTGCATGTGAAAAACATGGCAAAGTTGCCACTGGCAGCATCCCCATCACCTCTATCCACGCAAGGCTGGCATTTCTGCTGGAGGTGATTCCAATGGAAGGTGTCCCAGCCCATGGCAGGGGTTGGAAAGAGATGAGCTTTATGGTCCCTTCCAATCCAAATCCTTCTGTGAATCCATGATTCAGTGATACATGAGTATCTCTCAGTCCTGCGGGTATTTCCAGCAGAGCTCTCTCCTCAGAAGCCACTTTCCTCTTCCTCTTCCAGGAATTCCCATGGCTCTGGTCTGTCACCCACAAGGGGATTTTTTTTACATCTTAGAAGGAGAGAGCTGAGGCACAAACCAAAGCCTTGACCTGGTCTGGAGGCCATGGAAGGACACCAAAAACATTGCCAGGAAGCCACACAGAAATTATTTCCTCTCTGTTAAAATGCAAGTGATAAATCTGTTCCTTTAAATTGCAAGCTATTCATATTTTCCTGTAAGGTGCTTACAATAAGAGTTGCTTCTGAATAAGCAAGCAGTTGATGGTCAACATCTAAGGAATAGAAAGTGCAACAATTTTGCAAAATACTCCCTACACAAGATAAAAGACAGGGAAACCCTTTTATGGCTCTTTATGGTTCTACCATCCTTCCTCACCCACAACACAGCACAAGTGGGTTCTGCATGTGGACACCTTCTTCAACCTCAATGATTGGAGCCAAGGCTAAATTAAACTACAAGACTGACAAAGAAACTAATTTCCAGCCATCCAGGAACCACAAAAGGAGCAAAACTCTCTGGGTTTTGCCACCACTGATCTATGAAGCTCTGTAGTGCAGAAGAGATGCTCTGTGGGACTTTAACAGTAGGATGTGCTGGCCTGATGAATCATGGCATAGTGCAACGTGCCCCAGAGAGGCTCCAGGAACATTTGGATAACATTGTCAGGCACAGGGTGGGATATCTGGATGCGTCCTGTGCAGGGCCAGGAGTTGGACTGCAGTGATCCTTGTGGGTGCCCTCCAGCTCAGGCCATTCTGTGGTTCTGTGATTGCAAGTAATTCCATAAGAGATGTCCCAGTTTGGAGGATTTATTGGATAACTGCATCTTTGGGGTGTACATCATAAACCACAGATTGCCAGCAGAGGCTGAGTATGCAGTTGCAGTACACACGCCTCAGTGATGGGCACAATGGAGGAGACTTTTTCCAAAAAAAAAAATGGGTGGGATGGTTGTGACTGTGATCTGGACGGTCACAGCTAAACATCACTCCTTAGCTATCACTAAAACCACCTGCAGTATTCCCTGTAGGGCTCTGCCCTTCCCTGCTGGCCCCAAGGACACAAACTCCTGGATTCCCACTTGCTCTGGTGTGCACTTCTCACAGAATAATGGGTGTTTCCATGAACCACAGACTCCACACGTGCAGTCCTAGACCCAAAGAAGTATCATTCAGACACTTCTTTTCCCATCACCTCTCCTTGGTGTTTGTGACTGGCTCCCAACAGAGAGCAGACACACAGATAGAGGCAAGGCAGCATTGAAAATACTTGGTGGCACAAAATCCTTGGTGGCAACCAAGCTGTCCCCCCTCATTCCTCTGCAGCCAGCTCTGGGATGGCACAGAACGCACAGAGAAAGGCAGAACAACCCAGCATGGAACTCCCTGTGCGGGGTGAAGGATGCAAATGCAATTAAAGCATTAGAATAATTAGGCAAAGCATCCCAATTAAGGCATGGCCTGAACCTTCCCTGACGCCTTCTGCTGATTACTGACAGCGCGTTTTCCGGGGTCTATTTTTAACTCTTGGCCCCTGAGCTCCTGAATTATACATAATTCAGAGATAATAAAACTTTAAAAACCAGGACAAAGTCTCCTAGGAGGACCTGCCCCTGCAAACACAGCAGGAGGAGAAGCCCAAGCAGGCCCAGCTGAGGCAGGGAGATGGGACAGGCTGGAGACACTGCAGCACTGAGACAGGGTGCTCCAGACACCCGACACGGACACATGGTGCCATAGGAAGAGTATAAATAACAGACAAAAGAAATCCCCTTTTGTTACCAGAATCCGCAAATCCCAAATCAGTTACAAGCTGACTTAGGAAATGGAGCTTTTTCCCATGTTGTAGCAAAATGGGAACAATACTTTGCGAGTGGAAGTAACTCTAATTGTTTTAACTGATGTTATTTTAGTGTTGTTTAGGTTTATTGTTTATTTGTATGTATTTCCTCTACCCTGGTCAGGCTTAAAAACAAACTGTACTGTCAGCAGTAAAGCATCCCATCCATAAATAAATACATTTATCCAGTAAGTATAGTTATAACCACACCATTGCTTGGAGTCCTTAAATGTAGATTATTTAAAGAATCACTAAAATAAATGGCACTGATGACCTGGGTTTGCTTTTCCCTTGAAAAAAGGAGCCTTTTCCAGCTAATATTGGGAATAAATCCTGCCCACATCACTTGTGACCAGGAGGCACCACATGTGCTGTTTGGTTTGCAGTCTGTCCAGGTAGCCCAAGCTCATCCTGAGAAAGGGTTGCACTACTCTGAAAAGCTTTTCTTACATTTTCCTTGGCTGGCACCACCTTGGGGGGTGAGGGAGGAATGGCTTTACCTGGGCCTTAAGACCCTTATGAGGTTAGCATTGGAATACTTATACTTTGAGATATTTCAGTGCCCCTGGGACCTCACTTTTCTTTATAATATACATTTCCTCTATGTGTGTCATGCTCCCCAGTCTGGTTTTTCCACCATCTCCATTTGTGCACCTCAGCATGCTGTTTGACCATGTCTCTCCAGCTGAGATGAGGTGAGGTGGGATGGCAGGAGGTCCCTCAACACCTCCCCACTGTTCCATCCTCACAAGGAGGAGACCCACAGGCAGAACTGGGATAAATCCTTAGGGGGACCCATAAACACACCTGTTAGGGCCTCAGGGAGTTTAGGAACCTCTTAAGCTCAAAACTTTCTGTGCTATGCCCAGCATTGGTACAGCCTCCTCTGGCCAGGTATGCTTGAACCTCAGTTTTGCTCCCAGGTGATGTGGGCCACATCCAAGAATATTTCCATTTCATTACTATTCAAAAAGGGTGTGTTCTCCATGCCCATCTGTGCAATCCCCCAGAACCAGGCCTCTGCTCATCTTCTTTCGGACAGCCTAAAGGAGCTTCAAGATCCTGTAAGCTCCTGGGATTTGGGACAGTGCAACAGTTATGAAACACCTTATTTATAAAGTGACAACTTCACAGCCTTGCACACAACAGGTGGCTTCTTTTTTCTTTCACCATGGCTAGATCCAGAGGCAATAGGAGAACTTTCTCAGTGCTCAGTGCTTGGCACTTCCCACTGGACACCTTCCAAGTGCATGAAGTTTTTCAACACCATCAGATTGCAAGCAATAGTTTATAATTCAACAAGCTTTTTGTTTTTAAACATGATCCATATCCCTATGATCCATATGCTGCACTATCAAAGCAAAAGGGAACTTTGGCATCTTCTTTAATATGGTCATGATAGTGGCAGCCCCTCTTGGCCCACCAGTGGGCACTTCTCACAGACCTTCATGGCTAAAGCCTGCTCCTTTCCTTTCCTTTGCCAAATCCCTTGTGTTGTGATGGAAACGTTCTCACACAACAGATATTCCTGTCTGCAGTTGGCTGAAGACAGAGCCAATGTACTTTCCTCAGAACTATGCCTCCAAGAGAAGCCTTTTCTCCTCTCTGAAGCTGCTGCTTAGCCTAGCTCAGCCCAGAGAGATCATGTGAGGATCTCATGTGTCTGTCACCTTTGCTTGGGAAATATCCCAATGTGCACATGCCAATTTAATCCCATAAAAGCCTTCCTCTTCCCTTGAAAAGTCCCACTCCATGGGAGTGTGGGGCTGTGCAACACAAGGGACTGGCTTGCTCCTTGCCAGTTCAGGGGCAGTTTGTACCTGGGGAGAAGAAACTGCTCCTTGAGCATCCATCTGATCCCTCCCAGGATTTTCCTGTTATGCACTGAGGATCTAGGATTCCTCCTGCTGTAATGGGCTGTAATGCAGGGAAAAGCCCAGAAAACAAAATGCACTTGACACAGAGTACCAACAATATCACATCACCTATTAACTGCACTGGTGATTTTTCACAGACCTCCTGCAGACCTCTGTGAGACACAGGCTACTTTGAACAGTAAAACAGAGATGAGTAAGAAAAGCATGTTTGTAGCTGCAGTGTCCAAATGTGACACTGGAAACACATCTGGCATCTCCACCAAGAAAAGAATCCTCAAAAACTGTTTTCTATCTAAAACTGATAGAGGACAAGCAGCAGGATGTCCATATCAGTTCTCCCGAGCCTTGCAAAGTCCAAATCTCAAACCTGGCATCTCCAGAGACTGTGGCATCATTCATACATCAGCTCTCCTGCCAGAGAAGGCATAACTTACAGCTGCTTTTGTGATGAGTACCAGGTGCTGGGTGAAGCCTCTTCAATTCATTTCATATTGGTCACAAGGATGCACCTTCAGGTGCTTCACAAGATCCAAGTGGGGACAAAAAACATTAGATTAGGTTGGATATTAGGAAAACTTCTGCATGGAAAGGGTTGTCAAACATGGAAGAGGGTTGCCCAGGGCAGTGGTGGATCCCTCATCCTTGGAGGGGTTTTAAAGCTGTGTGGATGTGGCACTGGGGGACATGGGTGAGTGGTGGCCTTGGCAGTGCTGGGGGGATGGCTGGACTCAATGATCTTTTTTCCAACCGAAACCACTCTACGATTCCCTAGGAATCAGCACCAAAACTCAAGAAACCACACAACTCCTGGTTACGTTTTCATAGGTCAAGTGACCAGCACCAAAGACACTGCCCACTGGGATGTCCTGGGTCATGCTGCCCCTCCTCACTACAGTTTTTTCACCTGCTTTCTAATCTCCTTGATGCCTTTGCAGCTGGCAGAATCAGGCCTGTGATGGGCTCAGCTCCAGAAGCTGGAAAGGGTCTGAGATAGTGGCCACCAAGACTGGAATGGGCAGTGAGCAGAACAGGGCATGACAGGAAAACTGCAGATGCACTAAGTGATTACAAAGCTGGAAGGAGACACCAAACTGCTTGCTACCAGAGAGATGGTATTTTTGGGAACCAGCACATCCCCGACGTCTGCCAGTTCTTTTCTCTGCCCAAGACTCCTGCCCACCTCCATCAGCACCACAGCCACAAGCATCCTACAAGCTCTGCCTCCAAAGTAGCTCTGAAATCACAGGGGGATCCTACAGGAGCCCTAGGATGCCACACTCCATGCTCACCTGAGGAAATCTCCTGTGGCCTTAAATTAGGTAGACAACTATCTCACTAAAAGTGGTTATAGACATCCTGACTGGCATTCACACATAGCTAAAGAAGGGTAGATTTAGGTAAGATATTAGGAAGGATTTCTTCCTTTGTGAGGGTGCTGAGGCCCTGGCACAGGGTGCCCAGGGAAGCTGTGGCTGCCTCTGAGCCCCTGGAAGTTCCAGGTGAGGCTGGACCAGTCTTGGAGCATGCTGGGCCAGTGGAAGGTGTCTCTGCCCATGGCAGGATGTTGGAATGAGATGGTGTCTGAAGTCCCTTCCAACCCAAGCCATCCTATGATTCTGTGGCACTGCTCCTTGCCTGCTTAATTTACATCCCTGTACAAGATGCTAAAGGCACATGGGGCCCTCCCTCCTGCCTGCTGGGATTGCAGACAACCCAGTGAGCCAGGATCTCTCAAGCCTGCCCTTCCCAAAACCAAGTCATCAGACATCTGTGACTCTGTGCTTGGCAGCCTCAACCTTTCTCTCCTTATCATTGCCAGAAATTATTCATTTAACATCCCTGGCCTCCTGCCAGCAGAAGCGCGGTGTGAGGAGCAGAACCATCTCCTCTGCTCCTCCTGTGAACCAAAGCAACAAAAGTGAGGCTCTTACTCAAGCAAATTAAAAAAGAAAAAAAAAATTCCCACCAGCTAAGAAAAGCTGGAGGTTAATATAAATTCCATGGGTTTGAGGGGGAAATGGAGCTGCATTCAAAGACTCGATGGCTAACCACGCTTCCTCAGTCTGGCAACTGCCCGCTCCCCCGGCAGAGTTATTGAGGAAGTTAGATGAGTGCTGTATTTGTTCCAGCTGCACATTTCCCTTAACCCCTGGTAGTGATGTTTTCAAAAAACACAGGTCTTGTTTTCTTGACGGCAGTTTTTCATTTTTGTGCGTGCCACGGCTACAGTTATTAGCTTTAAGTACTGTCATTTGTAGATTAGAACTGAAGGAAAAAAAACCCCGTTGCCATTCTAAGAAGTCCAGGCTGGATGAGCAAAATGGGGGATTAGAAGAAGGCTTTCAGGAATTAGCTTGGAACAGGAAAGAAGAAGATAAAGCCATTATAAAAGCTTCTGCTAATACAGGAGTCTTTTTTGTTGTGTTAATGCAGCCACACAAATTCCTATGAAGATTTATTAGTCAGGTCATAGAATCTGCTCTCCTTTCTTCTTTGATGATAAAATCAAGAATATTTTCCTCCACTAACATGCTCCTTTCTCTCAACGGGGAGGAAATAAATTACACACTTTCCCAAGACTGTGCCTGTGATATACAGAAGGCTACAGGTGAGGCTGATGCCTTCATTCCAGAGAAACAGATGCTGAAATTCAGGTGCCTGTTTAGAGGCCGCTCTGTTTGGGATGCTCCCTGCATGGTGAGCTCAGCCTCAGGTCTGTGGCGCCCAGCACTTGATGGAGCTGGGATACACAGCACTGTCCCCTTCCAGCATCCCAGACCTGCACAGCACCCGCTGTCCCATGGAACTTCAGTCCAGCAAAGCACTTACTTTATGCGATTCTGCTCCTAAGTCTGCTATTTGCCTTGGCCTGCAGCCAGCCGAGCACTTAGGCACATGCTTAAACTTAAGCACAAGAGTAAACAGATTGAAGTCAGAGGGACTTAAAATTAAGCACATATTTCAAGGATTTGCTGGATAAGGGCCTTAACCCTGGTGTGCAGCATTTAACTGGGATGATTCCCAGCTGATTAGCTTCCCCTTTTCCTCGACCTCCCCTCCACTGGACTGGGAAACAAACGGTTTCTGTTTTGCCACTATGCTAAAGGCCTGGCTTTAAAGAAACCTTGTCAAGCCTCCAGGCAAGCATGTCTTTCTTTAATTATACCTGCCTGTGAAATACCTTCCAGAAATCCCCACCCAAACAAAGCCTCAGGAAAGGAAATAACGGAAATTCTTGACGGTTTCCACGGGGGAAGCGATCCTAACCAGTGAGACGAGGCGCACGTAAGATGAGGCTGATGACTGTTCCTACTGTACACAGCTCCCAGCACAGGGAGACTCCTTAAAGCTCCAGCAGAAACTCCCAGCTACTTCAGCCCTCACCTCCCAGGGCAGGATGCTCCCTGAACCTGTCCCCTGGACGTGTCTTTCTGCACACGTTAGGATCTGAAAAGATATTTGGTGACCACACAGAGGAAGAAGAGAGATGTGGAAACACGAAATCCATGAAACCACCCCAGCAAACTGCAGCACCCAATGGGGAGCCTTTCAAGATGCCAAACAGCTTCCAAAGGGCTGGAAGGGACTTGCAGGATGGGGATATGGTTTGCCATTCTACGCCCTTTCACATGAGCTTTTAAACTTTGTTTTGATTGCATCTACCCATGGTAGAACCTTGGTGGCTGTGGGTAGGTAGGAAGGTCTGGTAGGGTGAAAGCCCTCTTGGCAAACAGGCACCCACTCCAAACAGTCATCACAGGCAAGTCTGACAGAACAGAAAAGCAAAAGATTAGAAACCTGGACAGAGAAGACGGAGATTTTCTGTGGATTTCTTCTGAAACAGGACTGCTCTCATCAAGGAGCAGTCTGGACTTGACTGCTCCAGACCAACTTGCCAGGACTAAGAGTGGACTAAGGGACCATCACCAAGTCCTACTCTCATCCTGTATCTGTCCCCCAATAATTCACTTCTAACCATGCTCTGCTGCATTACTCTCTGCTCCTGAACAGTCAGTCCTTCCCACCAGGACTTTAACTTCTGATTTACCTGTGCTAAACATAGCCAAGGCACCAAATAACCAAGTGCCTTTGGATAAGCAAGATGCCTGGGAAAGATGCCTGGATTCCTCCATCCAACTGCAAATCACTCTAGGTGACTACTAAATCATTCATTTTCATATGCACAAAGACTTCTGTAGAAACACTTTGTGTTTTAATACAACCTAATGTCAGAAATATTACCTTAGATCTCCCAGAAGAGCACAGCCACCAGCTGCTGCACTACAGCCTTGTCCTTCCTGAACCAACAACTCTCAGAATTTGAGGACTTGCAGAATAAATTCATGTTCTGCCTTGTATGCAAACCACGTCAGGAAAAGATGCAGCAAGTAGAAGCCAAACAAGGCAGTTTTCTTCTCCTTCAGACAGGAATGTCAGGATGATCAAGTAGTCCCAGAACTCCACCTCTAACTTAGCAGGTTCCCAGCCTTAGGTACACTTGCAACCCTTGGAGCCACTTTAATTTTGTGGCCTCACTGGCCACGAGCAGCTGGGCATTGGTTCTCTGGAATATAAGCAACAGAGCTGTATCTTGGAATTCTGCCACACTTCACCTGCCCTCCACTAAGGTCAACAAAGCCAATGTAATGATCACTTATACTTGGAAGCACCACCTAAATCCTGGAGCTAGACTCTGTGTGCAGAGATCAGAGAGCTGCTTCAGCCCAAGGAGAAAAGGCTGCAAGAAGAACCTGCACCTTTCTTGCTTTTACCTTCAAAAGTGGGCATTTGTGAAAAAATAGAAGAGTTTAAATAACAAATCTGTTTGCCTAAGCACTTAAAAATGGAGCTACAAATGGTTTTCCTTTCAGCTAAAGGAAACTGTGTAGCACATGTAGCCCCAACTGCGAGAGGGGTGGGGGCGAGGCCCTGAATTCCACCCTGGCCGTGAGTGCTCTCGCCATTCCCTCAGAATTCCAGGCAAGACATGGGACAACTCTCCCCCACCTCTGACAGGCTTTCATAACCATGTTTGGTCTGGCTTCAGCTCTCGCAGGAGAAGAGGAGTTTCCACCCGCGAGGGGACGGAGGAGCCGCGGCGGCGCTGCTCGGATCATGTCAGGTCGCACGTACGTTTGAAGTCGGCCACGGCATTCTCAGCGGCCAGGAGCAATCTCGCAGGGGCTGCTTCCTCCGCCGCTCGCAGGGCTGAGCCTCAGGAAAGCTCTGCAGCGCGAGGAAATCCTGGCCATGGCCAGCGCAGTGTTATCCACACGGCGAGGAGATAAAAACGGCAGGAACTGCCTTGCGGCGAGATCGCCACCGCCATCCATCCACGCGGTGCCAAGCCCTGGGACACGGCCAGGCCAGGTCAAGCATGCTGCTACATGGTTAATTGTGTCAAGAAAAAAAAAAAAAAAAAAAAAGGTGGGTTCCTACAACTTGATGAGCATGATACACTCTCCCTCTGGCAAATGCATCAGGTTTTCAGTGTATGATGTGGCTTCCTGCATTGAACTCAACTTCTCTTAGAAGGCCACAGGTCCCACCTTCTCCTTTGGGAGGAGATACCATCTAGTCTGGCAGATATTACCTGAAAAGACAATCACTATTCATGGTGGCAGAAGCCAGCATGGGCAGCAAGTTTTGTGACTGCTTTGGAATCAAAAGAAATATCACAGAAACCTTAGCAGCCCTCTGACCAGTGCATGACCTCCTTCCTGGAGAGATGCAGGACGTCCCTTCATGACAGACAGGACTGGTGGGCACATTGGTGTGGCCCCACAGCACCCCCTGAAGACTTTCTACCCTAGGGATTGCTGGTTCAGACCTTCATGTTTTTTTATATACATCTGAGGAGAAAATCTTTGAAAGTGCTGGCTTGAAAAACTGAGTGCTGCCAGGTGGTGGTGAATCTCTGGAACAATTGTAACATGTCAAACAGCTGGGCCTCATTCAAACCCATCCTTGCTGGAGACTACACACCTGCAGCACACAGGCCTTGCACCTGCACTATGGGAGCAGCAGAAATTCCCCCTCTTGGAGAAGCCAAGAAATGGAGGAGGTGCAGGGCTGGTGGGACGTGAGGGCTCACCTTCCCTGGGTGTGGATTGGGCCACATGTTGAGCAAGTGGGGAAGATGCTGCTGTGGCATGGAAGGAGCACCTAGGCAGGGTAAGGGGACGGATTTCCCCCCACCATGAGAAACACCCATTGGTAACTTCTCCAGGCGTAACACTGCACCAGAAATAGATCTCCTCTGAGATTTCATTTTGTTTTCTCTTTCTTCTTTTTTTTTCCTTTTTGCAGGATTACTGAGTTCGCGGAGTTTCTCTTTAATGTCACATGTGTGGCTCAGGTCCCTCAGGCCCCAGCAGAAACAGCCTGGGATATTTGCACAGACCCCTCACAATGGAAGGAAGAGGGTGTAGGAGGGAGGATCAGGCTGCTGACCCCTTTATTGTTCTTGGGCCAGAAGAAAGCTTCCTCCTGGCTTAAGAACCACAGCGCTGAAAAAGTTTTCCAGCCAAAACGAGTCAGATGGAGTCACTGGGTGGTGTTTTTTATTATTTTTTTTTTTCTTTCTCCTTCCCCTGCCTCCCCCTTCGGTCAAGCGACGGGGAGTCACAGGGTTGTGCTCCATTCACAAAATACCTGCTGCACATCACGTAGTCCTTCCCCCCGACGGTGGGGAAAGGCGCTGTAACCCAAGCAAACGAAAATAAACCTTTTTTTTTTTTTTCTTTCTCTGCAGATTTGAAAAAAAAAAAAAAAGAAAGAAAAAAGGGAAGAAAGGATCCTGCTCCCAGACTGACGCCTCCAGCGTGCGCCCGCCAGGGAAGGGGTAGGCGGAGGGGGGAAACAAGACGACGATATGAAAGAAAACAAAAACAGCAAATTCTGCTCTGAAAGGATTAAATGGAGGTTTTCCAAAAAAACACCCCGCCATTATATAACGAGGCTTAGCTCGGAGTCACCGGGGTCACACGATGCAGCAGACTGGAAAAACCAAAGCGCAGTGTAGCCTTTTAATTGTTAAGCCAATCATAAAAAAAATAAAATAGAAAACCGGTATTGTGATCGCACGACACGAAGTGTCCACTCACATACTGATGGTCAGGGTACCTTTTTTACCCCCTTTTCTCTTTCTGGCTGAAACACCATTTCGGTGTGAGCCTGACTCCGTGCCTTGGTGCTTATCAGGGTGCTTATCAGACCTGTTGTGCCGGGACACGGCCGGCTCAGGGAGCGCGGGGACTGCGCCGCCTCCCGAAGCACTGAGCGACACGGGGCTGGCTTTGCTCTGACAGCAAAATAAAGCACCACTGGAAACCTTATCACAACAATACGGGTATCAAATCACACCCCCGAGCTTCCAGATCAAGATCTGCATGCAAGGAGATGATCTTTCAGCACGCTGGTTGCACCTAGGAGCTGCCATCCACAGCCACCTGCCTAGTCTCCATGTTCTCCATACCCTTCAGGCTGAGTTGCTTGTTACAACTACAGGCAATCCTGAAGCTTCTTCATCCCTGATGTCTCCCAGCACTGTCTACACCAGAGACAGCCTCATACAATTATAGAACCATTTAGGTTGGTAAAGACCTCTCTAAGATCACCTAGCCCCACCATTCCCCCAGCATCATCCAGCCCACCACTAATCCATGTCTCCAGATGCCACATCCACATGGCTTTTAAATCCCTCCAGGGACAGGAACTCTACCACTGCACTGGTGAACCCATTTCCTTGTTTAACAACCCTTTCCATTAAGAATTTTTTTCTCTAATATCCAACTAAACCTCCCTTGGTGCAACTTGAGGCTGTTTCCTCCTGTCCTGTTGCTCATTACGAGAGAGAACAACTAACTCTCCCCTACAATACCCTCCTGCCAAGCAGCTGGGAGATCCTGGATGCAGGGCTGAACAAGCTCCATGGGCAAGAGGGATGGGAACAACCCAAACAAGAAGAAAATCTTGGAAAACCAAACTTCCATTAACGACAGGCCCGATGGCTGGAGTAGAGCAGCCACTGTTGTCATTCTGTGGTGTGCCCAGGGAGTCCAGCAGCAGTGGTGGGATGGTGCCATCAGGCTGGAAACCTGGGTATCATCCTGAACTCATGTTTTTCTTTGAACTACAAGGACAAATCTGTGTTTCACACTTGAATCTTAAAAACTGCCTTTGGTCTGGATTATTGCTGTGGAACAATTATGGAACAACAAGACAGGTACCTCATCTCTCCTGCTGCTCCTCCAAACCACGTACATGTAACTACTGACCCCAAATATTCTCATTCTCATCTAGAAAATGTGCAGCAACCTAAACTTAAGGAATATGTATTTTTACATTTTATTTGTGCGGAGCACCAAGGGGAAGGCTGGCCAGCTGAAGGCACACACATAGCCCAAATGCTTTAGGAAATGTCATTGCTCACAGATGCACGATGGAGCAAATATCAGCAGTCCCTTCCCCAGAACTAACCAGCAGAAGCAATCCATATCTTCTGTGATACCTGCTTATTTTGTCCAGCCAAAGTCTTATTTTTCCCAGCCAAAGGAAACAAACAGCTCCTATAACCTCACATATTTTCTTTCCGTTTGGAGAGGGCACCTCAGAAGAATATACAATAAGAAACAAAATAATGAAGTGGGTCACAAAAGCAGGAAGAAATGAAGCTTTATCATTCTCCAGTGGTTTCTCTGCTCATACATTACAAGAATTACTAAAAAAATTAAAAAAAAAAAAAAAAAAGAAGAATGAAAAAGAAAGCAAGCTAACAATGAGGAGTTTCTCCACAACAGGAGGAACAGGAGAAGGATAAAGAGGAATAGCCCTGGGAGACATGGACACAGGGGCAGTGTTGTGCGGTCAAAGGCGTGGAGACCACATTTCATTCGCTATTCCTGTTAGGCCAAATGAAATCAATCAAGGCCACCATCCAGCAAAGGCACTTTGAGGAGGCCAGAGAGTTTTCTTTCAATGACCATGCCAGCATGTATACATTTGAGCCATTTCCAGAGCCAGCAGGGAATTTAATGGAGTATCCCTGGAAGTGTCCCAAGGCCAAGCTGGATGGGTCTCTGAGGAAACTGGTCTAGTGGAAGTTGTCCCTGCCCAAGGCAGAGGAATTGGAACAATACAATCTTTAAGGTCCTTTCCAACCCAAACCATTTCATGACCTTGAAAAAAACCGACCACCAAAAGTACTTCTAAAATAATAAGATGAGGGACAATACAAATGTGGGACTAAAAGGACCTCTGGGTTACAGAGCTTGGTCTGCTACCACAGTGAGGACACCATTTAATCCCTTCATAAACAGTCTTTATTTTCCCCGTGGAAGAGACATCCAGGCGTCGTGTGCAGCAATAAATTTCCCACTTAAATGACAATCTGTGACCAAACCACCCTGCGTTGCAATAAACACTTACCCTACCACTAAATACCTATATTTACACCCATAGCTATATATACATCCCTCCAAGCTGAATGGGATTCACTTACCTGCTGCCTCCGGGCAGGAAATTCGCATTTTAAGAACTTCTGGTCTCATTTATTGTATTGCTTTCTATTCCCACAACATCAGAGGAAAGGCAGCAGAAAAGGGTGGGGGAGCATCTTCTGGTTAAAAAGAAATTTATAAATGTGACAGGAAACATTAAACTCCTATTTTGTCGGACCAGGGACCAGGACATCCCCCATTAGCAGGATTTTTAGAGAGCGAGGTGTTTCTAGGCTCTCCAGGTCCCTCTGACAACGGGGATGTATGCACGTCTCCCTTCTCTGGTCCTCTGGTATGCTTACTTTTTTTTGAGAGAGAGAGAAAATTCCTTCCTTCCCTTCATTTTATTAAAAATTCATGTCTTTTACAGAGAGCAGGGAAGGGGATTAGGATGTGGAAATAGCCAAGCCAGCAGAAATAGCTGCTTGACCAAGGCAACAACATTGAGTTTTTACTTGGGATCTTTAGGAATCTGGATTTTTTTTTTTCTTAGCTACTTTAAATAATGTTTAAAAACTTTAATCATTCCTCCACATTACTTCCACGTTGCAGGAAAACATTCAGCAAATTCAAGGGAGTGCAGCAAAAACCCTCTCAGTTTTCTAATGAATCCCCTGAGAAAAAAAGGGAGAAGAAAATGTAACATTATTGAGAAGTTAAAATTCAGGCAGGATTTAAGGGGTGTGTTTTGGAGTCTATAGAAATGACTGGGAAAAACCAAAACAGGTTTGCTTTGGATATTATAGAGCTGCATAAAAGCAAACCTTTCTGAAAGGGAAGTCAGCTGTAAAGCTGGGAAAAGTCCAAGTAGCTCCCTGGTGTGTTTAAGCCAGAGCATAATCTGGTGACATTTTTGAGCATGGAATGCCTATTGAGCTGTTATTTATACCCCAGCACAACTCCCTTTGCCCAAACCAGTTAATTCCCCAGAAAGCTGCAGTTCTCAGGACTAAAACTTCTGGACTCCTTAAAAGTAAAACAGAGCATCTTTCTTCATCATCCTCCCAGGAACAGCTCTCTCATACTCCTACTTTGTGGTCCCTGGTCATGAACCCAAAACCTAGCACTTCCAATTGGTAAACCCAACGTCCTAGTCCCAACATCTCTTTGTGTCCATCCCTCTGTCATCTCAGCCTGAGGAAAAGCAGCAAAGCCACCCACATCCCATTATTAATCTTATTTTGTGGTACAAACCAGTGGCTGGCAAACTGGGGTCCAAGGAATAGAGTCAGTCATGCATTGGGCAACCCATGGTGCCCATCTCCCTCCTTCTGAGGCTGGCATGTCCTTAACTTGGGGTGGGTACAACAAGGTAGGTGGGGGACAGGGACAGGTGGAAATGTGGATGTTCAGGAGAACATCCCACCCCTGACAGGGCAGCAGCACCTCCAGAGAAAGGGGGAACCCCTCAGCACATCTGGAACTGCTCTGGTGCAAGGAGCACCATGCCAGACTGAGCCCTGCCGGAGCATCCCATGGGAGATACACGGAGTTGAGGATTGTGTGGGCAAAGGTGGGATTTCCAGGGAGTCATCAGATGAGACATGTTTAACCTCTAGGAACCAGCTCCCCGCAGGGCTTTAGCAGCTGAGAGGGTCACACACCCCTTTGGTTTTGACCTCATTCTGCTCAGATCCAAAATGCAGCTCACCCAAATTCAGCCCCAGGTGCAGAGAAACACCTGCAGGTTTCCCCAGGCTGGAAATGCACTCTGAGCCCGAGGTGGATACATCTGGATGAAGAGCAGCGTGCCCTGGCACAGGAGGGTGAGAGACACTGCAGAGTGGGGTTTCTGCTTGCAAAAAGCCTTTGGAAAAGCCTCATTTGCCCTGCCCAGAGCAGCGTTGCAGGGCCAAGCAGCGAGGCCGCAGTGCCCTCTAGTGCTGCAAGGCTCCCCTCTGCCACAGCCCTGTCTGTCCCCGCGGCCACCAAACACCGCCAAACTCCAGAGCTGCTGCATTAACCACCCTTGTCCCTCCCACCTTCCCTCCCTGCTCATCCCTGACCCAAACCCCTGACCAGCCAATCCAGCAGGGGTGTGAGAACATCCCAATGCCTCCTACCCTGGCAAGCACAGCAGCCTGGCCCTAATTCTGAGCAGCTGACCAGCAGCAGCACCAGGAGCCACTACAGAGCAGGATCTCTGTGCCCACCAGGGTGGGAAGAACCTGTCAGGAATTGTGAGTCAGCACTGCAACATCTGCCTGACAGCCAGAAGAGCAACACCAGCCCTGAGAAGAGAGAGCCTGTATCATTTTCCACAATCAGGAACTTGCTCTGAGCCATAATAATGATAATAACAATAACAATAATGATAAAAATAACAACAACAATAACAATTTTAATAATGATAATGATGGAAATAATAATAATAATAATAATAATAATAATAATAATAATAATAATAATAATAATAATAATAATAGTAGTAGTAGTAGTAGTAGTAGTAGTAGTAGTAGTAGTAGTAGTAAAGGTTATCGGGCTTATTCAAAATAAGGCTATGGTATTAGGAAATTGGATATTAGGAAAAATTTCTTAACGGAAAGGGCTGTCAGACCTTGGCACAGGCTGTCCAGGGCAGTAGTGGAATTTCTATTCCCAATCCCTGGAGGGATTTAAATGCCATGTGGATGTTGCTCTTGAGAACATGGGCCAGTGGTGGCCTTGGTAGTGCTGGGGGAATGGTTGGACTCAGTGATCTCATGGGTCTTTTCCAACTTCAATGTTTCTCTGATTCTGTGGTATGAAAGACCACCATAATCTGAAAAACCCACTAGAAGACCTACCCCTTCCTGCAAGTGTGATAAAACCTTCAGGGTTTATAACCTTCAGGGATCATAGGGACTGTGCTCTGCCAACAGAGCTCAGGCCCATGGGAACCAGGGAGGTGATGACCTGCATGGGACATGCACGGCCTTGCTCCAGGACGTCTGCAGTGCTCTGGAGATCTCCATGGCCTTGTCTGCCTTCCTTGGCAATAGTGGCCTTAACTCTGGCATGGGAGTGATGCTGGAGGGGCTACAGGTGACCACAGCAGTTTGCCTTCTCTGCCCCACGTGATGGTCACTGTCAGCTGGGTTAAATGCAACCAAAAAAGGACAACAGAAAGGCTGTGTCTTGCTGGAAGCCAAGGCAAATCAAAAGCTTTCTACTCAGGAGCAGAGCTCTGACTCCCAATACATTGTGACCTGTACTCAAGTAAGTCTTGGCTCTTTGACAGGGACTTTCCACAGTGGCTTTAGCTGTTACAGTATTGGAAAGACCCTTGAGACATGGGCTTGTCAGGCAAGAAACCTTCTCTGAAGGCCGCGCTGTGTCCACACACTGGGCAGATTCCAGCAGGACGTGGGGGCCAGGAGAAGTAATCCCCCATGTTGGGGCTCCTAGGGAGGCACCCCCACGTTTTCATACGTGGGGGACACATAAAGGACATGAGGGTTAGACCCTGTGAGTGACAGCAGGGACACAGAGCACAAGGGGCACACTCCACATGGACCAGGCCACTCCCAGTGGGAGGGGATGCCAGGCAGAGGGATCAGCCCCTACCAGATCCACCAGCACAGAGCAGCCTGTTAGGAAAGGGCCACACTGCCATGAGCTGTGAAAGAGGAGCAACCTGGGTTGCCTAACATGCTGGGTAAATGAGAACTGCCAAGCCTTGCAGTGTAGAAGGAGCAGGCAAGAGAGGAGGTGGTGAGACAGCTCCATATGGTGATAGTGAACAACACCACACCATCAAAGACCTGTCTGAGGGCACTAAAGAGACCTGTTCTCCTGCTACCACCTCCCTGGAAGGATCAGGGATCTGCAGAGTCCAGGAACAAGCCCTCACACCAGTGCTAGACACCAATCTCCCCTCCTTGCCTGCAGAGCAACAGCAAAGGGATTGCTTGCCCATAACCTATCCTCTCCCCCTGGACACCTGGGTTGGCTTATCTCTCTTTAGGAACTTTCCATATCTGACCAAACCCACATGAGAACTGGTCTATCTCTGCACCCTACAGAGCTGACAGGGAAGGAACATGAGTACCTCAGATGGGAATCATTCAGCCCTTCCTAGAGCCCTACACTGAGGTGCAACAATCCATGTCCCAGCGTGTCCATGTCTCACCTGGAGCAGGAACCCCAAGTGACCAGCCCATGCACAGGTCCCACCTTTACTCACATGAACTGTAAGGTCTGACTTGAAAATACTTGTCCGTGAAAAGAGGTCCCAAGGAAAATGGGCAAAGATGCCTGTGGGTCCCTCAATTCAGGTGGTTTTCCAGCACCAGGAGAAAAGCAGCACAACATCAAGGCTAAAGGAAGAACCTGCAGCTTGCTTGCTTTTGCTTTCAAACACAGGCATGTGTGAAAAGGAAGAGTTTAAATAACAAATCTGTTTGCCTAAGTGCCTATCGGCTGAACTACAAACCGGATCAGGAATCCTGGTGCTTCTAATCCCGTTTGGACAAAATCAGGAACGCAGCAGTGCTAAGAGGAATGTGAACAACTTGGAGTCTGCCTTTCTCCTAAGGAGCTTCTCCCTTGTTTCTCTTCCAACAAGGAAGCTGGATGACGACTGCAGCCAGAAGAGAAACAAGCAGTTTATTGTAACTGCAAGCATATGACAAAAAGGGTCAAGAATCAGTAAGGAAACAGAAGGAGATGAGCTGAAGGCAGTAAGATGCCAAACCAAATGATATCAATGCCATCTTCCAAGTTTATCCCATTACAACAATAAAGCCCAGTATGCCTTTCAGAAGTGCCACATTTCCCCCTCCTAAAACACAAGACAAGGAGCAGTTGGGCAGTGAAGGCACATTCCCACATTCAAAGGAGGACAAGCCCATCCCAAAGGCACGAGTTCAGCAAATTGAAAGCCAAACTCTGCAGTACACAAGTCCAGAAACCACTTGGGACACATCCCAAAACTCTCTGCTTGTGTCTAGCAGCATTTACAGCACAGCCCTGTGACGTGCAGCCTCCGGTGTCCTTTGTGAGTTGCAGCAGTTCCACAGGAAGGAGCAGGGTGGATCTTGCTCAGAAAAGCTGTGACTGCCCCTGGATCCCTGGAAGTGTCCAAGGCCAGGCTGGACAGGGCTTGGATCAACCTGGGAGAGTAGAAGGTGTCCCTGCCCATGGGATGAGCCTTAAGTTCCCTTCCAACCCAAGCCATTCCATGATCCTATGATCTTGTGGAACATGAACTCTTGGGTTATTTTCTCTGGTAAATGTACATTTTGCCAAGGGCTTGCTTGCCAAGGACTCTGAAGACTAAATCTGGGACCAGAGCACTTGCATGTGACACATCCAAGCCTGAACAACTTCCCAAGTGCCTGCCAAAGGGAGCAAAAGCAAAAGGCATTGAGTCAGCCCTCCCTGTGACGTCTTCATGACGCCAAGGTGGTTATGTGGTCTCCTCCAACAAAACAGCTGATGTGGAAATGGAGAGGATGATAAAGACTCTTTCTGCATCTGAGCTGCACCTCCCTATGCTGCAGATGCTCCCTGGTGTGCAGTAAAAAGCAGGTCTTATGAATGGAGAACACTTACCTTCAAAAGAGTAATTTTTGGCAGCATTTTGGTGAATTAGTGCCCAAATCCTACTGCAGACTCCTATGAGTAAGGAAGGATGAGAAGGTAACGGCTCATGAGCTGAGCCAAGGCAATGACCTCACGAGCTCCTGGTCATGAAGCTTTCAAAAATAAAAACCTGTTCACCAGTAAAAACAAGCACCTCAGATGAATTTTGAAAGGATGGGCCAAGAGAAAGCTCCAAATTACGAGTTGTGGAGAAGGAGTTGTGAAGCCTGTGCATGTCCACGAGATGGCAGAGCACACCATGCTGTGAGAGCATCCCTGAGGACTGGGATGCACGAATTCCAAACAAAAGAAGAGGATCTGGGGAAAGGTCGCCTATTTTGCTTTGTTTATTTTTCCATCTTTTAATTACCAAATAGTCATAGGCTTTCCCTGCAATATTTTGTTAAAATACTATTGATAGTTTTCAGCAGAAAAACTCATGAATAGGGGGATATTAACACCTAGATATCCAGAATAGTCTGCTCAACCCCCAGACAACCACAATATTCTGCTTAATTAGGGACATCTCTGCATGTCTCTGTAGACACCCATACAGACCTGGATGTACACTGGAGATTAGTTCCAGATTCATGTCCTATGTCTATCACACTTTAACACCAAAGGCACGCAAATCTCCAAGCAGCCTGTAAGCAAGGCTCCCTATCTCTCTCAAACATGGTGCTTTTAACCTTTCCATGGCTGCTGAAGAACACCCAGCAGCTAAACACTTCCATCTGAATTGTGCTGGAGGATGCTTGGACCACCCCAGTTGTGCTGGAGGGCGCTTGGACTGGTTCAGTCACACTGGAGGATGCTCAGACTACCCCAGTGGAGCTGCAGGATGCTCAGATTGGCCCCTCCATCTGTGCTTGCCTGCTGCAAGCAGCCCATGAGCTCTCAAACCCAGAACAGGAGTTTATGTATCACCAACCTGAAAAGCCTCTTCCTCAGGATGCCACACCCATGAATGCAACAACCCCACGGGGTGAAGGATTTTCCTTTCAGAGGCTCACACAAAGGAACATCTTCCCTTATGCCCCCCCCTCCACTGCTCCACAGAGCCATTTAAAACAAGGGATCCGGAGCAGTAAAATCACTGTCAGCATTGCACGGCTGCATTCAAATCCAGTTAACAATGATATGTCAGGATTAAGCCAGCTGTCTGCAAGTATTTCACTTGTCCATGTTGAACAAGATCAACCCTCACCCAGAGCCACCTGGGTCCTAGCTCCCACAGACACATATGGCTGCCTGCACATGCCAAGGTAAGCATGTCTGCAAATCAGTGCAGCACGGCACGAGTCTGCCTGAGGCGCGAACAAAACATCACATCCAGCATTCCCACTAGATCTTCCAGCTTTGAGATGTCACACCAATAATTAAGCCAGATATTAATGTATATATTGGAGTGAATTCATTATATTCAATGTACTCTTAGGACATGATGAAATGATAGCCAGACCAGGAGGACCTAGCTTATTTAACAGTTGTTGATTAAAACCCTCTTGAAGGTAATCAGCTCCTCGCACCAAAGATGGTTTGATTCTTCATTTCCAATTATCCCCCAGGGAAACTAACCTTATTTTGCAGAATTAATGGGGTTTGTATCAGCTGAACCTGATGTTTTTTCCCTGTGACCTAAAGTCCAGACATACCAAACATGGAAGAGACTGAGCAGGAAGCAGCTGCAGGCAGTGCTCCTCCCTGCCAAAGTCAGCTGCCCTTCTCCACTCCTTCATGCACTCAGTGCCAAATAGTTCACCCAAAAGAAACAGTAAGGCAGATTGTCACATGGTCTGCAGGATGAGCAAAGCTCTTCCTCACATGATGTGGGAGCAAGAAGCCTGGCTGCTGGAATCTGAAATGCAAGGAATTCTCAGAACTTTGGGGCTGTAAACCAAAGCTTAGAATTAAACACAAGATTTGATTTGAGACTTTGGAAAAGGCTCCCAAACTCAAGTACTAAAAACGAGAATGTAGATTTATTGTTTAAGGCAGACACAGGCTAAGCTAAGTAGAAGAAAGTTTAGAGCTTTAGAGTTTAAGACATAGGAAAAATAAAAGTGGTTACAGAGGTGAACAAGGAGTTTAGAATGCAGTGCTATAGGTTTGTGTATCACAACATGATTGGCTAAGAAAGCTCACACTGCAGCATAGGTCCATAAGACAAAATATTTAAGGGTTAGGTCAAAAACATAAATATCCTTGTTGGCAGTTTATTGTTTATTAGTTAATAAATCCTTAAAAAGTCTTGTAACTAGAGGTCTTGTGACCTTCTGAACCATGCAATGAAGATGCGAGCCAAACTCAGCCTTCCTGCCTATGTAAAATATTAAAAAAAAAAAAAAAATCACACCATCTAAACCTACTCAGAGGTCTCATTTCTAATTAATTCAAAATTCCACACTTGGTGAGCTCTTGGCTCAGCACTGAAAAGGGTAACACTAACACAGCACATGAGATGTTTTCATCCTTGCCTCTAGAGGCAAAGAGGTTTCAGCAAAAACATGCTGAGCATCCTCTGAAACTTGCCTAACTTAGGGAACTCAGCTCCTTTGAGGACTAGGGCTCTGTAAAATGGAAGACTATATGATGCTGACAAATTGACTTTTTCAACCTCTCTTCTGAACTGCAGGGTCTCATCCTGCTATTCCACAACATCCATGCTTCAGAGGTCATTTAACCAGAACTGCCAAAACTGCAAAGAGAGATCTGGGGAAAGAACAGGCTGGAGAGAACACACACATGGATTATCACTGCATGTAAACATGGGCACTGCCTAAAGGGGCAATACCTGGGTCAGCACACAGGCACTGCTGGCTTCCTGGCAGCAATTTATTTTGGAGCTGTCAGGAGGGGTTGATGCTTTACAGAATATCCTTTTCTTCAACATATGAGCCCTGTGTTCATCCACATTTATACATACATAGGTATATACTGCCCTCAGTGTTATGACCTCCCAACAAAATCTGCGTGCTAACTGCCCTTGCCCAGCGCCAACACCTGAAACCACAGGCACAAATCTCCATCCCAACCCCTAAGGGGCCACAGCCCAGCAGCTCTCCCACTCCTGAGGAGGTTTCCTAAGGGAACAAAAGGCAGGGAAGGCTCTGCTGCTGGTCCCCACCACGACAGGGGCAGGTGTCCTCATCACCTACCTGCCACACTGGAAGGACTTTCTCTATGTCGTTCAGGTTGATGCTGTCACCATCCTCGTACTTCCCCTTTCCAAGCCTGTGGCAAGAGGAAAACAAAACAAAAGCACGTGAAAACTCATTGGAGACACAGTTAATTTTCTATTACAGCACAAGGGGAATATCAGTTGTTGCTGCAAAGGCCTCTCATGGAAACAAAGAGGCTCTCTCTGGAGCAAGTGTGCTGTGCCTCCAAAACACTCCCATGCAGGCGTAAAGCTGTTAATACAAAATTAAATGCTTTGCTCAGTCCTCTCCACCTGCACCATCTGCCACAGCTTGCAAACACTTTTGGTAGTAGCAGCAGTGAGAAAACCAAAGGCGGTCCTGAGCCCAGACCAAACAAAACTGAAAGCACAGCCCACCTGGACAGCAGAAATGAGAGCACAAAGAGAGTAATGAAAAACGTTTCCTTTGAAGCACTGCTCATTTGCTGGTCTCCACGGGAGCTCCAGCTCCCCTGATGAGAAAGGTGTTGAAAATCAGCAAACACACACCTCAGACAGGAAGCAGCAATCAATATAAATATAAACAGACAATTTGAAAGACAAAGAAATTGGGATGAGAAGTCAAGCACTCACACACCATACATAGAATTGGCAGCTGAAGGACTTTCTTGGAATAAGAAATGAAAAAAACAATTCAAAGATAACTACCAGTTTGGCGCAAAGATGATGATACAGAAAAAGAAAGAAATTGTCAATAATTATCATCCTTCTATGTTCACAAACAACAGAGATGGTCTTTCCTCATTATGCAAGAATGATAAATATTTTTTTGTCAGTTAGAAGCAAGATACTGTTAAATAAGATACAGCAGAGACTTTGGTAGCAGCAGACTCAGGTAATCAGTGCCTAGAAGTCAGAGATAAACAGATCTTGGAATTAGAGAAAATGGGAGAAAAAAATTGAGAAAAATGGCACATGCTGAAGTACCAGGCTCAAAATCCAGCAAACTGAAGGGAAGCAATTTAATTAACCCTAATCAACTTGAGAACCCTGGTTTAGTAAAAGGTATCTCTGACCATGGCAGGGGGGCTGGACTAGGTGATCTTGAAGATCCTTTCCAACCCAAACCATTCTGTGATTCTGTATTTACTGGAAATCAGAGGTGCTCAATAATTGACTTTCCATCATAAATGAAATTCTGACTGACTTACAAAGGCAAAAAAATAGTGTGCATACACATAACAGAAGCACACATCTGAAAAAATATTTATATCTATATATTCATATAGATGAGAAAAATCATGTCACACATCTGGGTACAAACCATGCCAGCTGCAGTGCAGAACACAAGTGTATTGTAGGAAAAGGTCATCTGAAAAGGGTGGGGACTGTCCCAGGCTGAATTTCTGATGCTGAACTGTGGCAAAAAGGCACAGGGATGAAGAGGAGACAGGGATTAGGGGGAAGAAGGCAGCTTTCCTCTGAAGACAGCATGGCTGAACCCCAGCTACAGGACCACAGGCAGTGCTGGCAGCTGCGTTTCAAAGAGGCCACAGGGAAATTCCTTAGAGCACCTGAAAAACTCAAGTGATACATGTGCTTGGGAGATACCTGGAACGAAGAGAAAATACCAGCTACAAAAGGATGTTTGATCTGGAAGAGTACAAGCAGAGCAAGAGCTAGCACTGGAAATTAAATCCAGATGAATTCAGGTCAGAAACACAGCACAGCTCCCTGCTTTTTCTAAACTGTTCCACTTGTGATTATTCAGCATGCCACCAAACAGCATCTCCCTGTAAAAGCAGGTGTCTCCTTGGAGGAAAACGCTTCACCCAACCAAAAGTCACTTGAGGTCACACAACTGGATGCAACTCCATGGCCAGCCTTGGGCAACTGATCAGACTGAGGAATAAAATGGTTCTTTTAGTGTTGAAAACACACACTGAACAGCATAGTCCCTTTTTTTCCCCCTATTATTTTTTTCACTGCACAGCTAAATTTTTTAAAAAAGCTTCCCATTCAAGCAAGAGGGGAAAATGCCTAGCTAGCAGGTGGAGATTCATGGAGGCTCAGCAAGCTGAATCTCGGCACAGATTCACCACGGAGAGCTGATGAATGCACAATACAGTCAGCTTTAGAAACCAAAAAAGTAAGAACAATTTTGTCTTTCTTTGTGCTTCCTCTGTCCTAGCCAGGTTACTTACATGGCATGCATTTTGGAACATGCACTGTTTTATGCTGATAGCATCTGCTTAACTTTTCTGCAGATAAAATAATTTTTACTCCACTTTAACAGCTGCAACATTTAGGAGTGATTAAATATCTCACCTCCACACTGCCTCCTCTACCTGTTTGCAATGTGGGCATTCACAATACATAAGAACCAGAGGAAAAACACAACAACAACCCTGCTCCATCCTCTCTGCAGCAGCTGTCACTGACAGGATCACTTGGCAAGTGCCATCAACCATGGAGCATATTATATCTTTTTTTACAGAGGAAGCACATTATATCTTATTTTACATTGGGCCCCTTCATCCCATTTTTCAAACTCATATGAAAAAATCGGATTGAACTTGACTAAGAGACTTTGTGACTTAGAAATTTAGTGTTGTGTTGTTCCAAATGTTCTGAAAATTGCTCTTTATAAATCTGCAGTATACCTTACAGAGCAGAAAAAAAGGTTGTCTGAGTCTTCCTGTCCCTGTATGGTACAGGAGCTTACTGCAGATGCTGAGCCTGGGCTGGTATGGGATTTCTGGCCTGGCTGGATGTTTCTAATTGTTTCCAATCAACTGTTCTAATAACAATTCTAAACTTGTCTTCTAAACAAGATGTACAGACCAGGCATATGGCATTGGCCAGTAATTTGGCAAAACCAAATTATCAGCATAAAAATATCTCCAAGAGAAGATTTCCATTCGTGCAAACAACATGGCAGTGATGGAACATCAGCTGCAACCCCATCTTTTAGACCTGTTCTAATTTTTTCCTTCCTCTATGCTCTGAGTGATAGCATAAGGAAAACTCGATCTATAGAATCATGGAATTGTTATGGTTGGAAAAGACCTTCGGGAGCACCAAGTCCAAGCATTCCCTTGGCCTGCCAAGGGCACCACTGACCAGTGTCCCCAAGTGCCACATCCATATGGTTTTTAAACCTCTTCAGGGATGGCAAATCCATCCCTGCCCTGGGCAGATGTGCCAGGCCTGGACAATCCTTTTCATGAAGAAACTGTTCCTAACATCCAATCTACACATCCCCATATGCAATGTGAGGCCTTTACCCTTATCCTGTCATTTGTTACAGGGCAGAAGAGCCCAGCTCCTACCTGGCTGCACCCTCCTGAGTGGGAGTGATTGTTTCTCCATCTGCAGAGAACCTGCAGGGAAATGGTGATTCCCATCTGGGCAACGCTGGTGAGCCACGTGGTGCAGCACACATTTACTTGGTTTGACCAACCAACAACCAGTAAGGAATCCAGAAATACCAGGGAAACCTGTGTAGGCTGTCACAACCAAAGGGAGCTGTTGAATGTTTTCACAGTTTTATGAAACACATTGATGCTCTCTCCTTCCCTGAACTCTTGCTGGGAAGAACAGTGTCATTCACAGCAACTGTAACCAGGTCAGCACTAAGCCAGGATCTTTCCTCCAATATCCAGAGATGTCTAAATTTAGAACACCGGGATCTAGGACTTGGATCCAGAGTTATTTAAACACTGAGATGTACCAGTCAATGCAAAAATACAGAGAAGAACTCTGCCCCAGCTCAGAACTGGATGACAGAGGAGCCAGACAGACTGATCATGGCACTCAAACTCTCTGAACAGTCCAGTGCTTCTTCCCATGTCCTCTGTGTGAGGTGTGCCACCAAGCCAGAGCTCCTAGAGCAAGGGAGAAGTTATTGACCTTCCTGGAGAGCACAGTATTGCAGACACAGCACTCACCCTTCTCTGTCTATGTGAGGCAATGGGTGTTTGGAGGTGTTTCGCAGCTTTCTGTGAAACTGGGTGAAATCTAGTTTTTCAGGCTGCAAGTCCCACGTTGCACCACTAGGAGAGAAAAACAGGGAAAAACAGAGAAAGGAAGTCCACTACTAATTAAACACCACTGAGCTGAGGAGCAGAGGGCACACTGGAGCCTGCAGACAAGGAAAGCTGGCATTTCTGGAAGCACCACTCCCTGCTGCAGAGCATGTGGATGTGAGCATCCAACCTTCACACTCATGCATCTCTTTTCATTTTTTCTTGTTTTTTAGGTATGCTGAGGAGCTCTTGGGGCTTGATCTAAGCCTCTAATTTTGATACAGAAGACACCCTGCAAGATATACTCGCTCTCTGTACCAAGAGGGTATTGCAACAGGTCCATGAAATGACTTTCTCTCTGGTCCTGCACAACCTGTCTGCTCCAGTGACTCAAGATTATGCAGATTATGCATAAAACTGGACAGGAAGGATATTTCACTGCTTTCACTGAGACAGCAGCTGAAGTGTTCTTCCCAGCAGTTAAGAAGCCAACACATAATGGTTCCTCCAACTAATGGGAGAGTAAAATGCCAAAGCAGCAGCTCAGAGCTGACTCAAGTCTTGCCTGTGCAGTTCTGGGGTGACTAAAAGTAATTGTACTGGTACTGGTTTCAGGTGTTTGGACTGCAAACCCATCCAGTGGCCGCTCCAAATCACACGGGATGCTTTAAATAGACTGTGCTTGGTGCTACAGGCTAATTGGGGATGGGGAGGAGGAGAAGCAGTGATGTCAGCCTTACCAGGGTATTCTCTGGTGCCTGGGTACCAGCAGGATGGACATACCAGCAAGGGCTAAGACCATGCATGGTCCATCCTAAAAGTCCACCCTCCCTTAAAGCAATTTAAAACCAGCTTACCTGAAGGAGTCAAAGGTGTTGGCAGCCCAGATGTCTGTGCCCAGCATGTCAAGGTTGCTCTCCTTGTTGCCATTCTAGGAGAGATGGAAAGGTGGTTACTTGTCAGGAGGCACATGGAGCTATCCTGACCAGGGCACAGCCTCTCCCACCAGCCACGGAGGTGTCTTGGCTCTGCACAAGGGATCCTGTGTTCCTGAGTGAATCCATGCAATGCAGAGACCCCTCAACTGCTGCACAAGTGCACCATGAAGGCAAGGAGTGAGTGACAGTGTCAGCCTTGGGGACACAGAGCTGTGCACAACACAGAGCAGAAAATGCACAAGCTCAGCTCTGACTCCAGCCCTGTCCTCCTGCCCCATGTCGACAAGCACGACCCACCAAAGTCCAGGGGCCAGGCACAGATTCACAAAATCATTTAGGTTGGAAATGACCTCCAAGACTGCGTCCAACCTGTGCCTGATCCCCACCTGTCACCCAGCCCAGAGCACTGAGTGCCATATCCAGGCGTTCCTTGAACACTTCCAGGAATGGGGACTCCACCAATGCCCTGGGCAGCCTGTTCCAAGGCTTAACAATCCTTTCCATAACAAAATTCCTCCTCATGTCCACCCTGAGCCTGCCCTGGCCCAGCCTGAGGCCGTTCCCTCTGCTCCTGTCCCTGTTCCCCCCGGCTGTCCCCTCCTGTCAGGAGCTGTGCAGAGCCACAAGGGCCCCCCTGAGCCTCCTTTGCTCCAGGCTCAGCCCCTTCCCAGCTCCCTCAGCCTCTCCTGGGGCTCCAGCCCCTTCCCAGCTCCGTTCCCTGCCCTGGACACGCTCCAGACCCTCGGTGTCTCTCCTCTGCTGAGGGCCCAGAGCTGTCCCCAGCACTGGAGGTGCCTCAGCAGGGCCGGCACAGGGACGGGCCCTGCCCTGGGGCTGTGTCACAGCCTGGCTGGGACAGCCCAGGGGCCATTGGCCTCCTGCCCCCGGGGCACCCTGGGCTCGTGTCCTGCCCCTGGCACCAGCACCCCCAGAGCCCTTCCCCATGGGCATTATAAGGAATCTCCAGCCAGATGTGAAACACCTTGAATCTTCCTGTGCAGGCAGCTGCTTTTGTCAAAATGGACAACCCAAAGCACGATCGTCTAAAGCAAAGACCTCACATATGTTACTCAAAGCCCCTTCACAGTCATCAACCCTCACATGCCCTCCCTGCACAAAGAGGGCTGCCCCCTCCACCCTTTACAGGTGAAGTAAAGCAGGTTGGATTTTGCCATTCAAGACCATTCAAGAAATCAGACTTGACTCAGTCTGGACGGATTGAATGCATTGCAAATTAGGAGTCCATATTAACCAATTTTCCCCACAACATTTCTTGTTCAGATTACTCATAATCTTGCACATATTCAGACTATTTAAGCAACTCAGTCCAAATGGTCCCACTCCGGCAAAATACATGCTAGAGAATGTGGATTCCATCTCTCCCCGTCATAAACCTTCTGTCATTTTTAAGTATTATTAATATTAACTAAGACATTATAAACTCACAAAAAAATGTGACCATTTCTTAATGAAGTCCCAGAGCTCAATCTGCTCACAAATTGAGCAACGCTTTCCCAACCAATGTCAGGACACATGTCCTTAGTGAACAGATGGTTACATTCTGCAGTCATTTCCAGCACAACCAATTTAAACACCAGAAACTCCAAACACAGACACACTGCTCCCTTTTTAGTCTCCTCCAAGGGGTTTATGGATTATGATTTTAACCCCTGGGGATCTGCAAGTTGACATGTCTCTGCTCAGAAACAAATTACCAGAAATACATAACTCCTGTGATAAGTTACAGAAGAAGATGAGCTTTTTATTTTAGGCAAATGTAAGCACGATTTTCTCCCACTAAGGAGAGGAATTAGTTTCTTAAATCCTTATAAGCATCCAAATGCAGTATAATGGAAGCACACATGTGCAGGTTATCACAGCTTATACACAAAGAAGAGACAAATCCATTTCAGGTGTTGAGGAGGTCAGGCAGGTCCGAGGCAGCAGCTGGACACTCTCACCCAGACCTGGTCCTCCTAGGAGATGTCCCATAACCTCCTGGAGACACTCCAAGCATCAGCCAGACTCCATAAATGCTGCCAAAAAGAGCCTAGTGATAGCACACCTTGTCATTAAGTCCTGAGTCACTGTGGCCATTTCAAGACACCCTTCTGGTCCTCTATGACCTGTCTTTAGAATCAGTCTCTGTGTCAGCTCACAGGACAGGGAGCAGCCTTGCAGCCCTGGGCTGCAGGGAGCTTACTAAAATGCTCACAGCACAATGCCAAGACTTAATAATAAGACTTCAAAAAGCCAATTTTCAAATCCAGGTATAAAAAAAGATTAAAAATGGCATGTATTTAAGAAAAGCAGTGACTTGCTGTCAGTCCCCCCAGGACTGCAATTATAACCATCAGCAATTTTAACATGAAGCTCCCAGTGACCCAACCCTCAGCTTTAGATAATCTTTTTCACTGAGAAGGAGTTAGTACAGCTGAAAATTAATTAATTCACTCGGAATGATAATTGAGAGAGACGCTTTCACGAGTAACACCAGTACTTGAGAGATGAGACATCCAGTAAATCAGATCCTGCACACAATCTGGTTTAAATGTACATCCACAACCTCTGTCCTCCTGCCCCCGTGAGCACACATGACCTCCATCCACTGCTGCCCAGTCCCTGGAGCTGCCCACACAAACAGGGACGGGCCCACGTGGACTCTGGCTGTTTACCATGCATGCAGCTTCAGCAAATTCCCCACAAAGTCAGCATTTGCATGCACACAGCAGCTTTAGAAAGCCCGGCTCAGCGTCCCACCTCTCGCTGCTCCTCGTTACCATCCTCCAGAAAACAAATAGGAAATCATGCCCTTTGCTGCACAATTGCAACCAGGTTAAATCATCACTGCACACAGAACAACACCAAGTTGCCGCCTGGGTCCCTGCTATAAATTCAGAGATTATCCTGTGCCATGTATTACTTAAGCATTTTTCAGTTCTGAGCTTGAGGAGCTTCCCCCACTTTTCCTCCTTCTCAGCTGCCTACAACCCCTGGCTGCACTTTGGTAGAAAATAAAAAAAGATGAGATAGATACTGAACTGTCTGAAAAGGCTCCAATTCAGGGCTTCCTTGTTGAAAACCGCAAGTTGTCATGTGAAAAATACAGACAAAAATATAGAAATTTTGAGGAAGACAGTATTATCCCTGCTCAAAGAGGTAAGGATATGTTGAGTCTCATTCCCACCAGAAAGGACCATCACTTTCCAGATACAGCCTGGTTCTGTGGGTCCTCTCCCACCACAGCATGACTCAGAAGAAAAGCTATTTCCTCAAGATCTTCAGGAGGATGAAATGGATGAATGGACCAGGACTTTGACCACTGGTTCCAAACCTCAGAGTCTGCCATCCACTTCTGGCACTGACATGTGCATAAAGGAGAGCAACTCCAAGAGAAGACAGGGCATAGGCTGACTGAAACTAACAGGAATGGTTCCCTGTCTCAGTTCAAGGTGTAGATGGACCTATACCCATATAAAAAGTTAATTCTTAAAGTCTTTTGCAGGGTAGGAAGGTGACTTCCCACACAGCCCTGCAGACAGCTCACACAGAAAGCAGCTGGACTTAAGGTCACCATTTAACACCATCAATGTGCTGCCCACTCATCCTTCAACTTCTAATGAAGACCTGACAGCAAATCATTACAGACATCTCTTGATTTCTCAGAACTGAAATACTCCAAGACTTCAAATACTGAAAAAATCCCTGATTTCCTTTGCACTTAATCAGCTGACTAGGGACTTCTTTCCCAAAGCTAAGGCAACCAGCACACCTCAGTGGGTCACACACCATGAGTGAATTAAACAGGTCTCTGCAGTGCCCTTCCCAGCTGACATGCACCCACACTTTGTGTGACACACACCACAAACAGGCGTGAGGGGGATGCCTCCAAGAAGCAGCAAGCAGGGGACACAGCTCCAGCACCTCCACCAGGTGTACCTTGGCTGAATGCCTGAACTGGCTGCTTCTCCTGTGGCTGCCAGACCTGGATCCAGAGCCCTGCCTGGAGCTCGACCCCGGCCGGGATCCTGTGCTCCCACTGCTGCTGTGATCCCACTCTTCCTGAAAACAACAAACAGGTTGCTTTAGTCAAGGGCCACTCCATCCCACACGCTCCAAAACCACCGACCTGACGGAACAGGAGGGCTCCAGCTCCCAGGCCACTCGTGCCTGCACCTACAAAACCATGCCTGTGACCAGAATCCTGACTGTGGGGCTTCCTCTGACTCCTTTAACATGTTCTATTTACAGATTGCAAAGGGATGACACTGTGGGAATCTCTAATGAGGGTAAGATCTGGCCCTAGTGCTCTAGTGTATGCATGGGGAAAAATAACACTTACCTTCTCTATCTTCATGAGTATTAACTATGCATATTCACCAACCCCACATCCTGTAAAGCTGCTGAAGGGCATTTGGACAATGTCCTTAATAACACCCTTTAACTTCTGATCAGCCCTGAAATGAGCGTGCAGTTGGACTGGATAATGGTTGGATACCTCCCAGCTGAAACATTCCATTCCATTCCATTCCATTCCATTCCATTCCATTCCATTCCATTCCATTCCATTCCATTCCATTCCATTCCATTCCATTCCATTCCATTCCACTCCATTCCATTCCACTCCATTCCATTCCATTCCCCTCCCAGGCCCAAATAAACTTCTCAGTCAGTTTCCCCACTGTTGGAGTCCAGTTATTCACACGGCTGAGGACTCTTGCAGTTCGCCAGGAGACTCATTACACAAATAACTATTTTTGTCTCTTAAGGAGCTGTGCCTGATGTTCTCCTTTATTCTCTGCTTGTTGTGCTGTCAAGTAAACTGCAGGTTTCTTGTTCAGCCCTCAAGGCATAATGACTCATGTGAAAACCAGAATAACTCACCTGACCAGCTCTACCCAAACACCCCACAAGGTCTCTAGGGAGAAAGGTGGATATTGTCATGGCAATTGCTCCAAAAGCTTTGCTCAGAGACTTAGGAAAGACTTCTGAAGCGACCTAAAATTATTAAAACCCCATGACACCACCAAGTGCGGAATATTCAACTCTTCCAAGTACTCTGAAATCTGGGAAATACAAAGGGAAGCCTGTGTTTTAGGACTGGTTGAGAGCTGAGAGCTTCAAGAGGGTTTCTCATGTCTCAGATGTTCTCATGGGGCTACACGAGCTCCTGCAGACACTGCCATGGGCTAAGGCAAGGGCAGGGCCACCTCAGCCTTCAAAGCCTCAAATCAAAAGGATTCACCACTCAAACTGCTTTTGAACACAACAGCCAAGTCCAGGGCACAGACCAGGTCCCAGCTCCACCACTGCCACCTGATTTGGATGAGGCAGGCAGACAACTGCACAGCAGAATCTGAACTGTCTAAGGTGATGTTACCCACTGGTCCCACATGGACCTTGATGCACATGAAATATGGAAGTGTTCATCCAACACAAGGAATTGGAAGCAAAACACTCCAGTGCTGGTTTCTGCATCACTCCAGCTGGACATTCTGCACCCTACAACCCAGTAAGTTTCATGCAAGTTCAAATACATTGTGGTATTGACTTTAAAAGAGGCAATTACCTGGTTTTCAAGTTGTAGATAAATGAAATCGGAAAGGTTGTGGTTATTTCCACTGACAGTTAAAACACCTTCTTCTTCCCTTCTTACCACACCCTGACCCAAATCTCCCAATGGCTGAGAAATACCAAATGGCACAAAAGGAGTTGTTCAATTGGCATGAAGGGATAAAAACCGTGGTGGATATCAGGCAGATCACTTCAGGAAGGCCTGGAGAAGAGCCAACCTTGTAGGATCCTGAGAAGTGAGAAATACCTCCTTTGACATGGGAAATATGTGCACCAGCTGAAAAGGTGGTTGGGAGAAATGCACCCTCATGCTTGATGTTTGAAGGATTAATTGTATCCTCCACACTGAACATCTTGTTCACATACACACACAAGATTTCTGTGCCAAATGCTGCAGGTCAGCACATGCACCTTTTGCTTTGAAAGACACACTGAAAATAAAAACTGTTCATTAATATTCAGTAGACCTATCCTTTAGGAGCGGTTTTCTGCAGACAATCCAAGATGTTGCAAATTCCAGAAACACAGCTGTTGTGAGAAACGAGAATATTGGTATCGCCATACATCAATGCTCACCAAGAAAAGCCACTGGATACAGCACACAGTTACCAATTAGATCACAATCAGAGGTGATTTTAATAAACCAGCTTGTCTCCTGGCTCTAACTCATGGCCTGGGGCTTTCACCCTGTTTACCTTCCTCACCTTTATCAAGCACTGACACTAATATGGAAAACCAAATTGTTTTTTAAATAAAATTGCTGCATTAAAAACTGTTGAAATGTCTGCTGAAGATGCTAACAGTCCCAACTGAGAACTGCCTGAATACACTCATGTTCAAACTCATCAGCACAGCCAAGCTCAGTATTTCCCCCAAATTTCTGACCAATTGCAATAGATTAACAACTTTTTACTGGTACCTTACTGAAGGGGACTGAAATCTCCAGAATGAAAATACAACCCCAAAAAACAGTCCCACACACTTCTGAAGGCTTTGTGTCCTGCAGTAAAGCTCCTTCATGCTAAAATGGACTCTCTCTGCAGACTTTCTGTGGGAACTGGGCTGCTCACACCAATCTCATGGGTGATGCTCACGGAGTGGGTGAGAGCATGCAGGTGATGATTGTTCTTTAAAAAAACACCCAAGCAGCAAAACCCTTCACCAGCATCATTGAAAGACCATAAAAGCCCATTCCCAGACTCCAGAGGCAGCTGGAGTCCAGCAGAAAGCCATGGCTTGGCGCTGGTGAGATGTGGCACTGCTCTTCCTCCATCCTGTGTATGTTCCACACACAGCTCCTGCTAAACAAACCCACCATGCTGCAGGAACAGAATTGGCTGCCAAGGCTGACAAACACTGAAGAAACAGCTGTAATGGCACAAAGATCTCTGCCCTTTGCCTCCTGCTGACACAATTCCCCATTACTCTGCCGTGTCCTTCAAACACCAAGGGTCTCCCAGTCTCTCTCAGTTCCCCAAACAGTCCTCGAAGACTTGCTCAGAGATCTTATTTGAGCTCCTCCACCTATCATTTCTGGTCCACACTCACCAGCAGGAGATGGGACCTCTGAGTCACACTTTGGGACTGGGAGGGAAAACACCATCCCTCCAGAGACTGATTCCAGAAGCTGCTCCAACCTATGCCAATCCTTCTGGCCAAGCTCTGCACCTTCTCAGGAACAGCCAGGCTCATGCACATTGCCAGCAGCCCTCCTTTGGAAACTAGCTGTCAAATCTAACATTTGCATTTTAATTAGCAATAATCGTATGTTTCACTTACACTGCAATTTTCACCTTTGCAGTGAGCTCTTTGAGGCATGAACTAATTAATCCTGCTGCCTTTGCCAGCCCAAGAGTTAATATTTTCTGCTGCTTCGGTGCAAGTTTGAAAATCCTATCTGCAGAAAAAGAAGATAAGTTTCTCCGGTGCAGAAGCCATAAATGGAAACACAGTGATCACCTACGTAGCTGCTCTCAGTGAAGATAAGTATGGGTGAAGTGGGCTGTGCTGGTGGAGATGCAGATCAACCCTGGCAGCAGCACAAGTTCCAAGTGTCCTGAAGTTATCAGTGGATTCTGGATGGGATTCGTGTTCAATTCTATGTAAAAATTTCAATATTCAATATTCAATTTCCTCTGGTGGGCCAGAGGAAAAATAACAGGAGGCTGTCAGAGTTCTCAGGCCCCCAAAAACCTCTGAGATATCCCCCGGCATAACAAGGGTCTCACATCTGCACCCAGGAGATCCCTAGATCAAGTTGTGGGGTGTCCCTCAAATGGTACCTCAACTTTGATCTTACCCCTGGTCAGACCAGAAAACAGCTATTGTGTAAAAGGCCCTTTGTGAGGTTTTTTTGCAGTGGAGGTTTTCACACACCCAACTTGTGCTGCTGCCAAATCTTCCTGCTATGCAGAATTTTTGCACTGCGCTCCAAGTACCTCCCTAGACCTACTCCAGAAAAACCACGCCAATTTTAATAGGGAAAACCAAAGGCTTAATTATTTTAATAACTCAAAATACACCTTAAAAAAACCTCAACAAAACCCCAACCCTAAGATTACTCTAAATATCTTAGTAGGGTAAACTTTCTAGCTTCTTTCTCCTCAAAGTATTACATAATGCTGTAAGAACATCAGAAACTGTTATAAAAATGGATGCAGAAGCCCCAACCCCTTTGGCTCCGTTCCTTCCCTTCCCAGGTAGGAACCTTCCCCAACCCTCTCCAATCTGCAGAAGGGACACCAAATATCACTTTGAGACCTTCTTCCACCAGAGAAATTAAGGTTTTATCCATTCTTGTGTCATAATACAGGACCAAAGGATTTGATCTGATGGACTTGGAAGTAGGAGGTTAAGCTTACAAGATCTTTCTGGACTACCTGGGAAAGGACCAGGCCTGTGTGGTTGTGTTTTTTGGACAACACTGAAGAGCCATGCCAGCCAAGGATGTACTAGATAGCTCATTTACTCACAAGGATGAAGAGGAGGAAGGCTGCGGGCTCTCAGAATGGCCCTGAGAACTCCAGATGTGCTATGGAAACCCATCAGCAAGGCCCTGTCCCAGCCTCAGAAGAAATGGCTCACGTCATCCCTTCTCTGCCCAGAGCTCCAGCACTGACTGACCTATTCACCCAAACCTGGAAAGATGGAGACCTCAAAGGCAAATCAAATCTCACAAAAATAAGAGTGTGGGAAGCTCTACAATGGGCAGACAGGTCCTGGTCTTCTGGTCTTCTTTACCCAAACAGAAAATGAGGGTGACATGTCCTCTCCTGTGAGTCACTGGTGACACCAGGCCCAGAAGACACCTCCTCCCACCCTCAGTGAGCAGCAGCAATTCTCCAGAGCAGGCAGCAAGGCAGTGAAACATCTCCCTCCGGAGACCCAAGCAGGTGTCTGCTTCACATGAGGCACTGCTGCTCCATGAGGCCAAGCCCAAACCCAAACCCAAGTCCCAGGGAAAGTTACACCTACACATTAGCTGAAGGACTTGATTTCTTTCTCAGCAGTCCTCTCCAACCATAACTGAGCAGGGCTGCATCCACTAAATGAGGAGGCATCACCCAGCAATTACAGGCAGAAAAGTGAGTGGTTTTCTCAGAGCTGCTCTTTGCCCATGGGCAGGTCACTCCACCTAAAGTCCTACTTTCTTCCTCCATCAGGCAGGCATGCATCAACATGCATTCACTGGCAAAGCCAGTCTTCTGCTTTCTCCTTCTCTTGCTTTCTTCTTCTTGCTTTCTCCTTCTCTTTTGGAAACACAAAATGAGTGTCTGCAGCATCAGCCAGCATCCACCTGCCACAACACATCCTCGGCATGGTGGACAACCTCAGCTGAGTTCATTGTACGAACTGGCCCTGGCCTACGATATGAGCAGGCCAATAAGATGGAGAACCCCAAATGTATTCCCCAAACATGGAACTGTTGGAACAAGTCCAAAGGAGACCATGAGAGTGATAAAAGGACTGGAGCACCTCACCTGTAAAGACAGGCTGAGAAAGTTGGGACTGTTTAGCCTGGAGAAGAGAAGGTTGTGTGCAGACCTCGCAGCACCTTCCAGTATCTGAAGAAAGTCTAAAGGGAAGCTGGAGAGGGACTCTGCATCAACAACTATAGTGACAGGACAGGGAGTAATGGGTACAAATTGACAGAGGGGAAATTTAGACAGGATATTAGGAAGAATGTTTTCACTGTGAGGGTGGTAAGACTGCCTGAGGCTGCCCAGAGAGGCTGTGGATGCCCCAAGCCTGGCAGTGCTCATAGCACATAAGGCCCTGAGCAACCTGTTCCAGTGGAAGGTGTCCCTGCCTATGGCAGGTGGGTGATTTTTAACCTCCATTCCCATCCCCTTAACATTCTGTAATTTCTAAAAGGCTTTCCAGAGTCATCCCTCTTGTTTTCTTTCAGATCTGGACCCAAGGACAGGCAACTCAAGTGAGACACAGGCTGTCCACCAGTCCAGGGAAAATGAATTCGAATTTAGTCAGGAGACCCTGCCAATCCACTGTCTCTCCAGCCCTATCTGGTCAGCCAAGAATTTGGGGCATTACAAGCTGCCTGCTGATGTCACTGGATTTAAGCCAGCAGGACAACTTCACTGCTAACTTCAGTTAATCTGGACCCAGTGACATGTCCCCTGTCCCAGACCATGATCCCTTCCCACCTGCTTCTGCAGCATCCACCAGGCAGGATCTCCTGGAGGCTGATCCCAGGAAGTCAAGCAGCACTGATGCCTGAAAAAGAAAATTTTCTGGAACTGTGAAAGAAAAAAATCTGCACAGATAATTTGATTTTCCCACTCTCCACTAAAACTGAGCTCCTCTGTGCACTGCAATCTGCTGTTACACAAGAGACAGCCTTCACACATTGCCCCTCACCTCCTATTGCCTTTGCTTTGGCAGCATGGCAGCTTTTCCAGCCGTGACTGCAGGACATGGACATGGAATGACAAGACCTTAAAGCTCATCTCATTCCATCCCCTGCCATGGGCAGGGACACCTTCTACTAGATGAGGCTGTTCCAAGCTCTGTCCAGCCTGGCCTTGGATGCTTCCAGGGACCCAAGGGCAGCCACAGCTGCTCTGGGCACCCTGTGCAAGGGCCTCCCCACCCTCACAGCCAAGAATCCCTTCCCAATATCCCACCTAACCCTGTCCTTCTCAGTGGGAAGCCATTCCCCCTTGTCCCTCCTTGTCAGAATCTTATGCTGGCACAGTTAGGGATGCTCTTTACTCCAGGCAGTCTGAACTCCAGCCAAGGCCCAAGAGTGCAAACCCACCACCCCATCCTGCCACCATGTGCTGCTGTTCCTGCTGGTTTAACAGGAGGGAAAGTCATCTCCTTCACCACCAGCTCCTCAGGGAGGACAGGACAAGGGTGCTACAAGCAAGGTGTGGGATCACCAGGTGTGATCTGCACACCCTGCCTGCTCCTTCCCTGCTCAGCAGATCAGCAACACAACCATCACCTGCAGAAGCCTCTGAGGGCTCAGACCCTGTGCCGAGCTCCTGCTGCACCTGGTGGGGCAGGGACACAAGCAGTGGGATGCAAGCACGTCCTGTTTCCTCCAAAAACACAGGTTTTTCCTTGGTGCTGATGGGTGACAGCCAGCCACCATGGGGGAGGGAGGGACTTGGCCAGGAAGGAGGATTTTCAGCTCTCCCTCTCCCGCCGCCTGGAGAAATGGCACAAACCCGCAGAGTTGTTCTGGTTTTTGTTAATGCCTTTTACATAAGGGGAGCCTGGGATGCAGTTCCTGCCAGGCCTTTCATGTACCAGGAGCTTTGCTGGATCCCTCAATATGCACCATACCAGATTTTTTTTCTTAATGAATTGCTCTCAGAAATATATCAAAGAGCTTCCTACTTGCCACAGCCTCACAAGGGGAATGCAAATAAAGTATTATATAAAAACTTCCCACTGGCTCTTTTTGGGGAAGAAAAAAAAAATCCAAACATAAAAGAGTTTAAAATTATTCCATTATCTAAACCTTCCTCTTTGCAGAGGCAGTAAGGTGCTCAAAGAATATTTTGAGTACCTGGTCTTTGCCCCAGAGGCTCACACGTGGTGAGACCTGGCAAACTTTCAGGGGTTTAGTGGAACATGGCCACACCATGCAGCAAACAGAGAGATCCCTGCAGGAAACAAGAATTACAGATGAGCTGAATGTAATTGTGAGACCAGGATTTTCTCAGCACATGAGTTCACAAAATGTATCTCATGAGATTCCTCCATGAGCAGACCATCTTCTCACAGTCACCTGCCCAAGAACTGGAAAGACCAGGAGGTTTCAGGGGGAATTTTCCCTCTTTTTAAGCCACTGCTTTTTATGGGATGCCTTTCTGCCAGCCTGGGGGAACTGACACTGTCTCACACAGCTGCTAATACAGGTCTCACCAAGTAGTGCAAGAGCAGGACAAGTCTGGGTGCTCTTTTCCAGAGACAGCCAACAACATCAGAAACCAGCAATTTAGTAATATCCTGGACTGTTTTTACCTTCATTTTTAATGAAGGTGAAAACACTTTAAAATGAAGGGTAAAACCACTTCATTTTTACCCTTGTATTGTATATTATTCAGAAATTGCTCCAACCCCCTCACTTGTACAACAACCAGTAGATGCTTACGTACACAGATCCTATATAAAAATGCATTACACACACACACACACACACACACAAAAATCTTTCTTTTATTTTTCTTTACCTTGCTGGATCATATAACCCAGAATTTCAAAGTACTCAGGGATGCATAGAGGGATTTTTCAGGCATGGGAAAGTCATCTTCTCTCTAGGTTTCCCCATAACCTTTAGGAAGCCAATTACTTCTGAAAAAGCAAGACTGGACTACTCTGTCTTCATAGAAAATGAACCACATGCTGAATATATTTCTAGGACTAACCCAGATTTCCATATAAATGCCCTTTTTGATGGCCACGTGAGGCATACCATGGTCACTGATATATAACCCACATTTTCACATTAGCTGAAGCCAGCAGAAATCTCTCATCCAAGTATTTTTCAAGTACGACTGGCAATGCAGAGATCTCAGCTGGAAACACAATAGGAAAATTAGGAATTCCATTTCCTGCCCAAGTCTCTCAAATACATAAAAAATTGCAACAAAATACCTCCATCACAGAAAAAAAAAAAACAAACCCAACACAAACAAACAAACAAAAAAAAAACAACTGAAACCAAACGAAACAAAAAAAAACACCCCCAAAACACAACCCCTTCCTCCATTGGGAAATAATTAGCTGGCTTCTTCCTTAGCAGGTTTGAAAAGTGATTGATAATTTTAATTCAGGACAAGAATCATAGTAATTGCTTTTTTTTTTTTTTTTTTTTTTTTAATATCAAAAGATTTTTTTTTTTGTGAAAACAGCCAGGAATGGTAAGAAACTGCACTTGGTCCTCACCAGCAGTGTTTAACTCATATATCAGTGGCAGTGAGAGAAATGCTTGCCTGGACAGAGGAACAATAGCTTGCAGCTCCTCTTTGGTGCCAAGGAAAATTTGTTACTCACAGTTAAAGGAAGCCAAACATGGAGAGAGATAATTACTAGCTCTGCTGCAGGCTGGGAGAGAGCCCAAACACAGGGTAAGCAGCTTGGGCATGAGCGAGTGGTGTTTGTGTGTAGGAAAGGAGCTCCCTGTAGGAGGAGATCAAACACATTTAATTCCCAGGGAAAAAAATATAGCAAGAAAACACAAAAAAAAACAAACCATGTAAGCTGAAACAAAAGAGCGCATGGCACCAGGCAGATGGAGGTTGTCAGGAAAGTAACACCCATGCATGACTCCTGCATCCTCCTGTTGTCCCCACCAGCCACTGGCACATCAGCAGAGCCCTTGGGAGAAGGGCCAGGGACCTTCCTTCCCTAAGGAAAGCCCCTGATCCACCCAAGGAAGCCCGATGGAAGCAGCCAGCCTCCCAAGTGAACATCCAGCAGCTGTCTGCAGTGCTGGGAGGGACCCTGGATGAGGTTTTGCTGCTGAATATTTTGAAGCAGATCGCAGCTGTAATAAATCAAATACACAATTCCATCTGGCACCTTCAGGAGCTCATCCAAAGCAGTGCCTCTGCCCAGCACACGCCCTCCTACAAAACAACAGCCTGCCTTTGCTGGGTGCAGGTGTTGGTAGAGGCGCTACCAGCATCCCAGGGCCAGGGCAGGGATGGGATGCCTCAGCCCCCATCCCTCAGCCAAGAATTCCAGCATGGCTCCACGGGAGAAAGCTGTGCCCAAAATGAGAGCTGCAACCTGCCCTGCTCAGACTGGCACAGCCTCTTTTACACCCTGCAAGGGGCTCCCAAATTCCCCCTCACGGATCCACACACAAGACTGCATCTGGAGGACATCAAGCAGAGCAAGAGAATGAAAGCCACCAACTTGAAGCCACTTCTCTGGGTGGGACATCCATCAGCCATAGCAATTGGAAATGCTGTTTCCCCTTCTCCCAAATGCCTAAATCTCCTCAAGCAAGTGCTGCTCTCACACAGCTGATGGTCTCATGGTGACACAGCAGCTTGTCAACCAGATGAGAATGATCAAACACAAGCCCCCATCCAACCAAACTCTCTTCCATGGGGGTACTCACATGAGGAGGGACAGCCACCTCCAGCAGTGCCTGGTAAACACTCCTCACTTGTGTTCACACCATGTTCAGGCACCAAAATTGACTCACACCTGGCTCCTGTCTGCACACAGGCTCTCAGCACGTGCAACTTTGCTTCTTCTGCCAGCTCACCCTCTCAGCTCTGTAATGCTCTTCCCTCCAACACCATCCTTGTGCTGCAGCACACAACACCCAAAGTAACATGGGTGTTACTTTCCTGACAACAGCCCAGCTACACACAAAGACCCCTCATTCCAGCCACATCTCATCCTTCCAAGTCAGCTCTGATGCTCCTAACAGCTTCCTCGCACAGGTGACAATAAGAAAGTCTTCTGGAATAAATGTGACACGCCTTATTTTTTCCCCTTTAAGCTCCTGATGAAAGCATCCATCCGCACATCAGAATGTTGCCCACCTCCCATGGTTTGGGCAGGAAAGAGCTTTCAGATGCCAAGCAGAGGGACACATCTCCCCTTCCATGGGAGAGGGACAGCTGGCAGCACCTCCCAGGCGAGGCAGTGCAAGAAATAAAGGCAAAGCTCTGTGGAGGAGGAACTAAACACAAACCCTACCTGGTTATGTTCGTGGGACGACGAGCCCTTCCCTCGGGATGGGGAACAGCTGCCATCAAGCTGCTCGCTACAATCCGCCGTCCACTGCAAAAGGGATAAAAAAAGGGATTGTGTAAAATAATAGCTGGGCTGGGCAAAACTGCTGTGTCAGTCCACAGTGCACAGAAAACACCGTCCGGCCGCGGGCATCGCTGCACACGTGTGGCACCCCCTCCTTTTTGAGGATGATCCCAAAGGCTTTGGCTTGGAAATGCTCCACCCGCTGACAGTGGGCACAGGGAGGAAGCAGCAACAACTGTAGGGAAGCATTTGATGTGGTGCTTTGCAATAAAATCTAGCCCCAATACCTCCCTGCTGACTCTGACACTGCTTGGAACCCCAGGTGTGTGATACACACTAGGGTGACTTATCACTCATTTCCATGGAAAGCTGGAAAATTTCTGCTTTTCCCAACCCTCATTCCCAACTCTACTTGCTTCAAGGACAGATACATGCCCTGGGCAGCCAACACCCTGTGTTTTCATTTTAAACAGAACAGAAAATGAGTATGGAAGCTATAGGCCATTGCCTGTAGTTTGGCCATTGCCATAGGTGGCCACAGAAAATTAGCAGACTCTTAGGCCAGCTTGCCCCAAGGTTGGGCAGCAAGGTGCCTCCACAAAAATAACTGAATTTTGTGCCATTTGTTGCCTTATTTTTTTCCCCTAAAGAAATGTAGGGCTGCATCATACTGGTGAAAAAAAGCCCAAAACCAATTTTCACTAGACAAACATCAAAGATGCTGCTTAATTACAAAGTCATTTTTGTCACTCCTTCAACAGAGTAGAGACTGACCAGCCCCACTTCTGAGGTCTTCCATGCTGGAAGCACTTGGCTGCTCCAGAGACACTCAAGGCTTAGTACCATCACCAAGGATGATGTGCCAAGAAAATGAAAAGTCATTTCCATGCAAACAACCACCTCAGAGCTCCCTGACAGGTATGGATGGGACCACAAAATAAGTCTTCACTACAACTGCCCACGATCCCTGCCCTCATCAGAGAGCCCATCCAAGCTCACAGATGGGGGGAATTTCAGTCTCCCCTCATTAAAGAGCTGCCCATCACTCTCCTGCCACTTCTGCTGAGGCTCCTGGGCAGCTCATGACGCCATCACTCTTGAGAGTCTTTTATTTATCAGACGTATCCCTATCTGCTCTAACAATTTTGAGTGCAACCACATTCCTGGGAAGGTCTCTCAAGGTACAAGCTCACTCATTATCTCCACAGCAAAATAAAATCACCTTTTCCCTCCGATTTTCCTCTTTTTTCCTGGTGGGAGCAAGGCTGGGGACATCCCCACCATGGGAACATCCAAATTTTGGGATTCTCTGAAGTGGCAATGGATTCAGCTTCCCTGAATCCACTTTTTTCCTTCCTTCCCACAGCAAGGAGAGCAGCTGTCCAGGGATGTGGTACCATCCAAGCAACTCACACACACATGGCTGAATGGATTTATCCACTCTCAGGCAGGGAAAACATCACAGCCATAAGGAAACAAACTGCAGAGAGATTAAGTAACTTGCCCAGCATTAAAGATTTAGTTTCTGGCAGAGCCTTGCAGTTAAAAACAATTTCCTTGGTCTCAGCTGAGTGCCTTTCCCTTAAATCCATCTTTCTCCCTCTAGCTCTCATTAATGAGGGAACGTGCCACCTTCCATCAGGCTGGCTTCCACCAGGGTTGCTCCAGTCAGCTGCAGGATATGTGCAGGATATGTTTATTCCCTGCTTTGCTAAGAACTGAGCAGGAAGAGAAAATCAGAAATAAAAACTCCTGATTATTTCTTGAAGGTGGAAAAATGAAAAAAACCTTTGTGAAACCTGGGATAATTCCTTCTTAGTGCATCTATTAAGACATGGCTTGATAAATGCAAGTGACCTAAAGTAAAAGCCCATCTTCACTTTCTGTCCAGTATACAGCCCTAGAAATACAAAATGTTGCATTTTGATGGAGTTCCACAATAAATCCTAATTAAACTTCTGCATCAGTGGTCTGGGGTACAACCTCATTTAGCTGCTTCATTTGAGTTGTCTCTGTAACTGGCTTAATTAAAAGGTTTAATGTTCAGATCTTTCATTATTACAAATTTTTCCTTTAAAATAAAACCCAGCCATCTTGAAAGAGAACACTCTCAGAACTGACATTAAAAATCCAGCAGCTCCTTTCTTCCAGGGCAAGCCAGGAAGGAAAGCTAAAATGCCATTTCCACAACTGGAAGATGGATTTTGTTGTTGCAATCAAGGATCTTAATGCAAAAAACGTACATGGTATGCCATGAGAATTAGAAATTTTTGTCCTTAAGATGCAGAGGGAGCCTGAGCTTACTGGCAGAGCAGTGGAAAGGCTGGAAGAGGTTACAAAACTTTGTCTATTATTTTATTTCTGATTCAATACTACTTTTGAGCTTGACACATTAATAAGCAGAACTTGCCTGTTTGACCTGAAGCCCCTCCAAAGCGTCACTTCAAACACGGACACCTTCCAGCCTTGGGTTAATAAAATCACTAGATTTTTAAATATATTTTCTCCCCTTTCTAAGGGCTTTGATCCTCAAATTGTAAAAGACCTCTTCACCAAAATCTATTGTTAAAAAGGTTCCTTTGTTTGGTAATTTCTTTACATTGAGATTACATAAAACAGGTCCAGAGCACTGGGTCAGATCCTCAGCTCCAGCAAACCTGCAGAGTTCAGACAGATCAGATCAAACACTGCTGATACCAGATAAAGATGGGATCCTTCACATGTAGAATCATGGAACAGTCTGGCTTGGAAGGGACCTTAAACCCCATCCCATTCCACCCCCTGCCATGAGCAGAGACACCTTCCACTGTGCCAATCTGCCCCAAGCCCTGTCCAACCTGGCCTGGAACACTTTCAATGTGTTTCAATGCACCTTGAGACCATACAAAACCAAACCCAGCATCAGGAGACTGCTACCAGCAGCTTGGAAACCTCCAATGCATCCCCAGACAAGCGAGCTGCCCCAAACCCAGCATTCCATCACATCCTGCTCCACCATCCAAGCCCTGAAAAAGCGACGTCAGCTGAGAACACACTCTGTGAGCCCCCTGCCCCTCTCCCACCCCACGGTGAGTGGGAGGAGGTCCCTCTCGCCCACCTGTGAGACGTGGGACTGCGTTTTCTCGCTCTCGCCGTCGCCCTCGGTCTTGTCGGTGAGCAGCCCCTGCACCTGGTACTCCAGCACGTAGCTGTCGATGAAGCGCTCCAGCTCCTCGATCTCCTGGGAGCGGCTGCTCCCCGCCTCCGAGGAGGCCGATGCCACTGAGGAGCTCTCCATCCCTTCAGGGGGCACACCAGGAACACAGGGAGCCTGAGGAAGCGGGATAAAAAGGACAGCGAGGAATTATTTCCCAGTAATTATAAAAAACCCAAGCAGACAAAGCCTATCGGTTGCCACGTGCAGGATTTTTTTTTTTTTTGCTGTGCATCTGCATTTACAATACAATTTCTAATAATCCTAGCTGGTTGCTTTCAGGGCTTCCAGGCATGCAAAAAATGTTCCATTTATGCAATATTCCTGCATTTAAGGACAACAGACATATTTCCTGGCCTCCTGCTTAAAACCCAAATTACTGAAAATCTCCAGACATATGCACGAGAGGAAAAAAATGTGACACTAAAATGCTTTATTTAATAAATCCAAAGCACTAGTTGTTCTGGATATGGGTGAGAAGCTGGGGGTAATGGACATGTCTGAGGAAGAGGATGATAACTGAAAAGCTTCTCTAGGGCAGTGGCAGTAAATAATGCTTAGCTAATGATGCGAGTGTAAACGGTCCAGTGAGGAGGTGAGACAGAGATCACAACAGAATTCACTTTTAAAACCTCTCACTGAAGAAAATTGCCTCTACAGGAGATGTAGGGCATTTATAATTCTCTTCTCCTTCCTACTTCTCCAGGGCTCAATGACTAACACAGTAAAGAAAGGAAATCACCAGCTCCTGGGCTGGGCATAGCACTGGGCTCTGCTCCCTGTGACAGGGACAGGACCCAGAGAGAATGGCTGGAGCTGTTCCAGGGGGTTTGGGTGGGATCTCAGGGAAAGGCTCTGCCCCAGAGGGTGCTGGCCCTGCCCAGGCTCCCCAGGGATGGGCACAGCCCCGAGGCTGCCAGAGCTCCAGGAGCCTTTGGACAGCGCTGCCAGGGATGCCCAGGGTGGGATTGTTGGGGGTCTGTGCAGGGCAGGAGCTGGGCTGGGTGATCCTGGTGGGTCCCTTCCAGCTCAGGGTATTTAAAAATTCTGTGTTTGGAAAAAAACAGGCTGTGGCCCAATGTCTTGTGGTCAACCTTATATTTCTCCCTTCCTGCAGCTGGGAGGGAGGAGACATGAGAGCTGCCAGCACACTGCAGGACACAACAGCTTCATCCCTCACCCTCTCCTTCACCAGGAATATGGGTAGTTACAGTCTGCTTTGAGACAAGCACAAAATCGCTAAGCAAATCCAGAGTGAGTCACATGCCATCCAGAAGGGAAGGGGAGGGAAAAAAATTCTGCTCCCAGCTCATGTAGTTTCTAGCTCCTGAACTATTTCTCCTCTGTCACCTCTGAACAATTGTGGCACCATTTGGAAACTGCCGAGAATGAGCAGTTCTGGCCTAAGGATTTCATCTGCTCAAGGAATTATTCCCAAATGTGCCCAGACTGTCAAAAAGGCTCATTATGTAGACCAATATCACACATTAGCTCCTGAACAAAAATCATATGCCATATTAAAAAGGACAAAGAAAAAAGAAGAAAGTGAAGAAAGAAAAAAAGAAGGAGCCCCAGAGAGCGTGGAGCCCTGGAGGAGGGCATGCTTCTCCCCTTCTCACTAATTAGCACCAATTACAAAAAGGAAAGCACCAATTATCAAACAGGAAGTGCTACAGAAGGAGTTGAAGGAATAGGAGGCTCCCGTGAGTCCTGGAGGGGTGTGATGGCACGAGGCAGGAGACAAATGACACAGGTGGCATCACTCAGGATGGAGTGAGCAGGGTCAGAGGTTATCCTCCATCTCACTGGGCCACACGTTACCCAAGCCCAAAGGGGTTTTTGTCTATTTCAGACAAAACAAACCACATATCTGAGACATTTGTGGATCTCTACTGGGAAACTCTAAAACAAATTCATCTTGTGGTAGTTCCACCTCTCTCTGAAGGAAACCATCACTCCACAGGAAGAAAACTCCTGCTCTTCCTGGTGATCTGTGCCTGGAGCTAATTTCTCACCTCACCTCACCCTCAAAACACATACAAAAAAGGTTTTCAAAGAAAAACCCACACTTGAGCATCAAAGCATTTACTATCTTCCCACACTGAGCAAACAAATGCTGGTGAGAGCTCTTGAATGAAGCAGTGATCCCTTGGCTCTGTGTTGGCTCAGCACCTACCACAAAGGATTCCCAGACACCAGGTACATTCCTTAATCACAACAAACAGAGATCAATCTCAAATTTGCTCTTTTTTATCACTTCCCCCTTCCCTCCACCCTACTTTGCCAAAGCACAAAGTTTGTAAGTTTTGGGGGTCTGAAAATTAACTTCTAAAACTTTCCTATCTCTGAAAGTGTTCAAGGCCAGGTTGGATGAGACTTGGAGCAACCTGGTGCAGTGGAATATGTCCCTGTCCATGGCAAGGGGGTAGAACTATAGGATCTTGAAGATTTATTCCAACTTAAATCCTTGTAAAACCCTATGATTTAACAAAGCCCATGTTGTGCTCGTTACTGTGACCATAAAAGAAGGAATCATCAGCAGAAAAAGTCAATAGATGTGCAAACTGCTTATTATAACTTAGTAATTATCAGCATTACTGTAATGTATAATTATTATTAATAGCTATTATTAAGGGTGATCTAAATGGGGTTCTTGCTCTAGCAAGATTATACAGTTTTTTTAGCAATTATACAGTTTTATCCTTCATCAGCAAATAATAAGAACAAGCATTTTTTTATGACACTTGTAGGCTCATTCCCTTTTTCCCAAAGGTGCTCCAGGCCTGTTGAACATGTGGAAACAAGTGGTGAGTTTGATAGGTGAAGAACAGTAACGGAGAACAAACCCGCTTTGGGTTGGGAGGCAACAGAAGAGTGGAACTTGCAACCAAAATGATTTAAGAAGTGGTGAGTCTGTGATGTGAAGAGCACAGACGTGCAGGACAGTGATGCATTTCCATCACTGGAGGATGGGTGAGAGGGCCCCACATGCACATCCTCCCCAGGGAGGAGGCTCCAGCCATTCCCCTCCATGCCAAAAGCTCTCCAAAATCTGGACTGCAGCAGCCTGGCAGCACCAAGACAGAACGGAGGGCAGCTTCCCACAGATTGTCCCCTGGGATGAGACCCACCTGTGTCCCAGCCATGCCAAGGGACTCCAGCCCCCAAAACAAGCTTCTGGGCAAAAACATTACACCAAAACTGCAACCATAAAGAGATCTTCCTAAAACAATTCTTAAAGAACCACTGAATCATGGAATTGTTTAGATTGGAAAGCCCTCCAAGACCATTCCCCTGGCACTGCCAAGGCCACCACTGACCCATGTCCCCACATGCCACATCCACATGGCTTTTAAATCCCTCCAGGTATGGGGACTCCACACTCCACCAATGCTCTGGGAAGCTCTGCTGGAAGCTGTGATCAAGCCTTTCCATGGAGGAATTTTCCCCAATATCCCCCCTGAGCCTGCCCATGCCCAGCCTGAGGCCGTTCCCTCTGCTCCTGTCCCTGTTCCCCCCGGCTGTCCCCTCCTGTCAGGAGCTGTGCAGAGCCACAAGGGCCCCCCTGAGCCTCCTTTGCTCCAGGCTCAGCCCCTTCCCAGCTCCCTCAGCCTCTCCTGGGGCTCCAGCCCCTTCCCAGCTCCGTTCCCTGCCCTGGACACGCTCCAGCCCCTCGGTGTCTCTCCTGTGCTGAGGGCCCAGAGCTGTCCCCAGCACTGGAGCTGCCTCAGCATTCCCAGCGCCCTTCCCAGCTTTCCAGCCCCTCTGCACCAGCCTAGAGCTGTAGGGGGCTGGGGTGACCCAAGAGGAAGCCAGTTCTCACTTCAATTCATCCAGACAAACCCACATCCTGACCTGCTATTAGGACACCAACAGCACACCTTGCTCCTATGCACGGTCCAACATGACTGAGCACAAGCAAAGGAAAGAAAATAAAGAGATTGCTTTTGCCAGTGTTTTGCTTCCATGGGATGGATGTTAAGAGCTTAAAGTGCTCTTGCACACTCGATGAGTTTCTTTGAGGGTTGTGGCTTCCAAAGGCAAGAGAAACAGAAATACCACACTGTCACACACAACAAAAATGGTGAAAGTTGTAAGCAAATTTTCTTGACAACTACACAGCCAGGAGCTAATACCCACTGCCAACACCTAGGTAAGGTCATTGGGAAAAATCTCTAAAATACAGAGTTCAGGTAGAACTACTTCATGCATTGGGCTTCCTCTCACCTGAACTGAAATTCAATTATTGAAAGGTGTAACCACCTCCAAAGCCCAACAAAGGACAAGTGCCCAGCCCATCTTTCACTCAACATGGCCTCAGCTGTTTAGGCTTGACTGACTGACTGATGGTATTTAATTGAAAACTCACGTGTCTTCTTTAATTATCCTTCAGTTAAACACTAAGAAAATCCCAGGCCAATCCTCCATTCCTCCATGACTCCAAAGTGAAGTCAGGAGGAATGCAGAGCATCCTTTATGCAGAGAATATTTATTTCTCAGAAATGCCATCGCAGGCCAGCTGCTGCAGAGACAGGCTGTGACAGGCTACAGAGATATCCTGACATCCCTGAAAGCCTTTGTCTTGCCACATGGGATTTATCATCCCACAGTTTTCTAGGAACAAGAGATGCTTCCTATAAAAGGCAGCTGCAGTGCAAATTCTTCACGTACCAATGCAGCCACCTGCTTCCAGAATGTTCTTTGACAGGACATCCAGCATCCCTCTCATGTTTGTTCTCCCTTGAGTATTTATAACAGACTGTGCTCCAGCAGGTCCCTTCTGCTCTGAGACACCTGGGACACAAACTGAGGAACAGCTCAGCAGCCCAGATTTGTCTGTGCCTGAATGGGATGATGATAAAACCAAACCAAACTGATGCCCAGGGAGACAGAGAGAAAGGCCCCAACCCTGGCCCAGACATCTCATCCTCTCTCATGAGCAACCAATGACAACTTTCACATCTCTTGTGCAGGCTCCAAAACTCACCCCACTGTTTTCTGTCCCCTACAGCCATGCTGGACATCCCCTTGTGCAGGTGGAGGTGGATATCCAGGCTGAGGTGACACCCTCTTCTGCTCAGTGCCTCTCTGGGGCTGGGCAGGGAGGAACAGCTCACGGTCAAACCCTCCATCATCACCTCCCTCACATTTCCTGCTCACTGAGACTCCAAGCCAGGCCTCCCAAAGCAGCTGCTGAAGCACACACAGGAGGAGGAAGTCCCTGCAGCCCCAAACAAGAGAGATGCTTTGACTATACAGAGCCGGGAGGAGCAGATAGTGCAGGACAGCCCTTCTGCTTGTTATCTGCTTCTTATCAGCACCTCTGGGTCAGGTGAAACTCTCTGTGTGTCTCAACTCTGCAAACAACCAGCTCACGCTCTGACAGCAGCACAGGCACGAGGACCTTTGACTGTCTGTGTTTGGGGCTGGAACTCCTCGCCAGCAGCACGGTTTGATTTCCAGCATCTCCTTTTAATGAGCCTCTTCTGCAGCAATATTTTGCCTCTCCTCATCCAGCCCTTTTCCAACAACAAGTAATTAGCAATGCGTCTTTCTCAAGCGGTGAGAGCATCTCAGAGAATGAGAGGAGCAGTTTATCTTTATTGCTGGCAGGCAGCTCTCGTACCCAGCCACCCGCAGGAACAGTTACTATGGAAAATAAAAGCAACAGAGATGAACCATGACTCTCTGTACCCAGGTACTGCTGCATCTCCACAAAGCATCATGCGTCTGTCTTGGATTTGCTGCTCCAAAACCACTACCTTTCCAGACATCAAAACATCAAGCACAGAAATGTAAATTATTATACCCTGGATCTGACCCTTTTCTAATTAAAATGTAAACACCTTTGAAAAACACATGAGTGTTTACTGCTGGAGCCAGCCTTGGGCTTTTCAGATACTGATGCACCCACAGCTGGCTGAGCATTTAATGTATTTCATCATCCCTCCAGTCTCAGGTCTGCTTTCTGGTACCTGGTGATGCAGAAAAGCCCCAGTGACAGGACAGGAGCCCACCAGCTGTCACACTGCAGTGCCACTCACGAGTCTGGCACAGAACACAGCAGGCAAACACCACGGTGCACTGAAACAGAGCCATCAAAACAAACACAGAAATAAATGGAGGGAAAAAAAGAGAGGGACAGACAAGTGCCGCAGAATCCAACCGAAAACAACCAGCTTGATCCCGCAAGACAGGGAGAGGAGTAACCAGAAAGCCAGAAATCCTTATTCTCACCCAGACAACAATTTATTATGTAGCTTGCTTCCCTGCAATAAGCAACTCTTTGTGGTTGGAAAGTGAGTATTTTTCCTTTTCTTCTCTTTAAACAAAACCAAAGCCACATCACCTTTAGAAACATAAAATCCTTTAGTGTGTCAAATCTGTGCATGAGGTTGGAGTGGTTTTCCACCAGATGGGCTTCCTTGCCTGGGGGAAGACATTACCTTTGGCTTGTGATAGATACTATCAAAAAAGGAAAGGAAAAAACAGCACACAACTAAGAAAAGTACTGTCTGAACATCAAGTGAGAGGAGGTGGGTTTTTATGGGCTCACCCTGTGGTGGGATGCTCCACTACAGGGGATAGCAGGGCAAGGAGGCTGCTGGGGCATCACTGGCTGCAGCAACAACAGAAAGGAACACTCACAGATTTTGATACAAATTCAATACATGCAAATGCACCAGCATTTCTAGATATAAAATCTGAAACAGACCATAAAAAGCCTCCAACCACCAACCCCTGAATTGTGAACAGCCTGAGTTTTATAACCTATTTTACACTGGTTCATGCCACAATCTGTGACTTAAGGCAGACATAATAGATTTCCACATTCCCCTGCTTCTACTATAAGCTAATGGAATGAGAACCCACATTACATGCTACCCTTGTTGTTTTTCACCTTCACAAGGAAAATGTTGGCAGGTAAAAATATTGAAAAACTATTATGAATATCTGAGGAAAGAGCATTTCACACATGCTCTTCTCTTCAGAGCTGCGCTGTTTCTCCTTGGAGAGCACACAGCATCACTCTGGTAGCTGGGCAGGACATGATGGCTGCAGGGATCTTGCTGGAAGATATGAACCAAGGATGTTTTCCTGCCAGATGAGCTTGCACATGTGCACCATGCACCTGTGTGTGCCCTCCTGCCATTCACCTGGCAGGCTGCAATCCTCAGGCAACTAACACCTGGTTTTGTGCCCAGCCCTTCTGGCACCCCAAGGGATGAGCCACGATGCCATGGAAGCTGCAGCCAGGGTACAAAACTCTCCATGCAGGCAGAGAGCACAGCCCACATCCTAAATAAAAGCACCACAACCACGAGCTCATCCGTACACGGTCACTCGCGCACCCGCGCCCGCCGCCGCGCATCATCCTTTATAAATAACCAAAGGGAAACCATTATCGGGACAAAATCTTTTCTTTACAGGCACCCAGGCAATATAATAGGCACTTGGGCTGTGAAAAGCTCTGTAATCCTAAAAGACACATCCAACTCTAAGTTGAGATGTCAACCTGCTGAAGTAATCCATCCCACTGGTGGCTGCCCATGGGAGGGACTGGGCGGGAGCAGCGCACCCCGGTCAGCAGCAGGGCAGGCACGGAGGCCGCTTAATCCCCATTAAATCACGCCCGTGGCTCACTGGCAAAACGCATTTTTGTGCCTCTACACCAGCTTGTAGCAGCATTCAGAGAACATACCTTGGCCACCAGCCAAAACACTGGAGCTGCCACTCCCGGATGGATTTTATGCTAGGAGGAGCCAGCTGGTCCTCTCCTCCTGGGAATCACAGGATCACAGAACAGTCTGGGTTGGAACAAACCTTTAAAGGTCATCCAGTCCAACCCCCTGTCATGAACAATAACACCTCCCACTTGGTGAGGTTGCTCCAAGCCCCATCCAGCCTGGCCTGGGACACTGCCAGGGATCCAGGGGCAGCCACAGCTGCTCTGGGCACCCTGGGCCAGGGCCTGCCCACCCTCCCAGCCAGCAATTCCTAATTCCCAATGTGCCAGAATCTGTGCCTGCCCTCTGGCAGTGGGAGCCATTGCCTGGGTGCTGTCCCTGCCTGCCTTGTCCCCAGGGGCTGTGCAGCTCTCCTGGAGCCCCTGGAGGCCCTGGCAGGGGCTCTGAGGTGTCCCTGGAGCTTCTCTGGTGCAGCTGAGCAGCCCCAGCTGGGCCAGGCTGGCTCCAGAGCAGAGGGGCTCCAGCCCTGGCAGCAGCTCCGTGGCCTCCTCTGCACTGGCTGCAGCAGCTCCAGCTCCTTGTGCTGCTGGAGCCAGGGCTGGGGCAGCTCTGCAGGTGGGCTCTCACCTGAGCCCAGGGGCACAGGGGCAGGATCCCCCTGCCCTGCTGCCCACGCTGGGGATCAGCCCAGGGCAGGGGGTTCAGGCTGGGGCAGGCCCAGCTCTCACCCACAGCACCCCCAGCTCCTTCTCCCAGGGCTGCTCCCTCTGCTCAGCCCCAGCCTGGGTTGGTCCCAGGGGCTGCCCTGACCCAGGTGAAGCACTTGGCCTTGTTAAACCTCGTATCCTTAAGGATTCTCACCTCCATCCCAACCAACTGCTTCCCTTCATCACAGCTTTCCCCTTTTTTGGAAATGAACCTCTTCTGTGCAACAAGAATAGGGACAGGAGAGCCTCTGGTGAATCCCAAATTCAATATCTCTGGAAGATGAGATAGGAATGAGGAAGCAACATGCTTTTTGCAACATCAGCCACCTTCTGCACCATCAAAAGCAAATTTTCTGTGGGCTTCTGTTGCTAAAACCAAAGGGAACAATCCTTTCCAGCCTTGGGTATCCTGCTGGTTGGGATGGGTTAACATGCAAAGAGCATCATCTAAGGCAGCTCTCACACCTTGAGAAGATCACAGAATCATGGAATGGTTTGGGTTGGAAGGGACCTTAAACGTCATCTCATTCATGTCATGGGCAGGGACACCTTCCATTGTCCCAGGTTCTCCAAGCTCCATCCAACCTGGCCTTGGACACTTCCAGGGATCCAGGGGCAGCCACAGCTGCTCTGGCAATCTGTGCCACGACCTCATCACCATCACGGGCAATAATTTCTCCACAAAACAGTTTCCTCCCAGATGCCCTTGCAAACCCTACATCCATTTTTCAGGCTACAAGAATGTCCATGCCGTGTTATCCCACATAATTTCCCACTCCACTTAGGAAAGCAAGTGTAATACCTAGATAGACCCAGGTTTTGCACTGGGCTCCCAGCAGCTGTCCCAGCAAGGACCACGATGCAGCACAGGCACCACAGCACCCACCAAAGGTCTCACCCTGCCCAGGGATGCTGCTGTGTGCAGGCATGGGCTCCCTGTGTGACCCCACCACACTGGCAAAAGTCAGAGCGGCAGGAATGCCCAGCCCAGGACAGGGGGAAACCAGACCCTCCAAGCTTTGCTTTGTACAAGCAGCATTGAGCCCAGCCCACCAGCTCAACCCTCCTCTCAAATCCAGCCCCAGCTTTTAGCTCCTTCCAGCAGCTGATGAGGCAGCTTGAATCAATTCACCAGGAGAACGCCTGCCTTAGGGAACCAGCCCAAAAATACCAAGCACCTCCCCAGACAGGAATTTTTGGGAGCTACTGGCCAGCCACCAGCCTCCTTTCTGAGGCTTGAAGTGCATTTTTTTTTGCAATCACTCCCAGACTATCACTCTGTTGGATGCTCTGCACCAGCAATGCTGCCACAGATCTCCAAAAATTCCCTTTCCAGGTGGCCCCACTCCACCTGTGGTTATTCCCCCTTGAAGTGCAGTGAGTGAGGGATGACAAGAAGCCAGCAATGGAGGTGGGAAGAGCAGCCTGCTGATTCCCAGGGTGTAAAGATGCTGCAAGCACTTGCACAGCTGCATTTATCACCCAGGGGACCTGGCTGAGCCCTAGCAGGCAGGAGCAGGACAGGGAGGGGTTTGTTATTACAAAGCAAACAGAGGACAGTTACTTTCAAGACATGACAAGTAAATTGTTTTGAAATGAACATGAGCCCGGCCGGTGTGTTTACCTCCACCAGCAGCAAGGACAGTTGGGACTGGCCCTGATCAGGACAGCTTTGGGATTTACCAACGCTGTGCTCTAATCTTCCCTGCTGTCAGTGACCCTGACACCAGTCCCTTCTGCTAACCCCAGGTCTCACACCACAGGGAAGGGATCTTCCAGTTACCCCCTTGCCATGGGCAGGGACACCTTCCACAGTCCAAGGCTGCTCCAAGCCTCATCCAACCTGGCACTGGACACTTCCAGGGATGGGCCAGACACAAATTCCCTGTGCACCCTGTGCCAGGGCCTCAGCACCTGCTTTTTTCCTAATATCTAATCTAAATCTACTCTCTGTCAGTTTGAAGCCATCCCTCTGTGTCGTGTCACTCCAACAGCCTCTCTCCATCTTTCCTGTAGGCTCTCCTCATGCAGTGCAAGAAAGCCTTGCTGAGTTCCAGTACTGCTGCTGGTGTACTGGGGACAAGAACATAAAATCTGTCCCAAAACACCCTTGAGTTGCTCTTTGTGTCCAGCTGTTTCATCCACCACGGACCCAAATGTGCCATGCACTTCACGTGTGACTGGTGTGACACCAGCTCCTCCACCCTGCCTCATTTCCCTCTCTTGTAAAACACAAACACTGCTCTTTTCTTTCACGGTACACACTAAATTTCCACAGCTCTCCATTATGGTGCAAAGACATTTCATTTGGGACTGAAACGAGACTTGACATTATTTTGTTTCCTGTTTCTCATTGAACCCAGCTAAAAATACTCTCATCCCCCACCACCATCCTTGGCACCATGATTTCTCTACAGGCTAATTAAGAGAAAAAGCTAGAGTAAGCAGTAATTATTTGTTAAGGACAATTCACAGGAAGGATAACTTGGGGCACCCACCCAAAGGACGCAGCAGGGCAACGGGATGATGGGGGGAGGGCTGTAGGTGCAGCACAGGGGAGCAGCATCTGCAGCTTCAGCAGAAACACCACAGCAGGACGCCCGCTATTCATGTACCTTTGACTTCAGAGATTAAATAGAGAGCTCAAACTATACTGCTTTGCAGGGAAAAAAGAAAAAGGAAAAAAAAAAAGGAAAGAACAGAGACAAGGGAGAATTTGATTAATCAAGAGGCTGCTTAGGGATATACACCCAGATGGTATCTCACATCAAGGGCCCTTGCAGGTAAAGCCCCACCACTCCCAGCTCTTAGGTGCCAGCACAGGGTAGGGATGTTCATCTGAGGGGTCTCTATGACCCAACAATTCAGCAGCAGAATTTCAAATGGGATGTGAAAAGGCACTTCTGCAATAAATTATACAGTATGAAAGAAAATAAACCTCATTCCTAGTGCTGAGGTAGTGCAGGACTTGGAGGCTTCAGAGGAAGACACCAAGAATGCCAAGATAAACACAGTAACTCTGGGGTTTGGAGCAGGTTCTTCCCACTCCTTCTAGAGCTTTCATAGAACCATGGAATGGTTTGGGTTAGATGGGACTTCAAAAGCCATCCAGTGTCACCCCTGCCATGGGCAGGGACACCTTCCACTAGTGCAGATTGCTCCAAGCCCCATCCAGCCTGGCCTTGGACACTTCCAGGGATGGAACAGCCACAGCTGCTCTGGGAAACTTTGTGCCAGTGCTTCCTGAGGACCCTGGTCCCTGGGAACACTCTGACGATGATGAGCATTCCCACATGTCCATGATATCCAAAGGCCTGCCAGCACCAGGAACCAGAGGTGACGCCTGGCACTCAAGCCTCACTTGTCCCCTTGACCAGTGTGGGACAAGGGTCATGTTTCTCCTCTGTCACAGTCCCCTTGAAGAAACAAAAGTCTGAACCTATCACATAACAACAATAATAATTTTTTTTAAATTACTTGTTTGCCATCACCCCAGATTTGGCTTGATGAATTTTAAATAATTTTGGTCAAGTCACTGCAGCCAAACCACTTGGGAAGGAAACGCTGAAAAAATGGTTTCACTTTTTTTTAGAGTTTTGTAATTTTTGAACAAAGGATTTTTTGTTTTATTTTGTGGTGATGTACACTGAATTTCCACAACTCGCCATTATAGTACAAAATAATTTAAACCACATTTCATTTTGGATTGAAATGGGACTTGACATTATTTTGTTTCCCGTTTCAACGAAATAAAAATATCTATTCTCATTATACACAGCCAAAAACACCCTTACTCCCCACAACTGTCCTTAGCACTATGATTTTTCTACAGGCTAATTAATGAAAAAATTGAGTTAGCATTAACTATCTGTTTTATGGCCTGGTGTTGAAGAGTATTCATTGAGAATCTGAGGATAACTTAGGGCACCCACCCAAAGGACACAGCAGTGCTTCAGGAAAGAAGATTTGCAATTAAAAGTGTTACTGCAATCCACTTGAAAGTTAGAAAGTTAGGAGCCTCCCCTTCTGCAGAGGGAAATAAGGAAAATGGGAACTCACACTCTCTCACACAGAAGGGGCACTGGTACAGCCCCAGTTCTGCTGGCAAGGTGTCACACCAGGCACAAGCCCAGTGCCAGCCCTTTCAGGCTTTGACCTCCCAGCACTGCCTCTGCTTGGCTTGGTCCCAGCTCCTCCACGGGCTGCTCTGCCGCAGGAGAAAATTTTTACTCTCCAGAGACTATCAGGCAGTGCACAAGATGACACCCGGGGGTGCAGAAACCCCAACAGATACAGCCTGGTGTGATGATGCCCCGCTCCATCCTCTCCGCTCCCTTTCGGGTCCAGCCGGATCCCGTGCGGGGCGAGGGGACAAAAAGCCCCAAACAAAACAGGTTTTCAGGGCAGTGCTGCTGACTTGCTGTTTTCCAAGCCCTCTGCCACCAAGCCCCTGTGGTGCTGCTAACCTCTGCTGATCCCATCAGGTGGTTTAACCGGGAAGCTTAGCAGTAAGCCCTGCTCCTGCGAGGAGGCACCGCGTTACGTGGGTTATTCTCTGCCCAGCCGCGGAGCTCTGAGCTCCAAAATCCCAGCTACAGATTACAGGAAGAAAATCAAGCGCCTCAATGGAGAAAATTTATCCCAGGTTGCAATGTTTTGTTGTTGGGCTGGATTTAATTTTTTTTTCTTTCTGTCCTAGGCTTTATATTTTTAATGTTGAAGTACATGTTAAACCCTGTTAACATGCTGCAAATCCCTGTCTTGCTGGAAAAAATAAGAATTTGGCACCTCTAAAAGGCACCTGACCTATACCTGTAGCCAAATAAACATATTATAAACAGGAAAAGAGGCAAGTAGAGAAGGGAGAAAGCACAGTGGGGAGAGCAAAAGGAAGAAAAAATGGGATAGAGAATAAAAAATTCATGATAGGCCAAAAATCCAAAAACAAGCCCAAAACCAACCAAAACCCAAAAACAAACAAACAAACAAACAAAAGGGAACAGGAAGAACAACACAAATGAGATAAGGGACACAAAAATGGGACAGGCAACATAAAAGAAGGGATAGAAAAGAAGAAAAAATGGGATAGGCAACAAAAATATCGAATAGGTAACAGACAGAATGGGATTGGTAACTAAAGAAAAAAAGGGACTGGCAACAACTCTGCATCCAAGAGCTGGGCAGAAAGTGGCACTGCATGGTTTCCACCTGTTAACTTTGGCAGCCAGAGGATTTCTGCAGTAAGATGATGCACGTGTACAATCAGGGCAGGGGGAAGAGGAGGGAGCTGTGATGGAGACCATGGCAGCAAAGAAATCCCTGCAGGAAGGCTGCCTGGAAAGTCTGGCAGGCTGGGACCACCAAGCCCAGCAGGATGGCCACTGGAGCAGGAAAAGCAATTCACAAGTATTACACTGTCTCTGGCTACAGCCCTTACTCTCAGGCTTCACCTAGCCTGAGCGAAAGAACATTATCATTAGGAGACAGACAATAAATCAAAGAACAGCTTGGAAAAACCCGTGAAGCCTCCTGAGAGCCAAGGAAACCTGCACTATCTAGGGAAGAGCAAGATTACAATAATTGGGTCAGCTGGCGATAAGCCTCCCCAGCACACACACACACACGCTGCCGCTCCACCCGGGAGTGCTGACACCCCCCAGGAGCTGGGAATCCCAGCAGCAGAATGCCCGGGCACGGGAAACACCAGCTGCAGAAAGCCTCCTCCAGCAGCAAACAGCTGCAGCTGCTCCGCTCCAGGTCTGCGCATCGGTAGGTGAAGCTTGGGAAACTCCGATGGGATGCTGGAAAATTTCTTTGCTTTGAGCTGCGGTTCAGCAGCCAACATGTAACTCGAGCGTGAGATCTGGGTGCGCAGCCTGGAAACAGCAGCAGGACCCAGCTGGAGGAGGCCCTGAGCAGGTTTGATGTAGAAGCTGGCTCTGCACTGAGCAGAGGGCTGGACCAGAGGAGCTTACATCAACCCAGAATAACTTCAAGATCTTACCTATTGAGATCTTCCCTGAGCCCAGACTTCCACAACAAAGCAAGAAAGACATGTTTCAAGCTCAATGAAAACCAGAAGAAACTTCATAACACAGCAAGGTCAGGCTGACCTTTAGGAGAGGAATCAGGCTGACATGAAATTCAAGTACATGACAATCCCATTGAGCAAAGCTGCCTGCTCTGGGAGGCAGAGGATGGTCCCATGCAGTGAGTGCTGAACAGGGAATGCATGCACTTTTCCCTGGAGAAACGGAGACTGAAGCTTTTTTTACTCATCTCCTCCTTCCTGGATGGTTTGCCATCAGCTCTGCCCATGCTGGTGGGGCTCAAGGACTTGAAAGAGCCACAGCTGCAGGCCCAGAGTGTGGGCTGGACTGAGATCACATCCAGATGTTTGACCCCAGATGAAGCAAACAGGAAGGGCAGACCAAAGAGCAGGATGTGCTCACTGCTCCAACCTGCTCTTGGCTCTTCCTCCCCACCTGTGCCATCATCTGCCACTCTCTGATTTGGCCATTTATTACTGGAGCCCAACCTCCAGCCCAGAGCACAGAAACCAGTCACTTATGCTTGGGCTTTCCAGTCTCCCTCCTTGCACTGATTTGAGTACAACTACCACCTTCCAAAAGACATTTATTTTTTTTAACACTGGAGGCAGAAAATCCCTCACTGGAGCCTCCACATTGTTTTTCTAAGGTGCTTCTCTCTGAACACCTCATCAATACTCTCACCTGCCCCTATAACCCACAACAGATCCCCAGAACAGCCCAAACAACAACAAACAGCGCAGGATGGTTTTGTGAAGCCTCCTGCTTGCAGTCCACACAGCTGTGTTGACACCAGCAAGCTTTTCCCACCTGTCAGCTGTAGAAAATCCAAGCTCTGCCCTGCTCAGGTGAAAGCCCACCTGCAGAGCATCTGGAGTCCCCAGCAGCACAAGGAGCTGGAGCTGCTGCAGCCAGTGCAGAGGAGGCCACGGAGCTGCTGCCAGGGCTGGAGCCCCTCTGCTCTGGAGCCAGCCTGGCACAGCTGGGGCTGCTCAGCTGCACCAGAGAAGCTCCAGGGACACCTCAGAGCCCCTGCCAGGGCCTCCAGGGGCTCCAGGAGAGCTGCACAGCCCCTGGGGACAAGGCAGGCAGGGACAGCACCCAGGCAATGGCTCCCACTGCCAGAGGGCAGGCACAGATTCTGGCACATTGGGAATTAGGAATTGCTGGCTGGGAGGGTGGGCAGGCCCTGGCCCAGGGTGCCCAGAGCAGCTGTGGCTGCCCCTGGATCCCTGGCAGTGCCCCAGGCCAGGCTGGATGGGGCTGGGAGCAGCCTGGGACAGTGGGAGCTGTCCCTGCACATGGCAGGGGATCAAATTGGATGATATTAAGGTCCTTTCCATGTAAACCATTCCAGGATTTTATGATTCTCTGAATTCATTAAGTACTTCAGGATGTAATTACTCCACTGACTGACTGATCCAAGTTAAACCCAACCTTCACACAAGAATAGCATCCTACAGACTCCACTGTTTCCTGTGTGCTTCATGCAACCATGAAGTGCCTACACTCACTACAGTTCACTAGCTAAAAGCCAGCAGCCCCCATTAAATACATACAAATAATTTTCCATATTCCTAGGTCATGCAGAAGATGTCAGGCCCAGAGTTGACCTTCAGCCTCCAAACTTCCCTCATTAATATCCTGACCAATGCTCTCATTTGGTTATGTGCTCTGACTTCCCTTCCAGCACATTAAAAAACAGTCACTACAGTTCCCTCTGTACTTTTAATCAAAGCTCACCTCTTTTTTTGTTAAAATAATCGGCTAATCAAACCCATTGCTTCCAAGCTGACATTCCTCCTAATGCTTTAATCAATAGACAGAGATGTTCAGAAGGCAGCTAATATGGCCTAAGGCAGAGCACAGGATGCTGCGAGGACAGGTTCATGATGTGGCTGTACTTCTTAAAAGAGGAGAAAAAAGATGAACACAATCAAGTCTAAACCCAAGAAAGGTTAGTGGAATATTTCTAGATGATGACCAACTTTGTCCTTCCCAGCACTACCCTTACCACCACACAAATATTCATTTTTGATGCCAGACTTCCTAGTGTTATAAAGCAAAGCAGTAAGCGATGCATGCTGGAATTCCCTCAGAAGATCGAAATTGCTCTTAGGGTTTTGAGTATCTGATTTGGAAACAGAGTGGTAAGATCCTAGATGGCTTGGGAGTTTCATCTCATTTTTATCTGCCCTTCTCCCCTTTAGAAAGAAGCAGAGCAATGATGGCTTCCAGGGTAGAAGAATAATTAACCCAAAACTAATGCACTTGTTTTTTATCCATGGGACACCAGAATGCCTGGTATCACTTGGAGTGGCAGATGATTTATCGGCTTCCTTGCGGAGCAGCAGTGTCTGAAAGCCCTGTGGAGAGCAGAGCAGGCAGTGTGTGTCCTCCCTGGTATTTAGCAGCCGTTTCAGCCCTGCCATGAAAGGCAAGCTGGCAGCGGTCCTGCACGGAGCCCGTGTCACCACCCATCCATCACCCAGGCGAGCAGGGCATCCTCCAGCAGGGCCAGCAGCACCGCCCGAGCCACCTCCCCTCCTGGGAGAGCCCATGACATCACTTTCCATCGTTTTTTTACAATATGACCAGGCCAGCCCTCGAAATTCCATTTGGCTGATCCTTCCTCCACAGATGTCCGCACGGCCAAGGAGCAGACAGGAGACCTGGAGCTGCCACGGGTCTGGCAGCACGGCCTGCTCGCTGCTTCACTCTGCCCCTGGCACAGGGAAAGGTCCTGCTGAGGGCTCATCCCTGCCCACTGTGCCCTTCCCTGCCGGAATGAGGCGGGAATGCTCCTGCTGAATGAAGCCAGCGTAACTGGAGGTGCTCAAGGAAAAACTCGGCAAAGCCAGCAAGGGATGACTCTGCAAATCAGAGTGGGGGGAAAGGCTGAGTCGCTTCCTCCCCCACAGCCCTAAATAGAGAAGAGCGTAAGGAAAATCATTCTCTGAGCTGACAAAAAAGGAAGAGAATCCCCGGTGTCAAAAAAAAAAAAAAAAAAGTTTAAAAAAACAAAAATCAAAGTGCACATAGTGACAGCAGAAGGGAAAGGGACAGAAGAGGCAGCCTCCTGCTGCAGCTGTAATGGGAACAACAGCAGAGAGGGGCAGAACACCATCCCTGCCTCCTCTGGGAACTGGAAGCTCACTAATCACTTGTAACAGCAGCTCCAGCTCCAAGGCAAGCTCATGGACCGTGGCTGATGCTGAAAAGCCACTGCAATGCTGCCTCATCCTCTCCAGGTGATGCTGCCAGCCGTGACCTCAGTCCTGATGGGAAACTGTGCTGAGCCTGGCAAGTGTCCAAGGAAGCTTTTGGGGACAGAATTTACCCACACCTCAGCCTGCAAGGACTCTGTGTGAGCTTGTAGGTGATAACACATGGAACATCACTATCAGGAGCCATCACAGTGTAACACCTGATGGAGGAGAGGAGAGGAGAGGAGAGGAGAGGAGAGGAGAGGAGAGGAGAGGAGAGGAGAGGAGAGGAGAGGAGAGGAGAGGAGAGGAGAGGAGAGGAGAGGAGAGGAGAGGAGAGGAGAGGAGAGGAGAGGAGAGGAGAGGAGAGGAGAGGAGAGGAGAGGAGAGGAGAGGAGAGGAGAGGAGAGGAGAGGAGAGGAGAGGAGAGGAGAGGAGAGGAGAGGAGAGGAGAGGAGAGGAGAGGAGAGGAGAGGAGAGGAGAGGAGAGGAGAGGAGAGGAGAGGAGAGGGACCTTTAAAAGTTATCTAGCATCATCCAAACACACCCTCCCTGGCAGCATCCCTGCAGCCAACTCCTCCTTTCCTGTGATGAAAATTATTTGGTTTATTTCCTTAAATGAATTGTAGTGAATTACTAAGGTAATTTACTTAAGAATTAACCAACCTGCTTGTACCCAAATAGACATTATTTAGGTTTACGACTAATGCAGCCTCTTCTTGCAGACAAGAAAGAATTTACATTTCCCTTTTCTACCCTCTTTCTTACAGCCTGTAAGTTCTTATCTCCAAAATGTGCCCTCCTCTGTCAAATTTGGCTGATATTAGATATTAAAAAAGGTTCTGGAAGAATAGCAAGTGACAGTTAGTCTCAGTGCATAAGCCTCATTTCTGCTCATTCAAAAAAAAAAAAAAAAAAGCATAAAAACAGGGGAGAAGCTTCAAAGTGACTGCAGTCGATAAATGAATCTTTCACCCTATGTGACAAAAATATATCTATCAAAAAAAAAAAAACTGAAGCAAGTGCTTTTTTCTCAAAATCAATTTTGAGAAAAACAATGTGCGCTCTGCAGATGCTCCAAAATGCAGGACCGGGGGAGGACCAGTGCCCTGAGGTGAATCTTGGCACTAAGAGCACCCTGGCAGGGAGGGATGCTGCGGCTCTGCTGACACTCCACGGGGCTGTGATGCCCTGCCCATGACTGATGCTGCTCTGAGCACCTGCAAAGGCAGGAAAAACACTCATCTGCCTGTGCCTGGCTAGCACAGGGATGGACAGAGCAGGGATGCAGGGAGAGCTGGAGAACTCAGCATCCACCACAAGAGCTTTCCAGAAGTGTGTGTTTCATTGCAGTGCTGCTGTCGGGGCGTGAGAAACTGCTGATCTCAAAAGAAAGGGGAAAAGCTGGGAGAGAAAATTGTCCACCACCTCAGCACAGCCTTCATCCACACCTGGGGCCTCCTCTTCCTTTAGAGACCACTGCTGGCATCACAGCCAGGAACCTGAAAACTTCACCTGGTTCATCTACTTACAAGGATGAAAGGTGCACACGGCAAGAAAAATACAGAAATCATTTCCCAAAGCACCCCCCGAGCCTCTATGTCCTCCTGTAAAACCTTCTGCTGCAAAAATTACTGCTGCAAATTTCACCATCGCCAGCCCAGCTTCCTAAGCCAAAGGAAAATAAAAACAAAGACACCTCCAAGGTGATTGTGTGGCTGGGAAGAAACATTCCCTGGATCAATGATATGTCCTGATTTAAGGGAATACAATTCCCGTGGGTTCAGGCATACACTCCTCTCTCCCCTCGCTGTGCAAAGCAAACACCTTCTTAAACATAAAACATTGTTATTAACCTCCAGCTGACAATCACAGCACAACCACAACCCTTCCTGCTTCCTTTTCTTCTCCTGCTGAGACACACAACATGGTATTTTTGATGACATGTTATTAAAATGCTCCCTGGCTTCACTGCAGTTGGACACGGCGCCCAGGAGTCCTCTAGCCCCAGGGGATTTGCTTCTGGATGGGTAATACAGGGAAATGCAGCACCCAAAAACAAAGCAGCATTTAGCCTGGAGAAAAGGAGGCTCAGAAGGGACATCCTCACTCTCCAAAATTCCCTGACAGGAGGGTGCAGCCAGGTGGGGGCCAGACACTTCTTCCAGGTTATAACTGACATGATGGAGGACATGGGCTCAAACTGCACCAGGGGAAGTTAAATTGGGTATTGGGAAAAAGTTATCCACTGAAAAGGTGGTCAGGCACTGGCATGGGCTGCCCAGGGCAGTGGTGGAGTCCCCATTCCCAGAAGTGTTCCAAAAGCATGTGGATGTGGCACTTGAGGACACGGTTTGGTAGTGAACATGGTGGTGGTACTGGATTGATGATTGCCTTTGGTGCTCTTAGAACTATTTTCCAACCTTGGTGACCCTGATTCCATGATTTGCAGACTACTGCTTTGGGCTGGCTGGACCTAGACTACACCATACACCTGCCAGTGACTGCAGCACACACTTCTATGCAGGATGAAAACATCCTTTAAAACTTACTGCAGGTTAACTCCTGCAAAATCCCTGACTAACAAACACCAAGGAGTGTTCCTGCAGACACTGCCGTACTTCAAGGCCACCTGCAGAAGCTGGTTGGCCCCAAAATGACATCCCCATGGACCACACATGAGGAGGAGCAGCTCACAGGCACAGGCGAGCCTCTGCAAAGCTGCCCCAGCCCCAGGCTCACCCAAGGCTGCTCCACCCAAAACCAGCTCCATGTCACCTCACAAAGCTTTGGCTTCACAAGAGAGGTGCTCAAAGCTGGGCACAGCCAGGACCCCTGAAACATCTGCAGTGCATTTCTGTTGTAGCTCAAAAGCACTGTGGTAGCACAGATAGACTTGAGAGATTTTATCAAATTATGTGAAAAACTCAGGGTCACAACTGCTTATTTCATGGAAACACGGAATCCCAGAATGGTTGGGGTTGGAAGGAATCTCAAAGACCACCTAGCTCCTGCCATGGGCAGGACACCTTCCACTGTCCCAGGCTGCTCCAAACCCCGTCCAGCCTGGCTTAGGACACTCCCAAGGATTCAGGGGCAGCCACAGCTGCTCTGGGCACCCTGTGCCAGGACCTCAGCACCCTCACTGAGAAGCATTTTCTCCTAACATCCAACCCAAATCTACCACCTTTCAGCTTAAAGCCACACTCCCCCTTGCCCTATCAGTGCTTGACGTGGCAGCAGACCATCCCAACACTAATTTGGGGGTCCATGGGGTGAGATCCCCAACGTATGGTATGGCACAGCTGATGTGAGGGACCCTCCTGTGCCACAGCCTCCCATGCCAACCCAACTGCTCGTGTCCCAGGCCAGCAGCCGCCCAACACAACTGGCAACAGCTTGGTTGTGAACACCAGCTTCTCCCAAGGTCCTGGGAAATGCCAGCCAAGCCACACAGCTCCTGCAGGATTTCAGGAGCTCAGAAGCATTTTTCAGAAATAATTATGAACCCTGCTAATTGCAATTGCATTGCAGGTGCCTGGGCAAGCAAGCTGGTGGCAGTTGTGTCTCCCAGTAGCTTCTGCTGTGGTGCAGGGCAGGCTCCAGTGGTGGTGAAGCCTCTCCAGGGTGGAACAGCCTGTACAAACCAGTCCCAGAGAGCTGAGCCTGCTCCCAAAGGAGGGAGAAGTTGGTTATTTTGGTTATTTTTAGCTTTTTGGTTTTTTTTTTTTTTTTTTTTTTTTGTGTTAAGGCCAATTGCAGTGGGTTGACTTTGGTTGGAATCCAGGCAAACACCAAAGCAGATATCTCACTCCCTTCCACAGCTGGACAGGGGAGAGAAAATAGAGCAAAAGGGTCATGACTTGAGATAAGGACTGTGAGGGATCCCTCCCCAAATCCCATCATGGGGAAAACAGACTTGAATTTGCAGTATTAATTGAATCTATTAACAACACAGTAAGAGCAGAATAATGACAAGTAAAATAAATCTCAAAACCACCTTACCCTCACTCCTTCCTCCTTCCCAGCTCTACCTCCTCCCTCGCTGGTGCAGGGAGACAGGAATGAGGGTTATGACCAGCTCAGAACAAGATGTTCCTGCCACTGCTCAGGGAGAGAAGTCAGAGGGAGAGAAGCCAGAGTCCTCACCCTGCTCCAGTGTGGGGTCCCTCCCACAGGAGACAGTTCTACATTAAGTTCTCTAGTGTGAATCCATCCCACAGGCAACAATTCTCCATGAACTGCTGCAACGTGGATCATGGGGTGCAGTCCTTCAGGGACAGGCTGCTCCAGCATGGGTTCCCCCTGAAGTCCTATCAGGGCACCTGCCCTAGCATGAGCTCCTGTTTCCACAGATCAGCATATCCCCGCCAGGACCCTGTTCCAGCATTGGCTTCCCAGGGGGTCACAGCCTCTCTCAGGCACCCCCTGCTCTGGCGTGGGCTCCTCCAGGGGCTGCAGGTGCATCTCTGCATCCCCACACCCTCCACGGGCTGCCGGGGAATCTCAGCTCGGGTGCCTGGAGCAGCTCCTGCTCCTCCTCCGGGCCTGAGCTTGGTGTCTGCAGAGTTGTTCTCTCACATGTTCTCACCCCACTCCTCTCTGGCCACAGTAACTGGCAAACTGCCAGTGACTGGCAAACATTTTATTTCCTTCTTAAATGTGTTATCACAGAGGAATCACCATCATTCCTGATGGACTTGGCCACGGGGTCTGTCCTGGAGCTGGCTGGACATGGGGCAAGCTCCTGGCAGCTCCTCACAGAAGCCACCCTGGTAGCTCCCCCCATTATTAAACCTGGCCATGCAAACCCAACAGACCCATTCCAACCACAGGTGAGAAAGAAGAAGCTTGTGGGCAGCCACGTGCACCCTCAGGTCACCCAGGCACGATGTGACACAGGGGATGGGGACACCACAGAGCCACCCAGCCCTGCTCTCCGTGCCAGGGACAGCCCCACCACATCCATGCTACCCCATCCATACCCTCTCCATCCTGGTGGGAATACAGATGTTTTCCAGCACCACCCCACCCCCTGCACGGATGCAGCCAGGCTGGGGAGGGAGACGAAGCTGAGCCAGCTGCCACAGAGGAGACGCCCTCGATAAATGTCTGCACGTTGTGAAATGCACCTGCAGCAGGTTCCTGGCCCACAGGCGTGGCCGGACTGGTCCTGCAGAGATGGCACAGGCAGAGGTTTGGCTCTGTCACCACAGGCTCCCCCACCACCCCAGAAACCAAGCTCTTCTTCTCCTGGACCACAACTGCTGCATGCCTGGGGGACAGGGAGGCTGAGGGGTGTGTGTGCAGCACAGGAGACAGAGCAGTGCCTTTCTGGAGTGAGCACAAGGCTGCTCCCAACCAACCTGGGGTGCCTAAAATATCAGTGTCACACAGACTGCCTGAGAGGACTCTCCAAGAGCTAACTCAAAGCAGAAAAGTCTCAAATCTATTAACTTTCCATCATAAGTTTTCTGCAATTCATCCACGACAGAGGCATCACCTCCCATTCCTGGCCACTGCTGAGGTACCTCTGCACTTCAGAACGACAATGACAATGCAAAATCCAGCAAGCCAAGAGTGACCATGGCACAGCTCAAGGCAGACTTGAAAGAAACAAAACCTCTCACTTCAGCAGGGAAGCTTAAACGCACCAAAGTTTTAAGAACATCCAATGTTGCTCCCATTTCAGTCTGAACTGAGGGGGAAACACACTTCTCTCAGGATCACCAGCAAGGCATCTACGTTGTAAGTGAATATATATACACATATGCAAGAATGTATGTAAATAAATAAAAATAAAATAGCCAGAGTCTCAAAGGAACAGAAGATGACTGGCTGGCTACAGTAGCCCTTCATTTCAGAGGACACAGTAATCTGCTAATTGTCCTCAAGCGGCAGAACTGCCCCTTCTCCGAGGAGTTTCACAACATCCCGAGGCATTTATGGAGATTACTCAACAGCAGCCTCAACACTTCCAGTCTCCTGTTGTCCTTTCCCCAACCTGATCATAGCCCAAACAGAGTGGCAAACTGTTAACCCTGAAACTTAACAACAGTGTAACATAAATGTCTTAACACTTCCGCCAAAGTGAAAAACATTGATGATATTTAATTACTCCATCAGAACATAAAGAAAGAATGTTAAATGTTTCTCAAACAACTCTCGAAAAAGCCCCAGCTTCCACAGAAAACAAGGTCTAGCTGTACTTTAAGCCTCACTCCTCACTAACACACAGGACCCCAAGGCTCAACTGAGCAGCAAGAACATGAAATTAAATTAGGTTCAGAAGGGTTTTCTTGCTGCTTTGCAGAGACCTGTGGGCAAAATCTCAACCAGTGACAACTACCACAATTTCAGACCCTTCCTGATGGGGAAAAACCAAGCAGGAGCAACGATGGCTGCAAGGAGAAACGGGAGAGAGCCACACACAAATTGGTTAAGAAGGGGAAAGTCAATACAGCACAATTTGTCCTCACCAGGAGATCACAGCACAATGAACTCAATCACCCAGTTCACCTCAACATGAGGTACTCCAGAGGGAAAAAAGAGTATTGTTATCCTCATTCAAAATCAAGTGCTGAAGAAGAGACTTCTGGAGATAAAGCCCAACATCCCACCATCTCTCCTTCCACAGTCTGGATGCAGGGCTAACATCCATCAAGCATGTTTCCATGCTTTGCATTCCATTTTTCATGGCTTTTAGGAACCCTCCAGAGACCATTCCCATGCCATTTGTGGATCAGGCTGGAACAAACCCAGCCAAGCCCCTCAGGTACCTCAGCCCCCTTCCAAATGGCATCACAAAGGCAGAGCTGGAGTTCAGTTCATCTCCACAAATTCTCTCCAGTCTTTCATCCAGCCAGGTGCTGGGCTTCAGCCCCCAGATAACCTGAGACAAATTGCTTCCCTGCAGCAGCACCCAACTGCAGCTCCTCTGCTCTAAAAGCAACCTGAGGTCTTATAAATGATAAAAAAAAAAAAAAAAAAAAAAAGCACAGCCTGAGCTTCCCAAAACAGCCACTGCTCGTCTGTGCCAAAGATAACACACTCAGTGCAGGGCAACCACAGCCTACAAATCTTACCCAAGGCTTGAGGGGATCAAATGCAGCACAAGGTTTTGCTCTTGAACCTTGGGCTCAGCAATGGCAGAGAAAAGCCTTTATGACACTCACAGGGAAAAATAACGTTGGTGGACACAACAGAATGGCTGTTTCCACTCCCTGGAGACAAGGTGTGAATATTTGCTAGTCAAGGTCATGTAAATCATCAGCAGAGTAGGAGGGTTCCTCCTCCATCCTGTGTGGCACCCCCCTGCCACAATGTGGATGCTCAGATGATGGTACACCATCAAAAAGCCTTCCTAGGTTTTGTAGAGAAGGGACTATGAAATGATCTGCTCTTATTTTGGCATCTTTGCACTGAAAGACACAACCTGGAAGCTCAACAATCTCTCTTCTGCTTCCTCCCATCTCTTCAATTTCTGTTAACGAAGCTGTGATTTTAACCTTCATCCCACACCCACCTGAGTGGTGGGGGAAGAGCAGGGTGGATTACTGGAGAAGGAATGAATGTGGCACCCATGGGCACGTGGAAATGCCCATTTGAGGGAAGCACACAGGTTCTGGGGCACTGAGAAACAGCACCTGCCCCTTTCCAACCTAATGGCATTGCTGCTCCATCCACCGTGGGATCTCACGGGGGGGAATCTCACCCTTTCCAGTGAAGCCTGACCCAGGGAATGGCCCCGGGAGGCGAACCTTGGTCTCATTCTATGGAAAAACCACTCCAAGGACAGAGTTTTGATGCACGGGGAGGCCACTGACACCCAACAACTGTGCCCCCAGCGTCCAGCATTTCTGGGGGCAGCTGCGGCAAAAAGCATCCCACGGCTGCCGGCTGCTCCGCTGCCACAGCATCTGCTGTCCCCTCCTGTCACCCACCACGGCCCCCGAGAGCACGTGCAGCCAGAGTGACTCTGCAGGAAAACGATCACCGTAGAACGACAACAAAACCGGGTCTCTGCCGAGCCCTCCGAGCCCGCTACACCCGCACCCAGCCCGGGGGCCGCTCCGGCGGCGGGGTGGGCGCCGCTCCCGGCCGGGACCATCCCAGGGGAGCGGCGGGGATGCTCGGCGGGCACCTTTGTGCGGCGGTGCCGCTGTGCGGGCTCTGCCGCCGCGGGGCCGCCGATGGCCGCGGCTGCTGCGGCGGGGACACGATGGGCTCCCCGCGCTGCTGCCCGCGGGGGGCTCGCCCGGGGCGCGGCTGGGGGGCAGCCCTGCCCTTCTCCGGCCGAACGGAGCGCCCGGGAAGCTTCCAGAGGCGGGGAGCACACCCGAGCCCAGCCCCGGAGCCCTCCGCCGGGAGCGCCGCAACCCGGGGGGGCCCCACGGCCACGCACGGGCTGTCACCGAGCGGGGGGGACACCCCCGGGGCGAGGCCGCCGCGACACCGCCAGTACCGAGACGTGCCCAGAAACCGGCTCCATCGGCGGCACGACCCGCACCCCCCCGCGGGGTTCGCGTCTTTCCGAGGGAGACAAAAGCCGGGATGCGCTCCCCCCACCGCCCCCCTTCGCTCCCCCCCGGCCGGTGCTGTGTCACGTCCCCCCCGGGCCGCGCTTACCGTGCGGGGCCGGGCGCGGTCAGTGCCCCGCTGAGGGGGTCATGGGCGCGGCGCGGGGTTGCGGGGGGCGCGGGGGGCTCCGGGGGCGCCGCCCGGGAGGACGCTCCGGCTCCGGCTCCGGCTCGGCAGAGGGACGGGCCGGGGCGGCGGGCAGTGACGCGCCGCGCTCCGCCCGCGGCCCGCGCCGGCCCTGACGGGAGATGTAGTCCGGGGCTGCGGCCTGCCCGCCGCGGGGGGGCCGCACGGCGGGGACCGGACGGGGACACCCCGAGTGCCGCAGCCCCACGCCTTTGACGGGAACCTCCCGGACCCCGCAACCTCGGGATCCGGCAGGGACCCCCGGACCCTCCCACGCCCTGAGGATCTGACAGCGACCTCCCGCCTCTTGCTCCGCCGGGGCTCCGAGGGAGACTCCCCCATCCCGCAAGCCGGGCTTTGACAGGGACCGCCCGGACCCCGCAATCCCATAAAGTGACAGGGATCTAGGAGTCCCGCACCCCGGGGATCTGACAGGGACTCCCTCGATCCCGGACTCCTGAATCTGACAGGGACCCCCCGCACCCCTCACTCCGCGGGGATCGGCTGGTCCCGCACCCCGGCCCCTCACAGAGATTCCCGCATCCACCCCTTCGGGGCCTGACAGGGACCTCCGGATCCCACAGCCCCGGGATGTGACCAGGGACCCCCGTGTCCTGCACGCCGGGGATCTGGCAGGGAACCCCCAGATGCACAAACCCTGGGACCCTCAGCCAGCGAGTCCCAAACCCTGCGGGGCTGGTGAGTGACCAGCCGGGCTCAGAGCAGCCTTTGGGGCGGTGTTCACCCACCCAAGACAGCGCCAGGGGCGAACACCAGCTCGCGTGTCCTCACCTGCATCCATCGGGATTCAGTTCAGAGCCGCAATCGTCTCCTCACGACAAAGCAGCATCCAGCTGGGCTCCAAGGAGCGGGGGTTAAACGGGGCTGAAGAGAAAGAGACTGCAAGGGTTTCACAGAGTCACAGAATGCTTTGGGTGGGAAGGACCTTAAGATCATCCAGTCACACCCCCTGCCATGGCAGGGACATCTTCCACTGTCCCAGGCTGCTCCAAGCCCCATCCAGCCTGGCCTGGGGCACTGCCAGGGATCCAGGGGCAGCCACAGCTGCTCTGGGCACCCTGGGCCAGGGCCTGCCCACCCTCCCAGCCAGCAATTCCTCATTCCCAATGTGCCAGAATCTGTGCCTGCCCTCTGGCAGTGGGAGCCATTGCCTGGGTGCTGTCCCTGCCTGCCTTGTCCCCAGGGGCCGTGCAGCTCTCCTGGAGCCCCTGGAGGCCCTGGCAGGGGCTCTGAGGTGTCCCTGGAGCTTCTCTGGTGCAGCTGAACAGCCCCAGCTGTGCCAGGCTGGCTCCAGAGCAGAGGGGCTCCAGCCCTGGCAGCAGCTCCGTGGCCTCCTCTGCACTGGCTGCAGCAGCTCCAGCTCCTTGTGCTGCTGGAGCCAGGGCTGGGGCAGCTCTGCAGGTGGGCTCTCACCTGAGCCCAGGGGCACAGGGGCAGGATCCCCCTGCCCTGCTGCCCACGCTGGGGATCAGCCCAGGGCAGGGGGTTCAGGCTGGGGCAGGCCCAGCTCTCACCCACAGCTCCTTCTCCCAGGGCTGCTCCCTCAATCCACTCTCCAGCCGGTGTGTGTTTATGCCTGGGATTACTCTAACCCTCATGGAGGACCTTGCGTTTGGCCATGTTGAATTTCATGAGGTTTGCATGGGCCCATTTCTCAAGCTTGCCAAAGTCCTTGTGCATGGCAGATAATCCAAGTGTTTCTATATAAACACAAAGAATTCTGGGACAAGAAATGTGAAAACCAGAATTTAAGCACCTTTTAAACATCTCTCTAGTCCACTGGATCCCTTCAACCCAGGTGCTCAAAGCCACTCAGAAATGTTCCTACAAGCAATTTAAATCACTTTCTGCTTACCACACCAGGCTCTCGAAAAGACTCACCCAACAATCATTCCCCTTTTCTTGTGGTCTGGGTTGTATTCAAGAGGTTAACTATTTCTAACCATGGATTCTTTGTTGCTCCCTGTCTGGTTCTACCGTCACACTCGTCTGGATAAATGGATCACGTTAACGAACATCAACGCAAGGACTGCATCCATAAATTCACCAGAATTGCTGGCCTCTGAAGAAACCTTAATTCTACTTTGACAGCACAATCGGATTCCAAAGATCTCTCTCCCTGCTGTGCTTTATTTTGGGCCTTATCGTTTGCTGGGCAGGTTGTCATGACAACCTGATATTCACCGGAGGGTGGCTGTAATTGGGAGAGCACATTGTTAATTTAGCTCCAGATTCTTTTTATTTTGTTGTATTTTAAGCAAAGGGGGACTGCCTAGATTTTCATATTTTTATCTATGATCATACTATGGTTTAATTATTAATCTGAGTGCCAATAGCATCTCTCCAGTGACGGCTGAGCTGCAGAGCTCACCAGGGCAGAAAACGGCTCTGCCCACATCCTTTTTTCCCAGCTCATCTCCTCACGCAGCCTCCCCACATCCCCTCCAGCCCTCAAGCCCCTAAACCAAGAGCCCCCAGGCCCAGGATTTCACAGGGACGCTCCTGCTGTATGGGGGAGAAAAAAAGGTGTGACCTACTCTTTTGTTAATGCTAATTTTTTGAAATTCCGGTGTCAGCTTTAACCTGAAAACAATTCCTCTCAGATAGTTATTTAGAGCAACTCAGCTCTCTGCAGAGAACACCAGCCCATAATATTAACATGTGAACATGCTGACATGTGGAAATCCAGCTCCTGGATGGGAACAGCAGCTCCTGGCTCCACATGCTGGGACCTCTCTGTGCACCCCACAGCAGGTTCTGGCCCCAAATACTGGGACATCTTCTTGCACCCCATGGCAGGTTCTGGCCCCACATGCTGGGACATCTTCTTGCACCTCACTCCTGCCCCAACAGGCTTAGGGACATCACAAAATGTCACGGAATGCCACCAAGCACTCGCCTGAATCCTTGCTGGAGGCTGGAAGGTGTCAGGACTGGGGACTCTGGATCAGGAGCTCTGGATCAGGACGCACGACTTCCAGCCTGAGATTCTTGGGAAATGACCCATCCTGCAGGGTACGGTGTGTGTAGGAGTGTGAGAAGGAGCTGGGTTTGTTTCTCCAGGGGGCATGGGGGGATGTGAAGAGGTGACACCAGGGTGGCATCAGGGTGGCAGCAGGGTGGCAGCAGGGTGGCAGCAGGGTGGCAGCAGGGTGGCTAAAGGCAAACCCACAGCGGGGTGGGTGCCAGACTCTGGAGCAGCGCCGCGTCTGTCGCGCTCCCACCTCGCGTGGGCTGGAGGCTGCCTGGCCACGCTGCTCATGGCGTTCATCATCCACGTGTCCCAGCAGGAAGAAGGGGCAGCTTTCCGGTGACTGAGGACTTTTCTCCAGGAGCTGGCGTGGCTCCAGGTCCAAAGAGCAAAGCGGAGCTTTGCCGAGCCCGTCCCCATGCAGGAGGAGCAGCCCTGCTCCCCTCAGCCCCTCTGAGCTGCTCATCCCTACCTCCTCCTTTCATCCCTGCTTCTGGATTAATCCCGTCACAGCCCAGGAAGGAGCTGGGAAAGGAAGAGGATTTCTGCTTGAAAGGAAAAAGAAAGGAGAGGAGTTGTAAAAGCTGGGGATGGAGGAGGGAATAGAAACATCCTTCTTTCAAGGAAAAGATGCTGTGGCTGCTGTTCTGGGTACCATATGCCAGGTAATAACACGAGATGACTCAGTGTTTGGGAAATTAAATTGGCTCTTTATTAAAAGCATGCATTTAGGGAGGTAGTGAGGTGTCAGGGGAGTCCCTGCATTGCCTTAGCAGAGGGAATTCAGGCAGGCTGTCTCACTCCCTGCGCTGCCGAGCACGGGGTTCACAAGGTGCTGGGACACAAATCCAGCCTCAGCATCCTCCCAGGGCTGCTCCCAGGGAAGCACTGAGCATCTCTGGGAAGATGTTAGGAGCTCTTCCGAAGCTCTCTCCTACCTCATTCAGTGGAAGCTGTTGGGTCTCTGCCAGTGGGAAGCGCTCCAGCCTCAAGACTTTTGTCCCAGGAAAATAGCAAGAGGCGGAAAGAGCAGCTGGGGACACGAAGAATTTTGAGAGCACAAGCTGCAGCTCAGAAAATGCTGTGCCAAACTCTAGCCTTGCCCTGGCAATAGCCTTTAAAATGCCTTAGCAATGGTGGGAATCTGCTGATTCCAAGGGGAAATACAGAATATTGACAAAGTACCTTGCTCGTAGCTGGGTTGTGCTGGTAGCTTGGTGCCCCTTCTCTACCCCTTGAGCAAGTCTTGGCCTCACAGAAAGTAGCTGAAGGCAAAATTCAATGTACTGTTTTCTGCTCAAATCATATCTCCCCTCTGTGGAATTCTCATTTTTGCATACAGACAGGTACCGAAAAATTAAGCTAAAGATGAGAATTAATTTCTTTTTCCCCAAGTCCTGCCAGCACAGGTGGGATGACGGAGATGTCTGCCAGGATGGAGGCACAGTGATGAACTCAGTGGGTTTCTAAGAAGTGGCTGTGGCCATTAAGTGCTCAGATGCTCCCTCAGAGACTTCTGCAGGAAAATAAACACTTAAAATAGTTGGCCAACAATCTTCCTGCCAGAATTAGACTGATCCTTATTATGGTCGGGCTGCAGTTGAATTGAAAGCAAATAGACGTCCTTTAAAAACACAAATAATGGACCCAGTGTAGGAGCAGAGGACTGGGGACAGACGAGGTCTTTATTCCCATTCTGACAGAGCCTGAGTGAACAGCTCTGCCCTCCTTCCCAAGCATCTGTCCCCCTTCCCAAGGGAGATGTCTGTCTCTGCCCTGGGGTCAGGGATATCGGATGTGGAGTTCCAGCAGTCCCTGCTGCATCCAAACCTCAAGGTGTGAGGCAGCCTGTCTGAAAACCTGGAGAGAAGCAGAGGTGATGGGGTGTGAATGTGGCCAGGCAGGGTGTTCATGACAAAAGAGACAGCACTAGCCTGTCAATACTCTCTCCGGTACAAAAAAAAAAAAAATTCATATGTATATATATATCTATATATACATATAGATAGATCAATATATATATATAGATATATTCTATATTTACATTTCAGAGCAGGGCACCCACGGGTGAAGCAATGCCTGGCTGTGGTGGGAGGGGAAGCTGGTGAAGCTGGTGTTGAAATGCTGAATGTGGGGACAGGTTCCTTCCCCCACTTCCCTGTTATTTTTAGAAGGGCATTTTTATCCAGCACAGCCATGGGTGCCAAGGCTGTTTGCAAGTCAAGGCTAAATTCACTGTTATTTGGAGGAGGTCTGGGTTCCTGGAGATCAGGGTTTGTGAGCAATAATTTGCTTCAGAAATGTTGAAATCCTGCCCTGATGCTGCTTTCCATACTACAGGTGAGAAGCTGCAACTCAGAACAGCTGGATTTTCTCCTTGACCTCCCATGTAGCTTAAAATAATAGCCTTAATTTCCCATATTTCACATAATTCTGTTGAATAATGAGACTACCTGGACATAATTAATTACTTTCCTCCACTGATTTAATTCACAGCTACATCGTTGGATTTAAGAGGCCTTGGAAATACAAAGTATGATTACCCAGGTAAGAACAAATTACCAATTTAAAGGATCACCGTGGTTCTAGCCCCGAGGATTTGCAAAGGTCAGGCTGCTGAGGAGGCTGAGCTGAGAGCTGGCAGAGCAGGGACCTGGGCTGGTGATGAAGGATGTCCTTCCACACCAGGCAGGATGGATCCTGTCAGACACCTCCACAGGGTGACAGAAAACATCTCTGACAGGGACATTAATAACTCCAGTTGTGCTGAAGTTCGAATTAAACATTGACAAGTGTGTTTTGCAGAGGCATGGCTGGCCAGAAAATATTACAGTAACCCAGAAATCTCTCTCTTCCTCTGGTTGTAAATGGGATTTTTTTTCCATAATCCCTTACTGTGGATATTAATTGCATCGAAGGATTGTGATGCTGCTTAGAGGGGTGCAGTGGGGAGGAATTGCTAATAGTTGGGGTGGGAGAAGAAGCAGGGGAATTTCACTGGGTTAGGGATGTGCAAAATCCAGAACGCTGGATGGAGGACAACAGCAAAACATTTTTCTAATGTGATTTTCCAGGGAAAAATTATTGCAATCTTTCAATAAAGGGGGCTTGGAAGAAAAGTGAGACTTTTTAGTAAGGCCTGTAGTGACAGGACAAGGGGTGAAGGTTTTAAACTAAAAATGTGTGGATTTAGATTATATATAAAGAAGGTTTACACAATGAGGATGGTGAGGCTCGCACAGGTTTCCCAGAGAAACTATAGCTGCCCCATCCCTGGAGGTGTTCCAGGCTGGACAGGGATTGGAGCAACCTGGGATAGTGGAAGGTGTCCCTGCTCATGGCAGGGAGTGGGAATGGATGAACTTTACAGGTCACTTTCAACCCAAACCTCTCCATTATTCTGTGGGTCTGTGCCTTGGCCATTTCATTGCTCAGTATCATACTGTGTACAGGTAGCTATATTTATTTTTAAGCAACTTCTAGTCTCAGAATTCTGCGTGGAATGATGTAGTAGCTAGAAAGCCAAGCTTTGGGCAGGGGCTCTGGGCCTGGGTACAGTTTTCACCATGAAAAGGTTGAGGAGAGCAGGCTGGGCACCACAGAGTTGGGATGGCACCTGAGGGCTGGTACTGCCCTGGGGCTGGCAGCCCAGGCCTTGGCTGGAGAGGGGCAAAGGCAGGATGACTCAATGGTCTTGTGCATGGATGATCTGGGCTACTGGTGATGGCAGATGAAAGCCTTCCATTCTTAGCTTCACCTTTCTTCCCCTAGAGTGGATACAGCTCTTCTTGCCCTGCTGGTAAAGCACCTTCTGAGCCTTCTCCAGGTGTAAACCAGCACTGTGTTTGCAGGGATAACAGCAGCCCCGGGTCAGCAATGACTCTTTGAACATGTCCCAGGAGAGAACCTTCCCTGGGAAAATGAGAAATGTCTCAGACTGTAACACTACAGCGCTGTGCCTCATCTGCTTCATGGCTGTGGCAGCTCCCCTGCCTGGACTTGGGTTAATCCAGAGCCTGGTGGGAAGAGCCCATCGGGGAGGCCTTCACCACACTCCTGCTGATGGCAGCAGCCCAGGTTCCAGCTTCTCCTGCTCCTGGGAGCCCACATCCTCTGCAGTCACCTGCCTGCACCCTCTGTTATCTCTCATGCACCTCCTAATGATGCCTTCCCTGGCCCTGACTCACCTGCTGATGTGGAGATCCTCCCTTCCTGGCCACATCCTCTCTCCCCCTATCAGCAGAGCCACCAAAAAGGAAGGAGGATTGGCAGCAAACAGCACTCCAGCACCCATCAGCCACGGGGGAGCTTGGAAAACGTGCCTTTTGTCACCTTGGAAAATGTCAGCTAACCACAGTTTATATATTATGTGCAATGGAGAAGCCATCAGGGTTGCTCAAGGTCTGCTCCTCCAAGGAGAAGGACTCACACTTCTCCTTTCAGCAGAGAGATGTGATGCCTCAGAGCACCTGAGTCTCTCATCCTCTTTTCCCCACTGGGCATCTCCACACTGTGAAATGATAGTCCTTAACCACATAAACTTGTGGTTTCCACATGCCAGCAGCTCAGGCTGAGCAATGACAGGAGCCCAGGACTTATCCTTTGTCTGCCAATAAAATAAGTGAGCTTATCTTCACACGGGCTTTGCTTCTTATCACATAGTTTTGGTAAAAATACACAGTGCTGCAGGTGTAGAAATACACCTGCCCTCCCTTCCTCAGCAGTTGCCCAGGGCTGGCACCCCAGTTTTGACCCCATTGCCTTCCCAGCAAGGTGACTGGGGAGGAAAGGGAAATGTTTTCATTCCCTGCTTGCTGAAAAAGCTGTTAGGAAAAAAAGGGTTTGACACGCTCTTGCTTTTTGATAGGAGAAAAAAAAAAAAGAGATAACAATATCAAACCACAGGCACGTCAGGCACATGGCAGGTATTTTATCATGCTCTGGCCTCTGGGAATCAGAGCAGGGCAGGTTTATATTAACCATGCTGGGACAAAATAGAGACATGCTGATACCCTCATATCTACACACAGGGTAGCAGGCACACATCAGATGGAAATTTGCAGCTGCCCAAATAACCAACCACGTGAAGGTGCCAGCTGCCCTGCCCAGCACACGTTATCCCCACCAGCACAGACTTTGCTTGGAAAAACCCTTCTATTTGTTTGCCCCAAAACACTCTGTGTGTGCCACCAGAAATGACAGAAATAATGAGAAGTCATTTCCCCTCGCTCTGACTGACCCTTGTCACCCCCATGAGCTGGAGTGTGGGGCTCAGGGCACTGGGGCTGGGGGAGCCTGGCCTTGAAGGGTTCTGGAGATGGGACATCTGCCACCTCTCTGGGCAGCCTGTGCCAGGGCCTCACCATTCTCACTGTAAAAACAACTTTATATCTCATCTAAATCCATCCTGTTTTAGTTTAAAACCTTCACCCCTCATCCTGTTGCAACAGGCCCCCCTAAAATGTTTGTCCCCAGCACTGCACACAGGTTTGCTAATGGCTCTCTGATTTTCTGTTATTTTCCCTAAAGAGTCCTTCAAATTTGATTTAAAAAATATGAAGCAGGCATTTTTTCCAGAGCTAGCTCTGTAAAATAATCTTCCTTTTCTAAACTGCCACTGTAGTATGACTGTGCTCTACCCCAGCTGGGGACCCCAGGCAGGGCTGAGCCCACAGCACCCTGGCTTTCCTCTGTAGCAGGACTCAACTGTTTTTCCCCAGGGGCAGGACACAGGGAGGTGGTTTCCTCCCTGCACTGAGTGAGGAAATTTCCCTTGTTTCAGAAGTGACAGTAAAACCTGGGAAGATGCTGAGTTCATCCCTGCTCAGCTTGGCTCCTATGAATAATTATTAGCAGGTCTTTGGAGCTAGACCAAGAGTGAGCAGGCACAGCCCTTCAGTCAGCAGATATTCCAGTGCCCCTTCTTCTGCTGCTGAAATAAAATGTCTAATTTAACTCAATTTCCAAATTATACTAATTAAAAAGTACTAGCAGCACAATTAAGTGCACTCCGCAGAGAGAAACTGCTTTTCATGAAAGGCCTGCTTTAGGATTCCAGATAATATAGTTTCCAGCAGATAATGTTTAATTTCTCCATAATAATCCCATATTCCCCAGCTGGGCTTCGTTCACAGGGGCTGAAGTGCAGACAGCTAGAGCAATAGTAGTTGCTCTTCATTCCATCATCCATCCAGGTCCTGGAGATGAGAAAATCCATGACATTTTCAAGGTGTGGTGGTGGTAAATTAATTTCTACAGTTTTAAAGAACAAAAAAGTCTGGTCCCCTCTCCCAAGTAAGGTGTGTTCTCCTAAGAGGGATTTGATTTCAGAAGGGGAATTAACTTTGCTGCAAAAGCACTGAATAAATCTTCTATTTGTTCTCTCCAGGACACAGCAATTTAAATTGAACAAGAAATTATCAAGAAATACAGGTATGCATGGCAGGACATGAAAGATGGACAAATTTAGTTGCAACCATTTAAGAGCAAAGGAAATTAAGGGTGTGGGACCTGGGGCTGTGGTGGATTCCTCATCATCTGCAGTCTTTAATCAAGTTGTTTCTCCTTTTTTTTTTTTTTTTTTTTTTTTTCAGGTGCATTTAATAGAGGCTTCTGGAACAGTGTGCTGGGGCTTTGGTGAATCGGTGGGCATTGTTTGGGGATTACAGGGTGGGGCTCTGTGGGCTGTGGGAGAGAAGACATCAGAGGACACCATCCCTCCTGGCCTTGGCTCAGCAAGCCTGTTCCTGCTCACCTTGGGAGACATCCACGGGCAGACAGCGCCTCGGAAATCCTGGATGGATTATCTGGGTGTGCTCAGGGGCAAAGGGAAGCACCAAACCTTGTGGCACCCCTGGCTGGGGCAGGGCCGTGGCCACCCTGCCAGGGCACTGTCCCACTGGAGGGACTGGGGAAAAAACACACGTGAAAAATGAAAAAAAAAAATCTATTAAAAAAAAAGATACAGAACCCCAGGTTAATCTTTTCCTTAAGAAAGGACCTTAAAGTTCCTTTAGTCCAACCCCCTGCCATGGGCAGGACACCTTTCTCTAGCCCAGGTTGCTCCAAGCCCTGTCTAACCTAGCCTTGGACACTTCCAGGGATTCTGTCTGGACACACAAGAGTTTTGGGTTTTGATAGATGTGGGTTTGTAGGAATGAATATTTCCTCTGCCAAGAAAGTTTGTGATCCTTGGGGTCTCTGCAGAATGGAATTCTGTGACCCCTCACAGTGCTGGCAATCCCAGAGACCAGGTAACACACACAATGGCCACAAGCAGATAAGATGTTTTCAAAACATATAAGGAGGTTTCTGTTAACCATTTTCACCATTAAATTGTGGTTTCTCTGTGTCTTTGCCTTTTGCTGCCTGATTCCTGTGGGGTCAAAGGGCACGGCAGAGGTGCTGTACGCCACACCCACATAATATATGGAATATACTAGGAAGAAATATAAGGGAGAACATACAGGAAGGAATTGCTGGCTGGGAGGGTGGGCAGGCCCTGGCCCAGGGTGCCCAGAGCAGCTGTGGCTGCCCCTGGATCCCTGGCAGTGTCCCAGGCCAGGCTGGATGGGGCTCGGAGCAGCCTGGGATGGTGGGAGCTGTCCCTGCCCATGGCAGGGGGTGGAATGAGATGAGCTTTAAGATCCTTCCAACCCAAACCATTCTGAGACTCTCTGATTCTCTGGTGCTACTCCCCATAAAAATGGGAATATTGAAATGCTCAGAGCAGCAGAAGCCCTTTCTGTCACTGGGAGAGCAACACCTCCAGCAAGTGCCAGACTGAGGAGCTCCTCCCTGCTCCCCCTGGGCTCACAAACTCCGTGTCCAGCACACGTCCTTGCGACCCACAGCCCCATCCTTCCCATCCCCTTCCCTCCCCTCAGCACCACCACCTGCCTGGGACAAGAGAAGGGCGCTGGCTGCCTCTCCCAGCAGCAGCACCACATCCCACAGCCCATCCAAGGGCAGCTCCAGCTCGGAACAAAGCAGGCATCACCCTTGGAAACGCCCTGGGCTCCTGCTGCAGTTCACAGCAGGTGAAACGTGGCAGCAAAGTTTACGTAAAGCATAGTCAAACAGAGCTGCATTTCTGCCTCTGAGACATCAGCTCTAGCAGCTGATATTTTCTATTTTCTTGGCTTTCTAAAGGATTTGTGCCATAGTTTGTCACGCAGAGAATAAATTATAGGAATTCTTGTGATCTCAGTGAGAATAGCCTCTCAGAACAGTGACCTTGACACAGCAGTGTCCTCCTCTTCCAGCCCTTTTCCCACATCTGAGCCTTTGCTGGCAGCGGCCAAGCCTCAGAGACACCTGAGTCAGGTCTGAATAAGCACTCAGAGGAGCAGGTCTTGTTCCCCTCACTTGTCCCTGCCTTGGATGTGTTTGCTCACAGAGGTTATTCCTGTTCAGAGCCTGGCCCGAGGACACCCAGCAGAAACACAATTCCTGGTGTGTTCTCCTGGGTGCTCAGAAAACTCACCTGGAGACACATTTCTCCACGAATGCTGCTGAAACACACAATTTATTAATTTTTCTTGGACCATTGGGCAGTGTCTCTGCAGGGCCAGGTTGGATGAGGAGCAATCTGGTCTAGAGAAAGGTGTCCCTGTCCTTGGCAGGGGTGGAACACGGAGAACCTTAGGGTCCCTTCCAACCCAAACCATTCTGGATTCTCTGATTCTCAGAGACCATAACCCTCAGCATCTCCAGCCATGCAGTAACCATATTCCTGCCTTATTCCAGTACCATATTCCTGCCTGGAGCACTTTTCCATTACAGATGTTGTGGCCATTATTCCCATCCCATCTTCCGTCTGGCAGCAGTTACATGCAGAATGGACATCAGGATATTTTCCCTATAGTTTTTGGAGAGTCGGGGGAGGAATCTCATTTTGTTAAAAAAAAAACAAAAAACAAACAAATTTTAAAAAAAGAAAAAAAAGATTTTTGGTCTGTCTAGTGTATAAACCTTTTCCTCCTAGTCAGAGTTAAGTGTGGTGGAATGCCCCTTTATTGACTCTCTCTTTGGTTAAGCACAAACCCAAACATTCCTGTGCTGCAGAATGGCATTTGCTGTTCAGATGTGAGTCCTGGGGATGCTGGTTTGTACCCAAAACGGGACCAACATCACAAATGGAAATGGCTCTGCTTGGTTGCCCAAACACTGATGTTTTGTGCCATCAGAGACATCCTGCCTGGGCACAGGGATGACAGAGCACCTCCAGGACCAGGAGGAGGGATCTTAGAGAGATCTCTAAAATACCTCAGTTTCTAAACCAAAATCAAGCCCTGCAAGCCCAAAACACATGTCTGGGCCCAACACAAACCAAGGAAACATTGGAAAGTCACACTCAGTCCACACTAAGGTTCACTTTCCCTCTCCAACGTCACCTATTGCAGCCCCCCTGGTTTTTGCCCACCTCCACCATGTGGCCATCCTGAAAGCAGGGAGGGAAGGGGACTCTGCCGTGCATCCCAACTCCAGCCTGCACCACGCAGCCTTGGGTAGGGCAGGAACCTCCTTGGGAGATTCCCAGCCTCTGCCTGGAGCACAGGGAAAGGAGCAAACTTCTGTCCTGGGGGTGACTGGGGGCACCTCCTCTGTGTTTGCCTGACAGGGATCCCCCTGCCCCTTTGGCCTCACCAAGCTTCAGGATTTGAGATGCTCCCAGTCAGCTGAATCCTTCAAATGCCAAAAGCCCAGACCCCCTGGCTGTGTTAACAAAAGCACTGTTGCACTGCTGGCTCCAAATGCTTTACAGTCACAGCAAGCCCGAAGCCCAAGGTTTAACGTTTACCCTGCCTATGAGTGAGGTGGGTGGAAAAACAGGAAGGGCAAAAATAGGAAATAAACAAGGTTCAGTGTTCAGGTGGTTAAAACTGAGTAGGGAATAGAGTGGCAAAAAGCATGTTTTATTTTAAGTGAGGAATCCTGTTTCTCCATGAGTCTGTCCATGAGAAGGGATGAAAAGTGCCATTAAATGTAGAATTGGCATATCTGTGAGATCACATTTGACGCACATTCTAGATAGAAGAGAAAAAAGCCTGCAAGCAAACCAACGCCATCAGAAGTGGTTGCCATTAACTACAGCATTGAACTGAACAGTCTTTGAATGATCTTGAATGAGTGTGTCCTTCAGGAATTCAGAACAGGCAGATCTCGGGCTCAAACCACCCAGCCCCAGGGCTGGAGCCCCTCTGCTCTGGAGCCAGCCTGGCCCAGCTGGGGCTGTTCAGCTGCACCAGGAAAGCTCCAGGGACACCTCAGAGCCCCTGCCAGGGCCTCCAGGGGCTCCAGGAGAGCTGCACAGCCCCTGGGGACAAGGCAGGCAGGGACAGCACCCAGGCAATGGCTCCCACTGCCAGAGGGCAGGCACAGATTCTGGCACATTGGGAATGAGGAATTGCTGGCTGGGAGGGTGGGCAGGCCCTGGCCCAGGGTGCCCAGAGCAGCTGTGGCTGCCCCTGGATCCCTGGCAGTGCCCCAGGCCAGGCTGGATGGGGCTTGGAGCAGCCTGGGATGGTGGGAGCTGTCCCTGACCATGGCAGGGGTTGAACTTGGTGATCTTCGAAGCTCTTTTCCAACCCAAACCATTCTGTGAGTTCCTGCTCTAACAGCTCCAAGGGAGGATTTTACTTATTACCCATTAAACAGCAGAGCTGGAAGCAAACAACTTGCTCCCCAAGGGCTTGCGGTGCTGTAATCGCAGAGAGGGGCCAAAACAGATGATTGCTGCCTAAAAATTAGACTTTTCTCTCAGCATGCCTCCTGCACATAGTCCATCCAGGACAACCTTCATCCTGCAGGCTCTCCTGGGCAAACCCAGTCCAGCTGTGCAAGTGCTTTGTGCAGGGGTGGGCAGAGGAGGAGAACTGCCTCCCTCACGAGTGGAGAGACAGGACAAGAAAAAACTGTTAAAATACTCTGTTAAATCAGAGTATTTGGTGTTTGCTGCCCTCTGAGCAGAGCCTGTGGCACCTTGCAGAGGCAGCTGGGACCACAGGGTGCTCACAGGGCTCTGGCACCACAGCACACCCACAGAGCCCATCCCTGTGTCCTGCCTCAGCTGTTCCATCTGCAGTCTTTGCCACAGATGGGGGGCACGTGGGCTTGTGCCTGGTGCTGCTCCAACCTGGTGCTCCCCCCACCCACATTCTCCTGCATCCCAGCAGCCTCCCCATCATGATATTCCACATCCTGGTGCTCTGTAATCCCCCCATCCTGGTGTTCCTGCAGTGCATTCCATGATATTGGTGCTCCTTCACTCTGGTGCTCCCCCCATCCCAGAACTCCCATTCCAGACCACATCCCAGTGTTCCTGCACCCTGGTGTGCTTCCATCCCATCACCTTCCTCCATCCTGGTTCTCCTTCATCCTGGTACTCACCTCCCACTGGTCCCCCCAACACAACACCACTATTCCAGTGTCCCCATCCCAGTACTCCCATCCCAGTTCCTTCATCCCAGCACCTCTGTCCCAGTATCCTCATCCCAATGCCATCATCCCAATACTCCCACTGCAATTCCTAATCCCAGTTCTCCCATATTAATACCCCCATGCCAGTTCCCCCATCCTGGTACCCCCCTTCCCTGTTCCCTCATCCCAGCATCTCCATTCCAATATCTCCTATCCTGTTTCCCCATCCCTGTACCCTGCCCCTGTTCCCTCAGTGTTATAACCCCGTCCCAGGACCCCCATTCCAAAACACCCATCTCAGTGTCCTTACCCCTGTTTTCCTATCCCAGTATCCCCATCCCTGTATCCCCATCCCAATATCCCTATCCCAGTGTTCCGATTCCTGTCCCCCATCCCAGTACTCCCATTGCTGCTCCCCTATCCCAGTACTTCCATCCCAGTGTCCTGGACCTGTATCCCCATCCCAGTATCCCCATCCCAGTATCCCCATCCCAGTATCCCCATCCCAATATCCCTATCCCAGTATTGCCATCCCTTATCCCCATCCTAATATTCTCATGCCATTATCCCTGTCCTTGTATCCCCATCCCAATATCCCCATCCAAATATCCCCATCCCAATATTCCCATCCCAATATCCACCTCCCAGTATCCCCATCCTGGTATCCCCGTCCCAATATCCCCATCCCAATATTCCCATCCCTGTCCCCCACCCCAGAATCCCCATCCCAGTATCCCCATCCCAATATTCCCATCCCAGTATCCCCATCCCAGTATCCCCATCCCAGTGTCCCCATCCCAATATCCCCATCCCAGTATCCCATCCCAGTGTCCCCATCCCAATATCCCCATCCCAGTATCCCATCCCTGTCCCCCATCCCAGTATCCCCATCCCAATATCCCCATCCCAATATCCCCATCCCAATATCCCTATCCCAGTATTCCCATCCCAGTATCCCCATCCCAGTATCCCATCCCTGTCCCCCATCCCTGTCCCCCATCCCAGTATCCCCATCCCAGTGTCCCCATCCCAATATCCCCATCCCAATATCCCCATCCCAGTATTCCCATCCCAGAATCCCCATCCCAGTATCCCATCCCTGTCCCCCATCCCTGTCCCCCATCCCAATATCCCCATCCCAGTGTCCCCATCCCAATATCCCCACCCCAATATCCCCACCCCAGTATCCCACCCCAGTATCCCCATCCCAGTATCCCCATCCCAGTATCCCATCCCTGTCCCCCATCCCTGTCCCCCATCCCTGTCCCCCATCCCAGTATTCCCATCCCTGTCCCCCATCCCAGTATCCCCATCCCAGTATTCCCATTCCCGGCCCCGCCCTCCCGGTACCGCAGGCCTGTGACGCTGTGGCTCCCTCTGGTGGCGGCTGCCGGGACCTGCAGGCAGCGCCTCGGCGCGACCGCGCAGCCCCGGACAGACCCCGAACCCCAAACCCTGCAAACCCCAAACCCCGGACAGACCCCGAACCCCGAACCCTGCAAACCCCAAACCCCGGACAGACCCCGAACCCCGAACCCTGCAAACCCCAAACCCCGGACAGACCCCGAACCCCGAACCCTGCAAACCCCAAACCCCGGACAGACCCCGAACCCCGAACCCTGCAAACCCCAAACCCCGGACAGACCCCGAACCCCAAACCCTGCAAACCCCAAACCCCGGACAGACCCCGAACCCCGAACCCTGCAAACCCCAAACCCCGGACAGACCCCGAACCCCGAACCCTGCAAACCCCAAACCCCGGACAGACCCCGAACCCCGAACCCTGCAAACCCCAAACCCCGGACAGACCCCGAACCCCAAACCCTGCAAACCCCAAACCCCGGACAGACCCCAAAGCCCAAAGCCCAAACCCTGCCAGGCCCCTAAACTCCAAATCCCAGCCTGCTCCTCTAACCTCTGCCAGCCCCCCAAACCCCAAACCCCTGCCATCCCCCCAAACCCCTGCAAACCCCAAACCCAGGACAGCCCCCAAAGCCCAAACCCTGCAAACCCTAAACCCCGGACAGCCCCCAAACCCCAAACCTCAGCCTGCCCCTCAAACCCCTTCCAGCCCCCCAAAGTCCAAAGCCCAAACCCTGCCTGTCCCACAAAGCCCAAACCCCTGCAAACCCCTGCAAACCCCAAACCCCTGCCAATCCCCCAAAACCCAAAACCTGCCAGTTCCCCAAACCTAAACCCTGCCTTCCCCCCAGACCCCAAACCCCTGCAAACCCCAAACCCAAAATCCCTGCAAACCCCAAACCCCAGCCTGCCCCTCAAACCCCTTCCAGCCCCCCAAAGCCCAAAGCCCAAACCCTGCCTGTCCTCCAAACCCCAAACCCCAGCCTGCCCCTCAAACCCCTGCTAGCCCCCCAAACCCCAAACCACAGCCTGCCTCCCAAACCCCTGACAGTCCTCCAAACCTCAAACCCCAAACAGCTCCCCAACCCCTACCTATCCCCCAAACCCCTGCCTGCACCCTAAACCCCTTACGGCCCCTCAAACTGCTGCCTGCCCTCCAAACCCCTAACAGCCCCCCCAAACCCCTGCCTGTCCCCCAGACCTCTGCCTGTCCCCCAAGACCCTGCCTGCCCTCCCAGCCCCTGACTGCACCCCCCAAACACCTGCTCTACCCCGCAACACCTGCCCACCTCCCCAGCCCCTGCCTGCACCCCTGAACCTCTGCCTGCAACTGTGAACCTCTCCCTGCACCCCAAACCTGAGCCTGCCCCATCATGAACCCCTGCCTGCACCCCCAACCCCTGCCTGCACCCCCCAATCCCTTCTTGCACTCCCGAATCCCTGCCTGCATTCCCCAACCCCTGCTTGCACCCCCCAATCCCTTCTTGCACCCCCCAATCCCTGCCTGCACCCCCAATCCCTGCCTGCACCCCCAATCCCTGCCTGCACACCCACAGCTCCCAGTTCCAGCCAGATGGCTCCAGGGATCCTTTCCACATCAGCCCACAATGACACCTCCCAAACCTTCCCTACAGCACCATGGGGATGGGGCCTCCCAGTGTTACGGAATATCCCATGGGAAGATCGTAGAATCATGGAATCATTTAGGTTGGAAAAGCCTTCTGAGACCATCGAGTCCAACCATTTCCCCAGCACTGCCAAGGCCACCACTGTCCCGTGTCCCCAAGTGCCACAACCACACAGCTTTTAAACACCTCCAGGGACAGGGATGCCATCACAGCCCTGGGCAGTTGTGCCAAGCCTGGAAAATCCTTCCAGTGAAGAAATTTTCCCTAACACTCAATCTAAACTTCTCCTGGTGCCTCTTGAGGCCGTTCCCTCTGCTCCTGTCCCTGTTCCCCCCGGCTGTCCCCTCCTGTCAGGAGCTGTGCAGAGCCACAAGGGCCCCCCTGAGCCTCCTTTGCTCCAGGCTCAGCCCCTTCCCAGCTCCCTCAGCCTCTCCTGGGGCTCCAGCCCCTTCCCAGCTCCGTTCCCTGCCCTGGACACGCTCCAGCCCCTCGGTGTCTCTCCTGTGCTGAGGGCCCAGAGCTGTCCCCAGCACTGGAGGTGCCTCAGCAGGGCCGGCACAGGGACGGGCCCTGCCCTGGGGCTGTGTCACAGCCTGGCTGGGACAGCCCAGGGGCCATTGCCCCTCTGGGCACACCTGTGCTCATCCACTGGCCCCAGCACCCTCAGGGCCTTTCCCAGCTTTCCAGCCTCTCTGCCCCAGCCTGGAGCATTCCATGGGATTGGTGTGACCCAGGGGCAGCACCCAGCACGTGGCCTTGTTGGCCCTCAGCCCACTGGCCTCAGCCCATGGATCCAGCCTGTCCAGGCCCTTCTGCAGAGCCTTCCTGCCCCCAGCACACCAGCACTCCCACCCGGCTTGGTGTCACCTACAAAGTGACTGAGGGTGGTCAGTTTGATCCCCTATCCAGGCTGTTGATAATGGGATGAGAGTGGGAAGGACACTGAGAGGGGTCAGGGTGGGAGCACAGCCCACCCTGGTGTGTTCCCTGCCATCCCTGGGGACGTTCCTTTCGCCGGTAACCTGAAATGTGACAAACAAGTGGGTCCCTTTGCCACCTCGGTGTCAGACCATCCTGACAGGGTGTCAGAGGAAGGCTTGAGGATTTCTTGCTTGGAGCTTTAACAGGTAGCACTACTTTTGGGGAAAATTTTGGGAAAGGGAATGGCCAGCAGGCAAAACCCACAGATGATGATGGAGATCACCAGAAAATCCCCCTGCACCTGCCCCTCTCCCAGCTACCTCCACGGCAGGCTGGAGGTGCCTGGATGCTGAGGCAGCTCTCATCACTGCAGAGATGTCCACCACGGAGATTCCAGGATCCATCCAGGGCCCTGAGCTCCTGAGAGCAGTTCAGGGGTGGCTTCCCCTGCCCAAGGCACCCTGAGGGTGAAGGCAAACCTGTGAGATCCCTGCAGGGCTCGCTGTGGTCAGAGCCAGTGCGGACCAGGAACCAGCCTGGCTGCAAGGGCTGCAGAGCTCAGGTGGCACATCAGGGACATCATGGGGACTGACGTGACATTAGGTGTCACCTCCTAATCCTTCAGGAGTGGGGACTGCTTGGGAAAATGCCAGGAACAGCACATGAAGAAGTGACCAAGCTTCCAGCAGCCATGAGTGTGCATTGGATGCAGGTCCCAACTCATTTTCCTCTGGCCACCCCTCCTCCAGGAACACAGCTCAGAGCCTTCTTGGAGTCAGGCAGAGACACACTGCAGTGACAAGTTCCATAGCTGCATCTTTGCAAGAAGATACTTTAAAATTTGCTTTAACTTGCTCCTCAACATCCTGTCTCATTCTTCCCCTGCAAGTAATGAGTGTTTTGCTCTCCAGAGCCTGTCTCCACACCCATAAGTCATTGTGTCCTCTCTGCTCTCAGACTTTGTGGGCTCAAAACCTGTTCCACTTCCCTGAGCACCATTTGCACTGGGCAAAGTGCTGTGAGATGTAATTGGGGCTGCAGCTTATTTCAAATAATGACAAATAATTTCCAAGTGCAGGACGCTGCCCCAAAGCCAGGGTCTGGTGGGGCACTAGGAAGCTGCTCCACACACAGGAAACACTGCAGAGCCATGTCTGTGTGGGGCTGGCCTCCCTGCTGGAGCAGCTGCCCAGCTCCCTGCCCTGCCCTGTGCCAGGCTCTCCTCTGTGCTCCTGGACATCCACACAGCATCCCAAAGCCAGAGAGCCGTGGATGTTCAACGAGGAGCCTCCATGTGCCCGTGGCTGATGAGGCTGGTGCTCTGAGGGGTGCTGGTGGGGTGGGTGGTGCACAGGCAGCTCTGCGGGGCTCAGGTGCCCCCTCAATGGCCACAGCTCCCCCTTGATGGCCACAACACCCTCTCAGTGGCCACAACACCCTCTCAGTTGTCAGCACATCCCTCCGGTTGTCCGGAGTTGCTGAGGATCCTGCTGGGGGGCTCAGAGACCCTGGCACACAGCCCAGAGCACCTGGGGATTTGATTTTGACCCTTGGAGCAAGTTCCCAACTTTGTATGAGGACGTGGAAGTCACATAGGCTTGAATAGTGTAATAAAATATATGCACAGGGTCATAATGCAGATTTTGGGATTTTTGGTATGGGGGTTGTGGGGACAAGATGGAGGAATCAGGGCGAGTCCAGCCTTCCTCCTTCTTCCTCTTGTTCTCCATTTTCTGCAGTGATGTTGGCATTTTGGGATTGCTTTAGAGTAGAAGTGCACTGTCTAACACAGGTGATAGGTACTGGGAATTAAGTGTAAATATGTTATACGTAGTTTGTAGTATAAAAGGACAACACAGCTGCCCTGCTGAGCAGATCTCGGCTGGGCAGAAAGCAAATTTTATAGATAAGAATTAATAAACAACCTCAAGACTGAAAAGTGAAAAGTCCTAAGCAGAGACATCCTGCACATCTCAGGGCAGCAATTATCAACCAAAACCCGAGACTCAGTGGCCCTGGTGCCACACAGAGCATGGCATTTGGTGGCTCTGCAGTGACACTGAGCCCACAGAGCTCTTTTTCTCCAAATGCATCTGAGCCAAGGCCCCTGGTCTGTGCTATGGGGTTCTTATCTACTCTCTCCACCACTTGGAGAAGAGTCTGTCCAGGCTCTTCTTGCTCTTGCCACCACCTCCCTGTCCTTCACCTGGTGCCCACACACAAGGCACAGCTGGACGTGCCACATGCTCCAGGTGTCCCTGAGCATTCCAATGTTCTCAGGGCCCGCCTTTGGCTCGGGTCAGCACTTGTCAAGAGGACAGGAATCAGTGTCCTGCTCCCAACCCCAACACCTCTGCAACCCCTCCGAGCCCTTCTCTGCCTCCCCCAAGAAGCACAAAGAGGGGTAGGAAATTAGGGTTGGGGAAAATCCACCTTTCATGAGTTCCCTAGGAATGGAAATTAAGATAGGAAGGTAGCTTGGTGAGCAAATATAACATGAGGACTGTGTTAAACAGCAGGATAAGGTGGAGGCCAGATGAAGGAGAGGGGAAGGAGGGGCTCCATGTCCATTGCTCAAGGCATGGGGCTGGAACACGCTGCCTCCAAACCTTGGGAGTAGGGTCCTGCTTGCCTGCTGGGATGTGCTGGTGGGAGGGACTGGAAGGGGACTGGAAGGCCTCAGGGATCTCCTGATTTTGTATAAAGGTGGGTTCTCAGCTCTGGCTGTGCTCTCTGGTGCTGGCCTGGCTGTGGGCAGCCAGCTTGCAGCACTGCAGCTGTAGTTTTCCTTAATTTTGGTTTCTCAGCCATTTTACCAAGGAAGTAATTTTGGGGAGGGATGGACAAGAGGGTTAAACCCAGCTGACAGCATCACTGCTATGCCATCCACAGCTGTGCACAGCAGCTTTCTGCTATTTTAGACCAGTTACAACCACCGCTGTAAGCTCTCTGTGCAGGTACAGTTTATATCTCCACTGATGGGAGCCAATCAAAGTAACAAAATCCTTATTTTCCTTCTCCCTGCCCCAGCTGTAGGAACACAGCAGCCAGGTAAACACCAAAGGGACAGGAAACACTTTGGGCTGGTCCCTTCCTTAGCTCTTCTTTTTTGGGGAGAAATTGTTCCCTGGGAGGGTGGGCAGGCCCTGGCCCAGGGTGCCCAGAGCAGCTGTGGCTGCCCCTGGATCCCTGGCAGTGCCCCAGGCCAGGCTGGATGGGGCTGGGAGCAGCCTGGGACAGTGGGAGCTGTCCCTGCACATGGCATGGGGTGGGACTTTAGGGTTCCTTCCAACCCAAACCATTCCGGGATTCAGCAATTCTGTGTCTCTCTTGGTTCCTGGTGTCCTCCTGGCCTTCCACAGAGGATAACAGGGCTCCTATTCTTCACAGGGACTTGCTGCCTCACCAGCCAGGATTTAATTTCCCCTCCAGACCTCCTGGAAACGGTTCCAGGGCTTTTCTGGCCAGGCGGCAGCTGTCGGGGAAGGCTGAGGTGTTTGCCTGGGCTGTGCTTGTGCAGGTGGCCACACAGGGGTGCCAGAGACTGCGCGCAGCATCCATCCATCCATCCATCCATCCACCCACCCACCCATCCATCCATCTATCCCTCATCCCACACTGAGCCCTGATCCTGCACTCTCCTGTGGCTGCTGCAGCCCACACGGTGCCCTGTGAGGAGCATCCTGGGCCCTGCAGCCCCTCCAGAGCTGGGAAGCTGTGGCTGCAGCACTGCTGGAAGTGTTGGAGCGACGGGCGGCTGCGGGACTGAGCGGCGCTTTCAGGGCAGAGCAGGACACGGAGCTGCACAGAACCCTGAACTGCTGGGCTTGGAAAGGACCTTGAAGGACCATAAAGCTCATCCCACTCCACCCCTGCCATGGGCAGGGACACCTCCCACTGTCCCAGGCTGCTCCAAGCCCCATCCAGCCTGGCCTGGGGCACTGCCAGGGATCCAGGGGCAGCCACAGCTGCTCTGGGCACCCTGGGCCAGGGCCTGCCCACCCTCACAGACAAGAATTTCCTCCCAATAGCTAATCTAAATATCACATCCCTCAGTTTAAAACCTTTCCCAGTTGCCTATCACTATCTTCCCACATAAAAAAATCTCTCTCCGTATTTTTCATTACTTCCCTTTAAGTACTAGGATACTCCTAAAGCCCAGGCAAATCAACCCTTCAACAATCTAGTAATAAAAAAAGAATAATGCTGGATGCTGCATAGCCAAGTCCTGTCCCTTTGGAGTAACATCTTCTCGTTGTGTTGTCAGATGGCAGTAAGTATTTGTGGACAAAAGGAGTAATACAGGGCTTAGAGCAATAAATAATGAGCAAGTCCTGGTTTTGAGGGAATTGTCAGCCTCCTCAAGCCCTGATTTTCAGGGAGAACTGAGAAAGACCGGACAGGTGTAGAGGTGGCACTCGGGGATGTGGTTTAGTGATGGTCTTGGCAGTGAGGGAAGGGTTGGACGCAACACTTTAAAAGGTCTTTTTCAACCTAAATATCTGTCATGCAGTAGACTCGTGTGCTGCTTGTTGCATGTGTGCTGTATCCTGGCAGATGCTCCTTCTTTATCCGAAGATCTTGCTGGATGCTCCTTGGGCTCTGCTCCCTTGCCATCCTCTCTGCTCCATTTCCTTAGAGGAAGAAGACATTTCCTGGACCACAATTATTAAAATATACCAAGTTTAATGAGCGTTTCAGATGCCCAGATGCCGCTGCAGCGGGCGTGTAGCTGGCCAGAAGTGAGCCCGAGCGCAGGCATTGCATAAGGCACCTCACAAAGGCAAGGAAGAGTCTGCTGAAGGAGCTCAGGAGAGGGGGAGAACAACAGTAACAGCTGGATGAACAAGGAAAGCTCGCTGGGGGGCAAAGACAGAGGTGTTTTTATAAGCTAAGTATGCCTCCACAAATCACAGAACTCCTGCCAGTACCTTGACCTCTTGTGTTAATGACAAGGCAGGATCTGCAGGCAATTAAACAAGGAGCCAGACTGAAGCGCTGCCAAATCTCCCAAATTTATCATAAAGCCACATAACAACGTTACCCAGGGCCCCGCTCCAGGGGCTCAGAGAATTGCATTTCCTCTTCATTATAGAAACAGCCTCCTCGCTCCCAAAACAGTTAAGTTTCCAGCTTCCCCAAAAGGCGGGGGAGAAGAGGAGCAGAGAAACCTGGAAAATAGAAGCAAGTTTAACCTCACTGTTAAAAAAAAACCCTTAAAGGAAAAGACACTTGGAAGAGTCAGGGAGGATGGGGGGGCTGACTCATGGCATTTGAATGCTCAGGGTTGGCAGCACTGCTGTGGCATTTCTGTTCCAGTCCAGATCATGAAATCCTGGAAGTTTTGCAAGACACTGCTAGATTATTTCTAGACCAAAACTATGCTTCAGTTCAGAGAGTCCATGCAACCCTGCTCCGACTGCACCGTGTGACATTGATTTTTAAACCTCTGTTCAGGAATGGAATGGAAGGATAACTGCAGGCCAACATCCCTTGCCCAACAGCCAGCACTGGAAACACAGAGCAGTACTGGAGCAGGCACTGATCCTGAACAACTGCTGCTCCAAAGGCGTGCAGTCATTTCAGGTGCAATCTAACTTGGGGACAAATCCACAGAAAGCCTCTGCAACCCCTCCCAGCACTTAATGCAGCATGTTAATAACAATTAAATTCTGCAGATGATGGAGGAAAGCCTGTGGGTTTCACAGCCTGTGGGTTTCACAGAGCAGGGGTACTCCTCTGCCTGGGAATCCCAATGCAGGGGCAGGAGCAAGATGCACACAGCCCATCAGGGGTGTGCCCCTCAGTACCTCAGGCACTCAGCTCACGTGCAAAACCTCAGAACAATCGTAGGATTGTGCCATGAGCAGACCTGGAGCACCAGCTCTGGAGATCTCTACACCATCAGGCTGGGGCAGTGTAGCACTGCCACGAGCTGGGACCACCAGGAGGAGGTGGGCACTGCTGAGTGGGAGCAGGATGAGCTGGGAGAAAGGAGGAATTACGGATTTCAGGCTGCTCTCCGTGCAGGGGATGGCTCGGAGCTGGACAATTGGATCTGGAGATGCAGGTCCCCCAGCGCTGCTGTCTGAGTGGTTTCGCTGACCCAAGGCAGCTAAAAATAGAGGCAAGTAAAGATAAAACATTGCCCTTTCTCCTGACAAACCACATTAGTAACCAAGTGTGGCCTCAGAGAAGCAGATCAGCGTGGCACAGCTGGATGCTGCACAGCCTGCCCGCTGCTCGTCCCACGGCCAGGGGACTCCATGACACTGCTCTGCCTTATGCACGTCTCAGGAACCTCCCCTGACAGCCTTCCCCGTGCTGAGACACAGAAAAGCTATTGGTTTTCTGCCTGGTGCTTCATTTGCATCTAAGGCATAAGGGTGCCTTTGGGATTCCTAGCCCTTCACCATCTTGAAATGCACCTAATAGCTTCAGAGGGGGAGTTAGGCACTAGATGGAGTTTCTCTAAGAAAATAAATTTGACCCTTGCCCATTTCCTGCCTCACCGTGGATGAATGATCATAGGAAAACACATGGCCAGGATGTTCCCAGCATCCTTCCCAACACCACATTTATCAGGGTTAAGTGAGACCCCAGCACAGCTCTTGGTCACTGAGCCCAGAAAGGATGGAATTTATGGCAACCTGTCCCTTTTTGCCCCAGACTTTGCCCTTCACTCACAGGGGAGCACAGGGCTCTTCACTGCCTGCCTGCAGGAATGGGGAAGCTGTCCCAGCCTTAAGGGGCTCCTGAGCCTCACCAAAAGCCAACAAGGAAACCTCCTCATGCTGTTTTTGCCAGGCTCATAAACTGCCTCTGCTGAGCAGTGTCCTCAGCCGGAGCCTCCAGTCTCATTCCTTGCTCTCTCAAATTATGCACCTCTCTTCTTTACTCCTCACCCTTTCTGCTCCTCCTGGGTCTCCTCCTCCAGTCCAGGGCTGCAATTAAAAGTCCAGATCTCGTCCGTTTCCCATGGAGAGAGTCGCAGAGTCACTGCTGCCAGAGGGGGGATTTCAAACCTCCTTCTGTGATGTGTCTCACCTCCAGTCCTTGGCCTTGCCTAAACTTTCCCAGCCCTTTCTTGTGGCTAGGAAGAGAGCTCTTCTTAGGATGCATCATCAAGAGACTTGGGTAAATCTGGAATGCAGGTGCCGTTTCCAGCAATGTATGTTTCCCTGGAGCATTTGGCTGTCTCCTAATGGGAAAATTGTCTGCTAGGATGAATCCAAGAGCCCAAAGCTCTGAGCTCTTTGAAAAACATTACGCCTGAAGTCTACAGTTCGAGGCAGGCAAGCAACATGGTTTGCGTTTGGGGTTTTTTGGTAGAAAAATAACCAGAGGTGCAAAGATCCTCAAGTACACACCACACCTGCAGCAAAATTTTAGCTATGTCCCAGGTTCCTTGCTGCTGCCATGCTTTCCCATCTCCTTCTGTCACAGCACAGGAATGCTGCACATAGCAGCTGGAACACAGCTCAATGAAAGATGCTGTGGATAATATCCTCGCGCTGCACACCAGCACTCGCCAATGTGACCTTGGTTAAAATTGGAAGCCATCCCAGATCTTTCCCCTTCACTAATATATTTAGAAGCCTGTGCTGAGCCTGGCAGAGCAGCACTAACCTGTGCACTCACGGGGTGTCAGAGTAAATGTGCCGTGATAGATAGCTCAGGAATTGCAAGGCTACAGCGGAGCAGCAGGCGTGGGATTGAGCTGGGCGTGGGGATCCAGGAGTCATCATCTGGACCTTGGGCAAAGGCTCACAGAGGGACAAATGATAAACTGCTCATCCCACAGGCTGCCCAGGGATGTGTGTGCTGGCTCTGAGGGAGTCTAATGCACCACACTGCTGGGACTGGCTCAAAGACACCTTTCAGAGCTGTACATGAGGCTCGAGGGTTTGGAGCCTTGTGGAGATGAATGCCAGGATTAGCCTCACTTCCCAAATCTTTCTGCCACTAGAGTGAAAGACCTTGGCAGGAGATTATTTCTCTTTCAGGAGCATGAGAGGTGGGAGCAGCAAGCAGGGAGCTTGCTGGGGAAGGTCCTCCTACCCTGGCTATTCTGGAAGTGCCTGATAATAGTTATGAGTTATAACACTTGAGATTATCGGGGCTCAAGGGAAAACCTTCAGGTGACAGACACAAGGACTGTCACCACCTCCTAGGCAGGAGAGATAAATCTGTGTATCACCTTCCTAGCCCTTGTCCAGGGAAATGCCATCAGAAGAGAGAATTGCTCCTCTCACCTAGCTCTGCAGCTCTTTCTAGCGCAACGACCATGCAAACAGGAACACACAGGAATGACAGACAGACAAACCCTGAGCAACCTGGTCTAGTGGAAGGTGTCCCTGCTCATGGCAGGTGAGTTGGACTAGATGACCTGTAAAGGTCCCTTCTGATCCAAAGAATTCCAGGATTCCATGACTCTATGAAAATAAGGAAGCTGAGAGCACCAGCACAGCTAATTGGAGAAGCTTAATGACATCCTACCACAGCTGAGTAACTCTCCTCACATGTGATCTAAGCCCACAGGAAGTGCCAGGTATCTCAACACATTAATGAGTGATCACTAACAAAAAGGAAACAGGTATAGAGCACAGACACAGAAACCACAGCTCTGCTGGTGATTGAGAACTCAGTGATCAATCCTTTTGCCTCTCAGAGCTCACGGAATTATCAAATGTTTTGGGAAGAGACCTTTACAGATCAACTAGTCCAACCGTCCTGCAATGAGCACCAGCATATTCCACTAGACCAGATTGCTCCCAACCTGGCCTTGATGTGAAAGCTTAAAATCACTCAAGGTGCTGTCTCCTAGCAGAGCTTCACTGATGCCTGCAAAGAGCTCTACCTGTAGGCGTGACCACCTATGGAAAATCTCTGAGGACTCCTCCTTGAATAAGTCTAGCTAGGTGATTCAGCACGACTGAGATAAACTCATTTCTAGGCCATAGGAAGTAGGTTCACAAACAGCTTTTTGTGCATGGTTATTTACTGGACTGGGCTGGTTGGAGTTGTATCTGCTGCATTCACTAATGCTGTGTGTAACAGCGCAGAGCATCTCCTTGGTGTTGGTCACCAAGTGATGGAAACCAGGGCCAAGGCAGATTTTACAGCCTTGGGGAAGCACCTCAAAGCTCAAGGTGTTCAGTGTCCATGCTGGTTTTGTCCCTTATCCCTCTTCCCAGCTGTATAATCTCCAAACCCAGATCCTGCACATGTTATCAGCCTGTTCCTGGCTGTTTTGGACCCGTCACCAAACCCTCTCAGGCACCTGGAAATTGGTACCCATGCTCACCAGGCTGCTGCTGCCCTGTGGCAGGTTTTATTTGCTCTTCTTGCATCTTATCATCAACACCTAATAAAGAACTTAATAAAGAGCTTCTGCCTCACACAGGGCAGATCCGTGGCTGAGCTCTGCCTTCACCGAGGCAATGCCACATCCAGCTGCAGTGAAGCAGGACTGAGACAGTGATACCAGTGGTAATTTGCTTTGCAGTGACTCATTAACGAAGAGAAAAGTGCTCAGAGGCGACAAAGTTCCTAATAAGCAGCATTATGCCTGTTTAGTTAGGTTTTAGAGATAATTGCTTTAGTGACACATTCACATTTCTAAACTGCAAAAACAATAGTTACTTTTGGCAAATGTTAAGACATTTCTCCTGGAAAAGAAAAGGGAGAAAGGAATGAATATCAGCTCAAGGAAATGCAGACACATGCATCACCGAAGAGAAAAAAATGAAGATTTCAGCTTGGAGCACATTTAAAAATAGAAAGAGGGGGGAAAAGCATCCAGAGATCTTCTCTGTATGAGGTTGTGTTCCTGCTGGAAGAAAGGGCTGTCTGCTGTAGTCAGCCCTGCCTGGGAGTGGTTTGGTACCTCTGCTGCAGAGATAACTCTCCTGAGCATGTTATCAGGTGTTGGAAACTCCAAGGTCACAGCTGCCAGGCCAGGCACCCTGTTAATGCCTGGCACTGACCTTGAAGGACCTTTTCAAGGCAGTCCGAACTGACGGGAGGGTTTGCTGCTGCAGTCCCACCCTTGGCCACACGCCAGTCAGAGATGAGACGAGTCAGAAGCTAAATCGGTACCCCTCAAAGAAAAAAAAAAATCCCTTAAACATCACAGAATATCAGAATGGGTTGTGTTGGAAGGGCCTTAAACATCATCTGTGTAGTACTGACACCCTGCCATGGGCAGGGACACCTCCCACTGTCCCAGGCTGCTCCCAGCCCCATCCAGCCTGGCCTGGGGCCCTGCCAGGGATCCAGGGGCAGCCACAGCTGCTCTGGGCACCCTGGGCCAGGGCCTGCCCACCCTCCCAGCCAGCAATTCCTAATTCCCAATGTGCCAGAATCTGTGCCTGCCCTCTGGCAGTGGGAGCCATTGCCTGGGTGCTGTCCCTGCCTGCCTTGTCCCCAGGGGCTGTGCAGCTCTCTCTGAGTCCCGTTAGGCACTGGAAGGTCATTATAAAACCTCACTTTATGCCAAGCCAACCCACCAGACACTAAAGGTACTCAACCTCTACCCTCGTCCTACCCTACAACATCTCTTGCACCTCCTGTCTTCAGGTGACCCAGATACTTCTCTGGCCTGGAGAAGGTTTTGGGCCCCAGAGAGCTTGTCTAGTTTTTCTGACTCTACCAGTTGGCCTAATAAAAGATATCATCTCTCGACAGACACACACCACTGACTTCAAGGAGACCTTGCATGTAGCTGGATCTGCCCGAGATAACCTGTCACTCCTCCAGCTTTGTGCTTATCTGTGGGAACAGGGTGTGTGCAGCAGGAGCCTCGCCTGGCTCTCTGGGCTTCCCTCCCTCTCCTGCACCTGAATGAGCTTATTGTTTGTGAGTCTTTGTCTGTTGGAGGGGAGGAAGGAGGCCTGAAATGAATTGGGTCAAACAAGTTTTTCAGCTGCGTGCAGGTTAGGAGAGGCCACAAGAAAAGAACCACAGCCCTTTGAAGTCAGGCTGCTCCTTTTCTTTTTCATGGGCTGTTTTTTAATTCTGACAGTGAGTGATACTTTCTCAGATGGAGATCAATTCAGTGAACACGAGAACAAAGGCTCTATAAACACACCTCTATCTAAGGGCTCGCTTTGCAGTGACATATCATTGATGGAAGGCAGGAGGCAGCTCCAGCTAAATCATGTCTACAGTAAGGGCAAACCTTTCCTCCAGGGCCTCTCACTCTAAAACTGGGCAGGAATGAGGGTATTCCCCTCTCCATTCCCATCTGCCTTTAACATATATTGGTAGCTAGGAAGGAAATTAATTTAGTGTTCCAGCTGGTGAAATGCCTTCTACTGCCTGGACATCAGCTTTGCCATTCAGAAACAGCAGAAATCCCTGAGCTCCTTCCTGCAGGACAGAGCTGCATCCACATTTCACCTCACCACCACCAGCTGAACCCCTGAACCCGAGTCTGCTGCTCAAGAGGACACAGACAATGCCAACCCTGCCAGAGACAGTGCAGCCAAGGAACACAGGGAAAGGCAGAGCCAGCACCACTGCAGGCTCTCTGCCTGAACCCATGTGGCTGTGGAGGTGCTGTGCCAGGAAATTCCCTGCTTCCTCACCTTCCTGCCTTGTGGGGATAATCTGCTGGGAGCTTACTAATGGAAACGAGTATTTTCCTACTTTGTTCTTAGATGTTGAGCTAGGAAGTACTTTCAAAATGCAAGTACTTTCAAAAGTACTTTCAAAATGCTTGTCCGTGTTGTTGACATTCAGTCCATAGAAAGATTTAAGGGCTGGAGGTCTGCAGCTGAGATACGTGTTCTTCAGGCTCCATTGCTCCCTGGGCAAAGACATGAAGGAGGACACTGTTGATCCAGAAATTCCACAGTCATTGCTCCTCATTAGTCGTGGTTTAACTTCTGGTTTCCTTTGTGTACAAAGAAGGTCCTTGGGCAGAGTCTGTGGAGCTGTGGCAGTTTCCTCTTTAACCTGAACAGTCCTAAGAGCAGGGACTTGGTCTTCTCCTTCTCAATTAATGCCTAGGCAATGAGCTGCAAACTCACATGCTCTCTCTGTCTCTCTCTCCTCGCCAGTTAATTATTTTATACAAAATAGAGAAAGAAGCTGAACAAGCCCCACTCCAGAATAACTTGCCAGGTTGCACATCTCCTCAAAGTTGGGAAGGATCTTCAAAGTCTCCTCAGGCACCTCCAGATTGGTGTGCTGACCCATGGCTCATGAGTAAAAAGGGTCAACTTCCCCATGGAGCTGTTCTGCAAGAAAGAGTGAGCTTGTGCATTAATCTGCAGGAGGGGGAGCAGCACATAGTCCTTGGAGGACAAGTGCACCTCTGTGCTCCCCATGGTCTCATCATCCCCATGGTCACCTCATCTCCTCCCAGGCAGCTGAGATGGTCACAGCACTCAGACCATGATGATTTGATCAGTTAAGCACACACCCAGAGCTGCACTCAGGATTAGATTTACCCACTGTGTCTGCTGTGAATTCTCAAGCTCAGACGAAGATGGCATTAGGCTGATCTTTGAAACTCTTCCCCCTGTGGTGCAGTCCAGCTTTGACCACAAAGATCACCTCACATGGGACTGAGGGTCTCCTACAAATGTGGAGCACCAAGCTGAGCTCTCCTCTGAAGTACTTGCATCTATGCAAATGAGGCTCTGCACTCATATCTTGACACAGGCTGGAGAGCTGGCATCACAAAACTCAGATTTCTTCCAAACTGCCGCTGGGCCTCCCTATGGACATGTTGGAAATGCCAGGACACTTCCTTGGGGCTTTTAAAGAGCCTTTCTGGGATGAATAACAGAACCTGCAGAAAGGTTAGCATGAAAATAGCTGTGGAGCAAGAGCATCTGTGGGGGACGTGTAGCCGGGGGTTCAGTGTCACCGATTCTGCGCAGCTGTCCTGCGGCTAATGCAAAACTCTGTATTCTGAAAAGGTCAAAAAGGTAATTAAAGATACAAAAGACCAGCCCTTCCCAGTATTGAAGCAGATGCTCAGCCAAAACATTTGCCTGTAAGACTGTATTTCCTTAAGGTTTATTAACCATTAAGTGTTTTTAGGGACAGGATCATAAAGATAATGAACCGAACAGCAAGTAGAGTCAGGATTCCTTCGCAAATTATTCCTGTTGGGTTAGACGAGTGTATGAAAAGCAAAATGCTTTGCTGTGACTTTTCAAGAACAGGAGACCCTGAGCCCATCCCTGGAAGTTCTCCTCTGCTTTAACTGGCTGGTGAGGACAGGCTGGGTGAAGGGGAAGGTGAACAAAGCAGGCACGCTGGACAGGCAGCAGGATGGCTCAAAGCAGGGACTGTCTCCCTTTCAGCAATGCCAGCCGAAAGAATTGCTTCTCTCCCACCCTGACTGCTCTCTACATCACCCTGTGCTTTTCAATTGTCCTAGGCAGATCACTGAACTGATCCAGGTGAAAAATAAAGAGGTCTGGTGCCAAGAACAGTTTCAATCAAATTAAGTAAGTTTTAAAATGCAGTCGTGTTAGAAAACGTTATTTTTAATCTTGTTTTGCCATGAGAATTGTTTTTTTCTAGGCTAATTATATTTCAGTACATTTTGGCTAGTAGGAGGTATGTCATCAAAGTGGAGATCATGGAATATCCATCACCAGAGATGAGTAATAACAAATAAGAAGAATGGGCAAAAAATAAAAAATGACACAAAGCTTGTCTGGGGTATAGGGAATTAATGAGGTCAACAGCTGAGGTCTCTCCTAGCTCTGTCTTGTGATGACTCTGGGACAGAAACACATATTTTGGTCACCATACAAATGAATACCCATTTTTCAGCATTTTAAAACATAAATGTTTTGCATTATGGAACAATGGAAGTTGCATATGTATTTACCCATTTGCCCTAAATCACAGAATTTAGTGGACTTTAATGCAGTGGACAAATGGGTTACTAATGAGTTTATTCAAACTTATTCTCGTGGACCCGTGAGACCCACGCCCCAGCAAGCAGTTTGCAGGGGACCACCCTGCTTTGAAGGACGAGAGAGTCAAAGAACACGGACACGGGCTGCTCCCAGCCAGAGCTTTTGGGGATGACGCCTAAATGTGTCAGATAAATAGAAAAGAAAACACCACTTTGTTTTAAAACCAACTTAAATGAAGAAAGTCTTGCTGTCCATGACCCAACTGACAGATGTATGTAGCGACCACAAACAAGATTTTTAGAACTAGTGGATTTTCACACCTCATTTTTTTTTTATCCCTGCAGGATTAATACATGTTATGTTTCTTATTTAAAGCATACTTTGTTGTTTGTTTCAGTGGCCTATTCTCTTCAGAGCCTTGGATGAAGAAGCCATTGAGCTGAGCTAGGCAAGAAAATGGAAATGGAATAAATAGTCTTCCTGCAACTGTGGAGAAGTTGGCTTCTGTCAAAAGGTGCAGCAGTTCCTCAATAAACCAGAGCTTCACCTTGAGTGTGACTGCTCCACTGCTCTGGTAACATTTGCAAACTCAGTAATTAAGGAAATTTAGTAGAGTGTAATAAGCCTAGGACTTTCAAGAAGCTGTTACCCTTTATTTTTAAAGGTGTATGCAATTTACATACAAAAATCTGCTCTAGGTAAAAACCATTAAAAGACATCATCTTTGGTCTCCATCCTACTGCTTCTCAAGTAGGAAATGGGGATTTTGTTTCTGTGTGCAGGTAAGGTTGAAATCCAGGGTGGGGAAATGAAGCTTGTTCTGCTCCCTGACACAGATTTTGGGGACATCTCTCCTGGAGACTTGTGGAGTCTCTCTGGGAAGGGGTGACTGAACATCCCACCACTCTCCCATGGTCCATTCATCCAGAAAACCTGGCTGAACAGAACACCTGGGAAAGTTACTGCTGAGCTGAGCAGCAGAAATAGCCCATCCCAGGACAATCAGGGTTGCATGAACACCAAGAGGTGCATGAACAGCAAGGGTTTACCTCATCCACCTAAAGGTTGGTCTCCAATGCCATGTGAGATGCTTTAGGTACCGAGACAGAAACTGGTGGGCATGACACAGGCTCAGAGGAGATTTGTCATGGAGTGCTGGCTGAGGCAAGGCCAAAGATGGCCTCAAACATCTCAGTTAACAGAAAATACCCTTTTTTTGGCCACACACAGATCTGAGCTACAGCCATGCTCCTCTCCAGTGGGGATGGGAACCATGTGGGCCATGAGACTCCAGCTCTTGTGCCTGTTCCAATTCCCTTGCAGGGGAAACAATCCTGAAACCTGAAGGTTTCCAGGGCAAAGCAGCTGGATGGAGCCCATGGAGAAGCCCCCAAGACCTCTCGATTAGGCCAGGCCTTGCCTGTCTCCTGCCTCATCCACCACCCAGACTCAGGGGCAGGGCTGCATCCAGGGCAGCAGGGGCTGGGCAGGGAGTAGGGCTGGTGCTCTTTGTTCTCTGATTGTTCCCAGATACCATGTGAGGCTTTAAAATACTTGGCATGGTGAGGAACACGCAAATCTCGGAGCACAGAGACAGGAGTCATCCTAATCTCTGCCTTCCTCTCCTTCCCATCAGGGAGAGGCCATTGCATCCACTCAGACTAATTCATAAAAGCAAATTAAACCCATGGTCCCCTCTTGGTTCTCAATCCCCTTCTCACTGTACCTGCTAACAGCAGCTTATGCTACACCCAGGGAAGGCCAGCAACAAGCCCATGTGAGGCACTGGCACACAACCCTTTGTGTGGAAGAGCTTAAGAGGGACTCCCAGCAGAGCTGTGCTAAGCTCTTTTTCTCCTGGAGGCAAAACCATCCTTCCCAAAGTACACTGCAGCCCATTTATCCTGGCCCAGAGCCTGGGAACAAGAGACTATTGCTAAACTCAGACAGCCTCTTGAACTAGGGATGCTGCTCCGTGCCATTTTCCCCAAAGGCAGGTTGTGTCAACGCCTCCATTCTTAACAACCTTCCCTCCGCTGGATGGCAAAAGTGTGTTTTTGGCATCTGGATGGCAGCGTTATAAAGCAAGGCAATCTTCTTGGCAGGCCAAGGGAGTCAGATGCTATCTGCACTCGAGTCCACGGGGCACGCTGCAGGGCAGTGTCCAGACACCCGGTGCAAGCTTCAGATGTCAGAGGCAGGCTGCCGGGAGGAGCAGCCCAGAGCTCCAGTCAGTTTGCCCCAAGTCTCTGCAATACCATGCTGCTGGATGGAAAATGCTCCCATGGACACCCTGGATCAGTCAGTACATCTCCATCACATACCAAAGCATTCCAGACATGCTCCTGAGGCACTCCTGCTTTCCCTCTGAAATTGCCTTTGGGATGATGGCGTGGCAACCAAACTCTGAGAAGAAACTCTCCCTGCATGGGAAGGTTGCTCAGCTCAGGAGGTGACCCAATGTTGGGGGCACAGGATCTTAGAATCATTAAATGCTCTGACTGGGAAGAGTTAGAGCTCACCTCCTTTGACCCCCTGCCATGTGCAGGGACAGCTCCCACTGTCCCAGGCTGCTCCAAGCCCCATCCAGCCTGGCCTGGGGCACTGCCAGGGATCCAGGGGCAGCCACAGCTGCTCTGGGCACCCTGGGCCAGGGCCTGCCCACCCTCCCAGCCAGCAATTCCTAATTCCCAATGTGCCAGAATCTGTGCCTGCCCTCTGGCCGTGGGAGCCATTGCCTGGGTGCTGTCCCTGCCTGCCTTGTCCCCAGGGGCTGTGCAGCTCTCCTGGAGCCCCTGGAGGCCCTGGCAGGGGCTCTGAGGTGTCCCTGGAGCTTCTCTGGTGCAGCTGAACAGCCCCAGCTGGGCCAGGCTGGCTGCAGAGCAGAGGGGCTCCAGCCCTGGCAGCAGCTCCGTGGCCTCCTCTGCACTGGCTGCAGCAGCTCCAGCTCCTTGTGCTGCTGGAGCCGGGACTGGGGCAGCTCTGCAGGTGGGCTCTCACCTGAGCACAGGGGCACAGGGGCAGGATCACCTTTTTTGACCTGGTGGAACCTGTCCTTCCTTTCTCTGCACCAAGGGAAGCATTTATGGAGGAGCAGGAGAAGGTGCCTGGTCTAACTGTCACAGCAGCTTTTTCATTATTATCTTTTCCTAGGCCAGCTGGTGTTAGCCCTCTCATAAGAGCCCTCCAACAGCACCTACTTGTTCCTGACCCCATCACAACATTCATGTCTGAACCTTCTATTCTTCCCAGCTTTCCTGACCTCCTTGGTTCTTATTTCCAGTGCTGGAAGCAGCCATTCCATACTCCAGCCTTTTCAGGCCTGAGTTGGAGCGTGCCTGCTGCAGACAGTCCTCAGAGAACAGAGCTGTTAATCTGTGACTGGATCTGTCGAGCACATGCTAACCATGATTTTCAGAGCTTATAACTAATTCAAAATTAAACAAACTTTCCTGGAAGTAGCAAATGGCACTTTTATGACAACAGGGCCAAATTGCATGCTCTTTCTTCAATAGATGGAGGCTTTTCTCTGTTATTACAATTTCATGGAATTATTCCTTTTCAAAACTGGGCAAAACACTGTGCTTTCCCCTCATTCTTGGAAATGGACATAATAGTTTGGCTGAAACTTTCCAGAGAACTTCAGCCTAAGGCAGACATCTGGCATGGACTATTTTTATTTTTTTTTTTCCCAAACAATTAATAGTTTGACAAAACTTTTAGCTGAACTCCCAGTGGCTTGAATGCTGGGCTGTGTTGTGCTGCTAGCTCTGGAATATGCTGAGGATATTGCACTGGCTCTGTGAGTGAAGTTTTAGGGTCTTCTACTGCAGGAAAAGGTAGGGGAGAGCACAGCCACGAGAGGGAGTGCAGTTCCTTATTCTCCCCACGCAGCACAGCCCCGCTGCTCCTAATCACAGCAGCCCTCCGGCTATGAGCTGTTTTTCAGCTGTGTGTGGGTCTGGTGCAGGCCTGGGGCTGTGGAGAGTCTCACACGATGAGAGCCATGGAGAAAATGACAAAGAATCATGATACGCTTGTGTCACATCTCACAAAGGGCCCTCATGAAAAGTCAGGCTATTTCAACACTGGGCATCTTGCTTCTGAAACAAAAAAACCCAGACCAACCTAGGAGATGGAAAGTTATGAGGAGATATGAAGAGGTCTTGTTGCTGGATGTCTGTAGATGGGACCTGCAGACAAGGATGGATCCCAAAGAGGACCTAGAGCACAGAGCATCTGTCCCAGCTCCTTGTAGTACCAAAGGAAGGGGGAAGAACAGGCTTTGAAAAGCCACTTGATAGCCAAAAGCAGAATTCAATCCACAACGATCCTGGCCTCCCAGAAGACACAAGAAAGATGATGGGCTAACTCAGGGGAATCAGAACTTCACGCAGTGGTTCCCAGCTCAAGTACTTCCACCTGAACGCTGGGGTCAGTCTAATTTTCAAGCTGAACAACCCAGTAGGGTCAGAACTGAAAAGGAGCTTTTTCACAGAATCACAGAATCATTTAGAGTGGAAAAGACCCTTTGTCTAGTCCAACCGCTCCCCCAGCACTGTCACACAAGTGCCACAAGTGCCACATCTACACGGCTTTGAAATCCCTTCAGGGATAAGGACTCCACTACGGCCCTGGGCAGCCTGTGCCAATGCCTGACTACCCTTACAGTGAAGAAATTTTCCCCAATATCCAATCTAAAATCCAATCCATGCTTCCCATGGGATGTAGAGAGGATGATACAGGAGATTTATTTGCATCCAAGCAACGCTGCAGTCGCTGTGTGCTCTGGGCATGTTTTATGCACTGAGGGCTCAGGCCAATTGTGAAACATGCCATCAAACAGGACCAAGTTATTGTAAAATAACACATTACAGCCCATGAGCTGGGCTGTTAAATCCTTCCTTTACGTGCTCATGGCCTGTTCATGTGGCAGAGGAAAATGTGTCTGCTTGCACATATATGGTTTAAAGCATCTTTTACTTCCCAACAGGAGCATCTCAAGAGCTTACACAAGCCAGCACCTTCTCAACAGGTTGACAAACTGAGGCTGCTAGGGCAACAGTCTGTGGGAGAGGTCTGGGACAATGCTCTTTGCCTCACAACTGGGGTTGTCCTCTAGAGCACAGCAGGATGGCCACAGCAGCCCAGCTGAGGGGCAGCTGACTGTGAAGCCACCATATTTCAGTTGCACTGGCCAGGGAACCCAAAGCCACTGAGCCTTGACAGGCATGGACATGGAAATTTTGCAGGCACTGGAGTAACCACAAGAGGGGGATCACAGTGAATGCAAGAGATGCTGCAAACAGTCTGGAAAAGGTATTGTAGCACCAGAATTCAAGAGTATGGGTCTCCCTGTTCTGCCTGCTTTATCTTCCATCCACAAAAACAGCACTTGATATTTCGTTTAAAATTACAGGTGAAGGAGAACTGCACTTTGCCTGCTGGAAAACAAAGACTATCTCTTTGTGCTAAGTATTTCAAATACAGCCTTTGAAAAAAATGTGTTTTCATTGGTCAAAGCACACACATCCTTACCCAGGCTCTCATGTCTTTACAATAAGGCCAGAAAATGAGCTTTATTCTCTTATCCTGTGACTTTTATAACTGACCTACAGTCAGACCCATGAATATCAGATATGTGGCCACAAAGGATTACCGGGGACAGCAGGCACAGGCGTTAGGGCGAGGAGGACATGCTGCTTGGGCTCCAGCTATCAAATAATCACCACTGGCTGTTGTGGGCATTGGAAGATGTATAGAGATGCTGCACAGCCAAGGATCTGTTTTTTCCCTCTCCAAGGGGTGGCACGCAGACACACTAGTCATGGCAACTGTCATCTGGGGTGCGATCTGCCAGGTTTTTAATTGGCTTGCAGATGTTGTGCCCTGGCTATATATATTATTTTCACTTAAGTTTATGTCAGCAGGAACAAGACTCTTCTAAATTTATCCCCTGTGCTCAAGACTAACTGCACAGGCCTTGAAGGGTATTTTTAATAGGAGGTAAACCTCATCCACAAACAGTTTCTCATTTCAGGCCTACATATGAGATATTTTCCAGTCCAGTTTAACTCCAACCCTGCCCCTTCCTTCCACAAGCCCCAAATGACTGTTTTCTCCTGATTCTTCGGTCACTGGGTAAGTGTGATATCCCTTGGCAGAGCCTACAAAAGAGCTGGGGAGGAATATGATTCCTGCCTATTTGGCTCCTTTTAGGGTTAAAGCCAGGATGGGTTTAGTGCCTAAAGCAACATCCTTCACGCAAATGCCAGTATAACATAAATTGTGCCGGGCTCTGAGGAGAAGCAAATGTCAAAAATTAAGTTATTCTTCTGTTTGACTCACAAATCCAAGTAGCATGCAAATAAAGAGGAGCCATCTGTTCAGTCCCTGGGCCATTTGAAGTTAAGCATCCAGCGCCAGCTCCCTGTTAGATCAGGTCAGCCCTGCTGGCTGGCCTCCACAGGACGTGCTCAGCCTTGCCCAGGACCGCCTGTCACCGCACAGCTCTCCGTAACCCTTCACGCTCCCCCGGAGCTCAGCTGGAACTCTGTCACTGCTTTTGGTTTAGGAGTCCAGAGAAAACGAGCAGCGTCCTCTGGAGGATTAATGGTCCTAAAGAGCGGAGGTTTAGATTAGATATTTGGAAGAAATTCCTGACTGTGAGGGAGGTGAGACACGGGCACAGGGTGCTCAGATCAGCTGTGGTTGCCCCATCCCTGGAAGTGTCCAAGGCCAGGCTGGACAGGGCTTGGAGCAACCTGGGATAGTGGAAGGTGTCCCTGCCCATGGGACATGAGCTTTAAGGTCCCTCCCAACCCAAGCTACCCTGGGATTCTGGGATAGGGTCACATGCCAGCACCTCTGTCTGCTGCAAACCCAGAGAGGGCAACTCAGGCCATTGCTGCCGGCAGATCTTGCAGGCCCCAAGTAAGCTGCTGCCCTTCCTCCGTGCTGCCCTCCTCTCAGCCAAAGCAGCCTGGTTCCAGGGTCTCCCAGCTCCCACCTCTTGTCCAAGGACACACCCAAACTTACAGAAACCCCAGTGCAGCTCCAGGGAACTAAAGCAGAGTCAGCTGGCTGTCAGTGCAAGGAGAGAACAGGAAGCAACAATGAAGGAACACTCCCTGCATTCTCAGCATCTAAATAAAGAATCCTACCAACCTTTGTCACTTTTTGAAGGGGCAGCTCCAGACTAAAATTAGTGACAAGGTTATGGAAGTACAGCAAACAACTTGCAATGGTAAGAGAAGGATGATTGGATTCCTTGGCTGAATCCCTCACTGGAGCAGGAGCACCCTGATGGGCAGCTCGTGTTTAGGACAATTCAGGAGCACCAAGGTGCATCTGCAATGGATGTGACAATACTAACACAGAGAACACAGCTTCAGCATGTTACCCTCTTCATAAGGGAACGGTTTTTCCCTCATATGTGGTGGAAGTCAGGAGCAAGGCTCCTTTCTCCTGCAAGATGGAGTAGATTGCCACAGCTTGTGCTCCCCAAGCTGTGGATTTCCTATCCGAGAATCATGGAATCATTCAGGTTGGAAGCAACCTCCAAGACCATCAAGTACAAACATTTCCCAGCACTGCCAAGGCCACCACTGACCCATGTCCCCAGGAGCCACTTCCACACAGCTTTTAAATCCCTCCAGGGACAGGGATGCCATCACAGCCCTGGGCAGTTGTGCCAAGTCTGGAAAATCTTTTAGTGAAGAAATTTTCCCTAATACTCAATCTAAACTTTTCGTGCAACTTGAGACTATTCCCTCTCCTCCTGTCCCTGTTCCCTGGGAGTGGAGCCTGACCTCCCCAGCTGTCCTCTCCTGTCAGGAGCTGTGCAGAGCCACAAGGGCCCCCCTTTGCTGAGCCTCCTTTGCTCCAGGCTCAGCCCCTTCCCAGCTCCCTCAGCCATCCCAGGTCTGCAGGTGGACTGAACTGTATCATGCTCTGCTTCATGCAGGCTGGACCTAATCCAGAGTGAGAGTGCCTTGATCCTGGCAGGAGCCTCGTGCATGCTTTGGTGCCACCCCTCCAGCGTCTGGACTTAGGGAAACCCCTAAAAGGGCCTTGAAGGCTTTGGGAGCTGGGTTGGAGAACAGACACAGACATGCTGAAGCAATCATGACACACTTGCTGAGAGGGAGCACCAGGAGCTAACTGGAGAGCTTTTACAATGTGAGTCACTCGCCGAGCCCCATCTCATGGCATGCTAAGCAGTGTGAATCAAAGACTGAAAATGCAGGGCATGTCTTGCCCTACAGAAACACCATCAACCACTTTACTTTTTAAGTAATGATTTGCTATTGATTATGTGCATGAAGATGAGGTAGCTCCCTACCTCTCCTGCCAATTTCCACACTCAATTACATTACAAGCGGGTGCCGGAGCTGAGCCATTCCTAGCAGAGCTGAGTTACTGCCCTCAGGAGGGGATAAACCTGACACATCAGAAATCTGCTGGGAAATTCCTGAGAGTACTTGACCAAGTACAAATGGACCAAACATGGCAGTAAGAGAGGGGTGCCCACAGCTTCCTGATCCCACAAGCCGAGTCCTACAGACACAAGGTGTGCTCTGGAGAGCCAGGAAGGGAATGTGGTCTAGGAACAGTGTGCTTATGGCTCCCAGGTGCTGTGGGCATTCAGGTTCAGTGATCCTTCCTGCCATGCTAAGGCGAGCCAAGAGCCATGGATGACCACAGCACAGGCAGGGATGTCATCCCACTGGATCTGAAGAGGAACATCAGGGCCAGGTTTGGTAAAAAGGAACTACCAGGAATCCTAGGCAAGGTAAGAGCATGAACTGGATCCAGGATCCACTTGGAAACAGCAGGAGCAGGACTGCGAACAAGGGGACGACATGGGTATGATGCTCACCCAAGACAGAATCCCAGGCAGGACTACAGCCAAGTACTACAACAACACAGCTCAGGAAAGTGCTCAGAGCCTAATTAGAGCCTCTGGACTAATGAGTGGTGGGTGCTATTTAGAGCCTCTGGACTAATGGGTGGAGGTGAAGTTGGTCAGGGTAATTAATACCAATTAATACACTCAGGACCCTGAAAAACAACTAAAAGCTAAGTGAAGCAGGAAAAGTTATATTTCTATTTCATCCATTTCCAATCTCATGCTGGGATCTTCCCTGGTTTCATCCCATCTCAGGTTTGCCTGTGGCTGGGCAGGAGGAGCAAACAACCACAAGCAGACACAAGCATCACTTTCTGCCTCATGACACCTCCATCCAAAGCTCCCATCCCTCCCAGCCTCTTCCCTGCTGTGCTGGTGAGTGTTTGCCAGACAAAGGCATGAGGAAATCCTGAGTACATCTCAGTCTTGTGTCACTCACTCTCTCCAAGGTGCTTTTGGCTGCAGTGGGCTTGGACTCTTGATTCCACCTCCACGTGGTTTTGAAGGCAGGAGATGTAGCGGGGAGATCAGGCAGCAGCATCACGTTGCTCCTGTCAGTGTGTTTTACACAAGTTTGTTGTTTTAAAAATAATCAGGTGCTAAGTTTGGATCTAGAGAATGAGATGAAGCTTGGGAGTGTTTCCTAGGAGGCAGAGAGGGGCAGAATATCCCCTCTGCCCCTTATGAAGGACTTTGTAGCAGGATGTCATCTTTCCTCTGGATAAGAAAGATCGCAAATCCTGCCTCTGCTTTTTGTTAGGAGCACACATTCCTCTACCAGCAAACTCACAGCAGCTGCTCCTACTGCTCCTAATTTAAACCTTCCCCTTAAATCTAAAAACACATTACTAGCGGTGGATTTTGACTAAAGCTGGGGACTTTTGACTAATTAAGGCACTCAGAATCAGATCCCAGGCTGGATCAGCTGCTAGCAATGGTTTTACTGGGTATTACAGCAGAGATCCCAGGCTGGATTGCCATGCCGGGCTCCTCCACCTGAAACAGATGGACTGCAGAACAACAAACCCTTAAAGAACATCCTGAAATGGTGTTTCACGGGAAACATTTTGATGAGAGTCCTAAAAAAATAAAGTGCAAATATGCTGGAAATGTTCTGAACACACACAGGGAGGCTCTCCCTGAGTAGTAGATACTGAGGGGGAAGCCTCCCTGCTCAGAGTCTAAGCTGACAATGCTCTTCTGTGACTCAGCACCGTGCCGACTGCACTCAGGGACCCAGTGGGAAAGCACAGGAGCCTGATGACAGGGTAGGAGAGCAGATGAAATAAAAAAGCAAATTGTGATTGTTGGCTAGGTCTCTTTAAAAAAAAAAAATAGAAGGAAGTCAAAACCCCAAATTTCCAAAACATCCTGCCAAAGAAAACCATTAAAAATAAAAAAAATGGTGTCTTGTAGAATACCAATTTTGGGACCAAGATCATTAGATGCATAAGGAGGGCTTCTTGATATCCAAATTTCAATATGGATTGAAATTTCAAAATGCATTTCCTGGATTTGGGTGTGTTGTCTATTTTCCCTTCAAATCATATTATCATATTTTCTTCCCTCACGCAATTCTTGAAAGGCTGAGGAGTGATAAAGGATCACCCACAGGTTTTCTCAGGTTGGCTTGAGGGATGATTGTCTAGCAACACTCATGGCACCTGGCAGCACTTGAACCTTGCGATCCACCTGAACATGGAAACCAAACACATCAGGAAGCTTTCTTTCTCACTGGAGAATGCAGGCAGAGTGAGGCAATTAGGAGGGGGATGCAGAGAGGATCCAGAGCTGCTGGATCCCTGCAGGAACAGAGCAACACCATCAGCTGTGCTCCACTCCACCAAGCACTCACCCACAACACGGGATGGGGGTCTCGCAGCAGGATGACCATGCTGGAGTACCACCATGCTCCATGTAATGGCTTTTTTTTTTTTACAATACTGTGCTAGGTTTATTCATCTGGAGTCATCAAACAGTGTGGGACGTGAGAAGCCCGGCCGTGGGAACCTCTGCGGGTTAACAAGCTCAAGAGCCGAAGCTGTACTTGAGGCGAAGTGACTCCCGGGTGAATCCAGGCTGGGGATAAAGAGCAGCTCTGGGAGAAGAACTGGAGGATGCTGGTGGTAAACCCCTGGCCTCACAGGTTTCCCAGAGAAACTGTGACTGCCCCATCCCTGAAGCGTCCAGGGCCAGAACGGACGGGGCTTGGAGCAAGCTGGGCCAGTGGAAGGTGTCCCTGCCCATAGCAGGAGGTGGCAGGGGATGCTCTCTCGGGCCCATTCCCACCCAGGCCATTCCCTGCGATCCCACGCCTCACGACTCCCAGCCCCGCACCCCGAGGGCAGCGGGCGGCGCTCTGACCCCGGGGCGGTGCCTCCGCCGCGCTCCCCTCAGGCGATCCCGCCCCGCACGCGCTTCCATTGGCTGCTCCTCTCCGTCGCGCGTTCCCATTGGCCGCGCCGCCCGCCCGTCCGCCGCGGTTTGTTTGGTCGCGTGGACCTGTCAAGCCCGGCTCGGGTGGGGGGGGGAGCGGGGGGGGGTTGACAGCGAGACAGAGACGGAGAGCGGGAGCCAGAAGGGTGGGGCGCCCCCCCCCGGCGGTCCCACGTGGCAGCGCCCGGCGCCCCGACGGGGCGGGCAGGAACCCCCCCCCTCCTTCCCCTCACGGCTGCGTCCCGTGTGGCCCCCCCGGCGCGGGGCCAGCGACATCCGGGCCCTCGGCTCGCCACCGCCGCCGAGCCGCCCGAGCCGCGGGCCAGCGCCGCCGGACGGGGCGGGCGGTGCCGCCGTGCCCGCCGCGGTGCTCTGTCCGTCGCCATCCGCCGCCGCTGCCCCCCTCGAGGTGCGCGGAGCTGCCCCGCTCCGCCCCGTCCCGTCCCGTCCCACGGCGGGGGCGATGCTCCCCTCGCTGCGCTGCCCGCGGATCCCTCCCTGCTGATTCGTTTTAGACAGTAAGTTCTGATTATTTATTTATTTATTTATTTATTTATTTTCCGTTTTGTTTGCTGTTTTAAAATAATGCTCTGTTTCCTCCCTCCCGGAATTGCCGGGTGGGAGCCGCTGCCTTCACCGACGGGGGCGGACCGGGGGTCCCTCCATCCCCAGCCCCGCCAGGACCCTCCTGCGGGGGGAGGCGGTGGTGGCGGCCCCCCCCCTCCATCTCCCCTCCCCTGCCGTCCCTCCCTCCCTCCGTCCCTCCCGGTGCCAGGGGACTGTGCCCGGTCCTCCCGCTGGGTCCCCGAGCTGCGGCAGCATCACGCAGAGGCAGCGCTGCTGTCACCGGCGCTCCCGGCTCCCAGGTCGGACATTCCCCCGTTCTTCTTCTCCAACGCTCGTTAGTTTTTATTGATTAATTGCTATTATTTTTTTCCCGATTAATTATTATTAGTAATTTTTATTATTATCCCCTGGATCGTGGCAAAACTTTCGCCCGAGTTCCCGCTGCCCGCGGGTGCAGCCGGTGCGGTCCCGCTCCGCGAAGCGCTCCCAGACGTTTGGGATCCACTTGCGGAATCGACTTTTCCTTGCGCTGAAGGACGGGATGCGCGGGGTGATCCCGAACCGTCCCATCCTGTCCTGTCCCACCCCATCCCATCCTTTCTCCCCTGCACCTCGCAGCGGGACAGGCACCCGACGTCTCGGGATCCCCCCATTGCTGGGAAGCCCTCCGTGGGTTTTTATCCCGGTTTTTACCCAGCTGCTGCCCGTGCCTGTGAGAGCTGGGAGGCGGCTGTGGCTCCTGTCCAGGGTGACACCTCGGGCGAGGCGCTGTCCCCGCTGATGCTGGAGAGCCTCACGCTGTATCACCGTGTCTCCTAGGTTTGCCCGGCGCGGGATCATCCCCCGGAGAGCCCCGCATCCCGGCGGCAGCACCGAGCCTCGGCGATGCGGTACGTCTGCTGCTGCTGCGGGCAGGAGCGGCGCTCCCCGGGGTAGGGGGAGGCTGGCGGTGTGCCGCGGGCTGTGGGATTCAGGGACAGGTGGGCCTGGAGGAGAGTGTCCCTGGGATGGGCACAGCCCGGCTGTGGGGAGTGTGGGGTGAGCATCCCGGGGAGGGGCATGGTGCGGGGTGAGCATCTCTGGGATGTGCTGAACCCAGAGTCAGCCCCGATGTGGGGTGAAGATTCCTGGGATATGCTCTGTGTGGGGTGATGATCCCTGGGATGTGCTCAGTGTAGGGTGGGGAGTGTGGGGTGATGATCCCTGGGATGTGCCTGGTGTGGGGTGACCATCCTTGGGATGTGCTCAGTCCCAGTGTCGGGAGTGTGGGGTGATGATCCTTGGGATATGCTCAGTGTGGGGTGGTAATTCTTGGGATGTGCTTAGTGTGGGGTGATGATCCCTGGGATGTGCCTGGTGTGGGGTGACTGTCCCTGGGATGTGCTCAGTGTGCAGTGGGGACTGTGGGGTAATGATCCCTGGGATGTGCTCAGTGTGGGATGGGGAGTGTAGGGTGACGATCCCTGAGATGTGCCTGGTGTGGGGTGACCATCCCTGGGATGTGCTCAGTCCCATTGCGGGGAGTGTGGGGTGATGATCCTTGGCATGTGCTCAGTGTGGGGCGATGATCCCTGGGGTGTGCTTGGTGTGGGGTGATAATTTCTGTGATATGCTCAGTGTGGGATGATGATCCCTGGGATATGCTCAGTGTGGGGTGATGATCATTGGGATCTGGGATATGCTCAATGTGGGGTGATGATCCCTAGGATATGCTCAGTGTACGGTGACCATCCCTGGGATGTACTCATCCGGGTGTGGGGTGAAGATTGCTGGGATATGCACAGTGTGGGGTGATGGTCCCTGGGCTGTCCCTGGTGTGCTGTGAGCATCCCTGGGGTGTGCTCAGTCCCATCAGGTGTGGGGTGAGCATCCCAGCTGGCGTGGGTGCTTTTCCAGCTCCCTTGCCATGGCAGCAGCCGTGGTATCCCCAAATATCCCGTGCTGTCCCCTGGCTGGAGAGGGAGCTCACACCCAGTGGGCAAACAAGAGGGGACAGGGTTCCTGTACGGGGTGCTGGGAGCCCCCTGCCCACTGAAGGAGGGGAACCCCCTTTCCTGTGAGCCCCCCTTTCTGCCAGCCCTCGCCGCAGCTCCGGCGCTGAATTTCCTCCGAGCCCTCCTGCCCATATTGTGCTATTGATTGCTGAGCTGAACTTCCTCCCGAAATCATTAAAGCTTAAAAAATTGATGGCACAATAGAGCCCTTTATTAGCCACATAACTTTTCTTGCTTTCTTCCTTTCTTCTTAAGGGTGTTTTTTTTTTTTTTTTAATCAACACAGAAGGGCAGAGCCTGAGCTCAGATTTGTGTCCTGTGTCCCTGTGAGAGCTGGGCAGCGTGCCCTCCTCCACCCCAGCTACCCATCAGCACAGCCGTGCCAGGCTATTTATTAGGAAAAATGGCAAAGATGGAATCGATGCGTGCAGGTCTTTTTTTTTTTTTCCTTTACTCCTTTAATCCCAGCCTCCTCTCTTTGCAGCCTACAGATAGGTCTATCCATGCTCTTGTAAATAAAAATATTTGAGTGGGGACTGTAATATTTTATTCCCTGTCATGTCTATCCTTCGGTCTAATGACGGCTGAGTTCTTGCTTGGTATTAACTTACCATTTTAGTAACAGTTGAGTTTTCCTGAAGGAAATCCCTCTGGGCTGGCCATTACTGTGTCATTGTATAACACAGCAGAAAGATGGATTACCTGGATGGATCTCCTCCAGCGTGACTTCACCAAGTGACAGGCTTCAGCTAATTTATCCCTGCTCCCGTTGCAATTGTTGGGATGGGGTTTATAGCTTCTAGGAAATATTTGCAGAGTCTCCGGGCATACAATTGTAAATACAGACACTGATTTGCCAGGTGGGACTGCTGGCAGCGCCCTGCTTCATTGTGAAGCCCCAGCTCCTGGAGTCAAGTTAACCCCTGTGAGTTCTCTCCATTAGTGGGGAAATAAAAAGTTTTTACTTTTTCTGGTTATTCAGAGAGGTTGTAAGATGTGCTTGGGTGCGTCTGCGTAGAGGCAAGAGAAAGAGGCAGGAAAAAAAGTACATTTATATGTGTGAGTGTGTTCAGGTGTAAAATAAATCTCACGATTTCGAAGCCAGTTTAGCATTTTGTTGAAGGATCCCTCAGCAGTCCTGTGCTGGAGCAGGGATTGAAAGTCATGCAGAGGGGACACTGCCTGGCTGCGTGGCCTTGGGCCAGTCATTTATCTTCCCTGCTGCAGTGTCAGTGTCTCAGGAGCGTGGCTGCCTGTGCTGCCCCATTTTCTGCCAGCCCTGTCTCAGTGCTGCACACTGTCCCTCTCCTCCTCACCACAGCTTTCCCCATTACTTTTAATGCTCTGCATCAGGGTGGAGACCCCTGAGAGCCAAGAATCCCCCCAAAATGCTTCCCTGCTAGGACAGGAGCAATGGGTGCATCCCTCCATGCTGCCTGCTTGTCAGGGAGAAATCAGATCTGTTCTGTGCAATGCCATCCACCCTGTGTGCCCCCCAGTTTGTCATCCCTGCAGAATATGGCATGCTGCTGCCAAAAATGATGGAGCTGCAGAGCAGGAATAGCTCAGAGGGGTTTGTGTTTGCAGATGACACTGAGCTGAGTGTGGCTGACGTGCCTGAGTGATGGGATGCCATCCATAGGGACCTGGAGAAGCTCGAGAAGCGGGCCCAAGGGAGCCTCATGAGCAGGGCCATCTTCAACCATCCCAGGCTGCTCCAAGCCCCATCCAGCCTGGCCTGGGACACTGCCAGGGATCCAGGGGCAGCCACAGCTGCTCTGGGCACCCTGGGCCAGGGCCTGCCCACCCTCCCAGCCAGCAATTCCTAATTCCCAATGTGCCAGAATCTGTGCCTGCCCTCTGGCAGTGGGAGCCATTGCCTGGGTGCTGTCCCTGCCTGCCTTGTCCCCAGGGGCTGTGCAGCTCTCCTGGAGCCCCTGGAGGCCCTGGCAGGGGCTCTGAGGTGTCCCTGGAGCTTCTCTGGTGCAGCTGAACAGCCCCAGCTGGGCCAGGCTGGCTCCAGAGCAGAGGGGCTCCAGCCCTGGCAGCAGCCCCGTGGCCTCCTCTGGATTCACTCCAGCAGCTCCAGGTCCTTCATACACTGAAGATTCCCAAGCTTGACTCCGGGTGGGGTCTCACCAGAGAGGAGCAGATGCAATTAAAATTTGAAAATAAAAAGGTCTAAGAGTGCCTAGACTGGGGCTTGCAGTTATCAAAATCAGGTGCCTGAAGACAAATTTGGGATCCAAGTTTCTGTGAAACCCTTCTCTTTCCTGGCTTGCCCAGGGCATCCCTGTAGTCCCAGCCTCTGTCCCATTGCAGTGGCACATTCTCCTCAGCAGTGAGGACTTTCTGTTCTGTTCTCTTCTCTTCTCTTGCCACGCTCCAGAAGCTTATACAATTTTTTTGGCGCTTTTCCCTGAAGTCATTATTCTGGGTAACATGGCTTGTTTGTTTATGCTTTTTGGTTTTAATCATACTTCTTTTTTTTTTTTATAATTTATTTATTGTGTCTGAAAAGCTTCAGGGCTTCCTTTCTACTCCCCCACTCCCAGATGGTCGCCTATTAAAAAAACAAGGAAATATTAGAATAAAAAAGGAAATAGTTTGGTTCTGTTATGAATGAAGTTTGGATTTTCCAGAGTGGTATGGGAGATAAAAAAGAAGGGCAGAGAAGGAAGTATCAGGTATGTTTGGAGGGAAAAGTGTGTCTTGCCCTGTATTTTAAGCTCTGCTGAGTCTGTGCCACTCTTTTTACAGCACTCCTATGAAAAGGGATCCGGGTCTTGCTTTGACTTTTATCTCACCATGACCAGCTCAAAGAAACAAGTCACTCTTCTCATTAATCTGTTTCATTTAATGAGATATTAGTTATCCATTGCTGTCTCTGGAGGTGCCTTGCTTATTTTTGTAACCTGTTTTGTTGAAAAGTCTTTGCATTTGGGTTTTTTGGAGGAGCAAGAAGCAGGTGAGTGGGGAGTGGTGGTCCTTGTCAGGCTGCTGGCTCCTTCTCCAGCACCAAAGAGGGGATGCTCCAAGAACAGAGTTCAGAAGAAGGAACTAAAAGGGCGGAGTGGCACTGCCACCTTGTCCAGGTGGCAAGGACAGCCAGGAGCCAGCTCTGCTGCTGTTGCCGACTGTGGTGCAATTCCTAGGGAGCAGCACTGGATACTGGCAGACCTTCATGCCTGGGAGGTCCTGCCCACCCTGGTGACACTTTTTCAGCTTGGTGGCTGTCCACATGGCGGTGCCACATCGGGCAGGGACACAGGAGGTGGCACAGTGACTGGCATGAGCTGGCCCACGTCCCCAGGGGTGCTGCTGGACCACATCAGCCTGCTTCTGGACATGGTGCTGGCTTCACCAGGGACACTGCAGGGCCACCACACCTTGCCAGACCAGAGCTGGGGTGTTGCAAATGCAGCTGCTGCACTGCTCCCCAGCAGCAGCAGCAGCAGGGCTTGCACGCTGCCTCGGGCTGCTTTTGGAGCAGAGGAGGGCTGTGGGCTGATAGCATCTCATCCTGCTGGTCCGTACAAACCAGCACTGGGGCGTGTGTTTGTTGCTCCTGCGGGAAAGCAGGTCTCCAGGGCAGCTGGGGAGGCTGTCACAGCTAGGACAAACCACAGGGACAAGATGAGATGGTCTCAAGTTGCACCAGGGCAGTTTAGATTCCATATTAGTGAAAATTTCTTCATGAAAAGTTGGCAGATGTTGACAGAGTCTGCCCAGGGCAGTGGTGGAGTCCCCATCCCTGGAGGGATTTAGAAACCATGTGAATATGGCCGCTGACACAATGGGTTGGTGTTGGGTTACCAGTGCTGGGGGAACGTTAGGACTCAATTTTAGGGAGCTTTTCCAGCCTTAAAAAAGGAATTCTGTGGTTCTGGAACTGGCTTTGCAGAGGCCTGAACTGCTGGCCTGTAGTTCCTCATGGTGGTCCAGGTGTTTTGGTGGCACACACACCTCCATTTGAAAGAGGACATGGTGGCCCCAAGTTGTGCCACAGGTGGGCCCTATGTGCCTCTTCTGATTAAACACTTAGACTGGTGCTCTGTGCATGAAAGCTCCGTTTGCTTTTGCTTTGCTGGGGTTTTCCTTGGGATTTGAGGACATTCTCTGCCTTTCCAACCATTCCCCACCAGCACCAGCCAGGATGCTTCCTGTTCTTCTGCGTGATCTGTGCAGCTGCTGTTGTCTCCTGCTGCTGCTGTCAGGCTGCATATTGATGGCACAGCCTCAGTCATGGCTGGCACCTGAATGAATTACAGCAATACAAATAAATAAGAGAAGAAATAGTATTTGTGAGAGCAATGGGTTGAAGATCTAACATTTATGCAGCGCCATTCATCAGAAATGACAAACAAATGCTCTGTAAACTCTCACATGCACATAAAATGCTGCACGCAGGCTTCAGGGTACTGTCACCTGTTTAATAACAAAGCTGCACCATGGTTCAGGACCCTAAATGCAAGATTACTTCTTCTGCTTGTAGCTCCAGGGAAAATTTGGGTCCACAGATAGCGTGAACCTTGTTGGAAACTATTGGACGCCCCTATGGACATAACGTGGGCATTTTATTTGTGTCTTTCAGTGGGTAAAATCAGCAGCTCTACAGCTTATCTGAAAGTTGTCGCCTTTGCCAGCCAAGAGAAATGGTCTCCTTTGGGTTGTGGGGTGTGTGATGGTCTAGAAAGTTATAGAATGGTTTGGGCTGGGACAGACCTTAAAGCTCATCCGGCCCCAGCCCCTGCCATGTGCAGGGACACTTCCCACTGTCCCAGGCTGCTCCAAGCCCCATCCAGCCTGGCCTGGGGCACTGCCAGGGATCCAGGGGCAGCCACAGCTGCTCTGGGCACCCTGGGCCAGGGCCTGCCCACCCTCCCAGCCAGCAATTCCTAATTCCCAATGTGCCAGAATCTGTGCCTGCCCTCTGGCAGTGGGAGCCATTGCCTGGGTGCTGTCCCTGCCTGCCTTGTCCCCAGGGGCTGTGCAGCTCTCCTGGAGCCCCTGGAGGCCCTGGCAGGGGCTCTGAGGTGTCCCTGGAGCTTCTCTGGTGCAGCTGAACAGCCCCAGCTGTGCCAGGCTGGCTTCAGAGCAGAGGGGCTCCAGCCCTGGCAGCAGCTCCGTGGCCTCCTCTGGACTCATTCCATCAGCTCCAGGTCCTTCCTGTGCTGGGGACCCCAGAGCTAGGGACAGCTCTGCAGGTGGGTTGTTCCCTGAGCAGAGTAGAAAAGGCAGAATTTTCTCCCGTGACCTGCTAATCAAGCCCTATGTAGCCTTATGGGTTACTGATTGGCTGAGAGAAAACTGAAGAAAAGTGAAAAGCAAAGCCTCTCAACCTGCTGCTGCTGCTTTTTGCAGACATTCTGTCTAATGAGCACCATATCTACCAGTCTGCAGCTGGCCTTTGCCCTGTGGGACCTCTTGGACTCTGTTCCTGGTGGCAGGAGCTTGTCCAGTGCTGTGGGAGCCCTCTCATTGCATCTTGTTTCAGAGCACACATCAGAGGAGGACGTCGGGAGGGAGGAGAAAAGTTTACGTCTTGCTCTCCCCCCCTTTTTTTTTCCATTTTAATAAAGAAATCCTATTTTTACATATTTGCTTGCTCCAGCCTTCTCCTTTCTCCAGGCTTTGTCTAGCGTGAGACCTGAAGATTTGCATGCTCGATCCAGTCTGATGGCAGTAACCAAATCAGCATTAGCAAATGCAGGGACCTCAAGCTAACTGGCAGGAGATGAACTCCATGACTGCCGCGGAGATGAGCCCTTCTGTAGAGCCTGTTGTGCCTTGGCACAGGGGCACGAGGCAGGAGCCACTGGCAGGTTTGAAATATGGATCCCTCTGGGGCCTTTGTTTTTGGGTTGCCTTGCTCTGCGGTGAGCGCGCGATCAAAGGGACGCCGAGGAGAGGGTGGGCAGGAGCATGGTGACCTCTGCCAGCTCAGCAGGCTGGAGTCCAGGAGATGTGGGAGAACACATTCGGGGTATTCACTGTTGCTTCTGAGCATCCTGATGGTGAATCAAATGGGGGAGAGGAGAAGTGTGAGTGTTGGAAGTCACTGAGGTTACTCCACGGGGATTTGTGGCCAGTGCTGTTACTGGCCAGCCTGGCCTCTGTGAGCTGTCCTCTTCTTTGCTTGTTTCCACTTTGGAGATTCTCTTTGGGGCTGGAATTCTGTACCGGGGACCTTGATCTTCTCTCCTGCCCAAAGGAGATCAAGCACTGTGATAATTTGGGCTGTCCTACAGGGCCAGGAGTGGGGCTTTGATGGTCCTTGTGGATCTTCCCAGGTCAGGGAATTCATTCTGTTCTTCTGTGGTGCAGGGCTGGTACCCTGGATTAATTAAATTGATGTCTGATATGCAGTTGTTTGTTTTCCCCACCAGAAGATAAACACTTCTTGGGCAGGCAGATCGGAAGCACAGAGTTGCCATGTGAATTGTAAGCAGGACACAAGCAGCAGGGTTTCTTTTAACTGTTTCAAACTATTAGGCTGTAAAATGACTCCTTGCATAACATATAATTAACACTGCACTGTGTTAATTTCCCGTGTTCAGGTTTTAAGGTTAAAATGACCCAGGACAGACAGGCTTCACTAAACAAACATGGACAGGTAAATTAGTGGCATCAGGTTAGAAATGACCCATTTTAGGGTTCCTCTTCAAAATATGAAAAAGTTTGTTAACTTAATTTTTTGTGATGCTGATGCAACTTGAGTATCCCATTTAAGCAGATTTGTCTGTACATGTATGTACATACTCCTGTAGCACAGTCTGTGTTATGTTTTGATGCCTTTTTTAAGGTCTTCTATAGAATGGTTTGGGTTGGCAGGATTCTCAAAGCTCATTCAGGACACCTTCCACTATCCCAGGCTGCTCCAAGCCTTGTCCAGCCTGGCCTTGGAAACTTCCAGGGATAGAGCAGCCACAGCTACTCTGAGAAACCTGTGCCAGGGCCTCTCCACCCTCTCAGGAAAGGATTTCTTTGTAACATCTAGTCTAAATTTAAAACTCTGACTTTAAAACCTATCACTACATGCCCATGTGAAAAGTCCCTTTCCATCTTTTTTATAAGCTTCCTTTAAATATTGAAAGGAACATGTCTGTGGGTCTTCAGGAGGAACAGAGAAGCAGATCACTTTACCTCCTCTCAAATAGTCTAAAAATGGGGTGCTATGTGTAGCACAGCTGAAAGTAGTGATTTTTTTTTGGGTCACCTCGACTGGGAGCCTGGTATCCTTGAAAACTATAAAATAAAAAGAAATAAAAAGTTCTCCAAATGTTCCATGACTGCAATTCCCCCATGTTATTTTCACATGTTGCAACAATTTGTACTTTAAAGGCATCATTTTAGTGAAGCTTAATATTGCCTCTCCTTCGTTTTAGACTTGCATAGTTGTGCAAGAGATAATTGCCTGTTTGAGAGACAAAAAAAGCTAATTTTGCCTCAGGCCCTGTACTTTTTCGTAACAAAGTTGGTCCTTGTTGGGAAGCAGCTTGCAAGTGGTGAGAGTGTGGATGAGTCTGGAGGGGCACAAATGGGTGGATGAGCTGCAGGTGTGGTTTAAAAAAAAACCAAAAAAAAACCAAACCCCAACCCACAAACCATTTTTTCTGTCACACTGAATACTGGTGAACACCTTTTCCTTTCACCCTCTGCCTCATCTGATGCTGCACCATGAACTTGTGGGGATGGGGACATCTTTGGAGGTTTTGGTGGGGGATGTTTTTGCAGTTGTGTGTTTGCATCCCTTTGCTCTTACACCATTTTTATTGGTGTTGGGGGGAGTTTTAAAGTGGTTTCCAGCATGCAGACGTGCAGACAGTGCGCCCTGAGGCTGGCGGCTCCTTTCAGTGCTTCCCCAGGGCTCCACACTGGCCCCGGGGCTGGTGGTGCCTGGGCTGACTAAGGAGTGTCTGGTGAGTCATGTCCCGGGGACACCCAGGTGACTGAGGTGACCCAGAGGGGTAAATCTTCCTTCCTACTGCCGTGCCTCGTGCTCAGGGTTGTCCTCTCCTGCTCACCCATCTCCAGTGCCTCCATCACTCTGACCCTGTGCCTGTGGGTTCTCCCCAGGGTTATCCTTTCCCCACCTTCCTGTGGGCTCTCCTCGTCCCTCCCCAGAGGCAGAGCTCTCTGTGCAGCCCCGTCCAGGTCAGGTCCTTCATCAGCTGAGCAGGAGGAGGCTCTGCTGCAGGCATGGCAGGTTGGCTGGCCAGTCACATTGATTGGTTATCAATAGTGATTAATTAAGGATGTAACAAGGTCGTGTATCTGCATGGAGCAGCTTTTCTCTGTGGATGAGGGATGGGTGCTGATGAGGAGGTTGTGATAGGTGGCTGTGCTGGTGCTGCCCCTGGATGTGTTTTCCACAGTGACCATGGTCAGGTTTTGTCACTATCATATTTTTTGAAAAATCCCCTTGCCCAGGATTCTTCTCCTGGGAAGCTGAGAAGCCTCAGAGAAGAAGGAAAACAATATGATATCATTTGCTTCTCCTGTGTTTTGCTGCTTTGGAATGGGGTTTGAAAATTGTTTATCCAACAGGTGGTTGTTTCATGGGTTTCACGTGAATTGTTTTAACTTAATGACGAATCACAATCCAGCTATATGAGGACTCTGAAAAGAGTCTTGAGTTTTTTATTATTATCTTTTTAGCCTTCTCTAAGTATCCTTTCTCTATTCTTTAGTATAGTTTTAGCATAGCATAATACGATACGATATGATATGATGTAATGTAATGTAATATATATAATATAATATAATATAATATAATATAATATAATATAATATAATATAATATAATATAATATAATATAATATAATATAATATAATATAATATAATATAATATAATATAATAATCCTTCTAAAAACATGGAGTCAGATTCATGTTTCCTCCCCACAATGGGGGACGCCAAAAATACCACAAGGTTTTGCTCTTCCTTGGAGCTGAAGGTGCTCAAGGTGAGTCTTCATGGAGGGCAAATGGAAAAGAGAACCCTCCTCATCCCAGACTGGGCACGGCAGAGCCCCATGTGTGAGGTTTGCCCTCCATGCTCAAGCCCTTCTTGTTCAAGATTGGATCCATGTAGAGGTGGCAGATCTTCAGGCTTTTCTTAGGTTGTTTCTCACCCAGGTGTACTCACCAAGGTGACCTTGTGGTGGTGCAATGTCAGCTGAGACACCTGCACCATTTCTGACCCTCCTCTGCCTCTGGTTTTTGTTTGCAGAAGGGCTGTAGCTCACTGGGGCTCACTCACACCTGAGAAGGCACTGAAATCCCCAAGCCATGTGCTTGGCCCCTGCCCATCCTCCTCTTTGCTGGTGGCTGTGGTGGGATTACACATCAACCCTACAACAATTAATTGAATGGGAAAAAGCCAGACTATTTCCATCAACCAACTCACTGTGCAGCTTTGCAAGGCCTACTGTCCTCCACCTGATACTAAACTAAGGATGGGGTGAAGAGCTGTTTTTTTTTTTTTGTTTTTTTTTTTGTTGTTTTGACTTTAAAGCTTGGAAGTTGTTAGCTGAAAGAGGAATAAAAGGGGAAGCACTGAGTTTTCCTTAAAGAGGAAAAAACTCTGGCATGCAGAAGAAGAAAAGTATGCCCTGGTTATGTCTACTGCAATAGCTAATTTTGGGGTCTTTTTGTTGTCTACAGCTTCTAGCACTGAGGGCCCCAGCCAGGTGTGGCATGGACAGAAGGTTTTACAGCTCCCGTAGTCAGAGAACTGGTGGGTGCAAGAGTGAGAGCTGGTCTGAAGGGCTGCTGTGATGATTTATACCAGCTCAAGCTGGAGGGCAGGGATGCCTTCCACTGTCCCAGGCTGCTCCAAGCCCCATCCAGCCTGGCCTGGGAATCCTTGGCTGCCCTTGGATCCATGGGAACACTCCCTGGGATCCAGGGGCAGCCAAAGCTGCTCTGGGCACCCTGTGCCAGGACCTGCCCACCCTCACAAGGAGGAATTTCTTCCTGGTATTGACCTTTAAACGTGCTCATGTGATGCAGGGGGAGAACTTGTGTCTGTGGACAGTTGTTTAGTTGGGGTTCTTCTGGGGTTTTTGTTTTTAATGAGATGCACCATCAGTATGAGATGCACCATCAGTATAAATATGTACATTAGAGATTTTTGTCCCTTTCAGGGTGGGCTTCTTCGTTTTTCTGAAAATGGATTTGTTCCTTGCTTGTTTCCATTATGCTTGAAGTGAGGAGTGACAGGTGGCCCAGATACAGGGAGTGTTCTGGCTAAGTAAAAAAGGGTCAGTTCTGGTCCTTTTGCAAGGGAAGACGCAATAGGTGAGATACCAAAATGCTGGGAAAAAGTGAAAAGATTGAAAAGAAACCCATGTGATATGGTGGGGTGAAGCTTCAGAAGTTGTTTGGGCATTTGGGAGATGGTTCATGAGCTGCAGCTGTGAAGGATCTGACTCTAGGACAAGTCTCAGTTGTGTGGAAGGAGGAGACAAGTCATTGGGGACAGGATTATCCCAGTGATGGACTGTGGAAATCCCACAGCTGTTGTGGAGGAGGGACCACTCATATGGGAGCAGGAGAATTGAGAGTGTAGGGATTGGAAAACACCCAGGTTTTGAGCTTAACCTTGGAAAAGCGAGGCCAAAAAGTTTCTGAGTCTTCATTTTTCCAGAGAGTGCAGCCAGGACTCTGCTGGAGCCACAGCCCTTTGGGAGACAGGGTTTGGGGAGGCCACCAGTGTGGTCACCTCAACTGGGCGTCACCTTGCCCACTGGCAGGGCTGGGGACGCTGCCTGTCCCCCCTGCCCACGGCATTTCCCTGGCAGCTCCGGTGGGAGCAGCAGGGCAGGGGCTGTTCCTGCACCTGGGCTCTGCAGCCCAGCCAGACCCAGCAATGGGCGGCCTCGGGGCCGTGATTCCTAATTAAAAAGCAGGGAGAAACCTGAGGAGCATGAGAGGATAAGCCTGATGCTAAAGCAAACCAGATGCAGCTCAGATCACGATGCCCTGCGGTCCACTGGAGCGAGGATGCGGAGGCAGTCACCTGTAGCCTGCTTGGGGGTGGCAGGGGGGCGAGGGGAGGGAGAGCACAAGGCAGAATAATCCCTTTTTGGTTTTTCTTTTTCCTCTGGAGCGTTTTGGTCTCGCCCCTGGACAAAAGCAGGATAGTGTGGTGTGTCATTTCCTCCCCGGCAGCCATTCAGCCTGGCACCATGTGGGCTCTGCCACCCCCTCCCCTGCCCCGGGCACAGATTGCTCCTTGTTCCAGTTGTCTGTACCACCCAGGGCTTCCTTTCCAAGTTTTCTCACACCCTTTTATAGCTGCGCAGAAGAAAGCTTTAGAGCCACACAAAGGAGGAACGGAGCAGGCAGGAGGGATATCTTTAAAAACCAGGCGTGTTTCTCTGCAGAGCCACGGTGGTGGGGAAAAGCTGGGTGAGCTCTGGCGATGCCCAGCACAGGCTCAGCCCTTGTCTCATAGCCAGGGGGCAGCTGGCCATGTGTGCTCTGTATCCCTGACTCTTTAAATGTGAAGTCAGCTCTTCATATCCCATTTGTTTTTGTTTTCAGATGCCAGTGCAGGCACAGTGACAGGCTGGGAGGATCAGGTACTGAGCAGGGTGAATCTGAGCTGGGGAGCGCTGGATGCCCTTGCTGAAGACCTGGTTGGCTGCAGTGGCACGGATGCTCTTGGTGAAAGCATCAGCTACAACTGTGTATTGTTCATTTTGGGGATGAGGGAACAGACCAGCTTCTCTGTTCCTCGTGCACAGAAAGAGCATTAGACTGTCCTGTTTTCTGTTTCTCGTGTTTCTCTTGATCAGCAGCTCATTTCACCGAGGACCTGCCCCAGAGGCAGGACCTTTCGCCCTCACCAGTTTGCTTAGGTGGCAATCAAACAAATGACCTGGAGGCAAGCAGCAATTCATTACAGCCCTCATTTAGCATGCAATAAAATGTGCCGTATACCTTGTCTTCTGATCAATAAGTTGTATATTATACACGAGTCAATGTGTTTACATCACAAGGAGGCCTCTCACTGCCTCCTTTCTGCTGGGCTCTCTTGGCCTGGGATGATGGATCGACGCTGGGATGATGGGGAGGGATATTGTTACACAGTAATTGGTTACTGAATTATTTAGCTGCACAATCCCTGTAGCAGCAACACCGCCATTCAGAGCTTAACTTGCAACTGTCTCAGCTGAGGATCAAATACAGGGCCCTGCAAGCTCAGTGGAGCCGAGGCAGAATATTTCTGTGCTTTAAAAAAAGAGGTTTACAGTTTTTTGGTGATGATAGCCTTATGCAGTGGGAAGTGTATGCTTATTGCTTACAGGCTGAAGCCTTTTAATTTGTAAGCTGGAAATTTCTGCTGCTTTGATAAGGAAAAAGTGATGTTGATCCATTGCAGGTTCCCCAAATTAAAGGTGTGCATCTCCCCGCACTCTCCGACTCCTGTGGTGTTAGCTAGAGTTGCGGCTGAGTTGTATCTTTTGGGTTCCTGCCCTGGCTCCCTGCAAGAAATGGGCTGATTCACAAAGCAACCTGACTCAGCAGGCAGAGAACCCAACCCAAATCAAATGCTGTTCTCCTCAAAACCTTACTGCAGGGGTGTGAACACCACCAGCCCATTCCACACCTGGTTCCACAGCGGTGATGCTCTTCTTGCACTAACCTGCATCGGAACCTCACCACACGTGCCTTCCTCCTGGATTTTCAGGTTGGCAATTGCTGAAAGTCCCCTACCTACCTCTGAGATGCACTGAGAAAATCTTCCAGCAGATTCTGCTCCAGCACAAAACCTGCTCTTGGTTTGTGTTTCCCTGCATATTGCAGGCAGCAGAGCCAGGGAGGAGGCACTGCACACTGACACCTCTTTGTACCAAGTCCCCTGTGAGTGCCACCCTGCTCTTGAAGCTTTTCCATTTCCTCCCCTGCCTGGCATTCCCTTTTGTCCCTTTGGTGCCTGTGTGAGTAGGGTTATGTAAGAGTGATTTGGTGACTCTTCAGGGTTTGGTTGGAATTGGCCAGAGATCTGGTGGTTTAAACTTATTTCTTCCTTGTAGGTGCTGCCTGCGCTCTCAATGTGGATGGCAAGACCCTGGTTTGATGCTCTTCTCTTTTAGCTAGAAGCCCAAAGCTTTTATTTTGCTCCTGTGGGTGGATGATGGGCTGGTAGGGGTGGAGGAGAAGGAGGTGCAGGCTGTTTGCAAAGGGTTGTTCTCAACGTGGTTGTCCCAGCAGTGCCTGGTGTTTGCCATGGATGGGCTGTTCCCTCACTGCTTTGTTTGAGTTAATTTGGCACTGAGGAATAGGAGGTTCCCCTAGTTTAGGAGTGAGGAATGTCACCCATGGCACGCCCCAGAGTGGAAGAGGGTCTCCCTGAGCATCACCAGGGACCTGCAGCTAAAACTTTTCTGTCCGTCACATAGGCAAGGCCAACAGTGGATGCTCTGTTGACTTTCCCAAGCACAATTTGGTTATTGCTGTTAATTCTTCAACTTGCTCCAGTGCCTGGCATATCCAGCACTGGGACAGGGCTCTGCTTTGCTGCATAGGGCATAAACATTCTGCTCAAAAGTCCCAAACGCCCTTGTCCAGTCCCACAGCGGGAGGCTTGATGCTCGCCAGTCCAGCCCAGCTTTGTTTTTCTTCCCCTTCTTGCAATTCTTGTAACTCTGTGTAACCAAGAGAAGGATCCAGCCCTGTGATTCAGACCTTCCCAAAGACACATCTCGGGGAAGATTAATCTCCCTAATGGAAGTTGGGCTAGAGACAGCTGTGACTTCCAAACCCTGGTCCCAAATAAACCAGGGAGATCTGGGAGGCTTGTAACTTTCTGAGCAAGTGATGTATAAAGCTAAATAGTTACAATTAACTTCAAAGCATTTAATAAGCAATGAAAAAAAAAAGAAGAAAATATTCATTCCTAGGTTTGTGTTGAAAATGAGTTGACTTTTGTGTCACATTAGCTGTGCCTTTAATATAAAGGAGATTTTTTAAAATTCTGAATTGTAATGGGTAACTGATAATGAAGTTCTCCCTTTCCTTGGAGTGGTGTGGTTCTGTCACTGGAGGGAGCTGCCTGAAGCTGGTATGTTAGGAAACCGGGTTATTGTTGTGTAAATCAGTGTGAGGGTACTTAATTAAAGAGAGCCAGGGCTTTGTGGGTGTCTGGAGACCTCAGTGGAGTGGTGACTGAGGCAGAGGGGGTGGCAGGGCTGGTGCAGGGGATGGGGACAGAGCCTTTGGCACAGTCCCTGGAGACCTGTACATGATCTGCCTTGTATGGATAGATGGATGGATGGATGGATGGATGGATGGATGGATGGATGGATGGATGGATGGATGGATGGATGGATGGATAATGGATGGATGGATGGATGATGGATGGATGGATGGATGGATGGATGGATGGATGGATGGATGGATGGATGATGGATGGATGGATGGATGGATGGATGGATGGATGGATGGATGGATGGATGGATGGATGATGGATGGATGGATGGATGGATGGATGGATGGATGGATGGATGGATAATGGATGGATGGATGGATGATGGATGGATGATGGATGGATGGATGGATGGATGGATGGATGGATGGATGGATGGATGGATGGATAATGGATGATGGATGGATGATGGATGGATGGATGGATGGATGGATGGATGGATGGATGGATGGATGGATAATGGATGATGGATGGATGGATGGATGGATGGATGGATGGATGGATGGATGGATAATGGATGATGGATGGATGGATGGATGGATGGATGATGGATGGATGGATGGAGGGATGGATGGATGGATGGATGGATAATGGATGATGGATGGATGGATGGATGGATGGATGGATGATGGATGGATGGATGGATGGATGGATGGATAATGGATGATGGATGGATGGATGGATGGATGGATGATGGATGGATGGATGGAGGGATGGATGATGGATGGATGGATGGATGGATGGATGGATGGATGGATGGATGGATGATGGATGGATGATGGATGGATGATGGATGGATGGATAATGGATGGATGGATGGATGGATGGATGATAGATGGATGGATGGATGATGGATGGATGGATGGATGGATGATGGATGGATGGATAATGGATGGATGGATGGATGGATGGATGGATGATAGATGGATGGATGGATGATGGATGGATGGATGGATGGATGATGGATGGATGGATGGATGGATGGATGATGGATGGATGGATGGATGGATGGATGGATGGATGGATGGATGGATGGATGGAGGGATGGATGATGGATGGATGGATGGAGAGCATGGGAAGACCACAGGGAGGCTTTAAACTTTGCCCGCCTCCCCGTGTGGGTTTTTTGGGGTGCTGCCTGGTCCCTGTGCATGTACCCCAATCCTGGAGGATCTGGCTGGTGCTTCCCAGGCCCCCTCCAGAGCCCGGGCTGTGCAGCCCCACTGTCTCCTTCCTGCACGGAAATGCCGGGTGAGTTTCTTCCGAAACAAACTCCACGTTGGCAAGGCAGCCCCGTCTCTGTTTCATGCATCCTTGCCTCCAGTGTGGGACTGGAGCTTGCATCCCAGGAAAATAATACACGTCCAGGAGGCCAAGACAAACACTGTCTGCCTGCTTTTTTTACGACCTCCTGTTGCTCCTCCCAGCCGTCACCACTTTTCCCTTAATAAGGGACTTTTTGATCTCCAGAGGGAACTTCCTCACTTCTCAGGGTTAAAACCAAGGTGGTTGGCAAAGGGGAGGCCTGGAGAAACAGGGGACTCCTGCTCCCTGCAGCTCCTTGCAAGGCAATGTTTTGATTTAGAACCTCATTCTGGCTCAGAACTGGGGATGATCTAGTTTTTTAACTGCCAGAGGGCAGAGTTAGGTGGAATATTGGGAAGAAATTCTTCTTTGGGTGGTGAGGCCCTGGCACAGGTTTCCCAGAGAAGCCGTGGTTGCTCCTGGGTCCCTGGAAGTGTCCAAGGCCAGGCTGGATGAGGCTTGGGGCAACCCAGGATAGTGGAAGGTGTCCCTGCTGATGGCTGAGGTGATGTGTAAGGTTCCTTCCAACCCAAACCATGCTCTGGTCCCGTGGAAAGGACTGTTATGTTTGAGTGGAAGTGCAGACAGTGCATTTTGATGAGAGGTGAGATGCTCCAGGTGCCAGCCGTCTCCCCCAGGACTAACCCAGCAGCAAGTCTCCTCCTGGTGACTTCAGGCACAGACGGTGACCCCAAAACCCCCAGGGCCCTGTGAAAACCTTACCAGGAATGTTGGGTAGATGCAAATGATTCAGCCCAAATCTTGGCACTGCAGCATCAACATTCTGCTTAAAGCTCCAACTTCTGGTCTTGGACGATGGAGTGGGCTGTCCACCCTGGTCAGTGGACTGAAGGGGGGAGCAGAATGAACTTCTGTCTTCATGGTTTGGAGTAGAAGCTCAGAATCTTGTCTGCCATTCAGACTTAGAGGCAAAGAAGTAATTTGTTTAAGCCATGGGAATTTTTTTCGTTTGGAAACTGCCAGGGGGGTTTTGAACCTCCAGGGTTTGCAGTTCCAAGTGTGACAATTAAAAGTTTGAGGGTATTTAGTGAACTCTGCATAGCTGTTTTTCCTCTTTCAGAGCTCCATCATACCTTCTAATTAATTCCCTTTAATTGCTTTTAATTTCCTTTCCTCCTTATTTCTCCTTCCGTATAACTAGTGCTGTCATCCTTTTAGTTTGCCTTTCATGTTGGAGACTCTCCATTTGATTTCGTTTCATCCACATTGTGTCTTGCAGCTATTTCATTCCTGGAAAGCTCCAGCTCCAGAGATAAAATCTAAGTGGATTCAGAGAACCTGAAAGGATCGCATGCTTCATGGCTTTCCCCTCAGTAATGTGGGAGATAAACAGGATGTAATAAAGGATCTGTCCCTCCTTGGAAAAGGGCCATTTCCCGTCACCTGTATTTTTGTGGCACCGTCATGCCAGGGATGCTCTTAGTCACCGGTGACAAGATAAAGAGGCTGCTGGTCCCTGCTGCTGGCGGGTGTCTGAGGCTGGAACAGGCCCTGGGATGACACACTGTCTCTTGATTTACCACCTCTGCTCTCTATCCAGCAGCATTCCCACTGCTGGGACGTGGCCTGGCAGCTCTGATCCCTGCCTGGATGGAGGGGACACGGGGAGGGTGGCAGCATGCTGGTTTTGGCCAGATAAGGTCAAGTTATTAAAATCTTGACATTTATCTTTGAGAGCTTTTGGTTTTAATGTGCACCAAGGGCGCTGTGTGTTTTGACTGAAGTGCTTTCCAACCCAGTCAAAAATAAAAAATAGAAGCGAGGAAAACCTCTTTTGTACACTCAGGAGAGTCCTGAGGGGTTGGATGTATAGGTGGCTATCAGCAGAGCTCCATGTAATTTGGTCAATATTCACCATCTGAAGAGCTCCATGGAAGCTGGTCAATATTCACCTTTTGAGGAGGTGGCTGCTGGGTGGGGATCAAAGTTTTTCTTGAATGGGAATCAAATTGCTTTGTCTAATCTAGCATTCTTTTTCCTGCTGCTTCTCCATTCATAATGGTATTTTAACACTGCCTGCCTTGATGTTTTTCACCCAACAGAGCTAAGTGGGGGTTTCCTCTCTTTCTTTTCCTTGGAAAAAATGACCAGCAGCATCTAGTTCTGTCTGGAGTTGGCCCAGTTGCCTGCTTTATGTTGTAATGCTGGCAAAACCCTGGAGGAGTTAGCAGTGGGATCATGAGGAATGTGGCTGGAACTGTCAGCTGGGGACTTTGGTGGTGGGGAAAGTTCCAGTTCTCTGGCTGGGGAGTAGAAGGTAGCACGGAGCACCAAGGGCTGTCCCAGCTGCTGTGAGCTGGGGGCATGCACCTCTGCTAGGGCTGGGTTGTGGGGCAGCTCTTCAGAGCCTGGTGAAGAAACCTTGGGCTAATCAGGCTGCTGGAAGGAAGGAAGGAAGGAAACAGCTCAATTTGTGTGGAAATTGATAGTGGAGGAAGCTGTGGGAGGAACGTGATCCCAGGACTTTGAGGTGCCAAGAAGAGCAGAGCTGGAGACAAACAACTTCTGCCACCAAAAAGACTGACTCACGCTGCCTTGGAAGTTTGTAATGGATTATTGGTGTTATTTTACTGGCAGTGTGGATGGCAGTGGAAGCAGCTGAGCCTTGGAGGGTCCCCAGGCAGTCCCCCCTGAGTCAGTAGCCTGTCATGGTGAGTGGGTGCAGCAGAAGGGGTGGGAGGTACTCAGGGTTGGTCAGTGAGCTGTAGGGTCTCTTCTTCAGATTCTAGCAGCCTGAAGTTCCCTTTTAGGAGGGCACAGGACTAATGAGGTTTTAGTGAAGTATCCCTTTTTGATAGGGAAGAGCTCCCACAGCTCTCTGCTCTGTCCAGGGGGGACCAAGCTGTGGGCAGAGCTTGTGGCCTCCAGGTTAGCCCTGGGGCTGTCCCCGCTGTCTGGGAGCCTGGGACTGGAGTGGCTCTGGGCCAGGCAGTCACCAGGATGTTCTATTTTGCAATAAACTGATCTGAGCACTTTGTGCCTTTGCATTTGAGTGTGAATCATCCTGGTGGGAACTGAGAGTGAGCAATCTCTGGAGATGGCAGTGGGGCAGGTTGCTGGCAGCCCCGGGCTGGGTGGCAGCTATGGGGGAGCCTCCTTGTCCCCATCCTGTCTGGGCATGTCCTTGTGCCTGAATCTGGGCATGAGGGACAGCAGCTGCATGCAGACTTGACCCCCTGGTCCTAAGAGCAGCATCTTCTCAGATCCTTGGTGGAATTAGGGAATGATGGAATAGGGTTGGAAGATCATCTTCTCCAACCCGCTGCAATGAGGAGAGATGTCTTGAAATAGACCAGGTTGCTCAGAGCTCCACCCAGCCTGACCTTGCACACTTCCAGGGATGGAGCAGCCACAACTTCTCTGGGCAACCTGTGCCAGAGCCTCACCCATCCTCAGTGTAAAAATTCAATCCTTCTACCTAGTTGAAACCTACCTTCTCTAAATTTAATATCATTGTTGCCATAGGCCCTGCTAAGAGGTTTGTCCCACTCTTTTTTATAAACCTCTTTTAGCTACTGGCAGGTGCTCTAAGAGAGAAAAAGGGTCTCTCTTCTCCAGGTGAACACCCCCAGCCTGGCTCCAGAGCAGAGGGGCTCCAGCCCTTGGAGCATCTCTGTGGCTTCCTCCAGCAGGTCCATGCATCAGGAGTTGTAGGTCCTTCTCCAGGCTGTGATGAGGAGATGCATGAAAATGCTCTTTGGCATAAAAAGCCACCGCAAAAAAAAGTTTTGGGGAGCCAGCCTTGGGCTACTGCCCTGCCCTGGGAGCTTGGCAGACCCTGCATCCCCCCGAGCCAGACAGGATGCTTTATTTCCTCGGCAGCCGGGCTCCCGGCCGAGCATCCCTCGGCACTGTGCTCCCGACTCTTCCCGCTCCCATCCTAATAACCGTAAAGATCGGGGTTGCCAAGGTCTTCCCGTTGCTATAGTGAGATTAGATAGGGCAAAGTGCTGCATTCCCTCTGCTGAGGGGAGAAATCACTCCCATCCCTTCCCTGGGCTTCACCAGCCAGGTTTTTTTCCCATCCACCAGCAGCCACTAATTGCACCTGAAAGACACGCCACATATTTCACTGCAATTAATACTTCATAGCTTAAGAAAAAAAAAAAAAAAAAAAAAAAAAAAAGAAAAAAAAAGGGGAGAATTAAAAAAAAAATAATTTAATTATCGAGGCATTTTCTCCTGGAACCAACTTAAAGAGACTCCCCGTCTGGAACGAGTTTGCAGCGCTAAACTGTGAAGTTAAAATATTTATCTTCATAAACACGTCACTCGAGCCGTGCTACTCCTCGCAGGGTCATTAGCAAGAGGCACGTTAGTCCAATCAGGAGGTGCCTGGGAGACAGAGATTTGCCTTTTGCTTCTGGGCGGGGTTAGGAGATGATTTATTAAACGAATTTGAGAGCTGTGAGTCTGGCCAGACCTCTGAGTCAAACAGCTGTAGGGAAAAAAAGGGAAAAAATCCCACCAGCTGGAGGTTCTGCAGGCAGAAGATGGGGTTCAGTCATTTCGGCACTGTTGCTTTGCTGATGTGGAGGTGTTCTCCCCAAAAACTCCCGAGGACGTACAGCAACTGATCCAGGGAGCCGTCATATCGCAGGAGGTAGCTTGCATCTTAATTTTCTTAGGTTTAATTTTAGTTTTCTCAGGTTTTATTTTCACTTTCTCAGTTTTTGTTTTAATTTCCTTGGTGCACCTGCAGGGCTCGGGTGGGTTTGTGTAAGAATTCAGGTGATACTTCCCTGAGTGCAGGAGCACACAGCTTAGGGCATGGCATGTTGTCATGCCCTTCCACCTGCTCCTTTGGGTTTAAAATGTTGATTTTGAGGCCATAAAGTTTAACCCCTATAACCCAGTACCAGGCATGCCCTGGAGAGTGATGCCTGTGATCTGCTCAGTGTCTGGGGAGGGAGGGGATGGAGGGTTTACATAATAGTGTGTTTTTTGGGCTTGAGGTTGTATTTTGTGTGTGTTGTGTGCTGGCATGGCAGGACATGGAGTGGGGTGAAGGACATGGGTCTTTGGAGGTGTGGTGCACTTCCCAAAACTATTTTGTTTCCTGGCGAGCCAGAGGTGTTTGTTTGTGTCTATAAACCTCTCTGCTCCTGAGAGTGGGGAGGAACATGCATGGCAAGAGCTTGTGGTGGCCCCACATCCTGGGAGAAGGTCCTTGGCTGGTGACAGTGGCAGAGCCTGGTAAAGGTTATTCAAGCTGTAGATCTGTCACTGGGTTTTCCCCCTCTGAAATCCCCTTCAACTCCTTGGGTCCCCATCAATTTATTTCTACAAACCACACAGGCAATGTCACAGGGTCTGACCAAGATTGTTTTAGGGTCTTGCACCCCAGCTGATGCATGGGGCTCACCCACTCCTTTCTGCAGCTTGGATAGAGGGAGAGGGGTTGAAGAAGTGTGTGATAGCTGCCAGGTAGCACAAGTTCAGACCAGAGAAAGAACTTGTGCTAAGAGAAGGATGCTGTTGGTGGTGTGGGAAGGCTCTTGTGTCTCATCCTCTGAGCAGAGAGATGTAGCCTGAGCAAGGGCAGAGATACATCAGTCTTCCTTCCCAACAGCAAACCTCGACTTGGAGTGAAATTTTTGGAACCAGATTTCCTGAGCAGCACTTGGAGCTGTCTTCACAAAGAGGATTGTTGCTAGAGACCCTGTTTTCTGCAGGAAATCAGTTCTTGCAGGCATTTTCCAGTAGGTCCCAGTTTGTTCCATCTGCCCTCCTCTCTCCCACTCGCTGTCTGCCGACCTTCCCTGGATGTGCTGAGCCTCACAGCCTGAGGTGTCTGTCAGGTGGGCTTTCCCTTTCTTTGCTGGCAGATTTGCAGTAGCAAACATCACTTGATGTTGGCTGTCTGGTCTGCTCTGCTTCAGCAACCTCAAATCTTGATTCTTTCCTTGCTCCCTGAGCACTGGTCCTGGCTCAAGGTTGGGCTGGGGAGCACCCAGTGCTGTCCAGGTGCTCTATTCACGTGGTTTTTTTTGGTAGGTCTGTCATGATTTCACTTGATTCTCTTCCAGCAGTGATGGCACTGATCTCTTGAAGGAGGTGTATTTAAAGGTGACACCCTGGTGGTAAATGAAAGGCTGATAATTCTGTGATCGGGCAGAGCCCTCCTGCCAGACAAACCCAGATCTTTTAGCTGCAGCAGGAAGGACCTAACCACCATTCTGGGGAGTTTTATTGGCTGCCATTTTCCAGCAGAAGGTTCCTGCTGCTTGCAGCTGTCACATCCTTGGCTTACAGGAACCTTTTGAAGGAGTTTCTCCCTTCACCATGGTGGGGCCAAATTTGGCATTGTAGCTGGTGTCCCAGGCAGGTGGACCTGGATGATTTCTGGGCTCAGTCCTGTGCCTTTTTGATAAAGAACAGAGGAGTGAATCTCTGGTAAGTGCTCCCAGTTTGGTTTCTGTGCCAGTGGAGTTGTGACTCTGCATGGGGAAGGGACCAGGTAGAACCTTGGCCCTGGAATGAAACCCACCTGTGGGTATCCAGGGGAGGAAGGCTCTTTCTGGAAAGCCACGTGAGCTGAACGGCTTGGTTGCCCTTGGTGGAGTGAGTTTATTACAGTTTTGGGGAGAAGAGTGTTTTGGGACTGTGTAGAACTTGCTAAAAGATGCCCTAGCGGTTCCCAGGATGTCTAAAACTGACTGGGATTTTTAGGGAAGGGCCAAGAGTACAGGAAATGAGGAATCAGAGGGCTGGGGAAGAACACATGAGGGAAAAGAAAGGGAAAAGCAGAATAAAACCAGCTCCCCTTCATGTGGGGATAAGAATGGGGATGTCACAGCTGGGGTGAGGGCTGGAACTTGATGTCTAGGGCTGTGTACTGGATGGTGGATGGCATGAGGGTGTCTGGGCTGATGATGATGATGAAGTTGATGGTGGATTGGTAGGGGGAATGGAAAGAAAAGTATCAGCAACAGCCTGTAAGGGAGCAATTCCACAGAGTGCTGTGAAACTACCAAGGACTTTGAGCGTGGGGTGTGTCATACCTGGAAAGTGAGTGGTGCTTACAGCTGATAAACTATTCAACTGGCTTTTTCCATACTCTGTGAGAGGGGGTGATGTGTTTGAGCAGTATGCTCAGCCCTCACCCAGCCCGAGGAGCAGCAGATGCCCACAAGCAGGTAGGTACCAGCCACAGTGAAATCGTCCTTGTGTGACTGCTGCATGGGGAAAATGGGGAAAAAGCTGGGAGCAGAGAGGGGAGGGGAGCCTTTTGGGTGTTAGAGGGCACTTGGAGCTGTTCTGTGGGTTTTGGGGTGTCCTGTTCTCCAGCGCTGTGGCTGGTGCTGCCAGCTGTGGTGCTCATCTCCCGCTCCCTGAGCCGTGCCAGAGGACATGCATTATGCATGGCCACTCAAACTCTCACCCTGTTGCTTCTGATTACAGGGAAATTATGGGTTACTGGGCCAGACTGTGCAGCCAGTGACGTCTGTGGGGCTTTGATGCCCCAAGCAGAATTCGGTCAATGATGCATTGCTAAGTGCAGGTGCTCAGCAGCAGCCTGACCTCAGCCCTGGGGCTCTTCATTATCCCAAGCCTGGATTTCACAGGGAATTTGCAAGTTCTGAGACTTGCCTCAAATAGTTTGTGTGATTTTTTTTATTTTTATTTTATATTTTTTTACAGTCTTGCAAAGCTTTGGCAAAGCATCTGGGTGCTGTTTCCTGTGACTCAGAGGGTAAATAGCAGTTGCTGTGCTCACCTGGTTTGCTTGCTAAAAATGAATGGGGAGCAGTTCAGGGGCTTGTTTCCTTCTTGTTTCCTTCTATTTCAGGCAAGTTCATCTCTGATTATGGGCTGTCAAACCTCAGAAATTCCTAGCTGCCTGTCCACTCTCTAATTTTTTATTTTATTTTAAATGAAACAGAAAAGGAACATAGCCCTATTTCAGTGGAAAGTCATAAATACTCCTAGGAGCAGGTGGATTTTTCACCCTTGGTGTGCAGCAGATTAGGGTGCATGCCTGGGTAGAGGTGCAAGCATGGAGAGCAGCCCAGTTTTTTAACAGTGGACAGTAAGTACCAAGAATCTTTATCACAAGCACATCAAAATATTTATGTCCAGCTCCACATATTTCCCTTGGGCCGTTTATTGTGACATGTTATACTGGGAATGTCGTGAAGAGGAGGGCTGTCTTTCTCTGCTACTTTTAAGACCTACCAAACTGTAATTACAGCCATTATTTCAAGGCTGTTTCCCATTCTGTGGTAGGCAGAAGGACGGGGCTGAGCGATGAAGGCGTTGGAGTTGGTGTGGATTCACATCCTGGATTTACACCAAGCAGGGCTGTGCTGGGTGTTGGAGGAGGTGGGGAGGTGCTGGTGTGAGTCTGGGAGGAGGTGGCTGCACAGTCTGTGCTCTCACAGGCACAAAGGCACACACAAGCACCCTGCACACACTTTTATATCCATGTTGGAATGTAAAAGTGTGTGCCTGCCCCATGTGCTGGCTGGAACTTGCTGAGATCACCTTGGCTTGCAGGGGACTGGGATAAGATGGAGCATCTCTGCCATGGGAAAAGCTGGGAGAACTGGGAGCATTCAGCCTCTCTCCAGGGAGACCCCAGAGTCCCTTCCAGTGCCTGAAGGGTCTTCATGAAAGATGGGGACAGAGTTCTTAGCAGGGCCTGTTGCAATAGGACAAGAGAGAACAGTTCTAAACTAAAAGAGGGTCTGTTTAAAGTGGGCAAAATGATGAAGGTTTTTGCAATGAGGCTGGTGAAACACTGGCACATGTTGCCCAGGATGGTAATGCGTGCTCCATCCCTAGAGGCATTCAAGGCCAGATTGCATGGGGCTCTGAGCAACAAGGTCTGGTTGTAGATGTCCCTGTTCATGGCAGGGTGTTGAATTAGAGGACCTTTAAATGCCACTTCCACCTCTCACCTGTCTCTGATTCCTCCTGGATCCTGGCATCAGTCAGCTCTTACTTCCATCTGGGAATGCTGCTGATCTCCACACTTGCTGCAGAACAGGTAACTACAGACAGGTCAGCTTGTCTTGGGAGGAAGTAAGGTGAGGACAAATGGCAAAAAGTTGATGTTGAGGGCTGTAATTGATCCCAGGAGGTGACAGTTCCCTGGAGGGACACTGGGGTGTTTCCCTCCTTTGGCCACTGCCTGCCTGTGTGACCACAACAGGTCACTCCAGGTTTTGTGTTTCCACTGCCTTGCTTGTGGAGCATCTCTCTCCTTTTCTAGGGCAGAAAATGTTTTTGATGTTGAAAGTGAAGCAGTGGTAGCTGGCCTAGCATGATAATGTACCCTCCTGGCAAGGTCTGTGGGCCTCTCTGTAATATGGTCAGGGAATTGTAAGGATACAACATCCAGGCAATGCCCAAACCAGTATCTGTGGTTCTTCTGATGTCTCTGTCCTTAAGGAGGTGGAGGATGTTAAGGTCTGCAGTGAAATGATCCTGACTTACACTAATTTTCCATACTTTTAGATAGTTTCCTCATAAAACTTGCACAAAATGCCAAATTCAAAAAAACAAATGGCTTGGATTTTTCCCCTTTCCTTTCAAACACAAGGAACCCCAAAGTTTGTTACTTTGATCCTTGAAAACTTTATAGAAGGCAGTGATGGAATTGGCATGGGTGGGACAATCACCTGGAAGGGAAGAGGTAAATGGGGGAGTTTTGGGGCAGTGAAAAGGAGATGGGGAGCCTTAGATTGCTGGCCATCCAACCATCCTAACTATGGCCAAGGAGTGTCCATCTTCATGAAAAGGGTGGTCAGACATTGGGAGGGACTGCCCAGGGAGGTGTTGGACTCCCCATCCCTGGAGGTGTCCAAGGAATGCCTGGGTGTGACACTGAGTACTCTGGTGACAATGTGGAGGACAGGCACAGGTTGGACTGGATGGTCTGTGAGATCTTTTCCAACCTGAATTCTTCTGGGATTCTGTGGTCCCACTGGCATGTGGTATCATGATTGTGTACAGTGTAGCTGGTGGGAGGTGGGAATGGCTGCAGAAGGAGAGGGCTTGGGCTGTGGAATTGGCAGCCAAGGCAGGAGCACACAGCTCAGTCTGTTCTGCCAGGAGGATGGAGCTCAGTCTTGTGCTGGGGCTCATTTCTGATGATGAGCAAAGGGCAAGCCTTGAGGTCCAGCTCCTCCATGGGTGGCTTGGTGCTTCAGAACAGGCTTGGGTTAATGCAAAGTAATTCAGATCTGGAAAGAAAAGTGCTTTTATTCTCCCTTTTAAATCTTCTTTGGGTTCTTCACAATTAATTTCTGCTCAGGCTCCATGCATGACCTTGTCCAAGCCACTCTAGGCTGCCTTATATGAAATTGATTTTGGTGGGTACCTAAATGAAGGGCTGGAATCTCTTGTTTACCTGGTCCTCAGCTGTGAAGCCCATAAGTTAATTCCATGTGGGAGACTCAAGCACAGAGGCTTGAGCATTCTTACATGCTAATTGAATTCCTGAGCACTTACTTCCACCTGGGGAAGGCAGAGACAATACTTTTCTCCCAAGCTCTGGGAAATTTATGAAGCACATGGGAATATGGGGCTGCAACAGCACGGAGCTTTTCAGAAAAAAATAGAGGGGAATTGGCCAAGATACTCCTTGTGTTTGAGGTTTGTAAAGACAGCTGATGCCCATGATCACAGACTGCTGAGGGTGGATCTTCCAGGTCTCTGCTGCTCCAGCTCTTTTCTCGTCCATGGGTGGAGGTGGCTGGAATTTCAGGCCCCAAATCCCCAGGAGACCATCTGAGCAAGTTTATTTTGCTGTAGTTTTTTGCTGCTGGTCAAGGGGCCTCCTCCCTTCCCCTTCAAACCCTTCCTTTGCTCTGCATTTCCTCCTCTGAAATCCTGTTTCCTTCTTCCCACCAGGATTCCCTCCCTACCAAGAGAATCCAAGCTGCTTATGTTAATGTTTGAGATAGATATAACATCTGATTGAGGGTCTGGGCACCTGCATTTCAAAATGACTGCAGTGCCTCTGTTTTTTCCAAAGAGCTGCTGCCTGCAGTGACTGGCCTGGAGGAGGCTGGCATTGTGGAGAAGTATTTTTTCAAGGAGGTGACTCTGTGCTGGGGTTCAGGGAGTGATGAAATGCGTGCTGGTGATTCCCTTCTGAGGGCTTTCCAAGCCCTTATTCCCACCTCCACATACCCAGGGAGCAGTCTGGAGGAGTAGCAGCTCCCGTTTCTCCTCATTTTGCCCTCCTTTTGAAGGGCACAGCTCTGATCGGCGCTGCCGAGAGCGTTGCCCCTGCGTGGTAGTGGAGGAGTAAGTCAGGGCTTTTAATCACTTGTTCCAAGTGTAATTCCCAGGCTGTTCTGAGTCACGTCAGGAGCTGCAGAGCAAGGCGCCCCCATCCCTCACGCTGGCAGACGATGACATCGGTGAGGAAGAGCACTCCCAGCCCTGCCTGCCGTGCCCTGGCTCTGCACACACTGCCTGGGAAAAAACGAGGGCCCTGTCTGGTAGGAAAAAGAAATGCAAGGGGTAAAACACGAGCCAGAGTGTGATTTGCCATGGTGACAGTAAGTGTGGCTCTTGAAAATTGTCACAGGGGTCCGAGGATGAGGGAAGAGATGAGGATCTGACTCCATGTTTCAGAAGGCTGATTTATTATTTTATGATATATATTACATTAAAACTATACTAAAAGAATAGAAGAAAGGATTTCATCAGAAGGCTGGCTAAGAATAGAATAGGAAAGAATGATAACAAAGGTTTGTGGCTCGGCTCTCTGTCCGAGCCAGCTGACTGTGATTGGCCATTAATTAGAAACAACCACATGAGACCAATCCCAGATGCGCCTGTTGCATTCCACAGCAGCAGATAACCATTGTTTACATTTTGTTCCTGAGGCCTCTCAGCTTCTCAGGAGGAAGAATCCTAAGGAAAGGATTTTCCATAAAAGACGTCTGTGACACAGGGCTGTGTTGCAGGTCCGAGGGGTGGTGTAGAGCACACACATGAGCACAGCAGGACACGTGGCAGTCAGGGGAGGTGGTGCATCTCAGGAGGAGGCTGTGGTTCAGGAGGCACCTTCTCCCTGCAACACAGGGTGCTTAAGCAGTGCAAAGATGTGGGTGTTGGAGGAGGAGGAGGAAGAGGGATGCAGTGGTGCCTCCCAATGCTGCCTGGAGAAGTGGTGGGTGGCCCATCCTCAAAAATATTCAAGACTAGTGCAGGCCGGACTCTGAACCTGATGTACTTGAAGATGTCCCTGCCCATGGCAGGGATGTTGGACTACATGACTTTTAAAGATCCCTTCCAACCTGAAATTCTAGGATTCTGTGATTCCCAGGAGCTCTGTGTTTCCCATAAAGCTGATTTGGGTGAGAGCCAGAGAAATACCAAGCCAGGACTGTGTATGCCCAGATATGCTCAGTGAGGAGAAGCAGTCTCCTAGGAGAAGGATGAGGTTTTTGGGAAGGAAACATCCCATCTCCCTCAGCCCAGCAGGCTGGGAGAGATTGGGTTTAGCATCTCATTACTGCAGTTGCACTCAGGAGACAAGGCAGTTTTACTTTATTTTGATATTAAAGACATTCTTTGAAGAAGTGTCAGCCCATAGACTGCCACTTTTATAGTTAAAAAATTGTAGCTGCTTGCCTGGGGTGTATTTGAGAACAGCAAGGAAGAAACTGTATTAGATTAATAAGTGAAGGTTTAATTAATTGTCATTATTTGCATAATAGTGTCCTATAATTAAGAGGTAATGGGCAGCCTCTGAATTAATGCACAAGTGGGATCTCCAGTGATGCCATCAGAGAGGGGGTTTTATTGCTGGGAAATGCAGTTTTGCTTAGGCTTTTTAGTAAATTTAGTAACTGTGGGAGCCAAAGCGTGTCTGTGGCAGTGTGTGCTGTGCCTGGAGTGGCAGGGTCTTTTAGGGACAGCACACATCTTCCCTAAATGCATCAGACCTGGAAACCAACCAGGGTTTTGTTCAAGTTTGTTGCTGGCCTGCTGCAGGCAGAGGCCAGAGGAGAAGCTATTCTTGTGTTTTATTCTGTCTTCAGTAGCTTGAAAAGTGGTTTCTTGTATTGTGGCCATGGTTTTCCTCTCCTGTTTGTTCTTAAAAATCACTCATGCTGCCATTTTGGTGTTCCTTCTCCAGCTGGTGGGTTCTTTTCTGCTGATCTACAGGCACATGAATGGTTCCTGTCACAGATACGTGCTGGGGGGATCTCTCTCTCTCTCTTTCTATTTCTCCCTTCTTTTTATGCTTTGATTATGACAGTGTTTGTGGTAAGTGGAATGGGATGACATGGAATGACTTAAGATACAGATCTTGGTGTAAAGCAAAGCCTGGTGTTAAATTTGGGGATGGAAAGGAGATAGAAGATGGGGAGGCAGCCTCTTCTCTGTAGATAGGTCCTGGCAGTGGGTGGGATCCCAGGCTGAGAGAATGCAGGATGCTATCAGCATGGAAAGAAAATCCTGGAGAGTTCCTGTAGCATTCACCACATGAGAAGAGACAGGCAGAGGGATGCAGATGTGGGAGAACACTGGGGAAGCAATGGGGCATAGATCCAGCATAGCTATTTCTTCATTTTCCTGTCAAACCACGCTAGACCTGTCCCACCCTAATTTTAAAGTATATTTTGTCTCTTGTCAGCCTAGTGATTAGAGCAGGTTTCCCTCTATCCTAGTATGCACTTAGACATTGGTATGGGCTTCCCAGAGAAGCTGTGGCTGCACCTGGATCCCTGGAAATGTCCAAGGCCAGGTTGGATGGGGCTTGGAACAACCTGGGACAGTGGAAGGTGTCCCTGCCCATGGCAGGGGGTGGAATGGATGAGCTTTAAGGTCCCAACTTTAATGGTTTCCAACCCAAACCATTCTGTGAGGGTATTTCCCGCAGTGATAATCCTGCTGTTTTCAGAGAGATGGGTGTGGACGTGGCTGTGGCTCTGTGCTGGAATTTGCACCTGCTTGTACCAGCAGAGAGCTGAACCTTAGAGCTAATTTAATTTTCTTTCAGTTAATCCACCCCCTATCCTCAAATGAAAACTTCAGGTATGTACCCAGGGAGTTTTTCCTCTCATTTTCCACTGAACTCTTGTGAGATGCCATGATCTTTGAGTGATGGTTATAGTCTCTGTCAGAGGAGAAGCATCGTGCTGACAGACAGCAGGTATTTTGGAAATAAATGACCAAAAAAACCCCAAAAAGACCAGGTTGTGGAAGTAAAGAATGTGTATTTTTGTTGCTTCTGTGGTTGTGAACAATCTCTCCTCACCAAAGGCAGCTCTTCAAGAGAGGAAGCACAATTTGGCTAAAATTGCTTGAATGAGGTCATAAAATTATACTCCATGAATGGTCCTGTTATTCACAAAGGACAGTTGTTTGGATGGAAATTGCTGAAGACCTTCCACTGGTACAGTGGGGAAAAGAGAGAGATTTCATGAGCCTTCCAGAATTTAGCTGCTGAGGGGATTAATACTGATGTAACAGCCAAATACTCTGTTAGAGACCATTTGTACTCTACTGCACTCCAGGGGCTGTTGCTCCGTGCATGTGGTCTTGAGCAGAGCTCATCAGATACTGCTTGAGAGAAAGTACATTTGTGTCATTCCCTAAATGTCAAAACATCTATCCAGCACCCCATTTCCAGAGCCTGGAGCTCCTCCTTGCCATTGCTCCTTGAGGTGAGGCACTGTTCATGCATAGGGTGTTTCTGGATGTGGGATTGGTGGGAGAAGTCCCGCAGTGAAGTGGGATGCAGGGGATGCTCCACTCACCTGGAATGACAGAGAACTTCTACGTGAGCAGAATAGTTACTGGAATTATCTGCTGTGCCAGTCAACAGGGCCAGGGCTTCTTCTTTGCAGAGAAGAGTCAAGGAACCTTTAGTGCATCTTGCTTGGAAGAGTGCATGTGTGTCAAGCCTTGGATGTGCCACCTCAGTGCAGTGTACTAACACAGTCCAGTGCAAACACACCTGGCGTGCTTAAGAGGATTTCCTTCACGAGCTTGGTTTTCAGCTGGAGGGTTCAGGTTGGTGAAGAGCCCACATCTGAATTTATACCAACAGGTTTTTTAGTTTAGGAGGCCAGAGGAAAGGAGCAGCCTCCTTAGGAATATTAAACTGACAGAAGACAGGTTCACATTAGATATTGGGAAGGAATTCTTGGCTGTGAGGGTGGGGAAACCCTGGCTGCCCAGAGCAGCTGTGGCTGCTCCTGGATTCCTGGAAGTGTCCAAGGCCAGGCTGGATGGGTCTTGGAGCAGCCTGGGACAGTGGAAGGTGCCCCTGCCATGGCAGGGGATGGAACTGGATGAGCTTTAAGGTCTCTTCCAACACAAATCATTTTAGGATTCCCAGAAGTCCTGTATTTCTCATAAGATTGCTTTTTAATTTTTTTTGTAGTTCAGCAGATGAAGAGCCAACTTCATTTAATAAGGGATGTTGGCTGAGCTTCAGGGCATGGATTAAATACAGCACTGTGTGGGGAATGGAGAAAAGGCTGAATGTGAAGAGGTTGGTTCTTCTGTCCCTAACCTCAAAAAAAAAAAGCAAGAGGTAAAAGAATCCAGAGAAAGGACAACAGGAGAGAAAAGCAAAATATAGATCTTTCTGTTTTCTTTTTCGCCTTTTTTTTTCCTATTGCATTAGTTCTTTTTTCTGCAGGTGTCTTACAAAAGCAGTGTTTTGTCATCTTCTGTATTTCATACCTCCTGTGTCCGTGCCAGGATACCTGCTTTTATATGGTGGACAATGGGAGTGCAGCTGGCACTGAGCCGAAGCCTGAGCTGTTCTGCACCTCATGTGGATTTGAGTTCAAATAAATAGTTTGATTCACTCAAGGAGTGAATCAGAAGAAGGAACTCGAGCCTCTAGCCTACAAGCACCGTGCTGTGCAAGCAAGGTGTATAAACATGTAAGTTTTTCTTAAGTGTGCAGTTCAGTGTGAAGCTTGTGCTGGAGCAGAGTCGGCATTTCAGACCCAATGTAGCCTTCCTTAGGAGAGTGCAAGGATATTTAGGTTTAGACCTGATATTACAGACATCCAGGAGAGTGGGAGTTTGTTGTCTGTCCTGGTCTCAGATCTGTCTTTGGTGCTTTCAATATGAGTAAACTGCACTGTTAAAAAGCAAAACCAGGCAAAGCGTTCCCCTGGAGTCTCCACAGCTGATCCTATATTCAGATTTCTTGCTGTTGGAAAAAGTTGGTGCCTTGCTGGTGGTTGGGAAAAGTGGAACCTGCTGGGGCAGGTTCTCCTGGCCTAGAGTGGCTTTGGTCCCTCAGTCACCCAGCGAGGCCACACCAGCACGGTGATGGATTTGGGCCTAGTGGTGCAAGTTTCCCTTGGCCATTGCCTGTTCAAGCTAGATTGGGACAATTGAGAGTGACCAGGGGGAATGGTTTCAGTTTTAAACTAAAAGAGGAGAGATTTAGATTAGATATTGGGAAGGAATTCTTGGCTGGGAGGGTGGTGAGGCCCTGGTACTGGTCTCCCAGAGAAGCTGTGGCTGCTCCATCCCCGGAAGGGTTCAAGGCCAGCTGAGTGAGGCCTGGAGCAACTTGGGATAGTGGATATCATTCCCATGGTGGTTGGCATTGGAACAAAATGATCTTTAAAGATCTTTTCCACCAAAACCCTTGTGTGATTCTGTGTGACATCTTCTGGAAACACAGCTGTAGGACAGCTCCACCAGGTTGGACAGCCCAGGTTCCCGCTCTGGGGTCCCTGCTGAGTGCCACCAGCAGCCTCTTGGAAACCCAGAAGGGGTGTGACCACTCTGGTGTACCCAGAAATCTTCACCAAGGCCTCAGGCTGATGGATGTGCTTATCTGCATGAGTATTACTCATCTGAGGAGGGGCTGTGAGACGATACCCTTGGTTGTCATTGCTGGCTGGTTTTGTCATGCCTGCAAAGCCTTGCAAATCACTCAAGGCATGACATGGTCGTCTGTGTATGAGAGGTGAGATCTACTCAGAAATTGTTTTTATTATGTGTTGGTGATAGCAGATAAATAATGTTCCCTCTGGCTTGTGCACGGGGGGATGGTTTTCTCCAGTGCCTTCAAATGAGGTGATTAATAACAACCATTAATCCCCATGAATGACAGCAGTATATGAGGAGAAAAACACATGTTAAAATAATTTGAGAGGCTGTTGTTGGGTCATAGGCTAACTCATTCTCTTCATATATAATATTTTCATAAGGTATAAATATTTCTGGGCTTGAGATGTTGGCCGGTGAACAAGTTTTGGGTATCAGCGTCACTGTCTGGACCAAAACTGAACTGAACTTCCAGTGTAATTTAATTAAAGTAGATTTGGACTGGATATTAGAAAGAAATTTCATAATGTGAGGGTGGGCAGGCCCTGGCACAGGTTTCCCTGAGGAGCTGTGGCTGTCCCTGGATCCCTGGAAGTGTCCAAGGCGAGGTAGGAATTGGCCTTGGAGCAACCTGGGACAGTGGAAGGTCCCTGCCCATAGCAGGGTGTGGGATGGGATGAGTTTTAGGGCTTATTCCAATCTAAACCATTCTGGGATTCTGTGAATTCAAAAGTTGGATTTCAGAAGGCCTGGACTATTCATAAGCTTAAATTGAATTTGGCAACTGGATATGTTGAAAATCCCCAGGGGGAGCTAATTTATTTTTAATGTCCAGGCATTTCAAGTGAAATGTCAGAATGAAATGTGTCATTTTGGAAATGCCAAAACATTTTCTTTTTGACAGCTTCTCAATGAAGCTTTTCAACTTTTTGTTTGGGAATTACAGTTAGCAGTTAGAAGGAGGAAAGATTAAACAAGTCTTGGTAGTAGTGGACTAAGTAATTTAGTTTTGATTCAAACAAAATTTGGAGGGGTGGCAAGCTTTTATTTTTTTTGTCTGTGTTGACGAACCTCTTTCACTTGCCCCCAGATCTGTTTCTCATTGATTGAAGATATTTTCCTCCTGCTTTTTATACAAGAAGGACATGTCATTAGATTAAAAAAAAAAAAAAAAATTATTCACCTCTTCCAGCTCCTGGAATGTTCTGGTTTGGAATTTGTGAAACTGACTGAGGGAAAATTCATGCAGGAATAAACAGCACATTACGTGTTGCGATGCTAAATTCAGAATTTCATGGCAGGGCTGTACCCATTGTGCCCAGGGCAGCATCCCAACCCTCGCTGGCCATCCTGGGCTCCACAGTAAAGCAGGTGATGAATCCACTGGCAGGAGTTACTGCGGCATCATTCCAGGGCTGGAGGAGACACCTTGGGGAGCTGGCACCACAGCTTAGGGAGCATTGTCCTGACTGAGCCCACCCAGCACAGCGAGGTGGTGGATTCCCCATCCCTGGCAGTGTCCCAGGCCAGGCTGGATGGGGCTTGGAGCAGCCTGGGACAGTGGAAGGTGTCCCTGCCCATGGCAGGGGGTGGCACTGGGTGGTCCCTTCCAACCCAAACTGTGCTATGATTTTACTATCCTGGGCTGCTGCGCTACCCATTCTCTCTCAGTGCCATCTTCCCACCCTCCTAAAAGCAAAGTCTGTGATTTTTTCAGGTCAGTGGCCCTTTTTATTTTGGAGGGTGAGCTCCACAGACATCTGGGTGATGCAAGATGTTTTCCTTTGTAGGGCTCGTTACCACGCGTCTGGAGGTGGAGTGACATCATTCTCACGCTGGGGTCTGCAGCGAGCCATTGATCTTGATGTACCCTCTTTGCAGGCAGTAATGTGTGTTCTTTCCTTAGCATTTTGGGCAGGAGATGCATCATGCTGCCTGCTGGAGCCCAGGGAGGAGCATCATCAAAATGAAGGATGCCAGAGGCTTAATTGGTCTTTGAGGATCATCCCCCAGCTCGTTTTTGTCTTCAGCTCCTTTCCACTGTAGTCGTTCCCCTGGGTCTGAAGAATTGGTATGAAAAAAGAGTTTCCCATCGCAGTGAGTCTCAACTAATTTTATTCTGTGTTCTGGAGGAAACTGTGCAATATTCAATAGGCAGGAAACAGAAGAAATTGGGAAAAAGAAAGAAATCACAGGGTTATCCAGAAATTACTCTGAAAAAGCTGCTGATTTTTCAGACCAGAGCATGAAGTCCTTTGCACCTTGCTGCCCTATTTGAACCATCCCTAGGCAGTCTGGGGGCTGTAATTCTCTGCTGTTATCATTTGCTCCCACGAGGCAGAGAGCAGCTCTGTCCTGCCCAAACACTGCCAGGCTTTCTGCAGGGGCAGCGCCACCAAACAGAGGAGCCGAGGACACTGGAGGTCAGGCCTGGAGACGCTGCCTTCCTTCACCCTAATTAACAGGCTAAGCTTCCAAATGCAGCCCAAAACCAAGTGTGTGGTAGTGGGGGAGGAAGAGAGAGTTGGGACGTGTGGAGGGGTGAGTGATCCCTCTGGAATTGCCGGAGCATTCCCGCACCCACTGGAGACTGGGAGCTGTCAGCGCCGCGGCGGGCGAGATGGAGGTCGCAAACCTCTGGAGAAACATTTTGCACAGTGTGGATCCAGTAGCTGTCATCCACATCCGAGGTTTGGGAAGAGCTGTGTGCAGGGGGATGGCAGCAGCCTCGTAGCTTTTGTTTCTTTGATTGCTAACAGCAAGGCACTGCTGTTCTCTGGAGGAGAGGGGAGATGCTCGGGTTTGCATTTCTCTTCTCCCGTTACTTTTACCTGGCTTGCTTCCATCTCTGCTGCTGAGCTCTGAAGGATTTTCATGCTGTTAAAATAGAATTAGCCAGCACCAAAGCAAAGGATTTTTTTTAAAGCTTATTTAACTGCGAGACAGCAATAGGGAAATGTCACCAAACATTTGTTTGGTTCTGCCGTCAGGTTGGTGTAGCAGGGCTTTCAGATGGTTGCCCATATGTGGGGAAAACACATTTTCTGTTACTCATACTGCAAGCAGCTGTGTCTGGAAAAGGCAACCTGCAGCTCTCTTTGCTACAGGGTGCAAGGCAAAATTCATTTTCTGTGGCAGTGGCAAACTTTGGATGGGCTCTAGAAGTGTTTTGGGTAGCTGCTGGTGTAAAAGTATTCCTGCTCTGCATGGTGGCTGTTGTTTTGCTTTAGCTGCTGTGGCCCTAATGCTAAAAAAAGGCTGAATTGTCACCCTTGAGCTGTTTTGTGCAGGTCCCTCCTGCACCAGGGTTTGCAGCTGTATTGGTTGACATGTCCCCACTTTGCACAGGGGGGAGAGATATCACAGAACTCTCAAATGATTTAGATTGGAAGGAATCCAAAGCTTAAATCCCATCTTGTCCCATCTCCTGCCATGTGCAGGGACACCTCCCACTGTCCCAGGCTGCTCCAAGCCCCATCCAGCCTGGCCTGGGACACTGCCAGGGATCCAGGGGCAGCCACAGCTGCTCTGGGCACCCTGGGCCAGGGCCTGCCCACCCTCCCAGCCAGCAATTCCTAATTCCCAATGTGCCAGAATCTGTGCCTGCCCTCTGGCAGTGGGAGCCATTGCCTGGGTGCTGTCCCTGCCTGCCTTGTCCCCAGGGGCTGTGCAGCTCTCCTGGAGCCCCTGCAGGCCCTGGCAGGGGCTCTGAGGTGTCCCTGGAGCTTCTCTGGTGCAGCTGAACAGCCCCAGCTGTGCCAGGCTGGCTCCAGAGCAGAGGGGCTCCAGCCCTGGCAGCAGCTCCGTGGCCTCCTCTGGATTCACTCCAGCAGCTCCAGGTCTTTCCAGTGCTGGGGACCCCGGAGCTGCATGTGGGACTCCAGGCGGAGTCATACCGGAGCAGAGGGACAAGTCCTCTCCCTTGGCCTGCTGGCAATATCTCTTCAGGTATCCTCTGGTGTATGGGGTTGACCCTGGCTGTGTTTCAGGCACCCATCAAAGCAGCTCTCTCACTCCCCTCCGCAGCTGGACTGAGCAGAGAAAATATAATGAAGAATTCATGAGTTGAGGTAAGACCCATGAGCGATCCCTCACCAAACACCATCATGGGCAAAACAGATTCAGCATGGGAATATTATTTGAATTGATTAACAACAAAATCCAAGCAGGATAATGAGAAGTAAAAACAGACCTTAAAACACTTTCCTTCACTACTCCCTCCTCCCCCAGTGGCACAAGGAGACAGGGAATGAGGGTTATGGTCAGTTCATCACATGGTGGTGCTGCCACTGCTCGGGGAGAGGAGTTGGAGTCCTTCCCTGCCCCAGCATGTGCTTGGGCTTTTAGTGGGGTCACAGCCTCTCTCAGGCACCCCCTGCTCTGGCGTGGGCTCCTCCAGGGGCTGCAGGTGCATCTCTGCATCCCCACACCCTCCACAGGCTGCAGGGGAATCTCAGCTCGGGTGCCTGGAGCAGCTCCTGCCCCTTCTTCTCCACTGCCCTTTGTGTCTGCAGTCATTCTTCTCACTTGTTCTCAGCCCTGCTCTTCTGTGCTCACAATGAAAATTGGGCAACAACGTTTTTCTTGTTAAATCTGTTATCACAGAGGAATCACCATCACTCCTGATTTTCTTGGCCTTGGGGTCTGTCCTGGAGCTGGCTGGTGTTGGCTCTGCTGGATATGGGGGAAGCTTCTGGCAGCTCCTCACAGAAGTCACCCTGCAACTAAAAAAGCCTGGCCATGCAAACCAAATAAATCTGGTAAAGAGCATTTTCCACCCACACACCCACAGGCAGATGTGAAGCCCTCATGGACACTGAGATCTCCCATCCATCAGCCTGTGCCCTGAGCAGTGTCTTCAGGATGGTCAGGGCTTGCTCTTGCAACCTGTGCCACAGTGATCCTTCTCCAAACCAAGCAGGATCTGTGCCAAAGGAGCACATACTTGTCTGGTGAAGGAAAAAAAAAATAACCAACCCACCCTAGAGCCTATTTAGGGTGCCTGTGATTTATTTTTTTCTTTATACAGTGCAAATGGTGAGTGCCTGTGTGGCAGTACAAAGCAGGAAGGGAAATGCTGCTAAGTGCTGATTACATCTTCATGTGGGCACAGCAAGGGTTCATTCCCTAGGTCTGGGGAGAATGGTGTTTTTGTGATTCTGTAACTGGCTGCACTCAAAGACGGTAATTTGAATTTCTCTAGCCCCTAATATATATGTTATATATATGTGTTTTATATATATATATTTATTAGCCTGGATAGATCCAATGGTGAGGCTTTGGCTCACCCACCCCCCAACCCCTTGTTAGCAGGATGCTTCTGTTATCTTTGAGATGAAAGGTGCCCCAGAAATGTAAACCACCGATGAGCTGTGCTCCTTTTAATGTAAAATAGTAATAATAAATACTGTCCTGCTGTTCTCCTCATCCCTTGTCATCACAAAGCACTCCATAAATTGCACTCCAGCCTCTTGCATTCCAGCTGTTGTGCGTACCGAGATGCAGCCGTGCATGGGAATAAAAGAAATACTACCTTGGGGTCACTGCTGATGTTACCCACAGGTTAATGCAAGTGGTTTGTATTTCCCTTCACTCCCTCTTAATCCAGTCTCTGATCCACGTTGATCTGGAGGCTGAGTTCAGCCTGCAGCAGTTTATGCCTTTATCTCAGCTGAGTCCTAATGCCAGCTGGCACAGTGGCTGTCTCTCATCCCTCTGGCCTGGGCAGAGTCAGTGACCTGGTCTCTGCTCACCAGGCAGTGGATCGAGGCTCTGTGGAATCCTGGGTGTTCACCTGTCCTAAAAATGGGACAGGGCTGTGTTTTTGACAGCCTTGATTTGCTGCCTTTTCCCATGGGTTTGAAACTGCCACCTGGCACCATGTGATGCTCATTTCCCTTTGGCAGGCACTGCTCCTCTCCTCCTGGGTCTTTGCTCGGGGAGGAGTCTCAGCCATCCCTCTATCATGTTTTCCTTCTGTCAGCCGCACCTCCTTCCCATCCAGCATCCACTCAGAGGGTGAGTGTTTTGGAAGGAGGGATGAGTGTGCCTGAGCTCTGCAATGTCTCCATGGGGAGCTCCTGGCTCCTCAGAGCATCCTCTGGCTCCCTGATTGTCCTTCCTTCCTCATCCTCATGCTTTTGGCCTGGGAGTGAACATCAGCCAGTAAGTCAGAAGCTGTCTTGGCTCACGCACAACAGTTGAAATTCCCCAAGTGAAATTCATTTTTTAATTTCGTTAGACATCCAAAACTCTTTCCTAGCACTGAACCAAATTACTATCTTGGAATCATAAAATGGTTTGGTTTGTGAAGACCATCTAGTCTGCTTGTAATGGGCAGGAACATATTCCATTAGACAAAGATGCTAAGAGCCCCATCCCACCAGGACCTGAATGTTTCCAGGGATGGGACAGCCACCTTCTTTGGGGTCTTCTTTCTCCTCCAAAAGGGGAAGGCTAAAGATTTAGTTTATGCTCAGCTGCAAACTGGCGTCCACACTCATTTTCTGGGGCTCAGGCATATCCAAATTATCCAAATTCAGACTGGGCTCCCGTGACCTGGGCACAGCCTGGGGGGCGATAACCTCCATCACGAAGGTCCAGTCCAGCAGCCTGGGTTATTTTAAAGCAGGTAAGTGGAAGAGCCCACTGAGATAAATGCTCAGGTAATCACACAGGTCCAAACTGTGAAACCACCTTATGTCATCAAAGCAATTTGAAAATCAATTTGATGTCTGGCAGGGAGGCAGACACGTCGGGTCCCTTCGGCGTTCATTAGCATTCAGGTGGCAGCACTCTGCCAAAGCTGCTTTTTCTGGGAAAGCTATTGAAAAAAAATTAAAGGAGAGGGAAAAATTAAAATTAGGCATTAACCATAATTTCCTCTCATTAAAGGTAACAACAGCCCCAGCACCAGTCTGGAATGGGGCTGGCTGATGGGTTTTCAAGACGGGGAAACAGAGTGCACACCATAGAAGTGAAGTGATGATCAAATAAGAAAGCAAATGAGGCTCCCCCCTCGTTTTTAACAAAGGCAGGAGCGGGGCCAGTGGCAGAGTGGTTTAACTGAGCAGTTAGAAAATTGGAGGTCAAAGCCTGACATGGCTATTGATGAATTGAGGGTGTTGGAAGAAGAGTAGCAGACATCACGAGTGGGCTGTAGGGACTGAAACATGAAGCAAGATTAAAAGAAGTTAAGTACCTGGAGGTGGTGTGGCTGTGCAGCAGTGAGGTGAACCATAATTACAGTCACCACATGCTGCAGACTGGAGAGAGACCAAGGGAGAGAGGATCAGAGTGGGGTAAGGCAGAGGAAGGGGGGGAAGATTCAGGGTTTTGAATCTCTTTGTTCCAGATGTGCTTGGGCAGGTTGTGTGGTGCAGCACCTGCTGGTCACCTCTTTTTTTGCCATCTCCTCCTGACTTTGTTCTAGTTCATGCCCTGATGTTTCCCATGCAGCCTCAGGTCATTAATGAAGGGCTGGACTGTGCTCTGCTGTCTGAGGATGACACTGGGGCAACCTCCTGTAAAGCATCCTCATGGATATGGAGTTCAGTGCTTGAAGGAGCTAATCCTTTGAAGCTCCGGCCTGGTGATTCATACCATGTGGGACATTCTGGGCAGGGTGCTGGGATGGAGCTTAGGGTTGCTAGCAGCTCTCAGGAGGGGGTTCCTGCCTGTAATTGTCAGGTGTCAGGCTCCCCTTGCAGCTTTCCATGCAGTGGTGTCACTTAGTTGCTCTCACTTGATGAGGTCCCTTGTTTTCATGCAGACTTTATGAGCTTCATGTATTCCAATCATCATGCCTCCCTTTGAAACTAGAGTAGAGATGATGCCCTGGGCAGGTGATGTACTGGAAATTGTAGGTGCAGAGACTTGCATGCATTTTTTTTATTAAGCTCTGTGGTTTAAAAAGGCAAGCTCTAAATGAATCCCTAACGACTGTGACTGCAAAATTATCTCCATGAATCCAAGCGTAGCAGCACCTCCCTCAGTCTGCAGGTAGCCTGAGACAGTAAAATAATGGGTGAGCACTTCTGCCTCTTACCAGATGCTTCAGGGAGCTCAGCTTGGTGACTTTGCCTTGATTGGTCTTGATTAACTTTCCCCCTGATGATTATTTTGGTGCCTTAAGTGACAAAGGAAATGGACTAAGGGGTGTCATGGAGGTTGTTACATTTAAGGTTCCTTCCAACCCAGACAATTCTCGGTTTCTATGTCCCAAATCTCCCAAAGCCTGCTAGCACCATACTTTTCCATGCTTGCACTGATTGCATGATCAATTAATTGATTGAAGCCATGTTTGCATGTAACATTTTTCATCTGTCTTCTCAAGGAAACAAATCTGAGCCCTGGCTCTTTCTCTGTCCCATCAGTAATTCTTGAACCATGAAGTGGGTAAGGGTCAGGTTTGTTGGAGGACTAGGAATAATTCAAAGTGCCTAGGTTTCTTCAGAATGGATATCTTGCCAGAGACCCTAATGATCTGAGTGAGGAAACATCTGCAGTGATATGAGACACACCAGTGATGGCAGAGCCACGCAATGTCGTTGCCACCCAGCTGCAGATGGGTGGATGCTTTTAAACAAATTAATCCTGAGGGTGCCTGCAATCTCCGTGCAGCCAGACACTCCTGGGATAAATCCTGGACCTAATTCCGAGCTGTCTGGCATCTTATGTAGTCATCCAGCTTCCGCAGAGCAGGGACAGGGAGCAGCCTCCCTGGTGTTTGACTGCGAGGCACTGAGGGACTGGACCTTTTGCTTGTGTCTGAGAGGGCAGACGAGAGTCTTGGAGCCAATTAAAAAGCACAGCAACTTGTGAGTTTGTTAGACATGACTAAGGGCTGCTCGGGTTAATGGAAAAGTTGAGCAGAGCTTAATTGTTCCTGCATAAAGAGCACATGGAGGAGCACGGAGGGAATGTGTATAAGGTGTAGCTTTGTAGGGTGGGAGGGAGTAGATAAGCCAGCATCACTTTAGGAAAAGTATGAAACCAGGACTCAGAAGCTTTTATTGTGAGGGCTGTTGGTGCCAGAGCAGCTGCAGCAGGGAGCTGGCCTGGGATGCTGTGGTTCAAATCTTTCTTTTTTTTAACACATTTACTTTATGTGGGGGGTTTTTGTGCCAAATGAGATACCATGTGCTGGTGACAATCTTGCTGTGTGCCGTGTGGCTGGCACGGAGCCCGTGTGTAAGTGCTGGTGGGTGGGAGTTTGTGTGTGTGCCTGCAGACCCCTGAGTGCTGCAGGACACGTGGGCTGAGCCACAGGTCCCCAGGGCTGACATGGAACTTGGGCAGTGGCACAGAGAAGGCCACTACTGTGGTTTCCCAATGTCTTCTCCAGCCATCCTAGGATCCTACAATAGTTTGTGTTGGAAGGGATCTTAAGGATCACGTGGTTCACTGTACCCTGCCATGGGTAGGGACACCTTCAGCTAGACCAGGTTGCAGTGACAGAGCCCAAGGGTGGAAGGTGAGGGGTGGGCAGCCTTCAGATCTCTCAGCAAAGCCTCTTCCCTCCTCCTCAGCCACTCCATCCCATGAAAAGATGTGTTTGTGCCTCCCAGCTTACTATTAAACCCTTGGTCTCCATGACCAGCCCCACCTTTTTGCTTGCGCATCACTTGCTGATTTGTTTTGCAGCTATTTGGGAGGGTGAGAGAAGGGGCAAAGAAGAGAGAAGGGGTTGTGAAAGGCATCAGAGTTGTTGGAGTGAGTGCTGAGATCCCTGCTGTTGCCCTGAGGGGAGACAGGGACACCAGGCTGAGCGTGGGGAGCCCCAGCCAGCATCCACATCCCTCCATCGCAGCTGTGAGGAGTCAAGGAGAGTTTAGTAAGTGTTGCATCAGCACAGAAAAACATACTTGATGCAGAAACATTGTGAGGTGAAATAAAAATTTTATGCGTCTTTTCTTTTTCTCTCTCCCTCCTTTACGCCTCGGCAGCACACACTGAAGTTGCCTGGGTGGATCTGGTCTCTGCACTCGGGTCATTTTATGACTGTTCTTGCTGTTTTCATGGGAGTCAAGTGATTTATGTGCATCTTTGCAGATCTGGGCCTTTAGCTAATATCGAAGTGCACACCCACGCATGCCACTATGGCAACATCTAATAACCCCAGTGTAGAAAAATATTTCCTTTTCATTGTAGCAGTTAAGCTGGAATTTCTGAGAGGACTGATGGCATGAAGTGCCGAACTCCCACCTAGGTAAATAAGAGTTGAGCGTGTTATTCTTTCCAATTCCCTTTTTGACGAACTCCTTGGAGCGTGTCTCTGCTGATGGTGGATTGTGTGGGGAGAGGAGGCAGCTGGAGCCTGGGTGGCTTCTTCACAGCCATTCCTGCTGGTACTTTGGAGCATTTAGGCACCACCCCAGAGCTCCTGTGCTGGGAAAAGCCATCTTGCCAGTGCTGTGCAGAGCAGGGTGGTGCTGGATGAGGAGGGTGCTGAGATCTGTCCCCAGCTTTCCTCGATAACTGACTCACCCAGTGTGACTGCAGCACTTGAACTCTATTTTGGCAGCTCTGGATCCTAACCCTGCTGCCTTCAAGGGCAACATCTTCCCTAGAAGAGGCTTGCACTGTGGTGATGATGGTGAGATCCCTTCTGGTCCTAGGCTGGGCTCCTGGTCCTCAGCAATCAGGTGCCAAATGCTCAATGTGCTCCACTGGTGCTGGTTTGGTACCAGGATTTAGGATCTAGCAGAAGCATTTGGCCCCAGAATGTTCCCTCTCCCTGGGTCGCGCTGAGGGATGTTATGTGTGGATACCTGGAGGAGATCCCTGAAGGTGTTTTGAAGCCAGGGGGAGAGAGGGGAGGAATTAAATAAAAATAAGAGAATGTTTGTCCCCCGCCATAGCCAGCAAAGTGGGATTAATGAAATTCTGCAGAGGGCAGAGGGAGGGCAAGGACCCAGTCAGCAAAAATGGATCTGGATGGCTGTAACATAAATAGGGAGGGGGTGGAGGAAGCTGGAGACACTGCCCTGCAGAATTAGCTGGACACTGACTGTATTTGAAGCCCCTTCCAGCCTCAAAGGCCCTCATTCAGTGCCCACTTTGTTTCAACAATTAGAAAGAGGAAAGAGCATCTGTCATGCAAATTGTATGGTAGGACAGATGCCCAGTGTGAGGTCCTGCACTGGCAACCAGTGGTTCAAAACAAACAAACAAAAATGTCCTTTTCAGTCAAGAGATCTGCTGTTGGGCTGTCTCCAAATGCCTGTACATTGACAGAGTAAGGTTTTTTCCTCAGGGTGTCCCTCCAGAGCTGGGCTGTGCAGTGAGAAAAGCTGCTCTGCTGTGTGCATCATGAGTTAATTACCAACTTCTAATCACATCTGGTGTGGCTGTCTCACAGGCCATGTCCTGTCTGTCACTGTGACGTGGTGAAACCTGGTGAAAAAGCTCATTGTTCTGGGTTCTCCAGAGCAGCCTTGGCTGCCTCATCCCTGGAAGTGTCCAGGGCTGGCTTGGATTGGAGCAGCCTGGGATAGTGGAAGGTGTCCCTGCCTATAGAAGGGGGTTGGACAGGATCATCCTTAAGGTCCCTCCCAACCCAAACCATTCTGTGATTTTCTGTTAAGGAATTCCTGCAAACAGTTCTGGAGTGCTTTGGAGGAGAGTCATGGAACAGTTTGGGTTGGAGGGAATCTTCCAGACCATCTAGTTTCAATCCCCCTGTCATGGGCAGGGACATCTTCAACAACATCAGGTTGCTCAAATGCCCATCCAGCCTGGCTTTGGGTGTTCCCAGGGTGGGATGTGAACCATTTCTCTGGGCAGCTTGTTCCTGAGGGTGGGTTGGGCAGCAGAATTCCAAAGGCTAATCTGATGCCCTTAAGTCCATGGTGATGCTCCTTCTTTGCCACTGGATAAATGTCAGCTCCTGTTACAGAGTGCAGGAGGAGAAGAGATCCCAGATGGCCTCTCAGTTTGAAATGTCAGATGGATAGGAAAAATGGCTTTTCCCTCCTACATACTCCTCTCATATAGGGATTGATGCAGCTGGGGGCAAAGCCACAACAGCATCTTGTCTTAATTCCGGGGCACCTCCCTGTCCCCCTGTGAGAGGGGTGGAAAAGATGGGAGTTTCTGCTCACAGAATGCCTGAAGAGAAATATTTTCAAATTTTCTTAAGATATATGATAAAAACAGACTTTTGGGGTCCATACTGCTGAAGCATCAGTGACAGGGAGCACTGCTGGAAGTGGAGGCAGGATTTCATGGGAGAGCGTGGGCTTGGTGGATGCTTTCACACTTTAGTCCAAGGCAAGACCCAGTGGTGGCTCCCATTTGGAGCATGTGGACCCTCATGGAGTGGGCTGTGGATTATCCTCCTCTCAGATGTTAGGATTGCTGGGGGGAACAACCCTTCTGATGAAATAAAGAGAAAATGAGGAGATGACTCTCCAAACAAGTTATGTAGGCGCTTGCTTGGAAAGCAAACGACTGATTTCTCCTCTTGAGGGTTTTCAGATGCTCCTCTGCGTTCAGCTTTGCTGGACAGTTTACAGGAAAATGCTGAGGAGGACGAAATTTCCTATTCATCCCTCTCAGTTCACTGCCTGAAGCTCGAGGAAGGCTCCCTGGCAGGTCAGTGGCAGCTCCTGCAGTAGCGTGATGGGCTCATTTCCCTTTCCCCCAGCCCCGTCTCCAGGCCCTGCTGTCACAGTGCAGCTGTGCCAGTGGCAAAGTGCAGATGCTCATTTTTTTTTATTTATTTTTTTTTACGAGCTGGCCGAGCCCTGTGCCGCCCCCCAGCCTTGGCAGAGGAGGCTGCAGCTCCACGCACGGCATCTGCCGGATTGCCCGGGGGGCTGGCAGGCTATGAAAGGGAGCTGCGGGGCCAGGCGGGACTGGATGTGGCCTCGGCAGCGCTTGGGAGCAGATCCCGGCTTTTTTCCCTCCTTCCCCCGTGTCTGTTTGTGTTGGATGTCCCGGCAAATCGTGCCCTCTGCAGATGGGCTTTGACCTTGGCCGCCACCCAGGCTCGCTCTGCTGGGGCAGGTAGAGATGGGATGGATTCACAGCCTTTGCTCGGCCCGTGGAGCATTTTCTAAATATGAGGTCTGATTTATGCCTGGTAACTACCTTTTTCCACTGTAAGGAAAAAAAATAAAAAAATTGGTAATTTATTTTCCCAGGGTTGTGGGAAACTGCACTTACTTGAGCTTGAGGTAACTTCAGCTGAGCTTGTTGAAATCTCTGATACGTCCCAAGGCTCCTGAGTTCAGAAAATAAAAATAAAACAGGGCTAACAATCCCAGTGTGCGCCATGAAAGACAGAATGGGGCAGATAGCAGGAGTTTGGGGAGTTTTTTATCTTGTACATGGATGTGCTGGATGGAAAATAAATGCACTACAACTTTAAGGCTTTGCCTGCAGCTAAATATAAGGGTGTGCTGGCTCCACCCTGCTGCTCTGTTAGGGATACAGGCATTTATTTTTCTGGGGTGGGTTTTTGCTTTATTTTTTTCCCTTCTCTTTTATTTTTTTTATTTTTTTGGGTGAATCTCCACCGTGAAATAACCGACAGTTTAAGCGCGTGGTCCTGGAGCGTGCAGGAGAGCTCCCTCCTAACGCCCTCCCCATGGAAAGTTAAAGGATTGGGACTTGACCAAATTTCAACTTTCATGTAAGTGCTGCGTGCTGTTGTCTGATCGGGAGATGAGGATGGCAGGGATGAAGTCTTAAGGCAGCAATCTACTGTTTTAATCTGACTTTCCTGAGCCCCCAGCCTGCTTGGTGTTAAGCCAACAGCCAGGTTAGCCTGGGGAAGCTGAGCTTTGTGGCTTGGGGATGGTCAGCCCTGAGGGGATGACTATTATTTTCCTAAATTTTTTTGTTTTAATTTTAGGTGAAAGCTCTGTTGCTGTTGTTAAAACTCAGAGAGGTGGTGGCAGGGTGTGTTTTCAGTCAGCGTTTGCTCAGCCTAAACTTATTTTTTCCTGACTTTCTGTTTGGGAAAGAGAAGCCAGTTTAATCTCCATTTTCTATAATCATCTGCTTATTTTATTAGCTTTTTCCAAAAGGCTGTATTTCCCCCGATGCCTGGCCACCTGTTTTCTATGAGCTGCTGAAGGTCCGAGCTCTTGCTCCGCGTGTGCAGAGCAGATTTCTTTCAACAAGCCAAAAGAAACGACACAGCTATAGACTAAAAAGGGCAAAAAACCCCACATGCTGTGCTATTTTGGTAGTAGCAAATTATGCGTCCTACAAATTACCATTGGTTATGAACATTGTCCGTCTGTCTGGGCGACAATGTCCCGCTTTCAGACCACTGCTAATGCGTTTAGAATTAGGGTAATACTCATTGAACTCCAAAGCGGCTCCTCTTTTCTTCGCCCTGATTTATTCCTACCAGCAAATGTCACATGCAAGTGGAAGTTTTATGGCTGGATAATTCACAGCCTGTTGGGCATCTTATTAGGAAGGGCTCGGACTTTTAAAAAAAGTGACTTGAGGTTGTTCTTTTAGTGTTGGGAAAGTATCGATTCCCGAAGTTTTCTTGCTTGCTGACTTTCTTTTTCAATTTTTTTTCTTTTCTTAACCTCGCCCTTTTTATTTTTTACTTTTTGCTCTCCCTTTCTGTTTCCCTCTTTGTTTTCTCATCCCTTTTTTATCCCCCTTTCTTTCACCCCATTTTCTTTTCCCTCTTTTCTTGTCTCCCCTTTTATTTCACCCCTTTTCTTTTCCCCTTTTCCTTTCCCTCTTTTCTTCCCCCTTCCCACTCTTTCTTTCTTTCTTTCTTCCTTTCTTCCTTTCTTCCTTTCTTCCTTTCTTCCTTTCCTTTCTTTTTCTTTCTTTTCTTTCTTTTCTTTCTTCTTCTTTCTTCTTCTTTCTTCTTCTTTCTTCTTCTTTCTCTCTTTCTTTCTTTTTCTTTCTTTCTTTCTCTCTCTTTCCCTCTCTCTCTCTTTCTTTCTCTCTCTCTTTTAATCTTTCCCTCTTTCTCTCTCTTTCTCTCTCTTTCTCTCTCTTTCTCTCTCTTTCTCTCTCTTTCTCTCTCTTTCTCTCCTGTTTTTTTTTTTTTTTTTCAATTTTCCCTTCATTTTGCTTCCTATTTTTTTGTTTATCTTATTTTCTCTGTTCTTTCCTTTTCCTTCTTTCCAGTGGAGCACAAATTGAACTGAGGGCTGGCTCACCTTTCCATCTGAGCTTCATGAACATCAGCTCTGAAATATGACTCCAAATCCACAGCGAGGACTGTGATACTATAAGAAATAGATGTAACACTGTAAGAAATGGATGAGGATTGCAAATAATGATTTTCCCACTACAGTATCACAAGCATATTCACCATTTCATTTGCCTTTCAGAGGTGGTTCAGGCCCACATCTTGACCTGTGGCTGGTCTTTTTGGGCAGTGTAGAGTGAATACCCTAAGCAGATATTTCCAGATGTGACATTGCATGGGGGTTCCTGGGCAGGGCTGGGAGTAGGGTGAAGCCTCTGGTGCTCCAGCTCAGTGATGGGGTGTCTGTGTGTGCTGGGTGAATCCCAGCACAGGAATACCCAGCTTTGTCCTCTCCTACAAGTCCTCTCTGGACCAGAGTGTCCCCTGCAGCCACGCCAAGGGCAGGTTATGCCCTTTCCAGCTGTGAGGCTTGAGAACAGATGGTGTCTTGTTCCACTTTCACACCACCCCTGCCTTCCTTTCCAGTTTTCCTGAGTCACCTTTTTCACAAAAGGGATTGAAAGGAAGAGACTGGCATGTCCACGGGGGCAGTAGCTTTTTCCCTCCCGTGCTGCCTGGCACATTGCAGTTGCAGAGTGTCTGGTAGGGGTTTCTGCAGCCTCTCTGCCCAGCGTGTCCCTGCTTCTCCTCTCGGGGTTTTCCATGCTGGTTGTCTGTGCCAAGCAGGAGACAGGAGGTGAGCTGCTTTGGACTGTCTGGGGGGAAAACAGTGCTGTGGCCTCGTTTTGTGTCAGATGGATTCAGGCATTGCTCCACAATTAATTCAAAGACTGATTCCTTCCTTCTCTTCCTCTCCCTCTTCTTTCTCTCCTCCTCATCCTCCTCTGCTTCCTCTCCTTTGGTGCTTCCTTTCCTTCTCCTCCTCTCCTTTTTCTCCTTCTCATTTTCTGCCTTCTCCACCCTTCCTTCCTCTCCACCTTTTCCTTCTTTCCCTCCTTTTTTCCCCTTTCCTTCCCCTCCTTCCTCTCCTTCTCCTGCCTTTCTCTCATTCTTTCCTCTCCTTCCTTCTCTCCTTCCTCCTACTCCACCTCTGTCACAACCACTACCACATGCTTGTGCTGCTGCAGGATCCAGATGCTGCACAAATCCAGAGCAACATTCCCAGCTCTGACAGTCCACAGCCCTTATCCCATGCCAGAGCTCTCTCCCCCTTGCACTGCAGTGGCAGCTCTTGTAGAATTTGGGAGACCCCAGAGCATCCCAGCAGAGGGCTGGTGCTGTGGGACCCCAGGAGCACTTTTGAAGGCTCCTCCCTTCAGGTCCCAGGGGTGTTTGTTGCCAGGATCAGTCCCATTGTCACCCTCCAGTTGCTGCTGGGGTGGCCAAACAGGACAGCAGCCTTTTATCTCCTGGTTTACACCCGTGGGTACAAGAAAGGTATGAAACCCCATGATTATGAAGGTGCTTTCAGAGGGCTCCTTGCACAGGGACCCATTTTCTACAGTCCTCTATCCCCTGCAGGATGAGGGCAGGGCTGGCTGGGCTGCATCCTCAGATGTTCAGGAGCTGCTCTGGTTGGTGTTTCAGGTCATAAAACCCAAGTGCTGTGCCTGGACAGACAAATTGCTGCCACAGCATAAACAAATCTATAGAGCCCAGGCAGCCAGCAAATTCACCATGTGCAACGTGTGTGTCCCTCTGCCCCTCTTGTGCTTTCCTGTCCAAGCTGAGAATGGCTTGAGCATTGAAGGAAAATCCTGTGGGGAGGGGCTGAAGGAACTGGGGGGGGCTGAGCCTGGAGCAAAGGAAGCTCAGGGGGGACCTTGTGGCTCTGCACAGCTCCTGACAGGAGGGGACAGCCGGGGCTCTGCTCCCAGGGAACAGGGACAGGAGGAGAGGACATAGGCTGCGCCAGGGAATGCTCAGGTTGGACATGAGGAATTTTTTCACACAACCGGTGGTTAAAAATTGGAAGAGGCTTCCCAGGGAGGTGTTGGAGTCCCCATCCCTGGAGGTGTCCAAGGAAGGCCTGGAAAGGGCCCTCAGTGCTCAGGGCTGGTGACAAGGTGGGGATCAGGCACAGCTTGGACTCCATGGTCTTGGAACTCTTTTTCAACCAAGATGATTCTGTGATTCTCTGATTGCTGCCCTCTGGAGAGGGAGAGAGATGATGTGTATCACAGGCAGGTGGCTGTTACTTACAGTGAGCCCCGCATGGAGCTGGGACTGGCATGAGGTGGCACTAAAGCTTTGTCAGAGCCTTTGTCATTCCATCTGCGTCGGGCCCCTGGAGCAGGAGTGAATCTGCTGTCCTCCAGGTGGTTTTGCAGGAGCTATGTAATGATTGCTGGACTGTGGATGTGCAAATCCCTCCTTGCAGGTCCCTGAACCTGTGGCAGTGGGTAGGAATTAAAGGCTGTTTCTGCTGAAGGATTGATGAGCTGTGGCTGACGCTGCTCTTTTGTACACCTTTTCCATCCCCTGATGGGTAGGGTGCAGTGGCCACTGGCAAACTGAGCAAAAGCTCTTCAGAGCACTGAAAAGGGCTGTGTCTGTGTGTCTATGGGCTGCAGAGGGGCAATGCACACCCACTTGGGGGCTAGCAGTGCTTAGAAATGGAGGTTTTCCTTTGGAAGCCTGCGTGAGCACCATTTCCCGGGAACTGCCTAATTTAAATCATCTTTGCTCTGTTTTGTCCTATCCATTATTTTCAGCTGTCAACATTAAGTGCCACAAAGACCCTGTAATAGGCTTCTTTCTGCTTCCCTCTAATAATCCCAGAAACAGTCACTGGGCCCTTTGTCTGGGGCTCTGTGATGGCTCTCAGTGTTCAATTTGCTGGAGAGGAACCACTTTGTGGAACAGTAGGACAATCAGTGAGGCAGTGGCTCGAGTGCTGCCATCCTCCCTTTGAAGAGGCAGGAGAGGAGTGAGATGGAATTGTGTTTTGCCCATCATGGTTAATGACTTCTAAGAAAAGCTTCAGTGGCAGCTCAACAAAAGTGGTCCTGGCTTGCAAAAATAGATGCATTTAATTTGCCCCAGAAGTTGTTGGGGTTCAGAGTGATCCTTGGAGCTGAATGAGAACAGTGAGATCTGGTGGTCAGGTCTGGGTTAGGACTCGGAGTCCGTGTCCAGCAGGAGGGTCCAAGCCTTGTATGTCATGGCCAGGATGAAATGCAGCAGAGGTGAGTGTTGCCAGAATTCCTTGGCTTTTTTAGGCGTTGGTAGGACCCAGTGAAAGGTCTTTACACTGATACCAGGTCCTCTAAAGAAGAGGTGAAAAATGAAACAGCAGGGTCCCGTCAATGCTGTGGATCCATCTTTGGCAGTCCTGAACTACACAGACATTTCTTACATGTCCTCAGGGATGCCTGCTTGGGCTGGGGGTGAACCAGGAGGCTTCTTGAGGGCTCTTTCAGTATTTGGATGCTTCAGACTTTATCTCTTCCTTGGGTTGTGTAAGGCATCCCATTCCTAACTCAGCATAGATTGAGGAAACTCTACCTTGGTTTCTTACTCCTCGTCTTTTACTGAAGTGGAGGAACAGGAAGTGCCTCCATTGCATGAAATATCTCAAGACATCCAGTGTTCCATGTGATTCTATACAGATTTTGTGCTAAGTTTTCCTTATCTTACTTGTGCTGCTGCCCTCAGCCGTGCCCATCTCCCGCCCCTTCTGCCATCAGTTCTTGCTCCAGGTCTGCCCTCCCAGTATGGGGGACTCTGTTTCAAAACTATGCTTCAAAATTTCTGCTTCACAAATTCCTCTTGTCCTCCCAGTCCGAGGGAGTCTGATTCAAAATTCTTCTTCAAAATTTCTGCTTCAAAAATTCCCCTTGTCAAGGGATCAGCTCAAGGCAGCTAAAAGTGCCCAGATTACAACTAAAAGTACCCTAACAGTGCTGCACTGGGGATTAAAAGGCTGTTTGTCTTCACTGGTCAAGAATGGCTCTGTAACAACCTTCTTCCAGAGATTTTAGGGAGAGTAAAGGTGTGAGGATGGAGCTTGGTGTGTTTTTGAGGAGCTCCTCCATGCACTGCCTGTCATACCTTTTTTGCTCAGCCCTCTTGGTCCTGGATGGGAAAGGTACCAAGATGGAGGGAGTCAGGGATGGCTCAGAAAGCAGGTGAAGAAAACTAATAATTCAGCTTTTTTATAAGTGCATAAAATAGCTATTATGATGGGAACATAAATAATAAGGAGAAAAAGAAGTTTCCAAGTAAGTGTTGCAAGAAATAACTTGGATTTTTAAATTTGAGCTGTGCATGCAGAAGCACAGGATGGTTTCTTCTGAGTCTATTTATCCTGAAACTTAATTCTTACAGGGACCATTGTCGGGGTTTGGTTGTTTGTTTTTTTTTTTTTTTTTTTTTTTTTTTGCATTGGTTTTATGTTGACTAGTGCTACATTTAATCTGCCACCACTCTGCTCAGACCCTTTGCCTGCTGCTTGGCTTTCTTGAGTCCTGCTGGAGTGTCTGATGGGTTTTTGTGGCCTCAAAGCCTTATTCCACTCCGTGCTAAGACAGCAGCTTTAGGAATTAAAAACGAGTTCAAAAATGCCATTAAAGAAAAGCTGTTGGTGTGACATGATTTTTCCTCAGTCCCATATGGCTTGGGGGTCCTAGGCTCATTAAAAAACCCACTTAAAGTGTGCTCTGCCTCACAAATGTCCCACAAATATCCCCTTGATGTTAGCATGGCCCACAGCTACACCTGGGTGCTTCCCATGAAGTCCCAGGTCTGTAGTTGGGTGGAAAGCTAAAAATCCAAGGAAAACTGTCATGACAAAATCCAGGCTTGTTTTAGCCCGTTTGGTTGTGGAAAGAAAAGTTGCAAACTGGACCTCTGAGCAATCCCAAAGGAAAAGAAAAACAATGTGTTAGAAGGAGGAAAAATAAACCCAAAAAGAGCTGTAAGTGTTGAAGGCAGTGTCATGAGCTTGGGATGGCGTGAGCACTCAGCTCTGGCCAGGGCTGGCAGTAAAGCTGAAGCTGTGGTCGAGGAGAGAACTCGCCCTTGGGCTCTTCCTTGGAGTCAAGGAAGGTGGATTGTTTTCCAGCAATGAAATTTCCTATTGAAAAATTGAATGTTTCCTTCTCTCCCTTGTGAATGGGATGCCCGGGAAGCGAAGCATGCTGGTTCCAATTACCAGCACAGCCAGCCCAGGTGCTGCAGTCAGTCAGGAATTTATACCTTTTCATACGTTCTAGAAAAGATAAAAACTTTTTTATGATTATTATTTTTTTATTCTTTTCTCTTTTTCGATGTATGTAATGAATTCAAAGCGGGAGCCCAGCCAGACTGCTTTTGATTTGTTCCCATATTAATGTTTTATGTCTGAATATGTGCCTGGTCACTCAAATAAGTCAAACTTGCTACTGCAGTTGAGCCCAAAAATATGGTCCCCAGTCAATGCAGGCTCATTGATAGGGCTGGAGCCCCTCTCCTGTGCAGACAGTCTGGGAGAGCTGGGATTGTTCAGCCTGGAGAAAAGAAGGCTCTAAGATCTCTCCAGAGATCTTATTGTGGCCTTTCAATACTTAAAGGAGGCATACAAGAGAAAAAAAAAAAGAGTTTTTAGTAGATAGAACAAAGGGTGATGGTTTTAAAGTGAAGAAGGGAATGACTAGAATCTAGGAATTCAGACTAGATGTAGGGAAGAAATTTTTTGCTGTGAGGATGGTGAGGCCCTGGCACAGGCTGCTCAGAGAAATGGTGGGTGCCCCATCCCTGGAAGTGTCCAAGGTTAGTCTGGACAGGGTCTGGAGCAACCTGGGACAGTGCAAGATGTCCAAAATCCCTTCTCCCCAGGCCTTTCCCTGCCTGGCTGGGCAAGGTGGATGGCCTGATTTACAGGCAGTGCTGGCTGGAGCTGGTGTGAGCTGTGACTGCAGATGGGCCCGCAGGCCCCAGCTTTGCATGATGCCTTCTGCAGATACCTGGCAGAGCACAAAGGCCCCGTTAAGGCAGCCAGTTTGACTGCAAGTGCACACCCCTTCCAGAGCACAATTGGCTAAGTGGTGCTCCAGGACCAGGCTGCTGCACCCCCACGTTCCAGTTGATATTTAAAATAGGAGCATACATCTCTGGCATTGTTTCCATCCAGGATTGCCTACAGCTCTTCAGGCAGGATCATCCCTACTTTCCTACAGGGTTACACAAAGCCTCCACAGAGGCAAAACCTGCCCTGCAGTCTGAGAGAAGGGGTAGCAGGCAGATAATGGAATCTGAGTCCTTTACAATGGGAAAAAGATCTTTGAGTCCAGCCATTCTCCCAGCTCTGCCAAGGCCATCCCTAACCCATGTCTCGACACAGCTTTTAAACCCCTCCAGGGATGGGGACTTCACCACTGCCATGAGCACCCTGTGTCAGGGCTAGGCAACACTTTTCGCTAAGAAATTTCTCCCAATATCCCATGTAAACCTGCCCTGGTGCAATTGGAGGCCTTTCCCTCTCATCCTGACCCTTGTTCTCTGGGAGCAGAGCCCATTCCCAGCCTGGCTGCGCCCTCCTGTCAGGGAGCTGTGGGGAGAGAAGGTCTGTCTCCTCTCAGACTTCTTTTCTCCAGGAGTAACTGGCTGGAGGAGAATGAAAGGATACACAAAGCAGCTTACAATGTATGGAAATGTTGCATATAGATGTGTGTGAGTGCAGGAGATTCCCGTTGTACGGTTGTGTTACCGGGAGTACACGGTCATTAGGAGTGAGCTGGAGTGGGAACACCTGCAGGGCCAGAGTTAAGGGTGATTATGCAGCCCAGCCCTGGCTTTTCTTCACTTTGGAGAGCTGCACAGCATAATTTCATCATGGGTTTATATACAGCTAATTGGCATATAGTTTGATATGCAAATAAAACCATATAAATATCAAGAGAAAGACCTAAAGCTGTGCTTTCCACTGTCATGCTACAGTCCTTGCTTTTCTGGTCAGTCTAATCTACTCTATTGCTCCTTTCATCATCTTGTGTTTTGAAAGCATGATATCTCTTTCAAAGAACATCTGTCAGACGTATATTAATTAGTTAATTTTTCTGCATGGAATGTAAACACGAGGGTGGAGAAGCCAAAGCCCTGAGGATCCAATGAGGTGTGTGGCCAAGTAATTATTTTGGAGTAATGCAGAGATGTGGCCTGTGCTCAGTCTATGAAGGCTAGAAACAGGTTTACTAACAGATATAGTCAGTTTATGCTAAAGACTGAAGTGAAATTGTCGTGATGTGGGCACTGGAGCCTGTGTCACAGACACACCATGGAGATGGGATTTCCAAACTGAGCTTTCTAAGCCAAAGATGCTACTGGCAGTGGTGCTGAAGTATGTTTAAATTCAGTTTTTAATTAAGAATATTAAGTTTCAGTAGTTCAAGACTGGAAGATGGCATGGAGAGAGCCAGTATTTTTATGTTGAAGGAAAATTTAAGGTGTAAATTTGTTAGCTGGTAGCACCAATTTTCACTCCTGACTCGGGGCTGCCTGGATGCTTCTCATGTGGTTCACAATGAGAACCAGATTTACTGGGATTTTTGTGTTTTGATCTTGGGTGAATGGCTTTTGCTGTGAGTCTTCAATCAGATGTATTTCGCGTGATAACAAGAAATAGGTTTTTGTGTGAGGGGACTGTGACGTGGTGTACAAGCACAGCAGTTGGGCTGGAGAGGAGCTTGGTGTGCAGTTCTGGGGCCAGATGCAGTGCTGGCAGTAGGGCAGAGGGGTGAGTTGAGGCAGGGCCATGCACACGTAGGTGCTGTACAGGAATTCCCAGGGGGTTCCCCAATCCCAGAACACATCACTGGCACTGGAGCATGTCTTGCCATTGGGGACATTCAGAAATCCTGCTAAGGCAGGGTCCTCTCTGTCAAATCCCTCCTTGGACCTCTGGCTCTCTTGGCTGAGGTGTTCCCAGGCTCACTGGTGGTCACTGAGCTGGGTTCCTATTTCTGACCCGATGTGGGACAGCTGCCCCTCTATTCTTGACAGCAAGGCTCTTCCCTTTGGCATGAAACAAACTGCAGTGTCCTTTCAGCAGCATGAATTTTGGATTTTTGCAGGTTTTACCAAAGCAGTGTTTAACTTCTACCATCTGTCTTTACCACTTCTGCCTTTCCTTACGTGTCTTTTTATATTTTTTTCTTTTTTTATTTGCTTCCTGGCTTCCAGTCCACTTGGTAATGTGTTCAGTGTGGACTATTAATATATCCCAACAGAAGCAATTCTACTTATGTTTTCCTTTTGGAGTAAGGATTAAGGAGTATCCCTTAGCCCTTCTTTTGCCCACTTTTTCAGTTTTTTTTTTTCTTTTTTCCATCCTTCTCCTTCAGAGCTGAACTCCAGAGGAGGCCACGGAGATGGTGCCAGGGCTGGAGCCCCTCTGCTCTGGAGCCAGCCTGGCCCAGCTGGGGCTGTTCAGCTGCACCAGAGAAGCTCCAGGGACACCTCAGAGCCCCTGCCAGGGCCTCCAGGGGCTCCAGGAGAGCTGCACAGCCCCTGGGGACAAGGCAGGCAGGGACAGCACCCAGGCAATGGCTCCCACTGCCAGAGGGCAGGCACAGATTCTGGCACATTGGGAATTAGGAATTGCTGGCTGGGAGGGTGGACAGGCCCTGGCCCAGGGTGCCCAGAGCAGCTGTGGCTGCCCCTGGATCCCTGGCAGTGCCCCAGGCCAGGCTGGATGGGGCTTGGAGCAGCCTGGGACAGTGGGAGCTGTCCCAGGTTGGCCCTTCCAACCCACTCCATTCTGATTCTGTGAGCTGTGTAATTCTGCAGTAGAGTGCAGATTGGTACTAAGGGCTATTTTTTTTTTTTTTAATAAGCATTGTTTTGTCATACCTGTCCAGCCAGATAATCGCAAAAATGCCTCAAGGACAAAGGGAAGGTGGCATTCACCATCAGCTGGGGATCTGTAAAATGCCGTGTATCCCGAGATTGTCGTGAAGCCACGACACTGGCAAAGCTAGGCAGAGGATTTTTTTGCTGGGGCTCGTGGTTTCCTTGCCTTGCTGGATAAAATAAAACCTGCCAAAGCAGCGGCAGCGAGCTCCCATCTATCTGTTCTCATACTCCCAGCCGCTTCTGCCTGAATTATTCATGCTCCGTAAGTGATCTGCAAACAGCTCCTGTGATCTCCCTGTGATCTGTGGGTATGCCAGATTCACCCCTGCTTAGGTCAGGGCATTTTCTTGTTTCCTTCCCCGCGGCAGGGAGTCTGTGGGAATCTCCAGATTCCTCACCGCCTCTTTCTGATTAGCCCAGACGTGTATTTATTATTTACGTGGCAGGATTTGTTCAGCTGTCCCAGGCACACGGTATTATCAGCGGATAAGCAGGAAGACTCACTGCAAACATCTGTAGTTGTTGCTTGACAAATCCTGTTTGTATAAATAATATTAAGGAGCTGCAGAGGCTGTTGTGGAGTAAATACCCTCGTGACTGGAGGCAGCACTGCCAGCTTTTCACCTGCGTGTGTGTCTCAATAGAGATTTTCTGGGCTCTTTTACACACACATATATATACACGTATAAAATACTTCAGTTTATTATTTTTTTTAGTTTAAAGGCCCCTTCCAAGCCAAATTATTCTGCTATTCCAGTATATATGTGTGTATATTTTCTGTATTTGCCTTTTTTTTTCACAAGCTCTTTCCCTGTATGTATTAGGGTTTTTTTCCTACTGATTTGGTCATGGAGATAGGTTGGCAAAGCCAGAGAGAAGAGCAGTTTATGGGCAGGTTATTGGCAGGTATTTTGTGTGTTCTGCTATCCATATCATTAATGAAATGGGCTGTGGGCCCGCCTCTTCCACCACCAGGTACCACTTGGATCTGCCTCTGCCTCTCCAGTGTCATCTACTTCTTTATTCTGGGATGAGGACTGGGATGTTTCAAGAACCCACTGCCAGTGGAACTGCAGCTAATGCTCTGAGCAAGGCCCCTGGTCCCCTTCTCCAGCTGAGGGAGTAATTTGGGATGAAAAAAGCTCCATTTAGGCTACCTGCTTTTTTATGCTAACCCATAGGAGGACCTGTGTCTCGTTCAGGATATCCCTCACCTACGACATAACCGGGATACAGTGAGTTTGTTAAAATGTCCTGTCTATCTGCGTTCTGGAAAGAGGATTTTCTATTAAACCTTAGGGAAATTACTGGCCTTGTTAACTAGTGTGGAAGTAATGAACCACAGCAGGGTGACTCGGGAGATTTGGGCCCTCGCTTTGTAAGGCTGCATTGTTTCTTCAAATGAGAGAAATAATTTAAGCAAACAAACGAACAAAGAATTTCTGGAAATTAAAGTACGGTACAAATGGGATGATTTGCTCATCCTCTGTTTAATAGGAGCGGTGCAGTGAACAATTGTGTGGTCGACCTCAGAAATCTATCCATGGTAACTAGTCACAGGAGAGAAAAATAGACAGCCTGCCACCAACTTGGTATTAAAGTTCTATTTTCCCTTTTTTCCACGGTTGCGGGCCAGTCAGGGACTTTCCATGAGCAATCAGCACAGCAGAAATCCCCTTCTGCTCCCTAGCAGCCATCTCTGCTCAACAATCCAACCAGCTTTTTGTGCTGGTTTTGGCTTAAGTGGGGTTTGGTCCCAGTTTTCAGTGGGATCAGGCTGGGGCAGACCCTTCCTGAGAAATGCATCCTGCTGAAACAGGGCTGTCAGAATCACAGAATGGTTTGAGCTGAAAGGCACCTCTCAAACATCCAATTCCACCTCCTGCCATGGGCAAGGGCAGCTTCCACCTGACTGGGTTGTTCCAACCTGGCCTTGCCCCTTCTGCCCCATGGCTGATGTGTGTTTGTTGTGAAGGAACCTTTGGTGTTGTCACCTCTACCAGGTGCTGGGTGTTAAATTCCTGATGGATTTGAGGTCTGTGCAAGCCCTGCATGACCCCAGTGGCTTTGGGCAGGTCCTGCAAAGAGCCCAGAGGAAGGACAGAAAGACACTGCCAGGCTGGAGTTCAAAAATAAACACATCAGAAATACTGGGCCTTCAGGCTCGATGGTCTGTTCCTCAAAAGACAATTTTGGAAGGCATCGCTGTGCTTTTGTTCTTCCATTAGGCAGCTGAGGGGAGAGCATTGTTTTCCTGCCCTCATCCGTTCCCCTTGTAGGGGAAGAAGGAGGACTTGGCCACCCTGAGCTGAGCATCCCAGGGGAGCTCCCAAAACAAAGGGCTGCGTGGAGGAGGATTCCGTCATCCTGTCCCCGCCGTCCCCTTCCCTCCCTTCACCCTGCCCTTGGCACGGCCGGGGAGCACGGCGAGGGGAATGTTCCTCCTCCTCCTGCTCCCTGGAAACCCAGCTAACTTCTCTTACCTCCAGGTTTGCTGCTGCCTGTAGGCTTGGCAAGGCAGCCCCAAGTTTGTCTCCTGCCAGGAAGGTGTGTGAGCCCTGGGATGGTGTTGTGGCAATGTGACATGTCCAGGTGTGCTTGGGTAACACAGCGCTCCTGAGGACTGTGGTGTGGGTGCTCCTGGGTGTGGGTTGAGGCTCTGTGGACACATCCAGGTGTAATTCTCTCCTGTGTGCTGCAGGCATCCATCCTGATCTGCAGAGAAGGCCTGTGGGCTGGAGAGCATCTCCTCAGCCACACTCTGCGTGACCCTTGAGTTAATTCCCCAGGCAGGAAAATGTGGCTGGCTTGTGAAGCTGGAATGGTTTAGGGTTTTTTTTTTTTTGGTTTTTTTTTTTAATTTTAGGTTGTGCAGGTTTATTTACAAATAGCTGGACTAACACCAACCTATCTTGTTTTGCCCAGGCTCCAAGACTGACCCTGCTGAGAGCCCCTGAGATACTGAACTCTATGAGCGGAGACCACTTGACTGCACTCAGCACCTTTCAGGACCAGGCTCTAGGTAATTGTTCTAATTCTTTACCTGGACGATGGGGGAAATTTGCTGTGCTGGCCCATACAGACCATCTGAAATGACATTTCTAGTTGTTTGTCCCATGAACCTGTGGATTTTTTTTTTCCTGTTGAAGGTTGTCACTCTAGATCAGTGGCTGGGCACTACAATAAAACCCCTGACCCTTCAAACATAAAGAAAAATACCAGTCTTGCTCCCAGATGGGGAGTCATAGAATGGTTTGTGTTGCAGGAACCCTAAAGGCCATCTAATCCAAGCCACTTGTAATGGGACATATTCAACTAGACCAGGTTCCTCAGAGTCCCATCCATCTTAACTTGAATATTTCCAGGAGGAGGGAGGCATCCTGGAGTTGCTGGATCACCATTCTGGTAATGGTCACCAGCTGTGGTGCTTGGGAAGTTCTCCTGAAGTTAACTTGCTGAGAGCTGTAAAAACAAGCAGTCAATGTCAAAAAAAAGTTGTTCACTACCATCAAAAGCAATCAAAGGCTTAAAATACCAATATTTTTTGGCAAGGATGCTTGTTCAGATCAGGCTTTTAAGAATTGCTTGAAACCTACAGCTGCAGGAGCCTTCTTTTTAAAATAAACTCAGCATCTTATTTGTCTGGGTTTCCAGTAGCTTTATTCTCCTCCAGACCTGACCTCACTGTTATGCCTCTGAGGAACTTTAAATCCTTGCTCCAAGGTGGATAGATGGAAATGGAAGAGCCTGGGGCCTGGCACTGTCCTGCTCTGCATCATCATGGAGATGAAGATGGTGCTTTGCCTGGGGGGTGTGGGCAGGATTAGACCCAAGATTTGTGCTTTTATCCCAGCAAGGCCAGCTCCAGCACAGAGCACCAGCTGGAGAGGTGAGGGTGTCAGGGGTGGGTTTTAAGGGGAGTAAGAAGGAAGCAGGATGCTGTGGATGTTACTCCAAAGCACTAAGGATGAAGGATTTCCTGTAGGATTGACTTCCTGAGTGAGATGACATTTCTTGCAAAATTCTCCACGCTGATAGAAGTATCAGTCAATAGAAGGTTATAATTTTTAACCTGTTTTGCTGAGTTTTTCCCCAAGTCAATAAAAACCAGCTCCACACCGATTTCAGCAGAGGCTGGAGCCCAGCTCTCAGATCAGAGCGGCACGAGGGCAGAGGGCCTTGCTGCCCCTCTCCCAGGGCATCCTCTGTCCATGCAGCAGCAGAGGGCTTTTCTCCATCCCTTGCAGCTCTGTGTGGTGACACTTTCAGGTCTCGGGCAGGAGGACATTGACTGGGTTGTTTCCTGTTTTGACAGTGTCCATTTCAAATCTTCTGTAACACAGCTCTGTGCAGGGAATTAGGACAGCACATCCCCTGTCCTCCTCCCTTGAATATTGCATTGGGGAGCTAAGCTCATGTTTCCAGTGGGGAGGGAGAATACACAGGTCACGAAACAGGCTCAGAGAGTGAAAGAGAGGAAAATGGAGAATGAGAAAGAAGGAATACATTCAGCATCAGGGCTGCAGTGGGATGTTTTTCGTTATCCACACAGAATTTGTGGGAATGAGGTGCTCCCTCAGTGCCAGAATTCAGAGGCTTTGTGTTTGAACTGCTGCTGTCAAAGCTTGGAGAATAACTCAAACAAAAAGGTCGCAGGTCAAGTGGATGTTTTCCAGTTAACCAGAGCTCAATATAAATCCTGGGGAAGGAAATAACCCAACAAACATCCACCAGCCCTGTGCCCGTGTCCCCTGCTCAGGTGCTGGCTGCTGGTGGCAGCAGGTCCTACTGGGACATGCCACAGGCAGGCAGCTGCCTCAGCACCCTGAAACAGTCCTCAGGCAGCATCCCCTGCCCAACAGACTTCTGTGCAAATTTCAAATTCAGCAGGATTGGTTTCAGGTTTGGTCTAGGTCAGCAATCAGGAGGGTCCAGAGGCTGCTTCAGGTGAGCATGGAAGGTGAGAGAACACCAGCCTGTGGGCTGGAGGCTCATCCTAAGCCCCTGCAACACATCTTTGGCCGAGGGCTGGTGTTTGCGGCTCTAAATTCAGCAGTTTTGGGTAGGAGATGCTCCAGGGGAGCATCAGGCAAATGTGTCTCTGCCACTGCTGCACATCACCCCTTGCAAACTCCCCCCACGAGGTTTTGGAGTGGCCAATTGCTCTTCCCTGAAAATAGTGATAGATAAAGGCAAAGTGTTCTGGGAGCCATGCCAAGCCAAGGCTCTGAGTTGTTAAGAGATCTGTATCTCAATAACAGATTTTTTTGGTCTTTATCAGCTTTTAAGAGAAAGCATGGTGTTTGCAGGAGCAGGTTGGGATCATCCTAAGGAATGGAGCTCTCCTTTTAAAATTGTATTGCTTTTATTACTATTATTTAATAAATAATAATAATAATAATAATAATAATAGTAATAATAATACTACTAATAATACTAATACTAATACTAATACTAATACTAATACTAATACTAATACTAATACTAATACTAATACTAATACTAATACTAATAATAATAATAATAATAATAATATTTCTGCAGTGAAGCCATATATGAGAATGTTATTTGTGTAGGAACTGGAAACGAACCTGAAACGATCAGCGTATTTTTTTTAAAGGCACTTTACAAGTCATTTGGCATTGGAAAAGGTACAACTATCCATCAAAGCAGGGCTTGGGGATAAAATAATTAGAAATCACACAACCATAGCAAAAGAAGATTAGTGCTAAAATTAGAAGCTATAAAGTTGTTTTTAGATTAGGCTGGAATCTGGGCTGGCTGTTTTATTGTAGCCTGTTACTTTAAAAAAATGCAAGGTGAGAGATGTGAATTGTCTGCATTTGGTTGTGTCCCAGTGGGAATGCTGTTGAGAGTGTTGGGTGGGATGATCTGTAAGGTGAATTTCAGGGGAATCCTGAGGGGATGGAAGTGCAGTCCCATGTGAAAGGTGACCAGCTGCTAAAGGAGCTGGGTTCAGTGCTGAGCTCTTCTCCACAAGGGTGCCCCTGTAAGTTTGGTTTGCTCCTAGTTTTGTTTCTGGGTTGCAGTGGCCAAACACCCACACTGCATCCAGAAGAGGTGGTGGGGTGGCTGGAATTGGGAATTTAGGTTGGAATTTCCACCCACAAGTGGGGGTGGGTGTGAGTTGGAGCTGCTGTGGTCCCCAGACCTGAGCTGTGCCCTTGGGTCCAGACATCAGATGGGCAGAGCCCATGGAGCTCCATCACTTTGTTTTCCTGCTGGACCTCCTCAGGCATGAATAGGAACAAATCCTCTGTCAGAGACAAACCCAAAATCCATCAGAGAGCAGACCAGGAGAGCTTGGGGTGTTCATCCTGCACAAGAGAAGAATCCAGGGACGCCTCAGAGCCCCTGCCAGGGCCTCCAGGGGCTCCAGGAGAGCTGCACAGCCCCTGGGGACAAGGCAGGCAGGGACAATGCACAGGGAGTAGTTTTACAGCAGAAGGAGAGATCCAGACTAGATAGGAGGAAGAAATTTTTGTGATAAAGGGGGTGACACCCTGGCACAGATTTCCCAGAGAGGTGGATGCTCCATATATAAATCCCTTCAGGAAAAAGGGCCTTGGTACTCAAGCCCTTCTGGTATAGGTGGAAGGGTGTAACATGAGCAGAGGGCTGGAGGACAAGGCCAGGCACATCCAGGTGTTTTCACTGAGGAAGATGTCTCTATCTCAAGCAGAGATCCCTTCACCCAGAGAAACGTGACTTCATCAGGGCTGATGCCTTCAGATTTGGAGTGGGGCATTTCTGGGACAGAAGCCCCAACTTTGTGGGATGTGCTGCCTAAATACAGACACAATTAGGTGTACCTCTTCCCCTGTCCCAGCAGAGGTACCGAGTGGAAAGGGTCTCGGGTTCCTGCTGTCTGGGAAGCACCAGCCCTGCTGTGGCCACCCACAGCATCTTCCCCCGCGTGCGTTTCGCGGTGCCCGCAGGGGAAAAGCGGAGTTGAGCAGACTGCCTGCTCCCCCCAGCACGCTCCCCGCTGTGCCTCCAGCTCGCTGAAAGCAGGACAACTCCTCACCGACTCTTTGTAGCCCGAGAACAGAGCCTTGGCAAAGTCCAGCAGCGGGAACTTTACTAATTCCAGCTAATGACTCCGAAAGACTGACTGAGGGGAACAATTGCGCGTCATCAAAAGTCGCGGACAAAAGAAACGCAGGGCATTGTAATAGCAAACGAAGCTGAATCTGATCTGATGGAGCACCTTTCATATTCCAGGCATTTCAAAGCCCTTGGCAGAGTAATGAGCTGCGTGCTGACAGCGGGGCCACTGGACTGGGCTTTATGTGGCCAACAAAAGCCAGCACAGTTGTTGGCAGAGGACTGCTCATGGTGGGAGAGGGGATGGATGGTGGCTGGCGTGTTGGGGCTCTCCTGTGCTTTCCTGGTTTTTTTTAGAGCTGTTGGATCCTTGGCTGGTGTTTGTATGGGTGCTGGAGGTGACCAGGCAAAATATGCTGATCTTTCTTAAAGGGGGCTTAGAAGGAAGATGTAGACAGAGGTTTTAGTAGGGTCTGTAGTGAGAGGGCAAGTGTTGATGGTTTTAAATTAAAAGCAGGGATATTCAGACTTGGTATGGCGGATAAAGTCTTTATGATGAGGGTGGTGAGCCCCTGGCACAGGGCGCCCAGAGCAGCTGTGGCTGCCCCTGGATCCCTGGAAGTGTCCAAAGCCAGTTTGGGTGGGACTTGGAGCAAATCCTGGGACAGTGGAAAGTCTCCCTGGCAAGGGGTTGGAACTGGATATTAAGGTCTCCTCAATGCAAACCATTTCAGGATTCTTATTTAAGAGGGGTGGAGGGACACGTTCTGACACACATGAGGATCCCTTGGTGCAGCTGAGAATAGCCCTCGGCCTCCCAGGTCACCATCTGGCCCTCTAATCTTGTGGTCCCCGTGACAGTTTCATGAAGGCCCACGTACAACTCCAGCTCTTTAATTTTAGCTGAGCCAGAATAGCACTGGTGCAGCTGTGGGAACAGATATCTTAGTCCTCAAACTATTCCTGTGGCAGGGAAGTTTCTTGCCAGTTGTGAGGAGAGGAAAAGGTTAATTGCATTTTTTTTTTCCTTTTTTTCTTTCCTTTTTTTTTTCCAAAGAGGAAATAAATGTACCTACCCCACCCTAAGGGGACAGCACAAATCTGTCAGCCCTTGCAGGGTGGGGGCAGGCGGCTGGGCTGCGTTAAGGAAGTCACCCTGGGGAGGGAAGGGGTTTGGGGCAGGGCTGGGGGGCCTTGGCTGCCTGTCCCGAGCTGCAGGCACAGAGGGGGCTCTGCTCCTGGGCTGCATTACACAAGGCTCTGTGCTGTCTGCAGAGCCCTAGAATTGCAGAACGGTTTGTGTTGAAGGGACCTTAAAACTCATCCAGTCCATCCCCTGCCGTGGGCAGGAATAACTTCCACTGTCCCAGGCTGCTCCCAGCCCCATCCAGCCTGGCCTAGGACACTGCCAGGGATCCAGGGGCAGCCACAGCTGCTCTGGGCACCCTGGGCCAGGGCCTGCCCACCCTCCCAGCCAGCAATTCCTAATTCCCAATGTGCCAGAATCTGTGCCTGCCCTCTGGCAGTGGGAGCCATTGCCTGGGTGCTGTCCCTGCCTGCCTTGTCCCCAGGGGCTGTGCAGCTCTCCGGGAGCCCCTGGAGGCTCTGAGCTCTCCCTGGAGCCATGGGACTTCTACACAAGTTAATCTCACCCAGGGAATAGCAGATCTGTACATAAGCCTGGTTTGGAGTTAGGAGGGGTGAAGGAGATCTCAGACCTTGTCCTGTGTGACCCAGTCCTTCACTAACTCCCTCCTTCAGCTCCCTGCTAGCCAAGACCAGCAGATTCCAGCACCTTCATGGCTTTTCTGGAGGAGCCTGTGGGTTGGTGTTGGGTTTGCTGCATCGCCCCCATCCCAGCAGTCAGGGGAGGGTGGGAAGCTGAGCTGCTTTGGAAGCCTGGATCCCCCTCACTCCATCTGTGTTTCTGTGCACTCCAACTGGGTCGGGCTGATGCCATGGCAAGGCTTCCTCCTGCAGACAGCAGTCTTGCAGGCTGTCATCCTGCAGCAGGGGCTTGATGGTGTGCAGATGGATTTGCTTTCCTGTTTCCCTTCCTGTTAGCCTCGTGCTGAGGCTGGCCAGCCCTGCTTCCCAGGCAGGAATATCTCAAGAGGCCAGCTCACCCATCTCCATCATGACCCAGCCTCGGGTAGGTGTTCTGTTTCCACTTCTGAATCAATGCCCAAAGGAGTAGTAAAGGAACCAACACTTTAAGTTTCTCGGGGAGCTGATTGCAATAAAAAAATACACAGAGCCTATCCAAATCTTTCTTTTTGTGGTTTTATATCAACAGGGCTGGTGTGAGCAACCTGTGCTCATCATCTGAGCACATTAGGAGGCAAATCAGCTCTGGGGGCTCAGGGGAGGCTGTGCTCAGAGAAGGACCAGGGGAAGGTGGAGTTGATGTTGGTCCTGGTGGTGTGTTTGAGGTGGATTTACATCCTTCCACTCCTCAGAGGAATGCTTTGCCCATGGTTCTCACTTCAGCTGAATGTTGTGGTAAGGACAGGAGGGGAGACGTTAGGAAGGGAAATGTTGGATTTTTAATTCCAAGCTGTCACTGTTTGGTCCAGGAGAGCATCAGTGGAGCCTGGGTGCTGTTTCCCAGAGCAGGGGTGGATCTGCTGAGCCTGTGGGGCTGTGGGACAATGCTGTGCCCAAAGCTGAGCCACAGCCCTGGGGCAGAGGGGCTCTCGCTGCCCCCTCTGGCACAGCTCCAGGGCAGGGGGCTCATCTGCATTCTGCCAGATAGGTTTCCTTGTCTCCTGTCTGGGGTTCACCATGTGTGTGAGCTTTAATATCACTTCACTCTGCCTCCCTACATCCCCTGCCCCTGTCCCAGATGTGTTTGTTTAAGTGGCTTTAATTAACTTACATTTTCCTGTGCGTGACAGCTCCTCGAGGCTTTGGTAGCTGTTTTCTGTCCTTCCACAGTTGCCACTGACATGCAGCACTTTCCCTGCAGACCAGCTTTCAAGCCTACCGTGTTCTTCCCTTCCTCTGCGGAATTATTTTAACACGCTGAAGGGAATCGTTTCCATGTGAGCATAGTTGCACACTCTCAATTGATTATTAGGTGTGATTTTCCTGATCCCTGCTGGTATCTGCGAGGATTTTGAGCAAGGAAGCCAGAGTGGTGTGGGATGATGGCTCAGGTCAGATAGATTTATCTTCACCAGTGACAAGACTGATAACTCTGTGGTGGCATGGCTACGGGTGTTATCATTTGGGTGTCTCCTCAAGACTGAAGGTTAATGTCTTGCCACTACTGATCCATCACCGTGTTATCTGCAGGATTTACAGGTCTTCTCGTGCCTTTCCAGCAGCAGCAGGTGCACTTTCCTGGAGCTCTGAGCTGGGTACCTGCTCCCTGCTTGCAGCAGCCGTAGGGATCACGTTGGCAAGCCCTTGCTCCCATGGATTTGTTTGGAATCAAAGTCGGGGATAATTCCTGCTCGTCACTGCATAAGTTTTGTGGATGGACTGGGGCAAGCCCAGGGGTTCAGTGCTCAGCCAAGGGAAGGCATCACAGGATGGGTTGGGTTGGAAGGGACCTCAGAGCTGATCTCTTCCACCCCCTGCCATGGGCAGGGACACTTCCCACCATCCCAGGCTGCTCCAAGGCATCAGGCAGGGGAAGGCAAGGCAGGCCCTGATCCTGCCTTCCTGAGGATCACCCAAGAAATCTGGCCAGGAGGATGGAAAAGAGCAAGGAGGGACTCAGATCTGGAGTAAAATCTCCCGGGGAAAAGAAAAAAAAAAAAAAAAAAAGAAAAGAGCAATAAATCCAGCAAATTAAAATGAAAAGGCAGCTAACATGAGTGACAATTGTACAGCATCAGATAACGCTGCATCCTGAATTCCAGTGGGATAGGAAATATGAAGCAAAAATCACTCAGGTGCTTCTAGATAGCGATAAGGAAAGCAATTCCCATTTACTGGTAGAAATAAAATAAGAGGTCGTGATAAACCCTCCATGACTAGACTGGATTAGGGCTCTGGCTGTGAAAATTCATTACAGGCATGCAAAAGAATGCGTATCGTGCCAGCTAAACCGACTACAAACACCATTTATTTGGAGAAGAGACGATTCAGTCAGAATAAATAGATTTCTTTCAAAGGGAAGGGAGGGTGATCTGACACAAATCTATATTCCTGCCTTGTCATTTATTATGCAAATAAGTCTCACACCTCTCTAAGACATGAGGGATGAGTTTATGTCGGAGTTTTATGTTGGAAGAATAACCTTAAACTGCTCCAAGGATTCCAGGGCCAGGCTGGGGTTTCTTGCACACAGTGGCAGGAGATGCTGATTTCAGGAGGGGTTCTGGTGGCACTGAGAGTCATACAGCTTGCTCAGATGTTCTTTCAGATTTCCCAGAAACAAACCCATCCCTTCACATTTCTTCTTACTGTTTGTGGTGTTTTGCTTAGGATTATTTTATTTTATTTTATTTTATTTTATTTTATTTTATTTTATTTTATTTTATTTTATTTTATTTTATTTTATTTTATTTTATTTTATTTTATTTTATTTTATTTTATTTTATTTTATTTTATTTTATTTTATTTTATTTTATTTTATTTTATTTTTGCTTTGTTCTATTTTATTCTGGAGTCATAGAATCACGGAGTGGTTTAGGTTGGCAGAGACCTTAAAGATCTTTTACTTCCACCCCCCTGCCATGGCCAGGACACCTTCTACTATCCCAGGTTGCTCCAAACCCCATCCAGCCTGTCCTGGCACACTTCCAGGGATGGGGCAGTCAAAGCGTATGTGGGAAATACCTTTTCTTGTATTTTCTAGTATTTTATTTTACTTTATTTGCCCATTCTCTGCAGGAATGACTATATATGGGGGTCATGTGCAGATGGGAGCCTGTGGTGTGTTATCTGTCCTTATCTTCAGTTCTCTTTTTTTTTTGGCATCAGCACCCATTAAAGCAGCATCACTCTGCTGGGCTCAGTGGAGCAGCACACGTTTGAGGTTCAGACTCTGAGGTGGTTGTAGGTGGCAGCAGAAGCACTTAGCCTGATGTGCAGGGACCAAAAAGTGACCTAACACCTCCTGTTCTAGCAATTACATCTCTCAGGATGCTAATTTTAGAAAGAGAATTGAGCTGGCAGGGGCCACAAACAGTGGATGAAACCCTGATATTCTGCTCGGCGGAGAGAGGGCAGAGCCAGTGTTAAAAGAACAAAAAACAACAACAACAACAACGAAAATGAAACAGAAAAGTATCTCTAGAAGGTTTTTTTCTCCTGACAAGAATGTTGTAATTTTTGTAGCTGTGTTTTGGAAAAAATCCTGATGAATTGTGTGGTCTTGAATTATATATGTGTGAACAGATCTCCAGGGGGGAATCCTGACTCACAAAGCCACCAAGCTCCCATCTCTGAGATGAACTCAGGACCTGTGGGTCTTCTCTCTAATGCAGCATGGAAGCCAGGGGGATGCTCGGGGAGTAGAGGGATCCAGGTGAGACATTGTGCACTTGTAGGACACCCAGAGAAACTGGGTTGTAGCAAGCACACACTCAAAGGACTTCCCTAAATGCTTGATTCCTTCTCCATCACAGCCAGTCGAGGTTTTTGCGTGGATTTCTGTTTCTGGTGATCTTAGGAGAAGATGCATGGGCAATATGATGGGAGTCAAGGGCAGGGACAGGTCTTGGATGAGCAGGAGGGACTGAGCACCCGGCTTCTCTGCAGCCAGGGAGGAGGACAGTGCCCCACGCGGGCGCCTCGCTTCTCCAGGGCTATTTCACTCTTGTGCTGTGCCCCAGCATTTCTCTGCTGCTGGGCTGGCCGGGCTCTTGTGGCGCTCTGGAGAGATTCTGCTAATGGGATCTGACCTGATGGCTTTGCATGTTTTAAGTAAATTAAACACAGCTGCTAGGAAAATCCAGTAACCTTAACAGCACCACGGCTCCGTTGTCTGCATTGTAATTACAGCGGCGACCGCTGGGAAGTTCTACTTTCTGGTTTATTTTAAAATAACTTCTGAGCCACCCTTTGATCAACTGCTTCATCCCCAAGTCCTGCCTGTCCTCTCCCAAGGTTTAACCCTTGCTGTATCTTTAAGCATCTGTCTGATCACACTTTCAGTCAGTCACAAAGGCAAGCAGCTGATTGCAAAAATTACTTTTCCCCCCAAGTATATCCTGTAATTTTTGAGCTGAGTGAGAATTTTAAGCCAGAGCTTACAGGGTACATACAGACTGCAGACAGTGAGCAGAGTTTTATGGCTCCTGGGGAAGGGCAACTTGAAATATGCATCTTTTTCTAATGCTTCATCCAGAATCCTTTGTGCCCTGCAGAGAAATGGGTTTTCTGTCACAGTGACAACAGCAAAAGGACTTAGATTTATGTAGGAAGCAAAATTAGGAGCCTAATTAGTTTTTCCCTTGTCAACCCTTGAGTGCAACCCATGCTGCAAAAGCCTTGGTCATCTCAAGGCACGGCATAGCTGTGTGCTCCTTCCCTGCATTAAAACTCACACCGGCTTCCTGTAGGAGCTGGTGGGCTTGAATTTCTGAAGGACGCCCAGGATTAGGGAAATGGCCCAGGGTATTCCATCAGAGCCTGCAAAAGGGCATGAAACAGATATGTTTTGAGCATGTCCCAGTGCAAGGAGGTTGGCTCAGCATCATGAGGTGCTGGTGGTACCTTGATGGCTGCGTGTTCAGGGCATCTCAGCTGCTGCACCTGAGGTGGTGTTGTATTTGATTATATAATCATGGTTGGGTTTGGGTTGGAAGAGACCTTTAGAGGCCTTCTCATTCTACCCCTGCCATGGGCAGAAACACCTTCCACTGTCCCAGGTTGCTCCAAGCCCCATCCAGCCTGGCCTGGGACACTTCCAGGGATCCAGGGCAGCCACAGCTGCTCTGGGCACCCTCATCACCTTCATCATAAATCATGGTTATGGCTACCCTTCATCCTGCTGGACATGGGATGAGCTGTCTCACAGAGATCTGAGGGTATGTTTTGCATCTTGTTTTCCAGCCTGTTTCCTTCTGTTTGCATCCAGGCTACTCAGGACAGGCAGATCCCAGCTGTGGTGCCCTGCTCTGCTCTCCCGTCTGCTGTCAGGAGCACGTTGATGTGTGTCTGCCTTGGAGAGCAAAGAGGGTGCCTGTGCGTGTCATTTGGGTGAAAACACTGGCTGAGTGTGATTGAGGCTGTAAAGTTTATGAGATTCTGCATTTTATGGTAAATTTTAAATTGACACTGCAATCAGGAGCATTAGGGTCTGTAAAGGAAAGTCGGTGTGATATGTTGCAGAGCACGAGGTGGTAATTTCCTCTCTTATATTGATCCTATCAACAGCAAAGAATGAAGCAGCTGCTTCTTGGAGGATTGGTTTTTTAATGTGTTCATTTTATGTATTTGTAGAATATTATTTATTATGTGGGGTTTTTCCCCCTATGCTGCCTTTCCCTCTCCCCCCATTTCTGGAAGGGTGCAGCGCAGTCTTACCTACACTCCTCACCTGTGGATCTCAAAACTCCTTTCAAGCCACAGCTGATGCTGCTGTTTCCATTTTCACAGAGGAAGGGGAAAACTGAGCATAGGAGATTGGAAAGGATGTCAGCCCAAAGATGCAGCCAGGTCTCCTTCTGAGCACAATCCACACACTCAGTTCTTTCCGAGCTGGGAGCGATGATCTGTCTCAGGGAGGTTTTTTTTTTTGCTGGAAGAAACAGTCCCTGGCAATAAAAAAACCCCATCAGTAATCATCCCAAACACTCTCCTAAGCAATGAAATGTCCACGTGTGCCAGGGCATGGTAAAAATGCCTTTTCAGAGTATGTTTTCCATATGGGATTTTCTGCAGGGGCGTGGGTGACTTGGCTCCTGTGATTCTAGAGGGCATCTCCAGGGCACTGCCCTGTTTGAGGCCACAAAGGCTTTCAGTGAAGCTCAGAAAGAGTTTGAGGAAGTCAAAGACTCTTTAGAGCATATGAAGGGAATGGGCAGAGGCCTTTGGGAGGAATTTGGGGGTCACCTGGGTATGGAAGATGTGAGATGAGCTCTTCCCCAGGCTTAGACCCATTACAGATGAATCACAGCAAAGGGGTTTTTTCAAGATGTTTGGTTTTCAGACATGCCAAGAAGATTTAAAAAGAACTGATTGCAAAAGTCATGGGCATTTTAAAGTAACATTTGATGGGGATTTCTTGAAGATGCTGTAATACAGCCTACTGTAGAAGCATCTGCTTCCCAGAATAACAGAGGGTTTGCAAACAGCACTTGGGAAGCACCCTCCAAGATTATTTCAAAAGTGCAGAACAGATTTGGTGAATGATTTATGACATGGATTTGCATATCAGTTGCTCTTTCTCCTTTCTTTGTCAAATTTACTTGTTTCAGTCCTATTATGCACAAGCAGTGTAACCGTCCTGGAAGTGTGGATGTGCCAGGATTGTGCTGCTCATCACAGCAGGGGCCTGAGGGTGCAGAGCTGCAGGGCATCCCCATCCCATGCAAATGGGTTTTATTTAGGAGCTGCTGAAACTTAGACCACGAGCTGGAGGTAGGCTGCCGTGGCAGATAAAAATACTGACTTGGTGCTCAATCTGCTTTTAGGGTCAGCGGATGTTTGGCCAGTGAGTCTGGAGGGTGTTTCACACCCCAAGAGAGACACTGAAGTTGGGGTAACTGAATGGCTCCCCAGACACCCAAAATGGTGCAAACTGCATCCCCATGGCAGCAGTAAGAGCTGGGGCAGCCACCACACGTGTGGCCACAATTCAGCTGCTGGCCATAGTGTCCACTTTTACCCTAGGACACATTGCTTAGTCTCCCTCTGTCAGTCAGGAGGGATGCAGGCCCAGGGTTTTGCCCAAGAAAGCCAGGCATGGGTCTGGGTTAGCTCGGGGAGTCCAGTGGAGCAATGAGAACCTGCATTAAGCCAGCTAAAGCCAGGATCTGTGTGGGCACCCCCTGAGATGCCTTAGCTGGAGCTGAGCCCTGCCACAGGTGCCAGGGACTGGTGTGGGTTTGTCAGGCTGTCCCTGGGAGTCACCTCCAGGCCTGGACACTGGGGAGGGCATGCCCATGGTCTGTGCTGGCTGTCCATCTCCATCCTGTGCTCCAGGTGACCCAAATTCCAGCTGCTGGCTGCTCAGAGCATGGATGGCAGCCTTGGAAGGCCACTGGAAATACATGAGTGCTTGTTCTGTTGAGGACAGTGCTGTTCCCTGGAGAAGCCTCTGGTGTCCTCAGCATGGACATGGACCTGTTGGAATGTCCAGAGATGCTCCAGGAGCCCCTCTGCTCTGGAGCCAGCCTGGCACAGCTGGGGCTGTTCAGCTGCACCAGAGAAGCTCCAGGGACACCTCAGAGCCCCTGCAGTGCCTCAAGAAGGCTTAGAAGAAAGATGGGGACAAACTTAACAGGGTGTGTTACAATGGGACAAGGAGTGATGATTTTAAACTGAAGTGGAATCAATTTAGATCAGCTTTCAGAAAGAAGTTTTTTACAGTGAGTGTGGTAAAACTGACACGTGCTGCCCAGAGAAGCTGTGGATGCCCCAGTCCTGGAAACATCCAAGGTCAGGCTGGACAGGGCTCTGAGCCCCCTGGTGTAGCTGAAGATGTCCCTGCTCATGGCAGGGGGGTTGAACCAGATGGCTGTGAAGGTCCCTTCCAACCCACACTGCCCTGTGATTCTGTGATGAAGGCTGTTTCTTCACGTGGGCCTGGCCTCAGGGGCAGGGCAAGCATTCCACATCGCCAGTTCCTTTGGGAATCACCTCTCCCAGCCCTGCAGCCCAGCCCAGCCAGTGATGGGGAGGGAGGTCAGCGTGCTGAAGGGGCAGGAGCTCCACTGCTGGGGACACGTGGTGGGAGGAGCAGCCCCGTGAGGGAGCCGATGTGGCACAGCAGTGATGTACCCAGGGAGGGTAATTAGAAATTTGAGTGTCATCTGCAGGAGGGCGTGTTGGAGTCGTTCTGCAAACCACCCCGAGAAGCTAAAAGGGGCCCTGTGGCTGAAGGGGAAGCCACAGGCAAGCCTGGTTGATTTGCAGCCTCTCATCGCACGTGTGCTTTGGGAACAGCAGAATGAAGCCTGGGCTGCCCTCAGCAATGCCCATCCTAGTTTGGAAACTGCTGCAAGAGCAGCAGGGCCTCCCCTGGTGCAGAGGGTGGATCACGAGTGTGTTTATTCACAGCCACTCTTCTTGCAGGGTTGATGAAACTGAAACCCTCTTGGAGGGCTGAGGAAACTGTGATTCAGGTGCAGCCTTTTCTTAGCCCAGGAACTCCCATTTATTGGCCCATGAGAATTCTGCTGTGCCTCAAACAGGGCTTTGAATTGTTTTAGGTGGAATTATAGAATCGCAGAATCATTTATTTGGAGAAGTCCAGCCATAATCTCAGCTCTGCCAAGGCCACCACTGACCCCTGTCCCCCCATGTGCACATGGGTTTTAAATCCCTCGAGGGATGAGGACTCCACCACTGTCCTGGGCAGCCTGGGTGATGGCTGGACAGCCCATTCTTTGAGGGAATCTCTCCTCATATCCCATCTCAACCTGCCCTGGCTCACCTTGAGGCTGTTCCCCCTTGTCCTGTTGCTTGTGAGAAGACACCAACCCCACCTGCCCACAACAGGGTGTTGAATTGCAAGCTGAGCTCCCCTTGCTCTGGGGAGCAAGGCAGTGAAGGACCTGTGGAGAGAAGAAGGCTTTAGGCAGAAGTTAGAGCTGAAAGCCAACACTTCTCAAGGGAAATGTGGTGCCAGCCCCTGCTCTGGTGCTGGGGGAGGTTTTGTGCTGACCCAAGCAGAGCTCATGAGCTCTGCCATGAAGCCAGGATCCATTGCAGGGTTTTTGCAGCCTTCTCTGTGAATTTTGCCCTAAACAAAGGCGATGGTGCTGGCCCAATGTGGGCATGTTTGCACTAAACTCTTTGCCTGCTTTGATCCCTTTCGGCTGTTGAATGGCAAACAAGCCATTAGTCCAGGACAGTGGTGGCTCCCTGTGAGTTAGGAACTGAAGTAAGGAAGGAGGCTGATGAGCTGGCTAAGGAAGGAGGTCCAGCTGGAGGGTCACAGCAGCTGGATGCTCTTGAAAGCACATGGACTCACTGGCTGCAGGGAAGTTCCATTCTTGGGGCTGATGGTGGCCCCGGGGCTGGTCTGCAGCCACTCCATGCTCTACACTCACATGTGCTCCATGAATGTCCTCAGACTGCCTAAATGTCCTCAGGCCAGTGAGAAGGAGAATTAGGGGCCATCACAAAGGTTGCTCTTCATGGTTTTGCTCTGTTCCTTCAGTGTATGTGCAGAGCAGTAATTTAACACTGTCATAGATTGGGTAGGGTGATCAGAGCCTGTTGGTTTCTCCATGCTGGCATCCAGGTGTCAGCCTGGCTTGGAAAATGTTGTTGACGCTTCCCCATGAAAATAATAAGAATCTCATAAAGGCTGAATCAAGATTGTTGGCTCTTTCTAAAAGCTGGGAGAGGAATCCCGTTTGCTTCCTTGTGTCATGAGTAATGGGAAACAATGCTCGTGGATCCTGCACTAGTAAACCCATTCAGGAGCTGCCTGGAGAAGAAAATAGATGGTTGGGTGATTGGTTCAGTCAGGAACCTCTTGGAGAGCTGGGGAAGAGAAGGCAGTGTCTCCATCTCCAGCTGCCCCATGGTAACCAGTGTCTCCTTGCCCTTGGATGTGCTGCTTGGTGCCATGGTTTAGTTGAGCTGCCAGGGAATGGGTTGGACTTGATGATCTTGAAGGTCTCTTCCAACTCTGTGTGATTCTGTGATTCTGTAATAGAGAGGCTGCACACAATGAGTGGCTGTTCCTTGCTTTACACACCACTAATCCTTGGCAGAGAGTTCCAGTTTCATTTGCAGCTTCCATGAGTAGGAGGGAGCCTCTTCACCCTGTCCAGGACTCAGGTCCAAGGACAGATGTGAGCTGGTGGTGCCATTTTAGGGAGTATACCCCAGATTATTGCTTCTTTGGCATGCAGACAGTGCATTTCCATCTGACTGCTGAGCCACAGGAGCATTTTCCAGCTGAGCACTACTCCATGCTATGTTCCCAGTGTTGTAATAGCCACAATGGTCTTCCTCCCTGTCCTCACCCAGGAGAAGGCCTGGGCCAGCCCCCAGATTGTCCTAGAGGACACTGTTGATTTTTTGGCTACCTGCTGGTGGGGTTCTCACACCTTGAGGTTGTTCTGAAGTGGAGTAAAGCACCCAAAAATCCTTCTGCCGATCTCCTTCATCAGCCCTGAGTCCAGCCAAGCTGCTGGGGCTCCCACATGGAGGTGTCAGCTTCTGGAAATACAGGCTCTCCCTGTCTCCATCATTTAGAAGTGTGACTGGTGGCCAGGAGCTTCTCTAGTGCTCCATTTCTCCAAAAGGTTTTCCCAAGCTGAGAGGGACAGGGAACTTTTATGGGCAGAGTTGGGAGGATGCTGGTCATACACCTTCATCTCTGCGCCCCAGCAGTGCAGAACGTGGATTTGTTGTGGATTTGCACTGCAGGTGCTACTGAGCTGCCACTGGTGACTGAGCTGTGGGTGTAGGAATAAGCTGACAATGCTGAGGGGCCAAAGTGTAATGCTGATCTGGGGGAGGGATGGGTGAAGCAGCCCAGAGTGTGATCCATTCCTGGGGCCTTCGTCTCCCAGCTGTCACTGGAGATGTGATACAGGGGGAGGATGGGTGGGCTTGCCCCTCCGTGGCACAGTGTTGCTAGGTGATTTTGTGGGACAGGCAAGGAGGGAAGGGTGATGAGCAGAGGAACTGACCCTGGGAACACGTGTGGTGGGAGAGCAGGAGCAGGCCTGGCTCTGTTTTCTCATTGTCCCAGCAGAGGCTTCTCCAGAGCTGGCCCTTCTTAACCACACAATCAGTCCTGGATCTGATGAGGGGTTTTGTTTTGTGTTTTTTCTCTCTGTTTTTCCCTAGGAAATGGTCAGAGGAGCGAAAGGAGCATCACCATTTTGAAACAAAACCAAGGGTACTGGTGAGTACCCACCGGGGCGAGCCTTGTGGGGAGAGCTGGCAAGCAGGATGCAGACTGGGGAGAGCTGTGTGGCTGTCCTGCCACCTTTCTGGGCTCTTGGGGTTCTGATCTGCCCTTCAGTTATTGAGATTTCCTGAGGGAGAGGAGGTAGTTTGCTGTGTTAATGGATCAGCACAAATCATCTTCACCACCTCCACCGCGATTCTCTGCTGTCGTCAACGACCAAACCTCTAATTGCTCTTCCTGTAAATGCGTGGAAGATGCTCTCATCAATATGTGTGTTCTCAGGGCTGAGTGCTGGAAGGAGCAGGCAGCAGATATGCTGGCAGCTGCACAGGAGTGCACCAAGCAACAATATTTGTTAATGCTTGGAGTGCTTTTGGCTGTTGTTGTGCTTGGCCCCGTCCAGACCCAGTCACGGGGCTGCGATCTGGGTGGCATTTCAAGGTCCTCTCCAGACCTGTTTTCTGCAGCTGTCACACAGGAGGCTGGGACTTGGATGTTTGCCTAGAGGTCTTGAATAGGAAGAAAGGAGAATCCTTTTTTTATCATCTGAGCTAGCTCAGATATGCCAGAGCCAGACCCTGAGCTGATGTTTTTGAACTGAGATATTTTGCATTGTGTCAGGTGGGAGGCTGGGGTTTTTATCACCATCTTCTCATGAGAACTTCTTGGTTTACACTGGCCAAACCCTCAGCAGAGCCATCCTGTGAGCCCCCGCAGGTTCCCATCCCTCAGGGACCAAATTCCCACATCTTTCCTCTGTGCATGTGTGATGGATGCTGAGGAGCATTTTGGGGCTGGGCTGTAGCAGAATTTTAGAACCGTGGTTTGGGTTGGAAGGGTCTTTTAAAGCTCATTTCATTCCAACCCCCTGCCATGGGCAGGGACGCCTTCCACTATCCCAGGTTGCTCCAATCCCTATCCAGCTGTCCTTAGGCACTGCCAGGGGTCCAGGGGCAGCCACAGCTGCTCTGGGCACCCTGTGCAAGGACCTCACCATCCTCATCATAAAAAATTTCCTTCTTACACCTACTCTTGCATCTCTGCTGTCACCTGGACTACAGGAGCAGTGCTGGTGGAGGTTGGATCATGGGTCATGGGGAAATGGAGATTTTTAAGACACACCTCAGCTGCTGTAGTACAGTTTGAGTGTAGATGAAGGGAGAAACTTACACAACGTGGTTTCAGGAAGCTATCTTCAGACATGTAAAAATGTAGGGGCCCTTTATAGTTAGTGGAGGTGTTTCCAGCCCATGTTCCATCTGATCTAGTTTGGGCAGCATGTGAGGATGAGCAGAAGCCTGTCCTTCCTCTCTGGCTGCAAGAGCAGCCCAGGTGAGGGGATGGTGTGTCTGCAGGGTCACCTCCTGATAAGGCAGGGAGAGTACTGAGAGCCCGTTTTTCCCCAACACCCCTGCCAGCAGAAGAGCTTGAGAAGGGATGCTTTGCTCACAGGAATCATCCCTGACTCCAAAACAGGTTCTAATCAGTGCCTGGAGCACAGACTAAACTCCTTTCTGTCTCCCACACCTCCTACAGCTTCCCTGCTGCCTCTGCAATCAGCTAGGAGAAAAACCCAGACTGTTCCTGAGAACAGCAGCCCCTTCTGCTGTAAACAGGGCAGCCAGCAAGGCTGCTGCAGGGCTGAGTGCTGTCAGCCTGGGTGGTGAACGTGCACCCGTCTGCTCCCAAATTCCAGCTGCTCCCCCTCCACGCCCCCCAGCCTCCTGGCAGGGTGGTGAGGACTGGCAGGGCCAGTGTGTATCTGAAGCATTGGGTATTTCATCGTGCTGGCTTTCCAGACTTACACCAGTGGGGGTTTGGCCCCTTGAGCTCCAGCAGTCCTGAACTGATGCAGCTTATTAAGCATCCGTTTGCGCTGTCTTTAGCATTAAATAATTGGTTCCTCAGCATATTTGAGTTGGAGGGTATCTGATAATCCTCTGAACTATCCATCAGGCTCCATTATCATCTCTGCACTCCTGTGCCAGCTGCCTTGTGTCAACTCTGCCTGGGGTTTACAAATAGATTTTGTTTCTCCTGCAGTTTTACCCCTTTTCTTCAGTCTCCCTCTCTCAAAGGAGCTGTTTCAGACTCCTTAAAAATTTGTGCAGACACCCCTGTCAGCATCTTTCTGCTGCTGGTGAGTGATGGGTCCCATCCTTGTGCTGCCTTCTGCTCCTGACGGGGTCCCCAAGCAAAAACTCTTCATTTACCTCAAAAGGAATAGAATTGTTGTCTCCACTGAAAGAATTGATAAATCTTCACATTGTTTGAGTTTTCTTACTGGCTCAGAGGGTTTGTAGCAAGCACAGTGATAACTTGTCAGCTGCCTCTGGCAGACCAGCACTGTACATACATGTGGGGCACAGACCATGTGTGTCCTGATGGTATTTTAATAAGGATGCTTCAGAGGGCTCCTAAAAAGCCTCCTAGCCAGGTGGGTAATGTGAGAGCTGGGAGTAGAATAATTAGAGTAGAATAGAAATAGAAATAGAAATAGAAATAGAATAGAATAGAATAGAATAGAATAGAATAGAATAGAATAGAATAGAATAGAATAGAATAGAATAGAATAGAATAGAATAGAATAGAATAGAATAGTTTGGGTCAGAAGAGACTTTTAAAAGACATCTTGTACAACCCCCCTGCAACAAGCAACATATACCATATTCAACTATACCAGGTAGCTCAAAGCCCTGTCCAGTCTTTATCAAATAATTTTTGTTACCTGTTGCTGCTACTGCCATGCCAGCTGTGAGGGGGATGCTCAGCATCCTTCAAAAATCAAGCTTATGCTCTCCAGGTCTGCAGCATCCTGGAGGAGGTGGGTGGGTTGGGAGATTAAATCCTTGTGGATCTGGTTTGTTTTTAGAGCTAATCCTAAAGTCACATGCACCAGGGCTAGGGCCTGCAGATGCATATTTTCCCATTTTACAGGAGGTGCTGTGGGATATTTTGCCAGTATCAGGAAGGGCATAGCTGGGTTTTACTCATGCAAGATGAACTTCTTCCTTTTTATATAGCTTAAGAAATGTTTTTCCCAGTGAAATGTTGGGGTTATCAAGGCTGGTCTCAGGCTGATTGCAGGTCATACCAGGGTGTAGCACTGCAGCAGGCAAGAGGAGTCAGAAAACCAGGGCCTGGCTCTTTTACAAACACCTTCCCATATAGTCTGAACCCTTGTTTTCTGACTTGTTCTAGAGGCATCTTTTGCTGCTAGGGTGTAAAACATGCAAGGTAAATTCTGGCATCTTCAGCCCATTTAGGAACTCTCCAGCTCATACATTGAATTTTACCCCTGCATTTCCAGATTGCCTCTTAAAAAATTTTTCTTAGTTCTAACCTGTCAAGAGGAGATTGATAAGAGGAGATGAATATCCTAAAATAGCGACTTGGTACTTCTCTAAAAACACGTGGGTGCGACTGTCTAAAGGACAAAAACATGGCATTTTGTACCAAAATATATTTGCTAGTGCAATAGAAAGTTTTACTTTGCATCCCTACCCTGGGTGCAGTGTACTGTTGGACAGGAGCCATCTCTTAAGTGAGCTTGCAGTATGAAGAAGGAAAAACAGGATGACAAAAACCTATAAACAGGGTAAATTATTGTGGAACAAGAGGCATTAATTGTGCTTAACACATGGAGGAGACTGATGCTGGGTGGTGTAAAGTGACCCAGCAGAATCCCCACGCCTTCAGCAGAGGCAGAGACCTGCTTTTCCAAGGCATTTGCAGCGTTTCAAAGCCTGCAAATTCTGCTTGTCCAGAGGACGTGACAGCGCCCCGGTGTCACTGTGAGACAAAAACCTCCCCGATTCCTGCGCCGGTGCCCTAATGTCATTACTCCCCTTCCCTTGCAGATCCGCATAATGACATTCATGGTCACACACGCGCACAAAAATACTTTATATAAAGAAAATGAATCTGGCTTCAGCCGGCTCTCGCCTTCTGCCGCGCTTACCTCCAGACCCCGGCTCGCCCAGGGTGAAATGAGAAGGGGAGTTAATGTGGCGGGGTCATTTCTCACTGCTGAATTGGTCAGCCGTCTACCGAGCCAATTTCTGCAGCTTTTCAGTGGTGTGGCAGACCCCTGGGTAATATTTGCCTGAATAGAGCCCTAAGTGTTTAAGCTGTATTGCTAGGAATGGCTGTTTTATCCTATGCATCTGAGATTTCAACTCATCAGACATGAAGCAGGTCAAGACTCTCATGCCATTGTGCGCATTATAGCGAACAGAACAGAATATGCTTGATAAAAGGGAGGACTTAAAAGAAATGCTTCTTTAGACCTGAAACTTTCAAGTCCCACAATGCATCAAAGACCCCTCGTATAGACTTTGAAAGGGGTGAAAGGCATTACCTAATATTTGGAGGAAATGAATAATAAAGCATCCCAAGTGCCTGGAAACTAATTTAGGAGTGCACGCTGCACTGTATTGCCTCTGCTGGATTTGCTCCCCAGAAGAGTTGCTAACAAAGGGTTTAAAAAATAAAATAAAATGACGTTTGGCGACCAACTTTTCTGCCTTGAAATGCCCCCTTTTTTGTAATGTTTCCTGGTAAGACTTACTTATGAAAAGATGAAATACAGCCTGTGCTGCAAACACCAGGTCTCAAATGAATCTCGGGAGCCCGCAAGGTTTCCCACCATTCTCCTCCCCACCGCAGCCTTTTGTTCCTTCATGTTGAAAGCACTGCTTGCAGGATGCTTGCAGGATGCCCAGGCACTACCTGCTCCTGGAGTTTAGTCATATCTCAGGAAAAAGAGGGAAAAAAAATCAGCCTATTTCTGTGGCCTTTGCTTTTGTTCCAGCAAAACCACCTTTGTGTAAAGCCAGGGCTGCTCTGTTGGTGACCTGTGGCTCCTTGCAGGTGGAATTGGAAGCTGGGTACCCTGCTGAAGGCACCAGTTGTGTTTCTGGCATCCCCACGGATGCTGGAGGTGCTGTTTGGAGCCTGAGATATTTATTGTAGAGTCATGGAACGGTTTAGGTTGGACAGGACCTTTAAGCTTGTCTAGTTCCAAACCCTCTGCCATGGGCAGGGACAGCTTGCACCAGACCAGGTTGCTCCAAGTCCCCATCCAGCCTGGCCCTTCCAGATGTTTCCTTCCATCGCTGGTTCTGGGATGCACTGACTCCTAACGCAGTGTTCTCCAAGACTCCCATGGGATTTGGGAGCTGCAGAGCTTGTGTGGGCTCAGCCTCTGCCTTGTGTCATGAGATGGGAGTGTCTGGTGGGACATCCACCCCCTTGGGATGGGTGGGAGAGGCCTGATGGCTCTGGGATTCAGCAGAGGGGAGGTGGTGTTGGCAAGGATAACCTGCTTCAGAGCAGAGAACCAAACCTTGTGCCATACAAACTGTCCTCAAATCTCACGAGGTGTTGGGAGATGAGGGCAGCTGGGCAAGGGTGTTTGGGCCTCAGGGGCTCTGCTGTCCTGCTTGCCCTGCCCCTGCCCATCCCCTCTGCCCGTGCTTGTCTCACTGGGCTCTGCTTTCACCCTCTGAGGAGATCAGTTAAATCTGAGTGCTTTCTTACCTGCTTCTCCCCCAGGCCATGGTTAATTGAGGGCAGGAGGGCAGGCAGGAGTGCTCAGGCAATGTTTACAAGAAGAAGGGGATGTTAATGGGCCAGCAGGGCTGGAGCAGTGGGGTATGGAGATGATGGGCAGTGGTTGTGGGGCAGTGATTTTCCCACTTTTTTTTTTTCCCCAGTTACCAGAGGTGAGCTTTGTGTCCAAAAGAGTTAAATCTGGACTTCTACCCCCATAAAATTTCCAGTGCTGGGGCTGCTGTTTCAGTGGGACCTTCTGTAGTGGGAAAACAATGGGACATTGGGATGGGGGAGGATGCCTGTGAGTTACCAGTCATTGCAAGATTGGGGGAAGGAGAACTTCTAGCAAAATAATGTCTTATTTTATCAATCCAGCAACCTTATTAGTCTGGGGCCAGTTATTCCAGTTACCAGTTATCAGAGGGGCACTGGATGCCCCATCTGTGGCCATGTTGGACAGGACTTGAAGCACTCTGTTCTAGTGGAAGGTGACCCTGCCCATGGGCAGAGGGCAAGAATAGATGGCCCTTAATAGTTCCTTTTAATCCCAAAGCATTGCATGGTTCTGTGGATCTGTTTAGTGTATCTCCATAGCATCCTTCCTGAGCAGGGTGTGTGCAGGTGCTGGTTCAAGGCATTGATGGTCTCAGCCACAAATCCCAGTGGGTGGTGGGGCACAAGAAGTGGTGTACAGGGTGCCAAACAAGTCCCAAGCTTTTCCACCACCTTTTTTCCTTAACACTGGAGAGCTAGCTGACAAAGCCTGACCTATCTTTGACAAAACAATAATCAGAAACCAGGATAATTTCTCGTGGAAAGGAAACCTGGCAGTGCTGCAAGGGGAGTTTCATGCCCTGTCTTAACGATACATCAGTGTCCGGGGACTTTTTAGTCCTGTGCTTGGCTTTTATGATCCGTATTACTTCTCCTTTAATTTTTATTGCTTGGCTTTAGTTTTTGATACAGTGCTGGAAGCACCTTGGTGGGCAGGGATGGCTCCCTTAGCACTGGCTGTCACCTTGTGGCTTGACCCACATTTCAGGGAGGAGCAGAGGGGCCGGACGTGGGCTCCACAGCCCTTTATGTGGTGACACCCTGCCCGTGTCAGCCCTGCCTGCCAGCGCTGTGAGCTGAGGGGGTGGCCTTGCTGATCACCCCCCTGGGCTCTGCTGCTTTCTCCTGGGCTTCAAGCAGAGCGTGGCAGGACACAGTCTTCTCCCCTGCAGAACATCTCCTTCAGGGGGTCTGTGACCCATCATCGTGTTCCTAGGACGTGTCTGAGCCAGGGAAACCAGGTAAGGCATGGGTGCTGGCTAGCTCTGGTTTCTTCCTCCCAGCAGATCAGGTGAGGTTTGCTTCCCTTCCGTGTGGGCCATCCTTGCTGTAGTTTTGCTTCTGATTTGCTACCCACTGCAGAGAGAAATAAAATCTTCTCTAAGATCATTCTGATAGGTAAAGGTAGTGAAATGTGGAAAACTCTGAGGTTCATCTGGGAAACTTTAACACTTCAGGAGCACGAGGGTTCAGCCATGCTCTCCTGAGCTGGACCCTCAAACACAGTTCTGCCAGGTCTGCTGGTGGCTCTTGTCTCAGAATAGCTCTGGATAGGATGTGCTGTCAGAGGAAGCACAAAGGGATTTATTTAGCCTGACTGGGAAGCTGGCATTGCCCAGGCTTTGTGATCATGGGGTGACTTGTGTTAAGGAGATACTTGGGCTGCACTGGTGGGCACCTGAGTGTGAAGGGACAGCCCTTGCTGTCCCCTGGGGCTCCCTCCGTGCCAGCTGATAGCCCATGCCATTTAGGAGAGGCTTCACTCCTTGCTGCTTGGCATTTCTGCTCGCTGCTCCAGGACAGATCCAAACCCCGCTGGCACCAGGGAAGATTTTCTCTGGCTTCAGCTGGCTCTGTTCCTCCCGGAGAGAAGACGCGACACAACTTGTGCATCGCGGTTTATTCCTGGTGACAAGTGCACCTTCCCCAGTGCCCTTTCACACCCCTGCATGCAGGGGCTGGGATGCTGGTCCCCTCCCAGGCAGCCCACGAGCAGGGCTGTCAGAGCCAGGGAGCTTGCATGCTGTTGAGAGAAACCCTCCCCTCGGTACCCAAGGGACCTGAGTGCTGGTTCAAAAGGTCGCCAAGCACTGTCAGCTCCTGTTTGGGGCTGCTGTGCTGAAGGGAGATCCTGCCAAGGAGGTCACAGGCTGAATTTGAAGTGATTGTGGTTTGAAATGATCTTCCAGGTTTGTCAGCCCCGTCAGAATTCTGCTCGTGTAAGAGTGGCCAGAGGTTTGGGGTGCATGGGGCTGGGAACCACCCCAAGGAGGGGTGGCACAGCTGGGCCCTGGGCCTTCCCCAGCAAGGCAGGGCCCCAGTTCACCTGCTGCAGGTGATAAAAGGCCAGTGGCCACAGGAAAGGAAGGAGCAATGACATCAACCTCACCATCGTGTCTGCCGCAGTGCTGAAGTCCTTCTGGTGGCAGCAGTGTGGTCAGGATCCCTCCATCCATCCATCCATCCATCCATCCATCCATCCATCCATCCATCCATCATCCATCCATCCATCCATCCATCCATCCATCCATCCATCCATCCATCATCCATCCATCCATCCATCCATCCATCATCCATCCATCATCCATCCATCCATCCATCCATCCATCCATCCAACCATCCATCCATCCCTCATCCATCCATCCCTCCATCCATCCCTCCATGCATCCATCCATCATCCATCCATCCATCCATCCATCCATCCATCCATCCATCCATCCATCCATCATCCATCCATCCATCAATCCATCATCCATCCATCCATCATCCATCCATCCATCCATCCATCCATCCCTCCATCCATCCATCCCTCATCCATCCATCCCTCCATCCATCCCTCCATGCATCCATCCATCATCCATCCATCCATCCATCCATCCATCCATCCATCCATCCATCCATCCATCCATCCCTCCATCCATCCATCCATCATCCATCCATCCATCCATCCATCCATCCATCCATCCATCCATCCATCCATCATCCATCCATCCATCCATCCATCCATCCATCCATCCATCCATCCATCCATCCATGCCTCTATCCATCCATCATCCATCATCCATCCATCCATCCATCATCCATCCATCCATCCATCCATCCATCATCCATCCATCCCTCATCCATCCATCCATCCATCCATCCATCCATCCATCCATCCATCCATCCCTCATCCATCCATCCATCCATCCATCCATCCATCCATCCCTCATCCATCCATCCATCCATCCATCCATCCATCCATCCATCCATCCATCCATCCATCCATCCCTCATCCATCCATCCATCCATCCCTCCATCCATCCATCCATCCATCCATCCATCCATCCATCCATCCATCCATCCATCCATCCATCCATCCATCCCTCATCCATCCATCCATCCATCCATCCATCCATCCATCCATCCATCCATCCATCCATCCATCCATCCATCCATCCATCCCTCCATCCATCCATCCCATAGTTTTCAGGCTATGCATATCCTTCCCCATGCATGCGGCTACATCCCTTTCCCTCTTCCCCCAGTCAGATCTGACATTTGCTCATGCCCACAGTGGAGACTCCACTGATCTGTGCAGCTCAGGGTGAAGCTTTCTGTCCTGGTCTTCCACCAGCATTTCGTTTGAAATCCAACCTGCTCATGAATGCTCTTGCTCCAGGTTTCTTTATTGAAACACTTTGTAAATAAAATTAGAATAACAAAGCAGTAGAGCCTGGCAAAAAGTAAGGGGGAATGTTTCTTGGCATGGAAAAATATCCTCAACCAAGAAAAAGCCTAATTTATTCTGGTGAAGCAGAGAGAATCCAGCAACCTCCCTTTTGTTGTGCAGTTCACATGTATTGCTGTATTCACACCTGAAATCTTTTGCTGAAAGTTTGGCATCATTTATTCCCTTTTTGCTCAGAGAACTGCTAGATTCGAAGTGGCTTCATCCTTTCTGGCTCTGTAAGAGCTGATTCCCACAGAACCCACAGCTACCACAGAGGAAAGGACTCGTTGGGCTGAGAGCTGCAGCCTGCATTTCATCACCTACCAGGAGTCCCATCTGTCAGTGGGAGCTGCACAGTTCTCCTCTGCTAACAAAATTATTTATTTTGTCCCGTCATTAAGGATACTCATGCAGCAGAAATGGGAATGATCTCTGCTTTGTGAGTTTTAGAAGCCCATTTTGTATTTGTCTTGGTGGTAGAGGAGCAGTAAAGAGCTCTGTGATCTCGCCTGTTAGGATAAGTGAGTTTTGGAAGAGGTTTTCTGTCTGATACTCTGTCTAAAAGCGTGGAGAAATGCCATTCTAAAGGCTGTTAAAACACAATTGCTCACTGATTTACACCGTCAAGGAGTGCCTCTTTTCTGGGAGATGTACACTGAATAAAAGCAGTTCAAGTGGTGCTTTTAATAAATAGATAATGGAACAGCATTTTATCTTCTGCTTTAATCCGTTATGTTAGCATAGGGCAGTGTATCCCTCTGATAGATTTTGAGATAGCAGAAACTGCAAGTCAAACCACTTTCCTTCTGAGTCTTTGAGGAGGAATTGCACTCTGGTGAAAGGTACTGGGAAAGCTCTCAGTGGACTGGGATCTTTCTCCCCTGGATGGGTTCAGTTGGGTCCCAGTGGGTTGGGGTTCAGGGCACTGATCTTAGAAATCATGAATTTCATAGAATATCTTGTGTGTCCAGGGCAGGGAATGGAGCTGGGAAGGGGCTGGAGCCCCAGGAGAGGCTGAGGGAGCTGGGCAGGGGCTGAGCCTGGAGCAAAGGAGGCTCAGGGGGGCCCTTGTGGCTCTGCACAGCTCCTGACAGGAGGGGACAGTTGGGGGGGTTTAGATTGCATTAGGGAAAATTCCTTCATGGAAAGGGTTGTCCAGCTCTGGCACAGCTGCCCAGGGCAGTGGTGGAGGTGTTTAAAAGCTGTGTGGATGTGGCACTTGGGGACATGGGTCAGGGATGGCCTTGGCAGGCTGGGGGAATGGTTGGACTTGATGGTCTTAAAGGGCTTTTCCAATATAAACAGTTCTGTGATTCTAAATTGGAAGGAACCCGTAAGGACCATTAAATCCAACTTCCCCACTACTTGCAGGATTGTCTAAACATAAGAGCATCATCCAAATGCTCCTTGAACTCTTGGGGCCATGACCTGGGGAGCCTGTTCTGGTGCCTGACCACCCTCTGGGTGAAGAGCCTGTTCCTGATTTCCAGCCTGAAATTGCTGTGATGTAGCTTCATTCCGTGATGCCTTGGCTTTGGCCGTGGGGCTGTTGCCTTGCTGGGTGGCATCACCCATGCTTCCCATCCCAAATGCCATGTGGAGCCCTCTGTAGCCCCCAGCTCCCATGGTTATGAGTGGGAAGGGTGTGGAGCCACAGGGGAGGAGGTTCCTCTGTGGAAAGCTCCTCTCCAAGCCCTTGGACTTCTCTAGAGGCACCAGGTTGCTGGGGCTGAGTGCCTTGAAGCTAAATGAGCTGTTGGCTGCTTGGTTAGGAAAGAAACAGAACACTTTGGGAAGCAGGAAAAAGGTCATTTATCCTGTTGCTGCTCATCCTTGTTAATTCATTGTTTCCATTGAAAACCCTGCACTTAGCTGCTTCATGAATGAACCCAGTGTCTGTGCCTCCAAAAACAACTTGGCCTGGTGAAAAATAAGACCTCCTTTCACCTCCTCTCTGCTCTGCCCTGTTTTTTCCCCCCTTGTTTTCCTCCACTCACATCCATCCTGCCTGGGTGGCAGTCCCAGTTTGTCCCTGTGGAGCGGGGCTGGAGCCCAGGGCTGGGTTTACAGAATGGTTTGGGTTGGAAGGGACATTAAAGATCATCTCATCCCACCCCTGCCATGGCAGGGACACCTTCCACTGTCCCAGGCTGCTCCAAGCCCTGTCCAGCCTGGCCTGGGGCACTGCCAGGGATCCAGTAACTCTGTGGGAAACCTGTGCTGATGTTTTGTCACCCTCAGCATGAAGGATTTCATCCCAGGGGCTGCTCCTCCGTGTGGGAGAGGTTTGCTGTGACCCTGCAGGGGTGCTCCCAAGCCAGAGGGGATGGGAAAGCTGGAAGGAAAGGTCTGGAGAAGGGGAAGTGACTCAGCTGCATGGCAGGAGGGACTGTCAAGGAGGAAGGGTGGGTAGGGAGATGGAGATAGAGGATGAGGAGGCTTGGTGTGCAGGGCAGAGGGGCTGGAGGGTGGCCTGGGTGCTGGGGTGGGGCTGAGGCATGGCCCAGCTGTGGTGAGCAAAGCCTTGTGCAGTGACTGCCTGGTGTGGAAGGGCAGATGGAGCAGAGCAGAGGTGTCTGTGCAGTGGTGGCCGGGCTCCTAATGCCCTTCAGCAGCTGGAGTGGAGCAGGGCTGGCACCACATCAGCACTGAGCTCTCTGAGGACCATCTGTGAGCCAAGGGCAATGAGAACAATGACCAGCCAGAGGAAAAAATCACCAGGAGAGAGGCTGGAAAAAGCTGTGGGGGAGGCTTGGAGCCAAGCAGAGGCAGAGAAAAGGGGATCTCTAAGGTAATGAGTGGCCAGAGAAAGTACACTGTCTGGTCTCCCTATCTCATAACACAGGGTCTCTTTAAGGAAACAGCTGTGTCCATGAGAAAATGCTTTCTCTTGGGCTGAGCCTGTGAAAGTGACTGGCAGGAGATGCCTCCAAAGCTGGGAATTCAACACTCAGATAAGGCTTGGATGTTGTTTGTGAATGGTAACGAAAACAAGAGCTATAAATGAAACCTGGAAGAGTGACTACTCTTTATTCAGGGGTTCAAAACAATCTTGAACTTGTTGGAGTTGGGAGAGCACCTTCTTGGAAGCACAGCTGGGGTTGGCTGGTGTGGTTTGCAGGTGTATAAGTCTGTGGGTGCTGGGCTCTTTAGGGCAATGGGTAAAGCCTGGATGGCGCCTAAAGCCATAATGCCAAGCTGCTTGGACACACGGACTTGGAGAGGTCAGCCTGGAGAAGGCTCCAGGGAGATCTTCTACCCCCTGCCAGGGCCTCCAGGGGCTCCAGGAGAGCTGCACAGCCCCTGGGGACAAGGCAGGCAGGGACAGCACCCAGGCAATGGCTCCCACTGCCAGAGGACAGGGTTAGTGTTGAAATTGGGAATAAATCCATCCCTGTGAAGGTGGTGGGGCCCTGGCCCAGGGTGCCCAGAGCAGCTGTGGCTGCCCCTGGATCCCTGGCAGTGCCCCAGGCCAGGCTGGATGGGGCTGGGAGCAGCCTGGGACAGTGGGAGCTGTCCCTGCCCATGGCAGGGGGTTGGAACTGGATCAGCTTTAAGGTCTGTTCCAACCCAAACCATCCTGTGACTCTGAGATTGCTGGCCTTGTCCACAGAGCTTTTCTTTGAGGAATCCTGCCAGCAGGGAGAGCAGCTTTGAAGCTTTTCCCAGGGCAGGGAAGGAACCAAGAAAAGAGTAGGTATTTCCTAAGGGTAATCTGGCTGGTCCATCTGGTGCTCCCAAAAAGGCCGGTGAGATGGCACAGCACGGGGGAAGGCTGCGGAGGATCGGAGGCATCAAAGTAGAAGGTGATTAGAACCCAAGCAGAATGGCAGCAAGCATGGTCCCCAGGGAGGGAGGAAGCCTGGCAGGGTTCCATCAGGGAGGGCTGGCAAAGGGAGGCAGGAAATTGAAGCAGGGCAGTGATGAAGGTCGAGCTGCTATCTCCAAGGCTTTGGGAAGTAGGAGTTTCACTGGCTCTGAGCTGCAGAGCCTGCTGCTCCAGGGAAGGGGGATGGGAGGGACACATTAATTTGTTAAATGGGTAGAAATAAATTAGTGTGTAAACCTGTAACATTTGTTTCCCCAGTCTGAAGGGGAGAGCTGTGCTCAGCCTGGCTAGGCTGATGTTTTAACTAGGTTTGCTGAGGTTTTGAAGGTTTTTAAGCCAAACCTCCTTTTTGGATAGTCTTGATTATAAAATCTCCTCCATCCTGTCTCCCAGTGAAGCTGTGTGGATGGAGATGCTGCTTTTCTCACCTCTCTCTTAAGTGTTTGGTGGCTGTTTTCCCCCACAGCCCTGCAGTGCTGGGGAGGGAACCTGAAAGCAGATGGACCAGCTGGGTCACCCTGTCCTGGATGTCACCCCAGCCTTAACCTGGCTCAGTCTGCAGAGCCTGCTACCTTTCCAGGGCTCTTTGCTGGCCTGAAAGAGCCAGGATTCTGCATCCCCCACACACATCCCAGCCAGCTGCAGCACTAAGTCTTCCCTGCTAATGAGGCTCGTTAGGCTCACACGGGGGAGTGGATGTGTGGGGCCTCACCATCTCTCATTCTCTCCTCCTGAGTGTGCATCTCTCATTCCCTCCTCCTGGCTGCTTCAGCCATCTCTGCTCCATCCTCCAGCTGGGACAGGGCCTGCTCTGGCCCTTGGACTGAGGGGGTGCCACTGTCCCCACCACGAGCAGGAGCCCATGGTGATGGGGTTCAGAGGTGGGCAAGGGAAGATGCTGCCACAGCCTTTGGTCCTATTTTGCAGAGTTTGTAGAGGTTTTCACAGCCACCCACTGCACTTCTAGCTCTAGGAACCTGCAGGAGTAGGTGGTGGCAGCATGGCTTGGTGTTGGATGGGTCAGAAGTTGTGTTGAGGTGGCCTGAAGTGCCCTCACCCCCAGCTGTGTTATGGCTGATGGAGGACAGTTCTGGCCCACACAGGTTTGCTACAGGATCAGAACCTCACTGCCATTCCCCAGGGACCCAGCACAGACAGGCAGGACCAACAGCTTGGCCTGGAGCCGCTGGAATTTGGATGCAAATGACCCCAACTAACCTGGCCTGGCCACCCCACCACCAGCACGGGGGTGCAAGGTCTGGGCAGCCACCACTGCCAGCACAAGCTGAGCATGACCCAAGTGGAGCAGCCCTCAGCAGGACCAAGCTCTGCAAAGCAGCTTTCTCTCAAAATAGCACATCTCTCATGATTGCCCTCCCTGAAGTGACTTCTCATTTACAGGATTGTGACCTAAAGCCCTGTCCCAGCGGGAGGAGAGCAGGGGGAAATCATGGGGCTCCCCTGCTCCTCTGAAGAATCTGATTGCCTTTTTGTTTCTTTGCTGACTTTCCCTGTTCCCATTATCTCGTTTTTTTAAGTGAGTGTCTTTGGGAACAGCAAGGCCATGGAGATAAGAGCTGAGACAACTCCCGTGCTCAGAGATTCATTACCTGCTCCCGTGCAAGCCAGGAGGGAAGCAAGCCTGCTTTCCTTTTTCTTTTTGTTAATAAAAATATTGCAGAGGAAATTTTAAAAAAACAAATTGAAACACAGGAGGACCTGAGGAAGTGTGGGGGCTACAAACTACTGCTGGAGCAAAAGGGCTCATTAGAATACGAATTATTGAGGAGGACAAACTGGAATGCCATTGTACAAAGTGTCACGGACTGAGTCCAGCCCAGTGTTTGGCTGCACTTGATAAATGAGTCCATTCTACTCCTCCTCCTCTCTCTCTTTTTTTTTTTTTTTTTTTTTTTTTTTTTAATATAGGGGAGAAAAATATGCAATTACAAGTTCAACCTGTTGAAAAAGTCACATCCTGCTGGAGCAGTCAGACCCAAACCCTTTGGGCCATACACATCTCCCTGAATGTGAAATCTTGGGTTTTACCCAGCTGCTAAAATCTGGGTGAGCACTGGGGTCCCTGCTGCTGAATTTTGGGAGGGAGCTGGTGCTGCCATGGGGTTCCCAGAGCAACCCCAGCACAGCCCCTGCCCACACAGCATCACCTGAGCACAGTGCCAACCTGCCTGATGTGCTGGCTGAGTGAGGGCTTTGAGACAAGAAGCCTTTGTCTTCTGTGGTTATTTAATTTTACTTTTTTTCCCCCTTCTAAGTAATTTACTCTGGCTGCACCCTCCCTCGGGCTTGAGTGGAGCAGGGGTGGGATGCTCTGCCTGGCCAAGCACTGGCTGTGGTGGAGGAAAAGCACTCTGTCCCAGGGACCTGAGCTGGAGGCAGGGTGGGAGTGAAGGCAATGCCCTTTTCGGAGGCACTGGAGGGATTGGTTGTGCTCTGCTCCTCAGCCTGGCTGCTCTTGGGTGCTGAGCTGGGCAGGAGGAGAAGGTGGGAGGCAGGCAGGGCAGTGGGGCTCTCACCTGCTGAGGGCTTTGTGCCAGGCACAGCTACTTAAAGGCACGCCCAGGAGTGAGGCTGCGGAGATCCCATCTCCCCTTCAGTGCACAGAACCACAGGATCCCAGAATGGCTTGGGCTGGAAAGGACCTTAAAGCTCATCTCATTCCAGCACCTTGCACTGGAACAGGTTGCTCGAGGCCAAATCAAACCTGACCTTGAGTGTTTTGGAGATGAGGCAGATGCATTCAGGTGAGATAGAAGAGGCCATCAGAATTAGTGACTCTTTGGGGAGATGAAGTTGCTTGTGAGCTCCTGACAGTTTGGGGAGTGGAAGCCACAATGGGGAAGATGATCCTGTGTCTAAGGTCTTTGATCAGTTCCTGCTGCATCTTCCTAGTGGCATTTACACTGAGACCCCAGGTGATTTTTTTGGGTTTTTTTGGATGGGCACCTGTTTTTTACCTTGCATCTGGGCAGCCCAGCAAGGTGGCTGCAGTGTTCTTTTTGCCTTTGGTTTGGATCACCTCACCAAAACTCTGTTGGTTGGCATTCAGTGATTTTAAGACAAACTGGCTTTTTTTTCCCCCTTTTGGAAAAGGTTGAAATATTTTGTAATGTCTGGCATTAGGTAAGACTTGAGATTTAATGCCTCATCCCTTCAATTCACCTTCAGCAATAACAATGTATTCTAATCCACTGCTCAGGTGTTGATGGATGGGGCCTGTTTGGGTTAAACAGTTGGGATTTGAATTGTTGACCTCATTCTGTCCCTGGAGCAGGAGCAGTCAGAGGAGCCCTTGAGGAACATTGTGAGCAGCAGCTCTCCATCACCAGTTAGTGGCAGAGTCAGATGGAAATGTGAGGCCAGCCTGGCCCTCAGCCAGATTTCCCGTGGCAAACTGGATGTGTAGGACAGGTGCCATATTAAGAAGCCCTCTGCAAATCCTGACAAAAATAGGTTGGAAGCTAAATTTTTCCTTGAGTTGGATTCAGGAGGATGGAAAGACATAAGATGAAAAAAATTCCATCTTTTCTGTGAGGCTGTTTCACAGGGACCATTGCCCACCTTTGCTCTGTTGGTGCATGTGGAAGTGAGCAATCTTTGGGCTTGGTTCAGGCTGGGATCAGGGAACAAACATCCCACATCCCTCTCCAGTCCAGTGTGAGACCCTCCTCCCCATCCTCGTGCTCTGGGACCTCCATGAGGTCCAGTGAGGGTGCCTGACCTGGCTGTGGCCATGACACTGGTCAGGGCTTTCTTGGCTCTTGAGATGAGGAGGTTTCCTCTCACCTTTGGCATGACTGAGCAGGTCTGGTCCCTTCCAAGCAAACTGCAGAAGCAGCAGGAAGAGGAGGAGATACCAGACTGCCCATCCAGACCACAAGGGAAGGCTGGGCAAGAAACTGCTCCTGTGACCTGGCTTGGTGTGTCCAAATCACCTCCTTGCTCCTGTGATGCTCTGAGGACCAAGGACATGAACCTGAAAGTGAGGAGCACACGTGAGCTGGTGGGCATGCACCCTTCTCTGTCCCACAGGGCCCTCTTCTGCTCTGAACCCAGGCAAATGCACTCCCACTTGAATTTTCTGAGCCCCACATCTCTCCAAAACCCACCCAAGCAAGGAATAGATGTTGGCTGGCCATGGCCAGAATGAGTGAACAGCTTTTCCTAAACACAGTGTGCCCCATGTGAATATGAGTAACCTTTGGTTTTCAAGGATGGAAGAGTAGAAGTAAATCAAAATAAAATTTAATTGAATTGATAATGCTTCAGGAAAAAAAATAGATATGTTGCTGAAAGGGGTGCCAAGGGTAGTTTAACTGATTTTGGTGTAACCATGATGCAGAAAAGCTGCTTGACATAAGGTTGTTTGAGCATTTAGGCTTGCTAAAGGTTTCTCAGAGCCTTTTCTTTCTTGTCTGGAGCAGCAGACAGGGCTGTCCATGTGTTCAAGCTGCCCACAGGGATGTCACTCCATGCCTGGTACCCCTGCACTTCCCTTTGGGGTGTCACTGAGGTGTCCACCCAGGCACTGAGTGTTTTCCCAAGGGATGGATAAAGCTCAGGGATGGGAAAGGCCAAATGGGATATTCCTGTCAGGAAAAACTGGCTCAAGCTTTAGTTGATTTCCTCAGGGTCACTAGGGTCAGTGTCAGAATAAAGTGTGGAAAGGCTGGTCGGGGTCATGCATCCTTTCCCAAGCAATATCCAGCCCCAGATGCAAAGTCCTGCAGCAGGGAGTCATTCCTTCCCACCTCTCTCATCCCAGGCTCTGATTCACCTCCTAAAACTCACTCCAAGGAGTTTTCCTTGGGAATGTGTGACATCCAACCTTCTGCCCTCCTGCTGAGCCTGGGGTCTGTATCTCCCCACCACCCATGATGCTACAGCATTGCTGCCCTGGCTCTGAGCATCCTCTCTCTGCTTTCCCTTGCCTGTCCCCTTCCTCTTCCCTCCCGAGGTGCAGTGGTGACCCCAGCCAGATGCTGAGCTGTCCTCATCTCAGCTGTGCCCAAATGGCTTGGCCTCTCCTGTTTGTCTAGTGCATAGCTGATCAGTCACCAAGGATGTTGTATTTGCTTCCAGATAAGAAAATGCTGAATCTTAGAGCTGGGATTGGGCCTTGTGAAATCCCCCTAGAAACAGCCTGGTTCCCCTCAGACAGCTGTTTGTTGGGATCCCCTCTGAATCCCCTGCAGATGTGCTTTGTTCTTGTAATGCAATGCTCATTTTATAATCAACCTGCCACGCCCTGGTAAATCGAATTCTGTACAAAAGCATATGTATATTATCTCTAAGCAATTATCTTTATTAACCAAACTTGTAATCTACTCAGAGGACGAAATCAGCTTTGTTTGACATGGTGTGTTGACTGCAGAACCTCTCTGACAAACATGAGCTGTATTTCCATCCTTTAATTCCTCCTCTGGGTGACTCTTGGGAGGATTCCCATTATTTTACCCATGACTGATGGCAGGCAAGCCAACCTGTTCCTCAGGCCATCCCACTTGCCCCTTTAGCAGATCAGTGCAGTATTTTCATGCTTCAATCCATCTGGATCTTCCCTGGTATTCCAAGATTTATTAAAAATTAACACCAGCAGGCCAGAGAGCTTCTCAGCCAGCTGTTGGAGGGCCCTTGGGAGCAAGTTATCCAGGCCTGCTGATTCAAAATTGTTTATGGCTGGTAGATGGTGTTTAACAACCTCCTTGGTTACTAATGGACTGGAAAGTACTCCATCCTCCTCGTGTGATACAAGCACCTCATCCTGCCTTCTCTCCAGATGCGGAGCAGAGATATTGATTGAGCACTTCTTGGCTTTTCTGCATCATTACTCTTCTCCCCATCTGAGGCTGCGCTGCTGATTTATGCAAAGGCATTGCAACATGGCCTGGATTGTTGGCCATCCCTTCCCAGTGCAGCTGGACACGCTGGGTGCTTTGCCTTCTGACTCTGCACAGAGCACAAATCCCTGTTTGACCCCGTTCCTGGGAGGGCCATTCCTTGGTTTGACACCGTGTAGGACTCTGGCCTGAGGACCAGGAAATTCCTCTCTCTGCCCCCATTGCTTTTCACTCATTAAGGAGGAGTTATGAATTTGCAGAGCCACCTCTAAGAGCTCCTTACAGAAACATTGAGATTTGCCCCCAAAACTTTTGAGATTCTGTTAAGTGGTGACCATTCTACATGTCAACCCATCAATCCCCATCTCCATGCTGCCATGCTATTTTTGGGTTAATCATCCCTGGATATACAAGCCTTCATCTCCCCTAGCAAAGTTGTGGCAGCTTGCTCTCTCCCCTGACCTCAGACAGAGCTGCTCTTTGTTTCTCCCATCTTTGCCATTTTCCTTTCCTCCTGCTTCTCCAGCTGTGGGTTGTTGCAATAATCAGTCCCACATCTCGTGGCAGGGGGGGCAGCTGCACTCAGTGGTGGGGCAGAGATCCCCAGGGCCTTCTTCTACTTCCCTCTGGTGAGACTCTGGCCTGGAGTCCTGTGTCCAGCTCTGGGACCTCCAACATGAGGAGAATGTGGAATGAGCCCAGAGGAGGCCATGATGCATCCAAGGCTGGAGCCCCTCTGCTCTGGAGCCAGCCTGGCACAGCTGGGGCTGCTCAGCTGCACCAGAGAAGCTCCAGGGACACCTCAGAGCCCCTGCCAGGGCCTGCAGGGGCTCCAGGAGAGCTGCACAGCCCCTGGGGACAAGGCAGGCAGGGACAGCACCCAGGCAATGGCTCCCACTGCCAGAGGGCAGGCACAGATTCTGGCACATTGGGAATTAGGAATTGCTGGCTGGGAGGGTGGGCAGGCCCTGGCCCAGGGTGCCCAGAGCAGCTGTGGCTGCCCCTGGATCCCTGGCAGTGCCCCAGGCCAGGCTGGATGGGGCTGGGAGCAGCCTGGGACAGTGGGAGCTGTCCCTGCACATGGCAGGAGGGTGTAATGGGATGAGCTTTAAGACCTTCCAGTCCAAACCATTCTGGGATTGTATTGTGAGATACTGTGGGAGATGCTCACAGCTCTCATACTTACTCATAGGATTGTAGCATTCAAATCTCCTCTTTGAAGAGATTCAAAATGTTTTAGCAGAACAATGGTTGGTGTGATGAGGTGTTCAGAAACAAGAGGTAAACATGGGAAAGAAAATAAGTGCAAATTTTCTTTTATAATGAGACTAATAAACTTCTAGAAGCAGTTGCCAAAGGATCAGGGCAAGCTCCTTGATTTGAAATCTTCCAGCCAATATTGCCTCTGCTTCTAAATACTGGCGGGCAGGCAGGAATGAGAGCCTTGCTGCAGAAATTGCTGGGTGCAATATTATATTTTGTATGAAGCTGGAGAGCAAAATGCATGATCATAACAGTCCCTGTTACATGAAAATACTGATATGAAATAAACCTTTGTTTTGTAGCCTGAACTTCTTACGAAGTGTGGTCTGAAATCCAGGAGTAGATTTAACATGGCTGTCAAAACCTTGAGCAATGGAGTGATGGATGTTAAAATCTTGAATAATGGAAAAAAAACCCCAAAAGTTCTGCTGTAAAGTTTGGGATGGCAAGGGAAAGGATGCTTGGGGGAGCAAAGGTGGGAGCTGTGCAGGAAAATGCTCCTGCATCCACTGAGGGGGGATTGAGCAGCCGTGTTCAATATTGTGTGCAGCTCAGGTCCTCCCTCCCGAGTATGGCGTGAAAGCAGTGGAAATAAAAGCTTGGCTTTTGCTGAGGAAAAGAATGACCCACAATGTCATTTTTTTTTTTTTTTTAATGTGGGAAGAAGGGCTGAATTCAATGTTTTCCTTTCTGCTCCATCCTGCTGCAGCGCTTCGCTGTGCGGCCAGGCGGGCTGGCAAGCAGATAATGAATCTGCCGAAATGTGGTTATTGATACAGCTGAGATCATTATACCTGAGGGTCTTGTGAGCTTTCCCATCTAAAGGGGTATTTTTCAGAAGGTTGTGGTCATGACATAAACAGTCTCGTTCCGTCTGAAATCTCAGCTGGCAAAGTCCCGAGCCCGGGAACGTTTTTTTAAATACATTATCAGGAAGGTAAATCAGGTCAGCTGCATTTTCATTTTTTTCTTTCAGCTGGGAGAAGTAAAATGGTTCATTTGCCTCTCACTATTAATGTGATGCTCTGCAAGGAGCTGTGGCCTGATCCACAGCTTTTGAAAGCAAAGGAGATTTGTTTCCACCTGCATCAGGGAGCTTCTGTGGAATTTCCTATTCCCGGGTAAGGATAACTTTCCAGTTTGGAAGGAAAGCAGGAGATCTGTGCAGAGGGTTACCAGCACTTGGAGGCTGAAATGCTGGGCCATTGTCTTGGTTGTCCTTAGCCCATCCAGGTGTGGGATGCTGTGAGTGGACCCAGCGAGGAGCTGTGGCTCATTTTGTGTGAGAGCAAAGGAAAAATAACCTGCCGAGAAATTACGAGGCAGAGAAAGCATTTCAAAATTGCAGCTGGGACTGTGAATTGCACAGGGAAGTTTAAAGTGATTGCAGTGGAGGCCAGGCTGCTCTCTGCAGCCTCAGTAGCATCAGAGTCTTTGCAGATGCTCTCCCTTCCATCCTGCAGCAGACTTTATTTGGGGTTTTGCCACCTGTCTCAAATTTGGTCTGAGGTGCTGGGGAAGTTTTTGGCATTGGGGCTGGTGACAGATGTACAGTGAATATTCAGAAACTCTTTGTGAGCTGAACCTCCTTGGGGGCTTTCATCTCACCCAGCTTCAGCTGCCTTCGTGAGAGGTATCCCTGATAAAATTATGCATCAAGCCATCAAGCCCTGAAGAGAGGGTCTTTGATCCATGTCATGCTTTTTATTGTTAACATCCATTTGTGTTTAAATTTCATTTTATCACCATTTATTCTTAGTTGCCCTTACCCAGTCCCAGTCCTGCACCAACACAAATTGAAGCAAACTCAAAAGTCTTTCTCAGTGAAGAGAAAGGGAAGACTGAAACATTAAAAGCAAGTAAAGTGACCTATTCTAGTGGAAGGTGTCCCTCCCAGTGACAGGGGGATTGGAAAGACATGGTCATGCAAGTCCCTCCCAATCCAAGACATTCTGAGATTTTTTTGACCAGAATGTTGCCTTCAGGCATGTGCTGTCTAGCCAAATACAAGTTTAATGGCAAGTTTGTGCAGAAGTTTTGCCATGTTCTTGCTAACATGAGATCTTCGTCATACCCTGAAGCTGCACGGGCCCAAGAAAGGCTGAGAACTGTGGATCAGGAAGGATTTGGGAGCTCTGGGGAACCAGAGCTGGCTGCATTTCCAGGCCAGGGATGGTCAGGGGGACAGCTCTTTCAAGAGTTTCTCATATGATACATATGATGTAGGGAAATCCTTCCGTGTAGTTGCACATGTATTGTGTGTGTGTGTGTGTATATATATATATATATAGATATATGTGTGTGTGTGTGTGTGTGTGTGTTCATACACATGTTCAATATCACCTTGGCTCCTTCCAGCCCTGTTTCTTGAAATAAATCCAGCTGTGCTTCCATTCTTTGGGAAAGCTGGGTATAATAATTGATTGTCCTGCTGTTGGAGACAATGGTGCCTCGTTGACTTCTGTTTTCCGTAACAGAACCCTGGGGATCCCTCAGGATCAATCCGGATTGCAACCATTAACGTTCCAACTATGAAATCACCGAGGCTGTTTAGGGAAAGCATTTCATCAGCATTGGTTTTCACTGGTTTCCTGTAGAGCTTTTTGGGTTTTTTTTTTGATAAGGGTATTGTGGCAGCAGTAGCTTTGTCTATGGACACATCCTGGACCAGTGAAATTTCCCAGTCTGTGGCATGGAGTAACTAATTCAGCCTCTTGCTGGAAACTGCTCCTCATGTGCAGGGTGTGAGACTAGCAAAGAAATCTCTACCCGTTCATGCTTTCTTGAGGTTCACAGCTCTCTTTAAAGATGGAAAACCAGCAGCTCATCTCTGCACCATGGACAAAGAGACCTCAAAGAAGTTGTGTGGTGTCCCCATCCTCATCCCTTCTGCCCTGCTGGTGCCCCAGCGAGGAAGGTGTTTGTCAGGATTGTGGGCTCACATCGCTTCCTTCCCCATACTCTTTAAAATAAGGCCAGCATTTGGAAGCACTTAGGCCAGGTTTAACTCTATTGCTGTGTTGGAATTAACGGAAACACCACTGCAAATGGAAACCGAGCGTGTGGGATGGACACCTTGGAGGAAACCTCCCCAGGCTTTTCCAAATTTCCCATTTCCAAGCATCTCCAGTGAGATTTGTGGGGGGAAATATTTTTATTGGTTCCATTTCTTAGCAAAATCAACCTGTAAAAAAAAAAGGTGTTTTTTTTCACCACTGCAGTTTGGCAATGAAATAGGGATGTTTGAGGAGGCAAATTATTTTCCTTTGAAAAATGTGACTGATGCAGCAAGTCTTGTTGCAAAAAATATCTTCCTCTAGCTCTGAGAGAGCTGTATTCACTGAAGCTGATTATTGGGCTCCAACTAAAAAGTTTAAAATCAGCCTGGAAAACTGAAGTACAAAAGGAGAATATTGTATATATTCGCAGACCAAAAAGAAACCCCCAAAACTCTGTGAAATTTTATTTTGCCCATGAAAATCTTTACGTTTGATGATTGCTTGTTTGTTTGGTTTTTTTTTTTTTTCCTGATTAGACAAGCTTCCTTACTCTTCTATAAAGCTTTCAATTCAGTATACTTGAAATTAGAGTTTTCCTTGCCTGTTGTAAGCAATCATTGTAACCTTTTCTATTATATTTTTACTAGGGGTTACCTTTTCTCCTTGTAAATCAAGGTGGGGTCTGGCACAAGCTTTTCTTCTTTTTCTCCTGCTGTTCTTATTTCGCACCTTCTTAGAAGTACTTTATTTTCTCCTCATTTGTAGTGTAGGAGACCTGTTCAACCTTCCATTAATGCTGATCAAAAAAAAAAAAAAAAAAAAAAAAAAAAGTGAGCTAATTTCATATGGAAAAGGGCAAATAATTTCCAGGGTTCAGTGGGTGCTTAATTGGTCTGCAGTGGTTTTTGAGTCAAAGTTATCACTGAGATGTTTCAATTGTCACAGTCCACACCCAGGTATTTTTCTGTATTAAAGTACAGGGTTTGGCTTGCAAGAATTTGGAGTTGGAATAGTTTAGGCTAGAAAAGCCCTCAAGTCCAACCATTCCCTCAGCACTGCCAAGGCCACCACTGTCCCATGTCCCCAAGTGCCACATCCACACAACTTTGAAACCTCTCCAGGCGTGGGGACTCCACCACTGCCCTGGGCAGCTGTGCCAGTGTTGGACAGTGCTTACAATGAAGAAATTTTCCCCAATATCCAATTTTAACCTCTCCTGGTGCAACTGGAAGACATTCCCTCTGCTCCTGTCCCTGTTCCCTGGAGCACAGCCCGACCCCCCCGGCTGTCCCCTCCTGTCAGGAGCTGTGCAGAGCCACAAGGGCCCCCTGAGCCTCCTTTGCTCCAGGCTCAGCCCCTTCCCAGCTCCCTCAGCCTCTCCTGGGGCTCCAGCCCCTTCCCAGCTCCATTCCCTGCCCTGGACATGCTCTGACACCTCCATGGTGCTGAGGACATTTTTGTACGCCCTGATTATAAACCGTCTTGAGAAGCAGCACCATGAGCAATGTGCTTTGCTAGCATGGCAGACATGCAATTTTTTCTTCAACCCTTTTTCTTGGCTTTGGTGAATTGATGAAGGCAAATCCTTTTGATGGGGGAGGGAAAAGAGAGTTGTGTTTTGTGGGAAGTGAAGAGTTGCATGGTTTTGTGCTTGAGGAGCTTGGGTGGGTGGTTGCACGGGTGCTCCCATCCCACAGGGGATGCCATCTACAGGAATACCAGGAAAAGCAGTGGGTGGCAATTGGTGTTCCTCTCCATGCCGACTTTGACAGTCACTGGATGCTGCCCAAGTTTTTCTCTGCCCTTATCTGGGGCCAGACACATTGTTCACTCCGACTTCATGTACTGATTTACCCAGACACTCCTTAGAAACCCAGTAGTCAGAGGAGCTGCAGATAGTGCTTTGGGTGTGGGGATGGAAACAGCATTAATGTTTTTTTCCCTGCAGACTGAGAAAGCGTGCAATAAAAGTTTCAAAAGTAACCGTGCGCTGAGCACGGAGCTCTTCCAAGCCCTGTCTGGGAGTGCCAGGTTGCCCCAGGCTATCTTACACTTGATTTTGCCTTGCGCTTCAGAAAGGTTTCCCTTGTATAAACAATTTTGGTTGTGATTTGGGGTTTTTTTTTTAGTGTGCCTCTTTAGAGGAAAACCATCAGAAAAGCCCGTAAAATGGAACTCGGTGTCCAGCTGCTCTCATCGAGTTTATTGTATTAACAGAAAACATCTATTTCCTTGTTACTATACCTGTGCCAGAAAGTAGCTAGCATTTTATGAAATGCAGTGTTTTATTCAGTGTGACTGCTTAATTTGGGGCAGAACCTCAAGAACAAGCTGTTCCCTGGGGCACCCAGTGAGGAAAAGAGGAGGGAGCCCAGTTCTTTATCACTCAACACAGTGGCCAACCCTTTGGGGTTGTGTGCACGCCAGCGAGCGGGGCTTAGCCAGGCGAGGCTGCTCAGGCTGCTGAGATGGGCTCCCGAGGGGTGAATCCTCCTCTGGGAACATCCCTGTGGCCAGGGGCCACGGGAGGTGCGTGCAGGATGGGGTTGTTGGCCGTCTGGTGCAGCTGAGGTGGCCGGGAGTTGGCTTCCAAACCTCAGTGCTGGGGGTGGGGCTTGGAAACCTCGCACTGGGCACTCGGGAAGGTTTTTCAGTCACTCATTGCTTGGATTGGACACTTGGGTTGGGGTCTTGTCAACCAGGACAGCTTGGTGACTTGAGTAACCAGCCTCCGTGTCTGAAGATAGTTTGCCTCCATCTTCTTGCTTGTTTGAGTCATTCATGTGCAAACGTGATTTTTTAACTGAATTACAGCCAGTTATTTTTTCAAAGGAGGTGGTTTTCACCCCCCTCCCCACATTTACCCAACTCACATGGCTGCAGTTTGCAGGGGAAGTGGAGCAGATCATAGGAGAGTCAACCACAGAGTGACCTCTGTGGGGGCAAATCAGGGGTCACCAGTTAGACCAGGGAGGGGATTGTCTCACTGAGCAGAGAACACAAAGAATGAGATAAATCTGCTTTAAGAAAAATGAGACAAAAAAAAAAAAAAAAAAAAAAAAAAATCAACAAAACCACAGCAACCCCCCAACCCCCCCAAATTTTTCTTTCTGAAGAACTTTCTGTGCTGGTTTAAAAAAGGAAACTTGAACAGATCCGGTAAATATCAGCCCGCGTCCCGCGTGTTATTTAGACCTTAATAGTACAGGTGGACGAGGAGGGCTTGGTGCCAAATACTTTTGGTTTAGAGGGAGTGGTGGGAGTGAATTCTCCCAACCGCTCCTAGAAAGGCTTAACTTTCTGCACACAAATAAATGACAATCTCCGCTTGGCTGCAGACACCCGGGGAGCGACGCTGCCGGAGTCCCCGCGCAGCCACGGCAGCCGAGGGGCGGACGAGGGTCGGCACCTGGAGAGGGAAGGTGGGTCAGATGCTGTCTTTTTGCCTTCTGAAATATGTGATATTTTTTAGGTTTTAAATCCTCTTCCCCCCTCCCCAAGCTTTTAGGGGTTTTGCAGGATATTGAGGGGAGGGAAAGGCACTTGAATTTATTGCTCGGAGGCTAATCGTGCTCGTGTTGGAAATCTTTGGCGTGTCGTAGCGATCCTCTGTACTAATCTATCGCCATTTACTTGCGTTCTTAATTGCTGTTTGAACTCAAACCTGTGAATCTCTGTCTGGTTTCCTTCCTCGTATCTTGAATCTTTACCAAGCTTGGAGATTTTGGCTGTACATCAACACCTGTACGATACTACCTCTCAATTTGTGGGGCTTGGGCTCTTTTTTTTTTTGAAGTCTAGCTTAGTTATATGTTTATTTGCTTTAGATAGGAAATACCAGTGCAAAACCAGATCTGCCAATATGTCCAGCTGTGTAGGCAAAAGAGATCTCAGAGGCAGTTGATTAATATTTAAAATTAGAATAGAATAGAATAGAATAGAATAGAATAGAATAGAATAGAATAGAATAGAATAGAATAATAGAATAGAATAGAGTAGAACAAGAATATATATTAATATAAATATTTCAGTACTTGGAAATATGTAACAGATAGAAATATACATCTAAAATTATACAAGATAATATTCTATTATATATTTTTAATACTTGTTTGTTAGTATTTGTGTTGAAGGAGTTTCTGTTTAAGTTGTTCTTTGCGGAAAACTTGCGAGAAAAAAAATCCCATTCTTGTCTTGAGTAGTTAAAATGTCTTGGAAGGTTTAATGCTGGCAGAAAAATTGTGATTAAATACATTCTGGGAAGCGTGGTCGGGAGGAGGCTGATGCTTGGTGCAGGGTTAAGCCCGGCTCAAGCTGACCTGCTCCACACTGCCCGTGCTGCAAGCGGGGCTTGCACGGGGACACCCCAGCTCCTTTATCTGGAGACCCCATATCTAGAATTTGGGTGTAAATCTCAGTCAATCTGGGGAACTTCTTGCTTCTTCACTGGCAAACGGGATGCAGCAGGGCAGCGTGCTGCACCTAGCTAAGCGCTTACATTTTTAACAGCTCCTTCTGGAGATGAAGCTCGGTTTCAGCAGCACAAATCCCCTCTCCAGCTCCCCTGACCCCATGCAGGCAATTCCCAGATCCGCACCGCGGATAAAAACAACAGTGGTGGTTTTGTTTAAGGTTGGGCTGAATGAGAACAGGAGGGGAGGAATGTGCCCAGCGGAGGAGGAAGCGGCGCTCGGCCATCCCGGCGCTGCTGGGCGGACGGGAACGCTCAGCGCGGCCGAGCCGGACCCGCAGCCTCTTCTGCCCTCAGAAAGGGGATGTGAACCCCCCTCCAGTTCACTCAGGTGCAATGTTTAGGGGATGGAATTGGGCTTTTTCCTTCCCTCTGCTTGGAGGGAGTGGAATCAGAGAGGGGCTTCTCCTCCTGGGAGGATTTTGGTGTTGCTGGGTCTGTCCGAGAGCTGTTTGCAGGGAGTGGTACCATGGGCATGGGCAATCCTTTGTGCCTTCCGCATCTCTAGCACCCCACATCAGAGAAGAAACCTTCCACAGGCTTCTCAGCACATATCCTGATGTATCCACACCAGGACAGCCCAGCAAGACTCCTGGGAAGTCTCAGAAGGTAAAGGATGCTCTGTGGTCTCTCCTTGGTCTTCCAATGCTTTCCATCACTCCCACCACTGCAGCAAGGACTTTCCAAACCCCTGATCCAGAAAAGGCAGCGTTTAACACTCACTTTTTGCCTGTGCTTGACACTGTTTACTTCAGGTGCCAGGCAGTGAGGAGTCAGACCCAGCGTGTTTGAGCACTGAGCAAGCATTAGCTGGAGAAACCTGGGATTTTCCAGCAAGCCCGAGGCTGTCCAGCACCTAACTCCTGTAGCCTCCTTTGAAATTCCTCCTCTAATTAATAAATAACTAGCAAGTTTCACTGACATAATTTCAGAGCTATTGCTCTTAATTAAATAACAAGTTATTAAAATAGTTTCAAAACTGGAGTCTTCCCTGCCCAGTTCATAGTCCTGGTCTTTTTCCCATTAAGTGTCCCTGGCGGAATGCATTTGTACACTTGGAAGAAATTAGAAAAGGTGAAGGATCTCAGACCGCAGAGAAATATTATATTATTGAGTGTGTGGACAATAAATTGAGTATGTGTATGATCTTGGAAAAGCAGGCAGTGATGGGAGGACTCATCCCTGCTCCTGCCAGTGTCCGTGCCTTCCTGGCAGGATGGAGATGGGAATACGGAATCAAGATGGGTCTCATCTGTGTGTCATTATTCCCCTTAACATTTGTATTATTTTTCATATATATATATATATATATATATATGTATATATATTCTATAAACACAATATATAATATATTTATAGATATATACACCTTTATAATGTATCTTTTTGTGTATAGTACCTATTAGAAATTTACATACAATGTAAAAATTAACATAATATGCGTGTATGGTGTTACATTGTGATTTAATGTTGGAGAAGGGGCAGCCAGCACCCAGCTGCACCCTGCTGCAGGTCAGGTCATTGAGGTAGCTGCACGGTTTATTTTCCTTTGCCTGAGAAAGCTTTAGTGATGAATAGAGGGAGGGGATCTGAGGCTGGGATGCTTCTGCCAAGTATGATTTGGAGGCCTCTTTATATTAGTCAGAGCTTTTTTATTCCTTACTGGAAGCCTGAGAGGAGCTGCGTGCCTGATGGCAACTTTGCTCACAGGTCTGCATAAGTCTCAAGTATCACTCGTGTGAGCAGCTTGCCTTAATTATAGATTTATTTCTCGCTGCTCTTGGATTGCCTTCTTCCCTGTTCCTCAAAAAGATGCCCTTGCACCTGAGGGATGGGTGTGTGGTGGTCCTGAATGTTTTTTTTTTTGAGGAGGGTGAAGGCTGCCGTATCCCAGCTGTTGGTTTTGCAAGGGACTTGATGTTCTTGGCAGCTGCAGAAGAGGAGGAGGAGGGAATGTCCACACCAAGAAATCTCTGCGCTGTCTCCATGTGGGTTCAGGCAGATGCTGGGACCATCAAATGACTTCCACCTCCCAGGCAGAGGCAGCAGCCCAGCACCGCTGTCCCCCACCCTGCCCTGCCTAGCAGGAAACCAGTTTGGGAAGTGCCTCCGTGTTGCCTGAGGATGAGCCAGCCCAGGAGGAGGAAGGAGACCACTTTGGATTGAGGTCCTGGCACTGCTGGGAGGAGGCAGGGTGGAGGGATGGAGACCAGCCAGCTTCCTAACTATGCAAACAACCCACACCCATGTTCAGTGTTTATCCCTGCCGAGCCCGTCACCATGGTATCTGGGCACCTTTTGCCAAGGTGAGTTGAAGCTGATGGAGCAGATCCTCAGCCAAACCCCAGGCTCTCTAGGCATGTGCCTGGGAGGTCTCCTAGATCAGCTGGATCTTCCAGAGCTACTGCTGCTGGGATAATCCCAATCTTTTTGCTGTTCCTTTGGACCCCCTGCTGCTGCCTGCCCAGGCCCTGGGTGACTCCCATTGCCATGAGCTCCTCCAAGCAGGTGCATCCTTGCCTCTGCCATGGAATTTCTATATGTGTCACACCACAGTGCCAGGTGGGCTGCTGGAGAGGTGGATCCATGACACCCTGTGCTGGCACTGCTGCCTTCATGCAAAATGTGGGCCCTTTCTCCACCATGTGGCTCTGGGAGGGAAGAGAGAAGGAAGAAGGGAGAGGAGAGAGGAGAGAGGAGAGAGGAGAGAGGAGAGAGGAGAGAGGAGAGAGGAGAGAGGAGAGAGGAGAGAGGAGAGAGGAGAGAGGAGAAGAGAAGAGAAGAGAAGAGAAGAGAAGAGAAGAGAAGAGAAGAGAAGAGAAGAGAAGAGAAGAGAAGAGAAGAGAAGAGAAGAGAAGAGAAGAGAAGAGAAGAGAAGAGAAGAGAAGAGAAGAGAAGAGAAGAGAAGAGAAGAGAAGAGAAGAGAAGAGAAGAGAAGAGAAGAGAAGAGAAGAGAAGAGAAGAGAAGAGAAGAGAAGAAGGAAAAAGAAAACAGCAAAGAGGGAGGAAAAGCAAGAGCATATGTTTTTCTGCAAGTCTGTTAGGCTTAAAAAAACCCAAGAGTTTCTTGTTAGGGATGTTGGGCAGTCTCAAAATGGGAGATGTCCCCTCCTGCCTTAGCAGCAGGTCACTGTCCCAGCCCCTCACTGAGGGGTGTCAGAGGGGATGAGCCACATCAGCTCATCCCTGCCTCCTGTCTCCAGTGTCCCTCTAGATCTTCTCCCAGCCTTGCAGGGGTGCAGACTCCTGGTGCAGCTGCCTTCCCTTCACAGAAATAATCATTCAGGGGATGAGACTCAAGGCAGCTGCAGGTGGATTTGGTGGCTTCTCATTTCCAAGTGGCTGCTGTTGCAGTCTGTGCTGAGAGACCGAGTGCCAGCTGGGAGGGAACATCTCTCATTCTGAAAATTGCCCAACATCCATAACCAAAAACTCTGGAAGCCCACCTCAGCTGGGATTAGTCCCTCTGTGCCACAGCTGGATGCTAAGGAGGAATGGATTGTGAAAGAAGTTGATCAGAATTGCTTTCCTTTGTTGTAGAATTATTTGAGTGGGAAGTGACTTCTAAGATCATCTATTCCCACACACCTGAAGTAGGCTGGGACACCTTCCCCTACCCCAGATTGTTCAAAGCCCTGTCCAGTGTGGCCTTGGACACTTCCAGGGATGGGACATCATCACTTCCAACTCTCACTGCTGTCTGTCTTTAGGGAGATCTTTTGCTTCATGTGGAATTCATGGATGAGGCAACCTGCTCCAGGGGCAGGAGGCAGATCCCAGCCTCTTCAAGGTGCTGGGTGGCTTTGGGAGCTGCAAGGGAGCATGAGAACCTCTGAGTGTTGCAGGGCTGTGATTTACTTCCTGGACAGGGCCTGCTTTACTTTGGGCAATTTATACCCTCTTAGTCACGTCTGAAGAGAAATTAAAGAGATTAACTCCTCTGAGCCTTGATTTCCATGGATGTAAAGTAACCCAGTAGTTGCATTCCATGAGTCTTGGTCTGGAATGAGAGGTCTTGGAGATCCTGTGGATAAAAGGTGGTAAAGGGAACTTTTTTGAAGTTTTGTGTGGAAAGAGGATGGCAGATTTTATGCTTGTGGCTGCAACAGAGGAGTCAAGTTGCAATATTCCAGCCTTTCCACTGTGCACATGCACTTTCCAAACAGTTTTGTTGCAATTAATTACAGTGCAATTAAAGCAGAACGACAGTGCTAACTAAGGGCAAAATCTTGTGAAACAAATGGTGTTTGGGCTGATTTTGTAATTGCTCCAGGTTCCCCAGATACAAATTACAGCGTCAGGGCTCCTGATTTATGGCAGAGCAATACACACGCAGATAACTCAGGGCAAGAGCTGCCTGTGTGGGCTGCAGAGGCAGAGGTCCCATCAGTTCTCCTTGTTGCTGACCCGTGAAGGGCGGGCCAGCAGGACACAGGTGGCACCAGCTGTCCCTCTCTGCCTCATCCCCAGGGCCTCTCACGAGGTGCGGGTGCAGCTTCATTCTGGGCAGAGGGGATGTGGAGGGCAGAGGGATCCCCTTCATCCATGGTCCAGCTATGGGGAACATGGCTGATGATGCAGGACATGTCCTAGGAAGGGCAGTGGGGGTCAGGAGCACAAGTCTGATGAGGAGCAGCTGAGGGAGCTGGGAAGGGGCTGGGCCTGGAGCAAAGGAGGCTCAGGGGGGCCCTTGTGGCTCTGCACAGCTCCTGACAGGAGGGGACAGCCGGGGGGAACAGGGACAGGAGCAGAGGGAACGGCCTCAGGCTGGGCATGGGCAGGCTCAGGGTGGATATTGGGAAAGTTTCTTGATGGAATGGGTGGTCAGGGATTGGCACAGCTGCCCAGGGCAGTGGTGGCATGCCCCATCCCTGGAGAGGATTGAAAAGCTCTGTGGCTGTGGCACCTGGGGACGTGGGTCAGCGTTGGGCTGGGCTGTGCTGGGGGAATGAATGGTTGGACTCAGCAGGCTTTTCCAGCCTGAATGATTCTGTGATTCTGCTGAGTGGCTTAGCCCTTGGGTCCCAACCTTTAGGTGCCTGTGAGGTCCTGTGAGGGTGAGCAGGTGAGGCTTGGCCCTGCTGAATCACAGCCCTGTCCGTCTGTCTGCTGGGGCTGTAGCAAACCCCGGTGGATCACAGTGACTCAGCTGGGGGAGGTCACCAGCATAGGGAATACAAAGAGGTTCTACCCTCATCTGCTTGTCCAAGGGGTGCCAGGCATTTTGTTCCATGGATTGGTTCCCTGTCCTCCTGTTTCCAGCCCTGCTGGGAATATCATGCTTTGTTTTCATGTGGGAAGTCCCTCTCCAGATTAAAGAGCTGGAGTGGGTGTTTTCTCACCTGTAATTAAAAGGAGCAAACCTGTGACATTTTAGCAAAGAAATCATGTGTTGTGAGTGTTTAGAGGTTGTTAGAGTTAAAGCATTTCATGAAACCCAAACATAAAAACCCCAGATAATTCAGATATCACTATCTGGAGTTTAAAAATAAGTGATGCAAATTTCTGAAAATATCACGAGATCAAGCAAAAATTGAGATGAGCTTTAAGCAACACTTTTTTAAATTAAGCCCTTCTGTGTTCATTTTTTAGCCATGGACAATGGGGTTTGGGCTGTGAGTTGATGTTCCAGTGCTGCCATGAACCTATTTGGGCACACCAAGGGCTCCCCACAGGACCATAAAATGAAATCATACAAACACAGAACAGTTGTTTGGAAGGGACCTTCAAAATCACCTACTTTCAACCTCCCCCAGGACAGGGGCACAGACACCTTCCACCGTCCCAGGCTGCTCCAAGCCCCATCCAGCCTGGCCTGGGGCACTGCCAGGGATCCAGGGGCAGCCACAGCTGCTCTGGGCACCCTGGGCCAGGGCCTGCCCACCCTCCCAGCCAGCAATTCCTCATTCCCAATGTGCCAGAATCTGTGCCTGCCCTCTGGCAGTGGGAGCCATTGCCTGGGTGCTGTCCCTGCCTGCCTTGTCCCCAGGGGCTGTGCAGCTCTCCTGGAGCCCCTGGAGGCCCTGGAGCCTTCTCTTCTCCAGGCTGAACATTCCCAGCTCTGCTAGGCTGTCCTCTTAGGAGAATTTTTAGCCATGGACTGCTAATCTGTCCTGTGGTGCTCACGAACATCCTTTGCTGTGGGTCTCAGTGTCCCTAGAAAACAAAGGTGGGCACTCAGCACCAGCCCAGCTGCGGATTGGATTTGAGCATCTTCCCCCAGCAGGCTCTGGTGTTGGGTACCAATGCTCCCTGCTCACATCCCACCATCAGCTGGGCTCCTGCTCTGAATACTAAATCCTGAGACAGAGAGAAGGAGCCTGAACACTGATTAATTTGAGCCTGCGCTGCTCTTATCCTGGTTTCAAAGTAATTGTCTCTCTTGTCCACAATTTTCTCTCCTTACATTTCACTGCATATTTATTAGGTTTTTGTGAGGCTATCTGCAGCCACATTAAACCAATTTACTTCTTGAAATGTCTGACCTTTGATCTTCCAGCCACTGCCTTTCGGAGCCAGAAAAAGAGCCTTTAATAACGTGTCACATGAAAGGCTGGCTGCAGAGCCTGTCACTTGCACACCCCAACTCCAGTTAATAAACTATCGGATGAATCAATTATTGCCTCATAATTGTTACCTATATTTTTGTGCTAAACAGGAAGAATATTTCCCCCCCCTCCTCTCCCAGACGCTTTGTAAGGCCAATGCGTGCAAACAGCTACAGCTAATATTTCTCAAAAAACATCCTCAATCTTTGCAGCCAGTTCTGGTCTTGGCAGACGTGTGTTGGGGGCAGGGGGGGTTTGCAGAGACATTAGACTGTCTGTGTGCACCTTATTTTAGGAGTGCCTGCAGCATCCCTCCCTCTGTACTGTCTCCTTAGCCCCTCCAGCTGCCCTCTGCGGCAGGCACAGGAGAGGAGAGGGGAGTCAGTGGCTTGCAGAGTGCTTTGCTGGAGGTATTGTGGCTTTCCCCAGGCAGCAGCAGTGTGGCAGGGGTGTGCCTGGATTTCTCCATCGCAGCAGGGTTGGAAGCTGCCACCCCGGTGACTGCACTCCTCAGCATCCCCTGCCAGCACCTCCCGGTGTCCCTGTGCCTCAGGGCTGGATGCTTCTGTGTCACTGCTGAGGGACAGGCATCCTGCTCCAGGGGTGGGGCCTCACCTCCCAGCCCGTGGAGAGGACAGGCTGGGGACAGGGCCCCTCCCAGTGGGCTGCTGGCACTATTGGCACAGACAGCTCCCCGTGTTACGAGCCAGGGCACCTCACATCATGGTCTTGGCTGCATCCAGCCGCACCATGTACCTTGTATTTTGCATTCCAGTTATGGAGTACCAAATGTGTTATCTCTTACTCCTACAGACCCACAGAGCTCTTGCTGTGAAAAATAGAGGCAGATGTGGCCAAGCTGCTGTTGGAATAAGGACTTGGGGTTGGGCTGGGGGGATGCAGTGTAGCTCCCTTGGGGTCTCTGCAGCCTCTGCACACAAGACAGTGCTGCCCTGAACCCCAAGAACACACTTGGTCTAAGATTCCCTTTTTTTCAGGCTGTACCTGGTTTGGGCTGGTGTTGGGGAGGATGGAGAATGCTGCTCAGGTCCTCATGGAAACCAGAACATCCACAAGGCCCCAGGGGCACAAGGAGCCCTCTGCTCAGGCTTTGGGGAGAGGGATCCCTACCAGCTGCCCTGGTAGGGGCACATCCTTCCCTCTTCTGCTGAAATCAGCAGCAAAGCTGGGTTTCACAGGGGTGCAACGGGCCAGTGAAGTTTAAGCACAGCAATTACAGTTTCTGTCACCCACAAGGATTTCTGATGCATCACTCTGGAGCAGCGTCGTGCTCAGGAGCTCCATTTCACTCCCAGTGACATCTCTCCAGGGCAGGAGCAGGCAGCTGTCCAGAGGGTACAGATCCATCCTGGAGCTGGCCTTGGCAACACACTTCAACATCTATGTATTATTTATTTCCCCTGACTCCTCACATCTCTTACATAGTTGCTTAACAGCGCCAGCCTTTCACAAAGGGATGGAGAAGGGCTGAAAAATGCAAAAGGCAACCCAGGTCTTCTCTCTCTGCTTTAATCTTCCCAGGGTGACTTTTCATTTGCCATATGGGGAAGACTCCTGACATTCCCAGTCTGCAGAGCACCACAGCACTGAGCAGAAGCAGTCCTGAGTTTCAGGGGAAGGAAAAACCCACTGCATTGCTCCCTGGCACATCCCCGCTGATTCGGCTCTGTGTTGACATGATTTCAAGCGTGTAGGATTCAGCCTCTTCAGAAAGGCTGGGATTAATTGCTGAAATGAGAAATGCTATAAGGCCGGGTGAAGAAGAGGTGGAGAGAAAGGGAAGCATGGAAATACTCTGGGTTGATAATTCCTTGTGTCACTCTTGAGTTTATTGGCATTCATGGTTAAGATTGTTCTGTAGGAGATCATCTGCTGGGCTTTGCCTGCTGTGAAAGCTGGGGGAGGCAGAAGTGAGCCTCGCTGGGGAATCATAGAAACATGGAGTTGTTCAAGTTGGAAAAGCCTTTCAAGACCATCAAGTCCAAATATGCCCCCAACACAGCCAAGGCCACCGCTGACCCACGTCCCCAGGTGCCACATCCATAGGGCTTTTAAATCCCTGCAGGGATGGGGACTGCACCACTGCCCTGGGCAGTCCATGTAATGACTGGACAGTACTTTCCATGAAGAAATTCTCCCTAATTTCCAACCCAAACCACCCCCTGGCTCTGCTTGAGGCCGTTCCCTCTGCTCCTGTCCCTGTTCCCCCCGGCTGTCCCCTCCTGTCAGGAGCTGTGCAGAGCCACAAGGGCCCCCCTGAGCCTCCTTTGCTCCAGGCTCAGCCCCTTCCCAGCTCCCTCAGCTGCTCCTCATCACTTGCTCCAGACCTCCACTTTGTAAGTTTCAAAGCAAATCTCAGATTTGAGATAAGATTCAGGTGGCCCTGAAGACCTTAATAAACTTCCATGCAAAAAAAATAAATGTGCCAAACCTTACTCTATTCATTGTTGATTGCATTTTGGATAGAGGCACTTAATCTACTTTCCGGCTTTAATCCTGAGTCACACCTCACACCTTGCTTCCTGCTTTCTGGGCAGGGAAAATGTCATGATTGGGCACACATTTTATTCATTACTGTTTCCAAGTGGAGCTTCACAGAGGAAGTTAGCCTGGAATAAGGCAGGGAGAAGTACCTGTGATAGTTCTCACTGTGGAAAGCCACGTGATCACACTGACATGGAATCCAGGAAATGCCTGCAGAGACTTCCACCTTGTCCTTGGATGTCCCAGAAATCAGAACTTTGCTTCCAGGTATTCCAGCAAAGAGAGCCCTGGCATTGTGAGTTGATTCTCCTTAAAATGATGCTGTCACTTCTGCCTCTTTTACATTTTACATCCTGTTGTACCCTGGCAGGGCCATCCCAGCCAAGGTGTTGTGCATTGTTTTCCAGTTCTAAATCCATGAATGCTCAGCTTGTGGCCCCCACCATACCCCATCCAGGTGGGCAAGGAGAAATTCAAGCCTTTTTGACCTTCAGCTTTCCTCCTTGGGCGATGAAATTAATACTCCCTGCCATACCTTGGAGGGATGCTGCTGGGATTAATTAGTTAATAGAACAAATCTCACTCGCCTGCCTCTGTGAGGGCAACCATCGTGTGGCTGAGTCTAACATTCACCTTTCCAATGACCACAGGGGACCTTGGGTCTCTGTGGCTGGGATTTTGCCACGACTTGGGCGGGAGCATCCTGTGGATGCTGCCAGGACCCACCCCTCGTGTGGCAAAGGGCTGAGGCTGTTGCAGAGATGCCGCGGGTGCCTCCCTGCAGCCCCACACCGCATAATTCCAGGCTCGCAGTGCTGCCTCTGCAAAGGTAGATTTGGTTTCTATTAATAAGGGGATAATAGCATGGGAAACCTGGCTGCAGGATGGCCCGTGCCCAATTACTGCGGTCGCTGGGCTACAGCAGCAGCTTCCCTGCAATTATCCCACCGCGCGCCAGCACAGCGCAGCCCTCTGTGGTTTATTCTTAGCAACAGAGCCCCGGGCAAGGTCAGGGGGGTCCCTGCAGCGAAAGTCTCTGGCTGGGGGATGCTGGAGTTGGGGTGGGGGATGGCAGAGCCACCTCAGTGTCACCTGCTGGAGATGGGGCCATGGGGATGACAGTGCTGTGCCCTGGAATTCACAGTCGTGAGGCTGGCAGCAGAGCAGTGCCCTGCTTTGTCCTTGTCCACAGCCAGGCAGTGCCAGGGGAGTCCTGGTAATTCCCAAGGGGCTTGTTGGCACTGTGGGATCATAGCAATCAGCCCCTTTTTTTGGGGAGGCACAGAAATCCCAACCTAGGCAAAATGCAGGGGTGGCCTTGGCCATGCTGGGTTAGCACTTAGACCTGATGATCTTAAAGGGCTTTTCCAACCTAAACGATTCTGCAGTTCTATGATTTAAGGCTGGATGTGATGCTTGGTCTTGGTCCCAGTGTAAAATGGGTTGTAGGGAAGCTCTGCTGATTTGCACCCACTTAGCAAGCCCATAGTGGAATTATGGTTAGGAAGGGCAGGGGATATCTGGGGATTGAGATTTGGGAAACCCAGGGTGAATTTCTTTTCCAGCACATTCCCTGTGCATCTCTGGGAAGTCACTTTCCTTCTTCATCCATCAGGTTGGTATCCATAGACATGGTTAATGGCCTGGCAGGAGGGATACAGGGAGAAGAGGTGCACTCCAGACAGGGGGACGCTCAATGCCAAGCCACTCAAATCACTCTGAAAACGCAGAAGGCCCTTCTTAAACTTGTGTTGGCTATGGGAAAAAAGATGAATGAAAAATATGTGCCAAGGATACAAAGTGATGCTTAGAGGGCAGGAGTAAAGCTTTTCTGTGAGAAAAGTCCAGCTCGAGCCTGTGCTGTTTCAAATTAAGTTTTTGGTTTCCTAGAGGCAGCAGACAATGGTTCACTCAATTCTCTCCCCACTGTCATTAAAACTCGAGTGTGTTGTCTGGATATAGTATTTTGCCCTACCTTAAGAGCTCTAATCTTTTTAGGACCATTTCTTGCCGCTATCTGCAGACACTCGAAAGCCTTCTCAACCGCGGAGTGAAATACAATCCCTGTCTTGGGGAGCTTTCCCTCCCCTTTGTCTTCTGCACAGACAGAGGGAAAATTACCACTTAACAAATCTGCCAGGTCTGAAATTTTCTCCCCCCCCTCCTTCACCCCTTTTGCAGCTATCATTTGTCGGGGGTTGCTTTCTCCCAGTACCATCTGCCTTTTGCAGGGAGATGGCGAGGAGCGTTTTATTGTTTGCCGAACAATTCCCTGCAATTTGCTGTTCGCTATTTCTTTCGGGCTCCTTTAATCCCTTTTTTCACTTTCTGCTGCTTATTTTTAGCTTGCACGCCATTTGTGTTTGTTCCCCAAAACTGTTTATATTTTTTAAAGCCTCACTTCGTTGGTAAATTTTTTTTAGTATCCCTGCTTGCATGCAAAAGCCTCCCTGTCGTGCCCTTTCCCCAGCACCCTGCCAGGCTGGGTGGTAGATGGGACAAGCTGTCATTCCCAGCTTCTCTGATTATCCCTGTTTTTCCCTGGAATCTCACTCTTCTTTCATGCCCACACCATTTTGGTTTTACCCAGTGAAAATCCCAGCTGAACTGTGGAGGTGCTGAGTGATGCCACCAGCACAAACCTTGCCCATCCCGGCTCCCTTTGGGTGATTTACTCTGTCCTGGCGCACTTGAACATCCTCTGGCTTTGCCAGGTGCCAAAACACTGCCAGGGATGGGCTGAGCCACCTGCCTGCTGGGCAGGTGCCACCAACCACAGGGTGTGGGCTCGTAGTTCAGCACATGGCAACCACCTGGCACATGGGATTCACTCAATGGTTTGGGTTGGGAGACCCTGCCATGGGCAGGGACACCTTTCACTATCCCAAGTTGCTCCCAGCCCCATCCAGGCTGGCCTTGGACCCTTCCAGGGATCCAGGGGCAGCCACAGCTGCTCTGGGAAACCTGTGCAAGGGTGTCACCATCCTGGTTATGAAAAACTCTCTCATACGTAATCCAAATCTCCTCTTCTTTAGTTAATCCCTTGTCCTGTCACAGCGCCTCTGCTAAGAAAACTTTGTCCCCATCACAACCCATGCGATGGCCCTGACCTGAAGCCCTCTGAGCTTTAGGCTGCCTCTATCCTTGAATAAAGCTGAGCCTTAGATGAGAGCTAGTTCAGGCTGATGGTCTAGACAGAGGGCTGAGTTGGGATTTGTAAAAGCTAACATCAAATTTTGGCTCTGCCAAGGGCTTCATCCATGGCCTTTGCAAATCATCAAGTCTTTCTGTTCTCTTCTGCACAAAACAGGCAATCTCTTTTTTTCTCCCACTGTTTCTTTGGACCACAAGCATTCAGGAATGTATTATTCCTTCCTTGGTCTCACTCACACAGTGCCTTTCAGGGCATGAGCATCCAGACTGTAGCTGTAAGACTATGGTGCAGTTTAAATGGTCACTGCAATTAATAGCAAGAGTAATAATAACAGTAATTGTTATAGTAGTAGTAGTAATAATAATAATGATAATAAAACCTTGCCCAGTAGAAACTTAGTCAGATCTGAACATGCTCCGAGCCACCATCAGTAAACAATAATATTCGATATTTTTATTTCTTTGCTTGTATGTGCACTGGTAGGGCTATGCCTCACTCCTGTTATTCAGTGCTGCAGCTGGAGAATTAAAATCCATCTTTTCTCCAGCCCCCTCTCAGGATTCAGAAATTGGAGCAGGAGTTTTATTACCTGTACAAACATCTCCTGATCTGCCCCAGTTGGCTGCCCTGAGGGCAAGTAGCCACGGTCCAGCATGACCCCCTTGTTCCTGAGCTACCCGAACTGTGTCTGCTGTGCCAGCCAGGAATATATATATTTCATTTGTCCCTGGTGGTCCCATCTTCTCCCTTATCAATATTGCAACAACCTTTCCTCCCTGGGAGCACCACCTGGCCCCAGGAAGGCTTTGAGCCTCCTTTTTTTAGGCAGGTACACAGTAACTCTACTGGCTCCATCCTTCCTACAGACTCAAAGCCACTGCCTTTTTCCTGGGATCACTCAGAAAGTACATTTATTGCGGTCATCATCTCTTCTTTTTTTTTTTTTTTTTAATAATCAGGTGGATTTATGTTGGAAAACATAAATTATGTTGGAAAAACAACTTGAATTTCCTGACTTCAGAAATTATTAGGCATAGGTCTGGAGGCACTTTCATTTTGATGCTTTTTTTGCTTTTCCTGGAGGTGCAACCCCAGAGCTGCATCTTTAATTGCTGTTTTCGTGAGCATCACAGCAAATGCACTGTGGTCTAGAGGAAAAAAAAAAGTGGGATCTCTGTTAATAACCAACACATCTCACTGCCGATATCTCAGACCAACAGAACAGTGTTATTTCTCCTGTCTCCTAATAACAAACTGATTTTCTCTGTTGTCTTTCAACATCTGATGAGTTCTTGCTCCCATTTCCCTTTAATAAGTGCTATTTTGTTTCCATTATTACTCAATAGTAAAATCTTTTCCCGGCAACTTTACCAGAAGTAGATTTACAGCTGTGAAAATAAGCTTGGGTGTGATGAGATCTTGTCGTTTTATTATCTATTAAGTGCCTCGCACGACTTTGTTGTTATCAAAATGTAATTATGCATTTAAATAGGCCCATCACCTCTGTTTGTTGATTTGTTTGTTGTTTGGTTTTTTTTTTTCTCTTTAAGAGGGAAATGATGAAAAAACTCCAAAATTGATGCTTAATATAACTCAAAATGTGAATGCCACCGACTTTGCTGGCCCGTTCTAGGGGAAGGGCAGAAAATACTGTGTGCAACAGCGTTGCGGATCTGCCTGGGGAGGTGTTCATGTTAAGACACATCTTTGGTTTGGCTTTTTTTCCTCCGTGCACATGGAAGAAGCCGTCGTTTCCTGGTTGGAGATTCGGTATTTACTGATCCGTGTGCGGCGCTGGATGTGAATTGTCGTCGGAGGCTCTGGGCGTGGGCGAATCATTGTATAATGCCCACACCCTTGGGGTGGCTGAGGGTGTGGCGCTGTCTTTGCCTCACCGTGCAGCTCCAAGATGTATTATTACCCAAAGGGAGCACGCCCTTCCGTGCCTCTTTTGTTTTTATTAGGGATTGCTCTGAGCCAGCGCTCCCAGCACCTGGCAAAGCCGCGCTGGATGGAACTGAGGCTTGCCCGGGCTTCCCGCCGGGATTCCCTGCGGAGCAGCTCTCACTGCCATTGCTTTGGGGTGGGAGTGAGCCAACTGGGGCACCTCCATGGGCCTGATGGCTTCTAACCAAAGGTGTCTGGCGTGGCTGAAGACCACCAGGAATTTATATTGGGCTGGTCTTACCTAGGCTGAGCTCGCAGACGGCGTTTACCTAGGCAAAGCTTTCCGTGATGAGGAGGGGTGGGAGATGGAGAGGTGGGAAAGTATTTCTGGTCAGAAGTGGATGGGGGCAGGAGAGGATTACCCCTTTGCAGTGGGCTTGCCGCCTGATCCCTGTTTTGGGCTGGAGATGCCCTGTGTGAGGGCTTTTGAATCAGTGAGCTGCTCCACCTCAGTTTCCCAACCTCCTGGCAGCTGCCCAGCTGCTTCTCCCACATGGTGCAGGTCCTGAGGGTGACCAACACAACCAATTCCTTCTTCAAACGGAGCCATTTCTTTCAAACTGTTTAGGAAAGAAGTGTCACAGTCAAGAGCCCACTGGATACATCCCCATATGGCCTTTTGTAGCAGAACACCCCATAAATGTCACATCTTCTCCACCCTTGCACAGCCACTGTGGTGTCTCTTCCACCTGGACAGCTCTCAGGAGCATCCCTGGTGTCAGTGATGACACCCATCAGTGCTGACTCCTTTGCTCACCTTTAGGTTGCTCCCACTTCTCCAACCACCCAGCTTTCCTTCTGTGAAGAGTTTTATTACTTTCTCTTGCCTGAAGCAGGGGGCCGTATTTAAATGAAACACATCCAAGGCAAACTTGCAGAGAAGTCTCACCTTTCCTGTGCTGCATGATTGAATAGGGGGGCAAAGATGCAACCCCCTTATTAGGGTAATATAATTTTCCATCTCAAATAGGAACCAGAGATGTTTTAATGATTGGGCTCATTAGGTGGACTTTCCACTTAAAGTGTCTGTCTGGCAATTAAGTCTGGAAAAAGCATGACTGATGACCACACCTTCTGTGACTTAATGGGGAGTCTGAAGGCTGATCTTATTATCACACTGATACAGTCTGTGATAAAAAAGAATTTAAGATACTCTCCAGAGATTTATTTGCCCATTAGGAAACTGCCAGGAGAAGGTTAAGGGAACTCGTAAGGTCAAAACTGAACAGAGGGAAGTACTAAACACTTGGGATACAGGTGGGCAAAAACAGGATGGCAAGATTTCCACTCTTGGCTCCTCTACTGACTTGCCTCATGGCCTTCACCAAGTCACTTTCTTCCTGTGTTTTTCCCAGAGTGAGTGGTTGCCACCTTGTTGGGCCCTGTGGTGGCCCTGCAAATACTTGGTGTATCTGCACCATGTCTTTGCCTCAGTGACGCAAGTCCCTGATGCCATCCACTGCTGGATGAGCACATGGAAAAAGTGGTGTGGAGTGGAAGGAAGCACAGGCAGTCAGTAGGAAAGTGGTGGTGATTAAGGCAGGGAGATGAAAAAGGCAAAATGTCTGTTCTCCTCCAAGAGGATCCTCATGGTCCTAAGTGATTTTCTCACCTGCTCTGTCTGCTTTAAAACATGACCTGCTGTAATATTTTACTTAAACGTGGTGTTTAAAGGACTGGAACTTATTGTAGAGCTCACTGTGCTGGCTTCAAACCTCCTGTTGGGTACCATTTTACTGACATTAGCTTGCCATAGCTTGTCAGTGATTTTAACTCTGCCGATGGGTTGAACGCCCCAGGATAGAGGAGCCGACTCTTCTGGCTTTGTACTTCACTTTAGCTTCCTTAAGTACAGTGGGGAGAGATAATTCAGCTAAATACGCTTCAGTACAAAGTGAAGGTTTTGATGACAAAAGAACTGCTCTGCGTCTGGGTCAGTTTTGTCAGATTAATGGTGGAATTGTGAAAAAATGGAAGCGTTTCATTTCAGCATCTACAGAGTGAAAGTCTTGACTCTCACAGGCGGCATGATTTGTTTAACTCAACATTTGCTGTGTTTTTGATTAAACAGATGCCTGGAATTTAGGAAAACATTTTGTTTTCAGGCTGAGCAAGTCAATTTTTAGCATTTTTCAGTTCCAGAAAGAAGAAGTTGTGCTCACTCCAATCGTTCCTCTCCTGAAAAGCCTCCTCCGCTTCACCCTGTATCCTTTGCAAGGGGGTCTTGCCAACTCCAGCCCTGTCTCATCCATTAGAAAAACAAAGAGTCCCAGACTTCTCTTATCATCCTTCCACTTTGTCTTCCCTCTGTGCCAAATGGAGTGTTGGGAGGCAATCCCCCCACCCCTCCCCCCATATACTATTTAGATTTGTGTGAAAACTAAATAATTTAATATAAAGGCATTTGCTCTGTGTCTTTAAGGAATCCTTTTGAAGTTGACTCTTTTGACCTTCAAGGCCCTGCATAATTTTTTCCTTCTCCGTTTCCCTCCTCTTTGTTGTTCCCTGCGCTCCTGTAATCTTCTCTCCTGCCCGCTTCCTTCACCTCCTCCCACCCTGCTCCATGAATCCATGTGTTATCTGCTCGCCGTGTTTGAAGCGCGCAGTGGCTGGTGCAGCCAGCATCCTCCTCTGCCCCACAGGCCTTCATCTCACCCCTCTCTGTGAGGAGCCTCTCCTGCCCACCCCGTTCTCTCCAGATGATGTTTTACCTGCGCCCTTTCCACCCCTCAAATTGCTTTTTTTTTGTCTCCCTCCCATTGGGAAATGTTCAATTAGGGGACCTGCCTTAATCTTCTGGCTGGCCAAGTGCAATACGTCCACCCACAGCTTTCAGCAGGGGACGGGCTCCCTTCCCTCTCTCTGGACAGAAGTAGGGCTCCACCCTCCCGTGCTTATGGCCTTGTAGCTGTGTGAGCTTCCTGAGCTGAATCCCCATCTTGTCCATCCCCTCTGGCTTCTCTGCTGGCCCCGTGGTGTCCCTGCAGGGGACTGTAGGGTTGTACATTCCCACACTGCCCAGCACGCAGTGGGGTCCTGCATCCCCTGACCAGACTCTGCCATTCGCAGAGTTAGGAGTGATTCAATTAAAGAGGTTTCAGACAGTGTTTAGGTTATATGTAAGAATTGCTGGAGAGTCTCAGTTTTACAACTTCAGGGAATGTTTTTCTCTGTTTTGCCAGGAGTTGGAGCATTCCTGGGGTGAGCAGGAGGACTCAGCTGACCTATCACAGAATCATAGATTGGTTTGAAAGGCACTTTTAAAGCTCATCTAGTTCAACCCCCTGCCGTGGTCAGGGGCATCTTCCCCTATCCCAGGTTGCTTCAAGCCCTGTCCAACCTGGCCTTGACCTTTTTCAGGGCTCCAGGGTCAGCCACAGCTGCTCTGGGGAAACCTGTGCCAGGGCCTCACCACCCTCAGTGTAAAGAATTTCTTCCTTCTTTCTGGCTTCAATGGGACAAGCAGTCTTCTTTCTAAAGAGTAAATACAGCTCTGAACAAAGGATGTGTACACATGCACACACACAGAGATTTCATGGAGATATTTAGGCATGGGAGTGCTGGTTCTGGAGGGGAAGCCAAGCTCTCACCCTGCATTTATCTGGGCAAGGTCTTCCTGCTTATTCACCGGGAGGGAGGAATATGGATTTGCTCCTGGTGGAGGTAAATATTCACAGTGATTTCACCAGGACTCGCACTCCTCCTGCAGCAAATGTGTGAGCTGAGAAAGGGCAGCAGTGGTTGGCTCCATGAGGAGCTGCTCCCCCTCCTCGCCAGGGCGCAGAGTTCATTTTTCCACTGACACATCCCTGACAAACGCCCAAGGAGAGCTGGCATGGGCGGCCAAGTGATTGTGTTGTCACGGCAAAGACTAGTGAAAGAAGAGCAAGATTTATATCCTGGCTGCTCAGAGGGCTGGAGAGAAATGGCCCAGCGCCAGGAGTCATGCAGGCATGGCTGATACTGTCTTCAGTCCTCTGCCAAGTGTGGGCTGGATGGTGGCTGATGTGAAATGGGCTGCACAGTGCTGGTCCAAGTCTTGGTGGGAATGGTTCCACATCACAGGAACCAGCCTTGCAGTTGACGCTTTCACTGACAGTCTTAGCAGAAAGATGAGTTGCTGAATTGGCCCCAAAGTTGAAAAAAAAAAAAAATTAAAAATCCAAAGAAGTTTGCAGCAGGAGAAGGTCAGGCTTCTACCAGGGAAGCAGATGACCCCAGAAAGCCCAGCGCACACAGACATGACTGTGGTGATGGGTTTGATATGTTCAAAAGCAGTGGGGGTAGGGCTTTAGGTTGCTCTGTGGAGATGTGGCCTCAGGTGCAGGTTGCCTGCATACCTGTGGTTGTGCTATTTCATCTGCTCTGTGCCTTGGCTCCCTGTCTGCACAACTGGAGCACAGAGTCGGGGAATGGTTTTGGTGGAAAGAGCCTTTGAAAACTCCTGATCCAACTTCCACCTCCCAGTCAGGCTCATGCCTTTGTGTGGTTGAGTTTTGAGCATCTCCAGGGATAAAAAGCTCAGAATTTCTCTGGCTGCATGGTTCAAGGTTTGACCAGCCTCTTACTAAGAAATGTTTTTCTTATGTCTGATATAAACTTGCTGTGCTGAAACTGCTTCCCCTGGCTTCCTGTGCTCTGAGACCAGACTGACTCCTTCTTCTCTATAGCTTCACCCTAGGTAGGTAGATGAAAAAAATTAGATTCCGCCTTCATTCTCTCTTCTCTGGGCTGAACAAAACTCTCTTCTCCCCTTGTGTGCTCCTGCTCCCTGACCATCTTGGTGCCTCCACAATGGCAGTGTCTCTCTGGAGACTCCAGAGTGGACACAGCCCTCCAGCTGTGGTCTCACAAGTGATGGATGTACCTGAAGGTTCACTTCCCTCGACCTCTGAGGATCACTTTTATTATTCAGCTGAGTGTGTGCCTGGCCATCTTCAGTGCAAGGACGTGACTCTGAGTCCTGGGCGCCTTCTTGGCCACCAGGTCTTTGTCTACAAGGTGTCTCTCTAGACAAACGTGGGTTTCTCTGGACAAATTGCTTCCTCTGAGGTGGGATGGATGGGAAATGCCAGGGTCTTGGCAGAGTTTGGCAGGTTGTCCATAAAAATGCAGGATCTGGAGGATCAGATGGGGCAAGAGCTTGGCCATGTCGTGTTCCCATCTACATCAAGAACCAAGCAAGGCTCAAATTTCTTCTTTGAAAGACTGAAGCCCTGCTAACTGCAGAGAGGTGAGGTAGCTGTAGGAGTTGGAAAGCACTGTAGAAAGGATAAGGACACACAGAAACACTTGTGTTTTTTGATCTCAGGCTTGTTCAGAGGAGGTGCAGCTCATATAGCCACTGTGGTTGCTGATTCAGTGCCTGCCCTGTGAATATAATGGGAAGATTTCAGTCTCCACCGCTGCCCATCTATCACCTTTCAGAAGCCTAGAGCAAAAGGAAGAATAAGAGGAATAGCAAGAAAATAAAGAAACACTGCAGCCAGAAAGCTATCCTCTGTGTTTCACAATTCTATAAATTATGCCCTTTCCTTCCTCTTTAATCGCCAGGCATATAAAATATGCTTGCAGCAGAATCATATCCTTCCATTAAAGTTTCAGAAGAGAAATACAGGTCCCATCTGCCTGTTTAGCAAAGCAGGGCAGTGCACAACCATTTCTTTCCTTTCACCACCCCCCCTCAAAATCTACTTTATGGCAGGAGTTTTCCCTTTTAGCACTGGCTGTTTATTTAATTTTCTAATTTCAGCATGGTTTTCCAGAAGCAGTCTCCTCTTTGTTCTCACATGGGTCTTCCTCCAATGCCTTCACCCTCAAATGCACCTAAAGAGTAGAGGTCCAGTCTGCCCTTGGTGAAGGTCAAAGGAGAAAGAAGTCTTTTAGGACTTGAGCAGGGTTCTTGGGGGTGTGTTTCTGCTCTGCAGACAGGGCAGACACTGTCTGAACAGCAGGAGTTGGCAATAGTGAGAATTGCTAAACTGGACTGTGGAGGCAACCATGAGTTCCACTGCCCATCCCTGTTTGCTCCCAAGGATATTCATGGATTTTTGTGTTGTTCTGAAGTCAGGGTGGCCATAAGATCTGAGGGCTGTGTTGCCTGCATGGCAGATGAGTGCATGTGGCAGTGTCCCCATTCACACGGGAGCTGTCCCCATCACCCCCTGTGCAGAGGGCAGGGAGAGGAGGCAGCGTTGGGGTGCATCTCCCTCTGTGTGTAGGGTGGCATGGTGGAGGGATGGGGACATCCTGGGGACATGTGACACAAACTGTTCCTGGCTCTGCATGTGGACAGGGCTGGCTTTCAGTTTTGGGAAGCAGTGATGGATGAGAGGGTGCGACAGCCTCCACTTCTGGTTCAACCCACTGGGTCCCCATGGAATCAAGCAATGGTTTGGGTTGGAAGGGGCTTTTAAAGGTGATCCAGTGCCACCCCTGCCATGTGCAGGGACAGCTCCCACTGTCCCAGGCTGCTCCCAGCCCCATCCAGCCTGGCCTGGGGCACTGCCAGGGATCCAGGGGCAGCCACAGCTGCTCTGGGTACCCTGGGCCAGGGCCTGCCCACCCTCCCAGCCAGCAATTCCTAATTCCCAATGTGCCAGAATCTGTGCCTGCCCTCTGGCAGTGGGAGCCATTGCCTGGGTGCTGTCCCTGCCTGCCCTGTCCCCAGGGGCTGTGCAGCTCTCCTGGAGCCCCTGGAGGCCCTGGCAGGGGCTCTGAGGTGTCCCTGGAGCTTCTCTGGTGCAGCTGAACAGCCCCAGCTGGGCCAGGCTGGCTCCAGAGCAGAGGGGCTCCATCCTCCTGGTCATTTTTGTGGTGTTCTCAATACCTGCTCAGTGTCTCATCCTGGGCTGCACAAGACATTTGCAAACTGGCTTGAAGCATTATTTATAGCACTGCACCCTTAGAAATCTCTCCTACCCAGCAGAAGGACATGTACCTCTTTTTTTGCCATAAAGGCTCATTTTTATTCAGTGGCATTCGGAGCAGAGTGGATCCAAGGGCTGGGGCTGTGCATCGGATTTTTCTGTGCCTGGAGATTTACACCCGCACTCCTGCTGCCATTAAAGGTGCCCTGCTCCAAGTATAAATCAGACTGTACTCTGGTAGATGTTTTATGTGTTTCCCAGAAGTCATGTGCAGAGGTAGGAGGGACCCACTGCAAATTTTGCACTGGCTTTTGGGGGCTTTTCTGAGTGCTGCTGGGGGAACACAACCACAGGGGGATTTATATTCCCTTTTCCTGAAGGGTTCACCATAGAAGAGGCTTTTTTTTTTTTTTTTTTTTTTTTTTTTTTTTTTTTTTTTACCACCTTGGGCAAGAAACTGTTTGGTTTGATTTAGGTTCAAATTTTATTTTTAAGCAAAATATGAGAAACACAGGAGAGGAAACCGCACTCTGTTCCTTAAAATTGGTGGCAGAAAAGACAGGGCTACAAAAATATTCTCTGCTGCATGCATTTGATGAGCATGTACCTTGGCTAACATAGCACTGAGGAGCTCTGGGTGTCCAACAGGATTGCACCTTTTCATCTAAAGGTGTTTTTTTTTTAACAAGGATTCAGCCCCTGGGCTTACCATGTCCTGTAGTCCATCTCTGTGTTTAAAATGTCAGCAGCTCACATTGAGCTCTGATTCTACAATACCATTTGGAAAAGGGAGTTGAAACTAAACCCTTCTCAGACCTCAGCCTTCCACTATTTACAAGGAGATGATAAAAAAGGAATGGAAGGCAACTTTTCAGATGGGCAGATAGTGATAGGACAAGGGGGAATGGCTTAAAACTGGCAGGAGGCAGGATGAGGTTGGACTTTGGGAAGAAATGCTTTCCTGTGAGGCTGGTGGAGCCCTGGCACCAGAGCCCAGAGCTGCTGTGGCTGTCCCTGGATGCCTGGAAGTGTCCAAGGTGAGGTTGGACTGGGCTTGGAGCAACCTGTGATAGTGGAATGTGTCCCTGCCCACAGCAGGGGGTGTCACTTGGTGATTTTTAAAGTCTCTTCCATCCCAAACCACTCTGTGAGTTTCATGACCTACCTGAGGGAGCCTGTGTTCAAGGCCATGACTCGGGGAAAAAGGAAAGAGAAAAGCTGTGGGTAATTTGGCCATCCACCTCCTTTAATCCCCTTCCTGTTGCTCCTGACCCGGTGAGACAAGAATCTTTTTAATTCTCCATGCTTTGCCTCCCCTGATTCAATGCTCAGCCTTCAGTAACCACGGAGGGAGACTCCAAATCCCCCTTTTTCCCTTTTTTTACCCTCCACAGAAGCTGGACCCACCAGCAGCCACCTGGGCAGGGGGAGCAGCCCAGCAGCTCTTGGCCGCGCTCGCGCACACGCCCACAGCGCCGTTCCCTTGTAATTAAATCCCTTTTTTCCCCCGGCTGGAAGGATCCTGCTATAAACAAGGGTTTTCTCTAACCATAATTGCGCCCGGCGGAGGGCACAGCTCTGCAATCACTCGGGGCTTTGTTCGGAGCCAGCGCCTCTGCCTCTCCTCAGGTATGCCAGCAATGCCAGCGGAACTCCGCGCGACCCGACATGCGTCCCAGGGCAGGGCTCGCAAACACAGGCAGTGGTCAAAACGGGGCTTAAGTGCCTTTATAAATATTTTGAAGAGCTGGCTTAGAAAAAAGAAAGTCCCCGGTGGTGCCGGTGTTTCATCCAGCGCTGGTGCGCGGCTTTGAAGTGTGGTGTGAGCAAGCTGCTGGGCTCCTGCCCATCCCTGGGAAGGACTGGGTGAACAAAAATACACATATCTGTACGTTTAGAACTATGCAAGAGATTGTATCCACACCCCTCTTGGTCGTGTGTCTTTGTGGACAAACAGGGGAGGGTAGAAATTGATGTGTGCTGCAAAGGAGTGTTCTGTTCATGTGGTGGGACAACATCAGGTAGGTCAGGGAGATCCACAGGTGGGAGATGGGGCGGGGGAATGGACAGGTAGATGCTTCCAAGTGTCTGGTTTTATTGTAGCCCCTTACCTTTTCTCTCCTAGAGAGTCATCATTGTGATATATTTAACCAGAGGCTGTCGTATTTGTGATGTGGAGGGAGATGCAAAGCACAGTGTGATGGCAGGCAAAGTGAGGTGAAACGCTGATATTTTCCCACCCCAGGACAAAAAGTAGGTCCTAGGATAGTGTGAGTGGCTCCACATGCATGCTGTTGCTTTTCAGAACATTGCCCAACCACAAACACACACCCAGAGCATCCTCCATTCCTTTGCTCAGGAGGTGAATCAAACCTGCACCCTGGGAAGAGGACAAAGAAGCAGACATGTGCTCCCCACACACGTGCAGTGCCCTCTTCCAGCCCATAAGCCCTTGGTGTTGCTGTTGTGTTAGACAATTGTTTTTTGGGTTTTATTTCTTTTTTTTTCCCCTTTTTTTTTTGGTGTAAGAAAGCAAGAGCAAAGCAGCTCCATAAAATAATCTCTGTAAGAGCTGAGAGCCAAAACATCCAGAGGTGTGCATATCACCGAAGAATTTGGGAGGGAAATGTCATTAAAGGGGATCTGATTCCACCCCCTCTGCCATGTGCAGGGACACCTCCCACTGTCCCAGCTTTCTCCAAGCCCCGTCCAGCCTGGCCTGGGGCACTGCCAGGGATCCAGGGGCAGCCACAGCTGCTCTGGGCACCCTGGGCCAGGGCCTGCCCACCCTCCCAGCCAGCAATTCCTAATTCCCAATGTGCCAGAATCTGTGCCTGCCCTCTGGCAGTGGGAGCCATTGCCTGGGTGCTGTCCCTGCCTGCCTTGTCCCCAGGGGCTGTGCAGCTCTCCTGGAGCCCCTGGAGGCCCTGGCAGGGGCTCTGAGGTGTCCCTGGAGCCTTCTCTTCTCCAGGCCAGACATCTCCAGCTCTCTCAGTCTGTCTCAATATGTCACAATGCACTGCAAGGTTGATCTGTAGCATTTTCTCTGGAAGTTGTAGCACTTTAACTGGACCAGCCTAGTCAGACTTGTACCATTTCCCCCTGAGCAGCTGCAGTCAGAGCTGTACAGATGTTGCCTTATGCACCCAGCTGTGCCACTGGAAGATAAGCCTCTCTTCTGGAGTTTGCTGCTGGATCCATATTCCAGGAGCACCGGCCAAGTTCTTTTCACCCAGCTGCCCATAGCAGGTTGGAAGAAATCTGATTACTACTTTTTTCCTAGCAGAAATTGGGATTTTCTTAACACCTTAAAGGCTGAGCTTTGTGGAGTAGTTACCTCTGGCCTAGTATTGGATGAGAAGCTGGGGATCCTTTCTCGTGGCTGTAGCACATCTTGGATCAGAAAAAAGCATCCCTCCTCAGGCTTGTAGTGCTCTGTAGGGGCAAATGTGTGAAAGTGGATCATCTTGATAGAAGATGGTTTTTCAGTGGTGTAGCTATCTTCATTCTGCACTCCCATATCCCATCCCTGGAAGTGCTCCAGATCATGTTGGTTGGGGCCTGGAGCAGCCTGGTCTAGGGGAAGGTCTCCCTGCCCATGGCAGGGGCTTGGAACTGGGTGAGCTTCAAGGTCCCTCCAAACCATTCTAGGATTTGTGACCTCTATGGTGGCTCCAGCACCAGAGTACAAAGTGTATCCCAGTGAAATTCAGATCACTCTATTCCATCTGTCCTGCAGACCAGTGTAATGTCCTGATCCTCTTTGTGCTGGTGCACATCCAGAACAAGATCAGTTAAACCCCAGGAGTCAATCAGAATTACACCAGGATAAATAAGAATACATTTTACCCAGAAAAGCCCCCCAAAAATGTAATTCAGTTCCAGCAAGGCCAAGTTGAGGCTATAGGCAGTGCCCTGTAATTCAATGACTCCTTTGGACATCCCCTTTGAGTTGAGACATGTGAGCAGCTTCCCTCTTCCCTTGAAGCTGTTTCCTTGTAAAGCCTCTGTGAACTTGTGCATGTGTCAATGTTATGGTTATCACACATGTAATTTCATCTGACATTGTAATGACAGCATGGGGAGTTCAAAATGTAACAGTAAATATAGTTGTTAGGGGAAAAAAAAATACCAACATCCTAGCCCATCATCCTGAATGCCTCTTCACGTCATGGGAGGGATGCAGACAGACTCCAAACACCATCAGCATTTCTGGGTTCCAGTTGGAAACTGCCTGGAGTTCAGCATAGGCCAACACAAACAGGCGAGACTGTCTCTCTCTGCATGTCAGGGCTGCCTTTTCCCCTCCTTTTCCCTGTTTTGTTTTTTTGTTTTGTTGTTGATTTGGAAGGGTCGCCCCTCTGAAGAGGGGAGAGGCTGGGAGTTTTCCCTGCTTTCTTGGGGTGTTTGGTAGCCTGTGGCACGATGCATCCCAGATCCTGCCCTCACCCTTGGCCGAGAGCTGAGTCCTGACTCGACCCCTGGTTATTTTTGAGTGCTGTCAGTTTGTGATGCTGTATTGAAGGGTCATTTGCCAATTCCATTATAAGCCTCATTTACAACTCAGCTGGTTTAAATCAGATCGGACTGTGAGCTGGCATGTGCAAAGAGTCAGCTGGGACACAGGACTTGCCTGCTGAGGGACCTGATCCCACAGACCCCCTTCTTGCTTGCAGAAGCATTGGTTAAAATAATTAATCCCACTGACTTTCAGAATTATTTTTTTTCCATGTGTTTGAGAGAAACATCTAAGCAGTGGATATTTTTCTTTTCCTTCTTCCAGGGAGAGTTCAAATGTTTTTTTTTTTTCTGTTGGTTCTCCACCAGCTTTGGCTATATTTACCAAGCTGGGCATGGGTGGGCCCCGCCGGATCACACGGATTGCTCAGGCGGGTGAGGCTTTGCAGGAGCTGAGGGCTGAGCTGAGGACTCAGCTGCTGTTTAGCTTGCAACCAGCTTGGCAGAGAAACCAGGGACTTGGCACTCAGAAGGAGCTGAGATACAAATGAAATCTGAATCTGACCCCACATCTTCAGTTAAATTGCTCTGTAACCTTGAGAGCTGGATTAAATCTTCCCTGGAAGACAGGGAGTTACCTCTGGATATTTGGTGCTTGGACCATGCTATAAGGTTATGCCCATATATTACCTGTGGTCTTCAGAGAGCTCATTAGATGGCTGGTTTACATATAAAAAGTCTGGATGAGAGACTCATCCCCTTTCCCTGACCATCCTATGCTGAAATCTGGCAGTATTTCCACTAGAAATGCCCAGCTCAAGAGTTAGGGACGTGATACCTCTCACTGGGGCTTCAGCATGGTCAGGACAATATTGGCTTGCAGAAGAAATGGTCATGGGACCACAGAGTCATCAGATGGCTTGGGGAGAAGTGACTTTTGAAGGTCATCTCATTCCAGCCCCCTGCCCTGGGCAGGGACAACTTCCACTAAACTGGGTTGCTCCAAATCCTGTCCAACATGGACTTGAATGTTTCCAGGGATGGGGCAGCCACAGCTTCTCTGGGCAACCTGTGTGCATGTTTTGCCACCTTCATCATAAGAGTTTCTTCCTCCTAGCCAGTCTGAATCTCCAGTCTTTCCATTTAAAGCCATCACCTCTTGTTTCCATGGGTGCAGCATCTCGTGAAGCTCCTCTTCGGGGCAGCAAAGGATGGAGAGATGCAACATTCACCCACTCTGCCTAACTCCCCTCTCTGATGGAGCAGGGCCTGCAGGTGACTCAGGGGAGACACTCACAGGTAACATCTGTGTCTGTTTGGTCTCTTCTCTGAGCCAGGGTCCTGAATTTTCATCCTGTGTTGGGTTTGACTGTGACACCACTGTACAAGCCCAGGACTATCATTCTGCCCATGGTTCAGATGATGGAGCGGTGGTGCTGGAGGGGCTGTGTCTTTGCAAGCTGGATTGCCGTGGCAGGATGAGATGCTCTGCAGAGGCACCTTCCATGAACACACCTCTCCAAAATCCACCTCATGTCTATGTGGGAACTCTTCCAGCCCAGCCATAGCACAGTAGCTCGCGTGTTCAGAGCTCCAGGACTGAAATGGCAATTACAAACCAATGAGGCTGCAAGGGCTCTCATGAGAGCTGAGCAGGAATAGAATATTTTGAGTTATGCCAGAGTTAAATAGACCAATCTGAGGTACCTTTCTCCTAAATACCTGTGGGATTTATGAGCCTAATGAACGGCAACATGGTGTCAGCCACGCAGGGCACAGTGGGAGCTGAAGGGAGAAGCCAAGCTCAAGTTACAGGGCTTGGCTCAAAGCAAGCAGGGCTTTAGAGAGGTGCTGAGCTGCTGAAGATGTCCTCCTGAGAGAGAGGACAAAGTTCCTGCCTCTGCCTTGCTGTGATCTGGAGATACCTCAGGCCTGGCAGCGTCTTGGCCAGCGCATGGGAATGATTGGGTGCTCCTCCTGGAGGGTTGATACCGGGGGACTAAATGCAGATCAGCAGGAAACCCCCCAAAAAGGGATGTGTGCCACTGGGGATGCCCAGTGATGCTGCCAGGAGCCTGGGCATGGTCTGGAGGAGCAGTCCTGCCCGGGCAGGGGATGGGGTGCAGTGCTGCCAATGCCACTGCCAAGCTGAGCTTCCCACCCCTCTGCTGCTGGAGCCTGCCTGTACCTGCTCCCAAGCCGATATTAAGCCTGCTCAAACACTGCACCGCCTTCTCCTCGCATTGTTTTCTGTACCCCACACCCAGCACCGAAATAGCGATAACCCCCCCTTCCCCACCCTCCCGCGGTGACTCAGGCTGGCGAGCAGGCACACATCTGCTTCTGATTTAATGTGCGAGCGCTCTGACCCTTTTATTTTTGTTCCCAAAGTCCTCCCATCGTCGGTGGCTTGCTCTCTGGGGGCGAGGTTTAGAGGGGGGGGAGAAGAAGAGGGAAAGCTGGATCCCCATCCTTCGTGCTCCGCTTTTTCGGAGCCCTCAAAAAATGTATTTATTTTGGAGCTGTGTTTTCATGAGCAGGCTGGTGACAGCCTCACCCGGATCTGAGTCCAAGTCCCTCGCAATCCTGTCCACTCCGGAGGGACGCCAGCCAAACCAGTTTTCCATGGTTAAGCTGGGCACATTTTTCCGCCGTGGTTGGTTGGTTAGTTGGTTTTTCTTTTTTTTTTTTCTTTCTTTTTTTTCGTTTGGTTTTTTTTTAATTTTTTTTTTTTTTTTTGTCAGGAAGCAAACCCACCCAGTGTGTGCAGGCCGTTCAATAGGAGCCCTTTTTTTTTTACAATTTCTTTTCCTTTTTCTGGCTCTGAAGAAGAACAGGATGAGAGAGAGTGAAGGGGCTGGTGTGTTTTCCCAGGAGAGTTCAGAATGGGAGGAAATGGCTTTTTTGGCTATTTTTAAGGCCATGCTGGAAGGAGGTACCTACCACTGATGTGCTCATTGGATTGCAATGTTGTGTGTTAACAGGGATGTATCCTATATGTGTCTCCTATGTCACTCCCTGTAACAGGGTCTGGGCACAATGGGAAGTTGTTGGAGGAGAGTGGGTGCACCCACATGGGCAGAAATGCCGCCAGCAATGTCACATACCTCATGGACCTTCATCTGTCTCATACCAGAGCTGCTGGGGAGACCAGCAACCAGATTTGGTTCAGCCAAACCCTGCATGGGCATATCTCTGGTGGGGATTTTCCTCTTGCTTTCTCTTTTTCTCCTCATTTTGGTGGTGTGGGAGGGGGAGCGTGTCACTTGAGGTGTGAATGAGTTTCCATGAGAGTGGGGTGGTTGCAGAGGATGTCTGGAAGCCCTCCTGTTTCACTTAACATATTCCCCCCTCCCACACGTGTTTTGAGTGTGTGCATATAGATTTGGGTGGGGGGGAGACACTCACCCAGCATCATTGCCTGTATCAGCAGCATTGTATTAAACACGGCCAGGAGACCATCAAGGCTACACAGAGCTATGTAGACAGTGCTTCAAGAAAATGGGTTTCAAGAAAAAAAAAGGATCTTGAGCATCTTCAGCCGTGCAGCACCTTCTGAAGCCTTAGCAGAGAGGAGCAGTAGGAAGCTGATGCCCAGAGCACCATCCCCTCAAGCTCCAGACCTCCAAGGAAATGCTTGGATGGGGGGACAAGGCTGCAAGAAAAGACTGTCGTCACTGTGTGACCACTCTGTAAAGTCTTCTCTCTGGTACCTGCCTAGATGCTGTGGTTAATTAATTTGCCCCTGCTCTGTGTGTGGATGAAGCCCTGAAAACACCATCTGGAGCCAGGTGGTGCCTTTGATGTAGCTCCACTAATTGTTTATGTTTATTTGACCATTTATCACCAGGATGCCCCTTTGCCAAGGCCTGCTCAGCACATCAGATGGCATTTGTCATGCAGCATGCAGACTTCATCAAGCTGCCACCCAGAAAAGACCTGGAGCTCCTGATTTTGGAGCTTTATATAAATTCTGAAACTGGGCAGTGTGATGGGCAATTTAAGGAAGCTGGGAAAAGGAAACCAAAGTGAAAACATGGCCCTTCAATTACAGCAGACACTGAATTCTATTCTTGCCATGACAGGGCTCGTGTTGGTGTTTATCTGGGGCTGAGAACTGGTTCCAGGGAAATGGGAGGGGCATGGGACTTGGTGATGTGATCACAGAATGGCTTTGGGTTGGAAGGAACCTTAAAGAGCAGGTACCTCCAGCATCCTGCCATGAGCTCAACCTCTTCATCACCCTGTGCCACCCAAGAGCTCAACTTCAGCCACAGGTTCCTCCCCAGAGAGGAACTGAGGACAGGAAATCGAGTTTTATATGGACTGGGGTCAGGTCCTGGTGGTCATGGAGCAGCAGCAAATTCCCATTACAACCAGCAGCACCCAACTGTTCAGCAGGCTGAGGGGTGATTTCATTAGTAATTTGCAATTTTGCCAGATCATATCTGTATGCAAACAAAGTTGATGAAGTACAGAGTATTTCATGTAGGCTCTGGGTAGCTGGAGTCAGCCTGCAGGGGTGGATTTGTTCAAGGGTATACATTTGCTGAGGTGTGTAAGGAGGGTTTAGAAATTCCCTGGGATGGATTCACACAGGGCACAGGAGCTGCTTTGGCCTCCACATCCTGGTGAGCAAATGAGTGGCACCCTCCTAAGCAAATGATCCCTGTGGAGCTTCCCAAGTGATGCTGTACCAGAGATTCCAGCAGATCTCCAGTACTGATGTGCCCCAGATCTGCTTGGCTGGATAAACTCCTGCATGGATTTTGGAAATTGGGAAGAGAAAGGGTTACTGTTGGGATCACTGGAAACTCTGGAGATGTTTCTAAAGCACCTTTTGTTTTGGACTCCCTGATGGGACTTCAATGAATATGGCTTTTTTTGTGGCCTGCTTATAGGAAACTAGTAGTTCCAGCTGGAAAAAGGTCAGTTTTATATAGTATGTGCAAATATAAATAGTTCACATGGGCTCAACTTGCCAGCCAGATGTTGGTACGGATGAATCCTTGTATGCCCAAGGATTTTGTTCAGAGATTAGTATGAATTCTGACAAGTCCAGTAAGTAATGAAGAAATAGCAGGGTGAAGGTCACCCCTGGGATTTCACTCCCTGAAGCCTGACCACTTTAATTATGTGATCAAACCATGCTCGACTGCTGGGGCTCTTCCATCTCACACATCCTGTGGAGGGCTGGGCTCCTTGGCCACCCCTCTCCTCCTGGCAGCACAGGCAGGTCTCCATCTGTGTCAGGGACTCTGCTTGGCCTTTCCCCTGATGTCCCACAGAGCATCTCTCCAAACTGTGCTGAGCTGTTCCATTTGCAGAGCTTCTCCCTTGCCAGGAGACCTTTGGGGTGCTGCCACCTCTGCGCCCACCCCCGGGGCTGCCTCCCTTCCGTGCTGCCAGCAGGGAGAATGCCACCTTCTGTGCATCCTTCCTGGCCAAAGCGTCGCTTTGGAAGCATCTTCCCTCTTCTGCTCTGTCCAGATCCAAGCACAATCCATGGGTTTTTGGCATGATCTTAATTTCTGTGTGGATGAACTCAATTGAAAGCCGACCACCCCAAACTTTCCCAGCTCAACCCCCGTGTCCCCCAGACTGGTCGCAGTTCCTGGAGAAGTAAAACCCTGCTGGTGTTGCTGGGAGGTGGTTCCCTCATGCAGAACCACCTTTGGGTCTGCAGAGGGATGGTGTCCCTCACAACCATGGTGATTTTCCTTGCACAGAATCACCTTTGGGCCTGTAGAGGGGTGGTGTCACTCAGAACTGGGGTGATTTCCCTCACATAGAACCAATTTGGGTCTGCAGAGGGATGGTGTCCCTCAGAATTGGGGTTATTTCCCTCACACAGAACCATCTTTGAGTCTGCAGAGGTTGGTGTCCCTCAGAATCATGGTGATTTCCCTCACACAGAACCACAGTGATTTCCCTTGCACAGAACCAATTTGAATCTGCAGAGGGGTGGTGTCCCTCAGAACTGTGATGACGTCTCTCACACAGAGCCATCTTTGGGTCTGCAGATGGGCGGTGTCCCTTGGAACAATCTTTGGACCTGCAGAGGGTTGGTATCCTTCAGAACTGTGGTGATTTCCCTCCCACAGAACCAGTTTGGGTCTGCAGAGGGATGGTGTCCATCAGAACCATGGTAATTTCCCTCACACAGAACCAGTTTGGGTCTGCAGAGAGGTGGTGTCCCTCGGAATTGGGGTGATTTCCCTCATACAGAACCATCTTTGGGTCTGCAGAGATCTGGTATCCCTCAGAACCATGGTGATTTCTCACACACAGAACCAATTTGGGTCTGCAGAGGGATGATGTCCCTCAGAACTGTGGTGATTTCCCTCCCCCAGAGCCACCTTTGGGTCTGCAGAGGGGTGGTGTCCATCAGAATCATGGTGATTTCCCTCACACAGAACCACAGTGATTTCCCTTGCACAGAACCACCTTTGGGTCTGCAGAGGGATGGTGTCCCTCAGAACCAGTTTGGGCCTGCAGAGGAGTCATGTCCCTCAGAACCATGGTGATTTGCCCTTGCAAGAACCAATTTGGGCCTGCAGAGGGTGGTGTCCCTCAGAACCATGGTGATTTCTCACACACAGAACCAATTTGGGCCTGCAGAGGGTGGTGTCCCTCAGAACCATGGTGATTTCTCACACACAGAACCAATTTGGGCCTGCAGAGGGTGTTGTCCTTCAGAACCATGGTGATTTCTCACACACAGAACCAATTTGGGTCTGCAGAGGGCTGGTGTCCCTCAGAATTCTGGTGATTTCCTTGCGAGGGAGGCAGCAGTCGATGTCGCCACGTTTTCCTCATCGTTCCAGGCATCCCAGGGAAGTGATTGAAAGGCAGGGAGCTCCGTGCCCCACCTTCCTGCTGGAGGGCAGAAAAGCGTGCTGCTGGGGTGGGTGGTTTAATAACATGTTCCTCTGGAGACAGGATGTTCAGAGGGGAGGTGTGCCCCCATAGAAAGGAATAAATATAAAGGCAATAGTTACCTCTTTTAGGTTTTGCACCTTCCTTCATTTTCAAATAAAAAGGTAATCCCACCTCTCTGCTTCCCTTCAAATAGGCATTTGGGGATCCCAAGTCTTTCTTGGTGCTCCCAATTGGAGTGAAGTGCTTGGCCAAGGCAGTGGTGTTGTCCTTGTGGGGCTGGCTGTGGATGGGGTGTCAGTGCGGGTGGCTTTGCTCAACAACATTTGCACAAGCGACTTGCTCAAGGTTGTGGATGCAGGAACAGAGCCTCAGCATCCCTATTGCACCAAAATAAAATCAGAGTTTGGTTTGGGTTTGAAGTGACTGCTGTGTCCAAGCCCCCTGCCACGGGCAGGGACACCTTCCACTATCCCAGGCTGCTCCAAGCCCTGTCCAACCTTGTCCTGGGCACTTCCAGGGATCCAGGGGCAGCCACAGCCTCTCTGGGCACCCTGTGCCAGTGTTTTTCCACCAAGTAACAGCAGCAGGAGTGATCAATCACTGGCCAGCATACCCCAGTGAAAGAAGCTGTAATATTTTGACAGATTATGGTGATCTCACATGCACATCTTAATTGCCTCATTATGAAGAGACACAAATAAAACTGGGGGGGAAAGAAAAAAATAACCCACATATATATTTATGGGCTGATGGATGTAGCAGGCAGGTCGGCACATCCATGGGTGGATGCAGAGGGAGAGCAGCCAGCCCACCCTGGCTGCTGCCTCCGCTCCTGCAGCCTGGAGCAGGGATTGGGAAAGAGGTGCAGGTAGCAGAGCAGCAGAGCCAAAGCATCTGAGCCTCAGGGTGCTGAGCACCCCGGGCTGGGGAGGTGGTGATAGAAAATAAATCAGGGTGAGGAAAGGTGTTGAGATCTCCTCCTGACTCTCCCATCCTTGGAAGTGTCCCAGGCCAGGCTGGATGGGGCTTGGAGCAGCCTGGGACAGTGGGAGGTGTCCCTGCCCATGGCACGGGGTGGAAGGAGATGGGGTTTAAGTCCCTTTCCAGCCCAAACCATTCTGAGATTCAATCTGTGGTTCTCTGACTCCCTCTCCTGACAGGGTCAGCAGCCTGGGGTGGCCTAGCGTGCTCAGCACCCCAAAGCCTGGTCCTGACACCTCTGGGATGCTCTGCTGGGTGGTCTCATGCTTCAGGGGTAGAGCTGGAATTCCCGCAGGAGTTTTGTGTCAGCTCAGGAAGGGGGGGCCAGCAGCTGGCTGGGATGGGGGAGCAGTGGTCAGGGATGCTCAACCCCAAGCCTTGCCCCTGGCCTTGCACTCTGAATCCCTCTACGCACACAGGCTGGGTGAAGGGAGGAACTGGAGACACCTTGTTTTGCCTGGAAAAATGACATTTTGACACCAGGAGCAGGCAGAGATCAGCCAGAGCCTGAGGCTCCTTCCTCCACTGTGCTGAATGCAGAATGAGCCTGGCATGGGGGGGGCAGCTGCTTTGCATCCCCTGCTTGCCCTGGGGCACCCCCATATCTTGGGGGGGCAGTCCCACAGAGAGTCACCGGAGGCACAGAAAAAAGAAACACACTCAGGAGCCAGCACTTACCTGAGGGAAAATCACAGCAAAGAGAAGGCCAAGCAATGCACATTTTAAAGGGAGATGTTCAGAAAAATCTCAATGCAAATAACGAAAATACAAAATAAAAACGCAAAAAATATGAACGTATACAATATTAATGCAAAATTATAAATATCTAAAATACACAAATAATAAAATATTAATGTACCGGAATATTAATATATTAAAATATTAGAGTATTAAAATATTGAAACGCTGCATGTTACAGCAATTACATTGCGTGCCAGCAAGCAATTAAAAGCCAAAATTGCATCTCCCAGCCAAGACTCAGGGTGTGAAGCGCTGTCCCCGCGCATGGGAAGGGGACATCCCCCATCCCTGACACAGCCCTGAACCAGCAGCCACACCTCGCACAAGCCTGGGCTCCCCCTGGCAGCCTTCATCTCCTCCAAGGGCTCGGCTTTCCAGGGCGTTGTCAGCGGGCTGAGGAAGGAGATGGGAAAGGGCAGTGCTGGTGAGGAGCCCTCACAGGTCACAGGTCTCCTGCTCCTGCCATTGAGCAGCGCTGAGAGCCGCCGGCAGGATGCTGTCCCTGCCCAGGGCTGGCACATCTCTTAGGGCTGCTCCAGGCTGTGTCAGTGCTCCACTTCCACCCCTACAAACAAGCAGAGGCAACACGAGTTTGCTTTATCTGGTTTCTGTGCATGTGTCTTTGTAACCTATTGAGTGTACTTCTGGTTTTTACTTAGCGCGGTGCTAAAATCAGCGTTTCGCCTCTCTCTGGTATTTCAGTTTTACATTGCTGGTTTGGAGATGCTGAGATCCTTCAGTGTTATAGTGAAGGAGGTTGGAGGAAAAAAGATTATTAAAGAAAAAAAAAAGGAGGTTTTGAGCAGCAGAGTGCCTGGATGAGCTCTGGGTCACCCAGGGAGTGCACACTGCAGGTGGTTTATGATAATTGCTGTAGTCCCTGGCTTGTATCTGGCGTTTTTCACCCAAAAATCTTAGCCCCCAACAACCCCTCTTTTTTTGCCTGTTGCAGCTTCAGGTGTCTAAATCTGTTGGCAGAATGTTTGAGGGAAGCAGTCCAGTATCCCACCATCATTTTTTTTATAAGTGGGGCTTTTCCTGGCAAGAAAGTAATGAATGAGTTTTAAGCATGACCATAAACACAATGTTTCACAACGTCATCTGCAGAATACATTTATCTTAGGTGCCCTCCACCCTTTCCACCATCTCCCTCCAGTTTATTTTAACAATGCTGTAATTTTCTATTATAAAATGGGATTTTGCTGTTTAACTCCATGTCGCCTGCTCAGCATTTGCGTGTGTGTGTGTGTGTGTGCATGCTCTGGTGACATTTGTCACCATCAGAGGCTATTTTTAAGCCTGTTATTATTGAGGACCCCACCCTTGGCTTGGGGATGGGAAGGGGGGAGTGCAGGAGGAGGGAGAGGAGGGAGGGGAAGGAAGGAAAACGTCAGGCTCAGCATACTTCCAGCCTCTGGCCATCAACATCCCCGGGGGCATGGGAACCATAAGGTCATTTCTCAAGCTCGCTGAGCTCCAGAGCTGTCAAACCACCCTGAGAGTTTAAAAAATGCAAATGCATGCAAATGAATGGGCTGTTTCTCTCCCTCTCCCCCCCCCCCCTCACCCCCGGTTTAAATGACATGAATCACCTTCAATTTTGCCAGCATCCTCTAAAGTTATCGGCTTGCCTAAACGCTGCAGTTAACAGAGCCACATCTCAGGAGGACCAGGGAGGGATAAGAAAGGAAAAATAGCTAATTTCCACCAAAACCCCATAATTTTTAAAATACATTTTATACATATAAATTATATGTAACTATGCATTTGTACACCCCAATCTCCCAATTCTAATTTTTCTTGCTGTCGAGCAAATAAGCCACTAATTAAGGAGAATGAAGCCTAGTGTCCAGAAAAAACCCTCTATAAAAACATTTCTCAGGGTAGCCTCATATTCTGCTGTTCTGATTTTTGGCACTTAGGGTGATCTGGCAGTGAAAGATGAAAATAGGAAGACACGTTCCTTCATGCAAGAAGCTCCTTTAACACTCAGGCTCCTTCCAAACAAAAATAAACGAGTAGATGATAAAAACAGCAATAGAAATTTAATTGCTCACGCTTATTATTTGGGATACAAAGCCCTAGAAGGGAAGCTGTCTTTTCCTCCCTGGCTCAGGGGTTATTTATTATCTTACACTCCACTTGGAGAAGGTATTAGATTTACTGTCATTTATCGGCGATTTTCAAGGAGGATTTGATACAGAGCTGGTCGGGATCGCAGAGGAGCGTTGCTGGTTAACATGGTTAAGCACAGCACACTGTAATGAATCAATTTGTTTCAGACAACAGACGTAATTAGCGTGGAGGTAATGGGCACACCATGGGATGAGGGGCTGGAGCATCCTCCCTCCGCTGAAAATGACCAGAGCTGGGTGTGATTCCTGGTTCCTCTGCCCAGCTCCAGGCTTGGGGAGCTGGCGGGAGAGGGCTCCCATGGCTGGGGCTGCCCTCCAGCCCCTGTGAGGCTTCCCTGAGCATGGACAGCTGGACACTGTCCCCATCCCTGTGAGACTTCAGTGAGCATGGACAGCTGGACACTGTCCCCATCCCTGTGAGACTTCAGTGAGCATGGACAGCTGGACACTGTCCCCATCCCTGTGAGACTTCAGTGAGCATGGACAGCTGGACAGTGTCCCCATCCCTGTGAGGCTTCAGTGAGCATGGACAGCTGGACACTGTCCCCATCCCTGTGAGGCTTCAGTGAGCATGGACAGCTGGACACTGTCCCCGTCCATGTGAGCATTCACTGGGCATGGACAGCTGGACTCTGTCCCCATCCCTGTGAGGCTTCAGTGAGCATGGACAGCTGGACACTGTCCCCGTCCCTGTGAGCATTCACTGGGCATGGACAGCTGGACACTGTCCCCATCCCTGTGAGCATTCACTGGGCATGGACAGCTGGACACTGTCCCCATCCCTGTGAGCATTCACTGGGCATGGACAGCTGGACACTGTCCCCATCCCTGTGAGCATTCATTGGGCATGGACAGCTGGACACTGTCCCCATCCCTGTGAGGCTTCAGTGAGCATGGACAGCTGGACAGTGTCCCCATCCCTGTGAGCATTCACTGGGCATGGACAGCTGGACACTGTCCCCATCCCTGTGAGCATTCATTGGGCATGGACAGCTGGACACTGTCCCCATCCCTGTGAGCATTCACTGGGCATGGACAGCTGGACACTGTCCCCATCCCTGTGAGCATTCACTGAGCATGGTCACTGTCCCCCATCCCTGTGGCTCCCCCCAGGCCTGTGGTCCATCACCTCCCTGCAGGTTGCATCATCCTCCGAGACCTTCACTCTCTGTCTCCCACACACCCATTTTTGGCAGTGCTAGATAAGTGTGGGGAGGATACCTGCAAGGTCTCCCTGGGGAGGGAGGAAAAGGGAGACGGCGTTCCTGTTCCCACGGGAATGTTTGCTGCTGAATCTGATCCCCTCTACAGGCCTCCCAGGCTTCCCAAGGGTTGCTGGCCAAGGTGAAGCGCAGGTTTTCATGCAGAGCCTCCATCAGACCAGGCTCTTTCCATACCCAAGGCAGCTGGGAGGGCAGGAGCCAGCTGAAGTAAACCGAGTCCCTACTACTGGTGGCTTGGAAGGAGGTTAGGAGGTTTGGAATCAGCAGAGCCATAAACTGAGCAGGGAGGGATAGCCAGGACATGGCAGTGGGTCCCAGGAGAGCTGCAGAGGTGGTGTGGTGTGGAACTGGGGAACCTGCCTGGTGATGTCAGCCTCGCAAAAGGGATGGAGTGGGGCTGCAGTTCTGCTTTCACGTGTATGAGTTCTCTTGGAGATTAACTGCTCTGTCCCTTGGCTGTGAACCAAGTGTCTACCTGCAGCAGGGCCAGGGCTGGTAGAGGTGACACTGCATGAACACATGCTCTGTGTCCTGGGGGTTTCCAAGGGTTAGTGTATTCAAAGTTATTCTGTCTGTTTGATGTATTCTGTCTGTGAGGGGATTAATGTATTCATCGCCTGCTGGAGGAAATCGCTTTCCTTTCCTGGGATTTCTCATGTGGAAGGGCTGCTGGAGCCATGTGAAAGAGGAAACATCTTACAGATTAAAAAATGGCAAAAAAAAAAAAAAAAAAAAAAAGAATCAGGTTTTCCTCTTGGGTGTGGGCTTTTTGCTTCCGAGTTTCCCTTTGAAGCTAAAGCTGCTCTAGCAGGGGAAGAAGTCTGCCAGATGCACGGGGCATTTTGATACCATGCTGACAAGTCCAAGCAGGATTTGGAATGGAGAGAGCTCAGCTCATGGGAAGAGATAGCAGACAACTGTGTGTCTGGCCAGGTCCTTGCTACCTGGTTGTCTTCCTGAGTGTTTAGGTACACACTGTGACACAAATCCTTGCTTTCCTCCCCATTCTCAGATCCCTCAGCAGGACATTCCTACATGGCATGTCCTCATGTGAGGTGACATGTCATAGCTTCCAGGCATGAAGTAGAACTGAAGATCCATAAGGATTGCTCTCCTGCTCCTGCAGGAAGCCATGATCCTCCTCTATGGGTTGTCCACTTGTACCAGCCCAGAAACAATCACGTAGATGATTTGGGCACTCCCTGGCTCATCTCTTTCAAGCAGTGTAGGTGCTGGCTCTTGGCAGTGTGCAGCAATACAGCATCACTTTCCCCACATAGCTCCTGGCAGAGCAAATCCAACGTGTGCCTGGAACAATGCTGGCTCCAGGAGGACGCAGAAGAAATGTGGTGGGTAGGGAGTCATTGCACAAGGTTCCTGGGGGAGGGGTGTGAGAGAGAAGAGGGAGCTTGTGGAGATTGTGAAAAGGTGAGCAGGGTGGGAATTGAGAAGGAATTGAGAAGGAGATGAGGAGATGGGGATGGAAGCAGAGGATCTGGAAGGAGCTGAAGGTGCCCTGGAGATGCACGGAGACATGCAGGCAGGAGGTGATGGCAGGTGAGGCAGAGGAGGGAAGGCATTATCATCTGGTAATGCCCTGCTAACGCTCTGTTGTTGGTGCTTTGTCCTAGGGCACTAAATGAGAATATGGCCAATGGCATTGAAGATCTTATCGGGATCCCATTCCCGAACCACAGCAGCGAGGTGCTGTGCGGCCTGAACGAGCAGCGGCACGACGGGCTCCTGTGCGATGTCATTCTCATCGTGCAGGACCAGGAGTACCGCACCCACCGCTCCGTCCTGGCCGCCTGCAGCAAGTACTTCAAAAAACTCTTCACTACCGGCACTTTAACGGACCAGCCCTATGTTTACGAGATTGACTTTGTCAAGCCTGAAGCACTTTCTGCCATCCTCGAGTTCGCCTACACCTCAACCCTCACCATCACCACCTCAAACGTCAAGCACATCCTCAGCGCCGCCAAGATGCTGGAGATCCAGAGCATCATCAATGTCTGCCTTGAGATCATGGAGCCCGACAGGGAGGCCGAGGAGGAAGATGACAAAGAGGACGACGACGATGATGAAGATGAAGATGAAGACGAGGAGGAAGAGGAGGAGGAGGAAGTGGAAGATTTTGTCAATCAAGAGAACCGAACTGATGTGCAAGAAGTAAGCTGCCACCAAAGCCCTTCTGAGTCTGATCTCACTGAAGAAGCTTATACAGAAGCACCTAAAGATTTTCCAAATCACTTCCCAGCCAGTAACTCCTCCGGACACTTGGGCATGATACGAGACTTCTCCATAGAGTCCTTGCTGAGTGAAAACTTGTACCCTAAGGCAAACATCCCAGAACGGAGGCCAGCTCTGTCTCCTTTCGCCCCCAGCTTCTTCCCCCACCTGTGGAACGGCGACTTCAACTCCTTCCCCCAGCTCGAGGAGCCCCAAGTAGACAATGGCCCCTTGGATCTGGTGATCAAAAAGAGAAAGATCAAGGAAGAGGAGGAGAAGGAAGACCTGCCTCCACCTCCTTTCCCTAATGACTTCTTCAAGGACATGTTTGCCAACACACCAGCAGCTCCCTTAGGGCATATCAAGGCAGAGACTGACTATAGCGCTTATCTCAATTTCTTAAGTGCTACCCAGTTTGGAGGAGTTTTTCCCCCATGGTCCCTGGAGGAAGAGAGGAAAATAAAGCCCAAGGCGTCCCAGCAGTGTCCCATCTGTAACAAAGTCATCATGGGGGCTGGCAAGCTGCCCAGGCACATGAGGACCCACACGGGGGAGAAACCCTATATGTGCAATATCTGTGAAGTTCGCTTTACCAGGTGTGTGTTGGTCACCTCTGCTGTGTGTGGAGAGTGGGGTGGGGCTGGAGGGGTCACATCATAACCCATGAGTGATTTCTCTGCTGCTCATCAGAAAAAACTCACCAGAGTTTTTGTCCCAGAATAAATGTAGGGAGGAAAGCAGGGCATGATCTCTGTCCCCTTAGAAAAAAATAAAAAGGGAGGAAGGGAGGGTGGAGGAAGAAAAAGAACCTACTGATTTTTGTGGGTTGTGGATGACATCCACAGCTCACTGGATCCATCCCTTGCTGGACAAAAGCTTAAATAAGTAACAGGATATTTTCAACCCCACCATAGTTCACCACAGTGGGACCAGAGTGAGCTGGAAAACAGATGGTCAAACAGCCAAGGACACTTCATCTCTAATGTGCTGAGAGATGCACTGAGTTGGGAGGGCCATTTAGCCACAGGATGTAATTAGTTTGGGTTTGCACTTTTTGGCATCAGTGTAGACCACAACCAAATTGCACACATTGGGACGTGACAGTATCTGGGCTCTCTGGGCTTTCTGGGGCTGGAGTGGCCCTAATTATTATGTCTTAGTAGTGCCGTTGGGGTCTTGGTCTCTTCCCCAAAGTAAAAAATGGCAGGATAAGGGGAAACGTCCTCAAGCGTCACCAGGGGGTTGGATAATAGGAACAATTTCTTCATGCAAAGCGCTGTTACAGCCTGTCCAGGGCAGTGGAGGAGCCCCCATCCCTGGAGGGATATAAAAGATGTGTAAGTGTGACGCCTGGGGACATGGTCTGGTGGACTTGGCAGTGCTGGGGAACAGCTGGACTCACAGAATCATGGAATGGTTTGGGCTGGAAATGACTTTAGAGTTCATCCAGTTCCACCCCCTACCGTGGGCAGAGACACCATCCACTATCCCAGGTTGCTCCCATCACTGTCCAACCTAGCCTGGGACACTTCCAGAGATGGGGCAGCTGCAACTTCTCTTGCCAAGTTGTATTTAGCTGTGCAAACGTAATGTTCCAGCCTGAAACTGTGCTCTGCAAAGCTGGGCAAATTTAATCGGTGAGCAGAGACAAATAGATTCCTGGACCTGCTCTTGCTGAGTATAATTAATATCTAATGAGAACAATCTTTACCATAATAATAAAGCTTTCTGACAAGAGCATGGTATTTCAGCTCCTGGCTGCATGTGAGAGAGAGAGAGAGCCCTATTAAGCTGGGGTGAGAAAACCAGAGGAAAATAATCTGCACAGTAGGCAGAGGCGAGCTCCTGACAATGGCCGGACACCTGGGGTGCTCCTGCATTCAGCCTGTCTTTTCTTCTCCTGTCCCTATGATAATATACGAATGGAAGATATGCAGATGATGAGAATTTGACCTGAAAATAAATTTCCATGCTCCCCTCCATTAACACAGCAGACACCATATTATAATGCGGGGAGCATCGTGCCTCGGGCGGGCATGTGCAGCGTGAGCCAGCTCACCCTGGTATTTGCAGGGGAAAGGCCACTGCATGGTGATAATTCCTGCCTGCAGGAATTTGGATCTGGCTCCTGCTGGTGCTGCAGCCCCAGGTTAGCACTGTCGTCTCCGTGGGGTGGGTTCAGCCCTGTGACTGGAGGGACAGCCTGGCCAGCCCCATCCTGTGGTCCCTGTCGCTCTCTTGTGTGTGCTGCTGCAGGTGCTAATTTTTGGTGAGGAACTAGCCTGCCTAGATCCATCACTGACATCTTCCCTGTAACAGGAATATAGAGCTGAGCCCTCCCAGAGGGCTCCCAAAGTCATTTACAGGCAAGGGCAGCGTTGTTCACTTAGTTCAGGGAAACTGAGGCATGAAGCCTAATCCAGACAAGTTATATCAGCATGGTGGTGGAGGTTGAAAACTCCACACAGAGCTGGTCTAGCATCACCCATTACTAATACAGGACTAAAGCTGATAGTGTCAAAATCCCCCATGTGCTCAGCATCTTCTAAACACAGGGCACAGGGGTAGGGGGACTTCATCCAAGGGGAAAAAAATCAAAAAACTGAGACTTGTCCAACAGTGCAGTCCCCCAACATGACTGATGAAAACTGGTCTTGTGGGTCGCTCCATGCAGAGCTGGGTGCTAGAAGGTCTTTTCTTTCTTTAACACCCTGAGCAAATTGGATATATTAAAATATTGATTTCTTTTTAAATGCATTTGGATGGATTTTGAATAGCGTGCAGCTAATTGGCTTTGTTTGGGGTGGGGTTTTCTTAGCTGTTTTCATCATTACTCTGGTGTGAGAGCTCTCTTTTAGGAAAAGGTGTAGTTTTAAGCAAAGTGGAGTGATTGAGATGCAGAAAGAGATTTCTACTGGGATTTCCTGAATGCTGCCACTTGGATTAAGTGTTTTGCTCTCGGAGGAGGGGGGCAATCCCATGCTCTCGGAAAGCATTGGACTTGCACCCACGGTGCCTTCACTGGGGAGGTGCAAGCTCAGATGGTCCCTTCTGGGGTCCCCTGGGAGTGAGAGTGCAGGGAAGCACAGGTTCTCAAATGGAATCTCAGTGTGAATCAGTCCTTTGCATTACTTCTGCATTTAAGGCACTGTGGAGGTGAAAATCTGCTGGGGAAATGGAGAAGGTATATTTTCCTGGGGTGAGGAGTGCCCCAACCTCCCCAGCAGATCCCTTGCCCTCCACATCAGTGGGGTCTCTCATCCCCCAGCAAGGACCCTGCGTGCACCTGGACCTGCCCCTCCTGCTGCCCACGGACATCTGATCACAGGAAGCAGGACTTCATTTAATGGCTCATTAATTATTTTTTCCTTAAACAAAGGCTGCTCAGCTTCTAGTCTGCTTTCCACCCCACTAGAACGCCGGAGAAAGCTGCAAATATTTCAGCTTTTCCACCAAGACAACCCCAGAGTGCTCAAGGAGATACTGTTCCAGCTGGAAAGGTTAACATTATTTGTTCCTATTATTTGTGTTGTGACAGCTCACAGAGCCCTAATCGCTCTCCTAATGCAATTGCATTAAGGTTATTCACACACACAGAGTGCGGATCTCCGTCGGAGCGAGCCTCCAGCCCAGCTCCCAGCTCACAAACCCCGTGTTCCCCATGGCACATCCCCCTGGGGTGCTTCACCACAGAGCACCTCACCCTCCCAGCCTCTGAGCAGCTCCCCAAACCTCCCTTGCATTCCCTGGAGATGCTGCCGGGCCAGGGAGGACTGGGTTTCTCCCCGTCTGCTGCCGGAGATGGGTAATAGCCTGAAAAGAGCTTTGCCTGTATTTACATTATACAGTCCTGGCACGCAGCGTGTTTATTAGGAAAAGCGATCCTGCTAGGTTAAACATTACCTACAGAGGTTTAAATTAAATTATAGGTGGGGTCGGCAGCTCTGCTTTTTATTAACACTGCCCCCCCCTTTGCAGCACGAGCCCCCGCGCTCATCCGCGCGCGACTTCGCCATTCGGGGTGAAATTCTCCCTGCTGCTGCTTTGTCTGCTGCTGAGCACTGGCTCCAGCCCCTGCAGAGAAAATGCACTCTTGTGAAAACCTCGGGGTAGCACCAGATTTAAAGATGCCACAGTGGGAAGTTGACCTGAGCTTGGCACAGGGACTGAGGCATGCATTTTTTTCTGTGTCTCCCTAAAAAATTTGTAGGTGCAGGGCCAGGCTGGGATCAGTCTCCCAAGAGCAATAAAGCATCATCTCGTGAAGAAGTCACTCTCCTGCTAGGGAAACTCCTTTGCATCCTTGATGGTGTGCAGGGATGCCCAGCCCAGAGCTGCATTCCTCACGGTGTGGCCAACACCTCTGTGCTGCTGGGCACGTCACCAAAAACTGTTTCAATATGGGCTGGGTGACAAAAACTAGTTCAGAGGCAGCACCTTGCAAGTTTTGAGGGCTTGACCTTCCAGAAGAAACAGATTTTTGTCTGGTTTTTATGTTATATAAATTAAATCATCATAATACATATTAACATTATTTAATTTATAATATAATTATATTTTAAAACAATAATGAATTGTATATTCTTTACTGTTAATGCTAAAATACACCGTATAGTTTTATATGACATATCTGTAATATATAATAGATTTTTTATATCTAATAATGAAATTACTCCACATGTTCTACATTTTTAGCCTCAATACTAGCATGTTGGAGGGTTCATACTGAAATAATTTTGGAAAGCAATATGAATTTTCCCACTTTGCTCTTTACTTGAACACCACTGGTGCAACCCAGGAAGCAATGTTCAGCTCAGCTGGGCCATAATCAGCCTCACTTTTTATAATCATACTCTTTAGCTGTGATTTTGGTTTTTTTTGGATTTTGGCTGCAGAAGGAAACATTTATTTTTTTGGGAAAAAGCAGTGATTGGATTGCCCATATGGGAAAATATTCTCGCTTTTAGATGTTCCCCTTAAAAATACATATATAAATATTTGTAAATAAGTGCCATTGGGATGGATATTACAATATTCCATGGCTGGACTTGAAAAACTTCTCCAAGCTGTGTGGGAGGTTGGATGTGTGCTGGCCTTGGAGACCCTGGCAGGGAAGGGCAGAGAGCCTGGATGCTGCACCTCTGGCAGCATCGCCCTCTGTGCTGCTCCTGCTCCAAAAGAAAGCTCCTGAGACACCATGTGGTCAGTGTAAGAATAAAAGGAGAGGAAAATCGGCTCCGAGAGGGACTGCATTTAAGCAGTATTGTCCTGCATTTCCAGGTTCTGAAATCCCAACTGATTTCATTATTTGCAGGCTGGAACAGGGCTGTATTTGTTTAATAATCCCAGATTTAGTTATATATAGATATATTCCCATATTTAGAATCTTGCTTTTTACAAGTATGTGGAAGGAGGATGCAGCCTAGTGGGGGTCAGGCTCTTCTCCCAGGGAACAAGGGACAGAACAAGAGGGAGCAGCCTCAAGTTGTGTCAGGGAAAGCTGAGCTGGGAAAATCAGGAAAAATGTCTTACCTGAAAGGTCTGTCCAGCCCTGGCACAGCTGCCCAAGGCAGTAGTGGAATCTCCATCCCTGGAGGGATTTAAAAGCCATCTGGATCTGGCACGTGGGGACATGGGTCAGTGGTGGGTGTGGTTGGACTTGATGATCTTAGGTCTTCTCCAGCGTTAATGATTCTGTGTTTTTTAGGTTTATTACAGGGATTTTTCTTTTCCCTCCAATTTAAGCTGTTTTGAACTCTCTGGGATGGACTGCAAACTCCTGACGTGGAGGGCTCTGTGTGTATGGTGTTTTAGTGCCCAGGAAAGAGGAGGCGAACGCGAACATCACCTGCAAGACCATCCATACATTGGGAGAGGCCCTATGATGAGGGCCTTCCCATCTCCACCTTTCCATCACCCTGATCCCAGCCGGGGAGCCAATCCCAAAAAGAGCAATCCCAACCCTTCCGGCCCACACCGCCTGACCAAGCACCTTTTCTTTTGCAGGCAGGACAAGCTAAAAATCCACATGCGGAAGCACACGGGCGAGCGGCCGTACCTGTGCATCCACTGCAACGCCAAGTTCGTGCACAACTACGACCTGAAGAACCACATGCGCATCCACACGGGCATCCGGCCCTACCAGTGCGAGTTCTGCTACAAGAGCTTCACCCGCTCCGACCACCTGCACCGCCACATCAAGCGGCAGAGCTGCCGCATCGCGCGGCCCCGGCGCGGCCGCAAGCCGGCGGCGTGGCGGGCGGCCGGCCTGCTCTTCGCGCCCGGGGGCCCGCCCATGGAGAGCGGCTTCGTGATGCCGCCCGCGCTGGAGGAGATGAGCGGCCACCTCGGCAGCACGGCCATGTGCCTTCCCGGGCCCAGCCCCAAGCACTTCCTGAGCGGGGCCAAGGCGCCCTTCAGCCTGCAGGAGCTGGAGAGCCAGATTGAGGAGACGCAGATGAAGCTCTTCAGGCGGGCCCAGATGGACATGGAGAGGAACGCGGGCATCTTCGCCTTCGCCCTGGGCCACAATGAAAACCTCGCTGCCCAACCCTTCTTCCCTCTCCCCAGCCCTTGGAGCACAGGCTTCAGTGGCTTGGCGGGGCTTGGCCACGTGGCTCCCATCTCAGAGGCCAGCAACTAAACCCGCGCCCGGTCCCACCATGCATCTGCTCCCATCCCAGCAAGGCTCCCACCTGCCCTTCTGCATCATCAGGCTCCCGAGAAGCTCTTTGTCCTCTCACTGCCATGGGGCTCGGGGCACGAGGCCGTCCCTGGGGCGAGCAGGGCATGGGCAGGTGCTGTGCCCCATGGCCACCGGCACTTTAGACTTTGGGGCCCTCAGGCACTCCCTGTCCCATCCCTCCACTCATGGCTCCATCTGGGAAGGCCAGGCCAGGACTGCTGCTCTCTTGAACACCCCTAAAAATGTCACTTGCCTTAGTCCAGGGCTCGGCCATCACCACGAGATGGCTTTTCTGTGGGAAATGTTCCCCATTTTCCCACACAAGGAGCTCGCTGGACACTGACAAGCCGTCCAGACTTGGGTTTGTTTTGTTGCATTCCTTGGCCCTTTGGGTCAAAAGGACTTTTTTGTTTTCTTTCTGGTTTTGTATTTTTTTTTTCTTCTTAATTAATTCCCATGTCTGGTGACAATATTTGTTCTACAAGGGATAAAGGGGAGGTCTAGCAGCCTTACTGGGAGAGGGAGAGAGGGAGGATACTGGCCGCTGCCTTTCTCAGCAGTATATCAGATTTACAGGGCTGGTGAAAGCCCTGACCTGCAGCATGAGTTGGGACCTTAAAAACATTAAAAACATTAAAAAAAAAAAAAGGAGATTGAACACCTAGCGCAAAGCTAGGTGGAAAAGGGGGATTTTACTTATTTTGGTTCTTTAGCTGTTTCAAAGTTTCAAAAGGAGAACCAAAGCCTATTTTGAGTATTTTAACTTCAGTTGCTTGAAAAGGTGAAGGAAAAGTTTTAGAAGAATCAGTAATATTTCAATACTGAGCTTTTATTAAACCCTTGCTTTGAAAAAATGAACAAGTGGGAATTTTGAAATGAAAAAGTCGTTTCAAACCAAAGAGTCAGAATTCGCTGCCGCTGACCATTCAGAAATGTCTGAAGTTCTGTCCTTAATTCCCTCAAATTCTTATGTGATAGTGATGAGAAAAATTTACAAAACACTCGCGTGTCCCCAAATCTGCAGTGTTGGTGGGAAAAATTCGGGTGTGCAAATATCCCTGCTGCGTGTCTCGAGGGATCTTTCTGGAAAAGATGTTCACTACTGGTGTGTTGATGGTGATAGCATCCTTGACAGCAAGTAGAAATGCTGTTTCTTCCCTGGAGTTGGTTCAAAAGAGAAGGTGGTGACATATGACAGGGTACTCCAAGTTGAAGGTCACCCACATTGGCCAGCAGGTTTGGGCTGACTCCCCAGCATCCCTGCAGACCCCATCTGGTAATTCTTTCGGGGCACAAAAAGTGGCCACTTGGCTGGAATCACCCTGTCCACCTCCTTCAGCCCCAAATCCACGAGCTGCTCTGAAGGATAAAGGCTTTGGTGGCCATCTGCCTCTGATGGCTCCTCCTGGATGAGCCATGGGAGGCAGGCGTGGTGGGATCCCACTTCCACCCCTGGCTGAGGTGGGTTGCAGTGGTTGTTTTACATGAAACCAACACTTAGAAATGTAAATGTTACCAATTGGGGCTTTTATTTCTCTTTTTACTATGACCTTCCAACGTCAGCAAAGTCGAAGGGAATGCGAGGAGCGCGGGTTCATGAGGTTTTTGGTTTCTCCATCAGTGGCGAGGTGGCTGGATGAGAATCTGCCCACCAGAGGCAAGGAAGGGGACACAGGGAAGTCAAGGGTTCCACAGCCCTCAGGAGGGTTGAGGGGCTTCTGCTCTGAAACCAACCATAGCAGAATGGCCCCAAGGAACTGCCCAACACTTGGCTTCCTCCTCCCAAAAGAAATCCTTAAAGACTCCATGTGCAACAAAAGTCAATGGAGAGAAAAAAAAAAAGAAAGTAAGAAGAAAAAGAAATCTTCTTAAAACTGCATCAAACTTTTTCTTTTTAATCCACATCAACTTCTTAAACAAGCGACGTTTTGCAGATGATTGGTTCCTTCAGGTGTTTTTTTGTCTACGATTTGGAGTCATTGTAAAATATCCAAAGATGCCGAGTACTGTATGATCTGCAAGGACTTGAAGCAAGGTGTTTTTTTGTCTTGGTTTGTTTGTTAGGTGGTTGGGTTCTTTTTTTTTTTCCTATATGTCTAAGTGGGGATAAACCTTTGCAATTTTTCTATTTATAACTATTTTTATGTGATTGCTTTATGTACAAAACAATGGAAAAAAATCAAAACAAAAAAGTAGAGAGGAACACACACGTACACAAACAAATTTGCCTTAGTTACTCACGGGACAATCACCCTTAACTTTGATTGATGCTAAAAAGCTGATGGAAAAAAAAAAGAGACTAGATCACTTTATGTATTTATTAAACTGTATTAATTGATGCTTTTAAATTATTAGCAGGACTTGATTCTCTTGCCTGTGGCCATGGTGTGAAGGCAAAGGCGCTGCGGTTGCTGAGCTGCCAGCACAGCCACCCGTGTGGCCTCAGCTCTGTGGATGTTTGCCTGACACCTTTTGGAAAGCCAGAATAATCACTTATTAATTAAAGATTGAGCTGGTATGGGCTCCAGCCCGAGGGGCTGATGCTGATGACAATTATGGAGTTAAGGTTGATTTTCCCGCGTTGGCGCTGGGTTGGGCAGGGCTGGAGGGAGCTGAGCGCTGGCTGTGATCACTTTTGGGGTGTAGAGGGATGGTTAGAGAAAACTCTTGTTTCTTCCCGTTTTGGTGTTGTGTGGTGAGTCCAGGTCACAGGTATCCCCGTGGGAGCCCAGCTGAGTGTGAAGGTGCCTTCCTGGGGATCTGCTCCCGTTTCCAGGGCAGGTGTGACGAGCACCAAACCTCGGCTGGAGGGACACGAGCTCTGTCCCAGCTCACGGTGTGGTGGCTCCTGGTGCATCCCACCCTGGCTGCAGCAGGGCAGGGGGATCCTGCCCCTGTGCCCCTGCAGAGCTGCCCCAGCCCCGGCTCCAGCAGCACAAGGAGCTGGAGCTGCTGCAGCCAGTGCAGAGGAGGCCACGGAGCTGCTGCCAGGGCTGGAGCCCCTCTGCTCTGGAGCCAGCCTGGCACAGCTGGGGCTGCTCAGCTGCACCAGAGAAGCTCCAGGGACACCTCAGAGCCCCTGCCAGGGCCTCCAGGGGCATTTTAGAAAAGAGATGGGGCAAACATTTTAGCAGGGCTTATTGTCATAGAACAAGAGGAGATGTTTTAAACTGAAAGAGAGGAGATTCAATCTAGATAGAAGGAAGAAATTTTTTACAATGAGGGTGACAAAACAACTGAAACAAGTTGCCCAAAGAGATGATGACTGCCCCTGGATCCTTGGAAATGTCCAAAGCCAGGCTGGATGGGGCTTGAAGCAACCTGGGGTAGTGGAAGGTGTCCCTGCCCATGGCAGGGGGTGGGACTGGATGACCCTTAAAGGTCCCTTCCAGCTCAAATCTTCTGATGATTCTATGATTATATGAACTCAAATGACACAAAAATGAGCCCTCTAATTCATGTGGCCGCACAAAAATTGCAGAATTCCTTTGCTGTTTTTGAATGAGGTGCAAAAGCCTGGAAGATAAGCTCCAGCTGGGAACGGTGGGACTCATCCCACATTGTTCAGCCATTTGGAGGTGAAGTAAACAGGTGCCCTGAGCCTCTTGGGACACCTACGTGTTGTCCTGCAACCTGCAGTGTGATTCCAGCCTGCCTCTGAAGCCTCCCTGGCTCTGGAGGTTCTGGAGGCAGGTTCTGCTGGAGGGTGATTCACCCTCCCATGCTGGACCTCCCAGGGCTGGGATGAATCACGTTGGGCACCTCTCTGCCACCTCCCAGCTGTGCTTTCCCAGAGCTCTCTGAGATAAGTTTAACCAGAGCAGGGGTGTTCCCACCAGCACCGCTCCCTCCTCTCTGCTCAGCTCACGGGACAGCCCCTGGAAAAGCCTTTCCCAAGAGGATGGGATGCTGGTACAGCCCAGGGACCCAGGTCAGGGTTTCTGATTTCTTCCCAGACTGTTTTAACTGGGAACACTATGGGAAATAAAGGTCTGTGTCAAGCCTCCCAAGCCTGGGGACCAGAGATTCATGCTCATGAATCACCCTGCTGCAGTCCCAGTAAAACTTCCCAAGTTCTTATAGCCACAGGTTATTTTCCTTCCTTTACACTTCAGAGAAGGACTCCACAGCATCAGGTGCTCAGGCAGGGGCCCAGATCTGCAGGCAGAGTCCAGAAATGTGACTTGGGAACAAAGAAATACCAATCCCCCTCCCAGGGCAGGTGGTTGATTGTTGAGCAGCTCCTCTGTGCTTGGAGCCTACAGGACCGTGGCAGGGTCAGCCCATAAACTCTGTGGTTTTGAGCACAAAAAAATCCCCAAATGAAAATTGTGTGAATCACTTTTTAGCTATTTAAATACACCTGTAACTTCTTTTTTTTTTTCAGCTCTTGTGGCTTTTAACCCCATTTTATGCTCACATTCTGGTTTGCTTATAATGCCAGAACAACAACAACAACAACAACAAAAGAAGAAATAGATTTGCAAGGGAAGGGTGAAAAAAAAAATCTAAAAATCGCTCGGAGGAGCTGTGCATTAATCAGACACTTGGGAATCACAGGAAGAAACCAGCTTCAGTAAATGCTTGTTAGCAACAACATATGGCTGGATGCTTGCTGCTGAGCAGCTGCTGTTATCTGCTGGAGCATCCAGGCTGTGCAGGGGGAACAGCACCAGGGTGATGCTGCACAGGCAGCGTTTGCCTGGACCAGGTGTTGCTGCCAAAGGAGCATCTCCTGGCACGAGTGGCAGGGAGCTGGATGGGCAAACCCTTTCCCTGGGCTTGAAACCCTTTGCTGAGCATTGCAAGAGCCTCTTCCTGCAGTTGTGCAGAAGGAAATTACAGAGAGGAAAAAATATTTGTGTTTTGAGAAGGGAAGAAAGAGCCTGCAGTTTTGGAAGTGAGAGGCTTTTCCATTTGGCAGTCACCTGCGGGAAAAATATAAAGGGAATAATTTTGCAAAGTACAGCCTGAAATGTTTTAGGCTTGAATGTGTCAGCAGGACTCCTGGCAGCCCCAGTGAGGCTGCAAATGCTGCCCGGTCTCTGCTCCACTCGTGCTCTGCCTGCGGCCCCTGGGACCTGCTGTGCCCCCCATCCTTTTCCATCCACTTTGGAGGGGATTAGGGCTTTATTTACAGTCTCGGTGCCCTGAAGCTGGAATATTGTGTGGTTGCAAAAAAAACTTTTTAGGTAAGGGAGTACATGAAGCAAGACCCCAACCGTGTTGTTTTAAGAAAATTATGTGCTTGGCAGCAGGTCACCCGTGGCTGGGTTTTTAAGATCTACCATTGCCTGTTGGTACCTCTGACTGTGTGCACCTGTGTTTCTTTCCAAGCCAAAAACAAAAAAGGGAAGAACTGAGAAAAATCCCTTCTCGTAGAAGATACCCCCTATGTAGTCCGAGCCCGAGTGAACTCATCCCCATCCCACCTCCCAGCCCCTCCTCTGGGACCTCCAGCAGAGGGAGAGAGAATACCTGTGGCTTGGAAATACCTTTTTTCCCCCCGTGTTTTCCTATGTTGAACCAATGTTTTACATGACTTGCACTATTTGCTGTAGGGCAGGATACTGTTTAGGTTTCTTTGTTCCGGTCTCTTGTTTGGTTGCGACTCCTCTTGGCGGTCCTGTACACGTACCTGCTGCACATCTTACACCCCTGGAGAAAATAAACTGTTACCTGAAGCACTGAGCCTCTCGTGTGTCCTTGGCGCTGCTCTGGGGCTGGGGAATTCGGATTTCAGCATCAGATTCCTGGTGGGACTTGGTGATCTCGGGGGTCCATTCCAACAGAAATGATTCTGCCATCGAATTATGATGAGCTGGGTGATGGAGCATTTTGTGGTGGCCCTCCAGGGTCACCCTTCCTATGGCACCTGGGCTGTCACCACGAGGGTGCAGGGGCTGAGAAGAATGAAATTTTGTGCGGGGAAAATAAATGCTGTGTGGTGTGTAAGTGGAATTGTTGGGGGTTTATTTCTCCCCGTCGCGGCACATCTGCTCCCTCAGCCGCCGCACGCTCGAGCTTGGGCTGCCCTCGTGTGGCGGCCTGCGGGCAGCTCGGCCCCCGCAGAGGGCCGGGACCCACATCTGGGGCTGCTTTAGGGGTCTCGGCAGCACCAGGGCACGCAGGACCCTCCCTCACCTCCCGTCTCACCCAGCCACGGCTGCTTGCCAGGAAGAGGAAATGCAACCCTCAGCCACATCCTGAGGGAGCTTAATGGTTGGACTCGGTTTTAAGGGTCCTGTCCAACCTAAATGATTCAATGATTCTTAAGTTTTTACAGCTCAGTTAACCACCACCAACTAATAAGGCCAGTGAGGCTGGAATGTGCCACAATTGTCAGTGGCCTCATGGGAACTCTGATTTTTTAGGGAATTATTCGTGCAGGGTAAGCCAGGACTGTACCCTCTGATGCCCAATGCTGGTATTTCCCACTTCCCCTCATGGTACCACTAATAATTTAGCTCAATTTGGGCAAGCAGGGCTTTCAAATGTAAATCTTACACAATTATATAAAGCCCATTTCCTTAGGAACTGAGACTAAAAACCATAAATGCAAATGCCAAGCAAGGAGCCAAACAGCAGTGCTGAGCTGCAACCCCCAAAGTTTGATTTTATTTCCTTCTTTCTGCAGGGATGACACTGACTGAGATGTCACAAATCCGATCGGGCTTCCTAATACTTCATGCAGTGCCTCGAGCCCCGGGGGTCATCTGAAATTCAGGCAGCCAATTTGCAGGCAGGAGATGCAAAGCCAGAGCAGGCAGGGGCTGAGGTTTTTAAGGACAGACCCTGTCTGTCAGCTAAAACCTTCCTCTGCTCTTGGGTAACCTCTGGCAAATCCTTGCAGGGATGGCTGTAAACCTGCCTGTCTTTAAGGGCTGGCTGTTAACTCAGTTTCCATAGTGAACAGGACAGGGCTGTCTCGGTGGGACCAACTTCTGCAGTGTTAGCTGGAGTTCTGCTTCGTTGGGGAAATATTTAAGGCTTCACCTCTGAGTTCTCAGAAAAAGGCTTCTCATTTAGGCAGCTTTTGTGGTATTTTTCTGGAGGTCTTGATGATAAATTCATTGAAAAATCAGTTGGAAATACAAAGTCCTCGCAGCCTTTTTGAGACAAGGTCCTGGATCTGAAGTGAAGGTGAGCAGTGATTTGCCCTGGGTGTTGCTGCAGGGGTGTAAGCCAGGCTGTGACACCCCAAAATTTAGGATGATTAGGATTCAAAGAGGACCTGGATGAGAAAAATGAAGAGTGAACAGAAGCTCTGTGGGAGATGGAAGAAAATCTCCCATGGAGAGACAGTGAGGCCACACCTGCAGTGCTGGTGTCAGCTCTGGGCCCTCAGGACAAGGGAGACACCGAGGGGCTGGAGCGTGTCCAGGGCAGGGAACGGAGCTGGGAAGGGGCTGGAGCCCCAGGAGAGGCTGAGGGAGCTGGGCAGGGGCTGAGCCTGGAGCAAAGGAGGCTCAGGGGGGCCCTTGTGGCTCTGCACAGCTCCTGACAGGAGGGGACAGCCGGGGGGGTCGGGCTGTGCTCCCAGGTGACAAGAGGAAACGGCCTCAAATTGTGCCAAGGCAGATTTAGGTTGGATTTTGGAAAAATTCCTTCATGAAAGGTCTGTCCAGCTCTGGCACAGCTGCTCAGGGCAGTGGTAGAGCCCCCATCCCTGGGATTTAAAGGAGACTTGAACGATGTCCAGATGTGGCACCAGGGGACATAGGTTTGGTGGACTTGGCAGTGCTGGGGGAATGGTTGGATCTGATGATCTCAGTGGCTCTTCCCACCTAAATAATTCTGTGATTCTGTGAGCTAGGGGCAATCATCACTGCTGCAGCAGCAGCCCAGATGCAGATGAGCTCCTCCTGCAGCTGCCCAGAGCTCTTCATGTTCAATCAGCTCAGCCTATGACAGAGATTTGTAGCTCCAAGCACTTGGGATGCTTTTTCCCTGGAGTGAAAACAGCCAAGCTGGATAATATATATGTGTGAGTGTGTGTGTGTACATATACATACATACATTAAATATAAATATAAATATAAATATAAATATAAATATAAATATAAATATAAATATAAATATAAATATAAATATAAATATAAATATAAATATAAATATAAATATAAACATATACACACTTTCAGATTGATCCAACAACCCTAATATATGTATGAACATGCTAATAATGTAATGTAATATAATATAATATAACATAACGTAACATAGCATAACATAACCCTATATATGTGTGAATGCATTCACAGACTTACACACATCTAATATGCATTTAGCTGTTACCCTCACCAAATATTATATAGAAGACAACAGAATTTCTCCTTTGGGAGGGGAAACTGAGGCACGGGGAGGCACAGAGATTTATTCACAGCGCCCTTGCAGCACACAGGTATCTGTGAGTGCGCTGCTGGCCTGACCTTTACACAGGTGCAAACCATCCCTGGGGAGTGCTGGGCTTTGGCAATGGCTTCATCAGCCTGTTAAATTAAATGTTGGGAAGGAGCATTCCCAGGATAGCCCCCGTCCTTGTCTGCAGCATCCCTCCCTGTCTGATTGAGCAGGGATGGTTTGGCCGCTGCGCAAATCGCCATCCGGCTGGCGAGGGTGAAATTTGGAGCGAGAGGGAAAAAGAAAGCGACCAAGAGAGGGCGTTTTCAGCCGAGAGGAGCCCCCGCCCGATGAGCGGGAGAGCAGCGCGACCCGCACGGGTCCGGTGTCTGTGATAAAGGCTTGGCTCCGAGCGTGGAGGAACCTCTGCCAACAGCCCACCCCGGAAAAAATCCCACCGCCAGCGGTGAATGCTCCCGTCCCCGGTGATGCTCTGAAGCGCCCGAGCGGCAGCGAGGGAAAATGAAACGCGAGCATCATTCCAAACGGCAGGGAGGAGGGAAATTCCTTCCTGGACTTCCCTATAAGCAGCATCCGAGTAAATCCCAGCAGCCGGGAGGGGCTGCAGACGCTGCCACCACCCCCCTGATGGGGCAGGGATGTCCAGAGCAGGGGATGTGGCCGTGTCACACACGGGGGCTCCTTGTTCGCAGCGAAATCCTGCACCGGCCAGTGCCAGCTGCTGCATTAACGCCCCATATGCCCGGCCATATGCTCCATCCACGCAGGGGACGCTGGGGGGGCCGCAGGGGACGAAAAGGGACATCCCAGCACGGGGGAGCAGGTGGGGTTTGGATAGGGCCAGAGGTGTGGGAAGGATGCCTGGCAATTGTGAGATGGTGTAGGGTGAAACTCTCTGTGCCCATCAGCAGCACAAGGGGGCTGGAGAGGGCTAGGGACCTCCATCCAAGCTGGGTGGGTCTCCAGAGGAGGAAAAGGGACATCCCAGCACGTGGGAGCAGGAAGGGTTTAGACAGGAACCAGAGGTGTGGGAAGGATGCCCGATAATTGTGAGATGGGGTGAATGTCTCTGTGCCCATCAGCAGCACAAGGGGACTGGGGGGTGCTGGGGGCTGTTGAAGGGCACCACAGACCTTTTGAAATGGGCCCCTGGCATAAAGCAGCTAAAATCTGGGCAGGAGGATGCTAACAGGCTGTAGGAGGGCGCCACTGACACTTTGCAATGTGTTTCTCTAAAGCAGTTTGGCAGCAGGTGGCAATTACACAATTTATTTTGGAGCGGATTTTCAGGACACGAACGAGCTTGGCAAAGTATCACAGTGGGAATCAGAGGGTGCTGGGCGCTGCTGCACTTTGGGAGCACAGCCTGCCTGGGTGGCATGGAGGAAAGGGTGGATGGAGGAAAGGGTTTCTGCTCATCCAGGTCAGACACTCACAGAGGTGTTCTCTGGTGTTCCAGCTCCTCCTACAGTCGAGGGGAGAGCAATCCTGGCAATCCAGCTACACACCTGGAATGGGTCACAGAACCACGCTTTGGAAATGCTGCTTGCTCTCCATGTCCCTTCTCATGCCCTGTCCCCTTCGCCTCTCGGTCTCCTGGTCACCTGAACTCATCATCCAAAGCTTTCCCCAGTCACCACTGAAGATCCCAGCACGTTTAAACAGCCAGGATGGGACACAGCACGGCACTAAAGGACACATTCTCTGTGTAGAACAGCAGATTGGAGAGGCAGGAGGCCATGGATGCTCCCAGGTGCTGGAAGAAGGGCTAATAAGGGACACCACCAGCTGAAGATCCACAGGTGCAGCCCAAATAGCCTGGGGTTGTTTGGCTGTGCTGTTAATCCCACAGCACAGGGAGAGGAGAGCGTGAGATCTGCACCATCCTCAAGCCACGCTGTGGGGTGAATGTGGTTTTTCCTGCATTCTTGGTAGCTCAGACAGGTACTGGTGAGAAAGAGAGAGAGAGGATACCAGCATGATGCAAGACGCTGGTGCAAATGCTTGAAAAGACACTTTTTGCTCTGAAAATTCAATTTATCTGGACAAATTAGGGTATTGGCTTCAAACAAAACTGGGGACCTAAGCCTCATTACATTTAATAAACTATCGTGTGTTCTCTCCCATCAGCCTGCACCAGGCTCCCCGTGATTTACAGCCCACAGCTGTAACCTGAGCCATCTCCCTGCTTAGAGAGAAACTCATTTAATCCAAGTCCAGGTCTGAGGCTCCTTGAGGGAAGGCAGCTAATCTTTCTGCCTTAGCTCCTCTATTTGTAAAATGGAAACAGTGACTTTATCCATCTTTGTGGATGGCTTATCGCTTAATCTGAGACTCTGCTGTGCCTTGATCAGGAGCCTGGTGTGAGGGGCTGCATTAGCTGTGTTGTTTGGGATGCTGGTTCCTGTTATGGCTCCGAGGATGGGGAGGGATTTGTGAGGGGAGGAGGGGAGGGAGGCACAGGTACAGGCTCATGCCTGGGGAAAAGTGAGGAGCTGCTTGCTCAGGAGGAGATGGGGAATATTGAGTGTAAGGATAAATGAGTCTTGTGGCCCTAAACCCATTGGGGCCAGTGCAGAGGAGGCCACGGAGCTGCTGCCAGGGCTGGAGCCCCTCTGCTCTGGAGCCAGCCTGGCACAGCTGGGGCTGTTCAGCTGCACCAGAGAAGCTCCAGGGACACTCAGAGCCCCTGCCAGGGCCTCCAGGGGCTCCAGGAGAGCTGCACAGCCCCTGGGGACAAGGCAGGCAGGGACAGCACCCAGGCAATGGCTCCCACTGCCAGAGGGCAGGCACAGATTCTGGCACATTGGGAATTAGGAATTGCTGGCTGGGAGGGTGGGCAGGCCCTGGCCCAGGGTGCCCAGAGCAGCTGTGGCTGCTCCTGGATCCCTGGCAGTGTCCCAGGCCAGGCTGGATGGGGCTTGGAGCAGCCTGGGATGGTGGGAGGTGTCCCTCCCTGCCCATGCAAGCCTCGAGCTCAGTCAAAGCAGGAGGACACAGCTGCTGTCCTCTTGTTGCTGTCCCTGCCAGTGCAGGACCAAAGCCTGAGAGGATCTGCATCTGCATGTTGTCTTCCAGTGTCTTTATAATTCATGATGGTCTGTCTGAAAGAAGCTTCTGGCAATGTGTTTTTGTTACTGGTCTTAAAATAGGATGCAGAAGAAAGGTTTCTGGGACATAATTCATTTTATTGGCTCTTCTGCACTAGAATTAATTACAGCCATGTTTATTGCTCCAGCTAGTAGAGATGAGTTAGATAAGGGAATTACTTTGTTTAGGACAATGAATAATTTATGTCGCAAATTCGCCAGAACCTTGAAATTTGAAGGCCTGGTTTTGCTTCCTTCCATGTCCAGGGAGCAAGACTGAGCCATAATCCTTGTTTGTGACAAACATTTTATGATTTTTTCCATCACTGTAATCATGTCTTCAAACTCCTGTAGCACAAAACA